>NC_142011.1:13356860-14601860 GCF_049901735.1 Notechis scutatus | reverse complement strand
TTATAGGGGAATGGTTATCTTTAATCCAGTAATCAGAACCTAAAACCCTACAAATACTAAAACTTGTGAATAATAAAAGAAATAATCGAGTTAACATACCTAGTTTAACCACTCCTGTTCTTTATGTAATTCTTTGACAACTCTAGATATTTTTAAAGCTATCATTTCCTAGACAATCACTTTTCCTTTACGTAGCCCTTTCTTCTGTGAAAGAAGCCTGAGACTATCAGATATTTATGAATTGCCTCTTTAAAATTTAAATTCTGGGAGTTGAAGTCCTCCAAGCTTAAAGTCGCCAAGGTTGGAGACCCCTGATCTAGAACACACAAAGAGAAATAACAACCCCCTCTAGCACATGTGATAATTAGGTGTCACGGTCTGGAAATCATTTTTTTTTTAGAGCACAACTGCAGCCTTTAAAAATGCAGAGTTCCTTATGTCTCTGCCAAGCCCCCAAATAACTATAAAATGGCAAGCATGTGTTTATAGTAGGAAGTTAAAGCAGTACATTCTGATCGGATTCTATTGGGGAAAAGGAAAGGGGCCAGATAAAGACAGAAATGTGTCTGAGTGGGAAGAAAAATTGCTTGAAAATTTGGTCCCTTTGAGAGTGGTTGAGAGGGGTTATTATGAAGGAGCACACAGTTTTGGTTAGGAGTGCTTTGTGTTTATCAGATGGGCTCTTGGAGTTGAAATCTTCTGTTTTTTTGTGCCTCTCAATGTAGATAGCAAAACTCTGGGTTTTTCTCTTTGTCACATTAGTAGCATATAATAAAGTGTTTTAATAGCCTTTTAATAGCCTCTTCCACTGAAGTTGGCATGCCACTACTCCCAAAAACAGAATTGAATTCAGAGCAAATACTAGTAGAATAAAATCCTTCTTTGTGATGTGTGGGCATTTTTACTAGAGATGAGGAGAGTGATTGTCCCACACATTTGGAAGGCCTCCTCTCACCCAGCACAATAAATAGTGCCTGATTATATGTTGGTCCAGGGGTCTCCAAATCTGGCTGAGGAATTCTGGGATTTGAAGTCCACAAGTCTTAAAGTTGCCAAGGTTGGAGACCCCTGTGTTGGTCTATTCCAGAAGGAGCTATACTATATCTCAAGTGATAGGTCCCAAGGAAATGAGGGTCCTTGGTGCTCTCTGAGTTTGGTAGATTTTTTTTGCAGGTGTTTCATTGCCCAAACTAGGTAACATCAAGCTAACAATACAAAACAAGCTAACAGTAAACAATCCAACCAGAGAACCTCCAAGACCACTCCCACCAACACTGTCAAAGGAAGCCAGTAGAACAGGGGTCTCCAAACTCGACAGCTTTAAGACTTGTGGGCTTCCACTCCCAGAATTCCTCTTCTAGCTCAGGAATTCTGGGAGTTGAAGTCCACAAGTCTTAAACTTGCCAAGTTTGAAGACCCTTGCACTAGAATATAAGTTGAGAACAAACCACATTCCCCTTACTAGCACTGATGTCACCTAGTTTGGGTAATGAAACATCTGCAAGAAAACCACCAAGGCCAGAAGTACTAAAGACTCCCCATTGCAACCCTGAGCTACAAATCATCTCCCTGAGTGTTTTCCTTTAAACTCTCCTCTCAAGGGAGGCCCCCTTCTGATTCAACATTATAGTATGGAACATGAGCTTAAGCCATCATGAATGGTTGAACTAATGCCAGAATGTCATGGTATCCTAGATTCTGAAGGGAAAGCATGCACTGCTGATGGTGCCACCAGAACAATGCTGAGTGACCCTTCATCCCCCCCATGCCAGGCATTCACCTCAGAAGAGATGCAACAGGAACATAGATCAGCCACCATCAAGGCCGCCTCACTTGGCGAGGAGCTGCACTCAGAAGAACTGAGAGAAGATTCAGGTATTAGCCTTTCCTTTCCACTGAGCTTCAGCTGAGTCACCTTAAGGCAGAGATCTTCAAACTTGGCCACTTTAATACTTGTGGACTTCAACTCCCAGAATTCTCCAGCCAGCATAGCTGGCTGGAGAATTCTAGGAGTTGAAGTCCACAAGTCTTAAAGTGGTCAAGTTTGGGGATCCCTGGCTTAAGGCCAAGAGAGGATTGCAATAGGGAATGATCCAAGCTCTTTGCAGAGACTGCAAAGATGTTTAATTCTTGGTTAGTAATTAATCATAAAACAACTTCAGGTGATTTAAGAACACCATTAAACTACCTATACAAGTGACAAAGGGTGGGGGGAAGGTTTCTTGATTGATGTTTTCTTGATTGATGTTAGGATCTAGTAGTGACCTGAAACTTTTCTTGATCGATGTTAGGATCTAGTAGTGACCTGAAAGGGGAACTGCATTTGGCTCTGCAATTTATAATAAAGAAGATTAGGTCCTATTTGGATTAAATATAATAAAGAAATTTGCATTCTTTGTCTTGCAAGCACATGACTAGAATCTGCCTTCATTTCATGTGCTTGTAAGACTAAGGATGTTGTACAGGTTTGCACCATTATTGAGCTAGTAATATTTTGAATTCCATGTTATTGCTGATGGTTTTAATGTCCTGAAGTTGTTCTATTATTAAGACAACTGGAGTTATTTCAACATGCCCTCTTTAGAATAAGGCTTCCTGCAAGCATGCAGGTATGTGCGTGAAGGCACCATGCTTTCCTGGAGATTTTATTTATAAAATAATTTTCCTTGCATGATAGTAGATATAATTTTATTGCTGATTCTAACCAAGGTGTAGAATTTTAGAGGTAGGGATACTCATTAGAGGTTTCTTGGAGTGATTTCTGCTTGGCAGAAGTGATCCATGGATAACATACACAGGATCTTCCCATCACTGTTTCAAAGGCTGCACAGGCTCACTGATGAGATCAAGTCCCAAGCTTGTTTATAGGAAGGTGGCGATTGGTTGAATCAACAGTTTTAAATTGGAATGTCTGCCATAGTAAGTACATTTGCCAAATCAAGGGAAGATACCTCAGTGTGGAAATTAAAGTTGCAATCATCTTGCAGTTGCTAGCAGATTATGCACAAATCTTCAGTCCTGTATTTTCTACTAGGATTTGGGACCTTCTAGGAAAGAGGTGGGGAATGCTGGTTCTTTTATGACTTATAGACTTCAACTCCCAGAATTCCTGAGGCCAGCATAGGTAGCTCAGGAATTCTGGGAGTTGAAGTCCACAAGTCATAAAAGGGGCCATAGTTCCCCACCCCTGTTCTAGGTGGTGTTAAACCAGGGGTGTCAAACTCGCGGCCTGCAAGCTGGATGTGTCACATGATGGCCACGCCCACCCCCATTTTAGCAAAGGGGGAAAAAGTTACAATACGCCACGTGACAATGTGTAATCGCAAGTTTGACACCCCTGTGCTAAACTATCAAGCTTGGTCTGTGTAATTCATTGATTAGTCAGGTGCCATCTTGTTTATAAAGTATTGTGTTTTTATCTCGTTATTTGTTTGATATTGTGAGCCACCCACAGATAATCTGGAGTTGGGTAGTGCCAAAATCTAATAAAATAAATAATTAAGCAATGAACGGCCAGAATTTCAGGTAGTTTGGGATTGGTCAGACTTGCAAAATTCAGCTGCATGTGGATTTTTTTTCATCCTTTTCTGGCAGATCAAGGAGTATAAAAATATCTCCAGTAGTTGATTCAGATGTAGCTGCCCATGTATATGACTGAAGAATAATCCTTTCAATATAACATCCTTTTTAAAATATCCACCAGCATGAAAAAATATATGCTGAATTATTTTTTTCAACTATTTGCCATCTAAAAGCAGTAATTCGGTTGAGCTTCTTCTTTTTTTTTTTTTTAAAAAAAAGGGTAGGGTTAAAAAACATAACCATAAATATAAATATTAAAAAAGACAGTCTGCAACCACTGAATGGCATGGAAGGATAAGCCAGAGTTGGCAATAAGCATTTATCATCAGAAGTGTCATATATATTTAAGTTGTTGTTGTTGTTGTTAGTCGTGAAGTCATGTCTGACTCATCACGACCCCATGGACAACGTTCCTCCAGGCCTCCCTGTCCTCTACCATCCCCCAGAGTCCATTTAAGCTGACACCAACTATTTCAGTGACTCCATCCAGCCACCTCATTCTCTGCCGTCCCCTTCTTCTATATCTCTATATTTAAGTACTTGTATGTAAAGTTTTGCCATTAAAGTCCCTACTCCTAAGCAGCTAAGAAAGGAAAGAAAAATAAAGTCAAATAAAGAACAACATGGCTTTAAAAAAAATTAAAGCAAAGTCAACAGAGGAGACCAGAGTGGCAAATCCAAGTAAAAGGTACATGAAATAAGGTCATAATAACTCTCAGAAAAGTAAATATGCTGAAATTTGGAGAAGTGGCTTCAGAAGGAAGGATTTTATAGCAATGACTAAGAGAAGCAACAAAGGAGAATGAAAGGAAACGAGATTGGACTATGGTATAAAATCACTGATCTGAAAGATCCTTTGTGCATGAATTTCTACTGTATGTTTTTAAGTTTTTTTTTTTAAAAAAGAAAAGTTGAACTTATCAACTTTTAAGTTTTTTTTTTTAAAAAAGAAAAGTTGAACTTATCAACTTTCTGAAGAAAGGGCTGCTGGGTAAATTCTCAGAACTAATCAGAGGGTCTTCAAAATCCACATTTTCCTCCTGATTAGTAGGCAGTGCCAACCAATGGATACTACTGTGAAATCACTGTAGTGCCTTGAAGATATTATACACAAAGAAGGCTGTGATATTGGGTGCCTAAAAGGATAGTTTAATGCTTCATTGATTGGGTTTATATTGCACTGTGTTGGTGAAAGATTTCCACTTCCTTGACATTTTTATTTCCTTGACACTCTGTGTCAATACATTGAGTTATCTACTTCAAGTTTTTTTTTTAATATTATTTTTATCTATTCCTGCACTCCCTTGTCATTTATCTTTAGTAATATTCCATAAAATTGTTTTCAAAAGACAACTAAATATTTCTGGGGCCATGTCTATGGTGATTCTCAGTTATCCAGGTCATGGTTGTCCCAAAGGTGCTTTTTTCAAGGGGCAACTAGACTTTCTGGTTTTTCTTTAAAGATGTTTTGCTTCTCATCCAAGAAACTTCTTCAGCTCTGACTGGGTGTTCGGGAATGGAAGGATTTATTTCTGGGCCCTTTCTCCCTTTCCTAGCAACCTTGTCTTTGGTGGGATGGAAGAAGAAGAGAATAATTTCCTGTACAGTGTAAATTGTAAGCCTGAACTTCAAGGATGAAATTAATTTAAATGAAATTCCATGAAATTAATTACTACAAGTTGGAAAGCATCTGAAGAATGTCTGTATGTTTCATTGAAGGGATAGAAATAGTAGTAAATGTAAGATAGGATGATGGGGAACGGTGGAATCCTTGTTTGAAGCCTTCTTAGAACAGACGGAAAAGCTAAATGTTGAATATGAACTACTGCATTTTGTATAAGTGTTGTCTTCCATAAAGTCAGTCAAAAGTTAGTGTGTTGTAATGCAGCGGCTGGCCTGCACCTTTTGGGGTACCAGAGACCAGTGGTGGGATTCAAATGTTTTTACTACCGGTTATGTGGCCAACCCTTGGTGGGCGTGGTGTGGCTTGGTGGGCATGACAGGGGAAGGATACTGCAAAATCTCCATTCCCTCCCCACCCCACTAACCTGCTTTCCAGCTCCGTTCTCCTGTGCAGGGCAACAAAAGAAGACCCAGCCGATCAGCTGGGACTCGGGAGGCAGAGAATAGATGGGGGCAGAGCCAGTCAGAGGTGGGATTTGCTGGTTCTCTGAATTACTCAAAATTTCTGCTACCGGTTCTCCAGAACTGGTCAGAACCTGCTGAATACCACCTTTGCCAGAGACTGGTTGCATGGAGAGAGGTTTTTCCACAGACCAGAGAGGGTGTGGTTTCATGTGCTGCTTGCATCCTGGTGATGGAGCTTCACTTGTTTTCACAGCCCGGTTTCTGGCATGCCACGGACCAGGGGTTGGAGACCTCTTGTTCTAATGGATGAAAATTTGGTACTCAGGCTAAGAAAAACAGAATAACAGAGTTGGAAGGGACCTTGGAGGTCTTCTAGTCCAACCACCTGCTCAGGCAGGAAACCCTACATAGACAAATGGCTGTAAGAGAACTCCCATGGTTAGAAGTTGGCTTCATTAATTCACAAGGAAGTGGGAAACATGTGCTATTTGATTTATTTAGAGTAGTAATGTGATCAATAAATTGACTAAAATAATCAATCTATGGTCATTGTTCAAAGAGTGGTATCAATGCCACTTTCACAATACAATAAAAAGCAGGATTCTGTTCCAAAATGCTCAGAGAGTCTGTTTTATGAAAGATAATAAAAGAAAGGAAGATTGATAGGCAGACAGGAAATAGGGAGGGATATGCACAAATTCCACGTGTGTCTTCAAGGTTTAGTTTCTTGAGGAATAAGGACTACCTGGGGCAGAGGTGGGGAACCATGGTCTTTTTATGACTTTTGGACTTCAACTCCCAGAATTCCTGAGCTGGCCATCGTTCTCCTGAACTAGAGGAGCCACAAGTTGGGTTGCTGAAGGTTTCATTGAACAGATAAACTTGGAGAAATACGGTACGGAATGTTCCATCTTATGTTCAGTCTAGAGAGATCAATGAATTGGTTCATGACATTCCTATTTCACCTTTTTTTGCCAACAGCTGAAGCGAAAATGGCTTTTGAGAAGTTAAAATAACTTTCAACCTCCTTTGTTTCATATTCTTTTTCCCCATTTTTTCCCGGTAGTCAAAAAAAATAGTTGTATCAGCCTTGTTGCTTTTAAAGAAATCAGTTCCCATTTTGCTCAGTTCCATTTCTAGCCAATAAGGGAATAACACCACCAAAATGAGCGTCATGGTAGTGTTGGAGATCATCTGGGATGAAACATAGCAGACGATGGACAAAGCTCTTTCTTGCCCTTATTCTGAATGGTCTTTCCAGGACATCTCCATAGCCATCATACACTCAGAGCCAGTGTAGTATGTTAAGGAGGTTACAGGGTCGGACCAGTGAACCCCTGGTTCACGTCTTGCTTAAAACATGAATTTGCTTAGTCCAACATACCTCAAAGAGTATTGTTGTGAGGAAAATATGACTGTGAAAGCTGATTTAAGTTGGAGAAAAGGCAATAACGTAGTCTTCAACTTGTGACCACAATGGAGCCCAAAAATTAGGTGGTGATTGTGAGAAATTGGTTAACTGAGTTTCGCCCCATTTTACGACTTTCCTTGCCACATTTGTTAAGTGAATCACTGCGGTTGTTAAATTAGTAACACAGTTGTTAAGTGATTCTGATTTCCCCATTGACTGACTGACTTTCTTTCTTTCTTTCTTTCTTTCTTTCTTTCTTTCTTTCTTTCTTTCTTTCGTTCTTTCTTTCTTCATTTTTTAAATTTATTTCTTTATTTATTTATGGAAATTTATATTGCCACTTATTCACATATGGCGACTCAAGGCAGCTTACAAGAATATAAAAACCTCATATAAAAATAATACAACTAATAAAAGAGAGAATCTTATAATAAATTAATAAAATAATATAATAAAATAACCCACACCCACCCCCCGCCCCTCACCTCAGTGACAATACATGTAACATCCCACTCTGGGTTGCCCAGGCCCGCTGGCAGAACCAGGTCTTCAGTGCCTTCCGGAAGAGTGTTAGAGTGGGGGCCATTATAATTTCTGAGGGAATGATATTCCAGAGAGAGGGAGCTGCCACGGAGAAGGCCCTTCTTCTGGTGGGACCCACAACATTCCTTACCTCCCTGCTCTGGTCGGTCAGGTAGATGTGACCAGTAAGAGATGGTCACTCAGATAACCAGATGTCAGAAGGTCACAAAAGGTGATCTCATGGGACACTGCAACCGTCATAAACGTGAGTCAGTTCTCAAGCATCTGAATGTAAATCATGTGACCATGGAGACGCTGCAGCCTTTATAAGTGGGGAAAATGACCGTAAGTCACTCTTTTCAGTGTTGTTTTAACTTCGAATGGTCACTAAATGAACTGTTGTAAGTCAAGGACACCTGTATCAAAATCTAACATATACATCAATCAATTAAGAGGGAGGATAAGAAAATATTACCCTTACATTTTTGATGTTAATTCTTCTTTTAGCTTTGCAGAAGAAGGAGAAAGTAGGGATACCCCACTGGAAATCTCAGATAGCATTTTGACCTACCTTGAAGAGTAGGTTGCATTTAAAAGAAAACTCAGTTCAGCTGCAAGAAAAAAAGCCATGGGGGAAGTTCAGCTATGGGGAAATGTCTGTGGAGATTCTCAGTCATCCAGGTCATAGTTGTCTCAAAGTTGCTTTTTTAAAAAGGCAATTAGACTTTTGTTTGTTTTTGAAGAAGAAGTTTGCTTTCTCATCCAAGAAGCTTCATCAGTTGTGACAACTGATGAAGTTTCTTGGATGAAGCTCCATCAGTTGTCTTCTTCATCAGAGAAGAAGCTTTATCAGTTGTCTTCTTCATCCAAGAAGAAGCTTCATCAGTTGTCTTCTTCACCCAAGAAGAAGCTTCATCAGTTGTCTTCGTCTTCTTTCTTCTTCTTTCTCAAAAAAACCGTTTTGCTATGGGGGTTGACATAATACAGAAATAGACTGGAGATCAGTGAAAGAATTTAAGGAACTGAACTGTAAAAAGGGAAACATGAATATGACAACACAGTTCTGTGTGAGATGTGATTAAAAAGCTCCTGACAATGTTGGCAATCTTCTCAACAGAGGAACAATAAGTGATGTTACGAAGTCATGTCAAAGGACTGACAATTTGGCCTGTATGTCTGTAACAGCTGTGCGTTTTGACACACGAAGCCATATATTTTCCCTTCACAAATAATGAATGCGATTTGCACTGTACATTGCTCTAGTGTAGATACACTAAAATATGCTCTGAGTAGATACACCATGATTAAACATAAAATATTCATATATGGGGAGTATCAGGGTGTATTGCAACAAAAGCTAGTTTTCATAAAAGTATACATCTTATGCTTTCCTAGAAAATGGAAAAAATATGAGAATCAATGTACATATCTTACTGGAAACGATTTTGAAAAACTGTGAGTAGCAAATAGCTTTTGTAAAATCCCTACAATTGTCTCACAAAAAGAAATGTAAAGAAAAACCTTAAAACATCTGTTCCCTTCATTAGCTGCCCTCTAGTGGCTAAGCTGCCAAGCATCTGAATTGCTTCAATAGTGCATTCTTTGTTTTAATTTTTATTATATTGTGTTCAGGACAGTCCAACTCATTTCCTGAAGTTTAACTACCATGGATAATTCACTCACTCAGTAGATTTTTGAAGGCTATCTGGTTTCAAAAAGACTCTGGGTGGCTTACAAATATAAAATTTAAATCTCTCTCCTTCTCTCTCAATGGGATTTTTTCCAAGGCAGAAAATAAATGAAAAACAAAAAGTAGAATGCAAGAAATTAAGAAATACAGAGTTAAAATTAAAACTCCAGAAAGTGTAGTTGAAAATCAAGCAATTGAAAATCAAGACCTGCCCCTTGCTTCTCATTTACATACACTCAAACATATACACAGGCAATTCTGAAAGCAAATATAAATGTTTCTGGACTTCCATCTTTAATATTTCTGCTCAGAATGATATTTGTAAAGTGAAGGTAATCTATTAGGCAACATGTTTATTAAAGGCCTACTTGGAGTCAGTTCATCCTGCAGAATCTCTATCTAAATAGTCATTGAGTGTCAAAACCAACTTGATAATAATGGAATGGAATGGAGTGGAGTGGAATGGAATGGAATGGAATAGAATAGAAACAATAGAATAGATTAGAATTAGAATTAGAAATAGAACAGAATATTCTTTATTGGCCAAGTGATTGAACACACAAGAAATTTGTCTCTGGTGCATATGCTCTCAGTGTGCATACAAGCAACAAAGTGATAAATCATAAAATACAATAATAAACCAATCAATTAAATCAGTAATATCATAAATCATTTGATTTGTTGGGGATTATACACTGTTGCCATTACTAGAATTCTGTGGCTAGACAGCCAATGGCATATTTTTATGGCTTGTTGGGATAAATTTGAAAGGAAGTCTGGGTGGGGGTTCAAATAGTATTACCAAAATGACTGTATTTCTTTTATTTTAAATGATTGTTTCTTTTAAAAACAAGGCAGTTAGAATCCTGTGTGAATTTTCTTCAGAGCAAGCCTTCTAGTGGCCAGTAATGAATATAACACTGCTGGCTCATATTTAAATGATTGTCCATTAGGACTCCAAGATCCCTATCAAAGTTACTACTATTGAGCCAGGTACCACATCTACTATACCTGTGCATTTTGTTTTCCTTGCCTAAATGTAGAACCTTACTTTTTTCACAACTGAATTTCATTTTGTTAGATAGATCTTATGGTTGGAGAAGAAAGACACTGAACATAACAATAAGCACCTCATACTCCACAGATATTAATGGTTCTCCTCCATTCCATTCTCCCCAGAAACTCTTTGAGAATTCCCTCAGAAATATCCCATCTCTCCAATCATTGCAGGTATTTTAAATTCTGCTTGGCCACACATTTGCTTTACTAAGTAGACTTGAATTGACTTCCTTCCTGGGTGAAATACACTGGTCTTCAAAAGATTACAGTGAAACATGATTTGGTTTTTTTCCCCTCTGTGAAGCCCAAACCTATCCATGTTTGCTCAGATACAAATTCATTTCATTTCAGCTCAGCTTAATCAAAAAAATAAACCATTCAGTTCAGATATAATTGTTCAATCCTTTATAATGTTGTTTAAAGTAATGAAATTCTGTCATCTCCAAGAGCAACCTTCAGCTTTGAATAGAGTAGTTACTGACTCTTTCTCTTCTTTTGTATTGTTCTTATCATTAGAACTAAACTATTTTTTAAAAAAAATAGTTTAAAAATGTGTCATTTTTTTCTTATGATAATAGATCTGCTCTTTTCAGTATATATTAGGAGAATGTTCAAACACTCATGTTTGAATAAGGGCAGTTAATCAACATCTCTTGAGTATTTAAGAGCATGGCTCCTTTGTAGTTTTATATTGTCATTTTAGCTATTGAATTTTAGAAGTTTAGGAGGGGTATGGTTCAGCTAAAATGGTAGATAGGAAACCAACATGAGATTTCTGCATTTAATTAATGCCATCCTTAATTTTCTCTCAGGAACTCAACCTTTGAGGCATATACCGTGTTATCCTCTTACACTCAGGAGCAATTCTGGCCGTAGTAAAATAAATACAGAGTCTGCTGTCCCCTAACTTCTGATATTACTGGGATCCATATTTTTTCAAACAGTAGAGCTGGCCTTTAAAGCCCACCACACATTCTTCAAAGCATTTGAACGCATTTTCCAGAAGAGAGGAGGGAGGAAGAGAATTGAGATATTTTGTGTTGTAAATAAGCCCTCTCAGCGCTACCCTTTTCCTTAAAAGAGAACTATGTGGTGAAGCTATGGACCCTTTTTTTATCTACAATCCAGGTGGCCTGGTTCCTGGAAGGGTCTGTTGGCCACAAGTGGACACAAGGAGTGCTTTGTTGTGTGCTATACCACCACGCCTATATTTCCTTCTCTCTCTTTCTTGCCCTTCCCCTTGTGCTGCTGTCATGGTGTATTTCATGTCCCATTGCCTCTGATCCTGTCTCCTCTCAGCCAAGAAGACATCAGCATCCACAGATGAACGAGAAAATGCCAGCCTGCCAACCTCTGAAGAAACTCCACAAGCCTTACTACTTTTGGGATCCACTGAGTCCCCCCAGAAACAGATGGAAAGGAACACAGCCCAGGCCCCTAACCCTCCTTCCTCACTTCCAGTTCCACCACCTAAGATTGTACCCAAAGTCTCAAAGATTGTACCAGGTGAGTCTCATTCAGCCAAAGGGAGCTGTCCTTTATTAGAAGGAAGACTGGTCAGCCATGGAGTCATGAAGATGGGCGAAGATCTCACAAATGTCCCAGGAAAGGCGTAGTCCCATAATTTAAAGAAACTGCAAGTTTCCATGTAGTGTGTGAGGGGTACCTTATAATGAACATAGCTTAAATGTCTGTGCTGGTGATACATTCTGCCACAGCAATTCTACCTTGTTGTTGTTGTCATGTCCAACCCGTCATGACCCCATGGACAATGTTCCTCCAGGCCTTCCTGTCCTCTACCATCTTCTGGAGTCCATTTAAGCTCATGCCTACTGCTTCATTCCACCCAGCCACCTCATTCTCTGTCATCCCCTTCTTGTTCTTTTGCCCTCAGCCATTCCCAGTATTAGGCTCTTCTCCAGTTGAGTCCTTCCTTCTCATTAGGTGGCCAAAGTATTTGAGCTTCATCTTCAGGGTCTGGTCTTCTAAAGAGCAGTCAGGGTTGATCTCCTCTAGGACTGACCAGTTTGATAGCGCTGCAATCCAAGGGACTTGCAGGAGTCTTCTACCTACAGTTCAATAATTTGTAGACTCAGAGCATGTTTAAAAACTAACATGTTTGAGTACTGGCTTTTGGTTGATAACATACAGTTACGTTTGACAGCAGAAGTCTTTGCAGATTTGATAGTTCTCAAGGACCAAAAAGATGAGATATGAAAGTGCTCTTATGACCAAATCCAAATTCACTTCTAAATCCCAATTCAGATTTCATATTCCAAAATGCACAGTTCAACCAAAGCTGTGGGAGATGAAAGAATTGATGTCTGAGTATGATGCCTATCTTTGTATGTTGGTTCAACTGAACAAAGAACTGGATCCCGGGCAGAAATCAATATGCTGTCAAAAAAAAAATTTA
Source organism: Notechis scutatus (assembly GCF_049901735.1). NCBI lineage: Eukaryota > Metazoa > Chordata > Lepidosauria > Squamata > Elapidae > Notechis > Notechis scutatus. The sequence continues at coordinate 14,589,092 of NC_142011.1, read as the reverse complement.
CTAGAAGAGCTTTTAGCTTGGCTTAATGTGACCTGTTCTTCTGGAAGACAGAGGCTGAAAAATCCCTACGTCAATGTTCACACAGAAGCAGTTTAGATAATCTAAGATATGCTTATATATTGTCCTGTTTCTCTGAAAAGTTGGAGGACTTGTTTTTGATAGAGAAAGAGAAATGGATTGGGAAGTTGGAAGATCTCTGGGCAGCTTATATATTTTCATATCAGGATGAAATCATTATAAAGTATCACTGGATTCTCTGATAATTCTTAGGCCGTGTATGTTTAAACTGACTCTTGGGCCAACCAACCAAACTTTTCTCTGATAGAATTATTTTGTTTCTTCTCTTACGCTTATTTTAATTCTACTCTTTAACCTCCCAGCATCAAAAACAAATAGAAACTTCAGGACTTCTCATTGTCAATTCAAACTATGAATTTAAGTGCAGTGTTATATAACCATATACGTGTATAGCCCTGCCAAAGAGGATGATCTCTACATGTAGATAGATACAGATTTAGAAGCAGATGCTAAATAGAAATACAGTATTGTTCAGTTTAAAACTACAATGGGGGAAAATATACCTAGGCAACTAGATATACTACTTTTAATTCTACTTTCCAAATGCTATTTGCTTTCCCTACTTAGAGTTACCTTTAAACTAGAACCCAAGGGCATCTTCAAACACCTATTACCACTACAACTAAGTCCATCCACCATGCTGCTAATTGTCTTCTTCTCTTTCTTTCCACCTTTCCCAACCTTAAAGCTTTTGTCCAGCATTAGGACCTTTTCCAGAAAGCTGGGTCTCTGCATAATGTGCCTGGAGTAAGATAATTTGGGCCTGGCCATTTGTGTCTCAACTGAGAATTCTGCGTTGATTTCCTGATCATCCATTGTTTTGTTTTCTTGGCCATCCATGGTGCTCTCAGACGTCTTCTCCAACACCAAAGTTCAAAGAACTCAGTACTCTTCCTATCCAGCTTTTCAAAGCCCCATTCATAAATCTCAGTAAAAAGTAAGATTTATCTGAGAAGACATCATGGGGTTGCCCTCTGAAGTTCTCCATTTAAACTACCATGTTTCGCTGGTATCTAGAAACAGCTGGAGGAAATCTACAATTTTTCATCTCCTTGCACCTTAAACAGAAACATACTGCTTTTTTTCCCCAGGCATGTTTTAAGGGATATTGAATTAAGTATCCTGTGAAATAGACAACTTAATAAGCCCTAAGCCTGAAGCTCTAGCATACATGAAATGCTTTTGGTTTCACTCATATGCTAATACGCAGCCCTCTACTTTCAATCAGAATTCATATTTATGAAGACCTCCATCACGATGCATATTTTAGAAATGATATCAGGGTTATGCCAATATACCTCCAAAGTAAATAAGAGCAAGACTTCACATGGTGAGGCTGCACAGATCTCTGTTGGAGATTTACTTCAATGAAGGCTTGAGCAAAGCAATCCCCTCAAATTTGCTTCATGATACAATACAGGGTCTTCATTTCTAAGAGCAAATGAAGAATTTCCCTCCTGTAGCGTTGCAGATGCTGGGAGAAGCACCTGCCAACTGGGAGAAGCACCTGCCAACTTTGGCTGCCTGCATTACAAAGATTTGATGGAAAGTTAATCCCTGTGGTCAGCTATATTTTCTTGGGGACAGAAGTATCTAGAGGAGAGTCCAAAAATAATAAAATAAAACAAGGCAGCTGCAATCATAAGACTGATGTCTCTCCCCATTTTTTTTTGCATGCATCACATGTGTAATGTACAAAAGAACAAAGTAGGCCTTTGCATAATTGCTGCCAGGCCCAAAGAACCAAGAATGACATGGGGAATGACTTCTGAGTTAGTTCATTTATTGTTATTCACCTGCAAATAGAAAACCTGCCAGACTAAAGCAATTCTCTGCAATAATTGTAGATATACTCTGTGAATTGCTAGAGTGGTACAGTGGCCTAGAGGTAGAGCTCTCACCTCACAATCAGGAGGCTGTGAGTTCGATCCTAGGTAGAAGCAGATATTGCTCATTCTGAGCATGCTGAGAATATATTTGGTGAAAAACAACAACAACTCCGCATTGGCAACAGGAAGGGCTTCCGGCCAGTAAACACTCAGCTCCATTCAGTTGCCCAGACTCCACCCCGCAAGGGATTGTGGGGTTGTTAAAAGGAGATGATGATACTCTGTGAATTGCTAGGGAGAGTCTGCTCTTTCTCTCTTCCTGCCCACCAGAGATTCCAAGCTCTAGTGTCTCTTTGCCTTCAGGGGAATACCCCTCCCTCCTGCAACTCTGGACTTGCAGTCCTCTTGCCTTGTTTTTTTTAAAAAAAAACTACTCTCCCAATAGAGAAGGAAGGCAAGGGGATTTCTGAGATTGGCCCTTTGGAAGGAGTCAGTTAAAGAGCAGTGGCGCAGGTGTCTTTTCCATGTGTGGAATGAATGGAAACCTGCCGTTTGCATCCCACCCCCAATGACCTTTTCTGATTTTCTTTCCAGCTGCAGGAAGTGAAGCCGATGAGACAGCCTTGAAATCTCCCCCATCCACTATCTTGAAAAATTACGTAATTGTTGGCTCCTCGCAACACTCAGGACAAGCTGTTACCTTCCAGTCCTCAGGACCGAAAGTCTCCGATCCCCACCTCAGAGGACAGCATTCGACGCCAACTGGATCCCCTCACCTGGCTGCTGTCCACCTACCTTTACCTCCTAGTCGAGTCATCGAGGAACTTCACAGAGCCTTGGCCACGAAACATCGGCAGGATAGGTAAACACTTGCAATACTCTATGAAGCAAGCGTCCTGTGAAGCAACCGCGGCAATAGATATCCCTTAACTCAAATTCGTCTTTCACATTGGCCCAAATCAGTGGTGGTATTCTACCGGTTCAGCCCAATTCGGGTAAACGAGTAGTAAAAAATGTTACCATTTGGCTGAACCGGTAGTAAAAAAATAGCTACTGGTTTGGCCAAACCGGAATTTCTTTTTTCTTTCCTCCCAACAATCAGCTGTTCCGATGATCAGCTGTGCCGGGATCCCCCTCGGTGTCTTACTGCTTCGTCCGGGAGGCTTCCCTGAGGCCCAGGAGGCAAAAAACGGAGCACAGGGAGGGGTGCTGCAAAAAAAAGCCACATCCGCCCAATCACATGGACACGCCCACCTGGACACGCCCACCTAGCCACGCCCACAGAACCGTTAGTAAAAAAAATTGCATCCCACCCCTGGCCCAAATCACTTTTCCTTTACTTACAGCTATAATATCCGATACAAATCTAAGAATGACATGATTCATTCTTAGAATGTCTAATCAAAGACAGAAGCAACCTTGAACTAAGGAGAAATGGAATGGTATAGGATTTCCTGCTAGAGCAGGTGATTGAACTAGAAGACCTCTAAGGTCCCTTCCCAAGTCTTTTATTCTGTTACAATGAATCAATGGAACAGTTGTCCCTCCCAGAATCATGAGTTCTTCATCGCTGGAAGTTTTCAAAAAAAGATTGGATAGTTATTTGTGCAGGATGATATAAGGTCTCCTGCCTTGAGCAGGGGGTCAGACTAGAAGACCTTCAAGGTCCCTTCCAGCCCTATGTTCTATGATTCAGATGCTTACCAAGTGGCAAGCTGATTTCTATAATAGAATAGTTGTCAGGCCTAAACCTAGAGAAGACAGAGCAAAACTCAATTGAATTGGATCTTTATTTGCTTATACTTAAGGGACAGAATCTTGCCAAACTAAAGCTATAATCTTTTTAACCTACTAGACATATCCTGAGAGATTCTAGAGTCTTCAAAAGAAAGCAATACAGTCCGAACTTAATGAGTAGATAGAGGTGAAATAAAAAACCAAAGCAAACTACAATGAAGGAAATTCCACAACGGACCAGGATAAGTAATTACCAACTTCAAGGAGATAACAAGGCATAGTCTGTTGGAATGATGCCAACCAAGATAACTTCAGCCCAAAATAACCCTAACCCTGAACTTATAGACGAGAAAATTTGTACTTCAGGGTTGAACTGTGGGGTCTGAAACTTGAAGACGTTTCATTATCCAACTAGGTAACATCATCATGAATGTCTTCAAGAAAACAACCAAGCTCAGAGAGCCCCAAGGACTCCTATAGTACCTGAACCACGCTTCCGTATCCAACTCAGGGATACATATTCTCTTCATCCGGGCTCCTTTTTGGGAAAGCCTCTTTGTTGCCAAAACTCTCCCTCACAGGTGCATCTTCCATCACATGAATAGACAAACCCACCTCGCCATATTGTAGATGTGTTAATTCCAACGTTTTGGAGGAGGCCTGACTAGTAGAATCTTGCTGTTCTTTCTCCAACAAGGAAGCCAAGCAAACATAGTGTAAAAGTGGCTGTGATGACCCGGAGTGTAACACAAATGTAACAAAATCCAAAACGTAAATAAATGTCCTTTAATGCCTCCAACTTGGCCCCACGGTTCAATAATTCTCAGTTGGAGATAAAACCTATTCAAAAATAGTCTTCAAAAGAAAGCAATACAGTCCGAACTTAATGAGTAGATAGAGGTGAAATAAAAAACCAAAACAAACTACAATGAAGGAATTTCCACAACAGACCAGGAGATAACAAGGCATAGTCTGTTGGAAGGATGCCAACCAAGATAACTTCAGCCCAAAATAACACACGCTTTGCTTCTGGCAACACTGTGTTTTAACCGTCTCTCTTATATACTATTCTCCCCAGCTGCAACTAATGAGGGGGATCGTGGCCGCCTCCTCTCTCATAAGCCAAGTTGTTTCCTTCTCTGTTCCTCCCTGCGTGCCCTAGGATGAAGAGGGGATGGGCCTGGTTCTTCCTCTGACTGCCCAGCCGGTCTCTGCCCTTCCCCAGCCTCCTTCACAACCTCCGGAGCCATACCTCCACTCCCTGTCGGCTGTTCCTCCTCTCCTTCAGAGTCCGACTCTAACAAGAGCATGACAGTGGCTTGATCAGAATGATGTAGGCAATATTGGATATGGGAGAGAAATGCATTCAGTTCAGATTTTTTTTTTTTGCATTTTTAATGCAAATGAGCTGAAGTCTTGACTCCTGGACCAGAAGCACATTGGTGTGCCCTTATTTTTTATTTTTGAGAAAGGTGTGGTGCAGCTCACCAAGGAAAAGTGTGCATGGCTTTTGCAGAACAAAAGGAAAATGTGTACAAGAGGGTGGGCATTAGAGGGAAACCTGCAGAAAACTTGTTTAAGGAAAGGAAAGTATATTAAGAAAAGTGGGTTGCTGAATGCATCTGTTGGGAGAAATGAAATGTTAAGTGAAACTCTGCAGTTGTTAAGTGAATCATGCAGTCATTAAGCAAATGGGGTTCCCCCATTGGCTTTGTCAGAAGCCAGTTGGGAAGGTGACAAATGTATGAAAATGTGATCAGATGTTTGTGAGGATGGTTTTGTGGCTGATGGGGAAACCAGGAAAGAATAGAATAGAATAACAGAGTTCGAAGGGACCTTGGAGGTCTTCTAGTCCAACCCCCTGCTTAGGCAGGAAATCCTACACCACTTCAGACAAATGGTTATCCAACATCTTTTTTAAAAACTTCCAGTGTTGGAGCATTTACAACTTCTAGAGGCAAGTTGTTCCACTGATTAATTGTCCTAACAGTCAGGAAATTTCTCCTTAGTTCTAAGTTGCTTCTCTCCTTGGTTAGTTTCCACCTATTGCTTCTTGTCCTGCCCTCAGGTGCTTTGGAGAATAGCTTGACTCCCTCTTCTTTGTGGCAGCCCCTCAGATATTGGAACACTGCTATCCTGTCTCCCCTAGTCCTTCTTTTCATCATACTAGACATACCCAGTTCAAGCAATCGCTCTTTATATGTTTTAGCCTCCAGTCCTCTAGGAACTACTTAGAACCTGAGCAAAACCAAAATGGAACATTCTGCCTTAGAACTATAGAATTACAGGTGATCCTCAACTTATGACCACAATGGAGCCCAAAATTCCTGTTGCTAAGTGAGACATTTGTTAAGTGAGTTTTTGTCCCAGTTTGCGACCCTTCTTGACACCATTGTTAAGTGAATCACTGCAGTTGCTAAGTTAGTAACCCGGCTGTTAAGTGAATCTGGTTGCTTGTCAGAGGGTCCCAAAGAGTGTTCATGTGACCTTGGGACACAGCCACGGTCATAACTGTGAACCAGTTTGCCAAGCGTCTGAATTTTCATCCCACGATTATGGGGACGCTGCCACGGTTGTAACTGTGAAAAACGCCCACCAGTCACTTTTATCAGGGTTGTTGTAACTATGAATGGTCACTAAATGAACCGTGGTAAGTCATGGAGCAAAAAAATGCTTAGTGGTTAGGGTTAGGGTTAAAAAAATACTTAGGGGACTAACCCATATTTTGTGATCGCATGCTTCCTTTGCATGTGATTTTTGCATTTTCGCTATTTTTCCATAAAATGATAAATGATCAGAATATGTTTTGCTTTAATTAAGGTTTATATTAGAAACACACATGCTGTTCTTTGAAAAGGTCAGCCTGGCATGCCATGTTAGCATATTTCAACGCTATGCCCCCATCACTGTCATCTTGTACCTTCATCTTGTGGTATATATTCAGATCCAGCTTTCCCATCTTGAATGTTGAAATCTCCTGTCACCTACACCAGGGGTCTCCAACCATGGCAACTTTAAGACTTGTGGACTTCAACTCCCTGGGAGTTGAAGTCCACAAGTCTTCAAGTTGCCAAGGTTGGAGACCCCTGACCTATACCACAGCTCCAGAGGTGGCATTCAGCAGGTTCTGAACAGTTCAGGAGAACCGGTAGCGGAAATTTTGAGTAGTTTGGAGAACCAGCAAATACCACCTGTGACTGGCCTCGCCCCCATCTATTCTCTGCCTCCCGAGTCCCAGCTGATCGGCTGGGTCTTCTTTTGTTGCACAGGAGGTTAGTGGGGTGGGAAGGGAATGGGATTTTGCAGTAACCTTCCCCTGCCATGCCCACCAAGTCACGCCCACAGAACTGGTAGTAAAACAATTTGAATCCCACCAATGCACAGCCCCCTGCCTTGTGTCTGGGAGAACATGTTGCAAGCGTTGATCCCTGGTGTGAAACCCAATTCTGTCTGCGTTTTGTCTCCAGCTTTCATGGAAGAGAAAATAAAGCATCTCCCAAAAAACGAATGGAGATCCGCTTGTCCAGAACATCCAGCACTGAACATGGCAAAGAGAAGGATGGGTCAATGAGCTATAACAGCGATCCAGAAAACAGATGGAATTTGGTTAAGGAGTCGGATGAGAACAAAGAAAACCTGATCATGGACTCTGAAATCAAGGATGATTCGGTTTTCTACGAGGACGAAGAAGTTTTGAATGATTCCATAATTTCTGGTAAGAAAAACCAGTTTATGAACCTTATATCAGTCTTCCATCCTTCTGAGGTCAGGTAAAATGAGGACCCAGATTGTTGGGGGCAATGTGCTGACTCTGTAAACCACTTAGAGAGAGGGTTGTAAAGCACTATGAAGCGGTATATAAGTCTAAGTGCTTATTCTATTCAATTTGATTTGATTCGATTCGATTCGATTGCCATGGTGGCACAGTGATTAGAATGCAGTACTGCAGGCTAACTCAGCTCACTGCCAGCAGTTCGATCTTGTCTGGCTCAATATTGACTCAGCCTTCCATCCTTCTGAGGTCGGTAAAACGAGGACCCAGATTGTTGGGGGCAAACCATTTAGAGAGGGCTGTACAAGCATTGTGAAGTGGTATAGAAGTTTAATTGCTAAATTTCTAAATAAATAAAAACTTACCCTGAAAGACTGGTCCATGGGGATGTCTCCTTGTGTTGGGTTTGTGGGGTTTTCTGAGCTTGGTTGTTTTCCTACAGGCATTTTGTTACTAGGAATATCAACCATGCTCAGAGAACATCAAGAGTTTGACAGTTCACCCCTGAGCTACATACAGAAGGTTCTGTCATGCATAAAGGTAAAGGTTCCCCTTGCACATCTGTGCTAGTCGTTTCTGGCTCTAGGGGGCAGTGCTCAACTCCATTACAAAGCCGAAGAGCCAGCACTGTCCGAAGATGTCTCTGTGGTCACGTGGTCAGCATGACTAAATGCCGAAGGCTCAGGGAACGCTGTTACCTTCCCACCAAAGTGGTCCCTATGTTTCTACTTGATTTTTACATGCTTTCGAACTGCTAGGTTGGCAGAAGCTGGGAGAGGAGCTCACTCCGTTACACGGCGCTAGGGATTCGAACTGCCAAACTGCCGACCTTTCTGATCGACAAGCTTAGCATTCTTAATTGCTGAAAATTGTTGTCCCATGGATGCTGCTGTCCAATTCTGAATCATTGTTCTTTCTCTTTTCTTTGAAGTTTTATTTTGTTGGATTCCATTTCCTGTGCGTCTCTATTTTCTTCTCCCGTATGGCTTTCTCTTTCTCACTTTCATTTCAGACTTTCTTCCTCCTGGACAATAGTTGCATTTTTTCTTTTGATTATATAAAGTGCCATAGTGATAGTCCTTGAAGGATGAAATAGTCTCTTTTCTGTCCTGTATTAGTTCTGGGTAGGACACACCACTCTTTGTTGATTCCTTACTCTGGCACTTCTGTTTTCTTATGTTTTGCTGCCATCCCTTGGAGTCTCTTTTGAACTGCATCTCCAATAAGTGATTTTATATTCACTACCTGGCTAATGGACACTCGTTCAAATGTCTATTTGTCATCTCCTTTGCAACCTGAGGATGTAGCAAAGCTTTAAATAATCTATCTAGTCATCAGGAAAGTCTCTGGAGCAATGCAAAACATCACATTCAAATGATCCTACAATTACATTGAAAGAAATCTGCAGTTAATTTTGTCTGCTCCCTCTGGTTATTATCCAGATGATTGTCATAGCAATTGGTGTGCAATGCTCATCCACCAAATGATCTTGAAGTTTCTTTCTTCAGAAACTAATTCAGCAATCTCAGTCACATGTGCAGGCATCATGTTCAATGGTGCTCTTTCAATGATTTATTTTAAGTTATTTTATTTATTCCCCACCTTTATTGTTTATCTCCCACCTTTATTATTTTGATAAATAACTCAAGGTAGTTAACTTGGTTAATACCCCTTCCTCCTCCTCCCTTCCCCACAATAAAAATTCTGTGAGATGAGTTGGGCTGAGAGAGATTTATTTTATTTTATTTATTTTGTTTGTCAAGCATGTATGAGAAAACAAATATAAGTATGAACATAACACATATTGACATAAGTATAAACAGGTATAAGTATATACATAATAAATGAGTATGAATAAATGGATAAATGGGAACAGTAGGACAGAGATGGTAGGCATGTTGGTGCGCTTATGCAAGCCCCCTTACAGACCTCTTAGGAATGGAGTGAGGTCCACAGTAGACAGATTAAGGTTAAAGTTTAAGATTGACTGGTCCAAAGTCACCCAGTTGGCTTTCATGCCTAAGGCGGGACTAGAACACATTGTCTCCTAGTGATTGGCCCAAAGTCACCCAGTTGGCTTTCATGCCTAAGGCGGGACTAGAACACATTGTCTCCTGGTGATTGGCCCAAAGTCATCCAGTTGGCTTTCATGCCTAAGGCGGGACTAGAACACATTGTCTCCTGGTGATTGGCCCAAAGTCACCCAGCTGGCTTTCATGCCTAAGACAGGACTACAATCCATAGTCTCTACCATGGTGTTTTAACCACCACACCATATTGGCTCTTGACATCTCAATGATGTCTCTTCCAACTCTCTTCCATTGCTTCTCCTAACTTAGAAGTCCAGTCTTTAACAAACTTGAACAGTATTTATTCATTGTCCTCTCTAAAGGATTCTATTCAGTCTCATTTTGTTTGACCACTTTTTTTTTGTTCGTGATTGCCTTCTTGTGATTTCCATTTTGCCCTAGACCTCTGATTCTTGCTTAGCTCATCTTTCAGTGTTAAATCCAATCATTTTTCTGATGCTCACATGTGAGGGAGCTCCTTTGCTCCCACTGGAATTTCTTCCACCTAGGAACTATCCAAACTTAATTTCTATTTTCAGAGGAAGAGCAAACATGAACAATCACTTTTCTTTTTTAATTCCTTCCACCTTACATCTCCATCTAGCCCTTCGATATTTCATGTGGATGCTTCATTCAGTCTTGAAAGGGCAACGACCAAAATTCCCTTTCCAAGTTCTTTTATCTTCTTCCATTTTTCTCACCCATTAATGGCTACCTGCTGCTTTCTCATTCTTTTTATTTTCTTTTGTTTTTCCTTTCTTCATAGTTTATTTTTGCTTTCTGGTTCAGTTACATTTGAAGAGAAGATCATGCAATTTGCAGACATAGGAGCATATAGCAATAGCAATAGCACTTAGACTTATGTACTGCTTCACAGTGTTCTACAGCCCCCTCTAAGCGTTTTATAGTGTCAGCTTATTGCCCCCAACAATTTGGGTCCTCATTTTACCCATCTTGGAAGGATGGAAGGCTGGGTCAACCTTGAGCCTGGTGAGAGTTGAACTGCCAAATTGCAGAAAGCTGGCAGTCAGCAGAAGTAGGCTGCAGTACTGCACTCTGCCACTGCAGCACTCTGACTCACTTTAGACTTTAGCCTAATTTCAAACAGTTGACCTCTGGAAACAGAAAACAATACTTACTGCAGGAGAAGGGCTGGCAGAGCTGGAGGGTGGAGTTAAACGTATCCTCAGTTTAGAGTCCTTGCAAGAGAGCCAATCCATTCCTCTTGAATTCTGTTGATCCTTGTCTAGATGCCAATTTAGTGCTGACCACTATTTGACTAGATTCTTTTGTACAGGCATGAGCAATACATCTTTCTGAGCTACAACTGAACCAGTGATCCTGATCCTTTGTGCCTGACACTTTGCTAGCAAAAAAATGTCTTATCTGAGTAGGAAGGAAGAAAGGAAAGAGATGTAAGAAAGGAGGAAGAGCAGTAAAAAAAACAATACAAATGGGCCTTGGCCTTCAGTTAGAGCTGAAGAAGCTTCTTAAATGAAAAGTGAAATGTTTTCAAAGGAAAAACCAAGGAAGTCCGGTTGTCTTTTCGGGAAAAAAAAAACACCTTTGGAATATACAGCAGCTTAGTATGCAGCCCCCACAGATAAAAGCAATCTGCTTAAGACAATAAATGTAAACCTGCTGGAAATTTATCAGGATCAATGATTATATGAGAGCTACATTTTTTAAACCAGCCACCCTACCAAGGGTTGTTTCACTGAACCCTACAAAACTATATGGAAGTGGTCAAAGGGTCTTTTTAATTTAGTGGTAAGTATGAATACATCTTTTTTTATTGTACATTTGGGATTCCTGTTGATTACTTCAGCTAAGAGGCCCAGGCTTTCATTGTCAAACCACAGCAGTCATAAGGGAGATAATGATATCTCCGTAGTATCTTGGATTACAACTTTCATATTTTGCTACCAATTATATTATTTTATGGTTGCAAGAATTGGGTATGTCTAGTCTAGTAAACAAAGATCATGGCATCCAGCCCTCTCAATTCCTGGCAAATAGATGGGGAAGAAATGGAGGTAGTGACAGATTTTATTTTCCTGGGCTCCAAGATCACCGCAGATGGGGACCGGCAGCCAAGAAATTAAAAGATGCTTGCTCCTGGGGAGGAAAGCGATGGCAAATCTAGACAGCGTACTAAAAAGCAGAGACATCACCCTGCCAACAAAAGTGTGTATAGTCAAGGCTTTGGTTTTACCAGTTGCAATGTATGGCTGTGAAAGTTGGACCATAAGAAAGGCTGAGTGCCAAAGAATTGAGGCCTTTGAACTATGGTGCTGGAGAAGACTCCTGCGAGTCCCTTGGACTGCAAGGCGATCAAAACGTCAGTCCTAGAGGAGATCAACCCTGACTGATCTTTAGAAGGCCAGATCCTGAAGATGAAACTCAAATACTTTGGCTACCTCATGAGAAGGAAGGACTCACTGGAGAAGAGTCTAATGCTGGGAATGATTGGGGGCAATAAAAGAAGAAGGGGACGACAGAGAATGAGGTGGCTGGATGGAGTCACTGACAGTAGGTGTGAGCTTAAATGGACTCCAGAAGATGATAGAGGACAGGAAGGCCTGGAGGAACGTTGTCCATGGGGTTGCGATGGGTCAGACACGACTCCGCAACTAACAACAAGTCTAGTGAAAAGAAGGACTGGGGTGATCTGACAGCAGCCTTCCAATATTTGAGGGGCTGCCACAAAGAAGAGGGGGTCAACTATTTTCCAAAACACCAAAAGGCAAGAGAAGAAACAATGAATGGAAACTAATCAAGGAGAAAAGCAACCTAGAACTAGGGAGAAATTTCCTGACATTTAAAACAATTAACCAGTGGAACGGCTTGTCTTCAATAGTTGTTGGTGCTCCATCACTGGAGGCTTTAAGAAGAGACTGGACAGCCATTTGTCTGGAATGTTATAGGGTCTCCTGCTTGACCAGGGGGCTGGACTAGAAGACCTCCAAGGTCCCTTCCAACTCTGTTATTCTATTAGAGTAGTTCTCAACTTACAACAATTCATTTAGTAATTGTGTAAAGTTACAATGGCACTGAAAAATGTGACTTATGACCATTTTTAATAGTTACGACCTTTGAAGCATCATGTGATCAAAATTCGATGCTTGGCAACTGGTTCGTATTTATGACCTCTGCTGTGCCCTAGGCTCCTGTGTTCCCCTTTTGCGAATTTGTGACAAGCTAAGTCAATGAGGAAGCCAGGTTCACTTAACCAGGTTACTAACTTGTCAACTGCAGCAATTCACTGCGGCAAGAAAAGTCATAAAATGGGGCAAAACTCACTTTACAAAAATTTTGGGCTTCATTGTGGTCATAAATCAAGGACTACCTGTATCCTGTTATTCTGCTGTTTTTCCAGTAGGAGGAATGTTTTTCATTTTGGGCACTGGGTGGCGCTAGATTCATTGAACAATGAACGAGAAAGCTCTCTGGCATTTTAAAGAAGTGATGTAAAGATGTGGGATTCCCATGAATCCATCTAGAAAGATTTTTGCAGTGTATATTTTTTTTTCAGTGTTTGTGTGTTTGTGTGTCTCTATATCTAAAACAGAGACTTGGCCCTCTTGTGTTTAGTAGTCATATTGATTATCGGAGTATTCGTATAATTGCAATTATGGGGATAGTAACTGGAGCAAGTAAGGGAACAAGTAACTAGAATAAGTAAAGGAACAAGAAACTGGAATTTGCAAGCACTGGTGGCTCAGTGGCTAAGACACTGAGTTTGTCAATCAGAAAGGTTGGCAGTTTGGCGGTTTGAATCCCTAGCACCACATAATGGAGTGAGCTCCCGTTACTTGTCCTAGCTTCTGCCAACCTAGCAGTTCAAAAGCATGTAAAAATGCAAGTAGAAAAATAGGGACCATTTTGGTGGGAAGGTAACAGAGTTCAGTGCGCCTTTGGCATTTAGTCATGCCGGCCACATGGCCACAGAGATGTCTTCGGACAACGCTGGCTCTTTGGCTTTGTAATGGAGATGAGCACCACTCCCTAGAGCTGGAAACGACTAGCACCTATGTGCAAAGGGAACCTTTGCCTTTATCTTTTAACTGGAACAAAATACAAAATTCTTGGAGCAACTCACAAAATTTCTCTTTTACTTCAGGCCCTCCCATTCCAGCTTTATTTCCAATTTCATTTTTTCCCAGCAAATTCATCCCTCCTTCCTTCCACGGGTGGAAAAACTAATAAGGATTGATTTTTTTCAAAGTTTCCCTTGAAATGAACTCAATTCTCAATGACTTGCTAATAAAATGGAAAGGACCCTAAGGGTATCTGTGGTATCGTGGTGAAAAAGTTGTATTTGTGTCGGGAAAATCCAAGATAGAGCCCACCTTCAACTGTGGAAATTTCCTCTGTGACACCAAGTCATTCTCTTTCTCATCCTAATACTTTTGATAATACATAATCCTTTTGTTTTGGAAATAAATCATCTTGGCTGGGATGTATTATAAAATGATTCCATCTTTTTTAAACAACAGAAATTCACGTATCAGAATGAAGGAAAAAAACAGGTGAATCATTTAAATACACAACCAAAAAACACTTATTAAAATTGCTCTAAGCTCACCCAATGCTCTCACATGTTGTGAAATGTAGAACTTATTCTACAATAAAGTTGCACGGGATTTCTGTCAAAGAAAAGGAGCTAGTAACCTGGAAATAATTCAGGAAAGTTCAGCTACAGATTTTGGAAATATTCCCCGAGTTCAGACTGATTCAAAAAATTTTAAATGTACCTTAGACTGTCTACTATTGACTTCACCCTTTCCTAAGAGGTCTGTAGGGGCGTGCATAAGCGCACCAACGTGCCTACCGTCCCTGTCCTATTGTTTCTCTTATTCTTCTTTTATTTTTCTTATATGTACCCATTTCATGTATTCACAACTATGTATACACTTATACTTATTATCTTGTAAACAATTGGCCAATCAAATAAATAAATAAATAAATAAAATTTAAATCCTAAATAGGAGGATTGTCTCTGGAAAAATGTAACCTGACTTGAAGTATAGTGTGCCAAGTAGAGAAATTATCTGAATCACTGAGGCTTCTGATCTGCATTTCAGCATTAATACAAGTAGTCCTTGGCTTACAGTCATTTGTTTAACAACATTTGAAATTAGAATGGCAATTTTTTTAAAAAAAGACATGACCTATTGTCATGCTTACAACTATCCCCACATTCACATGTTCAAAATTCAGGCATTTGGCAACCAGCACATATTTACAATGGTTACAGCCTCCTATGATCGCCATTTTTGGTTTTTGCTACAAACCTGCCTTCCATCGAAGACCTGTATACTGCAAGAGTCAAAAAGAGGGATATGAAAATATCTAAATTGTTTCAACTCCTACCTTCAAAATGACGCTATAGGTCACTGCACACCAGAACAATTAGACACAAGGACAGTTTTTCCCCAAATGCCATCACTCTGCTAAACAATTAATTCCCACAACACTGTCAAACTATTTAGTAAGACTATATTACTATTATTCTTCTCATCCTTCCTATTACCTATCTCTTCCAACTTATAACTATAACCATGTTGCTTGTATCTTTACAATTTATATTGTTTTATTTGTTCCCTAGTATGATTTGATTGCTTATTAGTAACCTATGACTATCACTAAGTGATGTATCTTATGATTCTTGATGAATGTATTTTATTTTTTCTTTATGTATACTGAGAGCTTATGCACCAAAGATAAATTCCTTGTGTGTCCAATCACACTTTCTATTCTATTTGTGACTTTCTCAGTTGGCTTCTGACAAATGGAATGGAATAGAATGGAATGGAATAATAACTTTATTCTCACTTTGAATGTACATTAATCAGCATACATTAAAATGAACTAATCAGCATACATTAAAATGTTTTTAATTGTTTTCTATTTTTTCTTTCTATTTTCTTCTCCCTTTTTTCTCTCTTTTTTGTGTGTATGTGTTGTCAGTTTGTTTTAATTGTAAAATCAATAAAATTTATTTATAAAATGAACTTTCATTGCCTACAGCTCTCAAAGGGTCATCATATCCAATACACAAAATAAATACAAAATTATGCATATACCCACATATATTATATGACACAGAGAAACGACACAGCATAGCAATAGCAACAGCACTTAGACTTATACACCGCTTCACAGTGCTTTACAACCCTCTCTAAGTGGTTTACAAAGTCAGCATAATTGCCCCCAACAATTTGGGTCCTTGTTTTACCCACTTCCGAAGGATGGAAGGGTGAGTCAAACTTGAGCCTGGTGAGATTTGAACTGCCAAATTGCAGGCAGCCGATAGTCAACAGAAGTAGCCTGCAGTACTGCACTCTAACCACTGCTCCACTATGGCTCAGTTTGGATGTATACATGTACATGGCAAGGAAAACAAATCTTGAGAGTTTATCAGACGAATGGCATAGGGAACAAAGCTGTTACAGAATCTGGTAGTCCTGCTAGAAATACTTCAAAATCTCTTCCCAGAGGGGAACAATCTAACAATCCCTTGAACTCTAAGCACATAGCACTTATAAGCAGTATCCTGAATAACAGGAAGCGAGCTTCCTATAATTTTCTCAGCTGTCCTCACCACTCTCTGTATGGACTTTCTATCTGAGGCACTGAAGCACCAAACAGTGATGCACTCTCAGTCGTGCCTCTGTTAAAATTGACCAGGACAGAAGGAGAAAGATGTGGACATGGACAGATGGAGGAAGCCAAATTTGCTTAATGACCAATGATTCACTTAACAACTGTAGTGATTCACTTAACAACCAGGGCAAAAAGGTTGTAAAATCAGATGTAACTGAACATCTGCCTTGCTTAACAATGGAACTTCTGGTCCTACTTGACATAAGTGAAGGACTAACTATATCTCCTTTGTGATTAACCCCCGTTCTTCCTACATAGACCCATTAGCAGAAGATATTTCTAGTAGCCGCACCTTATATATATTAATCACAAGATATACTTTGCTATTTTAGGGCTCATCTCCTTGACACATTCCCATTGTCTTTCATTGCACGCTCCAGGTACGTTGCCAAGAAAATGCAAGAAAGAGCTTCTGGCAGTGAAACTGCGGAACAGGCCAAGCAAACAGGAGTTGGAAGATAGGAACATTTTCCCAAGAAGGACTGACGAAGAGAGGCAGGAGATCCGGCAACAAATAGAAATGAAGTTATCCAAGTAAGTCAATAAGACAAGAGGTGGGAAGTGGGGCTGGTGAGAGAATAGATTTACTGCTTTTTTGTATGATAAACTTTCTCGGCAATTCAGATATTGGGGCTCCAAAAAGAGAGGGACAAAACAGATCATCATTTGATAGGACTCTTCAAACTTGGCAACTTTAAGACTTGTGGACTTCAACTCCCAGAATTCCCCAGCCAATACATCTAGCTGGGGAATTCACAAGTCCACAAGTCTTAAAGTTGCCAAGTTTGGAGATCTCTTTTTTAGAACAAAGGGGTGACTAATTTTTCCACAAATAAAACTGAACATCAATGGTTTTCTCCGTTTCAGTACCCTCAATTGTTATACTGTTGTGCAGTAGACTTGTGAAGGATGGACAGAATTGCACTGTGGCAAAAATAAAAACATCGTATTTTGAGGTTTCTGGAATTTAAATTTCTTACAGGAAATATGTAAAAGTGTTGACCATGTGAACTGGAAAATGTGGTTCCCAGCTGTTGTAGACATAACTCGCCTATCCTTGGGGTTGATCAGTATCTATTGGAAAGTTGTGACTGGGTGGTGTGAGGGGGGATGGAAGGATAGATTCTGACTGTTGAGACTGGATGTTAAACCATGTTTGAGACAACAACCTGGATGACTGAGAATCTCCATCGAGAAAGTGCAAGGCATCTGCCTCTGGTATAAATGTTCATCCAACTGTGTTTTAAAGAAATCATTTTCAGATATATTTCAGTGTGAAATATATCTGTACAATAGTCCCAAAGTGAAATTACCATGTGCAATAGTCCCAAAGGTGCTTTTTCAAGAGGCAACTGGACTTGAAGATGTTTCGCGTCTCATCCAAGAAGCTTCTTCAGCTCTGTCTGAAGAAACCTCCAAATGGCCTCAATGACTCTAAAAAAAATGCAAATGACCAGCGGTCTGCAAGGAGTATAAATCCTTCCATTCCCCACCATCCAGTCAGAACTGAAGAAGTTTCCTGGATGAGAAGCGAAGCATCTTCAAATAAAAACAAAGAAAGTCCAGTTGCCTTTTGAAAAAGCACTTTTGGGGCAACCATGAATCTCCATAGACATATGCAATAGCATTTAATGCCGCTGCACTGAAAATTATCTTAAAATGTAGCATGTAATTTTAAAGAGAATTAATTATTGTACATTTCAAATTATAAACAATATAAATTCCAAATCCAGCAAAAATTACAACCCCAAACCTTTTTTTTTTTTACCCTTTAACTGTTCACTCCTTTTTTATATGACACTTTCTTTAATGTTTCCATATACATAAATGAATTCAATCATGGGGATGTTGTATGGCATGGAGTGAGTCCAGTTTTGTAATGGAAATTTTCTTTCTAGATTTTATGACCCTCATTTTGGCTTGAAATCTTAAAATGCAGTAGTGAAGGCTACTTCTGCTGACTATTGGCTGCCTGCAATTTGGCAGTTCGAATCACACCAGGCTGAAGGTTGACTCAGTCTTCCATTCTTCCGAGGTTGTGAAATGAGGACCCAGATTGTTGGGAGCAATAGGCTGACTCTGTAAACCGCTTAGAGAGGGCTGTAAAAGCACTGTGAAGTGGTATATAAGTCTAAGTGCTATTGCTACAATTCCCCCATTAGGATTTTTGGACTAACGTCTAAGACATGCTAAATGTGGATACTTTTCTATTGATATAAGTTTAGCATTTATTAATATATATTTTTAATCCACGCAGAGCACACTTTCAGCAAATCAGATGCTGCAGTGTGTTTTGTAGGACAATTGTTCTTAATCCTCAATTTCAGTTCATAGAGCAGGATCTCGTCTGCTCTAGCAATCGTCTTTCGCCATCTGCTTGGCCTCATTCAGGTTCTAGGCTGTGGGCTATGTCATTTAGAAAGAAAGCGCAGCTGAAAATATTACAATATTTTGCTTGTTTAGACTTGGAAAATCTTTGGAGGTAATGCAGCTGTATTTAGTGCTATTGGTAGGAAGCAAAGATTTTATCAAAATGAGAAAACATGTACCAATAAAGGTCAATATTTGTAGCTCAAGGTTGAAATGAGATTATCTGAGCTTGCGTGTTTTTTTGCAGACATTTCATTGCCCTAACTACAGAGGTGGTGTTCAGCA
Source organism: Notechis scutatus (assembly GCF_049901735.1). Classification (NCBI taxonomy): domain Eukaryota; kingdom Metazoa; phylum Chordata; class Lepidosauria; order Squamata; family Elapidae; genus Notechis; species Notechis scutatus. The sequence continues at coordinate 14,570,283 of NC_142011.1, read as the reverse complement.
GGTTCTGACCAGTTCTGGAGAACCGGCAGCGGAAATTTTGAGTGGTTTGGAGAACCGGCAATACCACCTCTGACTGGCCCCACCCCCATCTATTCTCTGCCTCCCAAGTCCCAGCTGATTGGCTGGGTCTCCTTTGGTTGCCCTGCACAGGAGAATGGAACTGGAAAGTAGGTTAGTGGGGTGGGGAGGGAATGGGATTTTGCAGTAATCTTCCCCCTGGAATGGGGTGGGAATGGAGATTTTATAGTATCCTTCCCCTGACACACCCACCAAGCCATGCCCACAGAACTGGTAGTAATTTTTTTTTTGAATTCCCACCACTGCCTAACTACATAACTTCATCAATGGTAGTAAAGAGTGCAGTTTGCTGTCAGTTTATATTCTGGTGACTTGCCTGTCGTGTGTGTGTGGGGGGGACAGTCTTAAATGATTCTTTGCTTGGGCTTTTACTGATAGCTCTTTGGCAGTTCCTTGATTGGGGTATTGTTTACTTGATTGTTGGTCTAAAGTTAACCTTGGAGTTAATCTATGCTGATCTGGTTGCTGATTACTGGTGGAGAAGTGCTAGAGTCTTTTTGTTCTCTTTTGGTCTTGGTTGATTGTCTCTTTTGCGTAGTCTATAGATGTTGCTGCTCCTTCATGAAGTACTGCCTTGTCCCGGTGAAGGGGCTTGCATAGCTCAATGAAGCTATGAGCTATGCCGTGCAGGGCCACCTAAGACGGACAGGTCATAGCAGAGAGCTATGCTATTAAAGTCTATGTGTCTATTGATGGCTGATTTGTCAGAGTGCCAGGTTTCTAGAACAAAAGGACTTCAGCACTTCACCACCAGTAACCAGCAACCAGATCCAGATAGATTAACTCCAAGGTTAACTTCAGACCAACAATCAAATAAGCAATACTCCAATCAAGAAACTGGCAAAGAGCCATCAGTAAACAGCCCAACCAGATCACTTCCTGCCCACACAGACAGGCAAGACACCAGATATAAATGGACAGCAAACAGCACTCCTTACTAGCACTGAGGATATTACCTAGTTTGGTGAATGAAGCGTCTACAAGAAAACGAGCAAGCTCAGAGAGCACTAAGAAAATATGTGTTGTGAACTTATGCAAGCCCACCTTTGAAATACTTGAGCATGGTGCAAGGGTGGAACGTATGTCATAATCATAGGTAATCCTCCACTTATGACCATTTGTTTAGTGACTGTTCAAAATTATGACATTGCTGAAAACAGTGACTTACAACTGATCCTAAGAAGCATCGTGGTATCCCTTCAGTCACATGGCCGTGATCTAGGTGCTTGGCAACCAACTTGTATTTCTGATGGTTGCAACATCCTGGATCATGTGATCATTACAGGTGAACTTCCCAGCCAGCTTCCAACAAGCAAAATCAATGAGGAAGTCAGCAGGAAAGATCACAAAATCATGATAACATGATATCTCGGTTAACAATTGTAGCAAAAGTCATAAAATCAGGTGTAGTTAGGCAATGCTTCACACATCACAATGCTTGATGATGAATCTGGTCCCAATTATGGTCATAAGTTGAGGACTACTTGTATATGTTTTGTGAGTCGAACCCCACCACCACCACAAAAGAAACCCGTGGCTATATTTAAAATGGGGGTGGCATGGTTGCAAATGGGATAATGGTGCAAAGCATGGAGTCTATCCCGTAGACGTGGGTTGCAGGAACTTTACTTTTTCCTGGGGTTAACAGTTAATTGGTAAGGAATGAATTCCTTTCTTCATTCTCATGATTCCTTTAACTATCAGTTGGCCAGATTCTTGTAGAGAACTTAAACTTGCAATAAATCTTTTATTATATTCATTTGAACTACCTGAATCTCTTGATTTCCCCTGGTGCTTGACATTACTCTGACCAAGTAACCATTAAGGGAAATGTGTGGAAGTTAAGAAATGAATTCAAGATGGGCTGTACTTAGAGATCTTGCGGGCATGCAGGGACTCATGATTTATGACTTATTATCCAGTGTGTTTAATTTTTTGGCATTAATACAATGCACCGTTGCTTATTTAGTAAACCAGAGTTCAACAATCCATAGTTTAACATGATATGTAAGTCCCACCAAAGAAGTGTGCTATTGAGTCCCAGTCTATTAAATTTGGCCCCTCAAGGTTTAAGAGACTTTGAGGATATGATGATCTTTTGTAATCTGATTCCTTTCCAGGAATCCATGTAATCTGATTCCTTTTGCAATCTGAACCCGTTCCTCAGCAAGCATGATCATTGCCAAGGCTCACACGTTATGGAAGCTATACACAACACAGGTGTGTGAGATCTAAATAGGAAAGTTAAGTTTAAAATGATAATTGCATTCATCTTTAGCAATGACTTGATTCAAGTTGTTCAGCTGGTAGAAACTTGGTGTATCATTATGAATAGTTTAACCAGCTTTAATGAACTGTAATTTTTCCATTAATGATTTGGATAACCCTGGACCCAAGGAAGTAACTCGTGGCTTCTAAACTTGTCTTCTAGCCGTCTGCAATGCCATCTGTGGTGCTGATTTAATTTTAACATGCTTCAATTTCTTCAATGCGCTCATATTTATTTTAGAATCCATGAATGGAAGCTTTTCCTAACATGGACTAGGATGGAATTATGACTGATAAGCTTTCCCAAACCGAGTAGCCTTCCCAGACAGTGTTTGGTCAGCTCTTTGGCCTCAAAATGAACAGTTCCTCAATTCATGTGCCAACACAGTTCTAGGCTGCATAAACAGACGGATAAAAGGAACATCACGTGAAGTGTTAATACCACTTTATAATGCCACACTTGGAATACTGCATCTAATTTTAGTCTCCATGATGGAAAAAAAAAGATATTGAGACTCAAGAAAGAGTGCAGAGAAGAGCAACAAAGATGATTAGGGGACTGGAACTGGGTATGTCTAGTTTGATGAAAAGAAGGACTAGAGGAGACAAGATAACAGTATTCCAATGTCTCAGGGGCTGCCACAAAGAAGAGGGAGTCTATTGTGCAAAGCACCAGAAGGCAGAACAAGAAACAATGGGTGGAAACTGATCAAGGAGAGAAACAACCTAGAACTAAGGAGAAATTTCCTGACAGTTAGAACAATTAACCAGTGGAACAGCTTGCCTCCAGAAGTTGTGAATGCTCCAACACGGGAAGTTTTTAAGAAGAGATTAGATAACCATCTGAAGTGGTGTAGAGTTTCCTGCCTAAGCAGGGGGTTGGACTAGAAGACTTCCAAGGTCCCTTCCAACTCTGTTATTCTATTCTATTCTGTTCTGTTCTGTTCTGTTCTACTGTATTCTATTCTATTCTGTTCTGTTCTATTCTTATGAGAATGCTATGTTCAAACAACACAGCACTCTTAATCCTACTTTACTCAATTAACTCAGTCTTCTGCTACTTGGGGTGCCTTTTCACAACCCACCAAGCTAGAATGTTGTGAGCTTGTTTGCTCTTCAGTGTCTTTTATGAACACAAACAATAAATGGGAAGCACAGATACAAGGGGAACATAGATATAAGATCGATATAGCATATCTTATAAGAAGGTTGCAAAAGGTGAACACATGACGCTGGGACACTGCAACCATCATAAATATGAACCAGTTGTCAAGAGGCTGAATTTTGATCACATGACCATGGGGATGCTGCAAAACAGTCATAAATCACATTTTTCAGTGTCATTGTAACTTTGAACAGTCACTAAATGAACTGTTGTAAGTTGAGGACTACCTGTATTCACTTCTCCTTGTGAAATCTTGAATAGCAAAAGAAACATTAAACATTAAACTTTTGTTTCATGGACTGTATAATATGCCTTCAGAACAATGAAGTATTTGCCTTTGGTTCCCCTTGTTGGCTTCGCTTTGCTTTGTGTATATTTACACACATACACACATGCTCTACAAGTCTCTAAATCATATTACATAAAGGATGCCAACAGCAGCAAAGAATAAGCTAAATAAATTAAAAGGCATTCCTTACATCCCTTCATGCCTATCTATTCTTGTAAGCCATCCTTGCTTCCACCCCACCCATTCACAAATTCATCCACTGCCTTTTGTTTTTAAACTTCTAACCTCACTTCCGAGATCTCGATGCTATCCAATTGTGACTCTCTCAATCTTCCCCTTCCTCTTGACCTATGTAACTCGTCCTTCCTTTATTTATTCTGCAATCCAATCCTTTCTATTTGAGAAAACAATCTTGACATATTTATTTTGTACTGGCATTCACAGTCAACAGCCATTCATCACCCATTCATTCTTGTTGCTATCTCTTCTGGATGTCTGGATTTACTGCATTTAAAAAAAATATCTCATTCCCACCAAATTTCATGTGTGTGTGTGTGTGTGTGTGTGCATGTGTGTATAGATGTGAGATCTTGTGAGATCATATATATGACAATTTTTCAAATTTATGACAGTTATAGCATCCCCATGGTCACCAGAGTTGGTATTCAGCAGGTTCTGACCAGTTCTGGAGAACTGGTAGCGGAAACTTTGAGTAGTTTGGAGAACCGGCAAATACTACCTCTGGCTGGAGATTTTACAATATCCTTCCCCTGCCACGCCCACCAAGCCACGCCCACAGAACTGGTAGTAAAAAAAATTTGAATCCCACCACTGGTTCTAAACAGTTCTGGAGAACCGGTAGCGGAAGTTTTGAGTAGTTCGGAGAACCGGCAAATGCCACCTCTGACTGGCTCCGCCCCCATCTATTCTCTGCCTCCTGAGTCCCAGATGATTCGTTGACCTGCATAGGAGAACGGAGCTGGAAAGCAGGTTAGTGGGGTGGGGAGGAAATGGGGATTTTGCAGTAACCTTCTCCTGCCACGCCCACCAAGCCATTCCCACCAACCCATGCCACTCCCACCAAGCCACACCCACAGAACCGGTAGTAAAAAATTTCGAATCCCACCACCACTGATGGTCACAGGATCAAAATTTGGACTCTTGGCAACTGGTTCATATTTATGACCGTTGCATTGTCCCAGGGTCATGTGATCACCTTTTGTGACCTTCTGACAAGCAGTGTCAATAGGGAAGTCAGATTCACTTAAGAACCATGTGATTAACTTCACATCTGCAGTTATTCACTTAACGACTGTGGCAAGAAAGGTCATAAATGGGGCAAAGCTCACTTAACAGCTGCCTCATTTAGCAAACAGAAATTTTATGCTCAGTTGTGGTTGTAAGTCAAGGCTATTACTACTTGTAATAGGCCCATTTTTTATTGAAATTGATTGTTGTTATGAGTTTATTCTATGGTTGTTACTATATGAATGCCACTGTAAAACTACCTTTAATGTTGTAATGACTTCTGTGATGTGAATGTTTTATTGTATTGTGGTACACCACTTTTAAATTAGATTCCTTAAATAACAGTGGAATCAAAATCTGGCTAACTAAGAAAGAAATATAATAGAAGCAGAGATATTCAGAAAGCTGTACAACACTGTTCTAGTCGCAATAATACGCATGCAAACAACAGATTTAAACTCAATGTAAATCGTTCTAAACTTGACGATAAAAAAAATACGATTTTTGTAAGAGAGTTGTCAACATCCGGAATGCTCTACCTGATTCAGTTGTCTCAGCTACAAATTTTCACAGTTTTAGCCACAAATTGACTTGTGTGGACCTCACTTCATACTTAAGAGGTCCGTAAAGGAGGGGGGGGCGTACGTAAGTATACTAACGTGCCTATCGTCCCTGTCATTTTATTTTTATATTATTTGTGTTTTCATTTTTGTTTGACAAATTATAAATGAATGAATGAATGAATGAATGAATGAATAAATAAATAAATAAATAAATAAATAAATAAATAAATAAATAAATAAATAAATAAATAAATAAATAAATAAATAAATAAATAAATAAATAAATAAATAATACATACATACATACATACATACATACATACATACATACATACATACATACATACATACCACTCCCTTCCTCTCTTTCTGGCTATTGCTCAAGCAAATCCTAAACTCTTGAGCTGCAAAGCAAATAGCCAGCTCTAGAATCCAGGTGGGACCCCATTGGCTAAGCTCATTCATTTGCCATCTTTAACCTTTGCCAGTAGTAACTTCAAAAAGGGCGTGTTTCTCAGGAATGCCAGAAAGATAAATCCTTTCTTGATTAAACGAGCTTCAAATTAGCCTTTCCAAAGTAGGCTCTGGAGAGAAAAAGAAAAACGTATTAAAGCACAAATAAAACTATTGATTTCAGTTGTCTGGATCATGAGATAAGATTTTGGGGCAGAATCATTTTTTTTAAAAAAAACGTGGTACTTCAAGACATTTGTGGTCAGTCTCAGGTAGGTTACTTCCTAAGTTGCAGGCACCAGACCTATAACACTTGGTGCCAAAGAGTTACAGTGAATGGTTTATGCTAGTCAGCTTCATAAATATATACAGCGGATTGACCATTGTGTTATAAGACGCTGGACTAAAGGAAACATTGACCTGATCTAACAGGCCTTTCCTTCTATCCCTACAAAGTCATCCAGTTTCTTTGCAGAAGATCACTACGCAAAGGTACACTTTACTCATGACTATAGGGCAACCGGTTTGGTGACTACATTTTGCTGCGCGCACATGGAAAAAAAAACCATCAGCTATGCCGCCTGGACAGCTGAAAAACGCTGTGTGCAAGTGCACAGCATTTGAAAAGCCTCTTTTTTTCCTGCTTTTTCAACCTCAGCTGTGCTGTGCAAAGCACCTGAGGTTGAAAAAACAGGAAATAAAGTACAGGTAAGAGCCCGGGCGGGTCGGTGGGCCAAACAGCAGCAAACACAGAACCGGTTCTGTGTCTGCTGCTCTTCAGAGCTACCAGTTCTTTAGAACCGGGCAGAATCGGTAGCATCCCACCCCCTGGGCCTATGGGGTGTTTAGATCTGGCCCATGGGCCCACCCTGGAAACAGCAAAGGACTGGCCCACAGTGCCTCTGCCAGAAAAAACGGAGCTCGGGAATGCCGTGTGTGCCCCCTTCCACAAGCTCCGTTTTCTCTGGAAGAGGGCCAGTGATGGGATTCAATTTTTTTTTACTACCGGTTCTATGGGTGTGGCTTGGTGACCGTGGCAGGGGAAGGATACTGCAAAATCCCCATTCCCTCCCCACCCCACTAACTTCAAGGATGAAATTAATTTAAATGAAATTCCATGAAATTAATTACTACAAGTTGGAAAGCATCTGAAGAATGTCTGTATGTTTCATTGAAGGGATAGAAATAGTAGTAAATGTAAGATAGGATGATGGGGAACGGTGGAATCCTTGTTTGAAGCCTTCTTAGAACAGACGGAAAAGCTAAATGTTGAATATGAACTACTGCATTTTGTATAAGTGTTGTCTTCCATAAAGTCAGTCAAAAGTTAGTGTGTTGTAATGCAGTGGCTGGCCTGCACCTTTTGGGGTACCAGAGGCCAGTGGTGGGATTCAAATGTTTTTACTACCGGTTATGTGTCCAACCCTTGGTGGGCGTGGTGTGGCTTGGTGGGCATGGCAGGGGAAGGATACTGCAAAATCTCCATTCCCTCCCCACCCCACTAACCTGCTTTCCAGCTCCATTCTCCTGTGCAGGGCAACAAAAGGAGACCCAGCCAATCAGCTGGGACTCGGGAGGCAGAGAATAGATGGGGGCAGGGCCAACCAGAGGTGGTATTTGTTGGTTCTCCGAACTACTCAAAATTTCCGCTACCGGTTCTCCAGAACTGGTCAGAACCTGCTGAATGCCACCTCTGCAGAGGGCTAGCAAAACAAACTAAAAGCAAAACAAAAGGTGAAATGTCTCCCCTTTTGAATTTCAGCATGCAAGAAGGGACAGGAAAGGAAAAAGGGAAAGAGGAAAGAAAAAGAAGGAAAGATGGGAAGAGAGCAAGGAAGGGAAAAAAAGGAAAGAGGGGAAGGAAGAAGAAAGGAGATTGAAGAGGGAAGGAAGGGAGGGAGGGAGGGAGGGAGGGAGGGGAGGGAGGGAGGGAGGAAGGAAGGAAGGAAGGGAGGGAGGGAGGGAGGGAGGAAGGAAGGAAGGAGATTATGAGAGTGAGGGAGGGTCTGAGGGAAGTACTGCATTAGCAGTTGGCCACCACAGGTGCCCCTGCCATGAATGACATCGAGCTGGCCATGCCCACCCTGGCCACACCTACGCCAGCCACGTCCACCCCAGCCCACAACCCTAATGCGTCCCTCAATGAAGTCGAGTTTGAGCACCCCTGCCATAGGGCGTCCTTAATGTACGACCACAATGGAGCCCCAAATTCCTGTTGTTAAATGAGGTTTGCCCCATTTTGCGACCTTTAAAGCAAAGACCATGGGGAAGCCAGATTCTTAACAACCAGGTCACTAACTTATCAACTGCAGTGATTCACTTAACAACCACGGCAAGAAAGGTTGTAAAACTCACTTAACAAATGTCTCACTTGACAACAGAAGGTTTGGACTCAATTGTGGGGGTACATTGAGGACTTCCTGCACAGGTGCATATATTCTCTGTTATGCTTAGTATACTGTTTACTTGTAAACGTCCATCTGCTCCAAAAAACAAACAAACCCCCACATCAAAGTCACCTGCCACTAGCAGGAAAAAAGAAATTAAAATGCAATCCTACTCCCCTTGCCTCTGATTTACACCCTAGAGCAAGTGTTTTACATGGATTATCTCTGTCTGCTCGAAGGAGGGGAGGAAAACAAATCACACTTCCCAGACGTAACATTTTCTCAGCGACCTCCATCATGTAGCTCTGTCCTTATGCTGCAAATTTTGGGTGAGTGAAAGGAAGCCGCCTGCACAGCTCATCTGTAATGGGCAAAGGACAAAGCCATGGGGGGTGGGGAATGATCTTTTAACCTGAGCACCAAGCTACATTTGAGCACCAAGCTAAATTTGGCTACATTTGCAAATATGAATATTGCAGCGGTGTTTCACAGAGGGGAGAAGACATCAATGTTGGGGCCTCCCACGCCTGGCTTACTCGCTTGAAGTGTTGGAGACTAATTGAAAAAGCATTGCAGAGATGCTCCCTGCAGCTTATTAAATATTTAAAACGCGCACTTGTATCTCCAAAGAATACTTATGTTTTAAAACGCCCAGCATTCATCTTCCCTTATTCTGAAGAATTCGAAAGAGCCATTGCAGGCAATACCAAACATCTTAAATCCTTAAGATTTTTTTTTGTTGTTCTTGCCTTGGCTTGCATCCATAGGTAAGTTCCCTATATTACTGGCACAATGTTAAAACAGAATAACAGAGTTGGAAGGGACCTTGCAGGTCATCTAGTCCAACCCCTTGCCCAAGCAGGAGACCCTACACCATTTCTGACAAATGGCAGTCCAATCTCTTCTTGAAAGCTTCCAGGGATGAAGCTCCCTCAACTTCCAAAGGCAAGCTGTTACATTGGTTGATTGTTCTCACTGTCACAAAATATCTCATTTCTAGGTTGAATCTCTCCTTGATCAGCTTCCATCCAGTATTTCTTGTCTGGCCTTCGGGTGCTTTAGAAAATAGCTTGATCCCTTCTTCTCTGTGGCAGCCCCTCAAATATTGAAAGACTGCTATCATGTCTCCCCTGGTCCTTCTCTTCACTAGACTAGCCATGCCCAGTTCCTGCAACCGTTCATCATATGTTTTAGCCTCCAGTCCCCTAATCATCTTGGTTGCTCTTGTCTGTACTTTTTCTAGAGTCTTTTTATAGTGTGGTGATCAAAACTGGATGCAGTATTCTAGGTGTGGTCTTTCTAAGGTTTTATAGAGTGGTACCTCACATAATCTTGATTGAATTCCTGTGTTAAACAAAAGGAAAGGAAGCTACATTCTTTCCTGATTGTAGCTTGAAGCTTTGCTTCCTTCTATATGCAAGGAACATCAACATCACATTCTTGTGTTGTGACAGTGACAAGAGGCTGTTATGGAGGTTGATTAGCAATCAATCCATTTCCCTCAAGAAACCACCCCCTCCTTGCAAAGGCAGTTTGGGATTGTAGGACAGGTATTTTCCTACAGTTGTGGAACTCAAAAGTGACGTGCAAATGCAATGAGACAAGAAAGCGGGTTGAAGACCTAGAAGCAATCAGCATCTGCTTTTCATGACACTCAATTGGGCATCTGGGAGGGAGAGGTGGCCGGCTTAGTTGGTAGAAGGAACACACAGCAGTGTAGACACGTGCACGGTGGCATGAAGCTAGTCCAAAGGTCTGGAAGCCAGGGGGAGTGGCCATATTAACTACCATATTTATGTATTGCAAAATTCTAATTGCAATTTCATGGCTGTTATTCACTCTCTAGTATTAAGTCAGGTTCAAGCAATCTGCTACAGTACTTTAAAGATGAAGCCAAGAGCTACATCTTTCTTTAAACAAAATCTTTAAGAATCCAAGCTACAACCTAAATCTGAAACATCTGTCTGTCTGTCTTTCATCCATCTATCTATCTATCTATCTATCTATCTATCTATCTATCTATCTATCTATCTATCTATCTATCTATCTATCTATCTATCTATCTATCATTTTCTTCCAACACAATGCTGAATTGAAAGTAATTAAAAATGAGAGAAGAATCCTGTTGATTTTACTATTTCACTGATATTTTACACCAGAGTGTGTCTCTCTCTCTCTCTCTCCCTCCCGCCCTCTCTCCCTCTCTCTCTCTCGCTTCCCCTCCCTCCTCCCTCCAATATTTATAAGCTGCCACAATCAGCTAAGACAATGAAATGAAGAATGCAATCAGTAAACAATTAAAACCATAATATATACGCAGAACAAATAAACATTAAATATACAAGGGGCCCTAGGATAAATTGAATACCCACTGGAATAACATGGTTTAAATTTAAGGAAAAGGGGAACTGATCTCATTCCTGGGAATGAAGTCTTCCAAAGGGAATGAGCCACCACCAAGAAGGCCTGTCACCTGGCCCATGCCACACACACAAAGTGGCGGTGGGGAACCTGAATAAGCTCTGTCTAGGTGTTTCTTCTAGCTGGGCAAATTCTTTCTTGACAAGGTGTTGCCTGGTGCAATGCCATGAAGGGCTTTCAAAGGGAAGCCTCATATTTTAAACTGGGCCCAGTACTTTCAGTTCCAAGCTTCTACTCTGTTATGGTTGTTCTACCAAGACCCTTTTATGATGTGTTTCGAACCAGCTGTAGCTTTTGAGTAATCTCTAAAGGCAGCCTCACACAGAGCAGTATGAGTGTTTGGTGATCGGTACATGAATCACCATTGCCAGGACATCTTGATCGAGATAGGAGTGAAGGCAACGCTGAACAAAGTTCCCCTTGGTGAAGTCTTCCATTTGCTGTTTCAACAGGAACTTTGAAACCAGAAAGCCCTTCAGATCACACCCTGAAAGAGTTGGCATACTACCCCTCCCCGTGACTACCAGGATCACTGCTAAGGGAATGCTCTGAGGTTTACTGACCGCAGCAGTTCAATGTTGCCAAAGTTTAAATTAGTTATTTAGTTTATTATTGGGTTTCGTTCACTGAGGGAAATAGGGGGTTTTATTGCAATCCTTTGACCTTCTCTCTAAACATCTCACCTTTGGTTGGAGATCTGGAGTTTTTTTGGAGAGATTTTTGGCGAATTCATCCCTCTCTAATAGTAAGACTCTTTCTAATTGCAGCTCAGACTCAAAAGATTAAAAACATTTCACACCTTTTAACGAAGTTGGAAGTTCCTTAGATATCACACTGTTTCTGAAGGAAGACAAAGCCACATGCAGTGGGCTTTTTGTTCCTCCAGCTCATCTGAAATAGATCTTCTTTCCTTCTTTTCTTGAAGATGCCAACTAATCACATACTGAGAAGTTCTGCAGTTCCCAGTATGAAGCAATATCAATATTCTATTTAAAAAGAGATGAATGTACAGAAACATAAGAATTGCCAGAGTCTTCTCATGCTGTACACATCATCACTACCCCCAGGGCCCAAGTTATTCATAAGCCAGATTGTTGGGCAAAAATTACAGGTGCAGATGGCTGAGGAGAGCAAGGACTCAGATGAGGTGCCAGGACCATTAGGGAGTGGATTGCTGCCTTCAGAGATTGTGGGGGCTGGCAGCAGGGATAAGGAGGTTCCCGAGGAGCCTGTGCCAAGTGTGCATGCGCGCAGGGCTGCTCGCAGGAAAGAGCAGCTGTAGCAGCACGTGCAACTCAGGAGTAAGGCTGCAAGGTAATGGCACCTCCTTCAAGAAGATAAAAGCCAGCTGTGAATCAGACATTCTTTGCAGGAAGCAAAGGCATTTTGAAACTCGAGCCTCGTGGACATTGCAGTATCTTAGTTGGTATTTGAAGACTCTTGTGTTGTAAAATATTTCTAGGTAACCTTATCTGTTATTCTTGGCAGCCTCACACAGTTTTAGCGAGGCTCATGCTTATCAAAGTTAATTAGTTTGTAGCAGCCTTTTAACCGGAGATTTGTAAGAATCATTAAAAGGTTTCTGTTCCCTTTGGTTCATGTTTGTTTTATTGGAAAAGGGTTTGGGTCAGAACACAGTGTTACTTTTTGGTTCCAAATTTTTTTATTCTTGAATTATGGAATATCATATACATGTAGTCCTCAATTTACAACCATTCCTTTAGTGAATGTCCAAAGTTACGACAACATTGAAAAAAGTGACTTAGGACTGTTTTTTCACACTTATACAACCCTTGCAGCATCCCCACGGTCACGTGATCAAAATTCATATGCTTCACAACTGTCTCACATTTATGACACTTGCAGTGTCCCATGCGATCACCTTTTGTGATTTTCTGACAAGCAAAGACAGTGGGGAAGCCAGATTTACTTAACAACCATGTTACAATTGCAGCTATTCACTTAACAACTGTATTACAACTGCAGCTATTCACTTAACAACCGTGGTCAGAAATGGGGCAAAATTAACAATTATTTCAGCAACAAAAGTTTTGTGCTCCATTTGTGCTCCCCCTAGGAGCCAAAAAGACAAGTACTAGACAGACAATCAAGGAGAAAACAGTACTATAATCAAAAAACTACCCTAGAGAAAACTGCTATAAGGTAAACTGTCATGTATAAACAAGCAGCAAAGCTCACACTTACTTGGAACAAAAAGATGGAATGTTTTTCCACATGTGGTGGCAATGCCCAAAAGCTAGAAAATATTGGATGAAGATACAAAGATGGTTACAAGAGATTACAGAACACCAAATAGAATTTAAACCTGAAATATTCTTATTGGGAATAATTAAAGGGAAATTTAGCAAACAAATAGAATAGAATAGAATAGAATAGAATAGAATAGAATAGAATAGAATAGAATAGAATAGAATAGAATAGAACAGAACAGAACAGAACCTCTGAGAAGCACAGAGCTGAAGACACAAGCCTGAAGATGATGAATGAGACTTCATCGAAACGTTGCCTAGATACTTCCAATCTTACGCGGGAGAAAACCCGAATAACCAAAGATCCATATATATATATATATATATATGATGACACAATAGTGTTAACAATGTAAATAGAGATGTGTAATTTTTTTTTAAAAAAGTAATATATATTAGTGCAGCACACACACACACACACACACATATATGAGAAAACAGTACTGTAATCAAGAGACCACCCTATAGGAAACTGCTGTAAGGTAAACTGTCATATATATAAACAAGCAGCAAAGCTCACAGCTATTTGGATTGATACTGTTACGTAGTTGGGTAATGAAACATCTGTAAGCAAACAACTAAGGTCAGGGGGCACACCGAGAGCTTCACAAATTCTAGGTGAACTTTTAAAAGACTAAGCAAGATTGAACCTGATTAATGTTTTAATTATTTTATTATACATAGATTGGAAGCTGTTTCGAAAATTGAGATTGTAGGCTAGCCTGAATTTTTTTAAAAAAATTAGTCTAATGGAAAAAAAAACATTGGACAATATGTTTGTGCATTACTGCCAAAGCTCAACATAATCACCGGGAATCAGATTTGTCAAGCTGAAAATAACTAGTTTATTTTGAGTAGATTCTAATAGTGAATTCATATGCACAGATAAATTGTTGCAGAGGATAAATTTGTGGGTTTGCATGTTAGAGTGTTTGATTTCTTGGAGCAAGTAGGGCAAAACAATACTTCCCCTGCAGAAAGCCAGCTTGCCAGGAAGGGCAGAGAGATTTTGATGTAGAGCAGTATTTCTAGCCTTGTCCATTTGAAAACATGTGGACCTTCAACTCCCAGAATTCTCTAGCCAGCATGCTGACTGAAGAATTCTGGGAATTAGAATAGAATAGAATGAGCTGGAAGAGATCTTGGAGGACGGTCACTTTTGTTGTATGTACATTGAAAGCTTATGCACCGGAAACAAATTCCTTGTGTGTCTAAAGACACTGGGCCAATAAAGAATTCTATTCTATTCTATTCTATTCTATTCTATTCTATTCTATTCTATTCTATTCTATTCTATTCTATTCTATTCTATTCTACGCTACGCTACGCTACTCTATCTACTCTACTCTGCTCTGCTCTGCTCTACTCTACTCTACTCTACTCTACTCTACTCTACTCTACTCTACTCTACTCTACTCTATCCAGTCCCATTCCATCCCATCCCCATGCTCAAGCAGGAGAACCTATACCATTTCAGATAGGTGACTGTCTAAACTCTTCATAAAAACATCCAGTGATGGAGCACCCACAACTTCTGTCGGCAAGCTGTTCCACTGGTTAATTGTCCTCACTGTTAGGATGTTTCTCCCTAATTCCAGGTTGTTTCTCTGCTTGATTAGTTTCTAACCATTGTTTCTTGTCCTGCCTTCTGGTGCTTTGGAGAATAATTTGACCCCCTCTTCTTTGTGGCAGCCCCTCAAATACTGGAATACTGCTATCGTGTCACCCCTAATTCTTTTTTCTTCTTCTCTAGACTATCCAAACCCAAATCCCACAGCCATTCTTCATAAGTTTTAGTCTCCAGGCTTTTGATCATCTCAGTTGCTCTTCTCTGAACCTTTTCCAAAGTCTCAACATCTTTTTTGTAAGATGGTGACCAAAATTGGTTGCAGTATTCCAGGTGTGGTCTTTTACTAGGGTTTTATAAACCCTCATATAAAGACGGATTCATAGGAAAGTTATTCAGATAACAGATAATCGGAGTTGGAAGGGACCTTGTAGGTCATCTAGTCCAACCCCCTGCCCAAGCGGGACCTTGTAGGTCATCTAGTCCACACCCTCCCGCCCAAGCAGGAGACCTTACACCATTTCTGATAAATGGCAGTCCAATCTGCATACCACATATATGCTAAAATGCTTCAGTTTCTGGAAGGCTTTGCCATGCCATATGCTTTAATAGCAGGGCAGTCAGCTCCAAGAGAGAATTTGCTGTCGCTTCAGAATTTCCCAGAAACTCAAATGACAGCAGCAAGTTTTAAATGTAAGCAACAACCAGTTAGAGTTAAGTGTAGGTCATCCAGTCATAAGAACTGGCCTAAATCCAGTAATTGCTGATTACAACAGAGAAGGACTTACTCTTTCATCATCTGCACCAAATACATGCTGTCTTCCATTGATTTTTTTTCCTTTTCAGTAGGACACAGCAGGCTCTGGTCATTCCGTGAAACAGCAACAACAGCTGAGATGACCTCACATGCGATTGTCAAGCACATGTTCATATTGAAAAAGCTGCAGTCTTTGTGTATTCAAAAGCTACCTTGAGTCACTAACATGCCCATTGCAAAGGATCCAAATGTTTCCACAAAGAGAGACCAATATTGTTCAGATACTCATGGTTTTTTTCCTCCGTCTTCCAAAATTTTAAATGTTTTACCGGTAGTCCTCAACTTACAACCTTTCATTGATTGACTTTTCAAAATTACAACGGCACTGAAAAAAGTGACTTTGACCATTTTTCACACTTATGACCCATGCACTGTCCCCAGGCTCATGTGGTCAAAATTCGGGCGCTTGGCAACTGGTTCATATTTATGATGGTTGCAATGTCTCGGGGTCCTGTGATCTCTTTTGGGGGCCTTCTGACAAGCAATGTCCATGGGGAAGCCAGATTCAGTCTATAATTGTGTTACTCACTTAACAACTGCAGTGATTCACTTAACTGTGGCGAGAAAGGTCGTAAAATGGAGCAAAGCTTACTTAACAGTTGTCTCGCTTGGCAACAGAAATGTTGGGCTCAATTGTGGTCATACATAGAGGACACCTATATTTATTTGTTTGTTTCTTTTGTATGTATGTATGTATGTATGTATCTCCCACCTTTATTATTTATACAAATAACTCAAGGTGGCAAACAGATTCAAAACACTTTTCTCTCCCTATTTTCCCCACAGCAACAACCCTGTGTGGTGTGGGAGAGAGAGAGAGAGAGAGAGAGAGAGAGAGAGAGAGAGAGAGAATGAATAACCCAATGTCCGCAGCTGGCTTTCATGGCTGAGGCAGGACTTGAACTCACAACCTCCCACTTTCTAGTCTGGTTCCTTAACCACCAGACCAAACGGGACCAAATATAGTCAGGCATTGTATTTGAGGCAAACTTCTCATACAGCAAACGAATCTCACTCTCCCCCACCCCACAAAAAAAAAAAAAAAAGGGAATTGGATAGCGTGTACCAAAGCAATTTCTCTGCTGGACAGTTTGATGTGGAGGCATTTGTCAGTTTTAAATTTCATGGATTAGTTATGGGAAACGTTATGATGTACTTCCCACCCTTATAATGTCATACTGTGTTGTTGTTTTTTCAGGGAAATGTGCCACCAAACAACTTTTTTATGTTTCCACACGTGGCACAGACCAAATGCTATGTCCCCTGCCATCCAGTCTCTTTCAGGAGACTAAAAATTATGCCTGTGAGTGCACCGATGCAAAAAAATGGGATATTCATCTGAGTTACCACTGGATTCTTTAACGCACTAAGCTTTTGGCTTTGTTCTGTGAAGTATTTCATACAGTTGGGTTCTGGATCTGAATTCTCAACATAGTTGAATTCTGAAGTTGATCAGGCTGAAGTTCTCATGCTGAAAAAAAAAGTGTTTTTTCTGTATTTATCCTGTTGCCTTAAGTACTATACTAAACTGGATCTCACATGCAATTTATATGGTGATTTTTCAACTGATTGTAGCACATCATAGTAAGTTTTATTTTAATTGTAGATAGATTAGATTGGAATAGAATAGAATAGAATAAACAGAGTTGGAAGGGACCTTGGAGGTCTTTTAGTCCAACCCCCTGCTTAGGCAGGAAACCGTAAACTCTTTCAGACAAATGGTTGTCCAATCTCTTCTTTAAAATTTCCAGTATTGGAGAATTCACAACTTCTGGAGGTAAGTTGTTCCACTTTTTAATTGTCCTAACTTTCAGGAAATTTATCCTTAGTGCTAAATTGCTTCTCTCCTTTCCACCCATTTCTTCTTGTCCTGCCTTCAGGTGCTTTGGAGAATAGCTTGACTCCCTCTTCTTTGTGGCAGCCCTTGAGATCTTGGAAGACTGCTATCATGTCACCCCTAGTCCTTCTTTTAATTAAACTAGACATATCCAGTTTCAACAACCATTCTTCATATGTTTTAGCCTGCAGTCCCCTAACCACCTTTGTTGCTCTCCTCTGCAATATATAATAATGTATATAATTATTCTTAGTTGGATGGTATTCGGCTGTGTTCGGGTATTTTCCCACCTCATTATAATTGTGCTTTTAAAGTTGTAGCAACGTTTCGGCAGAATCTCATCTGCCATCATCAGGCTTCTGTATTGTGTTCGTCTGTGAGTCAGACTTTTACAGTTGTTATTTTTCTTAGTTGTAGATATAGAGTATAATAAAATTAATTTGATTATTGTTATACCTGAAGGCTAGAATTTTGGGGCCCTACATCTAACACATTTAAATTATGATGACCCAAAGTGTCACCTAGGTAGTTTGATCTCATTCCAGAAAACATTTGTTAGATTTTTTTTTTTTTCCAGCTCCACCCAGGGATAAGATGTTGGCTCTTGATAGTAAGCTTGCAAGCCTGCTCCAGCCAATCCAAGCTTGGTGTCCTTCTACTTAATGCAAGAAGAGGTCTCTTCACACTGGGATGCCAACACACTATATACCTTGGAGTAATTGTACATTTATTTGATGGCATAAAAGTTTTCAGTTCCCTTATAGTTATCTCTGTGGGGAAAGATTAAACACTGTGGTTGGGAAGAAAGAGGATAAGAGCAAACTGAACAACACTCTCTGAACAGCACTCTCTGTTGCCCAATTTAGAGAGCGTCCCTGGTGTTGAATTGGTTAAGGTTTTTTAATTCTCAGAGTCACATTCCAACACATTCATATGGTGTCTGACTGAACAAGGCTCATTTTTGATGACAGATCTGGCTAGCTACAAAAATAGGGACAGGAACTTCCTAAAGAAATAAACCAAGGAATTCTTCATCCTTTCTGGCACTCCTTTGCAGGATACGCCTTGTATCTTCCAGTATGGTACCATCTATGTTTCCTTAGAAAAAGAATCCAGAAAGCTGTTGCCATAGCAATGTTTTTCTCTCTCCTCCTTTGTTCTCTTCCAGCTATCTTGCGATGGGGGTTTCTCTCTTTCAACCATTTTTCTTGTCTCCTCTTAAATTAATTCATCCATGCCTGATGCCTGAGGCCCTCACACTTTTTTGGGGTAGTAATCTGTTGTCTGTGAGATGAGTGTTGCTCTCCTTCTAAAGGATCCTGGTGTTCTGTGTAAGCCCTTCATTATACTTTCCTGAGTGCAGATAATGAACCCTCTGTGGCATTAAATAGCATTAAATGAATTGAGGCTTTTGTGACAAGAAAAACCAAGGAGTTAGTAATTACTATTATTTACTATAAGTGCTGCTTGGCATTCTGAGCTTGTGCTATACTACTGTGATACCATCTTTATGCCTCCACGTACAACACTAAACCCCTTGGGGAGTTAAAAGAAGAGAGATGATGAGGGTGAAGGGAGGGAGGAAGAAACAAGAGCATTTGGTTAGATTTGGAGAATATCTAATAATAGAAGTATCAAAGAATTGCTTCCGCAGGACAGCCTGTCCACCTTGCAAGCCAACATCTTCCATCCATTGTCATTTAAGATTGAAAGGAAATATCTGATTCCCACAGAACAGTTATAGTTGCTTCTTCCACTTCGTGTTCATTTGTTCAAGGATTTGCATAAAGAGACACGATGCATTGAGTGTATATCAGCCCCAATGTCTAGACATTCACTTATACCTGTTTATATCTCTTAGAAAATTATGCCCTCTCCCCAAATCTTTCTGAAGAACAATTTGTCATTCCCTAACCATGGATTTTTCTGACTGGGGCTAAAGAAAGTTGGAAGCTAACAACACCATTTTCTTCCCCTATCTGACTATAGAAGGATGTATTGTTATAGTTGAAGAATAAAAGTTATTTTCAAGGTTCCAAATAATATATCCCATTCAATAAGAATTCAGTGGCAGGCATATTCCTCAAAGAACATTTTATTGGGACATATCAAATTGACATATACTTGGTGGAAAACCGGCTCTAGGTTCCCGCCAGTTTTACACCCACTTCCCCCCAGAGTCACCAATCACATGGTCCAATTAGCATGTAGCCCAGTTGCTAGGTGACCTCAGTCTCCACCTTTCGAACACCTGCACCAACGTCCTTGATTCCCAGGGGAAATAATTTTGTTTTGGCTACAACACCACTATCTCTACACTTCCATCCCTGGCCCCTTCGCTCCAGGCTGTGTCAGCCCTGAAGCAATGGGAAGAAAATGGCCACAGTTTGGCCAACTTCAGGGTTGGTACAGTTATAGCTGTAGAGGGGTAACTATTTAATATTTCATGTTTCCCATTGTAAGTTTTCATTTAGCCAGTGAGTTAATTACAAGCTGGTTGTGATTGGAAAGCAGAGAATTTTCTCTCTTTTACTTCTTGTCTGAAGTTGTGCTTCCCAAACTTTTTTCTTCATTATCCAAAACTGCTTATGAAAAAGAACTTTGAGGACTGAGAGTAAATCTGTTCCTTCAACAATGCTGTAACTTCGCAGAATGAAAGGTTGTTATCTTGAGAATTACCTCTTTTATAAAAATGATACCGTAGAATGAACTTGAATTATCATTGGTAATTTCATCAATTCTCATCTTATTTTTGGAAATTTTCAAATATATCTTAGTACATTTGGCAATCTTTATGTTGATTTAAATGGCCCTGTTATGATAGGCAATAGGTTTATGTGTCTTTTCTCAAAAAAATAAATAAATAACACTCTTGCTTTTATCCAATTTTAGGAAGCACTGGCCTAAAGAAACATAGAGAGGAAATATTTCCTAACACTGCACACTAAATGTTATGTGATTATTCTTTTAAGTTTTTATTTGGCTTTGATAGGAAATTGTTTATGTTAAGTTTGGAGAATAATGGAGACCAGACATCTGACCAGTGACTTCAACTCTTTAATAACAGTAATAGAATAGAACAGAGCAAGCCTATGGGTAGCAGTAGCCCCTTTTATAGGGTTGGCTGCTACCCTATTAACCAATAACATATGCAACAAGTTCAAACTAATAACCAATAAGAAGTGTCCTAAGCTTGGCCAATCAGAGGCTTGTTATGAACCAATCCTTGTTCATTGTTTAAGGACCAATCAAATGTGCAGGCTTCCAAAACCTGCTTTGCATTTAGGTTTAGTAATTTTTATTCATTCACAACACCCCTCCCCCTTGGGTTCCGTTTGAGGGGAGCTGTAACAAAATCTTCAAGGTAGACAGGCCGTTTGGTCTGTCTGGATGATTTCCGTGGCTCCACCGGGTTTGTTCTCAAGTCCGGTTCGGTGGAGCGTTTGGATGATCTTTATTAAGTTCCTTTCGCTGCACGGTGATTCCGTGCTGCTTCCGTTGTTGTTGTCTCCGCCAATCAGTGTTTCTTCGGGTTTCGCAGTTCGGTTTCCCCGTGTTCAAGTCCCATGGAAAAGTCAACTCCCTCCCGTTTCAATCCCGGTACTTCGCTGGGCCGTAGGGTTTCCGTTGGCCTGCTATCCGTCATATCGAAGTCAATTTCCTCGATATTTCCTCCCCCTCAGTTGGTGAACCCGGGAGCCAAGGGCGCTGGGTAGTAATCTCGAACGGAGTTGGTCTATGTGGCGTTTCCACACCCTACCATCGTCTGTTAGCAGGCGGTAAGATTTAGGCCCAGTGAGGTGGGTAACGGTTGCGGGTATCCATAAAGGGTCACCGGAGAAGTTTTTGGCAAAGATTAAATCGCCTACCTTAATTTCCCGGCATTTGCTGCTGGAGCCGAAAGGCTTTTCGGGTGCGTATGCGGGGTGGAGCCTGTCGAGGTGCGACCGTAGTTTCCGCCCCATAAGAAGTTCGGTGGGCGTTTTGTTGGTAACGCTGTGGGGCGTGATGTGCTGCAACAATAAAATTTGATTGATTTTCTCATCGATGTTTCCGAATTCCATTTTGTGGAGGGTCTTTTTTACAAACTGTACCATGCGCTCTGCACGCCCGTTCGCTGCAGGGTGTGCGGGTGAGGTTAGCGCATGGCGGATGCCCCGGTCAGCAAGATATTGTTCAAATGGTAATGCTGTGAACTGTGGGCCGTTATCCGAGACGAGGACGTCCGGAAAACCATGTGTGGCAAATAACC
Source organism: Notechis scutatus (assembly GCF_049901735.1). Classification (NCBI taxonomy): domain Eukaryota; kingdom Metazoa; phylum Chordata; class Lepidosauria; order Squamata; family Elapidae; genus Notechis; species Notechis scutatus. The sequence goes on along the minus strand of NC_142011.1, from coordinate 14,548,668 downwards.
TGTTTAATTTGTTGATAACTGAGTCCGTTGTAGTTGTGCTCATTCGATGGATCTCGAGCCAATTTGAATAGGCATCGACTGTAATAAGGAAAGTGTGCCCTTTTGTAGGCCCCGCAAAGTCAATATGGATACAGGACCATGGTCCTCTAGGAGTTTCCCATTCGGTTGGGCTTGCTTTAGGTGGGGCGTTGCTGACGTCTTGGCAACGTTGACAAGTAGCGACCCAGGCCTCGATTCTTTTGTCAATTCCCGGCCACCAGGCGTAGCTCCGTGTGAGTGCTTTCATCCGCACGATGCCCGGATGTCCGTCGTGCAATACCGCTAAAACAGTTCGTTGCAGTTTGCTCGGGATTATGACTCTATCGCCCCACAAGATGCAGCCCTTTTGAGAAAACAGTTCGGTTTGGCGTGCTTTAAAGGGCGCCCATTCAGGTGATAGCTGTTCTGTTGGCCAACCACGTTCAACCCAGCGTAGGAGGTGTTGCAGGACCGGATCTCGTTTTGTCTCGAGGGCAATGTCTCTCGCCGTCAATGGCGGCGCGTGTAGAGTCTCAATTTGCAACGTTGTGATGGTTGGGGCTGGATCTTCAACCGATTCTGGAAGCGGTGTTCTGCTCAATGCATCAGCGTGGAGAATTGATTTCCCGGGCGGTGTTGCAAGGTGTAGTTGTATGCGCCGCCAAGAATTCAGACCAGCGGGTCATTCTGGGGGACAATATATACGGGGTTGGTTTATTACCCGCAATAATCCCCAGTAGTGGTTTATGATCAGTAATTATTGTAAACGCACGCCCATACACATATTCATGAAACCTTTTAACTGCCGCCACAATAGCTAAAGCTTCTTTATCCAGCTGACTATAATTTCTTTCAGCTTTAGCTAAAGTTCGTGAAAAAAATGTGACGGGAGCTTCTGCTCCGTTCGGTAATACGTGGGCCAGGATTGCTCCAACCCCAAAAGGTGAGGCGTCACAAGTAATAGTTAACGGCAGAGTCTCGTTGTACTGCATAAGTACAGAATCAGAAGTTAGCAATTTCTTTACTTGTTGGAAGGCGTTTTGTTCACGTTGTCCCCAAACCCACGTTGCTTTTTTGTCTAAGAGTCTATGTAATGGTTCAGCTACGGTTGCTTTATTAGGTAAAAAGACGTTATAAAAATTGATAAGTCCAAGGAACGCCTGTAGATCTGCCTTGTTCCTTGGAGTGGGGGCCTTCTTAATTGCCTTTAGTTTGTCCTCAGTGGGATGGATTCCTTGACTGTCCAGGAGGTATCCCAAAAACTCCACCCTTTCGGTACATAACTAGCATTTATTTTTTTAACTTTGAGGCCTGCGTTTTGGAACCTTTGTAAAACTATGCGGAGTCGTTTTTCTAGAATGTCTCTGTTCGGGGGCGATGAGCACATCGTCGAAATACGGTACGACCCCTCTTATCCCTTGTAACAGCCTTTCCATTAAGCTCTGAAAAATTCCTGGAGCGACGCTCACCCCCAACTGGAGCCGGTTGCATTTAAATGCGCCCCTATGCGTGACGATAGTTTGCGCCTCCGCGGTGGCCGGATCTACAGGCAATTGTTGATATGCCTGTGCTAGGTCTAGTTTAGCGAAAACTTTCCCGCCGCCCAGGGAATGGAGCAGGTGTTGCACTACCGGCACTGGATACGCACTTTGCTGAAGTGCGTGGTTTAGGGTGGCCCGGTAGTCTCCGCAAATTCTCAGTGACCCATCAGGCTTGATAGGCGTCACTATTGGGGTTTCCCATCGGGCGTGGTCGGTGGGTTCCAGCACGCCCTGTTCTATTAGCTTATCGAGTTGTTCATCGATTTTAGGTTTCAGGGCGAACGGCACCCGACGCGGCTTAAGGCGGATGGGTGCTACCTCGGGGTTCAAGTTAAATGAGATCGGGGTCCCCTTGTACTTGCCTAGTCCGTTCGCGAAAACGTCTTGGAATTCTTGCACGAGGGCTTCCTCCCAATCGTTGCTCTCAGCACGGTGGACTCCGGCTACAGTGATTCCAAGCGGTCTGAACCATTGAAGGCCTAAAAGACTAGGCCGGTCATGGTCCATGACAGTCAGTGGCAGTGCGACGGTGCGGTCCTTGAAAGAGACCTGGAATCGGCGGGACCCGACAATGGGAATTCGGTTACCCTGGTAATCTTTGAGGATAACCCTTTGAGGGTTTAGGTCTTGGCGGCGAATCGTCGGAATGAGCTGTTGAAGCGTCTTCCAGGACACCATCAAGAGGGATGATCCTGAGTCCACCTCCATGACACAAGGTTTGTTTTCGATAGCGACCTCTACTCGGATTTTCCCGGCATCAAGGGATGTAGCGTGGCCTATGGTAATTGTTTGGTGGATCTCTTCCCGCCTGGTTTCTTCACGCCTGGTGGAAGTGGTGGACGGTTTGTTTCTGTAGGAGTGGCTTCCCCATTGGTGATTCAGTTTGTCTCGGGTGTGCCAAGAATCCTGAAGACTGGTATTCGGCCTGTCGGGGTTTGGAGTTTTGTTTGCTTCTGCAAACCTTTGCGATGTGACCTCTTTTCCGCAAACGCGGCAGAGTGCGTCGAGGAATTTACAGCTGGATTGTGGGTGATTCGCTCCACATCCTGCACACGGTCGAAGTGAGCGTTGTGTGGACTGGTCTCGTTCCGTTCGGAGTCGGTTGACCTCTTCCTCATCGCTATCTGACGGGATTCTAGGTCTTCATGGTGAGTCGATACCGGGTGTCTCTCTGAGCGAGGCGAGGTATCGTTGGCGAGTTGGCGTGGCGGTGCGCTAGTGCGCCGCATTCAGGCTGCCGACTTTTTGGTTGCCTCCGCTGCAGTGGCTTCTTTAAGGGCATCGGTGAGGCTGATGTCCCCCTTAGCCATGATTTTACTCTGGATCGAGCAGTCTTCTAGGCCCAGAACTAGGCGGTCACGGAGGGCTTCTTCTAAGTCAGAGAACCCGCAGAGGCCTCCAAGGTTGCGGAGGTCTGCGACGTAGTTGGCAAGGCTCTCGCCTTTCCGCTGGTTCCTCTGGTAATATTCATGTCTTCTGACTAAGGTTGGCACGGTGGGCGTAGTGGGCCCGTAGTAAAGGCTCGAGGACGTCCCAGTCCATCTCTTTTACTTCGGCTGGCTTGGCAAGTGATTTTGCCATTTTAAACACGGTAGGTCCGCAGTGAGTTAGAAATATAGCTCTTTTTTTGCCGGTTGTTGCATCTTTCAAATTGTTGGTCTCCAGAAACATCTGGAACCTATCCATGTACGACTCCCAGTCTTCGGTTTCTGGGTTGAATGGAGCGGGTGGTACGGCACCGCTGGTCATGTTGCCGTTGATGGTGCGTGTTCGACCACGTGCTCTGTTGGTTGCTCTGTAACTCAGTCAGCTCTTCGGTCTCCGGATCCCACCTTCGTTGCCAGTGTTAAGTTTGGAGAATAATGGAGACCAGACATCTGACCAGTGACTTCAACTCTTTAATAACAGTAATAGAATAGAACAGAGCAAGCCTATGGGCAGCAGTAGCCCCTTTTATAGGGTTGGCTGCTACCCTATTAACCAATACTAAGTGCATCAAGTTCAAACTAATAACCAATAAGAAGTGTCCTAAGCTTGGCCAATCAGAGGCTTGTTATGAACCAATCCTTGTTCATTGTTTAAGGACCAATCAAATGTGCAGGCTTCCAAAACCTGCTTTGCATTTAGGTTTAGTAATTTTTATTCATTCACAACAGTTTACAAACTACAATATTGTTCCTGGAAGAACAAGTTGTAGCCTTCAAGGATGTTGGCAACCATTCTTAGATAAACTCTGTGCTATTTACAGTATAAAAAACCCCACATTATCTTGCTGTTTCTTTATTGCTGTACTGCAATCATTCCAGTAAACTTTAAAACATCATCCATCATGGTGCATAGTGGGATTTCTTCAAATTTCCCAGGTGAAATATATGTGACGGAAGATGGTTTTTCCCTCCCCCTCTGTAGATCCACAGAAAATTAGAGTAATTTGCAACAACCCAGAAAAAAGACTTTCTATCCATAAAGAAATCTTTAAGATTTACATTCAGTCCTTTAGAACATGTTGAAGTAGGTTTGGCATTTTGCTATTGCTAAGCATTAAGAGAGGTGGTCTCACCCCTCTCCCACCCCAATCTTTCACTTCATTGTGGTACTATTCCACAGAGGACAAGTCAGATGTTTAAAATGCATAGGGAACGGAGAAAGATGATGATTTTGTCGTAACTGTCATCTTAACCCTTTCTATTTCTTTAAGTGTCCTGTGCTCACCTCTGTTCCACCGTATGGTTGATTTTAAGGCCAGGCTTGGCTATTGTGTGCTCATTGATTTCGTGGCAAGTACGGCAACTGCCAAAGGCAACTGTGATGTTCCATTCTTTAAAATTGTTAAGTGTCTCCATCAGCATCAGAAGTGCGGGCAAGAGGAACAAATAATGATATGTACGCTACCAGGTTTTTGAGCAAATGACATGACATACATATCGGAATGAGACACCAGGATGTGGCTAGCACAAATTGTACAATTATATCATGTGCATGGATGCTTCCCTGAGGTTTGATAAGGAAGCCTATAAGTGATTCAAATCTTGTAAGAGTGCCTGAAATCTTGCAACATTTTAAGTGGGAAGATCAGGATGATGATGATGATTGCTTTTGTTGTTTTGGATTCTCTAGCTTTATGCAAAACTATTCTGGCTTCTATAACTTGGCACCTGAAGACAGTGTCAGTTTAACAGATTAACAGAGTTGGAAGGGACCTTGTAGGTTATCTAGTCCAACTCCCCACCCAAGCAGGGGATAAAATTTCTGACAGATTGCAGTCCAATCTCTTCTTGAAAGCCTCCAGTGATGAAACTCCCACTTCTGAAGGCAAGTTGTTCCATTGGTTGATTGTTCTCACTGTCAGGAATTCTTTCCTTATTTCTAGTTGAATATCTCCTTGATCAATTTCCATCCAGTCCTGGTTTGTAGAGTGACAACTACAGGCGCTGTAGTCCTTGATTTACAACTATCCAGTTAATGACTGTTCTACTGATTTCAGGGAGGGGCGGAGAGAAGAATTTTAATCCTCTTCCTCAGGAAGGACCATATGTCAAAGATCATACTAGTAATTTGTAATAAAAATATGCATGCTGATATTATATTAATGAAGAATTATTCTAACTTTGTATAGAGCTGTTTTGTAAGCATAGTAAACATTGAGGAAATCCATAAGCAGAACACTCCTTCACTTTCAAAATATAACTGATTGCATGATTAAAAATACAATTTTGCCCATGTTCTCTCAGAAATAAGCTGCATTGTGTTCAACAAGGATTATTTTCTTAGCGGAAAGATTATCTCCTTATCAGATTATCTCCTTATCAGAAATTATCAGAAAGTTGAAAGCAATTGGATCTCCAGAATAATGCCATAGTCACCTCATAGTCACCTCATGTTAGGTCTCCTTTGGTGACACGAGGCTTCTGATTTTGTTTTAGATCGTTTTAACATGCATCATGTTGCAAAACAAAGCATTAGAGACTTTAGTTTCAAGAATGCTTTGGGGCTCAATAAACTCAGAAGAAATTCTTAAGAACAAAAATGATAGAGGGCTATAGCCAGAGGTGGTGTTCAGCAAGTTCTGACCAGTTCTGGAGAACCGGTAGCAGAAATTTTGAGTAGTTCGGAGAACCAGCAAATACCACCTCTGACTGGAGATTTTACAGTATCCTTCCCCTACCACACCCACCAAGCCACGCCCACAGAACCGGTAGTAAAAAAATTTGAATCCCACCATTGGCTATAGCTTAATGCTTTGTCTTCTCATCTATTCAGAAAACAAGACAATATGAGGTAGCAAAGAGGATCCTGTAAGCTTGGGATGAGGCACATCTGTACTTTTTTTTTTCCTGTTCTGCTAAATGGGTGGCTTGTGATCCATGGCAACCATTTTCCAAGAGTCCTGAAAACACGCATTCCCAATTCCAGACATGTGTGCCAGTGCAAAGTGATTGGAGACTGTTGGTATATACAGGATATATAGCTGGGACTGCCCTTGAAGATTATTTGGAAGCTTCAGATAGTTCAGAATGCAGTGGCCTAAACAGTTTTGCACAAGCCTAGACTTATCCATGTGTCTCTTTACCTTCACTGGCTACCAGTCTACTTCCAGGTATAATTTGTCGCGGCTCTATCGTAACCCAGTTCGGAGGAGGAGGAGGAGTTGGAACTGGGACTGTCCAAAAGGGATGGCACGACTCCCTTGGCATGTTTAGAGAGGTCAGAAATTGAGGAGATGCCAGAGATTCAGTCCTTGGGGGAGGTGGTCAACCAGACGGAGAACTACCTGCCTGGACAGGCACAGGGGAGGATCGGCTGCTGACAGGCAGTGCTACTGATAGGCAGTGGGTCTCCTCTAATGAGGAACATCTGCCTCCTCCACTGATCTAAGGGTAAGGAGAGCAGAGAGGAGGCAAGCCCAGAGAAGAGCTGCAAAGCTACTTGGGAGGAGGTCACCCCACCCCTCCTCACATGGAGAAACTAAAGGAGAAGGCTTGGGGACTTATTCTTTGCCAGGAACTATTGTTTGCTTTGGCTTACACTCCCCTGGCTTCGACTAGTCTCTGTTGCTGTTTGCCTTGCCTTGCTTCGAAGATTGCTCTTCACCTTTTGTCTTGGACCTTGCCCTTGTCTTGTGGACTGCTTCTGGCCTTTGCTTCACTGTGCCTTTGGAACTGCTTCTGGCCTGGAATTTGTTTCTTGTCCTGCCCTTGTCTTGTGCCCAGACTCTGCCTTGTGGACTGGACTTGGAACCTTGGACCTTGCCCTGTGAACATGCTCATGAGGGCTTTATTTGTGCTACAGGGGCTATTATTTGCGGGGGACTGAGTGTCTGGCTGCCTTCAGGGTAGCATGGAGGTGGAGACTTACTGGTCATTGAAGAACCATTTGTGAACCTTTTGTTGAAAGGAATAAAGGACACTGTAGAGCAGGGGTGTCAAACTCAAGGCCCAGGGGCCAGATCCAGCTCATGGGGTGCTTAGATCTGGCCTGTAGGCCATCCTGGAAATAGCAAAGGACTGGCCAGCAGTGCCTCTGCCAGCGAAAACAGAGCCTGGGTGTGTGTGTGTGGCAAGTGCGGCCTACTCAAGCTCTGTTTTTACTGGCAGAGGGCTGCAGGAGCCCATTTTTGCTGGCAGGGTGCTTGGGCCACCACAGGTGCCCCCGACATGAGTGACATCAAGTTGGCCAGGCCCACCCTGGCCACATGCACCCTGGCCCCTGAGGTAAAACACAACCCTGATGCAGCCCTTTAATGAAATTGAGTTTGATACCTCTGCTCTAGAGGCTTGCCTTGTCTTGACCACCTGGGTCATAACACAATTCAAGGTGCTGGTAACCATCTTGAAAGCCTTGCATGACTTGGGGTCAGGACAACCTCTCCCTTGTTACATATCCCTTATGTTATATTCTGAGCATGGGCGCAAGGAACGGAGACGAGTCAGAGAACTAGTGAACTTCAACTCTTTATTAAGGATTATGAACAGAGCAAAACCTGGGCAGCAGCAGCTCTTTTATAGAGCTGGCTGCTGACCCGTTAACCAATGAATTGTGTCCAAACATTTAAATTGTGCCCAATGGGAGATGTTCAACTAATAGCCAATCAGGCTGCTCCGTAAGGACCAATCCCTGCTCGCTATCCATGGGCCAATCAAAGGTGCAGGATTACGAGCCTGCTTTCTCATGAGATTGACAAGTTTTTATTAAATAGTTTTTATTAGTTCATAACACCCCTCCCCTAGGTTCCGTTTGAGGGGTGCGGTAACATACCGCATAGATATGCAGGTCGTTTTATCTGTCTGTTTGATTTTCGCTGTTCCACCGGTTTTGTCTGCAGTCCGATTCGGTGGAACGCTTTCAAGATTTTCTGGTACGGCTAGTTCCGCTTCTGTGCGGGAGGACTCGGCGCTGCTATCGTTGTTGTTATCCCAGTCTCCTAGGCTTACTTCCGGGTCCCGTGGGCTTGCCTCCCTCGTGCTATTTCCCACGGTGATGCCACCCCGCTCCCTGATTCTTCTTCAGGTTGCGTGTTTCTTTGGTTAGGTTGCTGGGTCCCCATGATTACGTCGTCATCTATTTCGTTTTCGGCCTCCTCGATATCCCCTCCCCTTTAGTTTGCGAATTAGGGAGTCCCGGGAGGTGGGTGCCAATCTGGATCGAAGCTGATCTATATGGCGTTTCCATGCTCTCCGTCATTAGTCTGTAGGCGGTAGGATCTGGGGCCGGTGGGTTGGGTAATAGTTGCAGGGACCCATAATGGGTCGCCAGAAAAGTTTTTAGCAAAGACCAAGTCACCTACCTTGAATTCGTGGCACTTCCGCTAGATCCGAAAGGTTTTTCTGGTGAATAAGAAGGATGGAGACGGTCGAGGTGGGAGCGAGTCTCCGCCCCATTAGCAGTTCAGCAGGCATCTTATTCGTGATGCTGTGTGGGGTGATGTGTTGAAGCAGGAGTATTCGGTTGAGCTTGTCGTCGATGTCCCCATAGTCCATTTTATGTAGGGTTTTTTTGATTTAATTGTACCATTCGCTCCGCTCTTCCGTTAGCCGCAGGGTGCGCTGGTGAGGTTAGCGCATGGCGGATGCCCCGGTCCGCTAGGTACTGTTCAAAAGCTAGGCAGTGAACTGGGGCCCGTTATCAGAAACTAAAACGTCTGGTAACCCATGCGTTGCGAATAATTTATTCAGTTTATTAATGACTGACTCTGTTGTGGTTGTCTTCATCTTCTGGATTTCTAGCCAGTTTGAATAGGCGTCAACTGTTAATAAAAACCTGTGTCCTTTGGTGGGTCCCGCAAAATCAACGTGGATGCGGGACCACGGACCCCGAGGGGTTTCCCACTCGGTTGGCGTCGCTTTAGGTGGGGCGTTGCTAACATCTTGGCACTTCTGGCACGTGGTTACCCAGGCTGCGATCTGCTTATCGATGCCCGGCCACCACGCGTAGCTTCGTGCGTAGCTTCATGCGCACGATGCCCGGATGTCCCTTGTGTAATACTTGTAGAACAGTCTGTTGTAGCCTCTCTGGGACGACGACTCTATCCCCCAGAGAACGCAGCCTCTCTGGGAGAAAGTTCTGTCTGCCGATTCTTGAATGGCGCGAAATCGTCATGGAGTTGGTCGGCTGGCCATCCACGTTCGACCCAGCTGAGAACTCGTGCCAGGAGAGGATCCCATTTTGTCTCGATGGCGATGTCTCTCGCTGTTAGTGGCGGCGAGTGCAGCGTTTCGATTTGGAGCGTCGTGAGGGTTGGAGCTGGGTCGTTGACGGTTTCCGGAAGTGGGGAATGGCTTAAAGCGTCAGCATGAGGAATGGCTTTCCCCGGGCGATGTTGCAACAGATAATTGTAGGCAGCTAGGAACTCAGACCAATGAGTCATTCTTGGTGATAATATATAGGGGGTTGGCTTGTCTCCCGCTATAATACCAAGCAATGGTTTGTGATCCGTGATTATCGTAAATGCTCGTCGATACACGTATTCGTGAAAGCGTTTCACAGCAGATACAACAGCGAGGGCCTCTTTATCGAGTTGGCTATAGTTCCTTTCAGTCCTTGATAATGTTCGTGAGAAAAACGCAATAGGTGCTTCATTTCCGTTTGGTAGTACATGGCTTAAGATTGCTCCCACTCCAAACGGTGAAGCGTCGCAAGTAATAGTTAAGGGTAAAGTCTCGTTGTACTGCATCAAAACAGCGCCGGAGGTTAGTAAGTCTTTCACTTGTTGGAAGGCGCGTTCCTCTCGATGTCCCCAGACCCAGGTTGCTCTTTATCGAGAAGTCTGTGTAGGGGCTCCGCCACGGTCGCCTTCTGGGGCAAGAAAATGTTGTAGAAGTTAATGAGCCCCAGGAAGGCTTGGAGGTCTGTTCTATTTTTAGGCGTTGGGCGTTTTTAATCGCTTTTAGCTTGTTATCAGTGGGATGGATTCTTGACTATCGAGAAGGTATCCCAGGAACTCCACCCTCTCAGTACACAGTTGACATTTATTTTTTTAACCTTCAGGCGGCGTCTTTAAATTTCCTTAGAACCATTCTGAGACGCTTTTCTAAGATGTCTCTATTAGGGCGGCGATTAAAACATCATCAAAATATGGCACGACCCCTTTTATGCCTTGTAAAAGTCTCTCCATTAAACTTTGAAAAATTCCCGAGCTACGCTCACTCCGAATTGGAGTCTATTGCACTTAAAAGCGCCTCTATGCGTAACGATAGTTTGTGCTTCCGCAGTTTCCGCATCTACGGGCAACTGTTGGTACACTTGTGCTAAATCCAATTTAGCGAATATCTTTCCCCCACCCAGGAGTGGAGAAAGTGTTGAACCACCGGCACCGGGTAAGCACTCTGCTGGAGTGCGTGGTTCAAAGTGGCCCGATAATCCCCCACATATTCTTAACGATCCATCTGGTTTAATGGGTGTTACAATTGGGGTTTCCAACGGGCATGGTCGGTTGGTTCTAAAACGCCCTGGGCTATTAATTTATCGAGCTGCTCGTCAATCTTTGGTTTTAGTGCAAAAGGCACCCGACGAGGCTTAAGGCGGATGGGAGCTACTTCAGGATTGAGGTTAAATGATATTGGGGTCCCCTTGTACTTGCCTAGCTCTTCTGAAAAAACGTCCTGGAATTCTTGGACGAGAGACTCCTCCCAGTCGTTGCTCTCGGCTCGGTGGACGCCGGCTACCTCGATCCCAAGCGGGCAAACCATTGTAGGCCTAATAAGCTAGGGCGGTCACGGTCGACGACGGTCAGCGGTAGTGACGCGATATGATTTTTGAAGGAGACTTGGACTTGGCTGGAACCGACGCACCAGGATTCTGTTGCCCTGGTAATCCTTGAGTATGATCCTTTGGGGCTGAGGTCCTGACGACGGATGGTCGGGATAAGTTGTTTGAAGGTCTTCCAGGAAACCATCGAGAGAGAGACGACCCCGAGTCAACTTCCATCACGCAAGGTTGGTTCTCGATGGCAACCTTCACTCTGATCTTTCTTGCATCTAATGATGTAGCGTGGCCGATGGTAATGGTTTGGTGTGCCTCTTCTCGCCTCGTTGAAGTGGCAGGTGTTTTATTTCTGTAGGAGTGGTTGTTCCATTGGTTGTTCTGGTGGTTTCGGTTCACAGGAGTGAATCCTGAAGACTGGCCGCAGTTATTCTTGTTAGGGATAACATTGTTTACCCTAACTGGTTTGGGTAAAAATAATAAATATGGTATCATGGTTTGTTAGTTAAAGTGTGTGTAACTTTAACTACAAGAATGTAATTAAGGGTGTGGTTGTAAAAGCACTATATAAGAAGTGAGGCAATTGCAGCTCGCTCTCTCTGGCTTACTGATCCCTAATTACTGGATGGATTGATGACTCGTTCTTGCTGGAACGGGAGAGAAAAAGGAGTGTTGATATTTCTCAACGGAGAGAAGATAAAGATTGGACTGATTTATTGTAAGTGAACTGACATTGGCTATTCAACACGGACTTTGCAAATAGAGTATCCCGAAAAGACTTGACTGAAATTGATATATGACTAATGGACCGTTTATTTTGACTATGCTATAATTCTTAAATGGAATAAACTATATTTTTGATAGCACAAGCGTATCTGTATTTTTACTGCGTGTTAACTAAAAAAAATTATCTCACACATTTACCTGTCTTCCTATCTGACTTCGCTGCACATTCTGTTTAGTTTGTTTTCCTTAACACCCGTTGGGGAATCCAGGCTTAACAATTCTCCTCGCTTTGGGCTGGACCCTCGCTTGCTTCTGCAGACCTTTGCAATGTGGCCTCTTTTTCCACAGGAACGGCAGAGTGCGTTGAGGCATTTGCAATCGGATCGTGAGTGGTTTGCCCCACAACCCGCGCAGACTGTTGCGGGAATCGTTGGTTTTGTTGGTCTCGTTCGACCGGAGTCGGTTGACCTCTTCCTCATCACTTTCTGATGGGGATTCCAGGTCTTCATGGTGCGCCGTTGTTGATTGCCTCTCGGTGCGAGGCAAGGTATCATTCGCGAGTTGACGGAGCGGTGCGTTGGTGCGGCGCATTCAAGCGGCCGACTTCCTGGTTGCTTCTGCTGCAGTAGCGTCTGCGATGGCATCGGCAAGATCGATGTCCCCTTTGCCTTGATCTTGCTCTGCACCGTCTGGTCATCTAATCCCAGAACTATGCGGTCGCGCAAAGCTTCTTCGAGGTTGGAAAACTCACAGAGGCCTCCCAAGTTCCGGAGGTCAGCCGGTGAAGTCTGCAAGACTTTCGCTTTTCCGTTGGTCCCTCTGGTAAAATTCGTGCTCACGGACAAGTGTTGGCACTGCGGTGCATAGTGGGCCCGTAGGAGGGGCGCGAGGCGTCCCAATCCATCGATTTCACCTCAGCTGGTTTTGCAAGTGATTTCGCCATCTTAAATACAGCCGGCCTGCAATGGGTCAGGAAGATTGCTCGCTTCTTCCGGTTGTAGCGCCCTTTAAGTTATTGGTCTCCAGAAACATCTGGAACCGATCCATATATGAGTCCCAGTCTTCGCTTGCTGGGTCAAATGGAGCGGTGGTATAGCACCGCTGGCCATATTGCCGTGTTGGTGCTGCGTTCAGCCACGTGCTCTATTTGGCGCTCTGTAGTGTTCAGTCAGCTCTATCGCTCTCCGCATCCCACCTTCATCGCCAGTGTTATATTCTGAGCATGGGCGCAAGGAACGGAGACGAGTCAGAGAACAAGTGAACTTCAACTCTTTATTAAGGATTATGAACAGAGCAAAACCTGGGCAGCAGCAGCTCTTTATAGAGCTGGCTGCTGACCGTTAACCAATGAATTGTGTCCAAACATTTAAATTGTGCCCAATGGGAGATGTTCAACTAATAGCCAATCAGGCTGCTCCGTAAGGACCAATCCCTGCTCGCTATCCATGGGCCAATCAAAGGTGCAGGATTATGAGCCTGCTTTCTCGTGAGGTTGACAAGTTTTTATTAAATAGTTTTTATTAGTTCATAACACCTTAGACCTCCAGGACAGATAGGCAGCAGAGGTGGTATTCAGCGGGTTCTGACCAGTTCTGGAGAACCAGTAGTGGAAATTTTGAATAGTTCAGAGAACCAGCCAATACCCCCTCTGACTGGCTCTGCCCCCATCTATTCTCTGCCTCTTGAGTCCCAGCTGATCAGTTGGATCTTCTTTGGTTGCCCTGCACAGGAGAACGGAGCTGGAAAGCAGGTTAGTGGGATGGGGAGGAAATGGAGATTTTGCAGCAACCTTCCCCCAGGAGTGGGGTGGGAATGGAGAGTTTATAGTATCCTTCCCCTGCCACGCCCACCAAGCCATGCCCACAGAACTGGTAGTAAAAAAATTTGAATCCCACCACTGGTAGGCAGGGTTTATTATGGGTTGCATTAATTAGAGATTTTCATCTGGTGGGATCACAAAGAAGAGCTTTCTCAGTGGTGGCCCCTTCTTTATGGAACATCATTCCCCCAAAGGTAAAGTGAACTCCCACAGCATGCTAATTTTCTGAAAGGCCTTAAAAACATGGTTTTGTCAGAAGGCCTGAGGAACACAAATTGATCAGTTAGTTGTTGCTGCCATGGAGGGAGGGAGGTGTGGGAGTTATTGTATGACAGGTTTTCAAAATATTGTAAGTTGCCCAGAGTCATCTATGTATGAGTTGGATGGCTGTATAAATTGGCTTAATAAATGAATAAATACCAGCAAATGGAGTTTGTAAAGAGTTTGTAAAAACCAGCTTCCTGTCCCATACAACAGTTATTGCTAGTGTAATTGTCAGACTGGTCAAGCATTAACAGTAGTGGTGTATTTTGTATATGTGTATCTTGGGCTACAGACTTCTGGAATGGTCCAGGTGAGAGGAATGGCATCTGTTGTGTGGATGTTGGCCCTAAGAGTTCCTCCAAACGATAGGATTGCCTGATCTCCACCAACCTTAAACTGCTGAAATTCTTCTCGTCTTTGTGACAATTGTGAATGCATGTTGGCTCCCAGGAGGGGTCCAGGGAAGCAAAGGCAGTTGATCTCTGTCACCACTTATCAGTACATTTGACATGACAAGTACCCTGCTTAGCTCTCGAAAAGTCATCCCAGGGCGAAACTTATTGCTTCCCAGGCTAAAAATACCCAGAAGAGATAGCAGATTGGATAGTAAAATTCTATTCTCTCAATCATGTGGCTGCACGTTTAAAGAACAAGTCACCTTAAGAAAAATTGTCCCCGCTTACTAAAAATACTCCTACTTGATTGATAGTTTGGGATGGCGCCAAGACTTCCACAGATGCATTTAGGTATTTATAGCATGGTAACAATTTCTACCTGCGCGTGGATAAATGCCTGTCTCTCATACCATGGAGTACAAATCATTGTAGTTCTGCAGCGTAATCTTCCAAGTTGTAAGAGCTCCTATGTGGTCAAACATTACTCCAGGCTTTGCTTCCTTTCCAATAACACCACTGGGGATGTTCATTGTGTGACATTTTTTAGCTCAGTTCAATTTGATATTTCGTGCAAGGTAAACCTAGGAAGTGTTTCAGATCTGGAGCTGCTGCACTGAAGGATGCTGCATATGGAATGAGACAATTCATCAAAGCCAACTGGCTGTGTCCAATTCCCCACAGCCAACTCACCTTGGCCAATTCTCCCTAGCCAACTTGCGATGGCCAACTCGCCACAGGACAACTTGCTGCGGGATTCACATAGTTCCTTTTATTTTTGTTGACCACGTTTTCATCAAAACTACTTTATCTCTTGTATTAAAGGAAATCCATTCCTATGACTATCCACTTTTGTAATGCTTTGATGAATAATAAAAGGAACAAATCCTACACTGAATTGTCCAATGGCGAGTTGCCCATGGCAAGTTGGCCGCAGTGAGTAAGCCACAGCGAGTTGGCTGTGGCAAGTTGGCTGCGGCGAATTGGCCATGGTGACTTGTCATAGACCTGCTGCATCAGTGGCTAAAACAAAGTAAATCATTCTAGATCAGGGCTGTCAAACTTGGGGGCCCCCAGCCGGATGCCTCACGCACTGGCCACTCCCACAACTGGTTTAGTGAAGAGGAAAAAAGTTCTGATACATCCATTCCACTGCCATGTGTGTGTGTGAGAGAGAGAGAGAGATCTCACACACACACACGTGATGTATCGGGACTTTTTCCCACAGTGTCAGGGAATGAGTCATAGAGGGCTATGAGACACTCCAGCCTGGAGAACAGATGGGATTATTTTATCTATCTATCTATCTATCTATCTATCTATCTATCTATCTATCTATCTATCTATCTATCTACTGTATCTATCTGGAACCTTTGTGTGAATTTGTTTGCCAAGGATATGAATACTTCTGTTATGTACCTGGTGACTCATTAGCCATTCCTAGAGTTCAGAAAAGGAGTCAACTCCCTTGGGTTGATAGGTGGGTGGAAGGTGATACTTGACTTAGTTGTTTTGAGAGGTATGTTTGTTGTTTGTTTGTTTGTTTGTTTACTATTTCATCAATGTATACAGCTGTCCATTTCAGAATTATATGAGCAGTAAACGTACCGCAGTAAATGCAAGATTACAAGCCAAGAGCGAAAGCTAAAAGAACAAAATAATAATAATAATAATAATAATAATAATAATAATAATAATAATAATAATAATAATAATAATAATAATAATAATAATAATAATAATAATAATAATATCACTATAATACAATTATGTTACTTGAGGGCATAATCAAACCCAATCCATAAAAATCCCATCAATAGACTCACACAACCTCTGGAACCCATTTTATACTTATTTTAGGGCATGTAAAGAAGGTATTCTTTGTTTATTATCTCAAAATAATCAGAAAGGATTCTTAATGGAAATGTCCCTGAGGCTTTAGTTGACACAGTTACCACACAAGTTATGTAAAAGAGAATGTGTGGTTTGAGAGAGAGCCTTGATCAAGCACTAGGCAAAATTGGATTTAAATATTTGCAGAGCTGAGTACTCTCCTTTTCTTTCAGCCTACATTAATCGGGGAATTACTCTTGTACCACCACACTGGTTGTTAGTTTCCATAAATTACTGTAATCATCTTAAATATATATATATAGTCCAGGGGTGGGATTCTACGTGGCCGGGCCTTTTTTTGGCCCGAAAAGGCTAGGCCATTTTCGGGGTGACTTCCTGTCTCGCCAACAGCCGCTGTCGGGCAGAGAGTCCCTCCTACGGCAGACACCTGCACCCGCCACTTGCTTCTTCGCCCATCACGCTTGAGGCGCTCTGGCCGCCATGTCAAACGCCGAGGGCAGCAAAGACGGCGGCTTTTTGGTCCACGGTTCAGCGCAGGGGGCCGGGCCTCACAGTGGCGGGCGGGCATCGGCGGGTGCATCTTTTGAGCGAGAGGAAAGGGGAGGGTTGCAGGAGGAGGGGTACCCCAAGGGGAGCCTCAAGGAAGGGGCTGGGAGCCTGTGCGGGAAGCAGCCAGAGAGCCGCCGGAGAGGCAGGCTGCCTTGTCCAACCACCGGGCCGCTTTAGGGCGCCCGTGGGCATCTCCGTGTGATCACGACCCTGTCCTTTCCACCTGGCGCTCTTTAGCAAGGCATCGCGGTCCCCTCATGCTCGCTCTGAACTTCGCTGACCAAAATAAAAAGATCGCCCACCGTCATGTTTGGAGCTTCCGCATTTGGCTTCCGCCGCCGCTTGGAGCTCCAAACAGCGGCAGTGCGAACCGGTTGCTAAAGAGCCAGAAAGCAGCAAGGGCGCCAGGTGGAAAGGACAGGGTCGCGATCACACGGAGATGGGCCAAAGCGCGGAGCGCACATAACTAAAGGCGGCGACGCAGTTGGCTTGGGGACTACAAGGCAGCATCTGCGCCTCTTCCCGGGCGCGTCTCAGGCTGCTTCCGGAGCTACGGGACGCTCTCCATTGCCTACCAGCCCTTCTTCCTTGGGCTCCTGCCGTGGGGCACACCACTTCCTCCTGCAAATTATGCCTCGCAACTCTTTCTCTCCTTTCTCTCGCTCCAAAAAGATCGCCATCATATCCCGCCGATTCGGGCTTCCAGCCACGTTGTGATCCACTAGTGAGGTTGCCCCGAGAGGCTCGCGTCTCCCTTGCTCGCTTTGAACTGCGGGACCAAAATAAAGATCGCCGCCGCCGTTTGAGCGCATTCGAGCCCAATGGACCGCACCAAACACGGAAGCGGCAGCTCCAAACGGGCGGGAGGGCAGAAGGAACGCCAGGGCCAAAGGTGTCGCAGCAAAGGGGGAGGGGGCTCTGGGGCCGTCGCCGCTAGGAGCGGGCGAGGAACGCCCGCCAGACTCCACGGCAAGTCTCCCGCCTCTTCCTTATTTTGCTTTTTAAATAGGCCTAAATTTGGGGGGGCTATTTGTTTTGCCCAAAACTGCTGGGCCTTCTTGTGGAGGCCATTGGAGAACACGGTACAAGTTTGCACCTATTCGCTAGAACCGGTTGTTAACATTCTAAGCAGTTCGGAGAACCGGTTGTTAGAAGAAATTACTGGCCTAATCCTGTAAGGAAGGCAGGAAGGAAACATTCTGGTGTTGCTTACAGAAACTGCCTCTCCGTCAACCCTTATTACATTCTTGGCAGGACTAGACTTCCTGTTTTAGGAACTTCTCTGGAGTTTTTTCCCCCTCCTTTGCTGGTACTTTGCTTGTGTGTTGTGACCATTCAAAGTTACAATGGCACTGAAAAAAGTGACTTATAACCATTTTTCACACTTAGGACTATTGCAGCATCGCCACGGTCACGAGAGGCCAGGCGAGGAGATGTGTGCCTCGATGTGAATGATGTTGAGTTGGCCATGCCCAGCCAGTCATATGACCAAGCCACGCCCACCAACTAAGCCACGCCCACAGAACCGGTTGTTAAAAAAATTGAATCCCACCTGTGATATAGTCTAGGACAAAGGTCTCCAGAACTGGCAATTTTAAGACTTGTGAACTTCAGCCCCCAGAATTCCTCAGCTAGCATGAAGTCCACAAGTCTTGAAGTTGCCAAGTTTGAAGGCCCCTGCTGTAGGAAACTAGCAAGCTATGCCCAGTGTGTGGGCAACGTTCAGAAATAGTCCATTATCTGAGATGATTTCTAAATGTCCTGCAAATTTTCCAACTTGCATAACGGTGATTGAGAATTCTGGGGACTGAAATCTACACATCTGGAGGCGATCTAGGTTGGAGAATTGAAATAGAAGGAGGATTTTAGTTTCCAGCTTTGAACACGTATTGGATCACTCATTAAATTTGGCACTTGAGTGTGACCAGAAAATGGGTTGGGGATAATTCCATAATTAAATTAGAAATGCATAATATAAATTAGAAGTAGCAATCCTCAGAATGGGGTTTCCTTATGCCACCTACTCACCAGCCTGATCCACTGTTTAAAACATCTGGAAGGAGGCCAGATTTGAGAGCTATTTATACTGAATATTATGTCAATATGGCTGTGCTAAAACTCATGGACATTTTACTTCATTCTCAAGGAGATATGCTCATCTTTTATTCAGGGCTTAGTGGTGGACTTCAAGGTTATTCTGGAAGGGAAAAAACTTAGGACATTGAGAATTCAATCCAGAATTTCTTGGGTGGGGTGAAATGATTATCATCCAATTTGCTTTGCATCTGAGTTCACTCTTTGTTCTCTCACTTTGGGTTCTTTGAGAAGTTGCTGTTTTGAAACATATTCATTAACTACGCATATGCACATACGCATCAATATACAAAGAGTAATATCTTATACTCCAGCAGTCCACAATCTTTGTTGCTTGTTGGGCCAGTGGGTGGGGAGAGGGGAACGGGGCTGTGCGAATGGTGGGCCAGTGGGCTGGCACAGATGCGGCTCTTGCAGTCCATTTGCAAATAGGTCATAGCCCACGAATGGGCCATGGCCCGGTGTTTGGGGGGCCCTGCTATACATGTAGTCTTCAAATTACAACTAGTCCTTTTCTGACCTTTCTAAGTTATAATGGCCCATAAAGCACCCCAACTGTTGTACACATAAATATCACCCCACAGTATTGGGCATATCGGGCAAGTCATCTTTACAACTGGTTGTGGTATGCTGCATTCATGTGATCATGATTTTCAATTGATTTTTTTTTTGCCAGTTTCCAGCAAAATCCACCCATTCAAATGAATAGGTTTGCTTCATGTTCACCATGAAAGAAAAGTTAAAAATTTACTTCTGGTCATGTGGGTGCCTTGACTTATGACTAGGTTTTCAGTTCCAATTATGGTAATAAGTCTAGGATTAGCTGTAAGATAATGGCTCAGCAGTTAAAGATGCTGAGCTTGTCAGCTGGAAAGCCTGGGTTCAAGACCCCGGGTGCTGCATAATGGGATGAGCCCCCATTCTTTGCTCCAGCTCCTGCCCACCTAGCAGTTCGAAAGCAAGCAAATGGATAAATAGATAAATAGGTACCACTTCAGTAGGAAGGCAACAGCATTCCATGCACCTTTGGCATATAGGCATGCTGATGATATCATCATCATCACCATCTTCTTTTAATGAGCCCATAATCCTTTGCGGGGTGGAGTCTGAGCAACTGAACGGAGCTAAGTGTTTACTGGCCAGATGTCCTTCCTGTCGCCAATGCAGAGTTTTGTTCAGCACATATATTCTCATTGTGCCCAGAGAGAGAAATATCTACCTCTACCTAGGATTGAACTCACAACCTCTTGATTGTGAGGCGAGAGCTCCACCTCTAGGCCACTGCATCACTCAGCCATACTGACGATATGATCCTCAGACAATGCTAGCTCCGTTGGCCAAGAAATGGAGATGAGCACTGTGCCCTAGAGTTGAACATGACTGGACAGGGAAACTTTTACCTTTACCTTGTCTGCTGTACACTGTGCCAAGCCCCCAAACACAATACTGATAATTTAGCAGGAGGCACCGTAATTTCATTTGGGGAAATGCCTCATTGACACATAAGGGGATTGTGCTCATCAGTGAAAGCACACAAAAGACTGGAAATACATAAGATCTATTGCGGTAACTGAGACCTGAGGGAGAATGTGCTTTGACATGATTGAAAAACAATCTTTAGAAACTGAAAATGCCTTAAGGTAAGGGTTAAAACCACCTTGAAATCCGGTGATTCATTTTGACTCATTATAAGTAGCTGTTTTCTTGAAAATATTGAGAAGGGTTTGGTCATCATTTTCCATATGGATGCTTTTTGGACTTCTTAGCCTAGCCTAAAGCCCTATGAGTTTTTGATGGTTTTTCATCCAAGAACTAACTAGATCCCATCTGCCTTAAGCGTCAACTCTGCAGCTGGCCTGACTGAGGCCAAATTGGAGGCTTCAGCATTGCCACAATTGAGATGAGGTCTAGGGAGGGGGGAATAGAGATGGCTGGGAATTTGTAGCCAAAGCAACATATTTTCCCCTGGGAACCAAGGGCATTCTAACAGGTAGCTGAAGTGGGGTGGAGTGATGTTTCCAAGCAACTGAGCAGCACCCTGATTGGACCATGTGACTGTTTGTTTGGGAAAAGGGGAAAACTTTTACTTATAATTAGGTGAAAACCGTTGGAACCTTTAGAGTCAGTTTTCACCAGTCTGTGTGCCAATATAATATATCCAATAAAACTATTCTTTGAGGAGTCTATCTGCCTCAAAGTTCTGTTTGCTATAGGTGTATTACTTGAAACCCTGACATTAAGTTTAACAAGCTCAGCCATGTTCCACTACTCTGCCATATTAAAGTTATTAGCATCAATGATTATCTGAAAAGTCTCCATAAATTGCACTGAAGCAATGGAGCTTATGAAGCAACCACATTCTAGTCAAATTGTTTTCCCTGTTTGCATTTATACTTTATAAAGCACTGTGTTCAGATTTTTTTTCTCCTTTTTTAATAAAAATATTCCTGCTCAAGTCATAGAATCTAAAAGGTATGACACAGTTGGGAAAAAGGGAGAGGAAAGACAGAGAAAAATATTTTGCTTGTGTGCAGGTACATTGAGAGTTTAGTTATTTATTAATAGGTGTTTATTCCATTTTATTTTTGATCAACTCAAGGTGATATATTTATATAATGCTTCTATTTCCCATTTCTCCTCAACAGCCACATTGTGATGTAGGTTGGACTGAAGGAGAATGACTGGTCCAAAGTCTGGCTTTGATGTCTAAGAGTGGACTAGAACTCACAGTCTTCTAGTTTCTGGCCAAGCACTCTAACCACTGTACAAAACTACCCTGTACAATTGCTAAGTTCTTAGCATTATTATGTCTATTCAGATAGTAGATGGGTTCTTGGTAGAGACACTTTATATCACCTTTTATGAGATGAAGAGAATGTTGAGCTAGATGAACCTATAAGACAAATTTCATTTGGGAGAGCTTTGTTAGGCTTCCAAGCATCATTGGACTAACTAAAAGATAATATTCTGATTTATGAAGAGTCTTCCTTGGATTTAGTCTGTATGAGCAGCAATTAATTTCTAAAGGTTAAAAATAGAGCCCAGCCATAGGTTAAGTTCATATATTATACGCAGCTTAATATATCTTAGGTGGTGGGTGGGTGTATGTGTGTGTTTTTCGCTGTGAAATATGTAAATCCAGTCTCTAAATCTTGTAAATCTCATTTTATAATTTGGCATGATGTGAGTGAACTGCTATGATTAACTTTACAAGCTGTTTATGGTTAAAACAAAGCACAGCAGAGTGAATCCAGTTCTTCCTATATTATGGGTTGATTCATACAACTACTAAGCTAAGATACAGCTTACTCATTGGTGGCTCATGTATTGTGTGAACCTAGTGAGTGGAGTTAGCTTATCAATCAGTGTGTTCTCTGAATCCAGGCAACTAGGCTGGGTATAGAAAACTGTGGTTAAACACCGGCTAACATGTTCTGTCAAAATAACTTTTATTATTTACATCCCTTTTAAGTAGCATTGCACAAAGTGGCTAGCTCACTTTTTTTTTGTCTTGACTGGCAATATTTGTTAGCTGTTTCTTTTAACTGAGATGGGAGCATAGATTGATTCTGGAACCTTCTGCATACAAAATATGAGATAGGAGTTTTAATTGAGGGAATGTGTCATTTGTATTCAGGAGTCTCTATATCTATCTATCTATATATCTATCCATCCATCATCTATCTATCTATCTATCTATCTATCTATCTATCTATCTATCTATCTATCTATCTATCTATCTATCATCTATCTATCTATCATTTCTCTCTCTCTCTCTCTCTCTCATTTAGAGACCAAGAATCTCATTCACAGAACAACTCTGGGCAGAGTTACAAATTTCAGAAAGCCGGCTGGATGACTTTGTGCCAGTCACTCTCTTTCAGCCCTACCTACCTCGCAAGATTGTTGTTGTGGGGAAAATAAGAGGAGGAAGGAATATTAAGTATGTTAGCTGCCTTGAGTTACTTATAAATAATAATAAAGGCTGGATTTTTAAAAATCAAATACAATGTTACCTCAGTACTCATTGTTAATTGGAGCTGGGAGGTATGACAAGGAGAAAAAAATGACAAGTACCAAACAAACCATGTGATTTAACATGTGACCTTTTGTTTTGGCTGGAAAGGATAGCGAGTCATGAAGCAGCCAATACTGACAAGTGCTAACTTGCGGGTCGAGTATCAAACAGAAGAAAGACTCCAAAATTGCTTTTGAAATTTGTTAATTTAGGATTATATTTATTTTCCACCTTTATGCTAGAACAGGGGTGGGCAAACTACGGCCCGCAGGCCACATCCGGCCCGTTGGTCTGTCCAATCCAGCCCGCCCCTGAAAAAAAATCGCTGGGTGTGGCGTATTGCCCTGCGCCGCGTGGCCCCCAAAGCTGCAAAACAGTGCGGAGCGCTCTCGGGGTAGGAAAGAAAAGAAGAACTTTGCAAAGGCCTCGGCTGGGAGTTCGAAATCACCTTCGAGTGTGACCTCTCCGAAGGTGAGTCCCCGCCGATCCCCCTTTTTTTTCCGGGGCTTCCAGGCTTAAACTTTGCAAAGGCAAAGTTTGCAGGCGGGAGCGTCTTCCGGCCGAGGAGCGGGAAGGGTTCCGCCCGGCGGACGGGCGGGCTGCTTGGAGCGGGCTGCTTGGAGCCACCTAAAGCTAGCCCGCTGCTGGTGGAGCCTTGCCCTGCCTTGGTGCCCCGTTTTCCGGCTCAGTGGTCCTGCTTGGGTGGCACTTTAAAAGCCTGCTCCCAGCACCCGAGCAACTTCCCAGCAACTTGCGGCTTCCTTTTTCCTCGCGGGCGCTCGCGCCTGGCCCCGAGCCGCGCAGCGGAGGGGAAACCCGGAGCACCGCCGGGTCGCCTCCTCCAAGCAGCCCGCCCACCCACCCGCCGGGCGGAACCCTTCCCGCTCCTCGGCGGGAAGATGCTCCCGCCTGCAAACTTTGCCTGTGCAAAGTTTAAGCCTGGAAGCCCCGAAACCCGAGCAACTTCCTAGCAACTTTCAGCTTCCTTTTAACTCGCGGGCGCTCGCGCCTGGCCCCGAGCCACATGGCGGAGGGGAAACCCGGAGCACCGCCGGGTCACCTCCTCCAAGCAGCCCGCCCGCCCGCCCGCCAGGCGGAACCCTTCCCGCTCCTCAGTGGGAAGACGCTCCTGCCTGCAAACTTTGCCTGTGCAAAGTTTAAGCCTGGAAGCCCCGGAAACCCGAGCAACTTCCCAGCAACTTTCGGCTTCCTTTTAACTCACGGGCGCTCGCGCCTGGCCCCGAGCTGCGCAGCGGAGGGGAAGCCCGGCGGGCGGGCGGGCTGCTTGGAGGAGGCGACCTGGCGGTGCTCCGGCAGCAGCAACAGGCAGTTCCGCCCGGGCTCCGCTCAGGTGTCCGGCTGGGGCTGTCAGGAGTTGCTACCGCCAGCGCAGCTCGCGCAGCTCCAGTCCCGCATTGCCTTGGGAAGGAAAAGGCAAAACCAGGAGCCGCTGAGCCTGAGCCTCCGGTGCCGCTGCTGCCATTGCAAAGCACCGCCGCGGCTCTTCCTTTTTGCCTTTCCATTCCCGAGGCAACGCGGGACTGGAGCCGCGTGGAGCCGCGCCGGCGGTAGCAACTCCTGACTCAGGGGGCCTCCGAGGGGAGGGGAAGGAGGAGAAGAGGTGGGGGGGAGGGGGGGCGATTCCCAAAAAATCTTGTGCTGACCCGGCCCGTCTGTCAAATTTTAAAAGTCAATGCGGCCCCCAAGCCAAAAAGTTTGCCCACCCCTGTGCTAGAAGCTCAAGACAGCATTCAAAGGGAAGATCTCTCATTTTAATGCCACCGCCACAACCCTGTACTCTTTTGTCTTATAATGTATAAAAAGATCAGTTCCCTTTCTCACCACGAAATGAGAACATAACCCTTCCTATTCATTACATAAGGATAAAGAAGGTTGCCAGGTAAGTTCTGAGCAGCTGCTGTGGCTAAAAATAAGTGCTGGGAATTCACCTTGCTCCATGAATAGGGCAGTTTTCAAGGGTTTTGAAATCTATTTCCCCATGTTAACGAATCATGCTCTATTTCATGGATTTCTAAGGCATTTCATTTTAGAAAATTACAATTCAATTCAATGATACTATTAGGTTTGGATTTTGGTGCTAATGTTGAAATCCGTCTTGTAATTTCTTTCTTTTTTTAAAAAAAATTATTCTCTGGTGAAAGGGTTTGCTTTTCAACCTTATCTCAGGCTACTTTGCCATTTACTGTTTTTGGTACTTTTGAGCTTATTTGGTTGGTTGGAGGCAGGGGAAGATACTCCAATTTTACATCACTCTATAGAAAAGATCTCCAAATTCTTCCACTCATTGACCCCTTCATGAAATTTCAGATTGTTCATTCCCCCCCAACATTTATTAACTGAAAATAATCTAATAAATTCTACTTTCAAATAATCTAATGACTATTAATAATACTATGAATCATAGCAATAGGAATAGCACTTAGACTTATTTTTTTAAAAAAAAAACAAGTTTTATTAATTTTTAAAACACACAAATTATCATTATTCATTACATGTTTAAACCTTTTTCCATTGTAAATTTAACAAGTCAGATAGATTATGATTCTGTTTTAAACCATTTCCATATAATATACCAAAACCTCTTATTCAATTTCTCTTTACCTCTTTACTCTTATTCAATATCATTATTATTATTTCATCTGATTCTTTCTGACTTAGTTACCATTATTCTCATTCTATATTTCTACAAGTTTTTACCAATTCTCCCCCAAAAAGACATATACACACAACACACAAAACATAAAAAAAAATCTTTTGGAAAGTAACTTGGACCCAGGTGTCTCTCTCTTCATGGACTTCAATTATATTCATGCTCATCTTACATATCATTACTTATTTTATTTACCATTCTAAGCCTTCTATATTAACTTCTCCACATATTTCACACTTCTTAATTCTACCTTAATTAATCATCTTAGTTTAAATCATTATATTTGTATCTTTTGTCCATTTTTTATCATCCCTTTGTCTCATCCCTTATGAAAAAAAGAAAATCAGTTTCTCCTGAAATCATTAATCAGAGTATGATGCCTTCTATCTCTCCCCTAAGTTAATCAAATTAATCTTTAAAATAATATCTAATACCCAATCAGATTTTGCTTGGTACATTCTATCTAACTAATACATCCAACACAATTAAGTGCATAATTAGACAATAAATCCAAATATTAAAAAGAAATACTATAATAAAATTTTATAATAACATCAATACCATAATTTTATTAAACTCTTTAATTAAAACAATATTCTAAACCTCTCCTATTATTAAGTTTTAAAGCCAATCATTTTTAAACATTTTAACATTTTAATCTCTTATCAACTCTTAAACCATTGTAATACTACCATCTCATCTTATGTACCTTGCAAAATCTTTTTTTTTTAAAAAAAAAAAATTATACTTTATCCATTATCCATAAAAATTCCTTTTTCCATTTAATTTCAAAACATTGTAGCTTTTCTCCACCTTTTCCCTTTCTTTCTTCTCCCAACAAACCTTTCTACCCCCCTTCTTCTAGCCTCTGCCTTACCGGCTTCCCTTCTCTGTCGTATTTTTTCCCTTTGTTTACAATCATCATATTGGTTTTGCACTTTTTTTTCCCTTTCTTAAATGTTTTTTAGATCTTAAGTCCTTAAGTCCTTTAGTTTTCTTCTTTTCTCTTCTTTTCTTTCTTTCTCTCTTCCTTTTTTTCTGGATCAAATTCTGAGATTCATTAAAGATGGCTCCTTCCTTTCTTTCTTGTTCCTCTGCTGTCTTCATCTGTTGTAATTTTTGTTGATAATTAGTAAGCGCCATTTCTAAGAAAAGGAAAGCTTCTTCCACACCATCTTTACCATTTTTTTGCTTGTTCATATTCTTTCTTAGTTCCTCAACAGAAAGAGCCATTATAAATCTTTTCTTTTCTTTTCTCCTTCTTTCTTCTTACAACAACCAGAATATTCAAAAGAAAATAAAAAGATAAAACAGTCCCAAAGTTATCAATCAGTCCAAACCAAGGCAGAGTTCTCACTTTCTCCTTCTGGGGTAATATCAATCAAAGAAAAAGAAAGTCCAAATCTGTTTAAAATCTTATTACAATATATTCTAGTCTTCAAATCCTTAAGGCATCTGCTCCAACAAAATCTTAGCATACAAATATTTTCTTTTTAATCTCTCTCTTCCCACTCATCGCTTAAAACCAATTTCCACCTAAAAAATAGGTTTCTTAATATCCAGTTATTTATTCCGTAGGAAAAGAGGGAAAGCTATCCTTTCAGCACCTTCAAGCAGCCGCTTTTTTCCTCTTCTGGCAGGTATTATTCAGAAAGTCATACTTTTCAGGAATTTTATTAAATATGTCTTAGAGTCCTAGGAGCCAAGAAAACTTTCTCCTCTCAATCACTTTCTCCACTTCCTCCTGCGCATTCTTACCCGGCTGCCAGCTTCTTTGTGGCGGCATTACGGACCGCCGCTAACCGTCCTGGGAAAAGGTGGTTCTGCCGGCCAGGGAGGGGTCTGCAACACCCCAGTCCCTTCTCCGGATCCCCTACCTTCAGCTGCCCCTGCAGGGCAGCCTAGCTCGTGCGACCCGTGGGTCGGAGCCCCAAAACGGCTAGCGCGGCAGGGGATCGCGCAGCTTCGCAAATCCCTGCCGCCGCGCGAAGTCGACAAACCGGAAGTCAGCACTTAGACTTATATACCACTTCACAGTGCTTTACAGCCTTCTCTAAGTGGTTTACCCAACAATTGCCCCCAACAATTTCGGTCCTCATTTTACCCACCTCAGAAGGATGGAAGGCTGAGTCAACCTTGAGCCAGTGAGATTCGAACTGCCAAATTGCAGTCAGCTGGCAGTCAGCAGGAGTAGCCTACAGTACTGCACTCTAACCACTGCACCAATGGGGCTCATAATAACGACAGTGATAATAATAAGCAAACAATGGCATGACAAAGTAACACAATGGTGCATTGGGAGTTCTGCAAGAAATGTTGTTTGCCTGCAAGCAAGAATTGGTAGAACCATAACATAGAGGAAGTCATAGAAAATGAAGAAGTTATGTTGCTCTGGGATTGTAGAATCCAACCAGACGCGCACCTGCCACATAACACCTCAGATACTACTGTAATGTTAACCAGTTACAATCACCCCAGTTGTCAATAAGAAAGACAAAAAAAAGTCTGGATAGTAGATATGGAGATAGCAGATTAGAAGAGGAAGAACTGGAGCAAATAACAAAATACAAGCACTTACAAATAGAAATAGAATTACTATGACAAAAGAAAGCAAAGATAGTACCAAATGTAACAGGCGCTTTGGGTGCAATATCAAAACATCTGAAGCACCAATTTGAATACCATCTGCACTGACAAATTTACCATGAGTCAATTGCAAAAGTCAGCTTTACATGTAACAGCTAACATCCTGAAACCTTTAACACCATCAAACAATAACATCTGCCTATTCTTTGGGAAGGGCTTGATAGATGGATAAAAATGCCAAATCCAGTCTAAATATCTGGCTGACTGTACGTTCAACCCTTATAATGAATAGTACCATCAAACCTTGGGAGTCAGTATTAACCATTTGAGGGAATGGTCTACTCTACAGTTTCCTAGGCAACCCCCAATGGAAAAGCTCAGGGGGAAGAGTTTTCTTTAAAAAATCCATCCCAAAAATCCATCCCAAAAATCCATCCCAAAAGAAATGTAGTTCAAGACTGGGAAAGGAGAAAAGGAGACGACTGGAGAATGGATTCTGCAGGGGCAGAGATGAAATTCATTCACCTACAATGGCTATCTTGTGATTAGAGCTCCACACGGTGTTCTAAAGTAAGTTTTCTTCTAATTCAATAAGAAATTATAGAAGAGCAGAAAAGAAGACATCAGTCCAACTGAAGTCCACAAACTAGCTGTAGGAGAGGAAAAAGCTGAATTGGAAGGTGGAATTAAACCTGTCATCATTTTGGAGTCATTGCGTAGATTAATGCCAGGTGCAGATAACAAGAACCATACATTGAATTTAAAACATATAAGAGTTTATTATTGCTACCTCTATACAAGAATCTAGTCAACTAATGGTCAAAACTAAAGTTGTGCTCGATAATGATCAACAGAATTAATGGGGGGCTGGACTTGGGTCTCTCGTGGCAACACAATGATTCCAAACTGATGCCACATTTAACTTCACCTTCCAGCTAAACTTGCTCTTCTCCTACCCTCGCTCAGCAATTTAAGCAATTTAAGTTCCTCTCTCTCAAATACAGGAGGGATTGCACCACATATGTTAAAATTAATTAATATTCTTTTCCATCAGAAACAGGGACTCCCCAAAGTCTAGATTTAAAATTCCCTAACTGCATTAATTGGTCAGCTCTGAAAATACAGTGGGACTGTGGATTAGAAAAAAGATTTCAGTGACAAAATGTCTAGTTTTACAGCTCTGTCTCGCCTTCTCATAGAGTCCTGCAGGATTATCCTTGCATCTCATTAAGGCTTCCATCCTAAATCCTAATTCCCCTTTAGGAAAAAGACTGCTGCTGGATTGCTGTTATCCTGCAAAAGTGGGTCAGTCTAAAATGTGCAGGGTTTATATGCAAAAGAAGTGGCATGATAGAAATACAAGGATATAGCATGATAACATTTGAAATAGAGAACTATTTTTCTTAATGCAACAATAAACCTGTTTCTGGAAAGTGTCCTTTTGGTCTGTTTGGTCAGGTAAGGAAGAATCACATAGCTTAATGCTCTTGTGCTCAATACAATTACTCCCTTTTCATGACCCTGTAGTTTGTATTCAGGGTAGAGTTGGGGCAACTGGATGGAGCTGAGCATTTACTGACTGGATTCCCTTCCTGTTGCCTATGAGGAGTACACAGCAGATATTTTTTTTCTTTGAGCCCTAGGCGAGAAACATCTGCTACTAGCTAGAACTGAACTCTCAACCTTCCAAAGTGGGAGATTAGTGTCTTTACCACTATGCTACCATACTCCTCTACTCACAACAACACAATTAATATTAAAAAGCAACAAAGTGCAGAAAATCCCCAATTCAAGGTCCCCAAAAGGAGTACCAAAAGAAGTCTGATCTTGTCCAAATTGTCCCAGAGTAGTCTTGTCCAGCTTGATGCTTGCATCCAGAGTGAGATTTGGAAAAGTAAAAATCTATTATTCCATCATCTAAAATGGCTGAAATACAAGTGACAATAATTGTGTTAGACTCCCCCCCGCCATTAAGTGGGATTAATGCTGCAGGAATGCTAGATCTTTGTTTATAAAATTTCCTAATTGTGTAAAAATAGTCATAGGAATTTTGGGATTACCTTTCTTTTTAAAAGGTGTTTTTCAGTGTAGTTACAATAGAGTTATTTTGGAATAGTGTGAGGGAAGTTCCAGCAATAGAAGCCATTGTAACAAGAAACACTTACAGTATTCTTCACTTCAGAAACAATGAATGAGGAAATTTTGCAGAAAGTTTGAGGTTTTTTAAAGCCTCTTCTTGAATATGATGAAACTTCAGAGGCTGAGGGTCAATTGGAATAAAGTCCAGTTGGAATAAATTAAGAGAAGGGCAGCTGAGACGATTAGATGATGCGGCCTCTCCTCAACCCTGCAGACACTCTCCCCCTTCTTCACCATCTCTACGGGGTGGCTTAGCCCTAAAACCAGCCGGCTCGCGGAGCTCCAGCAGCGAGCATGGGTCGAAACCGTGCAGAGATGCGGTTTCAGTCTGTCGCCGAAAGAAGCTCAAACCGGAGTCCGTCATAATTGGAAGCTAGAAGCCGTATCTTTAAGATATTTGAAGTGTCACATGACATACCAGGACTTTCCCCCCCTTCACTAGCACGTGATGCATCTGGCCCGCGGGCCATGAGTTTGACACCCCTGGATCAGAGGTGGGATACAACAGGGTTAACTACCGGTTCGGGATTTATGAGCTTCCCTGCAGGCTGCGAGCTGAGCCGTGTGCCTGTAAATCGTCATCAGCAACTGCCTGCAGAGAAGCAGCCTTTGAAACAGCCCTCTTTTCTTGCTTTTCTAACTGCAGCTGTGCCTCGTTCGGCAGCTGAAGTTGAAAAATCAGGAAATAAAGATCAGGGAAGAGCCCGGGTGGGCGGGTGGGCAAAAAAATCAGCAGACATAGAACCGGTTCTATGTCTGCTGCTCTTCAGAGCTAGACAGTGAGTTAAAAGGAAGCCGAAAGGGGTGGACAGTGGTTCTATAGAGAAACCCATCCCTGCCCTGGACTAGAGGGACTAAATTATCTCTGTATACTGTATTTCTTCATGTCCTTCTGAATTCTCCTAAGGTCAATTTTCATGTTGACTTTGTCAGCAAACTAATATGAGAGGCTTAGGCAATATATGATACAGGCAAGCTTGATTGTTTCCTTTAATTAGAAAAGGGTGGGTCGAGTTTTTGCTCTGTCCATTTTCTGTCAATTAGTCACATTTTTATGATTATGAAAATGTCTGACCTTTAAGAGTTCTCTGTGATGACCTCATGCGGAATAGAATTTATTTCCTCAGGGTACGTAATATTTATTTTACCAAGGCACTTTCCATACAAAGAGGTCAAAAGGACCCTTAGGATTATATATATGCCTCTGGTGACAGAGAGAGGAAATCAAAGGACTTGAAATGTCAAGAGCTTTACTGAAGATGCCCCACTTTTGACGGCTGCTGGAAGAAGCAATTTCAGTATAAGAAATTAGTCAGAGTGGAAATTCCTTCTTCCGAATTACTCTATAAATATTCTCCCCAACACCCCCAATTCTTTTAAGCCAGTTTGGTTTTCCTTTGGTTGCTGCTTCTCAGGTTTTCCTCATTCCTCTTTTAAATAATTCCACCTCTTTACGCATTGTTAAGAAGAAACAAAGGATCACAGGACTCTGTGAGCTGCCATCATTCTCAGTGCAGTCTTGTCTGGTTCAGATTTATTGGAATGAAGGACGTAGGTGGCTAACAGTTATAGTTAATTTCAGCTGAACATGATACAGTCTAGGTCCCCTCAGTAAAACAGTGCCATCTTGAAGAACCTCAGAGGTGGACCATCTCTGTGGCTGTCATCTTCCCTATAGAACAGGGCCGTCCAACCTTGGAAGCTTTAAGACCTTCAACTTCAGAATCAATTCCCAGGATTCTGGGAGTTGAAGTCCACAAGTCTAAAAGTTGCCTGGGAATTGATTCTGAAGTTGAAGTCCATAGGTCTTAAAGCTGCCAAGGTTGGATACCCCTGCTGTAGAACATCATTCTCCTTGACATTGCCCAACCCTGTTATGCTTTCTTACTGCTTTAAAAATGTAACTCTTTCAGCAGGCCTGGGATAGAATGGATTATGATCCACTCCCTAGTAGCGGATTTCTGTCTTAGATCTGTGACTTGAGTTTGATTGTCCTTATTTATGGAGCATCCAGATCATGGATGTCCCAATGGTGCTTTTTTTTAAAAAAGAAAGAAAGAAAGAAAACTGGACTTGTTTTTCCTTGAAGACGAGTACTGAAGAAGCTTCTTGCATGAGAAGCGAAATGTCTTCAAGGAAGAACAAAGAAAGTTCAGTTGCCTTTCGAGAAAACAAAAGCACCTTTGGGGTTGTCCTTCTCCCATGCCATTGGGTATTGTTGTTGTTGTTTTTTTTATTTTATCACCATGTTGCTTTTCATTCTAATGTGTGAGATGGCTAGAATTGTTCTGGTGAATGAAATGCTATAAAAATTGAATGATTTGATTGATTAAAATGCACAAGAGTACAAGATCTTTTATGAACTTGGACCCTGATAAAAAAATAATAAATATTCAATAAATAAGCAAAAGTTGCAATAAATGCTTCAGAACTGTTAGAAAGAAGAAGGATTTGTTAACAATTTCATCATTTTGGTGAAAATTTGGTGAAAAGTTCTTTCATTCTGAGCTTTTGTAAGCAGATGAAAATAATGTGCTTGACTCCTTCAGCACCAATGGTTTTACATGGACTAGAGCTCAGAATGTGAATTATGGGGAGTTATTTGTACAGTAGACCAGGAATCCAGGGAAGCTTGAACATTGGGGTAGGGGGGAATATCTTTTTAATTTTCTGTAGCAATTTCTGAGAGAGCGCCATCTTGATTTTAGAAACTGTTTTACAATGGAATCAAAAATATGAAGTAAAACTGGCCCAGAAGGAAATTTCATCATCCTAAATATACTTTCTTTTAATCTGTTCTTTGTATTTCTGGAAAAGTTTTCTGACTCTAAGTGCACATTAGTTCTCATTCTAGCATAAATGTTTATTGTGGCCAAGTCAAAATGACAACCAACTTCCTATTGCTCATCATTCTTTTGTCTTCCAAGTACCCATCGGCATGTTGCTGCATTTGCTGAGTTCTGTTTACTCAAATCCTCCAGTTGTACTTAAAATTTGAGCATCGATGCACGAAACCAGCATCCAAGAAGCATTTTTTAAAATCAAGTAGCAATTTCTATAGTCACTTATACTTGAGATTAATTGGTGTAGGCTCAAGGCCAGTGACAGACATTTCTGCATTTTCAGAGAAAAGCTAAAAATAATTATCTATTTCCAAATTTGGAGTGCAAGTTTATTTAATGGCAAAGAATTGTCAATGTGTCCTCTTTTCAGCTGCACGTCCAGATGGATGCAGGAATGAAGAAACTTTTTCCCCCCAGAAGTGTGGCATACGCATCCCAGATTCAAGCATGGTATTTCACGTACATAGAAAAATTAGTAAAGAAGGGAGTAAATACTTCAAAGAAGCACGGGAATCCTAAATTAGAGTGTTTACATGGACAAAGAACCTTGACTTATGTGTATTTCTATTTGTTAGAATTTAGGCTGCTATACTATTTCTGATAGTCCTAACAGAGATCCTGAGTACACTGGGAAATTAGTATTTTCTAATTATGGGGGATTTAACCATATCTATGGATGGCAAATTTAATCTGTCTGCAAAAGGCAACAAAAACAAGATACATGCCAATTTACTAAAGATAGTTTTTTAGTATCTTTTCCATCTTCAAAAATTAGCTTCCTTTCTTCATGGTGATCTCCAGACTACAATATGTGTCATTTTATTCTTTTATATAACTTTGTATTATTTTACACAGCAGAGAAACACAATGTTCTTTGACCGAGAGCTGGGCATAAGATGATGGTAGGTTAGGACTTCTGTAATTGTCT
Source organism: Notechis scutatus (assembly GCF_049901735.1). NCBI lineage: Eukaryota > Metazoa > Chordata > Lepidosauria > Squamata > Elapidae > Notechis > Notechis scutatus. The sequence goes on along the minus strand of NC_142011.1, from coordinate 14,515,028 downwards.
TGTTCCAGGTTTCACAGTAATAAATGTGATCTGTTGCCTGGCATGTTTGAAAGCCCTCAAGATAGGCTGGCTCAACCATCAGGCCCAGCAAGAATGTTCTTTATTGCTGTGAGATAAAATAATAAAAATCTCGAACTCTTCTACTGCTACTTATATCACACAAAATCAGTACAGCATCATGCTGAGTTTCTTTCTCACCTATTCTTCTTTCCCAGCAATCTTTTCTGAACATCCTTGTCTAGTAATGAATCTCTTCCCCATTTACAGGGCGATGTGTACATTTCACCACAATATTGTACCTTTTGTAGCCAAGTGTCCTGCTTCAGACCAGGCTTTTTAAAAAAACTCATCAACATGACTGTGAGAATCGCACTTGAGCATCATTGAACATGATGTTCCATTTCATGGATAGCAGTCTTGGACTTATTGTTACCTGAAGAGAATGTTGAAGTAAAGATACGTAAAATAAATCCAGACTCTAAATGAAGCTCTAAAATTTCATTTACTTTTCTTCCTAGCAAATAGATCATGGATTTGCACAACAGACCTGAATATTATGAACTGTGAATGTACTTACTGTCATGTGCTAATCACAACAAGGAGAAAAAGGGACTGAATGACTGAAGTGTATTTCTGAAATAAATGAACATGTGATGTTCTTATTTCATCTTACATCTATTTTTCATCTTGAGAGACTTAAATTTCCCATAAAACAAGCTCTGGAGCAAATGTGAGGTTTGTCCTTCAGGCAAAACTTCTGAAAGAATTTCATATGAAGGGTTTTGATTTCACACATCCTAGAAAGAAGCCAACAAAGAATGAAAGAATGAATGGTGCATCTTACTGGGGATGTTTTGATTAAATCCTTAAAGACAGTTAATCATTTCCTCCAGCAATTTACTTAGATTAGTAAATCATTTTTATTACCCCCAAATGAATGATAGGGTTTCCACACTATCCATGTTTTTAAAAAGATTGTGGAGAAAAGAAGAATTTTTTTCATTAAAAAAAGACTCATGACAAACCATTGAAATAGATGACAATTAGAATATGTGTTAAAATGATGAAGCGCTTGTCAGGTAGAGGTATAATCATCATTCTGAAATATCTGTCCATAATCACGAAAGTTTGTTCTTTGTCAATTCATAGCATGTAATTAAGTTGTATAAGTGAGTCATTTTGGACTAGTGGGTAAGGTGCTAGCTTAGAAACCAGGAGATTGTGAGTTCTAGACTCCCCTTGGGCATGAAAGTCACCTGACTTTGGGCCAATTACCAGGAGACTGTGAGTTCTAGTTCTGTCTTAGGCATGAAATCCAGCTGGGTGATTTTGCACCAATCACTCTTTCTCAGCCCAATCCATTCCCTTAAATAGGTATGTTTGCCACCTTGAGTTATTTCTATAAATAATAAAGACAAAATGCAAACAAATAAAGTAAAAAAAATTGTGATGAACCAGATTATGGCTAAGCATGTGAGCAAGTCTCCAAGTAGTAGACAAGTCAATTTTTGTGGCAGTCAAAATATTTGAACTGGTGGGCAATTTGGAGTTTTCTCTTCCTTTGCATTTCCGTGATTATTCTCTGCCAATCCTTCCCAGGATGTTCTGTATCATCCAGCTTACATTTCCCTTTTTCTTTGGCAAGTGGGCATCCTTTTGAACCAACACTGAGTTGCAGTTATCCCTGTTTTTATTTCCAAAGACTGCTTTGTCTTTGGGTCCCCTAAAACAATAACAGTATAACAATGTTTTAAAAGAAGGCAAGTGCAGGGGACCTGTGGACATCCAGGAAAGTGGCACCTTGTTGTGGAATCCTTGGTGCTCTCTGAGCTTGGTTGTTTTCTTGCAGATGTTCCATTACCAAACTACATAACACCATCCAATCTAGCACTGATGATGTTACCTAGTTTGGTAATGAAAAGTCTGTAAGAAAACAACCAAGCTCACAAAGGACCAGGGACTCTACAACAAGGTGTCCAAGAACACCAAGGACTCCACAGTTCAACCCTGAGCCACAAAGATTCTCTTCTATTGGACACCTTGTTGCTTGCCTTTTACTAGATGCTTCCTTCTGGTTCTTCACACTCCATCATAGAGCCATGAAGTTTGCAGTTGCTTATGGTCTTTGCAACGATGATGCTTTTGACAAGATCAGGACAAATTGGAGCTGGAGCTTGTAACGCTGAGAGGCCAGAAACTTCCCAATGATAAGAGGTAGGCTCCTGATCCAACTTGGCTGGATGCCAACCTCCTCCGTGTTGGAGCAGAGTCTGCACCCGCTTGGCATGTGGCTGCCTGTTCTTAAAATGCTGCCAAATCCAAAAGACGCTCCTGGCTCACATAGCAAGAGGCTCTGATGCCAGAGACGTGGTTATGTGGGGTCTCCTCAGCATTAGTTACTTACTTCCATTCACTTTTCTCTCATTCATTTTGATGATCTCTTTCGGGCTCCCCATTTTCTTTTCTTCTGCCCTACTCCCCATTGCTCTTATTACAGGTTTTTCTGGCTGAAAGTCACAGAGAACTATCACAGGGCTATGCCCAACAGAGCAAGACAACCCTGCCTACATGGAGTATCTGGTATATATAGGAGAATGAACAAAGTAGTAGAGCTACTGCTTAGTTCATGAACTAACCACAAAAAAATGTGAAACTTTCCTGGTGGGACAAGGAAGAGAAAGATCCATTATTATTTTCAAGATGATTTATGTATTTGGTTAAATTTACATCCTGCCTTTAAATCAAGAACTTGGTATATATTCTGCTTCTTCCTCTAACCTTCTGAGATAGGTTGAGCTGAAATAGAATCACCATGCTAGTCATACCAGTGCAAGTTAGGTTTTCCAGCACAACATATGCTTTTGGGGCCCTAGATAGTGTATGTGCTAAATAGCATAAGGGTTCGTTTGAATCTGTGGGACAACAAAGTCCAGAGGCTTTAGATCAGGGGTGTTAAACTCAAACCATGGAGTGTTTAGATCTGGCCCACAGGGCCACCCTGGAAACAGTAAAGAACCAGCCCGCGGTGCCTCTGCCAGTGAAAATGGAGCTGAGAGGGCCACATGCATTTTCGCTGGCAGAGGGTTGCAGCCGAAAATGGAGCTCGGGAGCCATTTTCACTGGCACAGTCAGGGCCACCACAGGTGCTGACACAAATGATGCTGGGCTGGCCATGCCCACCCCAGGCCCCCGAGGTCAAACACAACCTTGATGTGGCCCTCAGTGAAATCGAGTTTGACACCCCTGCTTTAGATGTTGAAGAGTAGTCCATGTGGACCATCTTCTAGACCAGAGATGTCAAACTCGTGGGCCATGGGCCAGATGCATCACGCTCTGGCCACCCAACCCCGGTTTTAGCGAATGGGGAAAAGTTGCAATATGTCACGTGGCGACAACATGTCATCGCAACTTTGACACCCCTGTTCTAGACAGATGGTTCTGGGCAGCCCCTTCCTTTTGAGAGCAAGACCCAGAAGAACCTGCCAAACAGTGCCATCCAGCATTAAAGTTGAACAGAATGTTCAGGAGAAGTTTATGGAAAGAAGTAGGAATGGCAAGGGTACAATTTCATCATCCAGTTCCTAGTGTAGGTTATTCCCTGAAATAACCACAGTAGCCTCAATCTACATGAACACCAGGGTGGGATTCTCCTGGTTCAGACCAGTTTGGGTAAACCCCTAGCTGTGATGATCAGATGGCTCCAAACCGGTTTGATCTGACAATCATATGGGCCCAACCCACTTGCTCCTGCATTGTACTCACCTATATCTGCTCAGCTGGTTCGTGCGTCAGAGTGGATTGACGCGCCTCAGCTGTGTTACTTCCATGAAGTAACATTAAAGGTAAGTAATTGTGATAGCTGTGCCTGCGTGCAAAGCGCACATTAAGCGTGTGCCTGAGAGCGAAGCATGCGATCCACGAACTGGTTGTTACACTGGGAGAATCCCACCCTTGCTGAATATTCAAGTCATTCATTGGTCTGCTAGTGGATCATCAGTAATGATGCACTGGAAACCAAACCCCCAATTTTCCAGGTCATTCTGGTCCAGAGGAGATTCCTTTTTGTCTTGTGACCTTCCAGAAGTCAGCCTTGAACTGTATGAAAGTAAATCATTGGGCTAGGCGAGAATAGACTGGAATATGTTTTTCTCCTTGTTGCCCTGGTAACAGGTTTATCAATAGGATTTGAGAGAGACCCTGGAAACAAAGGGAGGCAGAGGCGATTGCATGCAAGCGGGGAAATCCCTGGATCAAGAAAAGAAAGGCAGCGTGGGTGGAGAAAGCAGTTGCTAGGGAGACACCTGAAGCAAAGTTGCTTGCGATCTGAGCAGAAACAGGGATGTGGGTTTGGTCCATGTTAGGTTCTGTGAATTCCTTCTGGCTTTTTTTTTTTTTGTTTTAAATCAGAGTCACATTACTGGTCACAGGCTTTTGCTAAAAAGAAGAACATGATAGTTTTCCCATGAAAAAAAAAAGTCCCCAGTTTTGGGCAGGATAGAGACCACTAGACCAGAGAGAGAGTAAGAACTGGTTTAGCAGTAGCCAGAACATGACCACATTCTCTTTGAGAAGATGTGTCATGCTCTTTGCACATGAAACACTGCCCACCTGGTCAATGTCAGAAGTGTGCGTCTTCCAATTTCTTCCAATCCTTTACCAGCTGCCAGAAGAATATTATGATTAATTCAATCGAGATCCCATGAAGTGTTGGTACCAATTTATAGTGCTTTGGTGAAACCATACTTGGAGTACTGCATCCAGTTTTGGTCACCATCAGAGGTGGCATTCAGCAGGTTCTGACCAGTTCTGGAGAATCGGTAGCGGAAATTTTGAGTAGTTTGGAGAACCAGCAAATACCACCTCTGATTGGAGATTTTACAGTGTCCTTCCCCTGCCATACCCACCAAGCCATGCACACAGAACCGGTAGTAAAAAAAATTGAATCCCACCACTGGTCACCATGCTATGAAAAAGATGTTGAGACTCTAGAAAGAGTGCAGAGAAGAGCAACAAAGATGATTAGGGGACTGGTGGCTAAAACAGATGAAGAATGGCTGCATGAATTGTGTTTAGTCTAGTGAAAGGCAGGACCAGGGGATGACATGATAGCAGCGTTCTAATGTTTGTCTGGCTGCCAAAAAGAAGGGGGTGGTTAAATTTTCCCCAAACACCTGAAGGCAGGACAAGAAGCAATGGATGGAAACTAATCAAGGAGAGAATCAACCTAGAACCAAGGAGAAATTTCCGAACAGAACAATTAACCAGAGGAACAGCTTGCCTCCAGAAATTATGGGTGCTCCATCAATGGAAACTTTTAAGCAGAGATTGGACAGCCATTTATCTGAAATGGTATAATTTCCTACTTGAGCAGGGGTTGGACTAGAAGACCTCCAAGGTCCCTTCAAACTCTATTATTCTGTTAATTGGAAATGCAAAGGAAGAGAAGGCTCACTGCTCCAGATTATAGTGAAAAGATCATGCCTTTTTTTGAAAACATATGCAGGCATCCAATGTAAAGAAGTATGGAGCAGATTTAAGCATCATTTTCTTCCTTCTCTAACCGAAGTGCCTGTCTTTATTATCTTACTAGCAAATATTGTAGATTAAACAATGGAACACAATATTGTTTCCTACTGACAAACTCCCACAGCTTTTGTTAGGGCTGTGAGTGATTCGGTGTCTGTGAAGAAAAAACACTGCCCATGGCCCAGAGTGGAATCACGGTGTAAGTATGAATTTTTAAAGAAGACCATTTTTAACTCAGTTGTTAAAAAAAAAAAAAACGCTTGTGAATGAGATTCATCTTTGAGATTATTCACTAATCCGAATAAATTTCATTACGAATAGTTCTTGAATTTCTAATGTCCTTCATAATGCTTCTCAATGCGTCTGGAAAGTGGCCCAAAATAAAAACTGATCAGTAGAGGGATAAATATTTCACAACTCGCTAAGAGTCCATAGTGACTAGATGGCACTTCCTCAATCAATCAAAGCAATGTATCAGAGAAGGCTGGATGGACAGATGAGAAATTAATGCAAACTTCCACTGTGACAATTCAATTTGACTGAGTTTTAGCAGATTGATCTATCTTCTTTGTTTGTTGAACTAGACCCAATGATACAATTTTGTTGATGGGCGGGTCTTCTGTGCATGAAAGCAAGCTTTTGTTTAATCCAAACTGAATCAGCTAAGAGAAAGAAGAAAACTGAGGAAAGGAAAGTGAATGAAAGAGACTGATAGAAACTTCATCTCAAATTGGCTCTAGTAAAATCGAGGGAAAGGAACAGGTTGTATTTGCTTTCTCCTACTTAAAGAATAGATGGAAGTGGCATCATGTATTTTCTACTTTCATTTATTAATGAGCCCAGCGATCATCCTCTTTAATATTTCCTATTGCAATGAAATGTTAGTTTTCCTTTAAACAACCAACATTTTACTCACAGCAAGATATCATTTTCCCCCTCCTTTCCTCCAGTAATACATGAGAGATGAAATTCTCTCATTCTTAATCATGCTGCTTCAGTTGTTTTTCTCGTAGTATTGAGAACATTAAGTACTTGTTGCTTCCAGCACTTTGGAATTTAGATGTTCTTGTGTTGTACTCTAGTGCAAAATGAATTTATCTCCTGGTTATCCTGAAACTGAGATGGTTTAGCTAGTCTTGCCTTCCAGTTAAGGCTTCTGAAGGAGAAGGAGAGATGCCAATATCTATATGATGACACTTCCACAAGGCCACTTGGTTTCCTTCTCCTGTTGATGGTGTGCCCATGGTTATCTGGGGGAAGAGAGGACTTGTTGGAAAAGACCCTGATGTTGGGAAAGATTGAAGGCAAAAGGAGAAGGGGACAGCAGAGAATGAGATGGTTAGATAGTGTTGTCAACACAATGAATATGAATTTGGGCAAACTCTGGGAGACAGTGGAGGACAAAGGGGCTTGGCATGCTATGGTCCATGGGGTTGCAAAGAGTTGGACATGACATAGTGATTGAACAACAGCAAATGATATTGATATGAGTACAGCTTTCCAGCAGGACCTCTAAAGCAGGGATCCCCAACCTTTTTGACGCCGCGGCCCGGTACCGGCATCAGCTGGGCGCCGCGGCCCGTACCGGCATCAACTGGGCGCCGCCATCTTTTTTGACAAAAAGTGCTTCCGGTGACTTCACCGGAAGCACTTTTTCGTCAAAAGATGGCGGCGTATGCTCGGTGAGCTTTTCGGGTAGAAATGGCTTTCTACCCGGAAAAGCTCACCGAAGCACTTTTTTACCAAAAAAGATGGCGGCGCCCAGCAACCAGCGGCCCAGTAAGAGTTGTTCCGCGGACCAGTATCGGTCCGCGGACCGGCGGTTGGGGACCCCTGCTCTAAAGACTGGAGTAGTAGGAGATTGTAGGGAATCACACTTCACTTTTCTTTCTGAATCATTTCTTCCTGTAAAGGTTAAGACAAATGACATTTACACTACTATTTTTAATTGAGTAAAGAGGTGACTTAGAATATCTACTCCGTAGAGACATTTTAAGAAGTTGTCAAAGGAGTAAAGAATAAAAGATGGAGATAGGAGATACTCTGAATAAGCACTGATGATATTAGTTGGGCAGTGAAATGTTTGTAAGCAAACAATCAAGCTCAGAAAGCACCAAGAGTTCACAGTAAGTAGAATGCTTGCAAGAAGAAAGAGTTTGTGTCCCTTTGCAAATGAACCCTGGAACAAACTTTCCTGCACACTGTTTTAAGCCACTGATTTGCTGAATGTAAAAGGTTGGGAATGTATCATTTTCAAGCTTAGGGGAAACTGAGGGTCAGTAGGATCAAAAGAAAAGAGTATCTGTAGCTCCGGATTGAACGGTGGAGTTCTTGATGCTCTCTGAACTTGGCTGCTTGCTTGCAGACTGATGATGTTACCTGGTTGGGTAATTAAACATCTACAAACAAACAACTGAGTTCAGGGAACACCAAGAAATCCTTGGATCAATGGCATAATATGGGCTCGAGATATGGAAGGTCCTTATCCAACATTAAGAGCCTTATGCAGATTCCTGGAGAGTTGTTTGCCAATCAGAATAACAGAGTTGGAAGGCGCCTTGGAGGTCTTCTAGTCCAACCATCAGTAATACATGAACAGAATGGTAGAAGCTTTTTTTGGATCATGTCAGCATTTGTAGAACTCCTATGCTATGATCCAAGAATTATTTTTACCAAAAGATCTTTCCTTTGGGATATTTGCACATCTGTGTTATTTCTTCCTCTTTAAATCAGTACTTACCTACAGCCTAGAACAAAAGGAATATTATAAACTGGGTTCTCATTTAATCTGACAGTTGGCTAGGATTTGGCCCATTGCATCAACTTTAGAAAATTCCGTATAATGCTCTGGAAAATCCTACTACCAGATTTAGTAGCATTATTTTAGTGCTGGTGATACATTTTTGCATATATCTATATGGGAGTTCAAAATAAGTTTTGAAAAGGAAGAGGAGGAATGAGAACAACAATAGCAATGAAGTCCCTTCTATGGGCAACCACTTGTCATGGGGGAGGGGCTTGTGATATTATAATGAACCTCAGAGGTGTGTGTGTGTGTGTGTGTGTGTGTGTGTGTGTATGATAGTGTATTTTACCAGAAGGGCCACCCATGCCAGAAGATCTTAGCAGAACTACTCTTAAATGTATCCATCAACCCATTTAATATAGTGAGGATACAAGAAAAGAATCCTATATTGGATTGGTCATTGCCTAGGTCAACAAAGACTGCATCAGAGTTTTTGGGTTTGGCTAGTCTAGAGAAAAAAAGAATTAGGGGTGACATGATAGCAGTATTCCAATATTTGAGGGGCTGCCACAATGAAGAGAGGATCAAATTATTCTCCAAAGCACCTGAGGGCAGGACAAGAAATAATGGTTAGAAACTAACCAAGGAGAGAAGCAAACTGGAATTAAGGAAAGACTTCCTAACAGTGAGGACAATTAACCAGCGGAAGAGCTCGCCTTCAGAAATTGTGGGCACTCCATCACTGGATGTTTTTGAGAAGAGGCTGGGCAGTCACTTGTCTGAAATGGTATAGGGTCTCCTGCCAGAGCAGGGGGCTGGGCTAGAAGACCTCCAAGGTCCCTTCCAGCTCCTATTCTGTTCTGTTCTATTCTATTTGGTTCCATTACATTCCATTCCATTCTATTCCCAACAACAAACAAGACAAAAGTATATATTTTTGAAAATCATGTCATTATGACCTGTTACTATAAATTGGAGCCAATAAAGCAGGGATACCTAAAAGGGATGCTTGAAACAAATGGTGGGAATGTAGACCTGGAAAAGTAGACGAAAACAAGCAGGTAAGAATATTGTGGGACTTCCAGATACAGACTGATAATGCCTTGGTTCATAACACATCAGATTTAACTGTGATTGAAAGGAAGAAAGTGGGCAATTGATGTGGCAATACTAGGGGACAGCCGAATAGAAGACAAAGAATTGGAGAAGGTCACAAAAATATAAGGTCTGAAAACTGAAGATGAAAGATTATGGCTGTGATGGTCCCAGTGGTTATTGGGCCACCGGGTGCCATACCAAAGCACCTTGGGTTGGGTGCCACTTAGAAAACCTGTGCATTGACAAAATTTCCATCTGACAAGTGGAAGAGGCCGCATGCTGATACATTATGATATCCTAGGGATATTTTTAGGAAGATGTGTATACAGGCCAATGCCAGCTAAAGAACTGGCAACTGTGATTTCAAACTATTGTGTACATAATAATTTAAGAATTGAGAAGATGGCAACAGACAGCAAAGAGACTGAAGAAACAGTGGACTACTTAGCTAGCTGCTGCAAGAAGATTGCACAGACTGATTAAGAACAACAGCACAACAAAGTAGCCACAATGATGCATCGGAATATCTGCAAGTAATACCATTTCCTTGCAAGCAAGAACTGCTGGGTCTACACAAAGACAAAGTAATAGAAAATGAAGAAGCTAAAGTACTCTGGGACCTTTGAATTCAAACTGTCTAGCATCAAGCATAACACGCCAGATTTAACAACTGTTTATAAGACAAAAAAAAAATCTGACAAAAAGTCTCGTTAGTTGACATTGCTGTACCTGAAGACAGCAGAAGAGAAGAGAAAGAACTGGAATCACAAAACACAAAGAACTGCAAATAGAAGTAGAATGGTTGTGGCAAAGTAAAGTCAAGATACTACTAATAGGTGCCTCAGGTGCAATCCCCAAAATTTGGAGCATCACCTGAATACCATCGACGTTGACAATATCTTTATTAGTCAATTCCAAAAGGAAACTTTACTTGGAACAGCTTACATCTTGCAATGACATCTTTAATATTATTAAATGACAGCATCTGCCTATCCCAGGCCTTTGAGAAAGACTTGATAGATAGATAGATAAAAATGTCAAATTTCTAAACTTCTGGCTAACTATGTGACCAACCATAATGATGATGATTATGATGATGATGATGGTGGTGGTGGTGGTGGTGGTGGTGGTGGTGGTGGTAGTAGTAGTAGTAGTAGTAGTAGTAGTAGTAGTAGTATTCTAGATGACTTCATAGATGCATCTGTGTTACATTCTTGACAACAGTAGAAGAAGGTTGGTTTCCTACTGCCTTCTTCCAGGACACTTTTGCACTTTTAAGCAGTGTGGTTTTGAAAAAATACAGAAATTGGACACAGATAACACAATAAATTCATACCTTAAGTCCAGGTATGTATCAAATGGAAACTTGTAGCACCAGACAGCAACCATTTGATGATAGTTAGAGCCAAGTCCAGACATTTTACTGCCAGAAGCAAAGGACGATAATATGCACACAGAGACACACACACACAGGCACACACACACACCGCTTACCCAAACTGTCTAGACCTGTAATTGAATCTTCCTTCAACAATGGAATGGAATAGCATCTCATGTTGTCCCTGATGGCAGAAGGTACATTTAGGAGGCTGCATCACAGACGTAGAATACAGTGCTTGGTGTTCCAATGGAGCAATTCCTAGGAGTTGAACACACGATCTTCTGTACACTACCAATAGTTTGCTGCTTAAGACAATAACCTTGTCTTGCTAAATGACTATCTTAGAATACACAGAGTAAATAAAACAAGAATCTGTATTTGAATGGTACAGCAAATCTCTTTAAGCTGTAGCCCTGGCTGAGGAGGCACACGGGCCCCATTTTAAGCAGCGAAATGTCTTTGATTCATTTTGTACATTTTTCTGAACCATAAATTGACCAACCATTCCCTTTGGTATTCTTCATTGTATTACTGCACAGGTTGCACAGAGTCATTGTGTACTTCCATGCATCTTTCCTCCTTGCTACCCTTTTTGTTTATCACTATTTGGTTGACTATTTTCCAGATGCAGCCAACCTTCTTTCCTTCGGCCCTCATATGTTGTCCTTAAGGCAAAATGTACATTGCTGCTGGGCCTTTTATGGAATGTCTTTCAAAGCATTTATCTTGTCAATTCCCATGTTGCCTGGGGAATTCTGGGAAGTCCACACATCTTGAAGAGTCTACCGGTAAACCTGGTCTTAATAGACATCTGCTCTGGGTTAAAAAGGCAGGGGATTATTTTCATTCCCCTCTAAGAATTTGCCACCTATTGAAGCAGTCTCAAGTCAGTGCCAGATCTTTCCTCCAGTGTAGTTCATCTCCATCTCTGTGCTGGCAGAATGCCTTCATTGGTAATTCCACTGATTGAGCACAAAACACATAAAGACAAAAGAGATGTTCTGCCAATAAAGTGTCATTCCTTCTTCAAACACTAATCTAGCCCCAAACTTGCAATCTGTCAAAGAAAAGTAGGATGTGAACCTTTACAGAGATGACCTTGGCCAATATTGAATAAAGCTAAGTGGGGTAAGACTAGATAATTTTTGTGGTGGTAAAATGTATCTTCCCCATACACACAGAAACTGCTTTCACTATCACCCCAAAAGAGATGAACTACTTAAAGTACCCTTATAAGAAAACATTTACAGCAAGCTGAATTGACGACTCAGTCAGGAAAACCCAGTAGATCAAAAGGTTTCTAAGCACTGGCCATATTTCAAAGATAGTATGGTTAGCATGTTGATAGGTAGGAAGGAATCAACAATGATAGAGTTCAATGGGCAGGTTTATCTAAAACAGTGGTTGCCAACCAGTGGGCCACGGCCCGTTGGTGGGCCTCGAGAAAATTTTGGTGGGCTGCAGAGAAATGTCACCCCAGAGAACCCCCCCAAAGCAATTAATCCAGGCTGCTCAGAAAAACAAGGTTGCGCTGCTCAAATGGCCTGCATGAATCGTCCCCACCCATTCACTCCTTACCCGGCAAACTTGCCTGCTAAATTGCTATTTTTTTTTCTTTTCGACCATTAGCTGTTCTGCTGTGCCGGGAGATTTAGTTTAGCTAGAAAGCAGGAAATGATTGCATTTCTTGCTTTCTAGTTAGTCTTTAGATCTTCAGCTCTGCTTTTAAGCACAGCCAAACCTCCCTTAGGACTGAAGGTTCTATTATTCAGTGCAGTCTCATGGCAAGCAAATTTCATGTGACAGACTGAGCTAGCTGATGGCAGATAGATAGATCTCTGAATGAATCTGTGATTCTGTGAGCAACTCAATCTGCCTGCCTCCTTTGCCTGATTTTGGGTAGAAGTTGCTCTTTGTTTATAAAAAATTCAATATTTATATAAATATTTATAATATTTACATACGAGCCATGCCCAGCCAGTCACATGACCACCAAGCCACACCCACAAATTAGGCCACACCCACAGAACCGGTTAGTGGTCACTGAGATTTAAAATTATGAGTTCGGTGGTCCCTGAGGTCCAAAAGGTTGGTGACCCCTGATCTAAAATATTCCAAAGTCACACTCTGATTTCCACTGCAACTGCCTTTTTCTTTGTCATGCCTTTGCAGTATGGTATGGTATGGTATGGTATGGTATGGTATGGTATGGTATGGTATGGTATGGTATGGTATGGTATGATATGGTGTGGTATATATAACCAAAGTTATATAAACTCAGATTGTGCTTTTCCTTGTGGCCACTTGGCAGAGTATCAAACCTTTTCTGGGTGTCTAGTGTTACACTGAATTACTGCTTGTGTGCATGCAAATAAAATTATGTTTTATCTTCAAAGGGATCTGGAGCCAGGGTTTGGAAGAGAGACATTGAGAAATTTTTGAGGTTGTAGATTAGATTGGAAAGAAAAGAAAAGAAAAAAACAGAAGAAAGCAATGGTAAACTAGATTTGCATTGTTGTCAATGCAGACACATCTGAGTCGATTGTGACTTAAGGGAGACGTTAAGATGTGAACCAACCTCATCCTGTCAATGCACCACATTCAGCAGATCCAGGTACACTGGGAAGAAAGCCAGATCCTTGAAGTACATCAACAGAGCATGCATTTCCCATTTGTATACATGCAGAACCTTCCCGCAGCATTTATTGCCCATAATTGTACAATGTGAAGAGGAAAGGTGCACATGTCTCAATGATTCAGAAACTGATGTGTTTTCACTCTGAGGCTCCTAATAGAAAGCATGGAAATAACCAACCTGACAGATTGTGTATAATATTCCAGGAATAGAGATCCCAATTTTAGATCTGGGGTTTTTTTCCCTCTTGGTGCACAGCCTTGGCATGTAATTCCCATGGAGGAAAGGTTGCAAAAATGATGCATCTGTAATTCGATCGCTATTCTTCCATGCAGTACCATGATAACTGCTTGGTTATTCTGTTTTCCTTGGAATTAAAGAGTAAGGTTTATGCAAGCAGATGAATGAATCTGTTTCAAGAACCACTCCTGATCTTCTCCCCAGAAAGTTGTTTTCTGCACTACATGCTGTATATTTCTTGAATGTAGGAATCTGATTTCTCCTAATTTCTCTAAGTTTAGGACTTAACTTTGGTAAAGAATGTTGCTGATTATTTATACTCAGTTGAAATCTGTGGTTTAGGTTGTTCTGACCCAGGTCGTGTTGGCAAATGTAGGCAGCAATAAAGTCTTTTATTACACCACTAAACCATGACAGACGGTCCTCCAGGGGTGTTGGTAAACCTCCATTCCACTTTTCCCTATAAAACAACCACCAACAGTCAATGTAACCCAATCCCACCAGCTTGGACCAATTCCCCAAAAGGGAAGAAAGTCAAGATTCACAAACTAGGAGCAGAGTTTGCAAAACAAGGTCTGTAAACCACAATCCAGAGTCAGAATCTGCAAAGCAAAGTATGCAAATCCAAAGGCTGAAATATGAGTCAAAGCAGGAGTCAAGGTCTCCAAAAGTCAGGGAAGTGTGTGCTGAGACAAAATGGTTGTTCTCAACGAACACATCCTCTTCTGGCCTCTGGTAAATCACCTGAGCCACATGTTCCTTGCAGGCAGCCTCACAGACTTCCTCTGAACTGCCCTCAGCTCTAGTCTCCATGCCTGCAGATTGGGGGAGGCACAGGGGTGGGATTCTACCGGTTCAGACTGGTTCTATAGAACCAGTTGTTACGATTCTGCCCAGTTCGGAGAACTGGCAAATGGTGTCTCTGGCTGCCCCTGCCCTTCCTACCCAGTCAGTCCTTATCACCCATGTGCAACATTGTGCACATTGCTGACTGCATTCTCCCCCGCCTGTCCCATCCCACCCAGTCACTCCTTACGGTATTTCTTTTTTCCTTTTTCCTCCCGATGATCAGCTATTCTGATGATCAGCTATTCTGATGATCAGCTGTGCTGGGATCGTCCTCGCTGTCTTACTGCTTTGCCCAGGAGGCTTCCCTGAGGCCCAGGAGGCAAAAAAAGGGACATGGGGGTGGTGCCCCCCTGCTCCATTTTTTTTGCCTCCTGCGCTTCAGGGAAAATTTATTGGAGCAAAAAAAGGAGGCAAAAAAATGGAGCACGGGGGGAGGGGCTGCAAAAAAAAAAAGAGGCCATGCCCACCTAGTCACATGGCCATGCCCACCTAGCCACTCCCACCTAGCCATGCCCACAGAACTGGTAGTACAATATTTGCACCCCACCCCTGCCACCCAGTCAGGTGACCACCAAGCCACACCCAGCCAGCAAGTCACACCCACCCAGTCACATGACCACCACACCACACCCACAAATTAAGCCACACCCACAGAACCAGTTGTTAAGAAATTTGAATCCCACCCCTGGGGAGGTAGCTGTTCCTCATTGTCTCTCATCATCACTGTCCATCTGCAGATGATCCTCCCCTGCATTGGTGAAGACAGATGGCTCCCCGTCTGGTTGACCACTGTCCCCAATGCTGGAGGGGCCTGGGATATCATCATCCTCAGCCCCTGGATTCTCTGGAAGGTCCAGGGGAGACGTGCGATCCCTGTTGGATAGCCCTGCTTCCAACTTCTCCTTGTTCGAACCGGGATCCAAGGAGTCATGATGGAGGTGCTAAAATCAGAACTTTATTGAATATTGCTAGAACTGCCTTGTATTCACAGGACATGTGGTATCTCTGGGTTTAGAATTCTAGCTGTTATTCTTTAAAAGAGCCATTGCCTAGTCTTCAGGGTTGTTGTAAAAAGAATATAGTGTGTAAGTATGTTTTGGATTTGCAGTGTACTTTAATTCTGATGCCATGGTGGCCAGTATAGGCTTTAAGGACTGTGCCCTTGGGCTTTGTTAATTATTCTGGGACATAGAAGACACATAAAACTAGCATGATAAAAATATGCCTTTGTAGCAGTAAATCTCCATCACCCCAAATATAACTTACATGACATCTTCTCACTTTCGATATTTTGTCTCCCTTAATATTTGGGATCCAAGCTGTATTTTTGCTGTGCTGAAATATTAACCATAACTATAAATAGTAACAAGAGTATCTTCAGCGCTTAGAAAGCCACAGGTTATTAGAACGACATTAATGCAATCATCCCAATCTGTATCTCAGTCTTATATATTTATCCTATATATAGTTGCAGTTATATATCTTATATATTTATCCTATATATAGTTGCAGTTATATATCCTATATACAGTTGCACTTATCTTGATGCTAAAAATGTTCTTTAAAAAAAAAAAAGCTTTATCCTGCTGCTAACGGAGCTTCTGCAATTAATCTCATCATCTCAAGGCATTTACTTAAAGAGATTGGGTAATATATTATTCTACCTTGCAGGATTATCCCTTTCCCCCAGCAATAAAGACTTAATGGATCTATAGAAACAATTCAAGAAGAGTCAAACTTTTCACATTACTTGTTTTGTTTAAAAGAAACAAAATTTGGATACTTTTTGTTTTGTTTTTAAAACTATTTACTTTTTAAAAAAAAATGTGTGAAAACAATACTTGGCTTGAAAAGGTACAAAGGCCTTGCTATCTTCTGGTTGTTTTCTAGAGACAGCTATCATTTCAGTCCTAGAAAGTCTTCAAATACCTCTTGGCTTCCCAACAGTCTGATAAGTGAATCTTTCCCAAAGGAATTGCAACATTCCACACTCTTTGTCTGTCTTTTGCCTTCTCACAAGAGTCCTGGTGGCGTAGAGGTTAGAATGCACTATTGCAGGCTAAACCTGTCCACAGTCTGGAGTTCAGTCTTGATGGGCTTGAAGTTGACTCAGCTTTCCATCCTTCTGAAGTAGGTAAAATGAGGACCCCGTTTACTCTGTAAACCACTTAGATAATGCTCTAAAGCAGGGGTGTCAAACTCAAGGCCTGGGGCCCGAATCCAGCCTGTGAGGTATTTAGATCTGGCCCATGGGCCACCCTGGAGACAGCGAAGGACCAGCCTGTGGTGCTTCTGTCAGCGAGAACAGAGTTGGGGAGTGCTGCATGCTGCCCTCCCAAGCTCTGTTTTCACTGGAGAGGGTTGCAGGAAGCTGTGGCAGCCAAAAACGGAGCTTAGCAGGCAGGGGTGGGATGCTACCGGTTCTGCCCGGTTCTATAGAACTGGTAGCTCTGAAGAGCAGCAGACACTGAACCCACCCACCCAGGCTCTTACCTATCCTTTATTTTCTGATTTTTCAACCTCAGCTGCTTTGCGCGGCACAGCTGAGGTTGAAAAAGCAGGAAAAAAGAGGCTTTTCAAATGCTGTGCACCCACGTGCAGTGCTTTTCAGCTGCCCGGGTGGCACAACTTAAGTTTTGTGCGTGCATAGCGCACAAAACGTAGTCATCAAACTGGTAGTAACACCAGTTGAATCCCACCCCTGTTGGCAGCCCATTTTCGCTGGCAAAACGCTCAGGCCGCCACAGGCACCCCCAACATGAATTACATTGAGCTGGCCATGCCCACGCTGCCCATACCCACCCAGGCCCCCAGAGGTCAAACACAAGTCTGATGCAGCCCTCAATGAAATCGAGTTTGACACTCCTGCTGTAAAGCACTATGGAGCAATTTATATGTCTAAGTAGTAGTGCTACTGCTATTGCTCTGTGCATGCCACCATATGTTTAAAATCTTAATTCGGATTGGTATTTTTGTCCAATGACAACCATGTAGATGGGAGTGAGTTTGTCTGTTTTTTTTTTTTTTTAACACAGTGGCTGGTCAGAATCACACTCACCACTTTTTGCAGTGCATCTTTGGTCCAATAAGGACCAGAGATCTGGTTCTTTCTCTAAAACTTTGGGCTGGGGGAGAGAAAATTGTTATAGGAAATTAAGCGGTCTTCCAATATTTGAGGGGTTGTCACACAGAAAAAGGGGGTTAAGCAGGGGTGGGATGCAAATATTTTTATTACCGGTTCTGTGGGTGTGGCTAGGTGGTCATAGCTAGGCCATGTGACTGGGTGGGCATCGCTATCTTTGCTGCACCCACCCTCCAGGCTTTTTTTTGGGGGGGCTCCTGGGCCTTAGGGAAGCCTCCTGGGGGGGACGTTTTTGCTCCCAGAAGGCTTCCCTGAGGCCCAGGAGGCCAAAATGGAGCACGGGGGGGGCACAGTCCTCTCCGCTTCCCCCTTGCACCCCTTTTTGCCTCCTTGGCCTCAGGGAAGCCTCCTGGGTGAAGCAGTAAGACAGCAAGGGGGATCCTGGCACAGCTGATCATTGGAACAGCTGGTTTTTGGGAGAGGGAAAAAAAGAAATACCATAAGGAGTGACTGCGCGGGACAGGGCGGGTGGGGAAAATGCAGTCAGCGATGTGCGTGATGTCGTGCATACGTGATAAGGACTGACTGGAAGGGCCAGGTGGGGCCAGCCAGGGACATGATTTGCCGGTTCTCCAAAATGGGCAGATTGTAACAACCAGTTCTATAGAACCGGTCCGAACCGGTAGAATCCCACCCTGGGGGTTAAGCTATTTTCCAAAGCAACTGAAGCCAGGATAAGAAGCAATGGATAGAAGTTTATCAAATAGAGATCCAACCTAGAACTAAGGAGAAATTTCCTGATAGTGAGAATACATTAATCAGTGGAATGGTTTGCCTTCAGAAGTTGTGGGTGCTCCATCACTGGAGGTTTTTAGAAAGAGACTGGACAGCTTATTATCTAAAATGGCCTGGGGCCGTGATGGCAAACCTATGGCATGTGTGCCGGAAGTGGCATGCAGAGCCACTTCTGCTGGCATGCGAGAGGTTGCCCGGAAGAGCTCCACTGTGCATGCGCACGCACCACCCACCCGACAGCTGATGGTCAGGTATCTGGTGTGCATGCACAGCGGGGCACGGGAGATGCATGCGCATGCACAGAACTGCACGGGGTGCACGGGGCATTGCACGTGAATGTGCAGAGATGCATCGTGCGCAGTTGGATCATGTGTGCATGCACAAAGATGCACAGCACAGGGGAGTCACACACGCATGTGCAGGGGGCATGGGCCCCCTGCCCGTATTGCCTTCTGGGTGCTGGCATGAGCGCACATGCAGTTTTCAGCATGGGAGGCCAAAAGGGTGAGCCACCACTGGCTTAGGGTCTCCTGCTTGAACTGGGGACTCTTCCAAGTCTTTTATTCTGTTGTCTGTTGATGGCCCAATTGCCCATAGTGACATGCCTAGAATCCGGGCAAAATCTCTTCCATCTTAGACAAATGGTAAGTCAGCCAAGTTAGGATTTTGCACTCTGTCTGGAAAAGCACAAAAGTATATGAACGGTTTTCTACAAAGGAGCATCAAGATGAAACTTCAGGAGTTTAGTCCTTTGTGCAGCTTCATCCCCCTCCAAATGCTCTTAAAATTGTGAAATTATTTTCTGAGAAGAGTAAATGTACCGCTCCCTTGGAGAATCGTCTTTTTTTAAAAAAAAAAATAATGACTCTGGCTGAATGGCTCATTTTGAGGAGGACTTTGTGAAACTGAGATAGCTGAGATTAGCATGCCCACTCACCAATTAGGATCTCTATTCTAGTGTGGGGTTTTTTTTCCTGTCAAGAAAATATAATCTGAGCATTCATTTAGGTGGGTCTTTCTGGAAACTATTAATGCTTCCGGGGTTTGTTTGTTTTTCATTAGAAGGAAATTGAGAGCAAATTATCACTAGTTTGATTTTATTCAGCACTTGAAGTCCTGGACCTTTTGCCACCCTGAATGAATAATTAAGTGGTGTTTCCCTCGTTATCTTTTTCCATCCATAAAAGATGAGTTTTTTTGGAATTGAAATGATTAAAGGGGGAAAATACTTCCCCATGAGTAAGACTGTAGCAATTATGGCTTTTTAATCTGGAGTGAAAACAAATCAGGGAAGACACAAGAAGAATAAATAAATCATGTATGACATGGAAACGATTCTCAAAGACATTTTTCTTCCTCTCTTATAACTGCACTCTACAGCAGTGGTTCCCAAAGTGGGCGGTACCGCCCCCTGGGGGATGGTGGGATGCCTTAAGGAGGCGCTAAGAGGCAAGGGCGCTGGCAGGGGGCGCTAAGAGGTGGCAGGGGGCGTTTGAGATGCCGGCCCTGCAGGTTCACTCATTGACTGTAGCACCACTCCAGAGCCGGCGCTTCCAATGCGGAAGCGGTGGCATGTTACGTGCCACCACGGCCACGTTCGATGCACCACCACCCTGCCGCCTCTTAGCGCCCCTCTGCTGGCCCCCTTGGGGACACTAAGAGGTGACAGGGGGGCATTCGAGGCGCCGGGCCTGCAAATTCACCCATTGACTGTAGCACCACTCCAGAGCCGGCGCCTTCAATGCAGAAGCGGTGGCACATTATGTGCTGCCATGGCAGCGTTCAATGCACTGTCCCCCTGCCACCTCTTAGTGTCCCCAAGGGGGCCATCAGAGGGGTGCTAAGAGGTGGCAGGGGGCGTTTGAGGTGCCAGCTGGCCCTGCAGTTTCACCCATTGAGGCGCTGGCTCCGGAGCGGTGCTAAAGTCAATGGGTGAACCTGCAGGGCCGGAGCCTCGAACGCCCCCCTGCCACCTCTGAGCATCTCCAAGGGGGCCAGCAGAAGGGCGCTAAGAGGTGGCAGGGGGGGCGCGTCGAACGTGGCCATGGTGGCATGTAACGTGCCACCGCTTCCGCATTGGAGGCGCTGGCTCCGGAGCAGTGCTAGTCAATGGGTGAAACTGCAGGGCCGGCCGGTTCCTCGAATGACCCCCTGCTGCCTCTTAGCCCCCCCTCTGCCGGCCCCCTTGGGGATGCTAAGAGGCAGCAGGGGGGCAATTGAGGCGCCGGCCCTGCAGGTTCACCCATTGACTGTAGTAATGCTCCAGAACTGTTGCCTCGAATGCAGCAGCACGTTGGGAAAAGCTGCTGCCACCGCTTTCCCAAAGTGCCACCGCTGTCGCATTCTGTCTGTCTGTCTGTCCATCCGTCCATCCATCCATCCATCCAAAAGGTCTGTCTGTTTGCCTGCCTGCCTGCCTACCTACCTACCTGCCTGCCTGCCTGCCTGCCCTCTGTCTGTCTGTCTGTCTGTCTGTCTCTCTCTCTCTCTATCCATCCATCCATCCATCCATCCATCCATGTTCGAAGAGCCGGCCCTGCAGGCACATCGGGAAAGTAGAGCAAAGCCAGTCTGAGAGGGAGGAAGGGAAGGAGGGAGGGAGAGAGAGAGAGAGAGAAAGAGAGAGACCTGATGCTTCAGATTGAATGAGGCCTAGTTTAGACTGAGGCCCTTTTCCACATTGAAACATCTTTGCCACATTTGAAACATCTTTAAAGGTTTTGTGGACGAAACATGGTCAAGACTATCAGGAAACTCTCACATTTTGTTGAGGCTTTAAACATGATCCATTGGACCAGATCTCCACCCTAAAAATTACTTTTCCCCAATGTATTACAGTGCCAATTCTGAAGAAGGCAAAACCAAAATGTACTGGTAAATTACAAGGAGAACACACACACACACACACACACACACACTCCCTTCTAACCCTGCTGGAGCAGGTGATTGGACTAGAATAGATATCTCATTATCTTTCTCCTCCCTCCCTCCTTTATTTCTTTTTCTTTCTGTCCCTTCCTTCCATCCCTCCCTCTTTCTTTGTCCCTTTTTCTTTCTTTCCCTTTTCTCTTTATTTTCTCTCTCTTTTTCTTTTCTCTCTCTCTTTCCCTCTCTCAGGCTCATCCCTTTGGATCAGGGGTCGCCAAACTTTTGGACCTCAGGGACCACCAAACTCATAATTTTAAATCCCGGAGACCACTAATATGAATTTTGACTGATGGTGGCTTTCTGGTGTTGGTGGGAGAGAGAGAGAGATCTGATCCAACCCCTCTCTCTCCCTCTCTCTCACACACACAGGCAGGGGTGGATTTAGACCCCTGATCTAAAGCTGTCAAAACTCCAAAAACTGGTCAAGTAGCTCTGGGGAGGCCAGTCATAAATTAGAACACTTGCTGAACACCCGGTCATTAAGTGAGGACCACTTGTATTTGGTTTGCCAGTCACCTGGCCACACCCACCCAGTCACATGACCAGCAAGCCACACCCACCCAGTCATGTGACCAGCAAACCACACCCTCAAATTAGGCCACACCCACAGAAATTTGAATCCCACCCCTGGGTGGGGGGCACCAAGGATGAGTTTGTAGCATCAAGGGGGCAGTGGACCGAAAAAGTTTGGGAACCACTGCTCTACAGGAAGAGAAATGCAGAGAAATTCAAGGCCAATAAAATTCATGAATTAAATTAGTTGCTTTTCCAGGTCGTGGTGTCCAGAGATAGCTAAAGTGATAGAGAAAAGGGAGGGGTGGGGAATTATGATGAAAACAGGGTTGGATTTCAAACTCTTACCCTTTTGTTGATGCAATGTGACATCACAGCCATGAATAACAAGGGCAGAACTGTTTTATGATGCTGCTTGGTGTCATTTTGACAAAAGCATTGGATTTTAGAGACACCTCTGTGGTGACCACCAATTTAGATGGTTTTAAAAGAGATTTGGACAAACTCGTGGAGAACTGAGTTTTCAAACGCTTCTTGTTTTAGCACTGTGTATCTCGTGAATCACAGATAACAATTCAGTTGCTGGGGAGCATTAAAGGGCTATCAGCATTTTGTTCCGTGGGTGTTTTTGGTTGCTTTTTGTAAAACAGCAAGGTAAGCAAAAAAGACTTTGATCTGCTCTTCACTTTTAATACTTGCAGGCAAAAGGAAGTTTATTCATTAAAAGCATATTGACCCCCCCCCCCAAAAAAATATATCCTTAATTGCTGATGAAGAAGCACCATCCATAGATCATAGAATCACAGGACTCAGGGGTGGGATTCTAATGGTTTGGCCCAGTTCAGATAAACTGGTAGCTCCGAAGATCAGCTGGGAGTGAAGATCAAGGGTATTTCCTTTTTTCCCCCACCGATCAGCTGTTTTCTGAAGATCAACTGTGCTGCGTGATTTAGAATACTAGAAAGCAGGAAATCATCAGATTTCTTGCTTTCTAGCTAATCTAAATAATGCGGCACAACTGATCCCCAACTCGCTGTTGTACTGCTTCGCCCAGGAGGCTTCCCTGAGGCCCAGGAGGCAAAAAACTGGAGTGTGTGGGGGGGGAAGGGGTACTTATTTATATTTTTTGCCTACTGGGCCTCAGGAAAGCCTCCTGGGAACAAAAACGAGATCAGTTGGATCTTCTTTTGTTGCCCTGCACAGAAGGAGCTGGAAAGCAGGTTAGTGGGGTGGGGAGGGAATGGAGATTTTACAGTATGCTTCTCCTGTCATGACCACCAAGCCATGCCCACCCATCAAACCACGCCCACAAGACCTATAGTAAAAAAAAAATTGAATCCCACCACTGAAGTCATGGTTCCAATAACGTTATGAGAACTGGGTCCTTCTCTTGCTAGTAGTTTCATTTCGCACAGTGCCCTTTAGTGGTTCTCTCCAAGGGACATCATGGGAAGTCCACATGATGATTAGATACCCCGACGTTGTTTGGAGTATAAAGTTGGAAATTAATACAGATATCAGTGATTGTGGGTATTTTGTCCCTGGCAGCTACTCAAGAAGAGAGACAAGGAGGGTGGCCGAGAGCTGGTGGGTTTTATAGAGGGAGGAGGATGTGCCACCTCCCTCCCTACCAAACATGCTTTAGTGCTTCTCATTCCCACAATTCGGGTAGGATTTCAGGAGAATGAGGGGAATATTATATTTTATGATTGAGCTTATACCCAAATGCTAGATCATAACATTATACCTCCTCATATATATGCAGAAACACTGGAAATTAACATTAAGAAAAGGACTAATTTGAATCATGTTTTGCCCATTTGCTTGAAAGCAATATTGAATTGTTTCATTGTTGTCTGTTTGGGGAATTTTGTAAAAAAAAAAAAAAAAAAAAAAAAACCTTCCCAATCTATCTTTTACCATGTAATTTTATGGCAGTTTCCCATCTATATTCTCAACTGGTGCTATTCTGGAATAGCCAGGATTGAGCCAAACCTGCTTCTTGGTATAGATAATATAGGAGGTAGGTCTACAAGACTGAGTAGAAGGTGCATTATTGCACTGTAGCAAGAAACCATGACTTGTTCACAAGGTATTTAACATATTTGTGGAAGTAATCCATTTTTGGGGTTTGTATAGTATTTCAAATCATAAAAAGATGAAATTGGCTGGGCTAGTTTGATTTAACTAAGCCAAAGTCTTCAACTTGGCAAGTTTAAGACTTGTGAACTTCAACTCCCAGAGTTGACTGGAGGAGGAATTCTGGGAGTTGAAGTCCACAAGTCTTAAAGCTGTCAAGTGTGAAGACCCCTGAACTAAGCCATAACAACCAACCAAGGGTAAAAGTAACCTAGCTTAGATTTTTAATTTAATTTAAGAAAACTGCATGATGTCGACTTTCCAACTAACCAACTTCAAACCATTAAACTCCAAGACAAACAATTCCTCAAAGTTCCATTTTATTAGAGCTGTCATATTAGCACATCTGAGAAAACCTGAATCTGAGAGTTCCGGGTTTTCCCTTCCCAAAAGAAAAATCAAAGATCCATCCCCTGCTCCCATCAGTCCATCACACAGCCCAATCAAATCTTTGTCCCAACTGGAGATATCTCTCCCAGTCACTCCCCTCCATGTGCAGGGCAACATGTCCTTGACTCTCTGAGAAATAATGTTGTTGTGTCTAGTCCTCTACCCCCTATGAAATTCCCCCTCCCAAATTCCCAGGCACTGAATGTGGCAGCCTCGAAGCTTCCAAGAAAAAAAATAGCTTCCAAGGCTGACACATGAACACCGTCTAAGACTGAGCAGGTAACCTTTGGCTTTACTGTGCAAAATTGTAACAAGACATTTTAGCTGGCTTCGGAAGATTCTGATTGAATTCCACATGAACTGAAGCATTCTGATTTAGAAGCGTAAGAGACCCTCTTGCAGGAAGTCAGAGTCCAGATTCCCATAATTCAATGTTGCTGATCTGTCTATTGGTGACTTCTCAATGTCAGAAAGGAGATTTTTTTCCCCCCTGTCCATCTTCAACCTGATACTTTATGTATGCAAATCCAGTGCTTTTTAGTTTGACCTTCTCAGTGTGGATTTGGCAATGCTCCCTCACCTCTTTCCATATGACCAAATGATCACATGGCAAGCATGGATGTGGATCACACCTTGGCTGGGCTAGTTTTCTATTATGTTATATAGGAGTTTTTTGGAGAAGACTGGGCTGATAGCAAGTGAATTGTCTCCAACAATTCAACAGTAAGCTGTAGCACATGGACCGCATGCCATGTGAAAACAGCTGTCAGGTGGTATAATGCTAAACATATTCCACGTTTCATCAATAGTTCGTATATAATTTGTCTTTTAAGACTCATTGATTTCAAAGGTAGTGGTTTCCTAGTGAGTGTACAGATGACAGACACTGTGGGAATCTATGTACTGTAGTCCTTAATTTGATGCCATTAGAGAGTATAATTAGAGGGAACTCATCTGTTTCTGTATTATTTCTGAAACAAGATGTGTCCACTTCTGTGTCTCCTCAAAGGCTCATGGAGTTAAAGAATGCATCGTTGTGTCACAGGGTTGTTTATCATTCCTCCTTATCTAGAATTGTTCTGTCCAATTATTTCAATCCAGAACTTCCTCTAAGGCTTATTAATTCCTTTAATGAGCAGAGGAAACACCCCACTGAGAAGTGTTGACCTTTAGATTGAAAGGCATACCATAATCACACTCACATGCATATTGTGGTCAGAATGGAAGACCTAGCCACAGCCAACTCACTGCGGCCAACTCACCATGATTAACTCGCCATGGCCAACTTGCATCAGGACAACTCACCATGGCCAACTTACTGCAGGACAATTTAACAATTTGAGTTAATTATTCCAAATATATAAAAAAATATTTTAATGTTTGTCATTCACATTCCTTTCTGTCCTTCCTTTTGCATCCCTTCTTTAATGACTCTATTCCACCATTTGTTTGATATTAGTATAACTCTTGCCCCACAGCGAATTGTCCCATGCAGTGCTGGGATTCAAATTTTTTTTACTACCGGTTCTGTGGGCATGGTTTGGTGGGCGTGAAATGGCTTGGTGGGCATGGCTTAGTGGGCATGGCAGGAGAAGGATACTGTAAAATCTCCATTCCCACCCCACACCTGGGGGAAGGTTACTGAAAAGTCCCATTCCCTCCCCACCCCACTAACCTGCTTTCCAGCTCCGTTGTCTTGTGCAGGGCAACAAAAGAAGACCCAGCCAATCAGCTGGGACTCAATGGGAGGCAGAGAATAGACGGGGGCAGGGCCAGTCAGAGGTGGTATTTGCCAGTTCTCCGAACTACTCAAAATTTCCACTACCAGTTCTCCACAACTGGTCAAACCTGCTGAATACCACCTCTGGTCCCATGGCGATGGGACAATTACAAATTTAATGTCCTGATTTTCTCCACCCATAAAGGAATTTTAGCCCAAATCAGATTGAAATAGCATGGATGATCTCTGGCAGGAACAGGATAGTGCATTCATACTTGCTCTACTTGACTTCTTAGCAGCCTTTGATACCATTAATCAAGGTGTCCTTCTAGAGTGAGAGTTAAGTGTGGGAGGCACAGTTGTGAGGTATGTTCCATCCAGTGTTGATATGAGGGGAGAGTTGTTGCCCACAGTTGCTGCTTTGCTTTGTCTCAGGGTTCAACATTCTCTCCATTCTTGTTTCACATGTATATGAAACCCCTGAATGAACTCATCCTGTGGCACAGAAAGAGGTTATAATGATAAGCAGGTAATACTCGGTCGTCCCAAAGGTGCTTTTTCAAAAGGTGACTGGACTTTGCTTTTCCTTAAAGAGGTTTTGCTTCTCATCCAAGAAGCTTCTTTAGACCTGGACGACTGAGAATCTCCATAAGCAAAATATTCAGTTGTATAACTTCCCTGGATGAGCTGACCAACGATGCCATGAAGGTCTTGACTCAGTGTCTGGAGGCTGTAGGGTCTGGATGAAGAAAATTCAACTCAACTCTAGAAAGACTGTCCCTTTGTTTTTTAGCTCCGAGCTCCAGGTCTGGTAATGTTCCATCTTTATTTCAATGTGGGATTGCGTTACTGCACCAGGCCTGTGAAACTGGCAGCCTGTGGGCCGGATGCACACGCAGGCCACTGGCAGCCTGTGGGTCACTGGCAGCCTGTGGGTCACACGCAGGCCACGCCTACCTGGGCTCCGCAAAGGCAAAAAATGTCACGCTACGTCACGGTACATCGGGTGACGCGATCGAGTTTGACATATGCTGTAGACTGAACTAGACTGAACTATTTGGAGGGCCTTGGACTCAGGTTCGGGATATTTAAAAGGCTTTCAATCCAGGATATTTAAAGGCTTGCCTTTCTCCAAAGGTCCTGCCCCATTCTTTTCACTCTGGCAGGAGGGACATGTTGGGGTCTCATCCATCAAAGAATGTCATCTGACAGGACACAGGAAGCATATATTTTCTGCCATGATACTGGCCTCTGGAACCCCTGAACCCCTGAGCTCAGATCAATCCCAAACCTGCTGGCTTTTTGGAAAGCATTGAAAACCTAGCTATTTCCCCAGCTGTGGGGGGATTGTGAAACCCAGCGGGATTTATATTACATGATATTGCTTTTATTTTTGGCTGCCATTTTTCCTTTGAATTATAAGTTTTATAATGTGTGTTTTAAGGTTTTGTACTGTGGTTTCCATTTCAATTTGGTTTACCACCCAGAGTTGATGTAGTGAGAAAGAAAGAAAGAAAGAAAGAAAGAAAGAAAGAAAGAAAGAAAGAAAGAAAGAAAGAAAGAAAGAAAGAAAGAAAGAAAGAAAGAAAGAAAGAAAGAAAGAAAGAAAGAAAGAAAGAAAGAAAGAAAGAAAGAAAGAAAGATGGAACAAGAGAAAGAAAGAAAGAAAGATGGAAAGAAACAAAATGGAAAGAAAGAAAGATGGAAAGAGAGAGAAAGAAAGAGAGACAGAGAAAGAAAGAAATAGAAAGAGAGAGAAAGAGAGAGAGAAAGAAAAAGAGAGAGAAAAAGAGAAAGAAAGAGAGAGAGGGAAAGAGAAAGAAAGAAAGAAAGAAAGAAAGAAAGAAAGAAAGAAAGAAAGAAAGAAAGAAAGAAAGAAAGAAAGAAAACCAGTGGAATTGGGAGCAAATATAAGATTATGGCTACCACATTTCTTCTTGTGTTTTTTTATTAACCAAAGTAGACATCAGATTTTTTAAAAAAACATCCTCAGCCTTGTTCTTTTTCTTAAAAAGAAAACAAAAAACACAGTTCTGTTACTATGTTTCTCTACCTGGCATTTCCAGGAGCTTTTAAAATAGCATTCTTTGTAGTTCTTTCCTGTCAGAGAACATACTGATCTCAAAAAAAAAAGTCTGTGATGGTCAGGAATAGTGAGAATATTTCTCCCTCCCTGCTTTCTTTAAGTTTTTCTCTCTTTCATATGCCTTCCCTTTTCTGATTTTGATGCCTTATTTAAAAAAAAAAAAAGAATCTGAGGTAAGGACATCTTGTTCTGCACTGAATGTTAAATAGTTCAGGGACATTCCCTTGATTTCTAAGCTTAGAAAATAATTTGCACAGAACAAAATTAACAGGTTTATTCTAGTGTGTCTCTGTGTGGGGGCGAGCACATGTACAATCAGAGTATGATAGTATAATATTTGGAATTCATCCATGAAAAAAGGGTTTCTCCCATTCTGTATTCTGCATGGAATTGTTAATCATAGCTATATAGAAAGCAGTGGACTGGACTGATTCTTAAATAAATCCTTTAATGTATAGTATGCATCTTTTAAAAAATAAATAATAGCTGGGGGAGAGAGAACAAATCATTGTGGAATTAAATATATGCACCCATGCCCTGCTGTATTGCTGAGGAAAATCTCTTCTGAGATATTTTGGGGCATTATAACTAATTTTATTTATTTATTTATTTTTATTTTATTTTATTTGATTTGTCAATTGTTTACAAGATAATAAGTACAAGTGTATACATAGTTGTGAATATATGAAATGGGTACATATAAGAAAAATAAAAGAATAAGAGAAACAATAGGACAGGGACGGTAGGCACGTTGGTGCGCTTATGCACGCCCCCTACAGACCTCTTAGGAAGGGGTGAGGTCAATAGTAGACAGTCTAAGGTTAAAGTTTTTGGGGTTTGGGGAAGAGACTACAGAGTCGGGTAGAGTATTCCAGACATTGACCTCTCTATTGCTGAAGTCGTATTTCCTGCAATCAAGTTTGGTGCGGTTTACTTTGAGTTTGTATCTGTTGTGTGCTCTTGTGTTGTTATGGTTAAAGCTGAAGTATTCATTGACAGGTAGGACATTGCAATGTATGATTTTATATACCATGCTTAAGTCGGACCGAAGACGGCGTAATTCGAGGTTTTCTAGTTTTAGAATTTCGAGTCTGGTGGCATAAGGTATTCTACAACGGGTAGAAGAGTGGAGAACTCTTCTTGTGAAATACTTGTGAAATACTTATTTTCCCACCAGTGACAGCAAGAGATTTTAGCAGGGGATCTTTGAGACTGTCTGGTTCAACCTATTTCCCAGTGTCATCTGGCTGGGTAATATAACTACAAAAAAAAAGCTATCGGTGATTGTAATTTTTGTTTTCGTCAACCAAGCTATGGTTTCTAAATCATGGGGAAGGGACCACGCCACTCAATTCTGCTTAATCGACCCATAGCTTCACTTTTATTTTAGTTTTGGAGCCCATGCTTTATAAAGGATTCAAGCAAACTGGAACTGGTTCAAAGAAGAGCAACAAGAATGATTAGGAGGCAAGGAATGGGATGGAAGGAACTGGGTGCGCCCAGGGGCGGGCTTCAAAATTTTAGCCAGGGGTTTTCTGCCCAGTTGCCAGGTGGGCATGGCCATGGTGGGTGTGGCCTAATCAGCCTCCTGCACCACGACGAGGTAAGTGGGTTTGCCCTCCCTGGGCTCCGGAGGCTCTCTGAAAGCCAGAAACAGGCCCATTTCCGGCCTTCCCAGACTTCCCGTTTTTTGCCCTCCCTGAGCCTCTGTGCGCACCCTGCACTTACTTGCGTCCAAAATGGGCCACGTGGGGACTCCTGGGAGGGGAGGGGCAGGGTGGTCAGGGCCAGCCAGGAGCGGGATTGGGGGCTTCTTCAACCCGTTGCGTTGCTAAAATTTTGGTAGCCCACCCCCTGACTAGACCCAACGTTGGTTTATCCTTCAGCATTGATGTAGCCTCCCTGATACATTTTGGAAATTGTGCCCATCATTTAAACAGTTAACTATTTGGATGCATGCATATTTTATCAGGGTCTGTTGGAATAACTGTGATTCTGGATTTAGCATATCTAGACATGTCGGTAACTTTGTAATCTTGTTGTGCCAAAAGAGGATTCACGGGGAATATACCCTGAGGTGAGTGGGCAGAAAAGCAAATTATCTTTATTTTCCAAGGAGAAGGGCAGCTTAAGTTTTGTTTCTGTTATATTTTCCTGAGATTTTTTTCCCCAGGTAATGAAATAAGATTATGACAAACATATCTAGGATGTGTCCGTGGGTGTTGCGTACCATTTTGCTTAGGTGTAAGTGTGTGTTTATGAGCTATGATAAGCTCTGAGGCTTACGGTATGTAAAAACACCAAACCTTCATCCTCAGAAGAGATTAGGACACAGCTTTCCTTCCTCCACCTTGAGGTGGAGAGTGAGATGAGACATACAAAGCTCCCTTTTCTCACTCAATTCCCGTTTACATAACACTTGTAATCTAATAAAGCTTCTCAGAAAATCCCCACAGAGGACAGTGACTGTTTTCAAATGGATTAGAATCGGGGAAACGTGACTAGGAAGCCTGGTGATCCTGTGATGTGGAGATGAGCTTTAAGAAAAATCAGTGTGTTGTGGCCCACCGGCAGCTAACAGAGCTGGGAGCAGAGTCAGATAGTGAACGGTTGGGGAGGAACATGGGCCAGTTCTGGAGGCTGAGGAAGGCTCGGACGAGGGCTCTGCATCAGAGGCAGAGATGGGGCCAGGGCAGGCTGGCAGTTATTAGCTGCCTTTAGAGTCGGACAGCAGTGAGGTGAGGGAGCAGCTGGAGCCAGTTCCCAGCCTGCTCATGCGCAGAGCTGCCAAAAGGAAAGAACAGTTACAAACTAAGGGTCGACATGGGAGAAAACCTACAGGTGGATGGTGAATGCCCCTCCCATAGGGATTAAAAGAGGAGCTAAAGGGGACGGGGACTTTTGCAGGAAACAATTTGTTTGTTGCAGCAGGGTGAAGATTTGTCTGTGCATCTCAGAGACTCTGTGCCGAGTCCTTCCTTGTCAGCACTGTGTCTGAAAATATTTACTTGGCAGCTCTCCAAGCTAGATAAGGTCTGTGCTCCTCATTACACCCTTGAAAGACTGTTTGCCAGGCCTTTGGCTGAATGTGAATGCAAGAACTTAACCTTTGTTTAATAAAAGGGGTTTTGCTGGGACAAAAAGTCTGCTTAGTGCTTTTTGGGGAAGCCTAGGTCAGAACTAACAGTCTCCTGGTGATTAGCCCAAAGTCATCCAGTCAGCTGTTGTACCTAAGGCTTGACTCAATCTCAACATCTCTCAGTTTTTAGCCTGGTGCTTTAACCACTAAACCAAGATGCCCACCTATCCTGCTTGCAATTAACTTCCCAATATAGTGCCCTTGGTGTGTGTTAAACTGCAGTTCCATCATTCCCATCAGTCAAGTGATGTAACGCTGTTACTGAGATTGACTAAAATGAAGTGGTCGTATTATTAACACTTTGTCAAACTCCATTTGGGACAAGGGGTTAGTTGAGTCCCATTGACCAGAATTGGACAAGGACTAATCACTTTTAAGGGTTGACCTACATGTGTGAATGGGAGGTCCTAGATTTAACAAGCATGACTGGATTTTCTTTTTACTACCAGAAATGTTCGTTCTTTAATTCTGATTTTGGGGGACACAATGATTTGGCTTTGGGGGGGCTTTGAAATGTCGAGGCATACAATTATCTTGGGGTTCTTCAGATTCCTTGATAAGAACAAAATAGCAAGTTCATTTTTCCTGCATGAAGTTTGATCTTATTTCTGCATCACTTTGCATTTTTTCCCCTATGCGTCAGCAGGAAAATCCAAATGTATATTAGCATGCATTTCTTTTAATTTTATATCATTGTCTATGCACACTTCCTAATAGGCAATTTCTATAAGTGATTTTATCTAACAGAAGGCTTTTTAATACACATATTTCCCCTGAATTGACTTTTTCTGATGATATACACATTTTTTATGCATTTTTGAGCTGAGACTTTGATGAAAAATGCAGATTTCAGCACAATACAATTTATTGTATGTATCCAGTTTATTCCTAGGTTTGGGAATGTGGATGGAGTGTGTGTGTGTGTGTGTGTGTGTATGTGTGTGTGTATGTGTATATATGAGTGTGTGCATGTGTGTGCATGAGTTTGTGTATGTGTGTATATATATATATTACACACACACACACACACACACAAAATCTATCCAGGGGTGGGCTTCAAAAAATGTAGCAACCACTTCTCTGCCCAGTTGCTGGGTGGGCGTGGCCATGGTAGGCATGGCCTAGTCAGCCTCCTGCACCATCCTGGCCTGGGAGTGAAAACAGGCTGTGAGGGGAGCGTTTTTGCCCTCCCTGGGATTTCTTGAGTCTCCGGGAGGGCAAAAATGGCCTCCCTGTGCTCTGGAGATTCTCTGGAGGCTGGAAACAAACTTCTCGAACTTCCGGGAGGCCCATTTTTCACCTTCCCCAAGCCTCTGCATGTGCCCTGCACTTGCCTGTGATAAAAAATGAGCCATGTGGGGACTCCTGGGAGGCCCAGCCAGGGGTGGGATTTGGTGGTTCAGTGAACTGGCCATAAAATTAACAACCGGTTCGCCTGAACCGGTGCGAACCAGTCGCAGCCCATCTGTCTGTCTGTCTATCTATCTATCTATCTATCTATCTATCTATCTATCTATCTATAATATATTTATATTTATATATAAATATATTATACACACAAAGATAGATAATTTCTTGCTGAGAAAGTAAACATGTTGGACATCAACAACAGCAAAGAGCTCACATCCAAGGCACACTTTTCATAGAAATCAACCCTCAACTTCACTGAGTAGCAAGTACATTTAACTCAGAGCATAAACCACTTTAAAGAATAGAGTGGTAAAATAGAGACCAAATGGCAAAACTCCATATGGTCACCAGGTGTCAGAACAGAGGTGTATAAAATATCATTTGCACCATCTGGTGGTCAACTCTATTCTTTTAGCAGCACAGATCCAATAGTTTAAGAAACCAAGTGCAGGAGAAGAAGTGGAATACATGAGTACCATATATGAATATGCTCATCAATAGTATGATTAGTTTTCCTCTAATAAGGGGGTTATGGGACATAAATTCCAAATTGGGGAAATGTGGTTCAAACTTTTTTGTGCTGAATTGCTGATCTTCAGGATAGACCACACATTGGGCTAGGACGGAGGGCTAGTTTTTTAACTGTTTTAGGGATTACAAGTAGTCCCCGACTTACAACAGTTCATTTAGTGGCCATTTGAAGTTACAATGGCACTGAAAAAAGTGACTTATGACCGCTTTTTACACTTAACAACCATTGCAGCATTCCCATGGTCAGGTGCTCAAAATTCAGGCACTTGGAAACTGGCTCATGTTTATGAGGGGTGCAACATCCCAGGGTCATGTGGTCAATTTTTGCGAGCTTCTAAGAAGCA
This sequence comes from Notechis scutatus, assembly GCF_049901735.1. Lineage (NCBI taxonomy): Eukaryota > Metazoa > Chordata > Lepidosauria > Squamata > Elapidae > Notechis > Notechis scutatus. Next base: position 14,481,476 of record NC_142011.1, on the reverse strand, counting down.
AAGTCAATGAGAAAGTCAGGTTTACTTAACAACCATATTGTTAACTGAACAAATGCAGTGATTTACTTAAGAACTTTGGCAAGAAAGGGCAAGAAATGGGGCAAAACTCATTTATTGTCTGTCTTTCTTACCATAGCAACCAAAATATTGGTCTCAATTGTGGTCATAAGTTGAGGACTACCTGTATAGTGAGCGTCATGATGGCGAGCCTATGGCACGTGTGTCACAAGTGGCATGCAAAGCCATTTGTGCTGGCACGCAAGCCTCAGGAGAACTTATCTCACTGAGCATGCATGTGCCTCACAACTGATTTTTTTGTTGTTGGTTTGAGGCCTTTTTCGGCCTCCCAGAGGCTTGGAAAAAGCCTCTGCAAGGCTTTTCAGGATGATAGGCCCATTTCGTCACTTCCTGTAATACTGGAAGTGACAAAACAGGCCTATAATTCGTCCTGAAAAGCCTTGCAGAGGCTTTTTCCAAGCCTCTGGGAGGCCAAAAAAGGCTTCAAACCAGCCAAAAATCAGCCATGAGGCACAGTACAGGTAAAGAGGGGATTGTGCGTGCATGCGCAGGAGGTGTGAGGAGGGGGCGCATTGCATTCTGGTGCTGGCATGCAAGTGTGTGCATGCACACAATTTTTGGCACAAGAGCCCAAAAAGGTTAGCCACCACTGTCCTAGAGTCACTGTATGAGATAGGTGGTCATATAAGTCCAATAAGCTTCTCTCGCTCCCTCTCTCTCTCTCTCTCTTTCCCCCACTGCCTCTCCCCTCCCTCCCTCCCTCCCTCTCCCTCTCTCTGTTACACACACACACGCGGGAGGGGGGGAAATAATACAATATATTTAGAAATAAATCCCTATACCACTTAATGGATTGATTTCCGATCACCTCTTTCTGTTCAAAGAACAGAACTGAGATCCAGAAGCTTCACATTGAAGATACAAATGATTCCCTGATGCCTTGATCCCATCATCCTTTAACCAACTCACGTGCTGCTCTGGGGGGGGGAGGGGGAATCGCCCAACTCCCTTGTGGATCAGGGATCTGCAGGAAGAAAAAAAAATCTGTCGCCCTCTTTCAGCAGGTGTGGATCTCTGTCTAAATACATAGACAGAGGGAAAATGCAATATTTTGTTTTAGGTAGTGGTCATCCATGTCATTTCTCTATTATTTCATTCGTAATACCGTAAAAATACAATCTTTCCCCCCCCCTCTTTTGGGCCCACACTATCATCTGTTTTGCCACTCATACTAAATCATTTTCTGCCTACCTAGTAACCCTTCCAACTTCCCCTTTCCTTTGATCAGCATTAGCAGAACTTGTTTGCTTATTGGATAAGGAAAAATTTCATCCACTTGCTTGAAAACCAACGTCCTTATTTTTTTTGGTACACCAGCAAACCAACCTCAGCTTTCGATCCACCCCATCATGCATTCTTCCTTTGCTTCCTTCCCTCTTTTGTTTCTCTTCTTCTCTATCCCATTGTTCATTATAGGTATTTAGCATTTCGCAGGCTGTGGTTTAAACCCCTACCCGTTAACTCCCCCCCCATAAAAGCCTCTGCGGGGACAGGAGATGGTCTTGTGAGATTACAGATTAAATATTACAGAGCATATCTCTGGGACCAGGGAAGGGAGGGAGGGTTGTAGCCTCATTGGGGACGCAGGATCCAATCACAGTGGCTGTGACCACCTGATCCTGCAGAGGCAATCCGGAGGCTCTAGTAAAAGGGGAGGCATTACAAACATTGCAAGTAGATGCTTCGTGATGCTGTGTGCTGCTACACACACATACACACACACTCACAGGCGCAGCTATTATATGCAGCGGGTTAGCGGGCATTGCTGTCACATTTTTGATCAGGGAACCACCTGCTTGCACAATTTGAATTATCTTCTGCCAAAGAGCAATGCTGTCCTGACATATCTCGCTGGTGATAACTAAATAAGGAAACAACCCACTGCAGACAAAACTGGCAGAAAATGTATTTTTATTCTTTTTAATTTAATTTTTTTTAAAAAAAGGAAAGATGAATAGAAGTGCCTCCTGATGCTTGATGCCAAGTTCCCAGGTTTTTCTTTTTCTGCCAAGAGTCAGGGAAATATATGGGTCAGTGAAGTCAACTACTGAAATAGCTATCCTCTGTTTAGCCAAGAACTAACTTTCTTACATTTGGGAAGAAACAGAGAAAGTTCTTTAAGGGCAGACTTCTTTAAGAGTGCCTTTGATTCCAGCTCTTGATCTAACTCTTAAAAGCCAACTCCAATTGGTCTCGGGACAAACTGGACTTGAGCAACTGAAAAAAAAGAAGAAGAAGAAGAAGAAGATCTGACAAACCAAATCCAAGAGACAATGGTACAAAACGTCATTTTGATTTTCTTTCGCAGGCGATTGAGCCAAAGACCAGCTGTTGAGGAGCTTGAAAGACGGAATATCTTGAAACGTGAGTATCGGAATGCATTTTCTTCCTGGCAACTTGTTTAATTGTTTTGTGGGTAGATATGGAGTGTTCTCCTCTACAAAGAGAAAGTATGTTTTATTATTCTGTGCATGATTAGTAAGCAGAAATGTTCTCCTATCTAAATTTGTTGGACTCAGAAAATAATAGTTATTCTTAGAGTAACTCTGTAGTCATTAAGAAAATGGACAGACTACTCCAGTATAGTAATGTATGTATTCGTATGAATACAGTATATAGGAGATCTAAAGTGTGCTCAAGTCTTTGTTCTCTTCGCTCTCAGAAGATCCATGGGAACTATTTCACAATTATTCCCATTCTGCTTGTTGAACACTGAGGCTAAGTGAAAAGTCACTTGGAGGACAACACTCACTGAGTCTTGCAGAATTTTGGAGCTGTGTCTGCACTTATTAGCTTCTTGACCTAATGTACCAGGAACCAAGTTTAGATTGTAGGTTTTCTAAGAAGGAAAATTAAAAATGACCCCCAAACTGGATATTTTTACTATTAAAAGTACAATGTGCTACTTCCAGGCAGAAGAAGGATAAGATTGTTTGCAGAATGCTTGAACCTTGCTAGGTGACACAGATTTTAATTAAACCACTAAGAGGTAAATTTCTCTGCCATCGCTATGTAAGTTCTGCAGCAATATCATCACTTTTCATCCAACTTTATTTCACCAACTGCATCCTATTTCACTAACTGCACATTTCTCAGGGCTTCGGACATTATCCCTTCTAGTCAACAGCAGACAATTATAGAGTCATTGAACTTTTTCAAAGTTTTTCAGTATCACACAGCACCCTTTGTCAAGTTAAGTGGTAATAGTCCTAGCAGCTGCAGTCATTCAACATGCTAAGCTTGGTAATGGAGTGTGTGGGGAGGAGTATTTTGTTTATTTATTTATTTATTTGATTTGCCAATTGTTTACAAGATAATAAGTATAAGTGTATACATAGTTGTGAATACATGAAATGGGTACATATAAGAAAAATAAAAGAATAAGAGAAACAATAGGACAGGGACGGTAGGCACGTTGGTGCGCTTATGCACGCCCCCTGTAGGGAAGAGCTCTGCTTATATCATTCTATATGGCTCAGTGTATTTACAAATTCAGGAAAAAAATGGGCTGATTATGTATCCAGGTTAAGACATGCAGCCAGTAAGTGAGTCATCTGATTTATGCTTTTTCAAATCACCTGCTATCAAAAGATTAAGGCAGATGCAATTCCTTTCATCTCCAACACAGAGAGCACAAGCCCAGATATTTCACAAAAATAAGGGAGATTGCACTCCTAAAGTCAATTTCCTGCAAACAACTGCCATGGATTCAAGCAGGCCTCTCTCTCCTATGCATACTTGTATCACTTTGGGCTGGGCATGATTTGGCCAAAGCCTGTTGCTGAGTTCATGCAGCTGCCTGCTGGACTCTTTTTTTTTTTCTGGCATAGCCTTCTGCAATGGATTCAGATTTGCAATATAAGGACTGCAATAGGCTAATTCTACCATAAAGTCATTCAAAGGGTTATTAAGGAAGTGCATTTTGAAATCTCCAAAGATGAGAGTGTCTTTTTAGAGTGGCCTTTGCCCCAAATGATCCTTTCCAGAAGGATCCCTAGCTTCCAGAATTAACATATCTGTTGCACTCCTGACACATTTGGACTGAGATTATGCATAAATGTTAAACTATACTCCAGCCAAATGAGCTATTATGCTCCATAGATTCCCATGAAGGAGAGTCAACTGTGACATGGAATTTGTCACATGTTATTCGCCTTGTGCATTCAAAGAGGCAATGGCTCAATGTTGGAGTAAGTCTGGGAGATCCAGATTCAAGAACAGCTGACCGGGTAACTCTGAAATGGCCAATGGCTGTACTCAGACATCATGCTTTAAACATGGCTGGATCAGTTGCATTCATGCTTGCTAAAGTTGTTCCTCATTAGTCTTTTTAATGTCTTAAAATGTTGGGCAGCCTCTTTGGTTTCCTGGTTTAATTTACTGGGCAAATCAAGAAAATGGATTAATTCAATAAGCAACTATAGTATGCAGAGATACTCTTTCTTAGCTAACATGTCTAACAGGTTTGTTACTGTAGAATAAAATTGGAGGAGAAATACTATGTGCATCATCTTGAGTTCTTATAGAAAGGCATGAAGAAAGGATAGATGGAGCTGAGGTGGTACAGTGGTTAGAATGCAGTACTGCAGGCTACTTCTGCTGCTGTCGGCTGCCTGCAATTTGGCAGTTCAAATCTCACCAGGCTCAAGGTTGATTCAGCCTTCCATCCTTCCGAGGTGGGTAAAATGAAGACCCAGATTGTTGGGGGCAGTATACTGACTCTGTAAACCACTTAGAGAGGGCTGTACCACTGTGAAGCATAAATCTAAGTGCTATTGCCATTGCGAAGGAGGGAGGGAAGGAAGGAAGGAAGGAAGGAAGGAAGGAAGGAAGGAAGGAAGGAAGGAAGGAAGGAAGGACATTTGAGAGAGATAAAGGTGCTAGTGATGTATAGTGATCTTAACTACACACAAACACACACACCCAAATGTTAGTAATCTTCACAGTTGGTCATGCAAATATCTCTATATAGAAATGTGTGCAACTGATGTCTAATCCAGAGAGGATTGGCAAATGTGACAAGGAGTTCTACATCCAACTTTATTATCCTTTTATTATCACACTTTCAGCAAGACATAGCATTGGTAGATTCCTCCTTCTGTGTAGGGATGGCCTTGCAGAACCAGAAGGAACCTTCATCTCATATCTTGTTATAAGGAGTTGAACACAGGCAGTGAAGCCAATGGCATGGCCTGAGCTTGACAGCAAGATGATCAGAATTTTTTTTTAGAAATGAGACCATCCTCCACACTGGATGATGATCATTTTGCAACATCAGTTATTTCCTGTGGGAAAATGCCTGATGGTTTTAATTTACTTCCATCTTTCAAATGAAAGTCCCAGTCTCTGTGTGCCAGACATGCCACCAAGCAGATGGCTATGCACATACATCAAGAAAGCATGTTGGAAGCTGTTCGAAAAGTTAGCTCTACAAAGGTATCCAAAAGCTGAGGAGTGCTTCTGCCTGCAGGTTAGCATAAGCCTGAACTAGGTTTGGTAGCAAGCTGATAGGTAATATCTCCTGTAAATTCCGTGAATGAGGAATATGATTTTAGATCAGAGAGCAAGGTTTTGCTTTTGTCATTGGCTGCATTTCTGCGCACAAACTTCTTGGAGCCATAATAGTTGCCCATAGCTACCTTTTCATGAGCTAATGCAATACCATGACCTAATGTTGTGTGAGCATCAAAAGGTCTTCCTTGGCTCCATGAATGTGGAGCTGTAAGTGTTTTGTATAGTTTTCGTGTGTATGTGTGTGCGTGTGTGTGTGTGCGTTCTATATTTTTGTTCATAAGGCATTTAGTCTATTCACTCAAAAGAAGCGGCATGTGGTGGAATCGCTTCTGCCTCTTACTCAGGTTTCTCCAACCAGGCTCAGCCAAAGGAGGACCAAAGCAAAATGATCTCTGGGACCTCCTCAGTAACAAAATATGGGTAGACATTTTCTTTGTAACTTCTTAGAGATTAACTGATAGTCCATACTGGTAAATTAAGATCCTGCAGTGCCCCAACCTCAGTCTTCTTCTGGAAATCACCAGCATCTGTTTGGTTCTATGGTCCATATAAGCTGGTTGGCCAGGTTTAGAACAAACAGTAGTAGGCTAAAACAAATTGCAGGAATATAATTACAGAATAGTTAAATGGGGATATCTTCATTCAGCAGGTGCCTTTAGAACAGTGATGGCTAACCTTTTCAGCTTGGTGTGTCAAAAATCGGGAAAAAGTGTAGCCTTCCTCAGGTCGTGTGTCACTTCAAGAAATATCAATAATTTGGTTTATGACGGACTGGGCTGGGGTGATCACACAGGGCTGTGAAACTCGTCTCCCTGGTCTCAGGGCTGTAGGTGCAGGATGTGGGGATCGGAAGGCCACCTTACAGGGCTGTGAACCTCATGGATCTCCTTTCCTCCTGTAGCATTCCTGAGGTAATGAAACTGACAAACCTCAGTTTATGGCGGTTAAAACTGGTTCTCTGCTGCAAAGATCTTGCGGCAGCGGTGACACCATGCCTCCACGGAACAAGCAGGGAGCAGGGATTGGAGCAGAGCACAGGCAGCCTCTAAATGTGCAGGTTTTCCCCACACCAACAGGCGTGTCAGTCAAAGTGCCTCGGCGTGTCACGAGTGACACGCGTGTCATAGGTTAGCCATGACTGCTTTAGAACAAGGATAAAATAGGTTTTTGAGGTTTGTTCTTCTTCCAGGAATTTGTTCTGGAAAATATTTCTGTACAGGGAGTGAAATATATTTCTGGACAGGGAAGGGAAGATATTTCTGGACAGGGAGGGGAAGATATTGGACAGGTAGCCATGCAGTGATTGTTCTTTAAGCATGGCAAAAAATCTACCTTAATGCAGTACTATGTGTGGGAATTGAGCTGAAAAAGTACTGGTAAGGAGGAGAAGATAAAAACCATGGATGGATGCATGGATGCATGGATGGATGGATGGATGCATGGATGGATGCATGGATCGCTATAGGCAGATATAGATGATAGATAGATAGATAGATAGATAGATAGATAGATAGATAGATAGATAGATAGATTAGATTAGATTAGATTAGATTAGATTAGATTAGATTAGATAGACAGACACACACACAGACGATAGATGATGGATGGATGGATAGATAGATGATAAATGAGTTTTAAACTCCATGTCTGCCTGATAGGGTTGCTTAAGCTTATGTCTGTGACATATACTCAGTCATGTTGGATGTTCTGGGTTTGCTGACATCAAAAGTATTTTTAAACCTTAAGCATGAGGAACATTAGCAGCCACATCAGCATACTTCTGGCAAGCACCCTGTTTTCCTGGCTGTGCTAGGAAATTACACCAGCATTTCCAGCAGATAGATGTGAAAATTATTCAGACTATATTCCACATGATTAATAATCCATCATGCAGGACTGATCTCACCTGTCCACTCATCCTCCTTGCAGTTGCTGCTTCCCAACTATTCAGAATAATATCACTGGTTTAGTTGGCAAAACAAAAACAAAAACAGAAAACAGAAGCATCTCCCTGATCAGCCTAATTCAAATGGAGACGGGGAGAGAATGGCAGCATGGGTTTTGAAGTACTTGCTTTCAGTGGAGAACTATTCTTATTGATAAGTTGCAGATCATGCAATGATGGTGCAGAAGAGATTTTGCGATTCCCACTGCGAAGCAGCAGTTGGTGGGGTGAATGCACAAAAGCTAAAAAAAAAAGACCCTCTCTTTTGCACAGCATGAAATGTGGACCTATATATTGGGTTAAATAGGATCAAATAGCAGCTTTCTAGCAACAAACACTGATTATAATTTTGTTTGCTGCCTCAAATGGTCTTGTTTAAATGAATGAGATGCCCAAGTTATTTGAACTTCATCCCAATCCTACACACATGACTTTCTTTTTCTAACGTCCTATGCCAGTGTCATGTTTTTCCTCCATTATTTTTCTTTCTTTTCTAGTCAGTGACAATGGTTCTAGGCAGGCAAACCCCAAATCTTGAAATAGCCCTCAGGCTTATAGGTTAGCCTAGTGCAGGGGTCTTCAAACTTGACAGCTTTTAAGACTTGTAGACTTCAACTCCCAGAATTCCTCCTCCAGTCGTGTTAGCTCAGGAATTCTGGGAGTTGACCTCCACAAGTCTTAAACTTGCCAAGTTTGAAGACCCTTGGCCTAGTGATTCTCAGCCTTTTGACTCGCCAGCCATGCTGTCAAAGCACCTAGGTGCTGCTTTTCTCAAGAAGAGCCTTTTTAGGTTCACAAGAAGTCATTCGTAATCCATCACATTTCTGTGAGATGGGTGGCATATAAATATGATAAATAGTTATATGAGAGAGAAGGGGGGAGAGAGGGAGGGAGATTTGATGATGCTTACCGTAAGTTTGACAGACAATTTTTTTTACTGCTGCAACTTTACTGTAATGAAAACTAACTAGGGCTGAACCAGCATTTGTCACTGTGAGACCAGCCTTCTCCTACTCCAGCTAACAACCTTGACACATTACCTTGTTTTGCCTCTAAAGCCCAAACCTTTTCAAGACTGCTCCAGTCCTGGTTTCAGTCAACATTTTCAGTTCTTTTTGCCTTCATGCTCCCCACAGGAGAGTGTCCATTCTAGTGTCATACTAGCCTGAGAAGAACCTTTTTAATTAGTGTTACTGCTGTGTCTTCTTCTTCTTCTTCTTCTTCTTCTTCTTCTTCTTCTTCTTCTTCTTCTTCTTCTTCTTCTTCTTCTTCTTCTTCTTCTTCTTCTTCTTCTTCTTCTTCCTCTTCCTCTTCCTCTTCCTCTTCCTCTTCCTCTTCCTCTCCTTCCCCTTCCCCTTCCCCTTCCCCTTCCCCTTCCCCTTCCCCTTCCCCTTCTTCCTCTCTTCCTCCTCCTTGCTGTATTACTGCTAGTATTGACAAATATTGTTCCACCTGAAGGGTTTCCAAAGCTGAATCCCCCTTTAGAGGGAGTACCCTCCATCTCACCATATGTCAGCCTTTCAAAGTAGTGCAGGCAGAAAATTAAATGCATAAATACCAACACTAACTTTATTGTTAACAGGAACAGAATGAAAGCTTTTGCCCCTTCCCTTTCCAAAGAAGTAGGGAAGGTGCCTTCTGAGAACTAAGGAAGGTGCCCCTCTCCCCAGTTCTTCCTCTGGATTCAATTCTCTCTTATCTAGGCTGTGTTTCTTTCTCATATCTCCCAAGGTAATTCTCACAACCCCATTTCATTATATGGGCTACTTTAGCCAGGGAGATGTCCATAATACCGTAGCAGTGGTGCCATAGAAACCCAAGGGTTTTCCTGGGTGGTTTTTGGAAGAAAGAGAGAGTGGTTTGGTTTTGCTGTCCTGTCCCACCAGGCTCACTTTACTGATTCTTTCAGTGTTGTAAGCTAATTTAGAAACCTTGTCAAGAGCAAGGGCATAAGTAACCCTCATGCATTTGGCACTTCAGAGCTGAAGGAATTGTCTCATTAAAATGACAGCCTGCAGGCAGATACTTAATTATTAATCAGTAGGAGAGCAGGCTGCGATTACGGGGCTCATTCATTTTCCTGGCAGCGGTGTAACTTTACGATACTATCAATCCTTCTTGCATGGCATAATTTGGTCACACTGGGTCTTCAGGGAAGAACAAACAATCAGCCTATCCCCCCCAAGGGCAGGAAGAAGCAGCCCCGTAAGCAGGAGCAGTGGCTTCTTCCCTGGGGAGAAAAGGCCACCCAGTTCAGATCATGTGGGATGGACACATCGTGGACTATTCTCACACGAGCAACACACCTTCTTGACAGTGACTGGTAGTGGCTTTATATGATGCCATGGAAACCTGCTGGATTTGCTGAAGCTATTATTAAGTGAATTTACTATGGCAGTGCAGCCCTTTGGAACTGAGCCATGAAACACATAGGAACATATATATATATATATATATATATATATATATATATATATATATATATATATATATATATATATATATATATATATATATGACACCTGCCTTAAAAGCACCTGCGTCTTTGCAATCTTTGGAAAGGACCCGTGTCAGGGCTCCAGTAGTTATCCCCATTTAAATCATAACTCTCAAGCTGAACTTCCAAAACTTAAAGAAGATTTATTAGGAGTAAACATGCCGGCACTGCCTGGGTGTAGCCGACTCTGACACACATCATTCATTGTCACCCTTGACCCTGGTTTTTCCCCACTCCCTGGGTGTGTCATAATTTATATTCTCCAATGGGACACATCCATAGCCAAGAGTCATCAATCATGCTCTCCAGTTAGAATTTTGCACAGCAGAAAATCCAGTCACCTAGTTACTATCTTTGAAAACTATTGATGGAATGCAAGCTGCCCACTGCGCCCCCTCCCTTTCTGTTGGCAACTCTAAAAAGACCATAGAAATATTTTATGAGTTGACAACATGAGCATTTTAAGAAGGCTGGGCAGATGCTACTGCATGCCCTGAAGCACCTTTAAGATATCAGATCCAAAATACAAGCCTGTTATTTACATGAGACTGAAACCAAATGGATATCAATTCATGGAAACACCAGTAATGTATAAACTGGGTATGAAAAAGATGTGATCCAATTTTCTTTCGAACGGACATGAAGCCTCTTTGTGTCTCTTTCTTGGATGGAGTGCTGTCCAATAGCAATAGCACTTAGACTTACATACCACTTTACAGTGCTTTACAGCCCTCCCTGAGCGGATTAAAGAGTCAGCCTACGGCCCCCAACAACCTGGGTCCTCATTTTACCAACCTCGGAAGGATGGAAGGCTGAGTCAACCTTGAGCTGGTCGGGATCAAACTCCTAATAGTGGAAATGCAGAGTTGGCCTGCAACATTGCCTTCTAACCACTGCATCACAACAGATGATTAAACAATACAGGGTGGAATGAATGGGTTAAGGATGCAAATGAGATTAGTGTAGATTAGATTCCATTTAGACTGCCTTTAATCATCTATTCCACCTCATAATACACTACAATTTGCTAGCAATTTGAGGGAGGACCTTGGGGCAACACCCACTCCTTGTCTATGGAGATTCTCAGTCATCCATGATTGTCCTAAAGGTGCTTTTTCAAGAGGCAACTGGACTTTCTGGTTTTTCTTTGAAGATGTTTTGCTTCTCATCTAAGAAGCACCAGGTGATCTTAACGACTGGCTAAAAGAATGCAAATGTCCAGCTGTCTGCAAGGAGTATAAATCCTTCCATTCCCCACTATCCAGTCAGAGCTGAAGAAACTTCTTGGAGGAGAAGTGAAATGTCTTCAAAGAAAAATTAGAAAGTCCAATTGTCTCTTGAAAAAGCACCTTTGGGACCCACTCCTTGTGTAATATTAAGAGATAATCAGAGTTGGAAGGGACCTTACAGATCATCTAGTCCAACCCCCCGCCCAAGCGGGAGACCCTACACCATTTCTGACAAATGGCAGTCCAATCTCTTCTTGAAGGTCTGAAGTGATGGCACTCCCACAACTTCCGAGGGCAAGCTGTTCCATTGGTTGATTGTTCTCACTGTCAGAAAGTTTCTCCTTATTTTCCAGGTTAAATCTCTCCACGTTCAGTTTCCATCCATTATTCCTTGTCTGGCCTACAGGCACTTTAGAAAATAGCTTGACCCCTTCCTCCCTGTGGCAGCCCCTCAAATATTGGAAGACTGCTATCATGTCTCCCCTGGTCCTTCTCCTCACTAGACTAGCCAAGCCCAATTCCTGCAACCGTTCCTCATATGTTTTAGTCTCCAGTCCCCTCATCATCCTGGTTGCTCTTCTCTGTACTTTTTCTAGAGTATCAACATCTTTTTTATAATGTGGTGACCAAAATTGAATGCAGTACTCTAGGTGTGGTCTTACTTACTAGGGGTGTGTGTGTATGTGTGTCTAGATCTTGGATCTTGAAAGTCCTAAAAGGGGTGTATACTCTAGTTTCCTCAACATTTTCAACCAGCTCATAGACATCTGTGATTAGTAGTTATTTCAGGATGTTCATGAATATTCCCATTATGCAAAAATTAAAACTGCTTCCTTGACAATTTTTCCATAACAGCTGAGGTAGTGATTTCCATTGCAACTCTATCCCCCACTCCCTCCTCCTTCTGTTTGTAACCAGCAATTCCGGCTAAATTAGAAATTAATTATTAGGGCTGTGTCGCATTCAGGAGCTACTGGGAGATCCTAGTTGAAGTCCACCCTCAGTCACGGAAGCTATAAGGCTATAACCTATAAGGCTTTTCTTTTTCTTTTAAAAAAAGCTATTTCATTGCCTTTAGCTTTTGAACAAAGTGCAGAATATACATCCAACAAAGAAAAACAAATAGCAAGTCCTATCCAGAAAGGTGCTTTAGAGAATGCCAGAGCAAATGTCGTGGCATCTACAACTCTTTAAAGCAGCTACCTCTTTTCCTAGGGCTACCTTCTTGCCGTTTGCAGCTGCCACATGACCTTGGAAAACAAGGAGGCAGTTGTGAAGAGTTGTATATAAGTGTTACAAGCATTCACACATTCATTCTGAAATGTCTCTTGGAAATAAAATCTGAAGGACTGCACGGTCCTATGAATTCTTTCTCAAATGCAAATTCGTCGGTAATAACAAGATGCCCCGGCAGATATGTTGCTACCGTTTTATAATCACTGGTGGCATGTGTTCCTCCTTCTTAAAAATATACCTGAGACTACCTAAGCAGAAACTACATCTTTGCCGAAGCCTCTAATTCATATGCAAGGCTGAGCCTCGGCTGCTCATTGTCAAGTCTACGAAGATTTCAGTCTCCCTCCAGTTACGATTTGCCTGAAAACAGCTACTATCCTTCCTCCCATAAATAGCACCATGTGGCTGCCTCTGTTCTGAGAGTTTGGGAGGGAGCAAATATAGAGATCTGGACTCTAAAAATACCTTCCCTCTCCCCCCCCCCTTCAAGCACTATTTTTTTTAATGCTTGTTAACCAATTGATGGATGCAGAAATTGTGCTTTTGATTTAATGCAGAAAATGCCCTCTAGTGGGGCTGGTGTGACAACGTGCAATGTAAATTTGTTTGACAATCTTCCTTCCTTCCTTCCTTCCTTCCTTCCTTCCTTCCTTCCTTCCTTCCTTCCTTCCTTCCTTCCTTCCATCCATCCTTCCATCCTTCCTTCCTTCCTTCCTTCCTTCCATCCATCCTTCCATCCTTCCTTCCTTCCTTCCTTCCTTCCTTCCTTCCATCCTTCCTTCCTTCCAACCTTCCTTCAATCCATCCTTCCTTCCTTCCTTCCTTCCTTCCTTCCTTCCTTCCTTCCTTCCTTCCATCCTTCCTTCCTTCCTTCCTTCCTTCCTTCCATCCTTCCTTCCTTCCTTCCTTCCTTCCATCCTTCCATCCTTCCTTCCTTCCTTCCTTCCTTCCTTCCTTCCTTCCATCCTTCCTTCCTTCCTTCCTTCCTTCCTTCCTTCCATCCATCCTTCCTTCCTTCCTTCCTTCCTTCCTTCCTTCCTTCCTTCCTTCCTTCCTTCCTTCCTTCCTTCCATCCTTCCTTCCCTTCCCCCTCCTGGTATTCCCCTCCCTCCCTTCCTTCCCCCTTCCTGTATTCCCCTTCCTTCCTTCCTCCCTCCCTTCTTCCCTTTCTTCTTTCCTTCTTTCCCTCTCCCTGTATTCCCCTTCCTTCCATCCATCCATCCATGCATGCATACATACATACATCCTTCCATTCCCCTCTCTTGGTATTCCCCCCTTCCTTCCTTCCTTCCTTCCTTCCTTCCTTCCTTCCTTCCTTCCTTCCTTCCTTCCTTCCTTCCTTCCTTCCTTCCTTCCTTCCTTCCCCCATATTCCCCTTCTTTCCTTCCTTCCCTCCCTTCCTTCCTTCCTTCCATCCATCCCTTCCCCCTCAGTATTCCTCTTCCTTCCTTCTTTCCTTCCCCCTCCCTGTATTCCCCTTCCTTCCTTCCTCCCTCCCTCCCTCCCTCCCTCCCTCCCTTCTTTCCTTCCTTCTTTCCTCCTTCCCTCCCATATTTCCCTTCCTTCCTTCCTTCCTTCCTTTCTTCCTTCCTCCCTCCCTTCCTTCCCCCTTCCTGTGTTCCCCTCCCTCCCTTCTTTCCTTCCTTCTTTCTTCTTTCCCCCATATTCCCTTCCTTCCTTCCTTCCTTCCTTCCTTCCTTCCTTCCTTCCTTCCTTCCTTCCTTCCTTCCTTCCTTCCTTCCTTCCATCCATCCCTTCCCCACTTCTCAGTATTCCTCTTCCTTCCTTCCTTCTTTCCTTCCCCCTCCCTTCCTTCCCCCTTCCTGTGTTCCCCTCCCTCCCTCCCTCCCTTCTTTCCTTCCTTCTTCCCCCATATTTTCCTTCCTTCCTTCCTTCCTTCCTTCCTTCCTTCCTTCCTTCCTTCCTTCCTTCCTTCCTTCCTTCCTTCCTTCCTTCCTTCCTTCCCTTCTAAAATGGTTTTAAAAACCTGGTGTTTTTTTTCCCCCAGGTCACACGTGCGTAGCTTAATTTAGCAACAGGCAGCCCTTGATATAGTGAATCCATTAACTCATATCTGAAGACTAAGGCTATATTTCATGCAGCGTTACCGCAGCTGCAGCCATGCTTATTTTTAGCCCCACTGTGTGAACATGATCAAGCTTGAATGCTAACAGTTTCGGTGTATAAAAAAAAAGGGAAGGGATTTGCAGAGAGTAGTATCTCTTTAAGAAACGATTTCATTTCTAGACAAGGAATCCCTTCTTCCCCCGCCCTCTCTGCCCAATGTAGGAAGAATCTATAATAAGATTGGCATCATCAGAATATTAGAAGGCAAAGGAATGCGTGGGCGTAGATTGCTGGCTATTGTTATAAATTAATCAACAAAATTACAGGAGCCTAGCCGAGTAAGTGTACAAGGAACGTGTGTTCCCTGAAGCAGCTTCTCTACAATGTTCCAGCTCGTAAGGGCAGCACGGATGACTCAGAGAGAGATGTGGCATCACAAAACGATCATTTAGACTTCTAAAAGTCTATTGATTTTCCCTCTGAAAACACTCCTCATTGTCCTGATGGAGGAACGGGGCTGGCTGATCCACATTTGTTGAAGTCCGGTTTAATTGGCCACCAGCGAGGAGAGCTGACATTGGCATCCGTGTAACCCTCATGCTAAGGAGTATGTGATGCTTCTGGCGGAATACCAACTGAGTGGTGTAAAAGCAAAGACAGGGCAGCAAAGTTGGTCTTGATGAGGAAAGTCATCTCTCTCTTCATATTTTCTGCAGAAAGGAATGATCAAACAGAACAAGAGGAAAGGAGAGAGATCAAGCAGAGGCTGACGAGAAAGGTAAGTTCCCTCTTACATCTTCTCTGTCTCGACCAAATATTTAAACACAGAGTTACTGTGATGCTGTACTGCAGCCAGACTGATTTGCTCACCAATGCTATCTGGGCTACTGAATCCTGACTAGCAGTGAGAAGATGCTATGGGGGATGGGTCCTGCAACTTTTTTTATCACCTCTCATAACAGCTTTGATTGAATTATAACCATATTTTGGATACAGTCCAAGAATGAGCATCATCATTAAGTCCTACCCTTTGCTGGACAGTGATTTGCCATTTAGCTTAATAATATTTGCATTTAGCTTAATAAGGAATGTGTGAGTTGGCTAATACCTCGGAGGACACATTCAAACTTTTCTTGACAGGCTTAGTAATTGAGCCAAGCTAGAAGTGTAAGGTTCTGCTATGACAAGTGTATTGTTGTCTGGATAAGCAAAATTAAACACATAGACAGAGGAGACTTGGCTGGGCAATAGAGGGTATGAGAAGGTTCTTGGAAATTTACTGGATCACCATCTAAATGGGAGAAAGCAGTGTGATGCAGCAGCTAAAAAAGCCAATGCAGTCTTAGTCTACATTAATGAATGCATTGCGTTCGAATCACAGGAGGCAATAGTGTTGCAGTACTCTCTACTCTACCCGCTAGACAACACTTGGAATGTTGTATCCAGTTGTGGCATTAAGTGGGGTTATGGAGTTAGTTCAGAGCTACTGTAATACTAAGGAAACTGGAAACCAAACCTTACGAAGACTTAGATGTGTTTTAGCTTTGCAAATTAGATGACTAAGATACATGTAAGAGACTACACCAGACGGAATTCTCCTTTTACAAGAGGGAGTTCTTGCAAGACAAGAATCAATGGGTTGAAATAAAAGAAAATCAGATTCATGTTAAATAGCAAGAGGGAAGCCCTGATCATAGGAATTTGAATCAGTAGAATGGTTTATCTAGAGTGAGGGTTGATTCCATCTCTCCTGAAGTTTTCAAATATAGCTGGATGGTTATTTGTCAGGAATAATTTGGTGAATGATTAGTCTGGACTGGAGTAAAGGATCTCTCATAAATCTATAAGTTCTGTGGTTTTATGAAACAGTGGATTATGTCTGATCAGTTTGGGCTTGAGATTCAGTTGGAAGATAGGCTGAATGTATCACAATGTTACAAATGAGGAAGATTCCTACTGTATCACACCGAAGCAAATTGCACACAAACTGAATGGAAGGCAAGGATTTTTGCAATCCTCCTCCTCAGTATTAATACGGTGCTCGGTCTGCAGACTCCTCCCACCCAAAATCTCAATACACACAGTTAAAAATGGGACTTGGTGTTTATTTAGAAGGGACAAGGTCCTAATACAAGCAATTTGGAACGAATGCTGAGCCAAAAGTTTCTGATCATCAGCCACATTACATCTTTCTATGCCAGGAACAAGAAGTGCTGCCTAAAGACAATTTTCAGAAAGGGATTCATTCGTTCGGTCATTCATTCCCCAAGAGAATGCACAAATCTTTTGTGGAAGTTCTAAATATAGTCTGGCATTAAAAATACATTGCAAAAGCTGCTACAAGTTTCCCTCTCGATGTACCTTCAGACTCTATGAATAGAAAGTACAGTACAGAGGAGAATGACATTTTCTGCCATTTCATCAAAGTTTCTCATGTAGGATTTTCGAACACACCCAGATGTTGAGTGACTGAATGAGTAGAAAGTAGTACTGTATTACCTGGCAACCAATGTACATTGCGTGCTTCTTTGTTCTTGGGCATCCATTCCTGAATTGGTCTTGTTGGCAGTGAATTTCACAATTATTGTCTGTTTGATTATAGGAAATTACTGCAGCCAACAAATCTGCTGGTTATCAGGAAGTGCCTAGCAACCCATTCATTGTTCTCTATTCCTTAAGGGAGAGAATATCTGTATATAGGTAGTCCTTAATTTATGACTGGTTGCTTAGCAACCGTTTTGGGCAGGGGGTTGGACTAGAAGACCTCCAAGGTCCCTTCCTGCCCTGTGATTTGATGTTTCTATGAACCCTGAAAAGATAGTTATTCAGATTCGAACCTCCTATGGTGGGAGCTACCCTGTGGTTATGTGAGTGTATTTTGAGCCCTGAGCAATGAGCCTGTGTTTATGGCTGCTATGGGTCGTGATTTCCAGCAACAAACACCCATGGAGAACAAAGAGTTTGCTTAACAAAAGTAAAGGTTCCCCTCGCACATACGTGCAAATTGTTTCTGGCTCTAGGGGGTGGTGCTCATCTCTGTTACAAAGCTGAAGAACCAGCACTGTCCAAAGACGTCTCCGTGGTCATGTGGCTGGCATGACTAAATGCCAAAGGCACACGGAACACTGTTACCTTCCCACCAAAGTGGTCCCTATTTTTCTACTTGCATTTTTAAATGCTTTCAAACTGCTAGGTTGGCAGAAGCTGGGACAAGTAACGGGAGCTCACTCCGTTACGCAATGCTAGGGATTCGAACTGCCGAACTGCCAACCTTTCTGATCGACAAGCTCAGCGTCTTAGCCACTGAGCTACTACGTCCCCTTTTTAACAACCATAGCATTTGCTTCATGACTATGGTGTTCGTTTAACAACCACCACAAGAAAGGTTGTAAGATTGGGTGCGGTCATGTGACAACTTTCTTAATGATTGTCCCAATTTACAATTCTAATTGCAGCTCAATTATGGTCAAAAGTCAAGGATTACCTGTAGTCCCTTAGCAAGACAGCAGACAGTATTAGGTAGTCCTCGACTTACAACCACAATTGAGCCCAAAATCTCTGTTGCTAAGTGAAAACATTTATTGAGTGAATTTTGTCTCATTTTATGACCTTTCTTGCCATAGTTGTTAAGTGAGTCCCTTCAGTGGTTATGTTAGTAACAGGGTCGTTAAGTGAATCTGGCTTCTCCCATTGATTTTGCACATCAGAAGACTGCAAAAAGTGATCACATGATCTCGGGACACTGCAACTGTCATAAAGATGAGTCAGGTGCCAAGCGTTTGGATTTTGATCATATGACCACGTGGATGCTGCAATGGTGTGAAAAATAAGTGTGAAAAATAGTCATGTCACTTTTTTCAGTGCCATTGTAACTTTGAATGGACACTAAACAATGGTCACTGAACAAACTGTTGTAAGTCAAGGACTACCTGTACAGATTCCAGCAAGAGGGCTATGGAAAGCAACTTATGTTTGACTGAAAAACAGAAGTGTGCCATGAAAGGAAGGCAACTCAGTTTCATTACCTTGAACTATATATATCTATCCGTCTATCATCTATCTATCTATCTATCTATCTATCTATCTATCTATCTATCTATCCATCCATCTCTGCATCCATCATCCATCCACTCACCCACCTACCTACCTATCTGTCATCCATCCATCCATCCATCTATCCATCCATCCATCCATCCATCCATCTATGCATCCATCAACTATATATATGTATGTATGTATATATATATATATATATGGATGGATGTATCCATCTATGCATCCATCATCTCTATCTATCTATCCATCTATGCATCCATCATCCATCATCCATCCATCCATCCACTCACCCACCTACCTACCTTTCTGTCATCTATCTATCTATCTATCTATCTATCTATCTATCTATCTATCTATCTATCTATCTATCTATCCATCCATCTATGCCTCCATCATCCATCCATCTATTCACCCACCCACCTACCTACCTATCCATCCATCCATCCATCCATCCATCCATCCATCCATTTCCTACCTTTATTATTTTTATAAATAACTCACAAGGTAGTGAACCTACACAATGCTCCTTCCTCCTCCTATGTTCCCCACAACAACCACCCTGTGAGGTGGATTGGGCTAAAAGAGCTCAAAGCCACATAACCAGCTTTCTAGCTTGGTGCCTTAACCGCTAGACCAAGTTGTCTGTTTTCCTGCAGTGTTACCTCAGGAAAGACTGAGATAGTTTGGAAAGCAGGCTAACGTGGAGCAACAGGCTTGCTTCATGCTTACAAGGGAAGGGTCAAACCAACCGTGAGGGAGTTTTTGGATGAACCTTCATGGAAGTGAAAGATCCTTCTAAAGACATGCCTGGTCTTAGTTCCAAGCACTCATTTTCTCTCACTGCTGCCAGGAGCTGAGTGAGCAAGCTGGCAGCAGGAATAGGAAAGATTGTAAGAACATTGAAGAGGGCAATTTTTGGCATGTCTACCTCCTACAGATATCCAGAGGCTTTCTACCGCAGTTTCATGGCATGTTTTGCCATCTAGAGCCAAGAACACACTGGAATGCACGTTGAGTGCAGGAAAGTTTGTAACACGGATCTATAAAAATGACATCACCTATCCTCCTATACCCACATTATTGATCGTAGAAATGTCACCTGCAGAGCACCACCTGCTCTTGCTGAAATGGGGATGGGCACATCCAACACAAAGTTGTAGAATGACAATGCATGGCATTCATTTTTGAATGCCAGTCCATCAGAGTGTAAGAAATGCTTTGTGCGACTAGACCTACAGTCCGTTTGGTCCAGTATTCTGTGTGACCTAATGATCAACTTGACATAAGTTGGAAGTTTAACTTTGGTCATAGGTTTTTCATGTTTATAGTTTTATTAGGTTGCATTTTAAAATATAGGTTGAAGTTTGCCTTCCTAACGGTATACCCTGCTGGGAACTCAGATCTAACTTGAGAAATCATGCACCTAATGTAAAAAATAAAAAAGGGGTTAGGGTTAGGGTTTTTAGAAGTTTTCAAGCTACTAAATGCAGCATTAAAAAAGAAAAGTTTCTTAGGAGATATCCTGAGTTTACAACTGAGCCGTGGTGGTGCAGTGGTTAGAATGCAGTATTGCAGACTAATTATGCCGACTGCCAGCAGTTCGAATTTCATCGGCTCAAGGTTGACTCAGCCTTCCCTCCTTCTGAGGTGGGTAAAATGAGAACCCAGATTGTTGGGGGCCATAGGCTGAGTCTGTAAACCGCTTAGAGAGGGGCTGTAAAGCACTATCAAGCGGCATATAAGTCTAGTTGCTATTGCTGTTGCGATTACAACAGAGCAATTGTAAAGCAGCCCAAGGAGTGTTTAAATTTTGGTCATGAATGAACAACTGTATCAAATAGAAACACCTTCTTACATTCCTAAATGTGTTCCAAAGAAGTCAGCAGAAATGAAATGTAGGCATTTTTGTTAATATTCTCCACCCAAGTTTCTTTACAGTTTTCACATTTCATGATTTTTTTTCTTCCTCCCAAAGCTTAATCAACGACCTACAGTCGATGAATTAAGAGACAGAAAAATCCTCATCCGATTCAGCGATTATGTGGAGGTGGCAAAAGCGCAGGATTACGACCGACGAGCAGACAAGCCATGGACCAGGCTTTCAGCGGCAGACAAGGTACTAAAGGCGTTTTTTTGTTTTTATGGGCATATGCCTGCCAAAGGTGTAATGTGCCACCCTTCCCTTGACGCCAGATTATACAGATAGTTCTGGACTTACGACTGTGATGGAACCTGCCCATGACAGTCATAAGTCATCATAGTTGCAAAGCAAGTCATCACCCAATCTTAGGACCTCTTTTGTGTCAGTCATTAAACCAATCACCATACTCATTAAATGAACACCGCAGACATTAAGTGAACCCATTGTTTGCTATGGGGTATTTTTGCCGAAAACTGGAAGTAAACGCCATTTTTTCAGCAAAAACGTAAATCATGGTTGTGTGATCATGGGATGCTGCAAACAGCTGTACATGTGGACCAATTGCCAAGCACCCAAAATGCAGCTATGGGATGAGGGTGGAGCAGCTGTCATAACTTCAGAACCAGGTCATCAGTACCTTTAGGGTTGGGCCATGGTAACCTCAAACGGTCCCTAAGTGAGTGGCTGGAAGTCCCCTGTACATTAAACCAAAGCCACACAAACATTGAGTTGTAAGAAGCTATTTAGGGCCTTGGGTCCAACTTCCTAGCTCAGAACAGACATCCAAATGAAAACATCCCCAATGGAGAGTGTGTATAGCCTCTCCTTGAATACATCCAATCTGGGTTGCTGGTCCTACCGTCGGACTGGTATTAACAGATTAACAGAATGACAAAGTTGAAAGGGACCTTGGAGGTCTTCTAGTCCAGCCCCCTATGCCATTTCAGACAAATGGTTGTCTAATCTATTCTTCAAATCCTCCAGTGTTGGAACACTCACAATTTCCGAAGGCAAGTTGTTCCACTGATTAATTTTTCTCACTGTCAGGAAATTCGGTTGGTTCTTTCCTTGATTAATTTCCATCCACTGTTTCTATCCTGCTTTCAGGTGCTTTAGAGAATAGGTTGACCCTCTCTTCTTTGACAGTCTCACAGCCACAAGTGGGGCTGTCAATCCCTAATGTTTTGCTTTTGAACAATATTGTTTAGATACAATGTTTCCCAACCGTGACAATTTAAAGTTATGTAGTTCCCAGAATTCCCCAGCCAGCATACAACTATTGTAAATTCTTGCTGATTGCTTTTACCTATTCACACATGGCAATCCCTCAGTTTGATTTAAGTATGGTGGAAAAACAGAATTTATTAAGGAGCTATTTCACGGACCCCTCCACTTATGGAGTTACTGTGTTGCCACCCATTGCTTGGGATGTGGAAGAGACTTCAACAAACTGTTCAATTGGAAGAGCTTATGGTTCTTTATAGAGAGGGATATCATTTCATTTAAATTTTAAGCTGTGCCTTTTCTTACCAGTTTTAAAGAATTAATTCACCTTGTTTCTGTTTGAATTTTCCAGGCAGCCATTCGTAAAGAGCTAAATGAATACAAAAGTAATGAAATGGAGGTGCATGCATCAAGCAAGCATTTGACAAGGTCAGTTGCCCAGATAGTATGTATATGTATTCATCCATTGAATCTCTCTCTCTCTCTCTCTCTCTCTCTCTCTCTCTCTCCCTCTCCTATCTATCTATCTATCTATCTATCTATCTATCTATCTATCTATCTATCTATATCTATTAATACATCTATCTATCTATCTATCTATCTATCTATCTATCTATCTATCTATCTATCTATCTATCTATCTATCTATCATCTCTATCTCTATCTCAAAAACCTGCAGAATGTTCTCACCCACTGCAGCACTCTTCCAGAACTTGGAACAGTTGCTAGGGTCCAATCTGGGTCAGTCAACAGGATGAGAGGTTTAGTCTTCCGAGCTTTTGAACTTGTGCTGCAATCCATCTCTATCACCTCTCACCTTCTGTTAAGAGAGAAGTTTCCTGAAGATGGATTCCAGCACAGGTATGAACACCTCGGAAGACTAAACCTCTGGCTCCAGTGATCGGTCCAATTTGGATCCTGCAACATTAAGCTGGGTCACGCATGTTAGCCTTAACTTGTGAGTTGCTGAGGCGTCCAAGGTGGTTGAAATGAAACTGACCTATCTACTTTTTATCCCAAACTCACCATCAATTTACTTGATAATTCTCTAAGCATAAGAATTTAACTTCAGGTCGGTCAAATAATGAAAAATACATTCGCTGTTATGCAAAGAACAGGAACAAAAACAAACCCTGTAAACATTCAGCACAATTTGAGTGAGCACAGACCATTTTTAAACAAAAGATAACTTACGGTGTACCCAGAAATACTAATTCAGTAGTCTATATTGATCTGCCTATGGAGGAAATTAAAGAAAACAGTGTAGGAAATCTAGCTGCTTGCTAAGATTTCAGATCAGGCCCATAAATATGATAATATTCAGCAGTGAAAATTACAAAAGGCAGTAATTATTCTCTTGAAACATGCACATTGATCTTTTAATTGCAACCAATTTGTGAATATAATCTACTGATCAATTTCCTCACCTGAGCAAAATTGATCAGACAATGTCTATGCACTTGAAATTCTTCAGATGCTGTGTTTGCTTGGTATAGGAAGATTGACAATAATCACAATCAGAGTTGCTACCAAAGCCCAGTCTAAACTGAAAATTGAAATGAATTTAGAGATTTCAGCTCAGGTGAAACATTTTAACTTTAAGGCACTCAGATGAAATTGGTGGCATTTCTTTGGGCAGAAGCCATTTAATTCTTAAATTGTTATTAAGTATCACCAAAATAAAAATTCAGTAGAAATGTAAGAGCTCCACTTTAACTTTAAAATGTTGAAGATAAAAGTTTTGATTTGACTACCAATAGGTAGGTAGATAGATAGGTTAACTAACTTGTCCTTAGATCCTTGCTTTTTTTTTCTTACATGAAATTGATTTTTGTGATAGAACTTCTAAACAATTGCCATAACCACTTATGTCTTCTCCTTTTAACTTCTAGATTCCACAGGCCATAGAGATTTTCTTCTGCGAAGAATTTGTCTACTTTTTTTGATATCCACTACTGAACACGCATCAGGGAAAACATGAAGGCCTTTCTCTGAGGTTCAGTCTACGAGAAGCTGATGTTTCAGGTTCTGGAAAGACTGCAGATTCTCTCTCTGCAGCTCGTATTTAAAACGAACTAATCCGTCACCTTGGAGCCGCAACCCTCAAGGTGTTGGGAGAACTCACTGACAATATTGAACTCATCCAAAAGGAAATGACTGCATTCCTTTGCTACTTGTTTTAAACTGAATTGCTGCATATCTTGAGAAAGGAGATGTTGTGCATGTACAGGCTCTACCATTCCAAGGCCTCCGACATAATGGACACGGCGCACACCATCATTCAGTATTATCATGGTGACGAGACATTGGGAACTTATCACGATTAGTTTGTACAAAACACTTAAGTTCATGTTCTACAAAGTTATTTACGATATTGTTTCTTTTCTTTTTTTATATATATAATGTCTAACAAAACACTCCTCTTTTTTTTTTGAACTCCTGTTCATTTTTTTTTTTAATTAAATGATTACTTACTGCAGAAAACAATTCCACAGACTTCCATGTTTTATGGGATTTAGCATCAGAGTTTAAAGGAACATGGGAAATAATCTGATTTCTTCTCTCTCTCTCTCTCTCTCTCTCTCTCTCTCTCTCTCTCTCTCTCTCTCTCTCTCTCTCTCCCTCCTCTCTCCTCCCTCCCTCCCTCCCTCCCTCCCTCTCTCCCCTCTCTCTCTCTCTCTCTCTCCCTCAAGCAAGTTTTATATTAGCGGCTTCCATTTTCCAGAAGGAAGATTCAAGTGTAGGACTGCAAAAATGGATAGTATTGGGTCAATTTTTGTTGGGGTGACTGAGAAGTTGAACTAGTTCATTGGAAAAGGGGTAGTTGAAGGGTGAGGACCTATTTTAGGCTACTATTATTCAAAAGGGCAGGATTAAAATGCAGAATATCTGTACATGTGAAATGGTTGCAATCCACCTGTTTGCACAGTGTGATGTGAAATTTGACAACGGCCTACCTTAATGGAGAAAGTGCTCCTACTAGAAGAGTTACAGAAGTAAATGAGTAAAAAAAATTAGAACATCTGAATCCTGATTGGGGATAGTTTCCACAAGAGGCACAACCACAACTGCTTGGGTATCTGGGTATCTGGTGAATGCAGTTGTACACCTAATGATCTCAGATCACTTCCCGCCAATACTTTTAGGTAAGTCTTGCAAGAGTAAAATCAACGGACAAAAATATGTAATGTTGCAAACAGAATGTTACAGCTCATGTCTAATATATTCTGTGAGAATTACAAGTCCTCCAGTTGCAGACAAAATGCAAAGAGCAGCTGAGTAAAACCATGGTATGGAAAATGCAGACCTATGCAATCTTTAACCCATTCAGGCGGACATAATGCATGAGGCATAAACAGCAGCCAGCTAGAAATTACTAATCTCATAAACAGCTCACTGTTGGAAGAACTAAAAGACCAGGTTATGAATAGATCATCATGGGAAAAAATTGGTTTATGGGGGTTGCTAAAAGTTGAGAACAACTTGAAGGAACGTTACATAATCAGTCAACCATCAATCCATCAAACAGCTTGCCTTGATAGATAATCATGTGACAACATCTGATTGATCACAAGTAGTGGAAACCTGAGTTGAGGCATTAAAAATGATGTCAGAGAAAAGAATAAAACACACAGTAAACTCATGCCACACAGTGAAATTCCCAACAGGACTACACTGTCTCGCTCCAATGCACTTCTGAGTGAATTATTAATATATGTACCGAATCTGGTTTATGCGTGCTTAAAAATATTCTGGTTTTGCATTATGCAAGATGTTATTTGTAAATGTGTTGCAGTTTATATGCGTGAGTAATCCCCATTCCTAAAATTGGGAGGATGATTATGCTGAAAAATGTTTCAAAGGTCTATTATCCTTAAAGTCCTGGGTTGCACTTTCATACATATTGAACATTTTGCTTTCCTTTTCCATAATTCATTTTAATTGGGAAAACTTTTGTGCAGAAAAGATCCCCATAGATTACTGTTTACTGAAACTGAAATCAGAATTGACCAAATTATAATGAACAGCTATCTCAATATGAAGTCCACAATATATACAATACATACAATTCTTCATAAAGAAACATGTGCATCAGCGCAAGTAAGAGGCTATGAGGTGGGGAGTATGAGGTGCAATCTGGAACATATTTTCATTTGCCTGTTCTATTCTAATTTTTGGTCCCAAGAAAGCTGACAGCAAACAAATAATAAAGAAGGAAGGAGGGGAAGCTTTGGATCCAGTGGAACCAGTGATTGACAAGTCGACCCTCCAATCAGAATAATTTGCAATTGCCCAATCACTGATCATTTCATTCAGTGAAAAGAGATAAGAGATGATCTCTGGATAAGAAAGTGGGGAATTTTCTGCTGCATAGACTTAATACTGACACTATCAGTATTAAGTCTGTGCAACGGAAAATTCCCCATTTGAGAAAGTTGCTCTAGAACAGGGCTGTCAAACTCGGGGTCCACAGGCCAAATGTGTCATACGGTGGCCATGCCCATGCCTGGTTTAGCAAATCATGGCACCACATGATGTCCCAATATGTCACATGGTACTGCTATGTTTGACACTCAGGGGTGAGATTCTACCAGTTTGGACCGGTTCGGGTTAAGTTTTCACCTGGTTCGCTGAACCAATATTTCAACACCCAGATGTTGAGTGACTGAATGAGTAGAAAGTAGTACTATATTACCTGGCAACCAATGTACATTGCGTGCTTCTTTGTTCTTGAATTGAATTGAATTCCTGAATTGGTCTTGTTGGCAGTGAATTTCACAATTATTGTCTGTTTGATTATAGGAAATTACTGCAGCCAACAAATCTGCTGGTTATCAGGAAGTGCCTAGCAACCCATTCATTGTTCTCTCTATTCCTTAAGGGAGAGAATATCTGTATATAGGTAGTCCTTCATTTATGACTGGTTGCTTAGCAACCGTTTTGGGCAGGGGGTTGGACTAGAAGACCTCCAAGGTCCCTCCCACCCAGCCCCTCCCAGGAGTCTCACGCAATGCAGGTAAGTGCAGGGTCCGTGTGGAGGGTCTGGGAGGGGAAAAATGGGCCTTCCAGAAGTCCAGAAACGGGCCTGCTTCCAGCTTCCAGAGGGCCTCCAGAGCCCATGTTTTGGGGGGAGGCCTCCAGATCCTTGGGAAGGTGAAAATCGGCCCTCCCAAAGTTCCAGTAGGCCACACCCACCATTTTTGAATCCCACCCCTGCCCCTATTGCAGAATGATCTGATTTGGATTTAATGTTTTGGTTGGCCAGTCTATATATGCTTAGAAAATTGTAATTTCTCCAGTGTTGCAGTCACATTTCTTCTCCCAAAGGTGCTTTTTCTGGAGGCAACTGGACTTTTTTTTTTTTGAAGACGTTTCTTCTCATCCAAGAAGCTTCTTCAGCTCTGACAGGACAGTGGGGAATGGAAGGATTTATATTCCTTGCGGATAGCTGGTCATTTGCATCTTTTTAGAGGGTCATTGAAGCACTTGGAAGTTTATCGGTGTCCTCAAGGTCTCCTGAGTAGTGCTCCTGGTTTCTGTAGTCTGCAATTTTCCCTTTGGAAATCCATTCCTATTCCCATACCATTCCAAGGGTGTTCATCCCAAATTGTATAGCTAAAAGTCTGTAGAGATTCTCAGTCATCCAGGTCATGGTTGTCCCAAAGGTGCTTTTTCAGGAGGCAACTGGACTTCCTTTTCTTTTGAAGATGCTTCACTTCAGAACCAGCAGCACTACTCAAGTGACCCTGAGGACACAGATAACCCTCCAAATGGCCTCAATGACTCTAAAAAGATGCAATTGACCAGCTGTCTGCAAGGATTACAAATCCTTCCATTCCCCACTATCCTAGTCAGAGCTGGAGAAGCTTCTTGGATGAGAAGCGAAACGTCTTCAAAGAAAAAAACAAGAAAGTCCAGTTGCCTCCTGAAAAAAGCACCTTTGGGACAACCTTGACCTGGGTGATTGAGAATCTCTAGACTTTTAGTCACATTTCTTATTCCACTATGAGGAATTGAAAAGGCTGCCTTAACTGCTGATTGGAACACTCTAACCTCACAAAATATATAAATATTTATGGCACACATTACTACACGAAGGGGATTTCTCTGTGTAGCTATTTTCCAAGCTCTAAACTGCTTTGACCGCATCAATCACCCTTAGCAGAATGACGATGTAAGGAAAGACCTGGATTTAGAGCAATCTAGATCTAAGGAGAAATTTCCTGACAACGAGAACAATTATTAGTGGAGCAGCTTGCCTCCAAAAGTTGTAAGTGCTTCATCACTGGAGACCATTTGTCTGAAATTGTATAGGGAGGTCTCCTGCTTGATCAGGAGGTAGAAACAGAAGACCTCCAAGGTGTAAGGTCCAGCCTCTCCCCATCTCCGTCAAAACAAGTATAGACTCTTGAAAACTTTGTATTTCAAAAGGAACCTTATTGAAAAGGGGTGAAAGCAAGTCAGAATTCAGAGCAGGCTCTGAGGTCCCTCCACATACGACTAAAATATAGGAAATTAGAAACCCCTCCCAACAGTCCGATGTGTATTCCACCAATCCGCAGGTGTGAAGATGTTATTGTACCGGTGTATCTGAGGAAGCAGATAAGAAACGTTTTCTTAGGGCTATCTTCCAGCGTTGCAATCCACATGGCCCCCTCCTCCCCTTGCATTCCCTCAAGAGCTGAGAATTTTCCGGGCATTTGAGGCGCCAGGCAATGGTTATAAATCAAGTAAGGTTATGTAAAAGACAAGGCAAGAAATAAGATACTTAGGATACATAGAGAGGAAAAAGAACAAAATGTATCAAATCCAACCCCACCCCACCCCACCGCTGCCCTTTCTTTCACTGAAGAATGGCAGATACACGGGTCTGACAAAAGATCTCTTATATAACTATGTTATTCTGTTGGTCTTCCACCTGCTATGTCAGAGATGCATACATAAATTCTATGTATAAAGCTTAGAAGCTGGAGGTAAGGCTTTTGGTAGATGTGTGCATTTCCATGTATAGACTGTTGTAGGACCAAGAGAGGTGCACAACAGATTTTCATCATTAGTCCCTTAAATGAGAAATGAAAATGCCTGCAATCTCATCTCTTATCTCTTGAAGTTGTTTCTAACAAATTCAGTTGGTTTCAATCAAAATTCAGGAGGACCACCTAGTGGGAATAAAAATTACTGCAGAGAGAGTTTTCAAAGTAAATTGCATGCAACTCAGCTCTACTGGATGAAATCGCAGAAAGTCTAATTGCAGGTTGGTCGTTAGGGTGTAAAACGATTAAAGAATTTTGAGTTGAATGAGCAGCTTCCTTTAAAAATATGATTCACCCCTTAAGGTTAAGCTTTCAATACAAATACTGCTGATTGTTGGGGTGTGGGGGGGAGGAAATGTTTAATGTTTTAGTTCCTTAATTTGGAAATTCAGAATACCTTAGTTCTCATTGCTCCTATTAAATTCATACAACCTTAGCTCTCAATGCTGTCCAGTCAGAAAAAAATGTTCTCTTGATGTATCCTTTGAATCTCAAGTTGGTTAAATCTTTTGACCAATCTTCTCATCCCTATTAGATTATAAATTACATAGAAACAATTCTACAGCATATTTCTAGATTTGGGGAAATAAAACCACAACAGCAGAGAAGCAGATTTAATATCTATGTCAGTTTCAATTGTTAATGCAGTCATTATGAGGCCACGTGATCTAGCATGTAAAAAACAGAGAAGAATATTTGTATCTCAGGGTTACAAAATTTGGGTAATAAAATGTCTGAAAGAAAACAACCAACCTCTGCACCAAGGACTCATTGCAAAATACTGCATAGATAAATGGCAGCAGACTTCTCCAAGAAAGATAAAAGCATGTGGGCAGGATGCTGCCCATGTTAGTAGTGTATTTAGCTTGTTTGCATGTTCAATGTCATAATCAGGGGCTCTGTAACATAGTAAGAACCGAAATGTGATATTTAAGGACAGTTCACAGACGATGGTCTCAGGAAGAGCAAGCTCCTGGGTAACTTGGATGTTTTTTAGATGTAGGGACTTTTTATAGACGATAGCAACACCACCTTCTCTACGGATTTCATGATCTGATCGGTAAACATGATAGTCTCTTACTGTGGTAATGGAGTCAGGGAGAGATGCCATGAGCCATGTTTCACAGACAAATATAATGTCGAATTTAGCCGTATTTAGTAAGAGGAGAAATTCAGGTATTTTATTTACAAGGCTTCTTGCATTGAGTAGCTTGCATTTAAGGCCAGTTATGGTTGGAATAGAGGAAGTTAGGGGCATGTGTGCCTAGTTTTGAGTGATGCTGGATTGGATGGGGTGGGGTTGGATGCAGAGGGGTGGGTTGTGTGACTTTCTTTTGATGCAATCAGCTCAATGTATAGGTCCTTTTCTCCATTGTCTAGATGGTTTTTGAGTTCTGCGCGGAGTTCACGGGAGCGGATTCTTTGCAGTATGGATAAGTCTGGTCTTGAGTGAAGTTGTTTGTAGTTGGGATTGGTTTTTGCAATGGCGTTTATTGTATGAATGAATATGCATTTGCTGGACTCATTTTTGCATACAACTCTACAAAATCTTGGGACCACAGAGCCGTCATTGTATTTGCACCCAGGGCCATATCTGGTTATTTCAATGATATCTTCAGGAGAGATATTTGTTGTATTTGAGTTGCTTATGATATCGCAAACTTTGGTGATGTCGTCTGATTCGTTGGTGTCTTCGAGACTAAATAAGATGGCATTTGGACATTTCTGTTCACGTTCCATGGTGTCTCTGATGAGTAAGGAGATATTATTTGTGGAATTATCTGAAGGGATAGTAATTGTTTGTGGCTGTGGTTTGGTGGTTATTTTTGGTTGTAGTTGTGATTGTAGTTGAGGTAGTGGTTGTGGTTGTTGTGGGATTTGATTTTGAGCTGAAAGGTACTCACTTATATATGCTGTATTTTTTTTTCAAGAGAGATTAGGCTTGCTTGTATAGTTGTTTCAAAACGTGTTGCTAAGTGCTCTTCTATTGAGTGAATGAGTGATTCTATGCTTTCAACTCTGTCAGGTAGGGTACTCAGTTTGTTTAGCTTAGGAGAACATGATGGACATAGATAAAAGAATGTATCTGAATTTTTAACCATATCAGCTAGGCTTTTGTTTGCGTTTAAGCAGGCAGGGAGGGCTAGATTTTCGCATAGGCGGCATTTGATGTAAATTTCGCTTTCATTGATGGTTTCAAGACATCTGAAACATGTGCAGGAGTCTGGGAGGTCATTGGTAGAGATGTTTTTCTTTTGTTTTGGTTTGGAGTTTTTGGCTGGCATGGTCAATGGCAATAGTACACTAAACAATTGCAATAGCTAGTTAATGTGATAGGTAGACAGTTACTTAATGAATGTTGGTAATTAATAAATGTTAATTGATATGTTAGAGAACAAATCAAAAGTAAGGTTACTTATTAGTAAAACTCAATCAATCAATCAATTGGTTATTCAAATCACTCTAATCAAATAATTTTGCTAAGCAACAAACAGCCTAATTTATTACAGTAATTACTAAATTCAATTAAATTCATTAAATCACTGATTTTACTAATCAGATATTCAGTAATTACACTATATGCACTAAACACTCAATCATACTAATCAATAAAAACAATAAATCAATTAATCATTTGATTAAAAATTAATTATTTTAAAGAAATTGATTTGGAGATATCATTATCTAATCTTTGATATAGGTCTTGAGGTAGAAAGTTATAAGTTTTGAGATAATGAAAGTAATGAAGTAGTATTGAGAGTCAGTAAGTAAAGGGTTATTACTTTGCTTAGCTGTTGCTGATATCTGAGAATAGGTTTATAACCCCTAATAAACTGGCAGGAGGCCTCTTTTTCTGGGCTGGAGAAACAGCAGTTTCTCTTTCCTCTTGAAAACAATCAGTGAGCAAGGGTTTACACTCTCTTTCTTGTTTTGTAGATTGAGTTTTTGAGATAGTAAAGATGCAAAGATGCTGACCGGGGTGGGGGATCTCTGGCCCCTTCTTCAGCAGAGATAAACAGAACAATTTACAGGGAGGCAACAGGAAACTTTTTGTTTTTGTTTTCCCTTGATGAATGGGATTTCTGGGCCCCTCCCCTTAAATACACTTTCAAAGTTTGTTGCTTTAAGAGGCACCTAGATAGTCTTGCATTGGCAATTCGAACAGTTTATATTTTTACTATGTAGACTCAGATTTGTATTGAGCATTTGTTCCTGGCTTCAATATACTTCTGCTTCTATCACAAGAAATAAAATTGCTTCCAATCTTCACAGGAGTTCAGTTATAACAAAACTAATCTACTGTCCTTTTAAAGAGGGAATCTGGATTAGCAATTTAGTGAAGAGGGAAGGAGGGGCTGCAGGGGGAGAAGCAGTCTGCTTCACACCCTGGCTGCAAATGTCTGAAGACCGACTCACAGCTCCCGGTGCTCACCGCCCTGCAAGGATGGGATGAATCTCACCGTCTCACCGCCCTGCAAGGATGATCGCAGAGCCCCCTGTACTGGTGAGCCCCACTGCCTTACCTTCTAGTAAGGATGGGTCAAGTCACAGATCGTTGAGCGCTTTTGAATACTGCCCTTTGAATTTAGCGCTTACTGAGGAATGAGCTCTTTCAAGGATGGGAGGAATCGGAAATTTCTGAGTACTTTTGAATTGAGTGTTTACTGAGGAATGGAGCTCTTTTCTGGCTTGATGGCAAGTCTCGGGCGTTAGGCTTTCCACCTCGCTGGCTGGACCCACAGGGATTAGAGCAGGAGTCCCCAACCACCGGGCCGCAGACCGGTACCGTCCGCGGAACAAGTCCTACCGGGCCGCTGGCTTGTTGGCGCCATCTTTTGATGAAAAAGTGCTTCCGGTGAGCTTTTCCGGTAGAAAGCTCACCAGAAGCACGTTTTCATCAAAAAGATGGTGGCGCTAGCGCTTCGGTGAGCTTTTCCGGTAGAAAGCTCACGGAAGCACGTTTTCGTCAAAAAAGATGGCGGCGCCAGCGCCCGGTGAGCTTTTCCGGTAGAAAGCTCACCGGAAGCACGTTTCGTCAAAAAGATGGCGGCGCCGCCGGTGAGCTTTTCCGGGTAGAAAGCTCACCGGAAGCACGTTTCATCAAAAAGATGGCGGCGCTAAGGCTTCCGGTGAGCTTTTCTGCAGAAAGCTCACCGGAAGCACGTTTCATCAAAAAGATGGCGGCGCCAGCGCTTCGGTGAGCTTTTCCGGTAGAAAGCTCACCGGAAGCACGTTTCATCAAAAAAGATGGCGGCACCAGCGCTCGTGAGCTTTTCTGGGTAGAAAGCCATTTCTACCGGAAAGCTCACCGAAGCGTGCGCCGCCATCTTTTTGATGATAATGTGACTGGATTAGAGGGCTTGTCGCCTGGCGCTGCCCATTCCCGCCGGAGCTCCTCATACTGCCGCTACTGCCACCGCCATCTTTTCTGCATTCTTCTTACCACGCCTTTTCTATCACCCCTTTCCTAAGAGGTCTGTAGGGGGCGTGCATAAGCGCACCAACATGCCTACCGTCCCTGTCCCATTGTTTTACTTTTTATTTTTCTTATATGTGTCCATGTATTCATAACTATGTTTTTACTTATACCTATTATCTTGTAAGCAATTGACAAAAATAAATAAATAAATAAAAAGAATGGAGCCCCCTCTCCCAAATCCCCCCATTTCTAACTACATAAATAGGGTTGGGTTCAAACTTAGTTGCACTGGAATCAATAAAGCAGAAATTGGCTTCAACTCACTTTTCACATTGATTTCAATGGAAGATAATTGCAAGTAAGATAGGTTGGACCCAATGCACAGTACATTTGGTGACGTATGAGAACGTGATCCAGAAAACCACAATCTGACAGGATGAGAAATGGATAGCTCCAGAGAATATTGAACACTGATAATGGCTATTCCATAAAGGGCAACAGTAAGAATACAGAATCAACAAAAATCTGAGAGGCCTAGCATGATTCAAGGATTCAAGCCTAATGGGGCTACTACCTTAAAAAAAAAACCTAATATGGTAAATTTGTTTTGGTAAAACAGCAATGGGAACTTGATACCCTAAAATGGTTACTTGCTTATTTATTTTTTCATAATTTAACCCTAATATATTTATTTATTTATGACATATATATGTCGACTATGGTCCAGGCAACTCTGAGAGGCTATGAAAAAGTAAAATTAGAAATAAACCCCAGAAGATAGTGTCATCAAAGGGAACAACAACCAACCAACTTCCTGCACCCACAGACATAGGAAGTGGACAAAAGGTCCCCTCGGTTACCCCAGTACAAGGCCTGGGGAATCGCTGTTTTTCATTCTCCTTCAAAGCTTTTTCAGGTGAGCAACATGCAAATTTTCAAAGGGGTGCTGTTAAAAGGGGGCAGGAGCTACAACAGAGAAGACCTGGGTCCTGCTAGATGACATTGCTCAATTGATGGGACTAAGGGCAAGCCAACTCTGATACATCTGATAGGGCAGGAAGAACCAGGCAGAGACAACCCTTATGCTAGGGCTTATGAAATGTAGGACTTAAAGGTGACAAGCAGCAGCTTGAATTGCATCTGGAAGGCAACTGATAAAGCATTGCATATGGGTGTTACGTTGGTATGAGCTGTAACTTCAAAATGATTTTTTAAAGAGACCCTCGTGTAGAGTATATTTCACCAGTGTCCATCCATGAGGTGACCAATACATACATGACTGTATGGAAGAGAAGGCACACAACCTGGACTTACTTGTATGAAGGTTTTCCTGATCACAGTTTCTACCAGCTGTTCAAGCAGGAACTGTGAGTCAAGAAGGACTCACGTTATGCACCAGGTTTGAACAGGACAGTGGAGGATCTACAGAACAGTGAAATACTCAAGCACACACAGATACTCAACCTTGCCAGGATTTTGCCTGTGCTTGTTTCTCCCACCCAATCCCTGCACTCACCAACTTGCAGTCGGCTCAGGAAGATACCATGATCAAAGTATTGAAAAGAAACAAAAAGCATCCAGGATGGTTCCATTTTTGCCATCCAGACACTGCCCCAGGTCATCAACAAGAGTAATCAGTGCCATCTCCACACTATGCCCCAGCCTGTAAACCCAAACCTCACACCAATGGCTTGTATAGGTAGAAACTCTTAAATTGTAATTATATAATTCAGCAATATCTGGAGAGTATAATAAGCTATATTTATAAAAGAAAAATGGTAATTTGGGTCATTATTTCACCTCCCTATTTTGCCTATAGGCTTAAAAATTGTCTATATTTTCAGTGTTTATCCAAAGAAAAATATATTAGATATTTGTTACTGTTAATATGCCATTCAAATGGGAATTATTTTGTAAGCAAAATCATTAACTTTAAGACTCCTGGCAAATATTGTCTTTTCTCTCTAAAACCTGATTTAGTAGTTTTTTTTAGTGGGAAAAGTGGAAGAACATATGCTTCAATGAACTCATATACTTCATAGTTATACTTATAATCGTGAAAATGTGACTTTCTATGAAAATACAATATGTAGAAACTTTATCTCTGCAAAATTACATTAGTATTAAATTAGAAGGAAGCATTTAAGCCATCATTCCACTACCTCCCAGAGTAGTACATTAAATTAAATGTATCCCCAAATATATATTTCTCTATATAGCTGCATCAAATGACAGAGGAAAAATTACCACCAATTTTTCTTTATCAACCTTTTGTTAAAAAAATACTTTAATCTTCTAAAATACAATTTTCTATAATTTTAAAAATACACTTACAATACAGCCAAAGGATAGAGTTACAATTTTAGACCAGCAATTTCATTTAAAACTACAATGGCAAGGAACTTGGAAAAAAACTAAAGAAAACCTTTAAATTTATTTTTTAATCTCTAAA
Organism: Notechis scutatus; assembly: GCF_049901735.1. NCBI lineage: Eukaryota > Metazoa > Chordata > Lepidosauria > Squamata > Elapidae > Notechis > Notechis scutatus. Next base: position 14,445,803 of record NC_142011.1, on the reverse strand, counting down.
GATTTCTAATTATTATATACTTAGTATATTGCTATTTTTAATGGTAAATTTATGAAAATATTCAATGTATCTGATGAACCTGCATATTGAATTTAGATTTACTCTCTGTTTATTTTATTTATCAATAAAATAAACAGGCCAACACATAACAAATGTATTCATTATATGATAAGTTTTTCCAGTAATACCTCAAGGACAATACTCCTGAGAACACACACCAGATCAAATTATCTTCTTCCTATTAGTTATTTCTGAGATTTTAAAAGCCCAACCTCATAAACTACAAAAGAAGACATGGTGTGGCTGGATATTGTGCAGGATAAAGAGGAACATTACATCTGATGGATTTAATGGACATTGGTCCCACATTATGTCCCAAACATAATGGCAAAAAGAAATAGTTTACTTTATAAGTTACTGGTCAGGAAACTGAATTTCTCAGAATATACAGAATTGGATTTTAGATCGCCTTTTGTAAATTAGATACAAGTCATCTAAAGTTATTTATGACTAAGTTCTATGAATTTCAGTTGTAGTTAGGTGACCACTGTATATTAGAAATATCTCCAATATTGCTTTTATAATGGCATTAAAAACATTAACAGAATCCTTATCTTGAACGAGTTATAATAACAACTGAAATTTTTTTTCATGAAAATTGTTTGTGCTTTATAATTATGTCTAACACATAATGTCCCAGAGGACTGGACAGTCACATTAAAATGCAGTATAAATATATACAGTCTTTTGTTTTTTCGCATTTACATTCTAAATTATATTACAACTTTCTATCTTCTCCCATAAATAGTGATTGTAATCCTTTGCGAACATTAAGCAATTCTTCTTCATGCTGTGATAAAAAATAAACATAATTTATTTTTAAAAATAATTTCCTAAAAACTCTGTTTAAAATTACATAATGAATACAGAATTGAATGTGTATATGATGAAAAGATAATAATATTTACCATTTCCTTAAGAAATTTATCTTGAATCCCATTAAAATCTTCTTTCAAAAAATGTACCTAAAATGCATCCAAAATAATTATTTACTTTGAAGCAAACTTTAATCTATAATTGATAGCAAGGGTAAATCAATAGCTTTACAGTGCTTCCAACACAGTCATTTCAGAATTCTGTGTTGGCATAACACAACTTCTAGGCTGCAACTTATCACTACTCTGTAACAGAGTTTCAAGAGTCATAAGTACTTTTTTAAAAGGTTCAGAGTTAGCCCTCTTCTTTCGTTTCCTTTTTAGTTCCCAAATCCACATTTTCTATGTTTCCAAAACTTCAAACAGAAACCTTTGAGGGAGATGGGAGGTTCAGAAATGTGATAAACAAAAAACAAAACAAAAGTGGTAATATTCCTCCATGTTTGTAAGCAATTCCTATGTTTTTCAATAACTGTTCTGACTTTGCTTGTAAGACTAAACTACTAATTATCTTGTCTACTGATTGGCGGGGGGGGGACTGAGAACAGTAATAGACATATAAATCCTACACTCATATAAATTCCTTCGGGGCGGACATATTACTACAATTCTATATTGGGAGTGATTCAGAGACCCGAAAATATCATGGCAGAACTATTTACTGATAGTCAAAACTAATTCAAAGAAACTATGGTAACTGCACAGAGAAACAGCAGTTAGCACACACTATGATTGGGAAATTATGCTCACAGATGCCAACAATATGCTTGCTGAATCATATTCCACTTGTGGGACTACCTTAAACACTATATATAATTAAGCACAGGTTGGAAGCACAAAGAGGTGAGTACCAGTAGTGCAAAAGTTATGAGGAAGGAAAACAGGAAAAGTCATATTTTATGCTCCAGAAGATGGAGGGAGGGAGGGAGGGAGGGAAGGCTGCATTGACTGACCATTTTCCACAAGGAAAGTTTAACATTCATACTAGTTTTGCAACATAAACACTAATAACTGATACAATGAGTAAAAAATCCAGACCATATTAACTTTTTTGGGTAGTAGCTATTTCAATTTGCAGATTTTTTTGTATATTGAAAGTAGGTGTTAGAAACAGTATGTTTAGAAGAGAAGTGTATTTTAAATAAACTGTGCTTTTGACCAGCATACAAAACCTTGCTTATTCAAGCTAATATCTTCCTTGTTTTATCAATGAAACCCTAAGCACTTTATTTTGTGCTAGCTAATGATAAGGACCTTCCTGCTCTGATCCCAATTAGATCATTATTTCCCTCTTTTGCCTTAACCAATTGCCTGCTAGATATTTTACAAAGTAGGTAATATTCACTAATATATGACCTTCCCTTGCTGGTGCCTTATATATGCATCTGATTTATTTTGAAGGCAGGAAGAGAGAAAAAGAAACAGGGGAAAAAAAGAGAAAGGCTATTCAACTTTCCCCCAAAATCAGCCCATTGTGAGTATATTTGCTATGGCTGCTCCCCATGTCTACAAGAACTGGTTGGGAAAAGAACTTTGCTTTGTAAATATACAGAAGTGATTACTAAATTTTTGCTGATTTTGTTCATTCTGATTTCTGAACTTAACTGAATTAAATTATGATCACCTCAGCCAGTCATAAGGAGAAATACATACCTGAGATAGAAAAATATTTTCCTCTTGATCAGCAGTATGGTAAATGTTCTTCTCAAATGAAGTTCTGAGATTCTGAAGTCTAAGAAACCATAGATCAAACCAATATTTGATTTATTTGTTTTGACATAGAGAAAAATATAATTAAAAGTACTTGTTTCCATTTTATTATAGTTAAACTTATAGTCACAAGAATGCAGCCCTTCTGGATCAAGGCCAGCTGCTTTAGCAACCTGTTATTACTGTGAGCAAAATAAATTCTCAGAGGAATGGGAGCATATCAGCAAAATAGAAACCTGGAAGGAATGTGTGTTAATCATATAGACACATAGAGGTCTTGAAGTGTCACAGTGTCTCAGTAAACTTTATCAACATTTACCTGGCAACCTACTGACATGTTTTTTTCTAAGACTTTATTGAAGATAATAACTTTCCTTTCTTGAAGATAACAGTAGAAGGTAACTTGAGAAATTGTATGCTTGCTTACATCACTTATTACTTATACATCATTTCCTCTCAAAATTATTTGGAGGAGATTCCTCCATTGGGCACAATTAAATGTAAATACTGCAGTCAGCCTTGATTATGGGTTTTGAGTCCTGCATTTTGAGTCCACATTACTGATAGCCAATGAAATATCTCTGGAAATATTTTTCAACAAGAAATAAAGACAATAGGTGCTCTCTGCTGATTCCTATCTGCCAAATAGTATTCAGTGGCACATGGGCTATAAACATTTGAAGGTAACACTTAAGCACTATGGATTGTATTAAATAAAGGGTTATGAAAAGGAAAAATTTCTTAAAGAAAAAAGATAACTACTTGGACTACCTTGACAGTCTTATTCCATAATTTATCAAATTTGATTTCAGATGTTGTTATTAACTGTAAGCCTCCTAAGGAATGTAAATTAATGGCTTTTAAAAGTATAATTATAATAACTATAATTACACTGATCACATAATGTCTTTGTTGTACTATAATAAAAGAAAATATACTAACCTCTGCTGTTCATTCTTGTTGTAAGTGCTAAACGTTTCAAAATGCTTCTTTGAAAATTCTAAAAATAGCCAATGTGAAATACAAATTTGAATTTCATTAGTCTTTAAACATAAATCAAAAATAACTTTACTGCAAGCTGTAATATAATGTTACTTTTACCAACTGTGATGATTTCATGCTCTATTTTAATCACTTGCTTACAAGAATTTCTGCTTAGGCCCATAAATTTTTAGATAATATCATGAAGTCAGCATGGATTGCCATTTTCACTGAACAGTCACTTGTAAAATGTGCGGTGAAGCAAGAGATACAGTGATCATATTCTTAAAACATGATGTCATTCTTTTTTTTAAAAAAAAACTGATTCCAATCTTGGAAATTTTAATCCAAATATTCATACTTGGATATTGATACTTTTGAGTTGCACCAAATCAAAAATGGGCCAGTGTTGATAAATGAGTTGACTTTTCTTTAAAAAAATAAATAGTGCTTGCAGTTACAAGTTGGTATTGATGCTGGAAAGTACTTTGTCTCCTTCCTATTTAGAAGTGGGTCAGTTCCAAGCAGTGGTTGGGGAAATAAAACTATGGAGCAATTTACTACTACTGGAATGGTTTAGTACAATTAGTTGCAAAATTTTGTTTTATAATCTGTGATATCAAAGCTAGCCTTAGAAGGCAGCTAGTACATTTTCCTTTTTTGTACCAATTCAAAGAATATATTTCCCTTTAATATTTTTAAAAGTCATTAATTAAAATATAATGTTTAAGTAATTTAATAAAGGAAAATAACATACTGAAAAATCTTTTTCGATATTTCTCAATAGTTGTGAATCTCTTTCAAAACTTTCAAGCTCTTTCAGGAGGCAGGAATGAAGATTTTCCAGCTGTCTGGATCTAGAAAAATATAAGCAAAAGTTAAATATACAACAAATATAACAATAACATGAAACTCTGGGAACTCATTCTATACAAACCTGTACTTCTGTAATTCTCTTCCCATTGTGTTCATATGCTGATGTGTGAGAGGAGCACCAGGGTGGGGGAAAAGGGAACACGTGACTACGCAGGAGCTGTTCTGGGATTCTTTCCTGCTTCTTGTGCAATCTCACGCCCCTCCCGAGAAGGGACACCCTGACCCCATTTGGGACTTGCGCCTGACAGGGGCCTGATGGAGTCCAGAGCTTTGGAAGTCATTCATTCTTCCAGGCTGCACATGAAGGACATGAAGAGCTTCCAGGCTCTTGAGAAGGGGGGGGAGAGAGGCCAGCCTGATGAGGTCTCTGCTCCATCTGACCCTGGAGTAGTGGGGTAGTTGTGATTGCAGGGAAGCCAGGCAACAAATTACAACTCTGGCCTGGCGGGTTGATTCAGACCGCCCTGAAGGAGGACAGAACCCACGTGAAGTTGTGATAACATTCAGAGCCAAAAACAGCCCCCACCCCTCTTCGGAGAACCCAGTAGTTCCCACCAAAGAGAGGCGAGGGTGCAAAGGCTGGTCTGAACACAGCTCAGATCTGGCTTTTAATCAGAGCCAGGGAGCCCCCTGAAATGCAGGTCCTGGGCCGCATCCTGATACTTTCCTTGGTGCTCCGGGCAGAAGTAACTGGCCTGCTTCAGTCACAGTTCAGCAGAACACCCCACTAAGTACCCCAAGGTTTAGTGAACCATAAACCACTGTTGGCTCCAACAAGGGAAAGGCCAGGAAGAAGTAACTGGGGTTTAGTAAATCTAGAATCATTTAATCCCAATCCAGATTGAATTCATACAGTCCATACAGTCTTAACTCTGTGAAGCCTTGTTCACCAGCCCAGCCGGGGAAGAGGAGCAGCCGCTGCTACGGGAACAGTTTACTGCCATCGCCCTCAAAGGGGGGCAACCGGACAGGGAATCCGAGGGCAGCGCTCGTTGCGTGCGGGCGACAAGCCCAGCTCGGGTGGACGTGTTGCCCAGAGACCCCGGACGAAGCAGCGGCAAAGCTCCGCTGACATCCAGCGGGCAGACAGGCGAAGCAGCGGGACCTTCCTCCTCAAAGGCGCCCGGCGCCTTTCTACCCACCCCGGCCCGTCTCTTTCAAGCGGCGGCGACTGCGGGCGGGGTGGGTCCTGCGGGGACACCGGTGGCGCGGAAGAGGGCGGGCGGGAGGCTCCTCTCCCTGCCCGCCCGGGAGGGTGTCTTCCCCTTCTCCCGGTACAGGGAGCTCCAGCGGCGCTGGGCGGGCGCCAAAGACGCAGCGCTCGGGCTCGGTCGGAACCGTCCGGCGCGCCCGATCCGATGCTAGCGCAGCGACTGTGCGCAGCTTCGCTCCAGCGGCAGCCTTCAAGCTGTGGCCTTTCCCTTCCCGAGGCGATGCGGGACTGGGGCCGCTCCGGCGGCAGCGACTCCCAACAGCTCCAGCCGGGAAGGGAAAAGGCAAAAGTGCTTCTTGCCTTTCCCTTCCCGAGGTGGCGGGACTGGGGGCAGCGCCCGGCAGCGACTCCCAACAGCCCCAGCGGGAAGGGAAGGCAGGCGGCGGCGTCCCAACAGCCCCAGCCGGAAGGGAAGGCAGGCGGCGGCGACTCCCAACAGCCCCAGCCGGAAGGGAAAGGCAGGCGGCGGCGACTCCCAACAGCCCCAGCTGGGAAGGAAAGGCAGGCGGCGGCGACTCCCAACAGCCCCAGCCGGGAAGGGAAGGCAGGCGGCGGTGACTCCCAACAGCCCCAGCCGGGAAGGGAAAGGCAGGCGGCGGCGACTCCCAACAGCCCCAGCCGGGAAGGGAAAGGCAGGCGGCGGCGACTCCCAACAGCCCCAGCCGGGAAGGGAAAGGCAGGCGGCGGCGGCTCCCAACAGCCCAGCTGGGAAGGGAAGGCAAAAAGCGCTTTGCCTTTCCCTTCCCAAGCTGACGTGAGATAGTGAGATCATTTCCCAAATTAATTATTTTTATTTTTGAAATTTACCAGTAGCTGCTGCATTTCCCACCCTCGGCTTATACTCGAGTCAATAAGTTTTCCCAGTTTTTGTGTAAAATTAGGTGCCTCGGCTTATATTCGGGTCGACTTATACTCGAGTATATACGGTACTTATACATCATTTCCTCTCAAAATTATTTGGAGGAGATTCCTCCATTGGGCACAATTAAATGTAAATACTGCAGTCAGCCTTGATTATGGGTTTTGAGTCCTGCATTTTGAGTCCACATTACTGATAGCCAATGAAATATCTCTGGAAATATTTTTCAACAAGAAATAAAGACAATAGGTGCTCTCTGCTGATTCCTATCTGCCAAATAGTATTCAGTGGCACATGGGCTATAAACATTTGAAGGTAACACTTAAGCACTATGGATTGTATTAAATAAAGGGTTATGAAAAGGAAAAATTTCTTAAAGAAAAAAGATAACTACTTGGACTACCTTGACAGTCTTATTCCATAATTTATCAAATTTGATTTCAGATGTTGTTATTAACTGTAAGCCTCCTAAGGAATGTAAATTAATGGCTTTTAAAAGTATAATTATAATAACTATAATTACACTGATCACATAATGTCTTTGTTGTACTATAATAAAAAGAAAATATACTAACCTCTGCTGTTCATTCTTGTTGTAAGTGCTAAACGTTTCAAAATGCTTCTTTGAAAAATTCTAAAAATAGCCAATGTGAAATACAAATTTGAATTTCATTAGTCTTTAAACATAAATCAAAAAATAACTTTACTGCAAGCTGTAATATAATGTTACTTTTACCAACTGTGATGATTTCATGCTCTATTTTAATCACTTGCTTACAAGAATTTCTGCTTAGGCCCATAAATTTTTAGATAACATCATGAAGTCAGCATGGATTGCCATTTTCACTGAACAGTCACTTGTAAAATGTGCGGTGAAGCAAGAGATACAGTGATCATATTCTTAAAACATGATGTCATTCTTTTTTTAAAAAAAAACTGATTCCAATCTTGGAAATTTTAATCCAAATATTCATACTTGGATATTGATACTTTTGAGTTGCACCAAATCAAAAATGGGCCAGTGTTGATAAATGAGTTGACTTTTCTTTAAAAAAATAAATAGTGCTTGCAGTTACAAGTTGGTATTGATGCTGGAAAGTACTTTGTCTCCTTCCTATTTAGAAGTGGGTCAGTTCTAAGCAGTGGTTGGGGAAATAAAACTATGGAGCAATTTACTACTACTGGAATGGTTTAGTACAATTAGTTGCAAAATTTTGTTTTATAATCTGTGATATCAAAGCTAGCCTTAGAAGGCGGCTAGTACATTTTCCTTTTTTGTACCAATTCAAAGAATATATTTCCCTTTAATATTTTTAAAAGTCATTAATTAAAATATAATGTTTAAGTAATTTAATATTTTTGTAAAGGAAAATAACATACTGAAAAATCTCTTTCGATATTTCTCAATAGTTGTGAATCTCTTTCAAAACTTTCAAGCTCTTTCAGGAGGCAGGAATGAAGATTTTCCAGCTGTCTGGATCTAGAAAAATATAAGCAAAAGTTAAATATACAACAAATATAACAATAACATGAAACTCTGGGAACTCATTCTAGACAAACCTGTACTTCTGTAATTCTCTTCCCATTGTGTTCATATGCTGATGTGTTGTTTTCAGTGACTGTTTTGCAAAACAGTCAATTTTCTTTGATCGGCTCTAAAAATACAAGGGTTACATCATTATTCCTTTCAAACTGAGTATAGATTGAAATAAAAAAAACAGTTTTTAAAAATTATGAAATCATATCATGTCCATCTAACCTAAAAATAGCAAAACATCAAATTCTGCTCTGTTCTATTCGTGTGTGTGTGTGTGTGTGTGTATGTGTGTGTGTGTATGTGTGTGTGTGTGTGTGGTGGGGAGGAGTGCACATACATAAATACTGTATATACATGGCAGTAATCATTTAAAAAGAGTATTAGAAAAACAAACCAGAAAACATCTAGTAAGATACTACTGCCTTTTTTATATTCTTGCTATAGACAAATGTGTGAGCAAAAATTATAAATTCAAGTTTCTGTAATATTCTGAATAGACATGGAAATATGACCTTACAATGAGATTATAAAGAATAACTTTTATAAAAGAGAATGAATGTTTGTTACACGCATAAACACACGTGTTCATCATTACCAGCATATTTGAGACAAAGACAGTATACACTAAATATGTATCTCCAAGAAAGATATATTTACCTGTATTTTCCTAGCAAATTCCTTATGAAGCGTCTGACAAATTGTTTCTACATTTGAACAGCCTTCCCCATCAAAAGGAGATGTCTCATTGATAGAAAATGTAGATAAGTTTTCAGATACTGAAAAAAGAATATTTTAAGATTTAGATGTTGTTTACTCAACTGTATTATCCTTTTAATACTAATATGCCCTACAAGTCTTAACAATCTTCTTCAAAGAAAAAATATTCCCCTAATAATCAATGACTTAAGCAATTTTCTCATAAGTGTTGGGAAGAAATGGACAGAAAAGCAGGAGGTCATTGCCTCTTTGGACCATTTTAGAAAGTTACCAGAGGGCTTTATTCTCTGAACAGAAAAATAATTACAGCTTCCTATAAAGAGAGTAAATACTAATATATAGAGGTCATTTTGTTTTTGAACTGCAGGTTGACAAAAATAAATTCATGTGAAACCATCACTGATGATTTCTTTATTCAAAGTAACTTCCTACAGTTATTAACTATTACTGTTAATATTCCCTACTATTATTAATTTTTACACATAATTAAATACAATTTTTATTAAACTACAAAATTATCCTTTATAGGGTACCTGCACAAAAATACTCAAAAAATCTGACAATTATTGACTCTAGCAAATCTTAAATGAAATCAAAAGAGCTTTTCGAATTGAAAAGTAATATAAAGTGACATAAATCAACAGGTTTATTATATGCTATATGTCTTCTGTCATTTCTTACTCCAATGTTTTTTACAGCTCAATTTAAGCTTCAGCTCACCTCTGTAAGTACTATGATCTGCTTTGAATAACTTTCTAGGGATAAGCTTTATTTTCCTTTCCTCCCTCCTGATTTCTTCTTCATCGGAATAATTTTCTGTATCTTCCTGATATAGTCGTTTGAAATTAGGATGTATTGTAGGTCCTTTAATAAGATTATATTTAAACACATCATAAACAACAGTAAAAGTGCTGTTATGCACAGTTCAGACATCCTGAAGAGGATGTCTCCAAATAATGTGCAAACATGTCAGAGGGAACTGCCACTGGGTTTTTGTTTTGGTAACATAATCTCTTTTATTTGTGCAACATGTCGCTTTAAAAAAATATGTTCAAGAAAGTATTTATTAAAACATTCATACATGCAACATTTACAGAAACTCCAATTTTATTCCAATTCTTGTGGTTCAAGAAGATGTATATCTTTTCTTTGTCCTTTTTAAGGCACAGACTATTGCTATCATTTACTTTAAATGAATATAGTAATTAAAAAAAAATGTTTTTTAAAAAAATCTTCTTAGTCCACTAGAAACTGTAAGTGGCAATAAAACAAGAGGTAGAATAGAATAGAATAGAAAACCATTCTGTGGTTTCTTCCCCAAACCCCAAAAACTTTAACCTTAGACTGTCTACCATTGACCTCACCCCTTTCCTAAGAGGTCTGTACATAAGCGCACCAACGTGCCTACCATCCCTGTCCTATATCTTCTTTTATTTTTTATTTTTCTTCTACGTATCCATGTATTCATAACTATGTTTTTACTTATACCTATTATCTTGTAAGCAATTGACAAAAATAAATAAATAAATAAATAAATAAATAAATAAATAAAGAAAGAAAGAAAGAAAGAAAGAAAGAAAGGAATGGAATGGAATGGAATGGAATGGAATGGAATGGAATAGGAATAGAATAGAATAGAATAGAATAGAATAGAGAATAGAATAGAATAGAATAGAATAGAATAGAATAGAATAACAGAGTTGGAAGGGATCTTGGAGGTCTTCTAATCTAGTCCAACCCCTGGCTTAAGCAGGAAACCCTATACCATTTCAGACAAATGGTTATCCAATCTCTCCTTAAAAACTCCAGTGTTGGAGCATTTACAACTTCTGGAGGCAAGTTGTTCCACTGAGGGGAATGAGCAATATTATGACAAGAAAGTTTCCATGAATAATGCAATGATTAGTAATAATGAGTTAAAGAAATTGGGATGGGGAGAACTTCTATTTGATTCATTTATTTACTAATCAGATTTATACAATGTCCATCACACTTTCTAAATGACTCTGGGCAGTTTACAATTTTAGTAAACGGGACTGTATTTTAAAATAACTAGCCTGCACATGGCCTGAAAATGCAGAGGTTTTCATTTTCTGTATAGTTAAATTGTAGAATATTTGTATTTATAATTGTTTATGAAACTATACCAGATTCATGTACATCGGTAAAACATTCTTCATGTTGTAATTCTTCTCTGCTTCTGCAAGGTGTGGTTAATTGAGATGGAGATAAAGAACCCTAAAAATAAAGATATATTAACCAACCTAAACCTTTGTAAGAGGATCAGTTTGTGAAACAATATAATACCAATTTGAACTTTTCTTTTAAAACAATATTAATAAAGGCATATAAAAAGTATTATCAAAAAGAACAGGGCTAATAATCATAGGAATTTAATATTAATTTTCTGGAGTGCTGTTAATGAAGATATACAGTCCAACTAAAGTTTAAACAATATATTATTCATAGTAGAAAATCAAAGATGGATATGTTATTTTCAATATATTTTTAAAGAACCCTATGTATGACCAGGTCTTACATTACTGAGTTATGGTTTGTGGTTCTAGAGAAGATATAAGCAATTTAAAGATGATAAACCTACTGAAGATGGTACAAAATTGTTAAACCACAAATATCAGGTATATACTGTACCTCCATCTCTAGTAATCACTCTACAGAAGGAGAACCTCCAAAATACATCTACGATTCTTTAGGGAAAATGTAACCTTGTTTAAAATTGAACTATATTTCCAGCACCCAGATCATTCCAGGGTTTAAGCATCCACCTGTTTGTCTTCAACCATCCAATACTTCACTTGATATCAATTAAAAATTTCAAAATTTCTCTAGGATATGGTGAAGGAAAACAAATAGAGCAGTTCATCGTGTACTTACTAATATCACTGCAGCCCAAACCTACAGATCTGAAAGGTTAAAAATTATGAAGTTTTTAAATACAAAGAGGAAGAACACTCTGCAGAGCCAAAAGGCAGGTTCCCCATCCGATAGCTTCCTAAGCTTTAGCATTTCTCTAATGCTTATTCCATTCTTTCTTTTATCAAACAATTCTGTTCTTCCTGAACTCATTTCTTCTCACTTATTGCTATACTGAGGAAATTGGCATATTGATTGTTATTCCTGAACAAATGTTCTGTTTCCCAGCATGCAGTGCTTGATTAATTGTGTCTGTCCTACAGTACTGAAAATATCTTGATCATTGGATATGGACAGACGTATATTTTCACACGTGTAAATATGGACATAGAAATGTGGTAATATCTGCTGAAAATTCCTTGTACAAAGTACAGAAATCAAGGGAACGAGCAACTGTTAAATGGATATCTGAGACATAGCATTACTATTACCCTGTATATCAAAGTGAGGTTCAAACTACATTCCATACCTTGAAAAAACTCAACTGAAAGAGACTTTTTCTCTTTTAAAATTTAGATTCTTCTTATATACATCAGTATACGTGTATACGATTCTAAACTGGATTCTTAATAATTTGACATTCGTAAGGTATGCTTTTACATTTCAGGGAAAATTATTCTTTTGATGTAAAATAAGCAATATATAAATGGCAAGTAGGATGCTTTTCTTTATAAAAGAGCAATTCTGGATTGGTTTGTTTCATTAGTTGGAAATGCAATAAGCTATTTAAACTAGAAACACATTTAAACTGAACTTATTAGTAACAGCAACAGAATTATATTACATAAAACCAATTTATCAAAAAGAGTAAAGATTATCTTGACAATATTATACCTCTCTTCTACTCTTCATGATATTTTCAGATGTATCTTCCATTTCTGTACGAAATGATTTATTTAAAAGGCCCCTTGTAATGCTCACTGCTTCATCAGCGTAACAGATTTCGTCCTCAGCAATTTCTGAATTTTTATAATTGATAAATGGTTTTTTTCTATTGAAGGGACTATTGTTGGACTAAAACAAAAATTAACAGTAGTAAATACACAACCATATAAATTTAATAATATTCTTCAATTTGAAGACACAACAGAAATATTTAAGATTGTAATCCTATCCATTATTTTCAGCATACAAAGTCTTACTGAAAAATTACATTGCAAACCTACAATTCTAAGTACATTCATTCCGCAATTAAGGTTGATTATTTTGTAAGAACTTCCTAGAAATATATGTAACTCCCAGTATGATTAGTTGCACATTGCAATTCCAATATTCTTAATAATTAAACTAAATATCCCCATCCAAATTATCTGTGAAGAACAGAAGCAGAAATGAAAATGTAGGCTCTTCTACATTGCATCTAAATTCATTTAAAGTTTAGCAAAGATAAAAAGTAATCTTAGAGCCTTTATTCTCAATTCCAAGGGAAATTAAGATGGCTTCTGTATTCTCTTCTTTTAAAAATTAACTGAAAACATTCACATTTACTTGACATTTGTAGAATAACTACTGTTCCAGGATCAGAGTGGGGAGACCTTCCATTACTTGCAAACAGTTTTTATATTTTATCCAAAATAAACTTTTAATAATTGTATTTATTCTTTATAAACATTGTTCAGTTTATTGAGTTGGTTTTTATATAAAGGCATTTTGTTATTCATTCATTCATTCATTCATTTATTATATACCACCTCAACTTGGCCAAATTCTTGGAGGACCTCTCTGAACCATTCTGGGTTTATAGTATCAGTGCAGAAGATTGGAAGTTTTAAATTAATATCGAAAAGCAAACTCATGGAGTGGAAAACTCATTTTAAAATAGTTTGTAAATATTTACCAAAGAAAGCGGACTTATCACAGGTGAGAGATCCTCCGTTTCAAATACCAATTTTCTTCCCTTTTCAGGAAGATCCTTCAATAGTTCACTCTCTGAATTAATTTTTCCCATAATAAAATCTTCTTTAATATTTTCTAATGATTTCTCCTTTTCAGGTGTTAATTCTTCAAGATAGGACGATAAGGACGACCTTCTCACTGATATGTGCTCTTCAGTAGATTCTTCTGTATGTTTCTCATAACCTTAACAAACCCCATAAACAGATTTTAAAACATTGGCTACCTGTTGTTGTAACATTGAATCAACCTTAACAATATAAGAGGCTCACATGTGTATTCTCATCTCTGGCACAGCCCAGATCAGAAGCTTCTATTTTAGACCTATCATTGAAATCCCATTTGGTGGGGTGGTGTTGGTGTTAAATATAGCTAATTTCATGAACTGAAGGTTGAAACAGGTGATTAAACCCAAAGAAATCGATTGGATCCATTTCTGACCTACCCAATGCCTTTTTTTAAAATTTAAGATGTATCACAGTCGATCCAGCTTTAAAAAACATACCAAGTTACATAATTCATACAAAGTTACAACTAATCTAAAACAGAAGTGAAATTGCAAATTTCTGCTGGAAAGGGAACAAGCAGACATAAACACTAATTGTTGTATTCCCTGAAATGTAAAACTATGAACAATTCAAATGAAGAAACTACATCTGAAAAATAAAACTATAAATTTGTGTTGTATCGTACAGTACATTAGTCCCTGAAGCTCAGTACTCTGAAAGCAAAAAAGCTTTCCTACTTTCCAATACATTTTTCATGAGAAATGTTGTGCTGCTGAGCTTTAGTCCTCTATAATAATATTACATTGCACAATACATTACAGTGTTTTTAGGAACTGATGCCCACAGTTTTTTGCTATGGGCTACGGTATATCTGAGAAAATACAATAAAAACTCCCTTTTTACAACTCCATAATCCCTTAATTCGGGGTAGAGTCGGGGTGACTGGATGGAATTGAGCATTTACTGCCTGGAAAGCCTTCCTGATGCCTATGCAAAGTTCGCAGCAGATAGTTTTCCTTTGCACCATATGAGACAATCCACTGTCGCTACCTAGGATTGAACTCTCAACCTTCTGAGTGGGAGGTGAGTATCTTCACCACCAGGCCATCACATCGCTCATCTGAGAAAATACATTGACTTTTCTAAAACATTTAATATATTTTTATTTCATCACAAGATAGAAATTGTAACGGAAATTAAGAAAAGACAAGATGTAGTTCATATATGAATTGCATTTGCTTTTCTGGGCAATCTTGTGTAGCAAGAACATCTTTTAAATATACTTTTTAAAACTGGGCATCCTCAATTTGTTTTTACAGTTTTTCTTGTGACTGAAATGAGTTTGGAAATGATAATTTTTAGGGCTATGGAATGTTTTGAAGGATTTTGGTGAGAACATAACATTCCTCCTTGAAGCACTGAAGCCAACAAATCCTTCAGAAGGTTCAGCAAAGTTTCAAAAGCTTTCCCCACATCATCTCCACATGCCTTGACCTTGCACAACCACTTCACTTGGCCAGCAGTCTCAGCAGAAGTGCCTGTGCATGGACAGATGGACTATTACAACCTGGGAAAGCTTCCAAAGTGCCTGTGAACCTTTCTGAGGATACGAACATCTCATTTTTTTGGAGGGCAGTTGGGTTCCATCAACATAATGTGGCAAGTACCCCTTTAAATATTTTTTTCAGCCTCAGTACTGGAAAGTGATTAGCAAGCCATTTTATTTTAGACCAAAACTATTAGAAGGTGACTTTTACAGAAGCAAAACAGCATCGCTTGAAAATAATTTTGGGTATTTCACTTATACTGGACTTCAGAATGGGGCAAAGACTAGCATTAAACTGCCAATATCCAGCTTTGTCTTATCAAAAGTCCATCCAAAATATATCTAAGGGGGGAAAAGCACTCTCATGGAAATTACATTCAAATAATGTGGCTTATGTTTAAAAAGCAAATTGCTACAAGAATATTTAGACTAATCTAAGCTATAAACTAAAATAGTATCCTTTTCTTCATGCAAATTACAGTTTTCTTTTTTAAAAAATGTGATTCCCAGGTGCAGCCATAAGATTTTCTTATGGGAATCATATTTTTTTAAAAAGAAAACACTGTGATTTGCATGAAGAAAAGGATACAATTTCAGTTTATAGTTTTGGGTCGGGCCTGTTGGAAGTTAATATACAATATATACAGATAATATAAGTGGTTATTTATAGCTTTATGGTTAATTGTAAATATACCTGATTGCATGAGCCGGCTCTTCCCTGCAGCTACAGACGGGTGGGATTCTACCGGTTTGGCCCTGTTCGGGCGAACTGGTATCTTTGAGGATCAGCTGGGAGCGAACTGGTTAGGTTTGCTCCGACGATCAGCTGTTGGGACCACCCACTTCCCCGGGCTCTAAGCTCTGCTTTATATCCTGTTTTTCAAGCTCAGCTGATTCACGCGGCACAGCTGGAGAAGGTCAGTAGCAAATGCTCTGTGCATGTGCATTTGGTGCGTGCAAAGCGCGCACTCACCAAACCAGTTGTTACACCAGTTGAATCGCACCCGTGGCTACAGACATTACCAACTAGTGTGATAAGGCATAACCGTGTCAAGATGTCTGAACATAGTGCTGGAAAAGTATTATAGCAAAATTGCTGGAGCTTACTGAGTTGACCTGATATACTTTATAGTTATTCAAAAATTGTTAACTGGTGAAAAATCTCAAGTACATAAATTCAAGTTAAGACTATCCTATTATAGCTAAATATAACAACAAAACATATATCTTACATCTCATTATCTCAGAGAAAGGTGGACTCCCAGATGAAAGAGATGATGGTAATTCCATTTGGTTTTTTGTCATGTCATCTTTTGCTTTAGTAGATCTTTGGGGCTGATTTATCAATTTTCCTCTGACTGCCTCACTGGCAATTGTATGTTGTTGTATCTTGGGTTGATTAACAGCTCTAGATTTTGCTGTGATTTTATGTTCTGGCTAAAGATACAAAAACCTATCAGACAGAGTTTCACTGCACACTAATTAAACTGTGCATTTTAGAAAGAAGCAAAATAGTATTTTATATGTTATTTTTTAAAAATCTAGTTTCTCTTAAACAAAATGGAAGCTTAAGGTGGAAACATGGGCAAAGTGTCTAACTGTGCTAAAATCATGTTTGCACCCATTTTTTCCCTTCAGCTTATAAATTTTGTGTTTTTGTTAGTCTTTTAAGTAGTAAAATTACTCATAAGGAATTGTAGACCTATGTTTTAATAGTTAAGGACAGATAATGCCATGTATTTTTCAAGAATTATGCTGCTTAAATTGAATTCATATAAAAACTTTAGATAACATTTTAAATGACATTGTAATTGAACTTATTAAAACCAGCTGTGATAATGGTTTTGTGAAACCTAACGTTATTTTTAAAACCATTTAATATTTATGTAAAATATTTTTCTTTGAATCACACTGTTTATTGTTATTCTTCTTTGTTAAATACTATTCCATTCCTTTGAAAATCAAATTCTAGCTAAAGCAGAAGCAAAAATAATGATTTTCTAAAATACAAATTCTAGGAACATACAATTTTAGTAAACGTACAATAAAGTACAAAGCTTACATGTTCATTTGAAGTGTTCTTCTTATGCAAATATTCAGAAATTTCCTCTTCACTCTCTATCCCTGAACTTGAGAGTTCTTTGTAACATTTTTTGGCTAGTGCTGCTTTTCTGAGTTTTGTTGATCTGGTCAGTAGTGTTCTTTCCCCATCACTGTTATCATTCTGATTTTTAGAAATAGGTACTTAAAAAAATACTTTGCACGCCATTTTAATATTAAAGTTAGATCTTTTTCTAATTGTTCAGCATGTCTCATAGCTACCTACAATGTAAAATTCAGTACAGAGATTGACTTCAGAGACTCTCTGTATGTTAGCCATCCCTTTTTGGTGCTGTCTGGTGCAGGGGAATCAAACTCGATTTCATTGTGGGACACATCAGGGTTGTGTTTGACCTGGGGGGGGGGGAGGGTGGTCGTGGCTGGGGGTGGGCATGGCCAGCTCAACGTCACTTGTGTCGAGGGTGCCTATGGTGGCCTGAGTGCTCTGCCAGTGAAAACAGGCTTCCGAGCTCCATTTTAGGCTACAACGGCCTCCTGCATCCCTCTGCCAGTGAAAATGCCTGCAGCCCTCTGGAGCTCCATTTTTACAAGCAACGGCACCATGGCTGGTCCTTTGTTGTTTTCAGGGTGGCCCCACAGGCCATATCTAAGCATCCCATGGGCCGGATCTGGCCCACAGGCCTTGAGTTTGACACTCCTGTTCTAGTGACATAACACTGTTATTTATTATATCTCAACTAAACACATCTTGTTGGGAAATTTCAGTGTCTTAATTCACCACAAGAGGGGACAAACTGATCAAAACTGGATTGCCAATTAGGTACAGGTAGTCCTCGACTTCACACTTACAACCATTGCAGCATCCCCATGGTCACATTCAGACACTTGGCAACTGACTCGAATTTACAACAGTGTCCTGGGGTCATAGGGTCACCTTTTGCACCCTTCTAACATGCAAAGTCAATGGGAAAACCAGATTCACTTAGCACCTGTATTACTAACTTAACAACTGCAATTATTTACTTAACAACTGGGGCAAGAAAGGTCATAAAATGAAGCAAAACTCACTTCCCAAATGTTTCGCTTAACAACAGAAATTTTGGGCTCAATTGAGGTCATAAATCAAGGACTACCTGTATAATCTCATAAGAAATATAATCATTCCTGCCAGCTTAATACAATAGGCTTCAAAATATTAACATACCACATTAGAAAACAAAGGACAATCCATGAAGACAAGAAAAATTGGTAGTTATTTTTCTTATGCTCAGGATAAAGGAATATTTTTCTTGAACAAAAACTGCTGAGATTGGCTTATTCCATTCCAATCTGCTGAACAGTCAATCTTAAAAAACAATCTGATCATTTAGCTTTTTCTGTGTGGAAAACAGTTTTAATACTTGTAAACAAAAACAATTGAAAGAATTACGGTACCTTATTACTTCTGCTTTTTTGGGGTGGAGATATTTCCCTCATGCCTGGTGATATAGAGAATTTATCTAAAAATTCAACATTAATGACAAAACAAGCCCAAGATTAATTAAATCCTACTACAATGGTCAAAACAATTATCATTCAATTTTCATTGCTTCTGATCATCTCAACAAGAAATTACCAAGGCATTTTAAACATGAGTTTAGAATTATGCAATCAATCCACAATTACACAAAGATGATTGAAGAATAATGGGTGTAATTGGAAGGCCACTAGCATAAGACATTTACTGTTATTTATTGCTTGTATTTAGTCTTTTTTAAAGCTATGGTGGCTGCCCTGAGCTGCTGTTGAAAGATATAAATTGAAAGAATGAATAAATAAGTAAATAAAATAAATAAAAGTAAATAAAATAAAATGAATTAAAAATAAAGTTGAAGGACCACTTCTACCCAGTTATATCTATTCAGCCCACCAGAGCAAGAAGGCAGGGTATGATATGGGTTCCAACTGGTAAGAAAGGAGTATTATGTTTGTTCGCCCTAGAGATACTTATAAAGTAACAGAATACAGAGAATACAGAGCCCCCTCTAGGCAAGACGGCTGGCATGCAAATCAAATACATAAATATAATAAACAAACAAACCTAAAAATAAATTAAGGGAGTACACCTCATGGGACCAAGAAAAAGGGCCTTCTCTGTAGTGACTCCTTCCCTTTGGAACATCATTTCCTCAGAAATAAGATTGCCCCCCTTTTTGTTACTTTTCTAGAAGTTATGCCAAGGGGGGGCTGGGGTTTCTGAGTTTTTTATAGTCTTAATTTGTAATGTGGTACACTGCCTAGAGTCACTGTGTGTGAGTTGGACCGCCATATAAATCTATGTAGTATTTATTTATTTTATTTATTTATTATTTATGTATTCAATTTGCGTGCAGCCCATCTTGCCTAGAGGTGACTCTAAGCCAAATAAATAAATCCTTTATTAACATTTATCTCAGACTGAAGTCTACCTTCATCTTCTTGAAGATGCAAGACTCTCCAGAAATTATTAGATGGTATCTAATATGGGACCCTAATATGGGACTAGGCACCCTAAGCTGCTTTTCTCCTCCTCTTAAACTAACTTCAGAAATTCCAGTCCAATTACAGTGATTTGGCAACAGGGCCAAGCAGTACTCAATATGGACTATGGCCACCTCAGTATTTGGCTCCTTGCTTCCCTGCTTCTTGTCCTTCAAATATGTGCATAACTTTTTTCTGTCACTCAGATAAAATACCGCAGAAATGTTGTCTATAAATGCTGAAACAGTGAGTAGTAAAAGTCATGCCATAATTCTCTATTTTCCTAGGGTAGGGAGTTTGAAAGATTTTCTTATTTAAAATAAATTAAAGCTTAATGAGGAGAGGGGCTTTGCCTGATTTTGTTTGAATGTGTTTTGAATGCCTTCCTGTGGCAAAAATGAGGCCAGGCATTTTTGGTGACTGTGACTGGAGGAGAAATCTGGAAGCTACAGAAAGTTGCTCAAGGCCAACATCCAATCTTGGAACATCAAATTTCTAACTGTGCCTTCAGGAAAAGCACAACTGGAGCTGGAGAAAATATTTTATGTATATGTGAAATATTTACATATTTTCTCAATGACATCAAATTAATTATTTGTTGATAAATAAAATAACAAGATGCAAAAATCAAGGGACACGTAAAAATACAGTTAAGATAAAAAATGTAAACGTTTTTAATGTTTTCTTATTGGAATGTAATGTGCTAGAATGTAATTTAAGATATGCAAAGTGTGCTATACTCAGAAGCAAAGGTGTAACATTAGTATAAGAGTCGGGATGTTTTGGGTCATATACAGTACATATAAATCTCTAGTTCTGTGCATTTGCAAGAGTAGTGGAAGAACAAAAAACAAAGCAGTATAGAAAAAGTTTGCAAAAGGATTAAGAAGTATAGAAGAGTCTTTTAAAATGCAATTTGAAAAATAAGCTATATTTTAAAAATACTTTTATGCTTTTAGGGAAAATGAAACATGTATTCTGATTAGAAATGACAAGAAGAAGAATATCCAATTCCAGAGATGAATCAGAGCTGTTTTGTGCACAATAAACTGAAAATCTGAGAGATAGCAAAAACTTGCATTTTTCTCTGTATGTATAATACAAATAAATAATTTAAGGCCAATCCTCATTGTGAATACCACTAAACTTAACAGAGCTTACTTTTGAATATGTATTTAGCAGGCAAATATAAAGCTGTTCTATTTCCTTTCTATTAAGTCCAACAATTTCTAGGTCTATTTTTTATTAAAAATCCAACCATAAATGGATAATTATAGGAAGATAAGAGAATTTAACCTATACCAATTACCAATTGTTAATATTATCAATTGTGTATGAGTGTGTTGTGTAAGGATGGACATTAGTTGGATTGTATTCTGTCTAGCAAACCTCCTGCTTGGAACCTGGAGGGAGCATTCCTACCAAGATTCTGGAATTCATTTAAATACCAATATTTGAATTGACCCCTGCATTTTAATTACAGAAAAATAATCTGATTTATAGGCTTTGTAATAAATAGACATCTTGCCTGGTTCCAGAGTTTTGAACTTCCTTGGTTTTCTGGCTCTGCCGTAATTTACGAGCTGAGGTTTAGGCTTTCTATTTGATTCCCTTAACCAGCTAATTTCTGTGTTGGTATCATCACCTCTATATTCGGTGTCTGTGTCACTAAAAAGATGCTTGTAGTTTCTATTTTTCCTGCCCTATGGGAGAAAAAAATCATTTTCTTTGAAAAATAAGTATTTTTTTTTATTTTAAAAGAACTTTTATTCTTTTATAGAACTGCAAAACACTTGTTCTAATTAGATATGGCAAAAAAAAACACCATGCCATTTTATTTACTAGTATATTTTAGAAGCAATTGCTGATTAATTGAATGGTCTGTTAAAATATTCTAACCTATCCCATACCATGCATATAAATGAAAATCTAGATCTTAATTTGCTAACAAATTCAAGCTGATGCATTTTCTCAAATGTCAAAGATACAAGTTCTTCAAAGACTTAAATAACTTCATTAACATATTATACTTGGGCACCAGTACAATCCTGTAAAAACCATTATTAAATTTATGTAAATTAATTATAATTGAGATCTTACTAAACACAGTTCTACTAATCTAATTAACTGTGACTGATTTGTCTATTTGCTATCAAGGAGATTTAACTCAGCACAGATTTAACATCTCCGATATATACCATTTTAAATTAAAGCAAGTAAGATTCAACTAAATTAAAAAATTAAAAGGGAGTTAAAAAAAAATCTCAAGATGTTATTTTGCAGTTTCACATTGTAAAATTGTGGTATTTCTTCCCCCATGCCACCTTCTGTATAGCTGTCCATTTTGCAACAGCAACATATAATATGGCATTAAAAACACAACCCAACCTAGCAATCATGCTAAATATGCATAATAGCAGCTAAGGAGAACTATTACTATAAATAAACATCATTCTCCAAGCTTGTGGATTGGTTTCTGAATGTTTCATAACCAGGCTAGGTAACATCTTCAGTGGAATTTAGGGGAAGTCACAGTGTCAGTGTTGTTTTATGCTTCAGACAGTGGTGGTTTTTTTTACTACTGGTTCTGTGGGCGTGGCTTGGTAGACGTAGCTTGGCTTGGTGGGCATGGCAGAGGAAGGATACTGCAAAATCTCCATTCCCTCCCCACCCCACCCCATTAACCTGCTTTCCAGCTCCATTCTCCTGTGCAGGGCAACAAAAGAAGACCGAGCGGATCAGCTGGGATTCGAGAGGCAGAGAATAGATGGGGGCGGGGCCAGTCAGAGGCGGTATTTGCCGGTTCTCTGAACTACTCAAAATTTCCACTACCGGTTCTCCAGAACTGTCAAAACTGGCTGAATACCACCTCTGGCTTCAAGCAAAGGTGTGTCAAATGAGGGTCTTCTGATGGATCAGCTGTGAGTCATCAGTAAATCTTGTGATGGGTCTTGTGATTACCGGAAACCAACCCACAAGCTCGGAGAATGAACCTTTACCTTCATCCCACATTCGAACTATACATATTCGCCACTATTGCAAACATCCTGGAATTTACAAAATACAACTTTCATTAAAGTTATGTTCCTTTTAAAAAAATACCTTCTTTTCCTTCTTCTTTTGGGTTATTCTTGTTTCATTTTTCTGAGTCCTAAAACAAATTTAAAAAATGCTTATTTTAGTAATTAGAATGGAAATAAATACTTCATTTGGATTAATTTTTTATTTACTTGCATATGTGGAAGACAACCACTTTCCACAGGTAAAGCATCCACCACATATCATCTAGAGATTTTTTCCTCTACCAAGCCAATGTAAAACATATATTTAGAAACTTGCCATTATCTCATTTTATTATAATAGCTCTCATTTATGAGTTTTCTGCTGATAGCAAGAATACTTACATTTTCTTTGGGGGTACACCAGTAGTTTCTAAACTGATAAGATGTAATTCCTGGACCTAAATAAATAGAACAGTTCCATTTGTAGGTGAATTTTCTGCCTATTTGTAAATGTTTGTCAAGTAAACAAGCCCTATTTTTTCAATGAAAATTGTATATATTTTTATAATTGTATATCTGTAATTTTTTTTTATAAAGACTGTTTTACAAAAGATAAAATGACCTCACAATATCACATACTGTTTTAAAATCTTTATTTTCTTTACAAATACCATTTGTCTTTATTACTCTGTGAGCAGGACAATACTTATGTTTTAATACTGATTACATTTTAAAAATAAATGTATCTTGATGTGTATTTTCTAATGGTGGGATATAGGAAACAATAGAATGCAAGGTTCAGCAAAGTTATTGTCCTCAACTTATGACAATTGGGGCCAGAATTTCTATTGCTAAGCAAAGCAATTGTTAAAGCAAGTCACACTCAGTTTTATATCTTTTGCTGTGGTTATTAAGTGAATCACTGCAGTTGTTAAGCGAATCCAGCTTCCCCCATTGAGTTTGTTTGTTGGGAAGCTGGCTGAGAAGGTCACACATGGCGATTATGTGACTCCAGGATGTTGCAACTGTGGTAAATACAGGCAGGTTGTCAAGTGCCTGAATTTTGATCCTATGATGGTGGGGATGGTGTGAGAGCCTTAAGTGCAAGGAGACCAGTTGTAAGTCATTTTTTTTAGTGCCATTGTAACTTTGGACTGTCACTAAATGAATGATAGTAAATTAAGGACTATCTGTACAGAAGATCTAGCCCAATTTCCTGCTCAATGCGTCAGCATTGTTAACCAATGGCCATCTAGCCTAATCTTTTTCAACCTTGGTAAGATGTGTGGACTTCAATTCTGCCGTGCTAGCTGCGGAATTCTGGGTGTTGAAGTCTGTTAGGGTTTGAGGATTAACCCCTAGAAGAGTATTGCAGCAGTAGTCAAGCCAGGCAACCAAAGGAGAGCGGAAGGGCCCCAGAGTATACACACACTGAACACAAACACTGTTTGTAGTTTAAATAGTTTTTAATCCAGTTAGAGTTTAAGCATTGTCATTCAGTCCATTAATTCATTCACAGTATTTCCATCCAGTAAGACTCACTAGTATAGTCCAAGTTAAGAGTCCTTGCAATATCTTTATCAGCCGATAAAGATATCTTCTCCTCCTCCGGTTTCACTCTCCAGAGAAACAAACGCTGGATATTCAGTAGACTTACGCAGTAAATCAGCAAACAGTAGCATTCAATAACAGTTCAGTCACAGGCACTCACAGTCAGTAATCACAGTTAGTCGCAGCAGCACACAGTTACAGCCAGCAGTAAGCTTTCCAGCTTCTAATGCTTCCTTATATTGTAACTTCTAACCGCACCCTTAATCGGCTAATTGCCTGCTGCATTGTGCTTAAAGTGATAAGCACTTAAACCATGATATCTAAGTTTTATATATTTATTCACCCAAACCATATTTGGTATCAATGTTATACCTAACATACTCCCCTTTTGGGTGAAATAAATATATAATACCTTACAATCTAATCCCATATTTTTCACAACTCTCCTGGTGCTTACTGGCACCTTGGGCTTTAGTAAAATTATCAGCTAAATTGTCCTCCGACATACAGTACTCTAGCTGAATCATCTTACTTCTTACAGATTGTCTCACGTTTAGGTATCTTAGATCTGTATGCTTGCTCCTTGTTTTTACTCCAATATTTGTGGCCATTTGAATTGCTGCCTGATTATCTTCATGTATAATTATAGGATAATCCACAGTTATACCTATATCAATTAACATTTGTTTATACATTATTAATTCTGTACATAACAATGATAAACAGGAGAATTCTGCCTCCATAGTAGACAAACTTATATGCTGTTGTCTAATTGACTTCCAGCCTATTAATGTCTTACCCAGCATTATGGCTGTTCCTGAAGTCGACTTTCTAGTGTCTCTTTCTGATGCAAAGCTAGCATCTGCATAAGCACTCAGAATTAAATCACCCTTTGGTTCTAAATACAATGAATAATTCATTGTCTTTTTAAGATATCTTAATATCCTCTTAGCTGCAATCCAGTGTCTTTCACATGGTGCAGAATTGAATCTAGCCAACTGATTCACGCAGTACGAAATATCTGGTCTAGACCAATTACTAATATAAGACAAACTACCTATTAAAGATTGATAAATCACCTTATCAAACTCCGGGCTTTGTTCATCAGTGTTGCTAAACTCCTGACTCATTGGAGTCTTAGCTGGCTTACAAAGCTCCATCTTGTAATCTTTTAGCACTTTGCTTATCTTATCTTCCTGAGATATCTTAAAACCTTTCCGTGTTTTCTTTATATTCAAACCGAGATACTTCTTTATCTCCCCTAATTGCTTGATCTTTATTCTCTTTCCTAATGATGCTATTATTTTATTTGCTTCATCATTAGTTTCAGTTATCAATGCAATGTCATCTGTGAATAGTAATAATAATGATACTTTACCATTTGTCTCTTTCTTAAACAGACATGGATCGGCTAAACCAGCTTTAAATCCTATATTGTCTAGTTCCTTTACAATATACTGGTTCCATTCATAGCCTGATTGTTTAAGACCATAGAGACTTTTCTTTAACAACCAACAATCATTATTATCCTTAATTTCACTTTTAATACCAACAGGTTTTTTCATATAAATAATATGTTTTAATGGGCGTGCAAGTAAGCAGTTTCCACATCTAGATGGTTAACTATATAGTTTTTACTAGCTGCCCACACTAAAGCTGCTCTCAAGGTTGCTGCCTTAAGACTAGGTGCAAACACCTCATCGTAGTCATTAGCATTCTGCCTAAAACCTTGGGCTACTAACCTTGCCTTATGGATTAAATTACCATCTTTATCTATTTTTACCTTAAATATCCATTTGCAGCCAATGGATTTCTTTCCTACAGGTAATTTGGCATTTTCATACACTTTCATATCTCTTAATGAATTCAGTTCCTTATTCATTGCTGCATACCATTTTTCTTTTTCCTTATTAGGATACTTTTTAATTTCTTCTACAGAATTAGGAACTTGATTAATCTGGCACACTGTGTTAGCCTGGTACCTATCAGGCGGTCTAGATATACGTGTAGTTCTTCTGGGAATTACAGGACTTACAGGAGGACTTTGTTGAACTACTACCTGTTCATCTTCCTCATCCTGTTCAGCTATTGAATCTGTTTCTTCCTCTATGGGCACTATTTCATCCTGTATTTGTCTCTTTACTTTATTTTTAAAGTTACAGGGATAACTAATGGGATTTCTATAGGATTCAATAATTACATCTTTATTGGCATCCTGTTCTAATTTCTCCCATCCTTCATGTTCTAGAAATTGGGCACTAGCACTACATAACACTTTAGATGTGCCTTTCTCCCAAAATCTATATGCCCTATGGTTTGCCTGATAACCAACGAAGAAAAATCTTTTAGCTCTATGTTGCCCTTTTTTCTGAGTTGTGCAGGAATATGCACCCATGCTGGTGCACCAAATGTGTGCAGGTAACTTAGATCAGGTTTCCTGCCATGCCATCTGGTGAATGGAATTTCACCTGTTGTTGTATTAACAACGTTGTTCAATATGTTATTAGCACACATTGTAGCCTCCCCCACAAAGAATCAGGTAACCCAGAATCATTTAACATTGTTCTAACCATTGCCTGTAGTGTTTGGCCTCTTCTTTCAATAAAAGCATTATGTTCTGGCCTGTATGGAGCAGACTTCTTATGCTCTATTCCAGCTACCTTAAGTCTGTTCTGGAATTTGTTATTAATAAATTCGTGCCATTATCTGTCACCAGGGTTATCAGTTGTCGCTTAGACTTTCTTTCAGCAAACCTAAGCCAATTGAAAAATGTTGATATGTTTCAGTTTTGCTTTTCATTAAATAGCAAAACCCATATCTAGAATAATGGTCCATAATGCTCAGTATATATCTAGCACCCCCATACTGGGTTTCTTTGGACCTATTATGTCTGCAAATACTACTTCTAAAGGTTCTTTTGTTTTGAAACCATTTAGCCTATTTGTAGGCAATACCTTGCTCTTATCTTCACAGCAAACATTACAACGCAAATATTTATCACAAGGTTTTAACCTTATTCCTTCAGATAACTCAACTGTACGTTTTAGCATTTTAAAATTTACATGCCCCAAACGCCTATGCAATAAATGGATACATTCTTCATGAGGTTTTATATTATTAAATACAGTCTGAGCCTCCCCTTTCTTACTATTATCTAAGACATATAATGTTCCATTTAAAGCTGCAGTTACCCTTTTGTTATCTTTTTCAATTATGCAATTATTATCTTTAAAAGTAATTACATAACCTAATTTATCTAATACCCTTACTGAAAGCAAATTAAACTTTAGTTGCGGTACATACAACATTTTTATATCCTGGTTTATGTACGGACAACGTGCAAAACCTTGACCTTTCGCTTTCAGGTTCCAGCCATTGGCAAGAGATATATGTTGAGAGCTTATAGACATTTTTATAAATTTTGTCTTATCTCTTGTGATGCAGTGGGATGCGCCACTGTCAACCACCCATAGATTATTCTTCACATCAGAGTTGCTAAACGTGGCTAGTTCAAATGCTTTCTTTGGCTTTTTTACATTCTGGCTTTTTCTCTTTTTGCAGAATCTTGCCAAATGTCCTCTGCCTCCACAATTAAAACACTTTTTAATTGTGTATGCGTCGAAGATAAATTCTCTTCTTCCGGTGCTTTACTTTGCTTTTCTGGTTTCTTTCAAGCTTTGAAGATAATTTCTCTTCTTTCTTATCTTCTCTCAGCTCGTCACGCTCACGCCTTCTTCTGGCTTCTTCTAATAGCCTGCCTGTTATGTCGGTTAATGAGAGGCTTTCTTTGGCAATACCTCTAACGAAGTCACATAGTCATCATAGCTTTGATCTAATGAAGATAATATTATGTAGACTTTTTGCAGTTCATTAAATATAAGCTCTTTTTCTTGCAAATCTTGAAAATGCTCTTCATACAGTTTAAATGAACTAACATATCTCCATTCCTCTGAAGATGCGTTCGAAAAAGCTTCCGTGTAAGATTTATATGTGCTCCTACACTGTCCCGAACATAAATCTTCCTGAGGTTCTCCCAGCAGTTTGCAGCATTTTCTTCTCCACGAATATGGACAAGCTGCTGATCACAGAGAGTCAGTCCTATGATGCATAAAGCCTGCTCATTCTTCAGTTTAAAGTCTTGTAACTTTTCTTTATCATCATCATTAGCAGGATCCCAGCTACTCACATCTGGTGGGTTTGCTATAATGTCCCACAAACCTTCTCTGCGTAGAAGTAAACTACATTTCATTGACCATGAAACATAGTTTGTTCCATCCAGCCTGGATATCATGGACAGTTGTGACAAATTTACTTGTGCCATTACTCTTCAGATATTTTGACTATTTTAAACTAATTAAAACAGTTTGTTTTTACAGTAATGTGCAACTCACACCAACTCTCTCTGCTATATCCTGGTTAGTTAGACTATGCTGCTGGGCCCATAACCATTGTTAGGGTTTGAGGATTAACCCCTAGAAGAGTATTGCAGCAGTAGTCAAGCCAGGCAGCCAAAGGAGAGCGGAAGGGCCCCAGAGTATACACACACTGAACACAAACATTGTTTGTAGTTTAAATAGTTTTTAATCCAGTTAGAGTTTAAGCATTGTCATTCAGTCCATTAATTCATTCACAGTATTTCCATCCAGTAAGACTCACTAGTATAGTCCAAGTTAAGAGTCCTTGCAATATCTTTATCAGCCGATAAAGATATCTTCTCCTCCTCCGGTTTCACTCTCCAGAGAAACAAACGCTGGATATTCAGTAGACTTACGCAGTAAATCAGCAAACAGTAGCATTCAATAACAGTTCAGTCACAGGCACTCACAGTCAGTAATCACAGTTAGTCGCAGCAGCACACAGTTACAGCCAGCAGTAAGCTTTCCAGCTTCTAATGCTTCCTTATATTGTAACTTCTAACCGCACCCTTAATCGGCTAATTGCCTGCTGCATTGTGCTTAAAGTGATAAGCACTTAAACCATGATATCTAAGTTTTATATATTTATTCACCCAAACCATATTTGGTATCAATGTTATACCTAACAAAGTCCACACATCTTAAAGTTATCAAGGTTGAGAAGCACTTATCCTCTCCAGTAAAGTTGAGTCCATTGAATGTTGCTTTGCAAATCTCTAGGCTTGTGTTCTTAGCTTACATACAACAGCCTGAACATGCTCACGTAAAACTGGACTTGTGATAACACTGACCAAAATGCACCAAAACTAACCAGAAATATCCTTACTATTAATAAGGAAAACTGCATTTGGCATGGAGATGACTAATTCTAATAACTTTGTTTATTCTTTTTTTAAAAAAATACCAGTAATATAGTTGGGTAGCTACAGCAGAGTACAATTTTAACATAAGCCAAGAGGTTGAAACTGCTATAGAATCAAACTATATTTTGGAGTGAATTAATAAGTGTAAATTCCAAATAATAAGTAATGTTGTTGAATATAATTATTGACATATTAATATGCTATAATTTTCTTACTCCAAGCTTTATTGTAGGTTCATCAAATCCACTTCGATTAAAGTCATAGACATCATCACTATCAAAAGAGATAAAACTTTGTTTAATATTTTATCTTTTCATCTCTCAAATGGCTAGATTTGTAATAGATTACTATTTACTTACACAGATTGTTCATTAGTATTGTTGTGTAGTGTAGTTCTGAAATTTCCAGTCTTTCTATTCTGTCTTTTTTTCTAGGCATAAAAACGTAATTATACAAGGAGATGTATAACCAATGCTACCCCTTTTTCTGAGGGTTTTTTTTTTTCAATTTGTTTAAATAAAATTTCTGGATCACTCAGCCAAACAATAAAGGGCAAAGGGAGCAGTTAAATCCATTCATGTTCCCAATCAGTACATCTCCTCTCAGAGGTTTTCCTAATGCTTAGTTTTAAAACAAAAACATTCTTCTAGCAGCTTTTCTGTAAGAGCTAACAGCTTACTTATTTAGCAACATCAAGTAACAGATTATGGTAAGTGCAAAGCAATTAGTGGTGGGGTTTTTTGCTGATGTTTTTCCTTCCACATAAAGGTGATTCCTGACTTTAAAAAAAAAAATCAATGAACTCAGAGTCTCCCATGGCAAAGTTTTGTTTTGGCAGTTACTGAGCTGGGAGAAGTCTTCTTATGTCTAGTCAAAGGTTCAGGTCCTGCTTTCCTCCCAGCTCCACCTTATCCCATTCAGTCTGTTGGTGATGGTGAACCAATGACATATCACTGGTGACATGGCATGCCATTTTTGGTGATACACCAAATCTCCAGACCTGGAAGTCGCGTGAGGGGGCTCTGCTAGGAGGCCTCTGAAAGGCTTCTGGAGACATGCAAAAGCATGTGAGACCAGGGCATAATTTCCTGCTCTTTTCAGAGGTCACAAGGCCACACAACAGCATTCTCTGAAGTTTGCAGACCTTGTGCAACCTGGAACTACCTCCTATTGACATTTATGCGGGGTTTTTTTATTTAATAATAAATGTAAATAATTTAATGTAATATAATTCACCACTCTTTACTATGAATTGGTGTGTGTGTATGTGTGTGTGTAAAACGGGTGGGGGGGGGGGGAGAGACATGCCAGCAAAGTCAAGTTAAGCAATTTCTGAATTTCTGAGCAGCCCAGTGATAAAACATTAAAGAGCAGCCTAGACCAATGTTTTCTAACCTTGAGAACTTTAAAATGTGTGGACTTCAACTCCCAGAATTCTCCAGACAACATTCACCAACCAGAATTCTGGAAGTTGAATCCATATATCGTAAAGATGCCAAGGTTCAGAAACACTGGCCTAGACATGATAATCAGTTCAATTACAAAACCTGAAAAAAATGCCACTATAAATGTCACTCTTGAAACTTTGAACTCTTGGTTCAGAGTTCAAACATATTTAATCTACCGTGTCTAAAAATAAATTCCTAAAACCATTTTCAGACAAATTTGTAAAGGAAGAAAATACCTTATCATCGCTATCAATTTTATTTAACGATGTGCTGTAAGAAAAGTGGATGGAATACAGATCAATACCAAGCTAGAAATCTTCATTTGTAAATAAAAGTTGTATTTAAATACGGATCTTAAGTAATACAATTAAACAATGAAATACATTCCTTCAGAAGATTTTGAGAACAGCCAAGTTAATCTACTGAATAAAAAAGGAAGAAAAAGTTGTAGGCACATATTATGGCATTGATGAACTTTCATAAACTATGAAATCCTGAACTGTAGTCTATGCTTGGTGGTACTTTGGATTGGTCAACTTTGGCTCTCAAATGGCTCTACTACTTTAGTACCAGAGCAAAGAGCCCTCAGCTTCTAGTTTAGATGCCAGTTCAGGTGCTTTTACTAGGTTCCAGGGTTTTTTTTAACCAGGTGCCACTGAGGAAAATAAATCTGTAAACTAATATAGAGAGCCCTCAACTTACAACCCTGATTTGAACTGGAACTTCCTCTGCTAAGTAGTTGTTAAGTGAGTCATGCCCAATTTTATAACCATTTTATGGCCCATCATCAAGCAAATCCATTTTCTCCTACTGACTTTGCTTGTTGAAAGCCCTGTGGGAAGATCACAAATTACGATCATTTGACCCAGAAGGGGAGGAGGGAAAAAAAAAATGGGGGGGTGGGGGGGGGGGGAGATATATTTTTTTTTTTTTTTTTTTTTTTTTTTTTTTTTTTTTTTTTTTTTTTTTTTTTTTTTTTTTTTTTTTTTTTTTTTTTTTTTTTTTTTTTTTTTTTTTTTTCTTTTTTTTCAAAATTTTTAGTGTATTGTTATCATTTTCTGACCCATATGTATTGATCACTGACCAGCTGGGCTTAGTGAGGAAGAACTAGGGATCGAAGATACTGTTGCAGCTGTCTTCCTCATCTCAAATTAGTTGTAATCCCAAACAAAGAATATCTGCCAATTAATCCAAGTTCTGCTTTCTTCAGGTTCTTCTCTACCTTAATCCAATTATAAAAGAAACAAACTTTCCATACCCAAAAACAAAAAATAAAAAGTAAAATAAGGATAAAATAGAGGAATTAAAAATATTAAATCCACAAGGAGACAAAAGTAAAAAACACGCTAAAAATTAAAAAAGAAAGAGTTCCAAAAATAATCCACTTGTAATAGTCCAGTAATAAAAAATAGGGAGAACTAAAATGTTCCAAATAGGAGGCTAACCAAAGGGGAAAAAAGGGAAAAAGCGGCTGCAAACAAGCTTGAAATAGTAAAAAGGCCCAGAAGAGATACCAGCAGTAAAAGATAAAACAAAATAGAATAGCCAGCAATTATTTTAAATAGCAGTCACAAAGCAATTCCAAGCCACCATATTGTGTCCAGAAAGCCAAGTCAAAACATAATCCAAGGTCACAGTAGTCTTTCTCTTCTTCTTCCATCTCCAGCTGTTTAGATTGCCAGAATAGCACCTGTTTCAACAATCTTTTAGCACTTTGCTCTTTATCTTCCTTTTGGGTCTAAATAGCCTGCTATCAGAAAAACAATTCTTAAAGCTTTCCAATTTTTCTGTAACCTCTAGGTGGCACTATTGCTTTACTTTGCTTTGTTATATTGTATCCGAAAATTCAAAAATTTAATTCAATTTGTTTTTAAAAAAAGAAAACTTTCACTTTTAGAGTTACAGGTTATTAAATAGCAAACTAAAAAGGGAAAATAATCCAGAATTAAAATTAATACTTTGTATTTTTCAAATTGTTAGTCCAGTCCAGTTAAAAAAGAAAAAAATAATCTTTCCACGCAGTAAAATAGCCTTAATTGGATCTGACAGTTATAAACATGCTTTCCCGCCGCTAACTTTCTCTTCTGTCTTCAATCTTCTTAAATTTTCTTTTTCCCCTTAGGGTGCTCTTTAATCCTTAGTGAATTTTTTTAAAAAAAACTCACCCAGTTCCGACACACTTTCCTTCTGCTTTCCCTTTCATTCCGGAGCTGTCCCAGCAGCCTTAATGGCCACTTTCCTCTGCCACTGGTTCAGGAAGCTTTCCTGGATCAACCAGGGACTTTGTGATGTACCTGGGATCGACAGGATGTGCCCACTTCTGTCACCGTCTCTCTGGGATGGTTTAGGTCCAAAAGGACTGTCCAGTAGCAGGGATATCAATGGTTCTTTCGGGAGCTCCAGAATCCCTGTCTTCCCACCGCAATGGCAGCTCCGCCCTCCTAGTCACTATTTTCTATTTTCATTGCTATCATTTTGAATCATCATTAAAGAAAGGGTTTTAAGGCACGAACTATCTGTACAGTATTGCCATCAGCAATTTTCTAATAGATGTTTTCTAATAGATGTTAATGGTACTAAAGATGTTGAAATCATTTACTTTTATAACATTAATTCCAGTTTGCATTTGTTTACTTTCAGTATATTTCATTAATATTTTCAGGCAACAGAGAATTGAAAAGCTCCAAACCTTTAAACTTCAAAATATGATAATTAACATTTGTTTAAAAAATGTAACATTACTCATAAACTGAAATATAACCTTATAACTGTATCAAAAGTGAAGGTCATTTCCATTACAAAGCCGAAGAGCCAGCACTGTCCGAAGATGTCTCCATAGTCATGTGGCTGGCATGACTAAACGCTGAAGGCACACAGAATGCTGTTAACCTTCCTACCAAAGTGGTCCCAATTTTTCTACTTGCATTTTTACATGCTTTTGAACTGCTAGGTTGGCAGAAGGTGGAACAAGTAAAGGGAGCTCACTCTGTTAGGCGATGCTAGGGATTCGAACCGCCAAACTGCCAACCTTTCTGATCAACAAGCTCAGTGTCTTAGCCATTGAGCCACCGTGTCTCTTTTTACACAGTATATACTGTATTAGTCTTATGTAAAAGAATCATCTAATCTATAAGATGGGTGGCATGTAAATTTAATAAATAAAATAAATATAATGTAACTAATAGCACAGAAAAAATGAAAGACTAGGAAAATATGGGATCATTAAAAATTTTGTTCTGTTTCATAATATTAGTACATTTTAAAGAGATAAAAGATAAACTTAAGAAAATGTAGGAAACTACATTAAGAAAACTAAAGAAGATTAAAAAATATCTATTGCAAAACTATTTACTTCTAACATATAATATCTATCTATATTTCAGTTACATAAAAAGAAAATATATGTACAATACCTCCGATCAGAAAATGACTGGCACACTTTTGATGTATTTTTTATACCATCCTTTTCTTTATATCTTTTGCTGATTTTACTTATTAACATTTCTGCTGCTTCAATCACATCTTTTGATTTTGTTTTCTGAAAAGAAAAACAATGCTGTGATGTCCTTAATGCAATCTGTTCTTGGTTGTTTGCTAAACTATTGAGAAATAGTTAAACCAAAACCAACCACTATTTTGATTTACTATACAACTAGAAGAGTAATGCTGAGGTTATTTACCTTCTCATAATTTACTTGATCAGTTTTCTTATTAGCAGTCTCTTTTGCAGAAGGTGATATATTCAATCTAATATCATGATCATTCATTTCAGAGATTGATTTGGAGTGCCTTGAAGTTGTTAGAGAACTATTATTCTTTTTGGTAGCAGGAAGTGATATTTTAGATGTGTTGGAAACACTCTTTCTACTTTTACTTTTTGGTATTTTCTCATCCAAATGCTTAAAACAGGTTTGTGAATCTGGTATATTATTGGTTTTGCTGTGTTGTTCCTCTATGATTTTGCCTCTGCAATGCTGTTTATTTCTTAACTCAGAACAAGACATTTCAAATATTGAAGCAAAAGCTCTTTGCTTAGCAGCTCTGTCACTTCGATTAGCAGCTAATAGAAAACAAAAACAAAAGTTTAAAATTAAATAAAGTGTTATAAATTATCATACTTATTCAAAAGGAAGTCAACTCAGAATTTCATGTTTTTACAGGCACAAAAATCACACAGCTTGTCAACTTAGGGCTGCCAACTCCCGGTAAAACCAATTCTAGGGATTTCACCCGATCCCAATATGTTTGCATGTATTTCACATTTGTATGCCTGTGCGTATATATAGATATTGGTTTGAAGCCACATCCTTAAAAGGGCAATTCTAGGATAAATTAATAAATATTAATTGAATTAATAACTATTGCTTAAAATTAATTGCCTGTAAAGATGCCATCCAATCTTAGAAATTAATTGATCCTCTATCTGCACATCACTGTGTCTCTCATGCACAGGCCATACTTCCTGTTTTCAGAGGGAGGGGGGGGGGAGATCCTGAGATCTATCCTAAGCTATGGTTGCATGCAAACCATTCACTTTCTTTCAATCCAACCTACCTCACAGATATGTTAAAGAGCAAAAATAAGTCTTGTCCCATACTTAGATATTAAGTGCATATCAAATAAAAATAGTAAAGAGGAAAACAGGATGCTGGTAGGATGAGGGGAAGGACAGGAAAGCTAAAGTGGAGAACAGAACTAGATAAAGAAATGGAGAGGAGGCAAGGAACAACAATAAATGGGCCATTATGGGTAACAGGGAGAAAGGAAAGAAACCTTTTCTCAACTGGCAGAAAGAATTAATTCTTCCATTGAGCAGGTGGGATAAATTCTTCTCTTATTAAGTCATGCCGGTGGTTGCTGAAAGCTTGGATATTGAGATTAAACATTCCCAGACTGACTGTGGAGGAGAGGGGATGATCTTCTTTGCTTAAATGTTGACTTTTAACTTTTTTATATTAAGGCCTAAAATGTTTGTCCTCTACATGATGAGGCTGCGTCTCAGCAGCGAAGCAGGAAAAACGGACTGGGAGAAACATGGACAATCATGAAAATAATGGATTGGATAATCATATTAGAGTCCTAGCTTAATAATGAGTAAAAAATGGCTACCCCTTTCAACAGTTATCTGCTGTTTTTCACATATCTGCTTCTTTTCTGCTATTAGAAAATAACCAACAGATACACAAACACACATATACAAAGACACACACAAAGACACAAACAGTTTAAAGGCAACTATTTTGTTTCTAAATTCTATATTTGGATAATTGTGAAAAAAACTAATATAACTTTGCTATGATTTTTTTATATAAAGACTTAACCTTGATATACTATACTTTCTGATGCAGTAATATGTTGACATTGAGTTATTATTGTTTCAGGTATCCAGCACTTTGTTTTTTTCTGAGTTTTAATTTCATCAACAAAATTGTTTGAAAGGCCAGGCAATCTAAAAAAAAAAAGCACACATATTTTAGCAACTTTTGAATATGTTTATAATTTGACACATGATTATTTCAAATATAAAATGCATTCTGTTTAAAACATTAGCCAACTTGTGCAACTATTTGCACCATTTGGATGCTTATATGTATCCAAATGTATTTTCCCATACAAAGGCTGGGGAGTTAATTACAGTTTTCCCAATGTTTATGGCAATGCTAATTCACATTTCTTGACATTCACTTTTCTGGGTTTTTTTCCAATCAAAATTATAACATTCTGAATGCCAAGCTACTGTTTATCAATCTTTCTGCTTTCAAATTACTGACTAATCAGTTCAACAATGATCTGTATACAATGTTGCCTTTCCACATTTTGTAAATATTCTAAAACTCAACCTTCCTAAAATCATCCTAATAGTATGCTATCAAGAGTAATGATTTTTGTAAATCAACAGACAAATGAACAGAGATGCACCTGTACAGACACCTGAACTCCGTGCATGTTTTTGGAGAAAAGAAAGCTAGAATGTTTTTGTTTCTTTGCTTTGGAGGAAGTGAATAAAGCCGCAAGTATTCTCAGTGCCCTTTAAGTCAGACAAGTAGTGAACATGACACTCTGACGGCTTGAAGTGGAAACAGTTGGTATTGATTGGCTTGCATTTTGTTGTTCAACTATTATCCAGCTTGAGCTGAGCAATGATTGGTTGAAGATGCTATCTACAATATCATGGTATCCAGGGATGTAAATATAAAGATAACCATACCAAACAAACTTTTCTTTGCATCAGTGCATGGTGTGGAAAAACAGTCATAGCAACAAGAATTGCTTACTTATGGAAGAGACCCATCATACAAGCAAGCACTAAAAACTTTCCTGAATGTTAGTAAAGTTGATACTAATCTGACTCAGTGGAACATTTTGGCAAAGGAAAGGGGTAGCAACAGAAAAGGCAGGCCTTCATGGTCCCTGATGACAACAAACCCTTCCTGGTAAGAGTGTATTGAATAGGCAAAAACTGCTATAATAAGTTGGCTGTGAAAGTTTCCAGGTTCGAATCCTGGAGTTCACAGTTCAAGAATTTTGTCATAATTATATACACTGATAAAAAAAAATAAAGGGAACACAAAAATAAGACATCCTAGATCTGAATGAATGAAATATTCTTATTAAATACAGTACTTTGTTCATTACATAATTGAATGTGCTGACAACAAAATCACACAA
Source organism: Notechis scutatus (assembly GCF_049901735.1). Classification (NCBI taxonomy): domain Eukaryota; kingdom Metazoa; phylum Chordata; class Lepidosauria; order Squamata; family Elapidae; genus Notechis; species Notechis scutatus. Next base: position 14,408,086 of record NC_142011.1, on the reverse strand, counting down.
AAATTATCAATGGAAATCAAATTTAGCAACCCATGGAGGTCTGGATTTGGAGTTACACTCAAAATTAAAGTGGAAAAAAACACTACAGGCTGATCCAACTTTGATATTATGTCCTTAAAACAAGTCAAAATGAGGCTCAGTAGTGTGTGTGGCCTCCACGTGCCTGTATGACCTCCCTACAACACCTGGGCATGCTCCTGATGAGGTGGCGGATGGTCTCCTGAGGGATCTCCTCCCACACCAGGACTAAAGCATCCCCCAACTCCTGGATAGTCTGTGGTGCAACGTGGCGTTGATGGATGGAGCGAGACATGATGTCCCAGATGTGCTCAATTGGGGAATGGGCGGGCCAGTCCATAGCATCAATGCCTTCATCTTGCAGGAACTGCTGACGCACTCCAGCCACATGAGGTCTAGCATTGTCTTGCATTAGGAGGAACCCAGGGCCAACCGCACCAGCATATGGTCTCACAAGGGGTCTGAGGATCTCAACTTGGTACCTAATGGCAGTCAGGCTACCTCTGGCGAGTACATGGAGGGCTGTGCAGCCCCCTAAAGAAATGCCACCCCACACCATTACTGACCCACTGCCAAACCGGTCATGCTGGAGGATGTTGCAGGCAGCAGAACGTTCTCCACGGCATCTCCAGACCCTGTCATGTCTGTCACATGTGCTCAGTGTGAACCTGCTTTCATCTGTGAAGAGCACAGGGCGCCAGTGGCGAATTTGCCAATCTTGGTGTTCTCTGGCAAATGCCAAAGGTCCTGCACGGTGTTGGGCTGTAAGCACAACCCCCACCTGTGGACGTCGGGCCCTCATACCACCATCATGGAGTCTGTTTCTGACCGTTTGAGCAACCACATGCACATTTGTGGCCTGCTGGAGATCATTTTGCAGAGCTCTAGCAGTGCTTCTTCTGTCCCTCCTTGCACAAAGGCGGAGGTAGCGGTCCTGATGCTGGGTTGTTGCCCTCCTATGGCCTCCTCCACGTCTCCTGGTGTACTGGCCTGTCTCCTGCTCTGGACACTACGCTGACAGACACAGCAAACCTTCTTGCCACAGCTCGCATTGATGTGCCATCCTGGATGAGCTGCACTACCTGAGCCACTTGTGTGGGTTGTAGACTCCATCTCATACTACCACTAGAGTGAAAGCACCGCCAGCATTCAAAAGTGACCAAACCATCAGCCAGAAAGCATAGGAACTGAGAAGTGGTCTGTGGTCACCACCTGCAGAACCACTCCTTTATTGGGGATGTCTTGCTAACTGCCTATGCTTTCCACCTCTTGTCTATTCCATTTGCACAACATCATGTGAAATTGATTGTCAATCAGTGTTTCTACCTAAATGGACAGTTTGATTTCACAGAAGTGTAATTGACTTGGAGTTACATTGTGTTGTTTAAGTGTTCCCTTTATTTTTTTGAGCAGTGTATTAATGTACTGTCTCTAAAACAAGAAATAAAGAAGTAATGATAAAAAGTTGGTATATACTATTTTCTAGTGCTATACAAGAACAACTACAAAGCTGAAAACCACTCCTTTCTAATGTCCATGTAAATACTTGTTGGGAAATCAATTGTATTCCTGAAGTATATATACGGAAAATCTCTACCAACATGAAATTAGAGCAGAATGTGTTGTTCAAATTAGGCATATTAGCAGATATATTTCTTATCTATAATTACTTGTAGTACTTACAATGATTTGTCACTTTTGTATATTGGTGGTTGGGAATCAGGAACAATATCACTTAACTCATCTATGTGAAACATATATATTAAATTAGACATGAAATGCAATCCTAAGATTTTCTAGAACATGAAAACTATTTTAAAGGATGTCTATTGAAATATGTTGAACAATTTACCTAAACTTTGCTTTCCGTTAATATCTAGATCTTCTTCACTGTAGATTATATTTTTCATTTTCTCAGCTGGAGCTTGCTATATGTATACATAATAAATCATAAACATTATTAAGATGCATATTTGTTTATAAACAGGATACAAAAAATATCCCTGATTAAAAGTGAATTTATTTTTTTCTAATAATATTCCCACATATCTATGGCAATCTGTTATAAAACTATTTTTCCAAGCAACTTTGATATCCTCTTATGTATACTTTCCAAGCAATATGTTGGAAGATTAAGCTGTCCTCTAATTTTTTCCCATATAAAACTTGTTCTTTCTCTTCTTGCAATTATTCTACTTCACTTTTGTTTCTTTCACTTCTTCTCTTTTTTAATGATTATTTTTTTCCTGAGATCCACTTTACTAAATTGGATTGTTATTATCAAAAACATTGTACTTCAAATACAGAATTTTTCAACTGCCTTGTATACTTCATTAACTCTTAATTTTTTAAAAAAACTTACTATTTGGGGGAATGTGTAGCTTTTAACCAAACTTTGGAAGTTAGAAAATATCCATGTAGTTTTCAGAATTAAATTTGTTGTACAAATCTAAAGCAGTTACCTTCTCAACAGAATTATTTCTATTAAGAGCCTTGGTTGCAGAAAATAGAGGTGCACAATTATCTTCTTGGCCAGTCTTCATAGCTCTTGTCTCAGGTACTGAGAAATCTTCATTTCTTTCCACTAAACTCATCATCTGAAGTGGGGTAATCTTCCCTTTTCGTGGAGTTGCTGGGAAGGAACCCATAGTTCATTTCTTTTAATGCAATTTGTACTGCTTTGTGCCATTTCCACGAAAATTATAGTAAATGAATTTGCTGTTTCATGGAAAAGAATTGTTCAAGGTGTCCTTCAGATTTATAGTGGATTAACCAATATTCATCACCCTGAGATCCTGCCTTTTGAGAACCCATACAAGATTCTGATAAACCAAATGCTACATGTCAGTGGAAGTTAAGGTGGGTTAAGCTACTGCAACCAGCAGAGGAAGGTTATAGAACAGTCTGGATGTAAACAAAATGCACTCTTGATGTTTGCATTAAAACAGGGCGTTGTTCTTCTCCAGAATCTATCATTGCTAGTAAATTGGGCATTATCATAAGAAAAACCCAGAGTAAAATTGTTTCCACAGAACTTGATTTCTAGAAATGCTGCTTATTGTGTTTTCTAAACTGTGATGTTCTTTTGTCTCTTGATGGCTGTGTGACATTTAGAAGCTCCCCTGCCAGCTCCCTTTATCCCTTTAAGGCAATACATGAACTCATATTCAAATGGTTGGGAAGTTTTCAGAACTTCCAGTGCTTATCCAGAATTCTGTTTCCATAGCACACAGGAGGAAATATTCCTTTTTAGTGATTATGGAAGGCTCAATATTTCTTTATCCACCACAAGCTAGTCTCCTGTTACATATAAAAATTTTGTCAAATCAAGGGCTGGAGAAAGAAGACACTAAAATGATTCATCTCAGCCTATCAGGTAAGTGTTTCCAGGCTATTTGGTCCCCAATGTATATTGGGAACATAATCTATCAACTCACTAGGCCTTAAATGATATTACTTATGATACTCATGTTAATAGCTCTATGTACAGGGAATCATAGAGTAAAATATTTTTTACAAAATTTGAAATGATTTTATGAGATCAACTTGACCAACCCACAAACTCACTAACATCATTTCTAGAGGCTAATGATAGCTATTGACCCATGCTGATAGAGAAAAACTTTCTAAAACTACCGTATTTGCCGGCGTATAAGACGACTTTTTTGCCCTGAAAAAGATGCCTCCAATTGGGGGGGTCGTCTTATATGCCGGGTCGTCTTATACGCCGGCAAATAGTAATTGGGAAGCACTGCGGCTGCCCGTGGCTGAGGCACTTTTGTCTACCGTGGAAACGAATCCCGTGAAGCCGAAAGGAGCAGCCAGCCTTCTCCCAGCTCCCAAGGAAAGCGAGGCTCGGACCGCCCGAGCTCCGCTGAGGTATCCGGCTGGGGCTGTCAGGAGTTGTTACGCTGGCGCGGCTCGCGGCTCCAGTCCCGCGTTGCCTCGGGAAGGGAAAGGCAAAACCAGGAGCCGCTGCTGCCATTGCAAAGCGCCGCCGCGGCTCTTCCTTTTGCCTTCCCTTCCCGAGGCAACGCGGGACTGGAGTCGCGAGCCGCGCCAGCAGTAACAACTCCTGACAGCCCCAGCCGGATACCTCAGCGGAGCCCGGGCGGTGCGAGCCTCGTTTCCTTGGGAGCTGGGAGAAGGCTCCTTTCGGCTTCACGGGATTCGTTTCCACGGTAGACAAAAGTGCCTCAAAAAAAAAAAAAGTGCAAAAGTGGAAGGCATGCGGAAGAGGGGGCGAGTATATAACAAACTATATTTTGAGTGGAAATGTTGGGGGGTCGTCTTATACGCCGGGTCTTCTTATACGCCGGCATATACGGTAATAAAATACATTAACAAACATATGGAATTAAGGCACAATGCAATATGTCATTTAACTTACAAGTATTAATTATAGGAAATGGACTCTGCACAGAAAACCTGGAAGTGGATGACACAATCATTGATGCCTCAGACATTTTCCTTTTACCAGGGGTGGTCTTGAAATAAAATGAGAAATATCATTTAACCTAGCATTCATACATTTAATCAAATATCACAAAACAAGATTTCTTTTCTATTTAAAAGCTTAAACTACCTTGGTTTGTCCTGTTTGGAAGTCCATCTCAGTTGTTTTTTTACTTTGATTTATCTCTGCCTGAGGATATCGATGTTGAGAGGAGAAACTATTTTTTTCTTCCTGTAATTTACATTCTTTCTCTTTCATAGGTGATATCTGACTTTCTGGTACAAGAACCTAGTCATTTCAAATATTTTTTAAAAAATCCCATTATTACTATGCTTTCAAATAAACTCCAGCCATCAATGAAGACATTTATATTATAAAGTAGTTGGGCTTTTCTAGATCTTTTGAAACCCTAGCCCTGATCCGTAAAATTTTAAGGATACTAGCTAGTGATTCCCTTACTCTGGTTATCCCATGCAATACATTTCCCCCCCTACGATACTGGTAATTGTCTGATTTTTTTTTTTAGATCAAAAAACTATTGGATGACTGGTCAACTGTTTGACTTACTGACCAGTGGATGGCAGCAAAGAGAGAGGAAGGGTGGTAAGTGGGCTACATAAACCTCCCATCAGCTTGCCTGGTACCTTTCTCCTTTTATTCTAAAATTCCCCATTAATTTCATATGACATTAGTATAATAATGCGCAGAAGTATCATGGTTCAGAATAATCAGCCTGTAATTTCCAATTGTTAAAAATTAACTTCACTGTTCTAACAGAGAAATCCTACATACTGGGATCCGATTGTTTGCTGAATAGGGTAGGATTAATTTTCTAAATTAATGGGAGGTTTTTATGAAAGGCACGTTGACAAAAAATAATAAAATCTACTGTATACCATCTGTAGCTTCAAAATTTGCATTCCATATGTATAGCCCAGACTGAACACATGTACTCAATATTTATCATTGTAACTTAAATATTTACCTGTGATCCACTTTCATCAAAAACTACATGTACTGTTGTTTTTGCAACTGACACAGTATTCTTCCTTGTAAACACCTGAAGCAATATATATAGGCAAAAAAGGCATTACATAAAAAGTTCATATTTCTTCTACTTTATGTCATAACATGACATATTATGATAAAAATGTGATTCAATTGGTTTTGTTGCTTTCTCTTTCACTTGGGAAACAAATCCTCCTTATTGCAAACATTTACAAAATATTTTTTCAATTCTTTCATTTTAACCTTACTTGAAAGTAACACTGCAATTCAGTATTTTTTTTTAACAACTAGATGTGAAGAGTGTGTGTGCATGTACACACACATGTACACCTTTAAGTCAGCGTTGACTCCTGTCAACTACCTGGACATATCCCTGCAATTTTTTTAAAGAAGATTTCAGAATTTTTAGATCTTAAAGATTCTGAAACCTTAGATCTGAAATCTTAGATCACCTAGCTGGCCTTGTGCCTAAGGCAGGACTAAAACTCACAATCTCCCCAGTTTTTAGTCTGATGTCTTAAGCATAACACTAAACTGGCTCTCTAGATGAAAAGTATTGATGACTTATTATTTGATATGGTAATTCAAAGCGCAGGAATATTATATGATTTATTGGTTTTAAAATGTGATCAAATGTATATCTCATTCTTTCTTTATTTTATGGCTGTGATTCAGGCAATAACTGCTGAAATTATGCTATCTTCAACTGTGTAGATAGAGATAAGTACAACCAACTACAAATATAAACAGTTGTTAATCATTTTTATTCCACAAGAGAAAAAGATATTACCTGACATTTTGTTGCTTCATAAACTTTTCTTACTGCATCCATAATTTCCAATGCAGAATCGAAATGCAAGATTATTTTCTCCCCTTCCTGGGCACCAACTGACATTGGGTTGTTTAGATGTACCATTAACAATTTCTCTTTTTCTTTTTCTACACAGAAATAAAACATATTCTTTAATTGTTTATTTGGAAATAACATATTTGCTTTGCAAACATTAAAAACATATCAATAAAATAATAAAAGTTTTTTTTCTGAAATAGAAATAGCAATTTTGAATATCATACTTATCCTTAACATTCTGAAAATAAGAAATACATTAAAATAAAAAAATACCTTCAATTATGTAGGTCCTAACATCTTCTTCTGGTATGCACACAGTTTCCCACTGTTGACCCTAGAAGTTAAATGTATGAAAAAAGTATTGTTTACTGTTATAGATTACAGCTGAAGATTTAGTGTAGTATTTCCAAATTATAGTTCTTCAGGATGCCAACTGTTTGTCAGTAGTTTGTGTTAATGATATTAACTTTTGTCTCTGGTACAGGTTTTCTTTCCCAGCAGATCAAAACAAGAATGTGGATTTGATAATAACTTTCCCAAAGGAAAGTTTAGCTAAACATAGGATATATTTTTTTATGTATACACAATGTTACAGATTAAAATAACAACAGTTATGAAACTGTTCTTCATCCCTCTTTTTTATTCCCAGATAATATGGACCTTAGATGAGCAAACAGTTGGTTTTGAAAAGGAATAATGTTTTGCCTGTGAATCAAAGGCTTTTTCATGTTATAAGCAGTAAGTATTAAGATGGAATTAAACAGCTAAGTAGATTAATCACAATGACATGGCAGTATGTGAGATCAAATTAAATAGTCACTAGTAAGTGCTCTGGCATGCCAATAGAATGAAAAAAAAATTCCAAAGTTGATATGTGGTACTTAACATCAGGGACAGAGGTGGTATTCAGCAGGTTCTGACTAGTTCTGGAGAACCGGTAGTAGAAATTTTGACTAGTTCGGAAAACCGGCAAATACCACCTCTGACTGGAGATTTTATAGTATCCTTCCCCTGCCATGCCCACCAAGCCACGCCCACAGAACCGGTAGTAAAAAAAATTGAATCCCACCACTGATCAGGGAAAAATAAATCTTTTGGAGACTATCTAGATCCCATTGTCAGCAATATGGACACTTTAGGAGGACTTTAATAACACCAGCCAAACTAAGCAGAAAACACTTCCAGAGGTATCAAAAGACCATTAGAATGTATTTGCCTGAAAAATGTATTCTAATTTCCATTCCAACCTTACAAATTGGGAAAGCTGCTTAAATATTCACTCTTAGCAGCCAATTATCTCCTCATGACACTGTGCTAAGTATTAGATCAGTCATTTTAGTTCGTTCTGCCCAACCCTGAAAATCAAATCCTAAATATGCTGTCAGTGGTTACCATGACTTGAACAAAATAGAACAGGTTCATCATATACATGAAAAACCCACTGGATCACCCATCAAGGAATCATCAACAATAAAACTTAGATCATAGATGTCATGCTGGTAAGATGATTGCTGTATAATGGAATGCCTAAGCAACAGCAATGGAAAGGGACTGATCTTCATCAGGAAGAGAGGGAGCATATATGTATAATGTATTATAAACTTAATAATTATTTAATTTGAAAGGAAGTATGCATCTCCAAAGAAAACCCACTGAGAAATAGGTTGATATTCTTTACTATGTATACTTTAAAAACCATGGATTCTTTTTTATGTTTTAAATATGATCATATTAAAACTTAACTAGCAAGTTGTAGCATAGAAGGAAGGAAGGAAGGAAGGAAGGAAGGAAGGAAGGAAGGAAGGAAGGAAGGAAGGAAGGAAGGAAGGAAGGAAGGAAGGAAGGAAGGAAGGAAGGAAGGAAGGAAGGAAGGAGCTATTTTAACATTTGATTTTCACAATAAATTATTCTGATAACTAAAAAGGTTGCTACAATCTAAAAAAGTTGGATTCAATAAAGAAAACTTAACCTACTTCATCATCTGCAGCAACATAAAAGGATATACTTTTACTACCAACGTTAAAGTCAATCCAACATTCTTCAAGGTTTTCATCTGCTGGCATCTGTAGCTATAATAGAATCAGATTTTTAAAAAAGAACCATTATAAATCTTTTATAGCATTTTGTAATGTTCTCATTGTAATAATTATGGGTTATCATGCCAAGGGTAAGTTGATCATAGTGTATTCACTCTTCTTGTAGAACAGCTTCAGTGCTTTATTTTAGTATTTAAACTTCAGTTTTATGTTTGAAAATAGGAGCTGTGATTTAACACTGGTTTCAAACTCAAGTTAAAGCACAAGGCCAGAACATAAAGCATAAAGCAAAGGCACAAAGGCCAGGATTTAAAAGGAGGTGAGAAAGGATATGAAGTTAATTGCCATTCTCAGTTTAGCTAAGTAGCTAATTTCTATCCTAAAATAGGTTATGTCTGAACAGGCCCTCTATGTTGTGCTGATGTCTGCATTCAAATGACTAGTTCTAATATTAGTTTAATAACATTCTGTTCCCATTTCTAAATCAAAACTCTTTGAATTATTACCAGTCAGATGCAAAATTCCTGAATTCAAATAAAGCATCACGAAGTTTCATATAATATATTGTGAAATATAGTCAAAAGAAAAGAACTAACCTCATGTTTACCAAGGGCAGCTGATAAACAAGGATAGGTAAATACCCTGTAAAACAGTACAGTGTTTTCATAATAAAAGCAATTTAATCACTTCATTCTTCATCTCTACTCAGAAAAATAGAACTCCCATTTCCATCCACCCTTTTCTTTGGGGAAAAAAGTTAAAACATATACTACTGATAAAATCACCCAAGATTTTCCCTCCATAAGATATCTGGAATACTACTTATTATGTAATTGGTTTTATCCAAGCCTTTGCCATACAATAGGACAGACCCTCAAAATACTAATGAGATAAAATTTAACTGGATGTACTAATTGTTTCATTAACAGCTAATGCTACATCTGGATTGCTGATGTTGGCAAACATGAATAAAAATGCCAAAGAATGACTCATTTTTTTAACTTATGAAAAGCCGTGTCTATTTAGGGTGTATATTCTGTCATTAGAAATCTGTATTTGGTTAATGTTATGCATACCTTCTTTTGTCTCCAAGCATGGCATTAACTTGGTTAAGGAACTTCCTGCAGTCCTGTTTAAAGAGAAAAATAGTATAAGCCCTTTGACAATTTTCCTATTTTGAAAGAACCAGTATTTGAATTTGACTTACTGTTTCAAACTCAGAATCTTTAATTTGTTTAAATGCACTGCTGACAAAATCCATTGGAAACCACTGGATTGCCAGCTCTCTTCTTTGTTTTTCTGACGTCATTCTGCATAATGCTTCAGTAATGGCAACTTGGAGATCATAGTCTATAATATATATGGCAGGAGCATTACCATAAAACATTTTGATAGTAAGTAAATATTACTGCCTGAAAATTAACCACATATACACATTCACAAACAATACATATAATTCGTTGCATATATCTAAAGTACTCAATGTAGTATTCATAGGAATGAATATATTTGTGGACACGTTTCTTAGCACCCATAAGAATCTCTACCATTCTATTTGAATTTTTTAAACATTCTTTTGCATCTAACAAAATGGGAAGCTAGCTTATAGGCCAGTACCACCTGCATTTTCAAGGCTCCTTCAGGATCTACATAAAAATGGTGGCTGGCTATTCTTCAGTTCCTTATTTGAAAATATCCTTAGAAAAGCTATTTTATGAAATGGTCCGCCATCTGCTCTTAAAATTCCAAACACAATCACTAGCTTAAAACACAATTTCTTTCAACACTCTGACTTAACTTGAAGTTAGGTGCTGCATTTAAATACTATGTACTGTAGTCAAAACAAAGCAGTTATAGAACAGAATTGACATGTCAGGGAAAAACAAATAAGTAAACCAACAAACTGAGAATAGCAATAACATTATTTAGACTTATATACTGCTTCACAGAGCTTTACAGCTCTTTCTAAGCAGTTTACAGAGTCAGTCTATTGCCCCCCAACAATCTGGGTCCTCATTTTACCAACCTCGGAAGGATGGAAGGCTGAGTCAACCTTGAGCCTGGTGAGATTCAAACTGCCAAATTGCAGGCAGCCAGCAATCAGCAGAAGTAGCCTACAGAACTTTATTCTAACCACTGCACCACCACAGCTCACGCTGATGTATTAATGATTGGGTGGAATATAATGAGCGAAATAATGTCTCTACTGGCCCTATGAAAAGATTGTTTTATGTATGGCGTGGAAGCTATAGAAAACCTGTAAAATAAAACTTAGATTTAAACAGCTCTGAATAACATTAATACATATGTTGAAATCATAATCTGTGCTTACCCCCAGCATCCAAAATTCTTTTCCCCATATCATTCCTGTCAAATAAATACCATGATTCAGTTTGACTGGATTTTTAAACATGACATATATTATAAAATTATGTCTGCTTAATGCATTTAACCCGTTGACTCTGGACAACTTACAACTGAAAGTAAAATAAAGTCAAAAGACAAATAACAGACCAGAAGCAGTTTGAAGAAAACATATAAACCCCAAACTCCACCCAATAGGGACTCAACCATTACCCTGCCCAAAGCCTGAAAGTGCAGTCTGATCTTTAACTTCTTGAATGTCATCAGATTGAACACCAACCAGTTCTCAGAGGGTTTAGTATTTCCAATCTAAATTTCCAGATGATGCCCAGAACTAAGAACAATCTAGGCATGAAGCATTGTTACGTTTTTAAGAATTATTTCTTAAAAAGCATGTATCCAAACTTATTTGCACGTATAGTTTTTGTTAATAATGATTTGTCCTTAACTTTTGATTTTATAAAAAAAGGAACAAATAGAAATGTTTGATAATAGCTATTGATATGATTTTATAATTATTATTTTCAATAGTTTATATATTTAATTGATTATTGGATTTATCTCTCTACGTCTCCCTTATTTTATATTTGCTTCTTCACATGGACCGATCTCTCCTTTTTAGAGCTTTTAAGGTTAGGAGGATTGAAGTTATAGATAAACTGTATGCATTTATTAATCAACTTTTCTCTTAACCAGGACAATTTAGCTATGGTATGATTTTGTTCCATAGGGGACAAATCATTAAAAATGTTTATAAGTTCTATTTCTTCAGGAAAGGAATTCCTGTCTATTATTGGATTGTGTCAATTAATCTATAGGGATTACAGAAATATTCTTACAACATCTAGCTATTCAAGCTCTTTTGCCTGAAGGAGACATTTAAATTGATAAACCGTCTATCTTATTCACAGAGTCAAAAGTTACCAGTGGTCTTGCTGACACAATATTATAATACAAATATTCCATTTTTAAAGTATCATCTGAAGCAAGATGAAAATTTGAAGAAGACTCCCCAAATGCAATCTGTGTTCCATCTATGAGAAGGTGATTTTGGAAAGTGCAATGGGATAGCCATAAATCAATTTAAACTGTGTATAAGTTGTGGCTAATTCAAAATACTGCACATTATTAATAATGAACAGAACAATATCATATTTACATCAGCTATTTAAGATTAACTTTAAAAACATTTAACTTTGAACAAATTTTGCTTAAACATAAGTGAAATTATCTCAACATCATCCTAACAAAATTTTAAGTTTCCACAAGAGATCCAGGGTATATATTAAAGTTAAATGTGAACATTATATTAAAGTTAATTACATGACTTGTAGCATTTCCTTTGTAGAAATTGTTTTCTTTCTAATATCTCGAGGCATAGCAGTAAGCATGGTGTTCAGTTTTCTTACTGCCTAAAGATAATAAAAACAGGTAATTGAATATTAAGCATATTTTAAAAACTCAGTGTAATGCTCAAAACACCTTTAAATACCTACATAATGTAATGAAGGAGGTTTTAGTTTTAATTACTGTGCTTTTCAAGAGTTAGCTGTGCTACATGCAATTATATTTCCTAGCACAATAAAAGCAATCAATGGAGCGAAGGGAAGACCTTCCCTTACAAGGGAAGTAATTTTTAACACAATCACAATTACCATCTAAACCAGGGGTGTCCAACCTTGGCAACTTTAAGACTTGTGGACTTCAACTCCCAGAATTCCTCAGCCAGCAAAGCTGGCTGAGGAATTCTGGGAGTTGAAGTCCACAAGTCTTAAAGTTGCCAAGGTTGGACACCCCTGATCTAAACAAATGTATTGAAAAATAAACCGTGGAATTGAAATCAATGGTTACCAGAATCAATGCTGAGCAGGAGCAGAGGTGGTATTCAGCAGAGAATCGGTAGCGGAAATTTTGAGTAGTTCGGAGAACCAGCAAATACCACCTCTGACTGGAGATTTTACAGTATCCTTCTCCTGCCACACCCACAGAACTGGTAGTAAAAATTTTTTAATCCCACCACTGAGCAGGAGGTAGTATCAAGCCTAAGGTTTTGCTCTGCGGGGTTTCTCAGGGCTCAACATTCTTACCTCTATTTAATATTTACAAGAGACATATCTCAGTGTCGACCTCCAACTGTCTGAGGTTAGGTATAATCAATATACAGGTAGTCATTGACTTACAACAGTTCATTTAGTGACCATTCAAAGTTCCAAAGGCATTGAAAAATGTGACATGACCGTTTTTCATAGTTATGACCCATGATCACATGATCAAAATTCAGATGCTTGGCAACTGACTCATATTTATGATGGTTACAGTGTCCCGAGGTCATGTGATCACCGACCTTCCAATAAGCAAAGTCAATGGGGAAGCCAGATTCTCTGAACAACCAGGTTATCAACTTATCAACTGCAGTGATTTATTTAACAACTGTAACAAGAAAAGTCATAAAATGGGGCTAAAACCCACTTAACAAATGTCTCACTTTGCAACAGAAATGTTGGGCTCAATTGTGATCGTAAGTCAAGGACTACCTGTACTGATAACACCCAGTTGTATATCTTGGCCTCTGGCTTTACCAAGTGATGCCATCAAGATTCTGTCATAGTGTCAAGAGGTTGAGTGTTGAGGTCTGGATGGGAAGAAACAGCCTGAGGCTCAATCCTAGTAGGGCTGAGGAATGGAGAGTGCAGGGTTTTCCAGGGACTCTCCAGCTTTAGTTTCTGGATAGCACTACATTTCTCTACATGTAACCTATGTTTTGAAAGTCCTCCCAGCCCTGTAGTTCTGCTCAAAGCGGTAGTAGTAATGGTTAGAAGGATCTTCACAAAGTTAACTTCTCTATAAGTTGGGCTTTCCTGGACAGGGAGGACCTTCTCACTATCACTATCACTTAGGCTCTGTTATTTGGATTACTGTTAACACCCTTTATTTAGAACTGCCCTCAAGACCACATAGAAACTACAGCTAGTATATAATGCAACAGCGCAAATAGTTATGGGCACATTTGGTACACCTGTATGAGACATCTTTATCTGCAAGTTGCACTGACTGCCAGTTGGTTTCCAAGTGTAATTCAAGGTGCTGAAAGTATCTGTAGAGTTCTTTGTTGCTCAGGACGTAGATATTTGGAGGCCACCTTTCTTTCATTGTTTCTGGACACTGTTTAAGATCACGAAAGCTCAGTGTGCTCTGAGTTTCAATTGACAAAACAATGACATATTATAGGCATACCATCTCTGTTGTCATGCCTGCCATCTGGGACAGGATTTCTCTTGAGGTCCATGTGATCCCAAGTCTGCTATCATTCAGAAGGCCTTAAAAGTTGGCTCTTCCAGACACTTGCCCAGAGTAATACTGTGAAGTTACTGCAGCGGAATATAATTTTTGTCTTCCCTGTGTATGATGGTTTTGTCTTTTTGTTTCTTTCTTGTTATTATGATCTGCTTATTAAACTTTTTGTTTATTACCTTAAACTACTTTGCAGTTGGGCAGCCATAGGTATTGGACAAGTAAATAGATGCATCTAATGCAATAGCATTGTTTTGTTTCTTTTTATCCCACTTTTCTTATTTTTATAAATGACTCATGGTGTTGAGCGATACGTGATAAAATACAAATACAAAGTTTCAAATTATGTACAGCTAGTCTTTAACTTACAACCACAATTGAGCCTGGAATTTTGGTCGTAAATCATGGGTTCGTAAGTTCAGTCATCATGTGACCAGAGTTGATTTTATGACAATTTTTACGATGGTTGTTAAGCGAATAACTATGGTCATTAAGCAACTCATAGGATCATAAGTCCATATCCAATTTAACCAAGAGGAGTTTTTTTGCTGGATTGTGATCATGTGACTGTGGGTCACTGTAACTGGTGCTAAATACAAGCTTGCTTGCCAAGTGCCTGAAATGCAATCATGGGATTGCTGAGGTGATGTAACAATCATAACTTCAAGGATGTGTCACAAGTAACTTTTTTCAAGTCTGTCATAACTTCAAATAATTGTTAAGTGACTGGTCGTATGTCGAGAACTACCTATATAGTACACAGGTGTTCAGAAAGATGAATATTTAGATACTAGAAATTATAGAAAGGTACAAATAGGTAAATAAAGTACATTACTGAATGAATATATCTGTATGGTTAATTTAAATCAACACAGTAGGGTTTTAAAAAAATAGATTTCCTCTTTTCCTAACATTTAGAAGTGAAGCTTGAGTGCTAGATAAATGTATCTAATATCCTATTCAAATATCTGAAACACAGAAAATTAATATTGCAATTAAAACATAGCAAGATAGCTAATTCAAAGTTTAAAAGCCAAGAAAGATAATTTTAAAAAGAATTCTTACCTCCTGCTGAATATAAATACTAATTCTCTTATCAGCAGAAAGAGCGCTTATTCGCAATAGGAAATTTTCAAGTGTTTGAATTTTACCTAGATGAAAATATAAGGCATTATTTACAGAATCATATAATTAAACTTCAGAGGCATTCACGATCATTGGTATAAATGAAAATTCAAGATAAAATAGGTGCATTTAAATTAAAAAATCATTGTGTCATAATTGATTTTCAGACATACCTTCACTGTTGGTATCATGTACTATCTACAATTAAAATAAACAATATATTAAAATTGCTCTGCACACAGAAAATAACTATTATACTCTAGTCCTGGGTAGCACATGCCACACTGTTTCAGAAAGTTTTTCAAAAAATAATAAATAATGCATTCTTTTGGATATACATAAATAGGACCTATTCTTTTTGAGATTAATGTAAAATGAATTCCTAAGTGTTATAATCATCATCTGCATATGGTAAGAATTGAAATTAAATACATACTTTAAATTGTTAATCTTAGTCCATCTTATTCTAGGCATATCAATGAGGAAAAATAAAGCCAAATATGAAAAAAGCTTTTCAAAGTAATGTGAATATTAAATTTATCACATAATTTGTGAAAGAATATATATGGGATATATTTACCATTAGGACATCAAAGAAATCTTCAAAGAGAGTAGTAAATGCCTCATTACATTCACAGTCTTTTTTTTTCAAAATCTCTTTGGCCTTTTCAAACCAATTAACCATGTACAAAAAGAAAATAAAAATTGTACAATTACTATGGCTATACGTTCATTTCTACAAAAAATAATTGCAGAATAACATTAACAATAATGTTAAACCATTAAGCAGTCAAACAAATGCAGATAACAAACCTATGCAGACCTGTTATCTATTGTAATTAGTCTTAGAATTATTTTCCAATATTATATACTTATCTTTTGAATAAGACCATATTCAATCATGGCTGGAAATCCAACTTCACCTAATATGTTAATATTTCTGCCATGGTTCTGAAGAGTATTCAACAAAGTGGAAACATTGTTAACTTCTTCACTGTCAAGTTGCTGAAATTTTTAAAAAGTGCACATAAAGAAAATCAAGACTTGTTTCAGTTTTGATGCAAAAATACAATACAATAACAAAATGTGGCATCTGAATTCTACAGCAATTATATACTATTTTAACAAGTTTTTCAAATAAATATATGCCTGCACATCAATAGAAAGTTTGCTATCAAATCTGCAGAAAGTTGTTGTTTAAATTTGTACCATGCAGAGATTGTGTCAGGGAATTTATTAAAAATACAATTTAACAAGGAATGCCTAAACTGTATAACTGTATGTGAGTTTTGAAATTTTGTGACTATCAAAATCACATTATAGACTGCTATAATAAAACTATCCTGTTTTCAGAGCACCATCTTTACAAAAAGCAAAAAAAAAGGAATGAAAAAGGCACAGGGAATGTGAACAGAGGGGGAATACATGTAAGTCCTTGACTAACCACAATTCGTTTACTGATCAAAGTTGCAATGGCTCTGAAAAAAGTGACTTATGACCATTTTTTCACACTTATGACTGTTGCAACACCCCCAGGGTCATGTGATCAAAATTCAGTCACTTGGCAACTGGCTCATTTAACATACGTCTCACTTAGTAACAGACATTTTGGGCTCAATCGTGGTCATAAGTCAAGGACTACCTGTATTTATTTTCCCTTCATCCTGCTTTGCTGGAATAATGTTAGGAATTGTTCAGATCAGTAAAAATGTATCTGCTTTAATGACTTGGGAAGAGATGCACTATATACACTTCTGCAAAACATACCTTTAAAAGAATTTGCACAGCCCTGAGTTTTCCTGGTGGGTCAGAATAGAACACAATAACAGAGTTGGAAGGGACCTTGGAGGTCTTCTAGTCCAACCCCCTGCTCAGGCAGGAAACCCTATACCATTTCAGACAAATGGTTGTCCAATCTCTTCTTAAACACTTCTAATGTTGAGAATTCACAACTTCTGGAGGCAAGTCATTGATTAATTGTTCCAACTGTCAGGAAATTTCTCCTTAGTTCTAGGTTGCTTCTCTCCTTGATTAGTTTCTACCCATTGGTTCTTGTCCTGCCCTCAAGAGTTTTGGAGAGTAACCTGACTCCCTGTTCTTTGTGGCAACCCCTGAGCTATTGGAACACTGCTATGTCACCCCTATTCCTTCTTTTCATTAAACTATTCTCCAATTTAAGTGTTAAGTAAGTCTTAATCTGTTTAGCTTTTTGAAATTAAGCAATATTGACTGGGTAAGCTACTTAACTAACTGAAAGCCACTAACCACTTAAGGATATTGAAGGAGCAGAATATTGACATTTGTGACATTTGTGGCTGGAGAAAAACCCCGAGGATACCACGAATAGCCAAGAAAACAAATAGATCAAACAAATTAGCTTAAAGTTCTCATTTAAAACTCAAATGATTGGGCTCCAATGACCATACTTTGGACACATTTGTGTAAAACCTAACTCCCTTGAAAGGTCTATAATGCTTTGAAAGTTGGAAGGAATGAGAAGATGTCCAGCAACAAAGTGGAAAGATTCAGCAACAGCAAAAATGGGCATACTGTTGGAAGACCTCAAGGACCATGTTAGAGACCGATTGTCTTGGAGAAATCTATTTGATTGTATGAGTCAATGCCAACTTAATAGCACATAATCAGTCAATCACTGCCACCTAGTAATCATAAATATGTACTGCATGTTTTTCATCTGCAAGGTTTGATGTTGCATTTATAATGCTATGAATAATTTTAAAAGTTAAAACTATTTTAAACTGTATTTGATATAAATTCCTATCTTAATTTATATAGTTCCAAAAAGAATTTCATCACCTGGCATATAAGCTTGTCTAATTTGCTGAGAAACTGCTTGCTGCATTTATGGGACATATCATCAGAAAAATCTGTTTGCAAAAACTGTTGCAATGCGTGAAGATCATGTTTTCTTATAGCTTCATCTACACATTTTTCAAGCTGTCAAAAATAATATATATACATATTATTACACTCTTTTAACAATAATTTCTATCTAATTTATGTCTGGGGCACAGGTGGAAAAATAAGAGAATGATATAACGTGGTTAACTATAAAACACGTATTGCAAGTTTGTTGGTAAAACTGCATGTTAAATAACTGACAACCAATGATACTAAACCATTTTTTTCCTTCTATCCACTTATGTCCATTTCTCAGAAACTGCGTAGATTAGTCCCTGCAGTTTTTTTGCCAAGGGTTTTCAGAGGTGGTTTGCCATTACCTCCTTCTTAGGGCTGAGTGAAAGTGACCAGCCCAAGGTCACCCAGCTGGCTTCATGCCTAAGGTAACACTAAAACTCACAGTCACATGGTTTATAGCCTGATACTTTAACCACTACTCTCAAACTAGACCAGGGTTTCCCAACTCCTGATCTGTGGACCAGCACTGGGCCATGGCATGCCAGAAACCGGTCCATGCAAACAAAGCCCCATCCGCAGGATGCAGGCAGCATGTGAAAGTACGTCCCCTCCAGTCCATGGAAAAACCTCTCTCCATGGAATCGGTCCCTGGTACCCAAAAAGTTGGGGGTCACTATTCTAGACCATAGTAATATGCTAACTCTGCCAGAAGGCCTCTACAGTTGGAGATCTGATTCACAACCTTGCACATGATTTTATATCAGAAAAGCAGAATAGATCTTATTTGATATACAGTCCACTCAGACATGCCTACTGAATAACTCACATGCTTTGGTGTTATGGGGTTTTAATATTCAGAATGGGGCCAGTCTAAATTTAAATTGCCTTAATGACAACCATGGGCCATTCTCAATATAACACTGAGTCAAATCATTTCATGGAACCTGTTTTGGATCTGGTAAAGATGGAAAGGCCTAAGAAATGGAAATTAATCTGTATCTTTCTGTTTCTTTCTACTTCTGATGACAGAGGCATGAGAACATTTAAAATATTCTATCTTCTTCAACTAATGGGAGAAACCAGATAAATTCTAGATGGTAAAACAAACAAATTTTATATAATTCATTGTCATGGGCCTGGATTGATCATTGAAAACAGTTACTGTGTGTGAAAGGAAAATGAACACATCCATATAGTTTTCTTGAGAATGATACAAAAATTGTTTGCTATTTCTTTTCTCCAGGATTTCATTTTTAATTCCAGCCTATCCTGGAATTAGATATGTGCGGTGGTATAATTATATATTTAAAATGTCAATTATTAAACTATATTACTTAATAATTCTACAATCTGAAGATACCTGTCCTTCATGCCTAACAGGCATTTTGGTTGTTTCATATACTTAAGCAATATAATCTAAAATGAAAGAAAAAAATTAATGTTATATATTTACATTTTTATCTGCACAATTATTTTTCATGTAGAAAAGTAGGGCAATTTATTAATAATTTTTCATTTAAAATGTTATGCATTAAAACAATCAAGAATTGTTTTGTATCAAATCTCTAAACATCTGCTTTACGTCACTATGTATTCATTAGTATTTAATAACCATTTTTCCTCTTAATTTTTTTATCTATGTATTCACTGAAAGCTGACACATTGATGGCACATAATCAAAAGCAAACTATCCCTTCATATTGTAGTAAGGTAAAGATAGAAACTATCCAGCTATTTTGAGAAGCTATCTTTATTAAGCTTTTTCCTAATCCATCAGCCATCCAGCAACTATTTATCATGCTACATAAGTAAGACAAGAAGCAGGTCTAAGTTATTCAATTAAAAGACCAAAATTGATGTGTTTTTTTTTCTGAAATGCTTTCATCCAATTTACCTTAATAGAAACAAAAACATCTAACTACATTCAACTATTATTTTTTCAGTAAGTGTCATAAATAAAAATGAAAAAATAAAACTGTTATAGCTGGCCATCAAAAGAATTATACAAAAATATAATACAATTATATAGCATTAGGATTTTATGTCTGAATTATTTTTGTGTTTCCTATTCTATCCTATTTCATTTTACATGTTCTTAAACATAAAAACTTATTTTTTATTATTGTACTTCTAAGCCATATTTGCAACTCAGAACAAGCTTTAAAATAAAATAAAAATATCAGAACTTAAATGATATTGATACAATACAGATATTTTTAACATTGACCTGGAATGACTATTGATTGCACTATTATTTGTTAGATAAAGCACATTTTTATTAACAAATTTATCACAGAATGTAAATGTTGAAATAATTATAAATAATTGTTCCTTCATTTTGCCTTCTGAATCTGCACAGTACTCTACAAGTTAGGAATACTAAGAAACAAAAAACTGTATCCACTCCTTTATGATGGCCATATGTTTATTTATTTACTGTCCTTGTGAATCACCCATTTTAAAATTTTGGATAGCGTACAATTGAGTAAACAAAACATATTCAAATATTAATCAAATAAATATGCAACAAAAATACAAATGTGTGACAGAATCTCCAAGCACCAATCAGTTTAAGTCTATTGAAAAACAAGTTTCTACCATTTTTGTGAATACCAGAATGGAAAGTATCTTCCAAGTCTCTGGAAGCAAAATATAATACTGAAACCAACATGGAAAAACTCAGTTTATACTTTTAGAAAGCTGGTTTGAGCAAACCATGATGTTAAACAACAAGTCTTAAATAGAATTCTTAAATTACAGTAAGCCAATAATGATTGAATCAGCCTATGTGGATATTGCTTTATACCAGAGGTGGGGAACGATGGCCTCTTTATGACTTATGGACTTCAACTCCCAGAATTCCTGAGTCAGCATTCTGGCACTTGAAGTCCATAAGTCATAGGGGGGGAGGGGTCATCATTCCCCAGTCTGCTTTATACCTACATAAATGTATCATATTTTGAATGAGTGTGATATGTAAACCTAATTCTTAAGAGTTTAGAATCTTGAAAGTATCTTTGGGGTTCCAGTTCTCCTAGATATGTAATACTACGTAAATCTGAGAGTCATACACATCATGCACTCACAACTATACATACGAACTATACTCAGGATCTCCTTCTGAAGGAAGGAAAGTTAATTATGATATCTGTCTCTGTATCTTTTGCTTGATAAAGTTGGTTTGGAATTTATCAGTGCTTAATTTTGGTTACAGATTGTAGCCGCCAAACTTAACAAATCCTGAATCTACCACAAACCATGTAACTTAAAAAAGAACTAAAATAAAGTATTTAAGCACAAGAAATCTTCTTCTGGCCCTACAGAAATATAACAATGTTCTCAGCAGCCTTTATTTCTACAACTTATTTATACTTAAAGCTCTGCATTTATTGGAATAGTTTTCATTAAACAATCAAAGCAACAGTAACTATCGAAACAATTCTTTATTATACAATGAAAGGAAACCATTACATTGATCATACAGTAAATGCCATCACGTAATTGAAAAAAATACAAACCTTAAGGCTATGTGAATGAACTAAGATGGCTTAAACTCAGAAAATTACTTTCAATGAAATGGATAGTGCACTTTAAAATGTTTGCATTATTTTGCAACATGCAATTCTGTTCTCTCAATTAAAGTTCTCTACTGAGCTTATCATCTGATGGTAAGTGCAACTACATGATCAAAACCCTATTTTTTATGTGCATTGGCATCACATATACACCAAGGGACAGGGTTTCAATTGTGTCCACCATCTTTGGTCCCCTGTGCAGCTGCTTGGAATGACACAATGGCAGAATGTTTATCTACTTCATTTTGTCAACAATGACAACAGAAGAGACTCTCAAAAGCTTTAGAAACCACAATTGTACAATGATACTGATTCATTCCTGACAAGTTTGGAAAGTGAAAGTACTGTTTTGTAGAACAGTCCAGTCTTTTTTTTTAACCTTTTATTGTATCCTTAGAGTACGAAAAAGGTTTGATGGCTTTCTCCTGAAATAAGGCCAAGATGGTAAGTGCATTAACCCAAGGTGGGTTAATAAAACAAAGTGCAAAACTCAGATATATAAACCAGTGAATAGGTTAACACAACATACTAAACAAGGAATACCCAGACCATATGTTAGCTTTGTGTGAAGTAAGCCTGCAAGAGAAAACATCTGCCATGTCTGTTTCAGGATATTCAAAACAAATTGTATTTGTGAGGGAAGTAATTAATTTAAGGAGATGGAAGTTGAAAAGTTGGGACAAATTGGTGTAACAGAATATGCTTGTTTTTAGATTATAACCTAACCTAAGCATAAGGCCGATATTTTTATAAATTTTAGAAAATTTTCATGCTAGGATAGGCAAGCTACTGTCCTCCAGAAGTTTTGGACTTTAACATTAACCATCAGTGTAATGCTCAATCGTAATGGTGACTGGATTTAAATATGTTATTTACTGTGATGTCCAATATTGAATTATTGGGCTCTGCATACTTTAAAAATAATTTACAATGAGTTGTTGTGACCTTGTTTGAGCACTTTATGTCTCTATTCCTTAAAGCAGTCTTTTTCTCGGGCTAACAAAAGCATAGCTGCTTTAAACAATTAAAATTACTGTAATGTCGCATGGCAGATGCACTTTTTTTTTTTCACCAGCTCAGAAGCTGGCAAAAGGAATGCTTTCGTATAGTAAGAGCAATGTTGTGCTTGTGCAAGATTTGATGCCTACAGAGCTCTAGTGAATTATGTCCTTCAATGCCATAATTCAATGAGAAAACTCCCAAAAGAAGACAGGTCTTCCTATCGCCACAGCACACACTGTGTAGTGCTATACAAAGTAAAGGTTTTCCTTACTAAACTGCAAAGCTGGGGCTAAATGCATTGTTTTGCACAACAGTGCAAGAGTCAACCCCACTGCTTCTTTAAGGATGCTCTATTCCCAGTCAGTCTGCAGCAATGGGGATTCCAAATCCCAGGTCCCACTGACCTTGCTTAGCTTCCCCCCACCCCAATCACTGCTCTGCTGTGATTGTCAAACCCTTTTAATCCTTAAGGAGAAAACAGCATGAGGAAAAAAAAATATTAGGCAGAATATTCAGTACACGCCACAGAAAAGTGGAAAGGGGAAGGAAAGCATGGGTGGCAAGCGAGGCAGGGTCAAAAAAGTCAAAATGGCAGCCCCGATCAGGCGTCACACAGAAAAGGTGGAGGTTCGATCGCGTCTTGACAGCCGTCACCTTGACTTTTCTGACCATGCCCTGCGGATACCTCCGCCCCCTCGTCGTTTCTTATTCCTGAGGCGGTTGGAAGGACAATCGGGCCCAATTACTGACGAAACCCCGGTAAGGAATAGTATTACCACCGCGGAGGGGGCATGCGAGGCAGCGCATGAAAAAGGATGGAACTCTCATTTAGCTTCCCTCACAAGCTTCGCCGCCATCCGCGGGGCTGGCAAGAACGTCGAGGGGCGCCACTTCTTCCCTCAGCCAATCAACGCAGAGCGAAGCGTTTTAGCACCAATCCCTGGTTTTATGGCTAACCGGAGCCAATGAGTAAAAGTGGGGGTGGGGGAAGCGGCTCTTTATACCTTCGCTTCCACTCGCTTTCCCCGCCTTCGGAGCCGGTTCGGCCAATCAGATGGCAACTAGTCTGGGAGCGAGTAACGGTTTTCAATTGTCAACGGCGTCCGGTGCTGTTTCCTTGTCCCTTTGAGAGGAGACTGTCACTTTTTTTTTCCACTTCATACCGTTCGAGCTAAAAGGCCTCACGACTATAATGTAGTTGCACAAATTCTCACAAATCTACAGTCTCTTATTCATATCTCGCGCGCTCAAGAGATTCCGAGGATTTCCCGCGGACTCTGAAGTGATTACTTCGCTCCGTTCCCGCCCTTGACTTTCCCTATTAATAAGAATAGAATGGGAATGGGAAATAGCATAGCATAGCATAGCATAGCATAACGGATGGGACCTTGGAGGTCTTCTAGTCTAGCCTCCTGCTCAACCAGAAGAACCTATACCATCTCAGACAAGTCCAGTCTCTTTTTAAAAACCTCCAGTGATGGAGCGCCCACAATTTCTGGAGGCAAGCTGTTCCACTGGTTAATTGTTCTCACTGTTTGGAAGTTTCCTTAATTCCAGGTTGCTTCTCTGATTAGTTTCCAACCATTATTCCTTGTCCTGTTCTCTGGTGTTTTGGAGAATAATTTGACCCGCTCTTCGGGGCAATCCCTCAAATACTGAAACACTGCTATCGTGTCACCTCTAATTCTTCTTTTCTTTAGACTATCCAAACCCAAATCCTGCAGCCGTTCTTCATGTTTTAGTCTCGCAAGACTTTGATCATCTTAGTTGCTCTTCTCTGAACTTTTTCCAAAGTCTCAACATCTTTTTTTTGTAGTATGGTGACCAAAATTGGTTCCAATATTCCAGGTGTGGTCTTACATAGGATTTTGTAAAGTGGTACTAATACTTTTTGATTCTATGCCAGGATTGTATTAGCTTTTTTGGTGACTGCTGCATATTGCTGGCTCATATTCAAGTGATCATCCACTAGGACTCCAAGGTCCCTCTCACAGTTATTGTTTTTATTTATTTATTTTATTTATTTATTTTATTTTATTTATTTGATTTGCCAATTGTTTACAAGATAATAAGTATAAGTGTATACATAGTTGTGAATACATGAAATGGGTACATATAAGAAAAATAAAAGAAGAATAAGAGAAACAATAGGACAGGGACGGTAGGCACGTTGGTGCGCTTATGCACACCCCCTACAGACCTCTTAGGAAAGGGGTGAGGTCAATTTTTTCAAAGATTATGCTTAGAGGTTTGGCTATGGCAGTGGATAGCTTTTTTAAGAAGTAGGCACATATTCCATCCGGTCCAATAGATAGAGATGGTTTTAGATTGCGTAGTGCTTTTTGAGTCAGGTCTCATTTAATTTGTACTTATACCTTTAATTTTTCCTGCCTAAATGTAAATCTTTGCTTTTCTCCACATTAAAATTAATTTTGTTGGATAGGGCCCACAGTCTGTCAAGATCTTTTTGGAGTTTGTCTTCTGGGGTGTTGGCCAGTTTTGTTATTCCTGCCAATGATCCATCGAAGTGCTTCCCCATCCCATGACTCGCTTGGATGGCTTTTAGATATAGTTAACTACGATTCTTCTCACCTTAGTACAGCAAGGTTTTTCACTAGCCGGCTTCAGAGGATGGGAGTGGCAATCCTGGGCTTAAACAAGAACCTGAATAAATATTTGAGGCAACGGGAGGCAACAAGATACTCTAGTTGCTCTCTGACTGAATATAGGTTTAATCCACAAAACTCACACAACGGACTAAGCAATTTATTCAGTTTGCATGGTTTTGGTTTTCATGTGTTGTGTGAACTCGGTCATGGTTTGTAAACAATGGTTAACACACCAACCTTCATATGGAGGTGTGTTAAATTGCTGTATTATTTTTACATTGAACTTTAAGCTTTATTTTAATAGAATAGAAATCTTTATTGTCCAAGTGTGATTGGACACGCGAGGAATTTATCTCTGGTGTATAAGTTCTCTGTACATACAAACAAGTGATAAATCATCATCATAATCATAAAATACAATCATCATAAATCATGAGATATGACACTCACTGATAGTCATAGGATACTAAATAAGCAATCAACATAAATCATAATAGGATACTAAATAAAAGCAACATAAATCATAGATGCAAACAACAAAATTTTAGTCACAAGAAGTGAAGGAAATAGGAAATAGAGAAAATGAAAAGGATAATAGTAATATAGCCCTACTAGGTAGTTTGACAAACCAGGACAAGACAGTGTTGTGAGAGGTAGTTGTTCCCACAACTAATTATTAAATATCAAACTTGATAACAGTATTTTGGCATCAAAGCTTCCTTTTGAAGCTTAGGAAACTTCAAAGCCATTTCCTTTGATGTATAAAAACTACACTTTAAAAGGGACCCTCAATCAAACAATAAAACAGTATTCTTGAATGTCCTTGAATGTTGCAAATGTTAAGAAAAAATGAATCTGGGTTGCAAAGAAGGAGATCTATTTTAAGGGTGCCTGTCTTTTCTCATGTCTAACAAAATAAAGCTTTTATTGCGCATCAGTGGCTTTTATTATGTGATTTGTGACTTTCTGCAACATCACATATATCAAATGTATGTAATCATTTATTTATTGTACCCTACGTAACCCATCTAATAAGCTCTGCTGGAAATACTCTGTATTGTCAGTAGGGAGAGTTTGATACATGTTGAACTAAATTTTAGTTAAACAGAGCCCCTCCTTGAGGGAGACAGGCAGTGTAGATACATGAAATATAAATAAATAAGTATAATTTCATTAATGCCATGTTTATTTATTCAATAAATGATACTAGTTTTAATTGTATAAGCTGTCCAAAGTCCTGTCTGTGAATACATTTGAATACATTGAATACATTTAAAAAACGTTGTGTTTTACACCTCTTGTGAACCCAGCCACTATTTCATAGGATTTGTCATAGGGTTTCTAAAATATTCTGAGTGCAACTTCCTAAAATGCTCCATGCGTCGCATTACAGACGTTTATTTAATCTTTAAGAGATGCTGGTTTGGATAGATGATGCAGCACTCATTTCTTGCCTCCTATTTTTATTATTTATTTATTTATTTTTGATCTATTTTTTTACACTGCCTAATTTTGAGTGGTTCACAGATTAAAAACACAAAAGAAAAATACAATAATAGAATGGTAAAAACCAAGCAAGAAAAAAAGCAACCCCATGTTATCCAGAAGTATGTTGAACCAATCTTGTCAAAGGCCCAAGTCAAGAGCCAAGTCTTCAAGGCCTCTGAAATATCAGCACAGTAGGGGCCACCAAAATCTCATTGGGGACTTCATTCAGTGTTGCAAGAGAAGGTAATTTCCAAAGTCTCAATTGATGACATTTTTTTAAACAAAGGAACTCAGGGCATGCTTACCTTGCTACATCAGATTGGGCAAGCAGATACTATGGGAGAAAGTTTTTATTCACCTATGTATGAATCTGTACATAGGTTTGCTCTATCCAGGAAACTTATCCAGAATAATTTTTCTTTTTTTTCTTTTCTTCTGTAAATGTGGCATAGTAATGATGCAAAATGCTAGAATTATTTTCACCCAGTTAGGATCAGAGAAAAGATTTTCAGGAAGGCCCTGAGGTTGTGAGTGGGAAGATGTATATTTATCACAGATGGATGGATGGATAGGTCGATAGATCACCAGATAAATATATCTCAGAGGAAGGCAATGGCAAATCATTTGTATTGCTGTCCAGAAAACTATACAAATCTGCCCACATACTTTAGTTACCTGAGTTAAATTTAGTGAGACTTCAACAATTGGCAGAGGGGGGAAGTATTCTGTAAATCAGTGAAATCCTTATTACTATTATTTTTAAAAATTGTGTTTTATTTACTACATTTTCTAAATATACAAAGGAAAACAGTTTAGCAATAACAAACATTAAAAAGTGAAATATAAATAACTGTTTGTCATCTTGGGTAATTAGCATGTACAGCTTGTCAGTAAGTCATTCGAAAAATTTCAAGATGTGAAAGACTAATAATAATAACATACTGTTTTTTTTAAAAAGGCAATTAAAAGGCATCATAAAAGTATAGTTTCAGGAAATAATTTAAGACATCCACCACCAGATGTCTCTGCTACCTAAGAAAATTAATTTACAGTAAATCAAAAAAAACAAATTAATTTTTATTAGATCTTGGATTAGAGATAGATATTTATACAGGATGGCAAAAAAAGCCATTCCTCTTTATTTTGTATTGTTGATCTAAGTCTAAAATTCAGGTACCACATTTCCGGAAGGATGCTGACAAACTGGAATAATCCAGAGGAAGTAATCAAGGGTGTAAAAGGCCTGGAAGGAACAAATTATGAGGAATGCTTGGAGGCATTATAGTCAGGGAAGCAGAAATAGAAAAGATTCAGAAAAAAATGAAAATGAAAACCCCAAGCAATAATAGAATAGTAGAAAAATAGTTGTTATCAGATAACAACAAATGGAAATATAAAAGAAACAATTGATATGAACTACACAAATGATAACTTAGAAAATGTGATACTTTCAGGCATGCAAGTTTCTTTTAATTTTACCTTGCAATTGTGGGAAGCCACCCTCTCCCAAAAGAATGAAATATTTTAGGAAATATTAAAAAGGCAGAATATTATATTTCCTCCAAAAGAGAAATAGAAATCTTAAGGGAGACAGAAAGTCAGCCCCAGCTCCCTACCCTCAGCAGATATTTGGTGCCCATTAAAAAGGAATGGGCCAGCCTGTCTACAAAACAAATGACCTTAAGCTTTAGAGTGATGGGATTAAGACATGACCCTTCAGGACATAATAGAATTATCTATCAGCAGGGCTCCTTATATTGCAAAATCACCTGGGGACATTATATCACCCTCCAGGCTTCAACCAAATTTGATTCAGACAAATATGATCCCACATGGTCCCGTGGGAATCTGACTATCTAACAATAGAATACATTTCTTGCACAGGAACAGAAAACTCAAGGGCAAGGCTCAAAAGAGGGTATAAATAACCCTCACTCTCCACTCCATGTGTTCAACTGCCCAGGACCTCAAACCCATGTGGTCCTCTTCATCACTAAACCATCTTTCCAATCAGCCTCCATGTTTCCAGTGTCTTTCTCCCCCTTGGAACTGAACCAGATGGATATTTCTTCCAACACAATAAAAGAGAATTAGTTCTTTCTGGCCATGTTTGGTCTACTTGGGAAGGCTGACATTAATTTTGCAAGTCTGAAAGTACAAATCACGTGCCATCTCCTTTACAATCTGGGATGTTGGATGGGAGGGGGCGTCCCTTCTGAGTTCTTGCTGTGCCCATTATGCAGCTGTGAGCTATGTGGTTTTTTTCTCTGACGATTTCCTGATCGTTCCCCAGAACTTTCCTACATACATACCATTGCGTGCAAGGGTGGGATTCAATTTTTTTAACAACTGGTTCTGTGGGCATGGCTTAGTTGGTGGGTGTGGCTTGGTGGTCATGTGACTGGGTGGATGTGGCT
Source organism: Notechis scutatus (assembly GCF_049901735.1). NCBI lineage: Eukaryota > Metazoa > Chordata > Lepidosauria > Squamata > Elapidae > Notechis > Notechis scutatus. The sequence goes on along the minus strand of NC_142011.1, from coordinate 14,378,967 downwards.
TGGTGGTCATGTTATTGTCCGGGCATGGCCAACTCACATCGAGGCACGCATCTCCTCGCCTGGCCTCTCATGACTGTGGGGATGCTGCAACAGTCGTAAGTGTGAAAAATGGTCATAAGTCACTTTTTTCAGTGCCATTGTAACTTTGAATGGTCACTCCACACAAGCAAAGTACCAGCAAAGGAGGGGGGAAAAAACTCCAGAGGCATTCCTGAGACAGGAAGTCTAGTCCTGCCAAGAATGTAATAAGGGACAACGGAGAGGCAGTTTCTGTAAGCAACACTAGAATGTTTCCTTCCTGCCTTCCTTACAGGATTAGGCCAGTAATTTCTTCTAACAACCGGTTCTCCTAACTGCTTAGGATGTTAACAACCGGTTCTAGCGAATAGATGCGAACTGGTAGAATCCCACCCCTGATTGCGTGGAATCCTGCATTAGGTAAGGGTTTGGACTAGACAATTCGCAAACCCCCTTCCAATCTTCTACAATTCTTTCATAAAAAAATACACTGATCGGATTTTTTTTTATAAAGGCAAAACAATATGTCTCCTGTCAGAAATAAGTCCCACTCCCACTGATTCCCATAAAGTCCTTAAGTCCTGGGCCGTGGATTGGAACTGGGCCAGGCAAGCGAGTGAAGCTTCAGCTGCACATGTGCATGATCTAGGTAGCACACAGATAACAGATAATCAGAGTTGGAAGGGACCTTGTAGGTCATCTAGTCCAACCCACCACCCAAGCGGGGGACCCTACACCATTTCTGACAAATGGCAGTACAATCTCTTCTTGAAGGTCTCAAGTGATGGTGCTCCCACAACTTCCAAGGGCAAGCTGTTCCATTGGTTGATTGTCCTCACTGTCAGAAAGTTTCTCCTTGTTTCCAGGTTAAATCTCTCCTTGTTCAGCTTCCATCCATTATTCCTTGTCTGGCCTACAGGCACTTTAGAAAATAGCTTGACCTCTTCCTCCCTGTGGCAGCCCCTCAAATATTGGAAGACTGCTATCATGTCTTCACTGGTCCTTCTCTTTACTGGATTAGTCAAGCCCAGTTCCTGCAACCGTTCGTTGTATGTTTTAGCCTCCAGTCCCCTAATCATCCTGGTTGCTCTTCTCTGCACTTTTTCTAGAGTCTCAACATCTTTTTATAATGTGGTGACCAAAACTGGATGCAGTACTCTATGTGTGGTCTTACTAAGGCTTTATAGAGTGGTATTAGTACTTCACTTGATCTTGATTGTATCCCTCTGTTAATACAACTTAGGATTGCATTAGCTTTTTTGGCTGCTGCTGCACATATTTAGCTGGTTGTCCACTAAGACTCCAAGATCCCTCTTACAGTTACTGCTATTGAGCCTGGTTTCACCCAGTCTATAAGTGTACTTTTGGTTATTCTTGCCTAAGTGTAGGACTTTACTTTTCTCTACACTGAATTTCATTTTGTTAGATACGGCCCAGTGTTCTAGTCTGTCAAGATCCATCTGGATCTTGAGCCTATCTTTTTGGATGTTAGCTACTCCTGCCATCATCTGCAAATTTAGTAAGTTCCCCTTCTATCCTCTCATTTAAGTCATTAATGAAGACATTGAAGAGTACTGGGCCTAAGATGGAACCTTGTGGCACCCCACTGCTTACTTCCTCCATGTAGACTTAGACTCATTAAGGAGAAATGGCGTTTGCTGCCCGGTTGCTAGGTAGGCGGGGCCATGGTGGGTGTGTCCTATCGGAACTTCCGGGGGGGCGTGTTTTTTGCCTTCCCCAGTGTCTGGACTCTTCCCTCGAGCCTCTGGGAGGGTGAAAATGGCTTCCTCTGGGTCTGGAGGCCGTCTGGAAGCCAGAAACAGTCCCATTTCTGGACTTTCAGAACTTCAGGAGGGCCGTTTTTCACCTTCCCCAGGGTCCAAACTCCTGATGACTCCCATTTTGTGATCCGGTGGGTGGTGGGAATAAAAATGTAAATATTGATCTCTGTGTGTGTATTGGGGGTGTTTCTGAACACTTCAGTATTAAGGCTTTTGTCTTCTTTAATGTGTACTGCATAGTCCAGGAAGACTAGACTATTTTCCTTAAAATGATATTCTGGAGAGAGAAAATTTCTCTGAGGATGGGTTTCAGTATGACTCTGAAAATTTAGAAGACTAAATCCCTGTTCCTGGCAACTGACTCAGATTGAATCCCGCAACATTATCCTGGACATGTATATTTGCCTTCATTCGTTTTCAGTACTGTATAACACCTTGAGTATGAAACAGCCCCAAATGAACTCCAGTGGAACTAAATCAGATTTGCTGATATTGTATCCTAAAATGGCTCTTAAGTTTTGTCGTTGTTGCTTATTTCAAAATCCTTGAAGCCGGATATCAGTATGGCTTGGTAGTTTGAAATGCTCTTTGCTGATTTTGGAATTATTCAGATTGGTGATTATTTATTCAACACTTCAGAATTCCATCTGTTGCTCCTAGGTAGACATGCAGGCATTCCAGAATAACCTTTTATTAAACTACAAAAGAATGGAAGCAAAGTATTTGCTATTGTGGAATGTCTATGAGGGTTCTCAATCATCCAACTCAACTTTGTCCCAAAAATGCTTTTCCAAAAGGCTTTCTCAGTTTTTTCCTTGAAAATATTTCACTTGTTGTCCAAGAACCTTCTGTTAGAACTGAAGAAGCTTCTTGGATGATAAGCAAAATGTTTTCAAGGAAGTCCAGTTGCCTTTTGGAAAAGCATCTTTGGGACTACTGAATATTATTTATTGCCATAAACTGAATAATATACTATATATCAACAAAAAATTTTAAAAAATCATACTTGCCTGAAATGGGTGAACAGTAAGGCATCCATGTCCCTCAACCTCTTTTTTTCCTTGGTTATCAACTTGTAACCTATTAATCTATTCATTTTCTGCACACAATGAGTTCATTACTCATTCTGCAATCCTTTGCAGAGATAGCAAAAAGAAAATATATGATTTTTGCTTGTTATATGCACTGCAGAGCAATTTGAGAAATACTCATCTGACAAGCTCTCACTTTTAGGGTAATTTATCACTGTCACAGGGTAGATATCACCAGGATAGGAACTGTCACTGCAGTAATTATTCTACAGTACAATTGTTCTTTTATATGAATATATCTGTCAATCATTTGCTAGACTGACTCCCCCTCCCCCCGACAAATGGAGAATTGTCCATCATTAAGGACTTAATTACTCCAAACAAATGAACCAGATAGCATGACATTTATTTAGTTTACAATGTTTATAAACTGCTGCAGTCATGGAACTCTTAAGTGGCATACAAGTATTTTGCTTACTTATTAAATGTGTATGTCACCCATCTCACTGTTAGAGTGACTCTATAGCAAATCAAGTATACATGGACGTTGGAATATTTTTGCAATTATGCAATGTAGCATACAGTCAAGGTATTTCCTGAATATCGCACAGCGATTATCCAGGCCTAATTCTACTCAGCTTTCCAGACCAGGCAATGCTGTTCAGATGTTGCCAGTTAACAAGGAACAATGTGAGAATGTAACCCACACAGACACACAAATAATACACATAATTTTAAAAGATGTGTTCTCTATGTTAAACCCGAGCAAATGATTCACTACCTAGAATCATTCAATGAGTTTCCATATCTCTGCAAATCATGCAGACCCAAACTGGATCTGTTGGAAAGAGTTGATACCATAGAAACACGAATAACATCCCTTGACACCATAGTAGCATCCCTAGACACCTTAAAAGAAAGATTATCCAACCTTGAAAAAAAAGACACAACGCAAAAACTTGAACATCCAATAGCTACAAATCACATCTCTACCCAACAACCACAACCCAATCCACAACCCACAAAAAAACATAAGCCAGAGAAATAATGATATCCCAATCCTCATCAGAGAAGCTGTTGAGCGTGAACGGAAATGTCCATACGCCATCTTATTTGGTCTAGAGGACATCAATTACAATGACGACATCACAACTGTCCGAAACATCATCAGTGATTATCAAGCATCAACCATCTCACCTGATGAAATACTTGACATTTCCAGCATTGGCTGAGAGCTCAAAAACAGAGACGGCTCTGTGGCCCCACCCTTCTGCAGGGTCATTTGCAAAAATGAATCAAGCAAACGTAAATTCATTTATACTATAAATTCACTTGCCAAAACCAACACCAACCATAAGAACCTCCGTTCTCGCCCTGACCTAACCATACAGCAACGTGCCCGCTCCCGTGTAATCCGCACTGAACTCAAAAAATGTCTAGACAATGGAGAGAAGGACCTGTACATTGACTACCATGCTGACTGTATCAAAAGTAAGTCACACAACCTGCAACTCAGCTTTAACCATCAACCACAACCCTACCTCAACCAATCCACCATCACCCAAGACTAGGCACGCTCGCCCCTAACTACCTCAATTCCAACTACTGCTGGCCTTAAATGCAAGCTACTCAATGCAAGAAGCCTTGTGAATAAAATACCTGAATTTCTCCTCTTACTAAATATCGCTAAATTTGACATCATATTTGTCTGTGAAACATGGCTCAACGCATCTCTCCCTGACTCCATTACCACAGTAAGAGACTACCATGTTTACCGATCCGATCGTGAAATCCATAGAGGAGGTGGTGTTGCTATCTTCTATAAAAAGTCCTTACATCTAAAAACCATCCAAGTTACCCAGGAGCTTGCTCTTCCTGAGACCATCATCTGTGAACTATCCTTAAATATTACATTTCGATTCTTACTATGTTACAGAGCACCTGATTATGACATCGAACATGTAAACAAGCTAAATACACCACTAACATGGGCAGCATCCTGCCCACACGCTTTTATCTTTCTTGGTGACTTTAATCTACCTTATATTGACTGGACCCTAAATGAATGTACAACTGAACCCATACACGCAAACTTCTACAATGCTGTTACAAATCTGGGACTGGAACAACTAGTAACCAACAACACTAGACTAAACAACTGCCTCGATCTCATCTTCTGCAATAGATTGAATTTAATTTACGGAATGCAAACTAAAGAACCCTTTTCTAGCAGTGACCACAATATGATTGACTTTTGTCTTAACATACGCCCACACAAAAATCATCACAATGACGTAATCCCCAATTATAACTTCAAAAAAGGCAACTATGATCTTATAGACAACGATATCTCATCCCTTGATTGGCAATCTCTATTCGCTGGATGCAATACTGTTGAAGACCATTACAACATATTTTTACTTGAAGTCAAAAGAGTCATCAAACTATATGTACCAACAACAACTCAACAAACAAACAAACAAAAAAACAGATTACTCATAACAATAAGGAAACTTCAATCCAAAAAAAGATCACTTTGGTGGAAAAACAAATCTGGTCATGTTGCCAATTTCAAAAGCCGATACAAAAATTTATGCCACCAGATAAAGATTGAATGCACCAATTATCCCATTAAACAAGAGGAAAATCTACGCACCAATTCCACCCACGCTTTTTACAATTTTGTAAACAACAAACTAAAACACTCAAGGTCCATCCCACCCCTGATAGGTCCTAATGGTAAAGACTGCAACGACGAAACCATTAAAGCCAACATCTTTAACACATTCTTCGGCTCAGTATTTGTAAACAGCAATGGATCATGACCAGTATTTCCTAGCCGAACCACAGACAACTACGATGATCTAATACATATTGATTTTACAGAAGACAATGTTGAAAAAGCACTATGCAATCTAAAACCATCTATTGGACCGGATGGAATATGTGCCTACTTCTTAAAAAAGCTATCCACTGCCATAGCTGAACCTCTAAGCATAATCTTTGAAAAATCTTTCAGGACCAGCTCCTTGCCTAACCTATGGTCACAAGCCACGGTCATCCCCATCTTCAAAAAGGGAGACCCCAGCCTAGTTGAAAATTACAGACCAATCTCGTTATGCTGTGTCACCTGTAAAGTCATGGAATCAATTATTAACCAATCCATTATCCTCCACTTAGAGACAAACAACCTACTCTCCAATAAACAATTTGGTTTCAGGAAAAAACTATCCTGTAATCTGCACTCTTACACTGCAAAAACATATGGACTACACAACTCGATCAGGGCAAAACAATAGATGCAATCTACATAGACTTCTATAAAGCCTTTGATTCAGTGGTACATGACAAACTACTTCTAAAACTAAAATCTTATGGTATCTCTGGACAACTGAATAACTGGATAGAAGCATTCCTGTCAAACAGACAACAAATGGTCAAAATTGGGAATGTCCTATCAAATTCTGTACCTGTCAATAGTGGTGTCCCCCAAGGCAGTGTTCTAGGACCAACTCTCTTCATACTCTACATAAATGACCTCTGTGATCATATCAAGAGCAATTGCGTTCTCTTCGCTGATGATGTAAAGCTGTTCAATACCACAGACAATACTGCTACCCTTCAAAAAGATCTTGACTATGTATCAGAATGGTCAAACAAATGGCAACTTCAAATCTCAACAAATAAATGCTCTGTCTTACATATTGGCAAAAAAAAAATCAGAAAATAAAATACAAGCTGAATAGTCAAGATCTTGTTGATGATCCAAGCTCTGTAAATGACCTTGGAATACTCATCTCTAATGATCTAAGTGCTAGAGCCCACTGTAACTACATAGCCAAAAAGGCGTTAAGAGTTGTTAACCTAATCTTACGTAGCTTTTTTTTCTGATAATATCACACTACTAACTAGAGCATACAAAACATTTGCTAGACCAATACTCGAATACAGCTCATCAGTCTGGAACCCACATTACGTATCTGATATTAGCACAGTTGAGAAAGTCCAGAAATATTTCACAAGAAGAGTTCTCCACTCCTCTACTCATTGTAGAATACCTTATGCCACCAGACTCGAAATTCTAGACCTAGAAAACCTTGAATTACGCCATCTTCGGTCTGATCTAAGTATGGTATATAAAATCATACATTGCAACGACTTACCTGTCAATGAATACTTCAGCTTCAACCATAACAACACAAGAGCACACAATAGATACAAACTCAAGGTTAACTGTACCAAACTTGATTGCAGGAAATACGACTTCAGCAACAGAATGGTCAATGTCTGGAATACTCTACCTGACTCTGTGGTTTCTTCCCCAAACCCCAAAAACTTTAACCTTAGACTGTCTACTATTGACCTCACCCCTTTCCTAAGAGGTCTGTAGGGGGTGTGCATAAGCGCACCAATGTGCCTACTGTCCCTGTCCTATTGTTTCTTTTATTTTTCTTATATGTACCCATTTCATGTATTCATAACTATGTATATACTTATACCTATTATCTTGTAAGCGATTGACAAATCAAATAAATCAAATCAAATCAAATCAAACTTATTCCGACATGATTTTTTGTATCTCTTTTTTAACAGATTAATTACTTTCATTGATCAAGGGACAGATGCAATATATTCTGATCTTAGTATAAAGCATTTGAAAAGCTTCTTGCTATATTCTTGTGGATAAATTGTATACATTTTGTAGAAAGTCAGCACCCATGTACCCTCCAAGAAAGTGAAATATTTTGGGGAATATTAAAAAGGCAGGATAGAATATTTCCCCGAAAGGAGAAATGGAAAAAAAAATCTTAAGGGAGGCAGAAACCAGTTCCAGTCTCCCTGACCCAAGCAGAAACTGAGGAGGCCAGCTTTTAGAAATGCAGATTTGGTAATCCATTCAGAAAGAATGGGTCAGACAGAAACTCCAGATAAGCAATTAGGCTCAATTAACTCAGACAAACACCTAGGATTTGCATTTCCCCTTCTGCCTATGGAGCCAGCCATGACCCTTATATGACCCCATATGGATCCAAAAAATATAAAACCCCATTCTCAACTACATTTTGGTCAGCTGTCCCAGAATTGCATGCTGTGTGTGTGTGTTGGGCCTGTTCACCAATAAACAGAAACTTTCTTTCCAATCAGCCTTTATTTTATTCCCGGCTTGGAACTGGAACTGGATTTTTCTTCCAACAATACATGAGCTAGAGATTATTGAGGTCCAGCCAATTTGCAACACTTTGAACAACTGCACATCAAAATGGTTGTAAATGATTCCACTTCATCCTGAACAGAGCTACTGAATAGGGTCTCCAGTGCATCACCCTTGACCTACTATGCTTTTTGATATATTTATAAATAACCTAAAGGATAAAATGGAAGAGGGGTTATCTAATGTGCAGCTGACAACATGCTAGAGCAGGTGTGTCTAACTTTTGGGCTTGCCTGAGCCACAATGAGTGAAGAGGAATGATCTTGGGCGCATATAAAATAAATAATTAATGTATTATATGTATGTGCATATGTATAAATAATGTTAAAATTATGATCTTGTGGCACTGCATCACTAGCTGTTCAGGGCCTCACATGGCTCACAGGCTGCAGGTTAGACACACCTGTGCTAGAGGAATTGCTTAGAAAACAAAGCAGTCTTGCACATTGACTCAAGTGCCATTCAATAATGAATCATAATATTTACTTAGGCCTGTAATAGTCTGGGAAGCTGGTAGAGCACCGCAAGTAGCAGAGAAGTGGGAGTTCATCTCACCAATTCATAGTTTAAAAACTGAATAGGGGCACGTAAGAAAAGAATGTAAATAAATAACCCAAATCTGCAAGGATGAAATGAGAAAGTGTAAAGCTTGAGGGTAGGCCAAGAATCAATGGGAGACAGGTGTGTGTGTGTGTGTGTGTGTGTGTGTGTGTGTGTGTGAGAGAGAGAGAGAGAGAGAGAGTCAAGCTTTAAAAATGAAGTTTGTTTATTTATATCCTGCCTTTATTGTTTTTTTACAAATAACTTAAGGCAGCAAACACAATCTTTTTCCTCCTCTTTTCTCTCTTTTCTCTCTCTCCCCCACCTTGTGAGGTGAGGGAGAGAGAGAGGGAGAGGGAGAGTCTGGCCCAAGGACAACCCAGTCTGCTTTCCTGGCAAAGGCAGAACTATAACTCAAAATTTCCAACTTTCTAGCCAGGTGCTTTAACCACTAGTCCAAACTGGCTTTTCCTATCTGTGCAATCAATTAAAAGAATCGAACAGTCTTCTTCTTGAATTTGGGGGCTGCTTCATCACTGGAGGTTCTGAAGAAAAAGTTAGAGATCCTTTTTATTCTTAGCAGCAGTGTTTATAAACTTTAGGAGCCCTGCTAAACAAAAGCAAGCAGTGTGATGCAGCCACTAAAAGCCAAGAGGTTGCATTGCTTGCCAAAAGCACTGAGAATCTAGGTTACAGGGATTCTATTGTACTCTGGGCTAATTATTTATATCCTTGGAGAACCGTCTCTTCTGGAATTTTAAAAAGAAGCTGGAAGAACAATAGAGATCTGGAACTCAAGCACCTAGGAGAAATGGTTGAAAGAGCCGAGCAAACCGGAAGACTAGGGAAATATGGCGATAATTTATAAATATTTAAAATAGTTACAGCTGAGAGATGGGTGACCAAGCAAAGCTATTCTTGAAAATCAGGGTAGGACTAGAACAAACATGTTGAAATTAAAGGAAAGAGGTTTGGTCTACTATTAGGAGGAATTTCCTGACATAGTTGTGAACTGGATCAATCTGCTAGGAATAACAATATACTCCTCTTTCCTGAAGTTTTCAAGTGACCTGTGTTACTCATATTGTAACATGCCTTATTTTATGATTCATCCAATTATGGAAAAAGTTTGTGCCTAAAGCTTGAAACTGAATTTTAGCAGAATAACTTATCTTGCTGTACATCTGTAAACTGTGCACGTCTGCAGCATTGTTATTACCATAACCCAATACTGTAAGCATTGTTACTTACTATTACTGAGCATATTTACAGCACTGTAAAAAGGAAAATAAATAAATACAGCTATAAAAGAATAGGCTCTCTCACTTCTAGCAGCACTTAGAAACAGACAGTAATAATGGAGAGAAGACAGGAAAAAAATAAAAAGTTATTTTGGGACATAAAAACATTCAAACATTCACACTCCTGCGTAATATAAGTGATCTTATAGGTTATCACATCTGGGATGCAGAGATGATATTCAGCAGGTGCTGACCAGTTCTGGAGAACTGGTAGTGGAAATTTTAAGTAGTTTGGAGAACCGGCAAATACCACCCCTGGCTGGCCCCGCCCCCATCTATTCTCTGCCTCCCGAGTCCCAGCTGATCGGCTGGGTCTTCTTTTGTTGCCCTGCACAGGAGAATGGAGCTGGAAAGCAGGTTAGTGGGGTGGGGAGGGAATGAGACTTTGCAGTAACCTTCCCCCAGGAGTGGGGAGGGAATGGAGATTTTGCAGTATCCTTCCCCTGCCACACCCACCAAGCCACACCCATAGAACCAGTAGTACAATTTTTTGAATCCCACCACAGCTGGGATACATATATTTGAAAAGAAGATAGCAGATACTTTCTTGCATCTGTTTGCTGCTGCCTAATCGTTGTCCAGCTTTTTGCAGCTCAGCTCTGGTAGCTAAATTTGTTTTATTGGTCTGTTTTGTTTTATTGTTGCCTTCCAGAACTTGATGCGCCCAGATTGGGGCCATGATGACCTACTAGCAGGGATAGATAACTTGCCTATTTTAGAAATTGTAGGACAGCAGGTTTGGGAAGATGATTTACAGATAGCTTACACTCATATGTTCTGTGACCATTCAAAGTTACAGTAGTGCTAAATAAATGGACATACAACTGATCCCCGAAGTTTTGCCATCAACCACACCAAGGCAGTCACATGACTGCAATCCAGGTGCTTGCATCTGACTTGCAATTATATCAGTGCGGAGAGTTATGATCACATTCACCATCAGTGACCTTCCTTGCCAGCTTCCCACAAGCAAAGTCAATTGAGAAGTCAGCAGGGAAGTTTGCAAATTTATGGTGCTTTGGTTTTTAAATAAACATAGAAGGGCAAGAGTTATGAACTCTCTGAAAGGAATCTATATCTATCTATCTATCTATCTATCATCTATCTATCTATCTATCTATCTATCATCTGTTATATATCTTTATCTATATATCTGTAATACTCTTGATATAAATGTGGAAAGCATTTTCAATACTAGCCAACCCAGAAAATAGAATATTGGGATGGTTGTCATTTACTATGTTATTTTTCTCTTTCATTTCAGATGCAGAAATGATATCAAATCCAGAGCCATTTTTATTGGATAAGGACATGTCGTGTTTGGTACAGCTTGCATTAAACCATAGTTTTTTTCTCCCTAGTCCCTACCCTGCTATATGTATCCCTCGAGTTCCAGAATACATTCAGGAAAGAGCACTACATGATGGTAACGGACTAATGATATGATTATGGTTCTAATTTTCCCATTCTACAGACTAACATATATTCCAAATTGCACCCTAAACAAACATAAACAAGGCAATACTGCAATCATTAGTTTGTAATGGCCATGTAATCGCTCAAACATTCATTTGTTTCATATTTTCCAAATCCACATATCAAAATATCTTCAAGCATCCTGCAGTAACTGAAAAGGCACAAAACTCAGTGATCTAGTCATACAGGTCATTGTTGTCTCAAAGGTGCTTTTTTCTACAGAGGAATTATTGAGTCTATCATCTGCACCCCTATAACTGTCTGGTTTGGTTCTGCAACCCAACAGGACAGACACAGACTTCAGAGGATAATTTGGACTGCAGAAAAAACAATTACTACCAACCTGCCTTCCATTGAGGCCCTGTATACTGCATGAGTCAAAAAGAGGGCTGTGAAAATATTTATACATCCCGGACATAAACTGTTTCAACTCCTTCCCTCAAAACGACGCTATAGAACGCAGCACACCAGAACAACTAGACAGAAGAACAATTTTCCCCCCGAAAGCCATCACTCTGCTAAACAAATAATTCCCTCAACACTGTTCAACTATTACAAAGTCTGCATTACTATTACCATTAATCTTGTCATCACTCCTTATCACCCATTCCCTCCCACTTGATTGTAGGACTGTAACTTTGTTGCTTGTATCCTTACAATTTATATTGACTGTTTCCTAGTATGATTTGATTGTTGATTGTACCGTATGACTATCATTAAGTGTTGTACCTTATGATTCCTGACTCTTGATGAATGTATCTTTTCTTTTATGTATACTGAGAGCATTTGCACCAAGACAAATTCCTTGTGTGTCCAGTCACACTTGGCCAATAAAGAATTCTATTCTTCATAAGGCAACTTGAGGAAGAATGTCTATGGAGATTCTCAGTCACCCAGTCCATGGTTGTCCCAAAGGTGCTTTTTCAAGGGGCAACTAGACTTTCTGATTTTTCTCTGAAGACGTTTTGCTTCTCATCCAAGAAGCTTCTTCAGCTCCCCATCCTATCAGAACTTATCTTTCCACCCCACCCCACCCCCATCATCCTATGAGAACCTATCCTTCCATTCTCCTTCCCACCATCAGAACTGATGAAGTTTCTTGGATGAGAAACGAAATGTTTTCTTCTTCCTCAAGGAAAAAAACAGTCCGGTTGCCTTTTGAAGAAAAAAGCGCCCCTGAGACTCAGCGATCTACATCAGGCAGATGTATTTCAAAAGGGCACCCTGGAAAAGGTGTTTTAATTATAAAAACATTACAAACAAAAGATACCATGCATGATATATGCCTCCCATTAAAAAATTAAATTATGCAATAGCTTTTTTAAAAAAATGTTTGCAGTGTATTCAGATATACAGCCATAGTTTATTCTTATACAGTATTATAAATGGCAATATTATACATTTTTTCCAATGACAGCATCTCTTAAACAGAGCCACAAAGATCTTTTAATGATACGTTAGACACGATCAGTTTCCAAAAGAATACAGCATTTTAAATACAGCATGGCATTAAAGTGCTTTTAAAATGGCAAGGCATCAACTAAACATGAAAAGGCTATTAATTGCCCTGAGAATAGTACTAAATACAAAATGGTGACAGAATGGCCCCCATGCCATGAAAATTAATTGCTTCAAGGCAAATGCCTGCAGGATTGAATGTGACCTCATTCACAGAGAACCCAGGTGATTTGGGAGGAGACACATTTGAACAAGAGGGGAATGAGAGGTAGCAAACAGCTCCCCATGATCACAGTGACAACACCCCCACCCCCCAAAAAAAAATATTTAGGCGTTCTGTTTAATACAGGTTAAGAAGAAGAGGGGAAAAAATTATCCACCGGCTGTTTTTGCACTATCACTTTAACAATTTGCTTTAACAATTTCCTGTTAAGCAGTTTCCGGTTTCCTCACGAAACTACTTACAGGAACACAGCAGGATTTTTGCAGTGTGGTAGTAAAGGTCTAAGTTATAGATCTAAGGTCCCTCTGTTACATATTTAAGTGGCTTTCCTCCTGTCCCAACAAGGCACTCCAGTAGAGATGACACATCCTTTCAAGAATCCTTTCTTAGCGTGTTCCAATATAGCTAACCTTTAGCCTCCAAAAATGCCAGTCTTTTGGCATTTGCCAGCATTCTGTCAGATTCATACCATCTAATGATACCAGTCACGCAGTCCCTCTGTGGGGTATTCTTTTACACAGCAATCTTCCAAATGAAGTTACATTTCCAGTGTTTTCCCTTGGATCATTTTTCTTTCCTCCCTTAAGTTCTCTCTCTCTCTCTCTCTCTCTCCCCCTCCCTCCCTCCCTCCCTCCCTCCCTCCCTCCAGATACATGGCTCAGGAATGGACTTACTACATTCAGTGGGCACTGATCTTTAAAAATGGACTTATTGCAGTGAGCCATCAATCTCTCTGTGTGTGTCTCTCTCCAGAAAGAGGGAGGGAGGGAGGGAGGGAGGGAGGGAGGGAGGGAGAGAGAGAGAGAGAGAGAGAGAGAGAGAGAGAGAGAGAGAGAGAGAGATGGCTCACTGCAATAAGTCCATTTTTAAAGATCAGTGCCCACTGAATGTAGTAAGTCCATTCCTGAGCCATGTATGCTATTGAACAAAACAATCCAGAATTTAGTCCTGCTGGGCTTAAAGCAATGTTATTTTGCAAATGACTTGTTATACCGGAATAGCAATCCGATGCCCTCAATGTGTGGATTGCAAGTTCCCAATTGTGATCGGGGTTTCCCCGTGGAATAATCCCCCCCCCCATTATCCTTGCCTATTTATGCTCACGGTGGAGAGATTGATGACACAGGTAGTCCTCGGTTTACAACCATAATGGAACCCCAAATTTCTGTGGCTAAGCATGACGTTGGTTAAGTGAGTTTTCTCCCATTTTATGATCTTTCTGGTTCCGTGAATCACTGCCGTTGTTAAGTTAATACAACGGCAGTTCAGTGAATCTGGCTTTGTCAGAAGGTCGCAAAAGATGATATCACATGACCACAGGATGGAGCACAGACTGACAGGGAGCAAGTCAGTCACAAATGCAAGCAACTGAATTTTGATCATGTGACCATGGGGATACTGCAATGGTTGCTAGTGGGAAAAATAATGTCACTTTTTTCAATGCTGCTGTAACTTTGAACAGTCACTAAACAATTTTAAGTCGAGGCCTACCTGTACTATCAAATCTTTACATCGCAAGTGACATTAGCACTTATTCTTTAATAAATCATATAGAACCCAAGTCCGTAACCACTTTGTTTTTGTGCCTTTGAATTTGTCTTGATGCCTGGCACCTGCCTGGACAAGTGACAGTCCATGCATTGCCCTGGCAATGTTTTCAAAGTGGTTTGCCATTGTCTTCTTCCTAGGGCCCAAGGTCATCCAGCTGCCCAACAGACAGTTTCTCGATTCCTTGCTTGAGTGCCTTTAACCACTACACCAAATTGGCTCCGAGTTAATTATTTAACAGTAATTAAATGACCAAATAGTCACTATTTGGTCATAAAATTACTGTTAAATAATTAACTCGGAGCCAATTTGGTATAGCGGTTAAAGGCAATCAAGCAAGGGATCGAGAAACTGTCTGTAGAGATTCTCAGTCATCCAGGACATGGTTGACAGGAGGCAACTGGACTTTCTTGTTCAGCTGAAGAAGTTTCTTGGATGAGAAGCAAAAAGTCTTCAAAAGAAAAAAACAGAAAGTCCAGTTGCCTCTGAAAAAAGCACCTTTGGGACATTTACTTGGAATACATTTATTCCAAATGCATCTTTCCTTTGCCTTGGGGATGTTTTGGAAACTTTCCAGTAATCAATACTTAAAACATGCTAAATATTTAAAACTGTCTTCAGCCAGAAATTCATATCTGAAGCTATTGCCTTTGGGAGTCGAGCAGTACAAAAATATAATGAACAAATCCAATTTGCTTGGGCTGTGATAATTGTTCAGGTTCTTGTTTTGGGACACAGAAAGGATTAATATTAAAAAATAAATGTAACATGTATTTCCCTGAGTTTGCAGAGGGGGGAAACATAATCTCCCAATGTTACCATTCTCTATTTGTGAATCCCAAGAAGGCCTTTTTGCAACTGCTCTTAAATGAAATCTCTGTATTCCTCAGCAGTATAACTCTAAGTACAGAGCACTTGGGGATAAACCAGGGTGAGCCATGACCTTCATGCCAAGCTGATGAGATTTCACTTCCAGAGGCTGGTAGGACATCGCTGGATGTAGAATGCTGGACCAAAAGCACTTGGCCTTGATTCAGTAAGGCAAGCGAGAGATTTTTATTTGCATCACTCGTCTAGTGTTACAGATTTGGATCCTGCCTAGACATCTCTGCCCTGATGAGCTGGAAGGTAAATGGATCTGCTACAAGGAACAGTGCATTTCCAGAGCATGGAATATTTATAACTCAAAGAGACCCAGGACTGGTTCTGGCACCGATATAAAAGGATGCAAAGAGGCTAAAGAAAGTGGAAAACAGTTTTTTTTTAAAAAAAGCAAAAGTGATTAAGAAGCCTGGAATACAGGTAGTCCCCAATTTACAACTCCTTGGGACCAGAATCTCCATTGCTAAGTGACACAGTTTTCAAGTAAGCAGCACGCAAATATATAACCTTTTTTTTGTGATTATTGATTTGCAGAGTTGTTAAGTGAAGCATGTGGTTATTAAGCAAATAACCAACTTCTCCTATTGACTTTACTTGTTGGAAGCTTGGCTGGAAAGATCACAAATGGCCATCATGTGACCCAAGGATGTTGCAACCGTTGTAAGCACGTGTTGGGTGCCAATCACCCAAAGTTTGACTATATGACTGTGGGGATGCTACAACGGTCATAAGTATGAGGAGCGGACTTCAATCACTTTTTTTCACTGCTGTTGTAACTTCAAATGGCTAAATGAATGATTGTAAGTCAAAGACTACCTGTATTGTCTCCAGAAGCAGCAGTATGTAGTGTATATATTTTCCAAATACCTTGGAAAATTTCAAGTCCATTGTGCTACTAATTATGAAAGGACGGGAAATATACATACGCATATATTATATACACATGCACATATATATAAAATCTGACACCTAAAAGGGTATAATTATATAACCCATTTGAAAAATATCCTACCTGCCTACCCATCACTTTTCTTAATTTCATTATTAAAATTCTGTGATAATAAACACAAAAATAATTTGTGTTTGCTTTCTAAAAGCTTCCACTCGAAAATACTGTAGCACATTTAGTCATTATGTAATCATCATTTGTGTCACATTTCTAAAACACAATATATATGGACTTATTTATACAATTAGAATTTAAAACTGTGTTAAATTTCAACATGGGTTGCAAAGCGTATTTGTCTCAAAAAGATCTGAATCTGTATATAAAATACAGAGTGAAAGCACAGGATTTAATTCTTTTTGTTTGGGTTCCTGATTCTGATAAATGTCTAAAAGAATACTTATAAAGCAAATCTACTAGATAGAATATTCAAAAGCAAAGGGGCAAATATGACAACATGAATCACAAAAAGGAAAAAGAGACCAAATTGTTAAGAAGTTACAGATCATCAGTGCAACTCAAATGAATGTTGTAGAAAGCTTCATTAAAAATATATCGATTTTTTTATGCCTAACTTTTTACATTCTACAGATTCAGATGCTGGCAGAAAAACGGGGGCTGCTTGGGTACTGACAACAAACCACAAACTGCTTATCTCAAACAATTCTGAATAAAAAGCTTAGAATAGATTTGTTTGGAGCTGTATTCCTTTAATTGCCAGGCACGATGGACAACTTATAGAAATTTTAATCTGATTTAGAGGATATAGGATCAAGCAAAGCTAGTTTATAGGTTGCAAATTCAAATTACATTTTTCTTGCCATCATGGGACTATATCTGTAATAGAACATATAATAAACTTTTTTAATAGCACTAAAAATAAGGATAAAAAGAATTCTATGCAATGTCTTTTCTGAAGTGGAATTGGTTGCTTAGAAAAGTGCAAAACTATTCATGTGCAAAAATGAATATAGAAAATGCAATGACCTGTCCTAGCAGTCAGACATCATCACTGACAGAACTATGCATTGGCCTATCCCTTATATCTTTTGAGATACATTATGGCTAAAACGCTCAGGTTTCTCAGTCTGGAAAGATAATGGTAAGGACATGATGATGGAGGGAAAAAAACAAAATAATGTCAAGGAAAAGAAATGACCTCTGTAAGGATCAATGGCCATCCTGGCTATTTTCACTCCTCCCCAAAACAACTAATTAATTTTTTTATAAAAGCATTTCTCAACTGAAATGGATGGACTTCAAATCCCAGAATTCCCCAGCCAGTAATGGAGTTGAAATCCCCCCACCCCATCTTAAAGTTGCCAAGGCTGAGAAAAACTTTTTTTTATAGCTACTGGCATTTATATTAGGCTATTGAGAGGGGTTCCCTTTAGCCCCATCTAAAAAAATGTGTGTGTTCTTTATAATTTTTTGAAACCTGCCTTCCTCTGACCTGAGGAACCAAGTTCAAAAAACCAAATTTGCTGCACCATATTTGTAATGAAGTCAACAGACTGGATATTTGTTTGAAACGCCCAGCCTATCTGTTTGATAAACAAGAGACCTAAATACACTTCTTGGCTTGGTCACCCATAAAGAAAATAGATTTTCCATTACCCATTATTCAGGCATTTTCAAAGGAACTTTCCACTCAAAAGAAAGGGTCCCTTGAGACAAAATCTTGTATAGAAGTGCTCGTTAGCAGATACAGGGCTGACATGAGTTTCTACTCTGGAACTGGGATCCCTTCCAGCTCCTATGAGATACAAAACGTGTTGGCCAGAATGTACTGCGATATAGCAGCCCGAAGGTTATTCAAGGCACAGTATCAGTCCAAAATGCAGGAAATCAGAAACCAAAGTACATTAGTCTTCCTTATATCATGAGCAAAGCGGGGGGGAACCTCAAGTCATATGCGTGGTGAGGGGAGAGGGTGAAGATAGGAGAATATAATTTGCACGTGGGGGGGTGGGTGGATTTTGCTGGGAAACCTTGTATAAACATATAAACCATATAGCCTGGATAATCTATTGGGAGACACTGAGTGGATAATGCCAGAGCCAAAAGCAAATGTAGTCATTTGCTACATTTGGATGGCATCATCTATTTCAGGAGTCTCCAGTTTGGCAACTTTTAAGACTGATGGACTTCAACTCCTAGAATTGTTCAACCAGCCATGCTGGCTAGAGAATTCTGAGGATTGAAGTCCCCAAGTCTTAAAGTTGTCAACTTTGGAGACCCCTGATATATTTCCTTAACCCAAGGATCTTCAAACTTGGCAAGGGTAAGACTTGTGGACTTCAACTCCCAGAATTCCTGAACTAACATAACTGGAGGAGGAATTCTGGGAGCTGAAGTCCACAAGTGTTAAAGCTGTCAAGTTTGAAGACCCCAGCCTCAAATATGCTTTCCTTCTGATACTTGTTCTTCTTTCTCAAGTAGTAATCCAACAGGAAAGGCAAGATGGTTCTTATTTGAACTGATCTCTTGCAGGAAGTTTTGAAATCAATCTGGGGGTTTGCAAGAAATTAGTCTGAAGGCCATACCTGGAGTAGAGCTACAATCTCTATCTGCCCAGTCTTAGAGATTGAGCCAAAGTAGGTGGAACTCAGTCTAAGCTTGCTTGCTACAGAACTCCAAAATCATGCCATAAAAATGGCAGGGAAGAGATTAAGAACAGAAAGACTTTATACCGTATTCACTCATACTTCACTGCACAAGGTGATTCATCCTGAACTAATGAATATAAACTAGACCTCCAGTTTTAGAAGTCTATACTTTTCAGGTCCATTGGCAATCACAAGTTCATCTCTCATTAGTTGTTTGCAGACATAATGATTCTTAGCTTAGTATACACAACCCACTCATTGCTAGCTTTACCACATCACAAGGAGCTCTTCCGAAGAATGAATAAATAGAAGCATTCCTTACAGACTTAATGGTATATGCAGAGATCTCAATCCAGGGCAGTGACAGCAGTCTCCCAAACATGTGAGCATGCAAAATGGTGACAGAAACAACATGGAACTCAATCCTTAACTGCACCTGTAACTTGTATCCCAGGAGTTGGTAATGCTTGACATCCAAAGTGCCAATATTTCATATGATCTATAGAAATCTAACACATTTCAGTGTTGTTTTGATCTGAAGCTAGGTGGTTATACTATAATGCCAAAGGCTGGTAAAATATAACCTATATTAATTGTATATGCAAAGAAGCATTCTCATTTCTTCTCAAAGAAAATCGTGGCACTCAAGTTGTCATCAAACAGTTTCATATTTTAAAAAGTGTGATTCAGGGTGACCTCTTTGTTAATGTAAAAATGCCTCTGACTCTGTATACATAGATACACCCATGAAGTTTTATTGGCACAAAAAATAAGTGGTTTCTTGATGCCAGCTTCTTACATTTGTATTCCACTCTAGCCATGGCTTTCTTAGAAACAAACCAATGTAAGAAAATCTAAGACTGGCTGCAGCCCCTGCATTTGGGCTAAACTGCAGTTTATTAAACTATAGTGGCATGAACTTACTTTGACTCTGACCTGGAAGACTAAAATAACATAACATAAAAAATAAAATTCCCCAAAAAGCAAACTGCATTTCCTCTTCTAATAACAAAAAGTCCTCTAAAACAGGAATATTAAGGGACTAATGCCAAATGTATAAGAACACTGTCATATAAACTGCAGTGTAAATTTTCATTTTTATTCAGTTACATTTTGCCCCCCTCCCTAACCCTGCAGCATTTGACCAGTGCAGAAAAGTGCAACATTTTTTTCCTACTAGAAGTTAACAGAAATATGCTCATGTCCCACCAAAGACAGTTTTGTAAAAAGTGCAAAAAGTGAAGTGCAAAACTACAGAGCATTGGAGTATGGTATGCTTTAAAATACTGCATAATCAGAACATTCTAACATTTGATCAAAGAAATAAAATACATTAGCTTCCTTCTAATAACTGCAACTTTTGACTATGATTCCCTCACATTTCAAGTGAATTTAGTGCAAATAACTGAAAATTAAGGCCCCTTTTATCCTTATCTTCTTCAGAAAAACAACAGCTTCTGAAAATTGCTTTTGTGGAGATCACTTGTTAATTCTTTTATTCTGAAGGATCTTTTGCCATTTCGGAAGAGTTTCTTTGGTGCCTCAGCGGGAAGAAAAATGGTCAAACGAAGGCGTAACCCTTTTGTTTTGCTTTTAGATGAAATGAATCCAGCTCTCTTCACATTCTCTGGGCATCTTAAGTGGATGGTTCCTACAAGTCAGGGTGTAATTCTTGTCCTGATTGTTATCCCAGTGTTCCTGACCGTTGACTTGGTATAGGATCGCAAACTCAATCACTGAGCTAAGCTGAAGAAGGAAGGGGGGCATAGGAAGGAAGAAGGTAAAAATGTCCACTTGGGTCTCACCATTTTCACCAGCAGCACTGCTGTGCCACTGAGCATTTATTTCATGCTGGCTCTTCCAGTGATTAAAAGTATAACGCACAGCCACCTGCTTCTCAAAGGATAAATTGACCACTCTGATTGTGCCATTCAGGCCCAGATCTGAGCTGGACACTCGTTCCAAACACACCTTTTGCTGCTGTAGGCGGCTGAGAAAGTCTTCGCAATCTCCCGGCTGCTGGAAGTCAGGTACCAGGCACTGCATGGTGAATTCCAGGTCCAGCCTGCTGCAACAGAGATCCGAATTAATGGACAGGCGAGAAAGGACGTGAAGCGGGATGGATGGGTCTTCCCCGGCTTGGAAGACTTTCACTTCTGCCAGCTCCAGGCCCAAGGCGTCAGCAAACCTGACACGGTTCTTGCGGGTGTTGCAACCCGGAACACGACAGGGAGTCACCCCGTTACGCTTTCTCTCTGGGGAGCTGGGCAAAGACCGGGCCCGACGACGCATGATGGGTCGGAGATGCGGGTCACAGCTTGTAACCGTGGTGCTCTGAGGAACTCTACCCTCCTCTTTCTCGGGAAGACAGGAAGTCAATTGGCTGGCGCTGCTGCTGCTATGCAAAGGTTGGCACTTCTTTTTTTCCACAAATTGGGTTTCTTCGCCTTGGACCATCTTCTGGTACAGATCAGAGAAACAGTTGGAAGTCCGCCGGGGAGTTCTCAGCACCTTTTGCCCCTGAGGGTGAACCGTTTGAGTGGACATCACTGCTGCCAGGAACCGTCTTTTGCCAAGACGTGAAGGAGAAGGATCAGGTCAGCAAGGAAGGAAAGAAGCA
The DNA here is from genome assembly GCF_049901735.1 of Notechis scutatus. Taxonomy (NCBI): domain Eukaryota; kingdom Metazoa; phylum Chordata; class Lepidosauria; order Squamata; family Elapidae; genus Notechis; species Notechis scutatus. The sequence goes on along the minus strand of NC_142011.1, from coordinate 14,357,322 downwards.
CTGAGTGAAAAGCCCAACGATGCTACCCACCGTCCTTGTCTGACTAGTGTAAGGCTATGGCAAAACTGACTGAAAGAATCTGCCACAGGCTTGGGTCAAACACTGTAAGAACCAGAGCAATGGTGCAGAGCGTTGGGTGTCTCCAGGCTATCACACAAGCTGCAGGGGGACTCAAGGCTGTCCGTGAGAATACTGGACGCCTGGGTGTTGTCCCCGAAACTGGCCACCGACTGCAGGCTGTCCAGCTGGATACTGGAGATCTCAAGACTGTCCCCGAGGCTAAAGATGGACCGGAAGTTGGCCGGGTAAAGCCGCAGACAGTCCCTGCCGTCCCAAGGATTCAGGCTGTCCTGAGGAAAACTGACCGGGCTTTCTTGCTGCCCAGCAAAAGATTCAAGGCTGTCGCTTTGGATGCTGGAAGACTCTGGAAGGCTGCCCAGGCTGGAAGTTGCCTGGAGGTGGCTGGGCTGGACAGAGAGGGAATCGAGGCTGCTGGGCAAGCTGGAAGGCGTCTGGAGGCCGTCCCTTGGAGCGACGGGAGCTTGGAGGCTGTCAGCTTGAACGCTGCTGATGATAGTGGTGGAAGAAGAGGCGGCCAAGCTGGGGCACGAACTAGAGATGGGGTCTGTAATGGGAGATGCTGGAGCCCACATCCAGCCGAGCTGTGGACGGTGCTGGTTTCTTCTGCGGCGACCCCTGTTCAGTTCCAGGCGTGCCAGAGCAACAAGCAGCACCGAGAAGGGAGAGGCAGGCAGGCGGGCAGGCGGGCGAGCAACCGGCGGCTTCCGATCTTTTGCTCACTGGAGCGGATCAGCTGACGTGCAAAAAGGAGTTTGAGGAAGAAAAAAAAAGCTGGTGCAACCGGAGAACTACGTGCAAGCCCCCTCTGACGTCACGGGCTGCTGCCAACCCCGCCCCCTCACCGTCTCCCCTCGCTGTAACGTGTAGCCGCTTCGTTGCAGTTCCTTGTCCAGCCTTGTGCGTCGTCGCTCCGTTAAACTGTCATACCTGCGCCCCGCCTGCGCACAAGCACGAAGGAAGCTCTTCGTCTTTGCCCGCACTACTGGAGGAATCAGAATGAAAGAAAGAGGCGGAGCAATTATGGGTTACCAAAGGTCACCCCCCCAAAAAAAAGGAAAAATAAAGGAAGCCGATTGACGAAAGTCAGAGGACTGACGTGTTTTATTACCAGACTTGGTGCAGTTTGAAGCATACCGACCTAAAAGTTGGCTTTTTAACTCCAAGGAGTTAAATATGCTTGGAAGTGAGCTGCCTTCAGTTCTATGGTGTTTCATACTTTCTCACTTCTCTGGTCTCTTTAATGGATAGACACCCTAAGCTTTTCTGCCAAGGATCTTTTTCCAAATTATTTCTTAAAAATGCAGCGCCCTGTTTTAAACTGGGGTTAACACATTCAGATTAACTGCTTCAAGTCTGGCTCCAGTTTGTGTGACTGCCTCACTAGCTCCCTCCTCTATTAGCATATCAAAATTAGATTTTAAGGTGGGCCTTTGTGGTGGCAGAGAATTTCAAATGCAGAAAGTAAATCATGTAATCTGCCAGGTTTTGCTGTTCATTTATCATTTATTCCCCCCACCCCTTTCAGGAGACAGAAGCAAAAGTATGTTTTACTATTATTACCCCCAATGGCTGGGAATTCCTGTGCATTGCAGAAGATCCTCCAGAAGTCTACTGCATCAATATTCCCCAGCCTGGAGCCCATTGAGTGCTAAAACATAAATCCCTAAATATGGCTATGTGGGTTGAGGATGAAGGAAGCTGTAGTCCAAATCATCTCAAAGACAGCAGGTTGTGGATGGCTGCTTAAAATATGGTTTCTATTTTTATATGGATGAAAGGCCTTGGAGGATTTTTGATTGCCTAAATTGAATGGGAAGTGCCTCCTAGAACATAGCTGCCAGGCTCCTCCATCCTGGTCAAAAGGAGAGAAGGAAAAGCATTGGAAAAATGGGCATACAAAAAGGTATGTGGATATGCCACTCTTATCAGCTTGGGGAGAGAAGGAATGCACTGGAAACATCAGAGCTGGGTAGCTAGTAAGATGGTAATTTGCTGAGGGGGAGAAGGGACAATTCTGGAGACCTATGACCTTGGCTTTTTCCCTGTTCTCTCCTCCTCCCCAAAACCATTTAGCTATAAAAGTCTCATTTAGCTCTTGTGTGCTGATCAAAACAGCGCTGTTGTGTGCCATGTACAGACCTAAATGCTTGAAACATATTTAGGTTCTGATCCAAGCCATTTAAACGTTGATATTTCATACAGAGAATATTTTTGATTACCTGTTTACCTTAGTGTCCAGAGAAGAATACTCTAACGATTATTCTTGCATAGCTAGGACTGGCATTATGCTAAGCCCCAATTGTCTTAATATGGATATGTTAGATATTTACATAGATTATGTGCCATGAAGTCAGTGTTGACTCTTAGTCACCACAAAATTGCATTTCTGATGACAATCAGCCTCTTAAGATATTTACTATGAATGTTTTAATTAGTTTGATGAATAAACCCACTACCTGGTTGGATAAATTTGGACAGCCTTTCAATATTGTCCTTTTATACCATACAAAATTAAAACAGCATTTCTAAAACTCCTGTAGGGTCTACTAACATCAATCTTGAAAGTGTCTCAAGAGTTTCGCTGTATCCCATCTTATATAAAATAAAATTAAGGCATGGTTACTTTGACCTTCTTTCTCATATGTAGTTCAACTTCTGGATTGTGTAATTGCATCTCCAGGTCCCCTTCTTAAAGGCTCCTTCCTCTCTCCGCCAAGATCCACTGCTAATTCCTTTATAATCTGGTTTACAGTTTAGCACAGGGCATGATGAACTCAATCAATTTAAGCAGAAAGAGGCAGCTCGGAAGAGTAAATCTCTGGTTCCAGTGACCAACCCAAATTCGATCTTGCATCATTATCCTGGGACACATATATTTGCCTTCATTCCAGAAAGAGGTATCTAGAGAGCAACCTAGTGCAAGCCATTAGGGTAGCAGCCAGTAGTCCCACAAATGGCCTCATCTGCACAACTACATGGCACATGACATCACTTCCCCCCAGCAAGCATCCACAATTACATGATTACAGTGCTGGACTTGAACTTGGAAGATCCAGGTTTACAGATAATCAGAGTTGGAAGGGACCTTGCAGGTCATCTAGTCCAACTCCCTGCCCTATACCACTTCTGACAAATGGCAGTCCATTCTCTTCTTGAAAGTCTCAAATGATGGCGCTCCCACAACTTCCGAGGGCAAGCTGTTCCATTGGTTGATTGTTCTGTCAGAAAGTTTCTTATTTCCAGGTTAAATCTCTCCTTGTTCAGTTTCCATCCATTATTCCTTGTCTGGCCTTAAGGTGCTTTAGAAAATAGCTTGGAAAATAACCTCCACTCTGTGGCAACCCCTCAAATATTGGAAGACTGCTATCATGACACCCCTGGTCCTTCTCTTCACTAGACTAGCCAAGCCCAGTTCCTCTAACAGTTCTTCATATGTTTTAGTCTCCAGTCCCCTAATCATCCTAGTTGCTCTTCTTTGTACTTTTTCTAGAATCTCAACATCTTTTTTATAGTGTGGTGACCAAAACTGGATGCAGTACTCTAGGTGTGGTCTTACTAAGGATTTTACTTACTTAAGTTCATCCTTGAAAGCCAAATCTGGCCCTAGGTTCTCCCTCAGTTTACCTTCCCAATAAGCAACTGAGTTGGAAGATCATTTAAAAGCAGTTTATTGGGGTACCCTAATAAAGTGGGATATCTCTCTCTTTTATAATTAACATGACAAAGGAAATGCAAGAGGAAAATTGACTGGACATGGTAAATGTAACCTCCCCTTTGCCTAGGAAATCAGTTATGTGTAGTCAAAACATGTTACACATTTCATTAAAACGAGGTCCGACATCAGAAGGGGCGTAATTGTCAGGGGGAAAACTATTTATTTTATTTTGTCAAGCAATTATTAGATCACAGGTATAAGTATAAACATAGTTATGAATACATGAAATGGATACATATAAGAGAAATAAAAAGAAACAATAGGACATGCATGCCCCCTACAGGCCTCTTAGGAAAGAGGTGAGGTCAATAGTAGACAGTCTAAGGTTAGAGTTGTTAGTTCTCAAAAGAGCTAAACCAGAACTTATTTATTTGTTTAATAAAGTTTTATTGAGTTTGAACAAAACAAACAAAACATCTTATTTGAGTACAGCATGGTTCTGGGTTATCACATTTCCATACAGACACAATTTCATATGCATATTCATCTTATGTATTCAACTTCATATCTTATTACTCTTTTTCCAACTTCTCACTATTTCTCCCTTTACTTCTCTTAATTTTCTTTTATGGTTGTCTCATTTTCTTCTTATTCAATTGTATTTCTTTTACCTAAATTTCTATATCTTTTTAGTCATTGTAATTATACTTTCGTCTGTCTTGTTTACAATTTCATATGTTCTCTTCCAACATTCTTAAGAAGCAAAATTCCCCCTATGATTGCCAATTGCTTTAAATTTTATTATTATCATATGAACTCTCATTAAACACTGAATTTTGTGCATTCTAAAATTATAACATTCAAATTCTAATACCAGACCTCAATTTATACTAGGAAACTTTTTCTCCTCTGGAGCTAGTCTCCCGCTTGTTTCTCTAGGAATGTTAAAAGCTAACAAACCTGAACATCATTTTAAACGAGATAAAATAAATTCAAATACAAAGTAATTATGCTAGTTAACAAATGACAAAACCCATGTCATTTGCACCGCCTCCCCCCCTCCTCCCCGCCCAATCCTGGCTGCCTAAGTTCCCTGGATGACAAGTTAGTCGTTCTCAGCCCCAACCAAGGTCGTTGGGGTGGGAAAATGGAGCGTTGTCCCCAGGCTGCCTGGTTACGTAATGCTCGGCTCCTTCGGTAAACCATGGTTAAACGAATGAAGGCTTAGCAGCAGAGATTGCGCGGGCCCATCCCCGACCCTCTGGGGGCGACGCATGTCTCCCCCGCCGCCCACAATGCTTTGCGGGCGACTTGGCTGAGCTTCCCCCCGGGGGACGGTCGGGGGAGGTCGTGAGCGCGTCTTCGGGGCTTCTCGGCCGGGCCGGCTTCGCGGGGAGGGGGCGGCGGCGGCAGGTAGCGGTGGACGATGGCGGGCGGCGATCCCCTGAGTCAGAGCTGGCTGAAGCCGCCGGGGAACGGACTTCTGCTCCGATGCCAGCCGACAGCTGCGATGCAACGCAGCTCCCCGAGCGGAGGAATGAAGCGGAGAACCGGGCCAGGGCTTGCAGCGGCTCTTCTATAAGATGCGGCGAGGGGTCGCCCGCTGATTTGGGGGCTGGCTCGCTTGCAACGACCCGGAGAAAAACTAAAGCGCATTTCCCCCGCTCCCCCCCCCCCTATAATGGGACCGGGCATCGGAGGTTATCCCGTCTCCCAGCACAGAGGGAGCCTGCAAAACCTGGTTCATGAAACCTACGAAGGCAGCGGAATGGTAACGTAAGGATCCCTCGTTTTGGAAGATGCATGCAGGTGGATGGCTTGTGTTTTTCCGAAGTTCGGGGGCGAAATAATGAATTGTCAGTACAATTTCCCCCATGGCATCCCTTTCTGGGGTTTTCTTTTGATGCTTGCATTCCTGGCTATTTTAAATCGCTGAGTATAGGGAATTTTTTGCTAAGTGATAGATGCCGCTTCTCCCCCCAAACCTAGTTATTTTGAGATATATTCTAAAATAATCTCTATATTCTGCAGAAACCTTGTTAGTACTGGGAGGGGAATAGCTAGTCCATGTTCAGAAGAACGTGTGAAAAAAACAACAAGCAACAGGTATCCTGCGTTTATATTACGGAATAAATTGCCAGATGAAGTTTAAAGTCTAAAAGGGGTTTTGCAATGTTGAAGATTGCAAAAACAGAACATCTTATGGGATACCTGCAAAGGCATCAATGCTTATGCCTCCCAGCTAGTAGCAGTGGCTAATATATATAGCAATCTTCTTCAGTCTTGGCAAGTTTAAGATCTGTGGACTTCCACACCCAGAATTCCCCAGCCAGCCTGGAAACCTGTCTTTCTGAATCTGGCTTCCTCCATGTTGCTGGATTGCAATTCCTGGAATTGGAGGCTATGCAGCTTGGAATTCTGGAAATTAAAGTCTCGGAAAGGTGAGAGATTCATCCCTTTGCCCTTGCTAACCCTCACAAGAATATAAGTGAGCCTAAAAAGTATTAATCTTCTGGTCTGGCTTGACTTATAAACTTATTAACTTGGGAGATTTGGGGTTTGGTGTTTGTTTGTTTTTTGCTTAATATGGCCATGGATTGTCTTCACTTTTCCCAACCTAATCTATATTTCTGGTATTTCCTAATGGTCTCCCATCCAAGCACAGATCAACCCTGACCTGACTTAGATTTCTAAACAAGCTAAGGTGGCATTTGTTGCAAAACAGTACTTAAAAAGCTCCTTCATGTCTTTCCTTGGTATTTTATGAGGAAAGCACTTGGATATATGCAGGGCTGTCTTATGGACCCTGGGCAAAGCAATGTACTCCCTATGACAACTACCCACAGCAATAAAAACATAAATGGACGATTAAATTAAACATATTTGCATTAATTAAAAAATGAAGTAAAATGTAATAAATATGTTGCTGTATTTATAGGATACAAGGTGCATTGAAGGGTTAACATACACAGATTAGTATGGGGCCCCTATGCTCGTATATGTTTCATATATCCAGGGCTTAAGACAGTCCTGGATATATGAATCCCACTTGCAACAGGTTTCCTAGCAGAAATTATAGACCAGAAGAAGAATTAGGTCTGAAACCAGTTAATCTGGATGATGATGATAAACTTGTATACCACTTGATTATCAGTGACTCTGGGTGACTCACATCAATGAAATAAAATAATTGCAATAAAATCAATAAAACACACACACACAAAAATAAATACAGGTAGTTCTTGATGTTTGACCGCAAATTAAGTTCAGAATTTTGATTGTAAGTTGTTAAGCAGGTCACCATTTGACCATGCCTGATTTTACAACCATTTTATGATGGCTAAGAGAATCAGATGGTCATTCACTGAATCACACGGTTATTAAGTGAATCCAGCTTATCCAATGGTGTTTTGTTTTTTTCTAATAGAATTCTGATAGATGACCTTATTTAATCCAAGGAATCCAGAGTCTACCAATCTTGCAGGATCCAATTTTCCAGGCAGGTAGATGTCAACTAACAAAGCCCTATGCCTTGTACAGTAGTTCCTGAGTTATTGATTCCTTACAGATTATTCAGTGAAAGGTTGGGTTCTTTCCATGAGCTGATAATGTCCCAGTTACAGGTTTATACTTTTAAAATATATAATGGTACAACAGATTGCACAGGAGATTGTTTGGAGACTTGAAAATAGTAACCTTCTTTCCTTTATTCTCTTTTTAATGTCAGATATTTATTGGTTTGAAGGGGGAGGGAGAGAGACCTTGATCTAATCATGCATTAGAAAATGCAAGTTTAGAAATTTTGTAAATGTTTTACCACCAGTGTCCTCCTATCAGTGCCCACCCATTTAATTCACATGGATACACATTTTACAGGAAAGAAAGAGAAATGGATTTGCTTCAATGAAAATGCTGTGTATTTTAATAAGCTTTTTATGAGAATAATCACCAGAAAAAAAAGTGAAGAGATTTCTAAGGCAAAAGAACAATATATGTGTAAACTTGTCCTGTTAAAATAAAGGTGTACTTTTTGTTCCCCCATGTAACATCCATCTTTGACAAAACTCCTTTCTTTAATCAATTAGTTCCAGTGGAGGAAAGAACCACTCAAGCACAAAAGAACTAAAGAAATCATCGTTTCTAAAACCTTCTTCCAAGAAGCCAGTGAAAAACACATCTGCGATTGCAGAAAAGGTCAGACCACTTATATTTTTATTGAATGCAAATTATCTTTAGACGCTCATGTCTTCCCTACCACTGCAATTACAATTAAACGTTAATTCATTTCTTTTAGGCTCCTGTAGAGGCCACAGACAGACAGATAACAGCTCAGTACAAAGAGAAAAAGCAAGTTTACGAAGGGCATCAACCAAACAGGTGAAGTTCTTTTGTAAAAAATGATTGCACTTTTGAAATAAGATGATTTGTTTTTCACGGGGATTTGGGAGTGGATAAAGGGAGATAGAATAACCTTAAAAAGGATGGGAGATGAAAATTTAATCGAGGTACTTATCAGTTGAAAATGCAACCTCTGTGATCACTGGTTAATATCCTGTTCAGTTCTGATAGGATGGTGCCAATTTCCTGGCATTAATTTCCTTAAGCATTAATACTGAAAAGACTTTGATTGCCTTGATCGCTGATTTACCCTGATATAATGATCATCACAATTGAAAATAGATGCCACCAGATGAGAGGGCTCTTTAAGTCTTCTGGATAAGAGTTCAGAGCACTGGGTGACCTTGAGCGCTGATTCCAGAATGTGGCACTAAGCATCTTAATACAGGTAATAGCAATAGCACTTAGACTTATATACCACTTTATAGTGCTTTACAGCCCTCTCAAAGCAGTTTACAGAGTCGTACAGAGTAATAGAGTCAGTCTATTGCCCCCCAACAATCTAGGTCCTCATTTTACCCACCTTGGAAGGGTGGAAGGCTGAGTCATCTTTGAGCCTGGTGGGATTTGAACTGGCAAATTGCAGTAGGAGTAGCTTGCAGTACTGTACTCTGACCACTGTGCCGCCGAGGCTCCCTAATCCTTGACTTATGACCACAATTGAACCTCAGATTTCTGCTGCTAAGTGAGACAGCTGTTAAATGAACTTTGCCCCATTTTATGACCTTTCTTGCCACAGTTAAGCGAATCGCTGCTGTGGCTAAGTTAGTAACACAATTGTTAAGTGAATCTGGTTTTCCCCATTGACTTTGCTTGTCAGATGGTTGCAAAAGGTGATCACATGACCCTGGGACCTTGCAACCATCATAAATATGAGTCACTTGCCAAGCGTCTGAATCTTGATCACTTGGGGATGCTGCAACAGTTGTAAGTGTGAAAAATAGTCATGTCACTTTTTTTCAGTGCTGTTGTAACCTTGAATGGTCATTAAACAAAGTGTTGTTAAGTCGAGGAGTATCTGTAAGTCAAAGATACAGGTTTTTAGGCCCTGCTTTCCAGTGGCGGGATTCAAACTTTTTTACTACTGGTTCTGTGGGTGTGGCTTGGTGGGCGTGGTAGGGGAAGGATACTGCAAAATCCCCATTCCCTCCTCACCCCACTAACCTGCTTTCCAGCTCTGTTCTCCTGTGCAGGGCAACCAAAGGAGACTCAGCCAATCAGCTGGGACTCAGGAGGCAGCGAATAGATGGGGGCGGGGCCAGTCAGAGGGGTCATTTGCTGGTTCTCCAAACTACTCAAAATTTCTGCTACCAGTTCTCCAGAACTGGTCAGAAACTGCTGAATACCACCTCCGCTGCTTTCTCACAAAAAACACCTTGATTCCCGTTGAAAGAATGGGTGTCAAACTGGCGGCCCGTGGGCCAGATGTGTTAACGTGCAGGCCACGCCCACCCCAGCTCCGCAAATGGGAAAAATGTCATGAAATGTCACGTGACGGCAACGTGACGCGGCGAGTTTGACACCCGTGCGTTAGAGAATCATTCAATGAAGTGCAAAACGGCTGTATCTGAAAGAGCAAAACTGGTGACTCTTCTTTTGGATGAGTCGAACTTTTAAGCACCCTGAACATAATTTGTCCCGGTGGAAACATCTACTACTATGCCTTTAATCCTAGGGAACCATGTGATTTCTGTTATGCATTATAATGGCAATAACCAGTAATCAACGTCGATATCTGAAAAAGAGTTACACCTATTTTATTTTGTATACTTAGGTTCAGGAATTAGAAGCCACTGGTGAAAAGTTGCCAGCTGATGTTTTTTTCATCTTTTTTTCCCTTGGGGGGGAAAAAAACATTAAAAGTCATTAGATTATAAAATAGGAAATTTGGAACTTTTTTTCTAGAATAAGAGTGAACTTTGCAAAGCTGCTCGCCCTTCACGAGGCTTTCCCAAAGTGTTGCAAAGGCCTTGCAAAGTTAACTGCTGCCTTCACTGGGCACATTTGTCATCAGTAGGAGGGAAAAGATGGCGAAAGGTCAGCTGAGGGCATCAGGGGTGGTGGTAGAGTGCCGGACAACCAAGAGGACAGAGATTAGTGGGGAGAGAGACAGATAGGCAGATGGAGCAGGGCAGGAGAAATAGAAATAGAATAGAATAACAGAGTTGGAAGGGACTTTGGAGGTCTTCTAGTCCAACCCCCTGCCTAGGCAGGAAACCCTACATCACTTCAGACAAATGGTTATCCAACATCTTTTTAAAAACTTCCAGTGTTGGAGCATTTACAACTTCTGGAGGCAAGTTGTTCCACTGATTAATTGTTCTAACTGTCAGGAAATTTCTCCTTAGTTCTAAGTTGCTTCTCTCCTTGATTAGTTTCCACCCATTGCTTCTTGTCCTGCCCTCAGGTGCTTTGGATAATGTTATTCTCTGTTATTCTAACTCTAATCTTGAAGAAAACAACCAAGCTCAGAGAGCAACAAAGACCCCTCATGTTTGTTGATGTCATTGCCTTGCTGATCTGTTGGTGCGTTTTTGTGTTTTCTCTTTTTCCGTTTTATAATGTTAGGCTCCTGAGTGACTTAGGGTTGAGTCAGATACATTGTTTTAGGATCTTTTTAAAGCTTTCCCTTTTTATGGAAACACTTGTGTACTAACTTGTACTAACACAAACACTTGTACTTCCTCACATAGAGTGGCCAGGTCGAAAAGAGAACTTCTGGTTAGAAAAAGTCATGAGGCCGGGGACAACAAAATTCTTCCTGCGTTTAAAGATGTCTCATGTAGTCCTTTCAGCGGGACAGAAGATGCGATGATCCAGAGGTTTTATTGCAGACAGAAAGGCAGTTTGGAAAGAAACTTTGGGGAGGAGGTGGAGGAAGCAGGTCCTAGCGGTCTTTCCTGTCCGGTGGCGATGACTGAGGCAATGTTTCTGGACTTCGGATCTTTGCAAATGATGAAAGAGGAAGACTCCGAGGAAGACGATGCCAGTGACCTTTCAGATTCTGAAAGAATTCCCATCCCTCCATCGCCTTGCACGCCCCCAGAGCTCAATCTGCGAGCAGAGGAGATCGATCCTGTTTGCTTCGAACACCACTTCGAGACGCAACGGAAGCAACCAGACTACCATTACCCGGACTTCCTCCCGCCACCTTTTAACACCTGGGACTTGAAAGGGTTGGCTGCATTCATCAACACCGAGTGCAAATCGGAACCCAGGCCGGAACCTACGGGATTTCTTGAGAAGTACGTGGATCGTCTTTTGGAACTGGAATGGCTGCAGATGCAAACTGTGCAAACTGAGAAAGGAAAGATAACCAAAGCTCGGGTTCAGACTGCCCCCAGCGTCCTCCGGTCCTTGAAAAGTTCCGGCAAAAGCAAACTATCGCACAGCCCTTTAGCAAATAAACAGTCGATTCTCCCCGGAAACATTCCAAGACTCCCCAATGCAGGTCTCAAAAAGGACTTTCCTGGGGAAAAAACCAACCCGGTGACATCCCTTGAGAGTCAGTTGAAGGCCACTGGATCCACCCAAAGCTCATCCGCCCATCAGAGGAGACCATCTGAAGCAAAGAATGAGACCAAAAAACGGCCTGCCCTCAAGCAGCATTTGGCCAGTATGCCTTCTTTTGAGATCCAGGAATCCTGCACGATCCATGGAGCTGGTAACATGAGACCTCCCAAGCCGCCATCTTCATTCCATGGCTCCACTGTCCCGCTTAAGGGGTTACCAGCCCATATATGCCCAAATCCCAAGAATGGAAAGGCAAATAATTACACTCCTCCCAAAAAAGCCTCTGTGGATCCCAAGCTAAAAACAAACGGCCTGAAACAAACACGGTGCAAATTTAAATAATGCTGGGACAGGGTTTGTTGCTTTGGTACAGCGGCCCTTTTCATGGTTGCAGGAAGAATCTAGAATGGCGGTTCTTGAACTTCGAGGTAGACTTTCATAGGGAGATTCCATCATGTCCTTGACTTCTCATCCCATGTTGTGATTGGTCCTGAAGACAAGAATCCTGATCCTTCATCTCTGTCTCATATACACCATTGGACATGCAGGTGTCCTCACCCTTGTGATGTTTGCAATGACAAGACACCACAGTATGAGATCTTTGGTCTTCCTGGGATTCCTTCCATAAGCATGTAACATCAAAAAATGCTCACAGCCTATATACTCATGGCCTCTTTTCTTAAAAAAGTTGTGATGTGTGGCCAGCCATTTTTTTCCTCCTGTGGTAAATTTTTGCAGTTGTTTTTTTTTAAAATAGGGAATTATCACCTTTAAAGTTCATTCTTCCATGATGTACTACTCCTTGTATGACATTGTGGGTCAAACTAAATATTGAGTGGTAAAAAATGTACATAAACAAGTAAGAAAACTTTCTCCCAATTCCCATGATTTCAACATATAAGAACATTTCTCTCCCTGTGCTCAAGAGTTTCCTTTTGAAATTATACATTTGATGTCACTTTTTTTTTTAAGGACGGCATTTATAGACTGCTTTTCAATCTGCACCAAGGAGAATCCCAAAGTGGTTTACAAGGCCTGCGTATTGGGAGAGGTTGCTGGGCTGGTGTTATTGCAACTAGAATATTTTGCAACTTTTAATTTGGGGCTGGCCTGGGGGGGTTGTCGGTCAATGGTGGTATGCTACCGGTTCAGACTGGTTCAGCCAAACCAGTAGTCGAAAAAAAAAGCCTCCGAATCAACTGAGAGGAGAAAGGAGAGAAAAACGCAGGATCTGACCTCCCACCCTGCCCTGCGCTTTTCCTTATCCTCTCAGCTGATTGGCAGGCCGCAGCTGGTGTGGGGAAAGCTGCGCGTGTGCATTAGGTGTGCGCGCAATCACCAAACCAGCAGTGGAACAGGTAGGATCCCACTGCTGGGGGTCAGTATATATTTTTTGCATTTGATAGAACTGCAAAGAAAGATTGTAGGATATAATGAGTTGATGGTGCCTTTCAAAGACTGATAATAGGTTTTTGGGAAGACCTATATGGAAGAAAAGATGCTGGAGAATATGGAGAAATAAGAAAAGAGTCAGGAGTAGTAAGTGGAGGAAAGAATGAAAGTTACTTCTTGAAGAATCCAATGACCTTTTGCCTGGGAATTCTGCCACTTTCAGTCTCCATACATTTAGTATGTGCTATGTTAGGGACTTTGTGCCCATGGTTCATAGCTGAACAAAAGATTAATTTTCTAGTTTATCTTTACTTCCACATTTACCACCTCAGGTGTCAAGGGTATCTAATTTATCAAGAAGCAGGAGAAACTATAGTTCAATGGGTAGGAGGATCATTTCAAATTTCCTCTTTCTTGACTTTGGAACAGTTGAGCAACACAAATTAGACAAAGCTCTTTGCTCTGCTTAGCAGTTACAGAACCTGTCTTACATGTAGTTTTTTTTTTTTAAAAAACAAAACTTTATGCTCCTTCCAAAGCCTTGGGAGTTTTTAAAACAGAACCAGCTTTATCTAATCAATATCAAAGACACTCATATTCTGTTTCTCCACTATCATTTTTATTGTTACTTAGAAGAGTAAACTAAGGGCATTTCCAGACATTGATGTTCTCAGCAACTGTATTTGTAACTTGAACACTGAATCTTCAGCTTCTGTACAGCTATTGAACAAAGATCAGTCCATCTGGCCCATCAGCCATTTAAGTTACCCACAAAAATACCACAATTATGAAAGAAACATGCATAGTTGATATTCTGGTTTTGTTCTCAATGGAATAATCAATGGGAAGAAGTTATTAAAGGGATCGCTTGATCCAGTCAACGAACCTCCATGGGCAGGGATGCCTGCAGCAAAGTGGGACCTGGTGTGGGAAGGCCTATTCTTCATTGACATTATACAAATTCTTTTTTTTAAAGTGTCTTCAAAAAGAAATCCGCTTAGACTTTTAATTTTTTTTTTCTGGGAATCAAATGAACATGAATTGGCTTCACTGGTTTCAGTGCAGTTGCTCCGCCTAAGGATTAGGATAGGAGTTTTCTAACCTTGGCAACTTTTAAGGGTTGTGGATTTCAGCTCCCAGAATTCCCCTGCATGGGTGGCTGGGGAATTCTGGGAGTTGAAGTTCACAGTTGTCTCAAAGGTGCTTTTTCAAAAAGCAACTGAACTGGTTTTTTTTCTTTAAGAAGAAGAAGACATTTCGCTTCTCATTCAAGAATCTTCATTGATTCTGGCAGGATGGTGGGACAATGGAAGGATTAGTGCTGATAGGATGGGGGCGGGGGATGTTTGGAAGGATCATATTGCTTTGCAGTCATCTGGTCGTTTGCACTCTGTGGGAGCTCTTGAGGCCACTTAGGGTTTAACTGAGAATTCTGCACTGAGAATCTCCACAGACAAGTCCATAGTTCTTAAAGTTCCCAAGGTTGGACACCCCTGGATTAGGACTAACCCCAAGCCAACCAGTGTTTTCTTGGATACCGTCTGCAAGTCAAAAATCAGTCTACTCTTACCAAAAGATTATCTCTTTCTCATAATGTCCTTAGTCAATAATATGATCCTAGACAGTCTCTCTAAATCAAGAGTTTTTCAACCTGGCAATATCCAGATATGTGGATTTCAATTCCCCAAATTCTCATCAGTGGCCATGCTGGCTAAGGAATTCTGGAATTTGAAATCCAGGCACCAAGAAATTGTCAAAGTGCTGGAAATTTTCTGTCTCTGTGATTGTTTTAGTTGTCCCAGCAGAAAGTTGAAGTAGAAAAAATATAGGCCTGTAAACCTATCGACTGATTGCACCTTTCCCTAATGAAGAGGCCCTTAAGGCAAGAAACAGAAAGACAAATAAACGCCTCTTAGCTGCTTTGTGACAACTAGAAGGTATAAAAGATATTGTTGCATGGTATATTGCCAGCATGCAAAAGGGAATCAAAAGTGAGTGAAAAAAAAATAGCTGGGTAGCTTCTGCTATTAAAATAGGGTCACCAAGAAAAATATAAAAGTGAATTTGATTAGGTTTTTCTTTTTCTTTCTTTTTTTTGTAATGAAACGTTTCATTTACTGGTTTTTTTGTATTTATTTTAAGATTCGTACTTAGTTAGATTGGCCTGCTCCTTTCCATACCTGCAAAAACATACTGAATATTATATACTGAAAATTAAGACATTATAATGCTCTGCTAGCCGTTTGTCAGTAACTGCCAATAATAAAAGCAGGGAAGAAGAGACTGTTAATTTTTTTTTTACTAAGCGTTATTGAAAGGGGGATTCAGGGCACAACTTCTGCATTTTTGGGTACATAGCAGCCCTGCTGTAACCATAATGGCTAATTTGATCATTATAATCAGTTCTTTCATCTCAGCTTGTATCCTAAGGTTGGTCTATTTCAAGGCATCTGAAACACTTAAAAGCAGTTCAAAACGAAGTGAAATACGGGGTCCTTGGTGCTCTCTGAGCTTGGTTTTCTTGCAAACGTTTCATTACCCAAACTGGGTAACATCAGTCATTTTAGCCCTGAGCTACAACTATTCTCCTTTAAAGTGAAATACTTCACCCTGTTTTTGTATGTAGCTGTATTGATAAGGCCCGATTTGAAGATCTCTGGATCCTTCCAAAAGTTTCAATATTTTATAAGAATTTTGGGTAAGAAATCTGTAGTTTTGAAGACACAGTAAATCAAACTCAGAAATACTATTTGATAGTAGTGGGAAATTTCACAGCGAATGCCAGGGTGTGCAAATAAAAACTGCTGCCTTCTTGAGAGGTTTTATGTGGAGTGCCCAAAGTTTTTATCCCCTGGATTACATTTATTTTGTACTTGGTAAGCAGAATATAATTACGTACTAAGTAATCAAGGCATTTTCCTATCATCTTTTACTGAGCCATTCACTTGATGTGGTTCTCTGGGTTTTTTGGAAGTTATGGTTGATGTGCAGGGTGAATTGAGACATATATGTCATTAAATTGACTTCATTATTTATACTGTGGTTTTATCCCCCACTGTCTTTCTCCAACCATAGCAGTGTAAACTTAGAAATCATGGTATTTTGATTGTAAAAGCAAATAAAAAATATGGATTTGAATGATGTATAAGTAGTCCTCAACTTACAACCGTCCATTTAGCAACTGTTCAAAGTTACAGCGACACTGAAAAAAGTGACTTATAACTGGTCCTTGCCTTTACGATCACTGCAGCATCACTATGGGCCACGTGATCAAAATTTGGGTGCTTGGGCAATCGGATGTATTTACCACGGTTGCAGCATCCTGGGGTCCTGTGATCACCATTTGGGACCTCCCTAGATGGCTTCCTAGTCAATGTGGGAAATCGTATTTGCTTAACAACCATGTGCTTCACTTAACAACAGCAGTGATTTTCTTAACAATTGCAAAAAAGGTCATAAAATCAGGCACAATGCACTTAAACAACCAGCCGTGGTGGCGCAGTGGTTCGAGTGCAGTACTGCAGGCTCCTTCTGCTGACTGCCGGCTGACTGCAATTTGTCAGTTCAAATCTCATCAGGCTCAAGGTTGACTCAGCCTCCCATCCTTCCGAGCTGGGTAATATGAGAACCCAGATTGTTGGGGGCAATAGGCTGACTCTGTAAACCACTTAGATAGTGCTGTAAAGCATTGTAAAGCGGTATATAAGTCTAAGTGCTATTGCTTAGCTGTAGAAATTCTGGTCCTAATTGTGGTCATAAGTTGAGGACTACCTCTACTTGATTTTTTGATACCTCAAAAATGATGGAAAACTATGCTGTTCTTTTAAACTTCACGGATGCTTTCGGTCAGATTTCAACTTAATTATGTTATTGAGTGATCGAGTAACGCATCATTATTCAAAGGTCACATTATGTTGTGATTATCCAAATGTTCTATGTGCACAAGCATGCGTGGTCAGAATTTCCGAGTTTTCTCTGAAAAAAATAAATAAATACTTTGTTCAGAACTTTGCAATCAGCCCTGGTCAGATTTTTTTAAAAAAAACACCACTACCACCAAGTACTTATTATCTGTACAGAACTTACAAATAGTTGTATGAAATACATGTGTGGGGTTTGCTAGAGCTAAATGTAGTATGACATATGTCCACATGTCCAGTATTCTCCCCCATGAGCAGACAAACCCCAGTTGGGATACCGTGTCCAGTTTGGGCCACCACAATTCAGAAGGGAGCATGAAAATGTTCAGAGGAGGCTACCAAGATGGGTCTGCAAACCAAGCCATGTGATGGGTCTGCAAACCAAGCCACGATCTGAGCACGTCTGACTAATGGAAAATACAACTGGGGAGATAATGATGGCACTCTTCAAATGACTGAAGGGTTGTCAAAGAGAGAATGAATCTCTTCTATTGCTCCAGAGAGCAATAAATGTAAAGTGAAGGGCAATAAATTAAGCCAGCCTGATGAGATTGAATGTACTATTGTGGTATCCTTGGTGCGCTCTGAGCTTGGTGGTTTTCTTGCAGATGTTTCATTACCAAACTAGGTGATGTCATCCGTGCTAGAAGGGAATGGGGTTTGCTCTTATTTTTATATTCTAGTGGCTTGCCCTGTTGGTATTGGTAGGAGTGTTCTTGGAGGTTCCTTGATTAGGTTGTTGACTTGTTTCTTGGCATTGGTAGTTAATCAGTGTTTCTCAACCTTGGCCACTTGAAGATGTGTGGACTTCAATTCCCAGAATTCCCCAGCCAGCATGGGAATTATGGCCATGCTGAAAATGGTGGCCATTTCCAGAAGGCCTTTGCACGGCCTAAACCGATCTGTTTTGCTTCCTTAGCATGGTCTTCACAACATTGCAGAAAGCTCCGAAGATCTTCAAAAAGTAAGTG
This sequence comes from Notechis scutatus, assembly GCF_049901735.1. Classification (NCBI taxonomy): domain Eukaryota; kingdom Metazoa; phylum Chordata; class Lepidosauria; order Squamata; family Elapidae; genus Notechis; species Notechis scutatus. The sequence goes on along the minus strand of NC_142011.1, from coordinate 14,339,392 downwards.
CATAAGGGGTGATGGGATTGGGAGGAGATCCAAGCCGGGTGGGGGAGGGTGTGATTTAAGAGCTGACCAGCTAATGCAATGATGTAATGATGGGAATGAGTCAGCAAGGTTTTTGGCTGTTGTCTCTTTAAGAGCCTGTATAATAAGAGGCCCTGTTAAGGCGTCTTGCTCTCACTGTGTGTTCTTCCCTACTGTAATTGCTGCTTGTTTGACCTCTGCCTATTGTACGTGTATTCTTTTGTATTCTTATATATTCTTTTGTAGATAAAACCACTATTATAAACCTCTTTGCTATTATTGCTCCTGGGTTATCTCAGGTAGTAAAGCTGTGCACACTCTGACAGGAGGAAGGCCTTCAGGGACCTGTTTGGTGGTGGTGGGAAAACAGGACCAAGATTTTGGGGGGATCTCCAGAGACAGGAAGCAGAATACAGGGTATCCTAGGGTGTGGGGAAAGACTTAGGAGGCTCAAGACTTTTCCCCATCCCCAAGGTACCTTATGATCTGCTTAACAACTCCCATGTTCATTTAACAACCATATCAAGAAGAGAATGGCATGGGTTGTCAGGGGTGTCTCCCCTGGCAACCATAATGGGCGGGCTCTTTTGTGGTCATAGGTTAAGGAAATGTCTTCAAGGCAACTTCCCACAATAAAGAGATACAGACACTTTATGCAGAAAAGCAACAATAACGTTGAAGAGCGGATAAAATCTGACAGCCATAAAAGTATCTCAATTTAGTCATCTCTCTCTCTCTGGCCAGTTTTGCAGTTGCCTTGTGACAGTTTTTGTCTGTCTCAGCAGTCCCCTTATGCCAAAATCCCGAATACAAACCAAGATCAAACACCCTTGAAAGGAATCCAACATTTGGAGTCTGTTTGGTTCATTCATTGTTTTCATTTCCTTGGAATTTCTGTTTAATAACTTTATTCTATTTAAACAAACCCTGAATAAAGACACATGCCTCGTTTACATCTTGCCCGCTTCTGACTCTGTAAAAAATAAGTAGAATAATAAATTTCCTGGGAATTTAAGGTTGTCTGGTTCATTCTTTCCAAGTCCTTAGAATATGAGGAGAAGTCTAAACAATAAACCCCGAATAAACACCAACAAACCTCATTTACACCTTACACTGTAAATGCTTACTGTTTGAAGAAATTTTCACCACTCTCCTTCACTGCCAAATGCTGCAGTTTGTAAACAAAAATGAGATCCTTACTAGGGTATTCCTGGTTGTGACAAAGTGGTTAGAATATATCAGTCCATTTAAACTACCACCTCAAAATTTGGGGACATTTTATCAAAATCTACCTAGCAATTCTGACTGGAGTGAGAATTACTGCTTTCCAAATTGCCACCTTCAACCATTGCTCTGGGAAGGCTGTGTTAGAGTGACAAGTATGATATTGTGTTAATAAAATGCGGGTGGTGATAAGGTCCCTGAACTTGTGTTGCCAAAAACATATGCCCCAAAATAGCAATATGGTTTTCTGCTACCTTTCAGTAGAAGATTGGTCCAGATACTATGATTTAAGCGGATAATTTTATCTTTAGAGACAAACTGCACATACACTGTTTTACAAATAGAGAGAGTGTATCTCTCACACAAAGCCACAATTTTGGAATCTCTCCTTTCTTAAAGGAGCTGCATAATACATTAGGTCACTGAAGTGGTGGGAAACATCAGGCTTCTCTCATAGTTCCTGGGTGTAAGGGCCTATAGATATCAGGGCTAGTAAGTTTAAAGGTTGCTCAGTCCAAGGTGCAACTTGCCAAGGGGTGTGTCAGCAGAAATTCCCCTTATCAAATCCTGTATAAACAGATTCCGCCATTTTTCCTCTGCTGCCTGGGACTCAAGTCATTTTTCAGGTACAGAATGGAAAGCCTTATTTTAGAAGAAAGGAAGGGGCCAAAGGCCTCTAAAGAAGAGACTGGCCTTTATTGCAACACTCATTGAGTTTGCAGATACAAAAATAATAATAATGAGGATAAACTGTTAGATGAATACATTTAAATAAATTGCTTTTGAATTCTTGGTTTGGCCTGCTAATCGGCCAAAGACTGTATTTATTTTCAAGTCCTCACCTTGAATGCTTCATGGGACTAGCACGTATGTGTGAGGGGAACCTTTACCTTAAGCCTAAGCTACAGTTTGAATGTTTTTTGTCTCAAGAAGAACCAGAGTTGGGCAAACTGAATGTGCCAACTTGGAGCAGATTCTTGGGGTCTCAGCGGGGGAGGCATTGTTCATCTCTGTATTACATAAATAAATCTCCTGTGGTTTCTAATAGTTTTCGATGCATCAGTTGAGAATGTTACCTAAATATATATTTGAAGTGGAAAAACCTTTATTTATTTATTTATTTATTTGATTTGTCAATTGTTTACAAGATAATAAGTACAAGTGTATACATAGTTGTGAATATATGAAATGGGTACATATAAGAAAAATAAAAGAATAAGAGAAACAATAGGACAGGGACGGTAGGCACGTTGGTGCGCTTATGCACGCCCCTACAGACCTCTTAGGAAAGGGGTGAGGTCAATAGTAGACAGTCTAAGGTTAAAGTTTTTGGGGTTTGGGAAGAGACTACAGAGTCAGGTAGAGTTTCCAGACATTGACACTCTATTGCTGAAGTCGTTTTCCTGCAATCAGAGGCGAGTTTACTTTGAGTTTATCTGTTGTGTGCTTGTGTTGTTATGGTTAAAGCTGAAGTATTCATTGACAGGTAGGAATACTTCAGCTTTAACCATAACAACACAAGAGCACACAACAGATACAAACTCAAAGTAAACCGCACCAAACTTGATTGCAGGAAATACGACTTCAGCAATAGAGTGGTCAATGTCTGGAATACTCCCCGACTCTGTAGTCTCTTCCCCAAACCCCAAAAACGTTCTGTCTCTTCCCCAAACCTTCTGGATGGATTTTGAGGATGACTGTGAACCTCTCTTTTTCCTCCTACCTCCTTTCTGTAGGTGACCCGTCGGCCAAATTACAACACAAAAATATCGGAGTTTTTGAAAATAGTGGAAGTTACCTTAAAACAAATAAGCAACTGGAGGGCAAACTGAGGATTCCCTTTTCAAAATACTTGCATTGAGCCAGGGTTCATTCTACAGACTTGAGATTTCCTAGTGACTTCCCTGACCCACCCACCCACCCAAAAATATGGGGAGCGGTTTTTTTTCCAGGATCTGAAAAAATGACAACTCCAGGAAGTGGTTAAATTGGCCAGGAATGTGGAACTCTGGCACGGATGCTTGTGTGTAAACTGTCAGTAGCAGAAGGACAGAAAGAAAGAAAGAAAAAGAAAAGGAAGGAAGGAAGGAAGGAAGGAAGGAAGGAAGGAAGGAAGGAAGGAAGGAAGGAAGGAAGGAAGGAAATGAATGAATGAATGAATGAATGAATGAATGAATGAATGAAAAAATGACAACTCCAGGGAGTGGTTAAATTGGCCAGAGATGTGGAACTCTGGCACGGATGCTTGTGTGTAAACTGTCAGTAGCAGAAGGACAGAAAGAAAGAAAGAAAGAAAGAAAGAAAGAAAGAAAGAAAGAAAGAAAGAAAGAAAGAAAGAAAGAAAGAAAGAAAGAAAGAAAGAAAGAAAGAAAGAAAGAAAGAAAGAAAGAAAGAAAGAAAGAAAGAAAGAAAGAAAAGGGAAGGAAGGAAGGGAATGAATGAATGAATGAATGAATGAATGAATGAATGAATGAATGAATGAATGAATGAAAAAATGACAACTCCAGGGAGTGGTTAAATTGGCCAGAGATGTGGAACTCTGCATGGATGCTTGTGTGTAAACTGTCAGTAGCGGAAGGACAGAAAGAAAGAAAGAAAGAAAGAAAGAAGGAAAGAAGAAAGGAAGGAAGGAAGGAAGGAAGGAAGGAAGGAAGGAAGGAAGGAAGGAAGGAAGGAAGGAATCTCCTCTTAAGTTTCTGGGAGAAAAGTATGAGCTGTGCTAACTCATGAGGAAGTGTGGTGGGCAGAAATGTAGCTGTTTTTCAGCAATCTCCACTTCTCTTCCTTAGAAATGCAAAGAAATCAACAACCGGGTAGACAACATGGTTTCTTATACGCCACGTGTTTATGCAGAAGAAGGACCATTGGAGACAAGCAAATCTTTATTGTCTCTGCTTGGTCGAGATGAGAAAAACAGCCTCCCTAGCAATCTCTTGGATGACATGGGATCTATATTTGATCCTCTTAGAAAAATCTACAGCAAATGATGACTGTTGTACTCCGCTCAATTCATCTGACAATGAGGTTTTTTAAAAAAGAATATACTAAGAAATACACTCTGAAAAGGTGTTTCAGTATTTCTCACTTCCAGATTTTAAAAGATTTTAAAAACGTAGATGGCAATTTTAGCAGAGAAGGGATATCATCTGTTTTATGATTTGATTTACGTTTGCAGAAGGCTGTTTGCTTAAAAAAAATAAATCGGATTCTACTTGTGCAAAATTTACTAGGGACTGGAGGTTGGTAGGCAGATAACAAAGACAAGGAAGTGCCTATTAGATGTCTTTTGTGATGCCAGATTTTATATGTTGGGATACTTTGTTCAATAATAAATCCCTTTTATAACATTTCTTCTTACTTAAAAATGTAACGGCTCCAAGGGGATTTTCCTGTTCATCTTTCTGAAGCATTATTATCAAAAGTGGTAAAGAGGATGCTACCACTGCCAATGTTGAAGGAACTGAACAGGAAGGCTGTTTGATCGGGCACCTGGGAGAGGGAGAAGAATATTATGTTTTTAATCTTTATTTTTATGAATTGATGTGAACTGCCTAGAATCATTATACTAGATAGGCAGCTATATAATAGTAAGGTATAGCATTGCATAGCATACCATAGCAAAGCACAATGAAATAAATAGTGCTACATATTTTTTTTGTTCATTCAGAAGCTTCCTTGACTGCTTAAACTTCCCATTTGGAAAGAGAATGACAGATGACCAGTTTTCTTCCTTGCAATTTAATTCAGTCTGGTATGAACCTCCAAGCTGGTCTGAGGTCCCTTTAAACGCTACTATTTTTCAAGCAAGGCAGTGTAATATAGTCGTGTCCACAAGAGGTCACTAGGGGTCTCGTAACTGTATTGCAGACTAATTGTATTTCTTTTACTTTAAAAAGTTGAGGCTGTAATGTTATTGTGTTTTTTCTACTGCGCTGAGAAGAGTCCGAAATTAATGCTTTTCTTTCCCTTTTTCCTCTTCATCCTACATGTCCCTCTTGCCCCCTTTCCCATTATTTTCATTTTCATTTTATACTCTGATAGGTTTAATAAAATGATATTTTAAAAAAGACTGTATCTGAAGTCTCTTCACAGTAGACTTAAATACAGTATGCTGTAACAATCCAACTGCAAATAATTTAGGCATGTGTCACCAATCTGATCTCACTAGGAATAGATGCTTTCTAAGCCTGGAGTTGTTGTTAGAAAATTAAAATAATTGGAGATTCCACCCTTGTGGTCCGTGGGGAAATGTGCTCCCCTATCCAGAAAATGGAAGCTAGAGAATATTCCAGAAAGCTGGAGGTAAAGGTGGGAACAATTTCAGCAGTTTTGGGTGGTTCATTATTGATCATAGCAATAGCCCTTAGACTTATATATTGCTTTATAGTATTTACTGCCCTCTCTAAGTGGTTTTACAAAGTCGGCCCCCAACAATCTGGGTCCTCATTTTACCCACCTCAGAAGGATGGAGGGCTGAGGCAACCTTGAGCCTGGTGGGATTTGAACTGCCAAATTGCAGACAGCCAATAGTCAGCAGAAGTGGCCTGCAGTACAGCACTCTAACCACTGCGCCACCGAGGCTCCAGTTAAGGTGAGAACAATTTCAACAGTTTTGGGTGGTTCATATTTTTATGGGACTATCCAGAAAGCCCTCTCTCTATTCCAATTCAAACAACCTGAAAAGGTTGAGGCATCTGAGTGTGCTGTTCCATAGGGTTGAGGTAGTGATAGAGAAGGCATATGTCCCCGGTTCCACAAGAAAGAGCTAGAATGTACTCACCTGCCTGATGCAGAAACTTGTTCTGACCTTTCCTGAGACATTAACAAACACACATTAGTCCCAAAAACCTTTTGTTTTATTTCAATGGCTGTGAATTATAGTCATTCACAGCCCATAATGAGTCTCAAACAGTTCGTAAATAGTCCCACAGAAGTCTCCCAAAGCCCTTCGGGATAAGTCTGATAAACACACACTTTTATCTTTCTTGAAATGCTGCCAACGACTAAATTGCCAATTAGTTGTACAAGACCAAACGGAACACAAATTCAACACAGAGCTTCAGGTTTCAAACTGACCAGTACGAACAAAGTTGCTTCCTGGAAAGGTTCCTGTCTCTTTGCTCCTCTTTTATGCCAATCACCTCCAAGCCTTACTCCCGAGTTATCCCTTTTGTCTTAACTGTTCTTGGCTTCTGGCAGCTCTCTGCACATGCACATTGGGAACAGGTTTCTCCCGATCCTCTGCCTCGCTGCTGTCAGATTCTGGAGGCTTCGGAGCCAGCACATATCTCCCAGATGGCCCTGACCCCATCTCTGTATCAGACGTAGAACCCTTATCTGAGTCCTCCCCAGACTCCAGGACAGCCTCATGTTCCTCCCCTGTCCGACTCTGTCCAACTCTGCTGCAGTCTTCGCAGGCTGCCAGGGGACCACAACAAAACTATTGAAGATAGATGGATCTTCAGTTAACTAGGTCTTCTGGCATTAAGGATTTTATAGCAATGAGACATGCCCATTGCCACTCACACTGCTGCATTTCGAATCAGCTGTAGCATTTGGGTGATCTTCAATGGGATCCACAAGTGTATTGCAATAGTCCTGTAGGAGATGACTAGGCTGAGCCCGAGGGAGGGGTCAAGCACATCATCAGTCTCGAGTCCCTTTGTGCCCACAAGTCCAGCCCATCTTAAATTCCATTGACTCTTATCTACCACCAATTTTCTTTGACCATTAGTCGTTCAGATTCTTGTAGAGTGTGTTGGCATGCAATAGACCTGTATTCATTTGAACTGCCTTGACTCCTGATTCTCTGTGCTTGACAAGTCCACTTGTGAGATAATCTGGTTAAAGTGCATGAAATGTACTGTGCAAATTCTAGACATAGTTTCCATTTGCTCATTAAGCAGTAGCTTTGAGTTCAGAAGGACACCCCCCACCCCAAGTTGCATGCCAATCTTGAATGGGGAAATAAAACCTTCACACAAGATCAACAGGCAAAATGTCCAGACCTGTACAGCTTCCAGACACTGGGCTAGTACACTGGAAACTTTCCCTGTCAGACTGGGTTCAAATGGTCTTACCCAGTGTACATTAGATGTTAAACAAGAGGGGAGTGGGGTGGCGGGCGAGGATTCAGCCCTGAGATATTCTACAAATGAGGGGACTCAGGTCAGTAGTGGGATTCAAACTTTTTTACTCTTGGTTCTGTGGGTGTGGCTTGGTGGGCGTGGCATAGCATGGTGGGCATGGTGTGGCGTGGTGGGCATGGCAAGAGAAGGATTCTGTAAAATCTCCATTCCCACCCCATTCCAGGGGAAGGATACTGTAAAATCAGCATTCCCTCCCCACCTCACTAACCTGCTTTCCAGCTCTGTTCTCCTGTGCAGGGCAACAAAAGAAGACCCAGACAATTAGCTGCAACTTGGGAGGTGGAGAATAGATAGGGGCAGGGGCAGTCAGAGGTGGTATTTGCCAGTTCTCCGAACTACTCAAAATTTCCACTATGGTTCTCCAGAACTGATCAGAATCTACTGAATACCACTGAATTCAGGTATAATCTCTCCATTCCCATCAACACCCCCTGGGAACAACCACTGAAGAAGGAAATAAACTACTACAATATGCCCAGTCCCAGCTCCTGAAGTCAGCCCAGAAGGATACCATAGTGAACAGAACTGAAGATTGTTGAGAGATGAAGGAGCCCAAGGATGGATGCCTCACTCTATCCCAATTCTGCTAAAGGGCACCTACACAAAGTCCCACCTACATAAAGAACTCTTAAGGAGAGCTGAAGGACCAGGGAGATGGAGGTTTAGGGGTCAGTGGGTAACTTCGGATTTAGCTTAATTCAATTGAAAGGTGAAGATAAAATTGGGGCAAAACTCAGGTGAGTTGCATTGGGATATCAGAAAACTATATGTTAGAAACCATAGTAGATTCATAGATTCCTTACCAAAGTAATAGTTGCATCATAGCCATTCATATCCCTGGGGGAGAGGAAACTTGATGGATATTTAATTTTCTATTTAGAGATTAATAGAGGCGTGTACTTGTGAAGGATTACCCTCTTAGAATAGACGAGGCCAGCACAAAGAAATGACTGGGATTAGTAGAAAATTTCACTTGGATTTAGTTTGATCAGAACTAAAATAAATTGAGTGAAATTAACATGTTTGCCCTCACACTTTAAATTATTTTCTTAAATATGACAATTTGGAAGAAAAAAAATATACTTGGCCTCCGGGGGCCACCGAAAACTTCCAGGGCCACCAACAGAACTGCAGTCTCAGTTATAATTGCAGACAGCAATTACAGCATAGGCAAAGGATAACTCTTGGGAGTTGAAAATAATTAGACATTCATCTTTCATTTTAAATACTTTCAAATTATATCTTTTATCTGCAGAATGTGAAAGCAGTAAACTTCTCATTGTATTACTATTACTGTATTGTTTATGTTATCATCTGAAGATGTCCTTAGTGTACCTTTAATGACACTATAACTTATATATTTTTTGTTTTGCTTTTGTTATTAACTATTTGAACAGTATTTCTATGGAAAGAAAAAATACAGAGAGATGATTTTTAAAAACACACAATAAAATGCAACATGGGAAGGCAAAGGGATGGCAGTGAATCAGCATGTTCAAGAATTTTTTGAGATTTGCAGAATTGCAAACAGACCTTAAAAAAAAAAATCAGGGAAAGGAGGGGAATGAAAAGGGGTTGGCCTAGGGGAGAAGGTCATAACATCTGGCTGGTACCTGTTTATTTTTTTATCTGTGTTCTATCTGTAACATCATGTTCCAGTACAATCGAGGAACAGAAAGATTGGTAAACTGCTAAAACAGCAACTTCAAATGTGTTAAGCCTCCAACAGATAAGCAGAAGTAATTGTATATATTTGTAGCATGCCAAGACATCAACACAGTAAAAAAAGTTGCAGTTTTCAGATAGGAAAATATTGAGTGCTGGGGCACAAATTATATTCATAGGTATAATTTTTCTCAAAAAATTATAAAAGCAAAAATTTATTGCTCATTCCAAAAACCTGTTGTTAGTGTATTAACTTGCTATTATTAATTGGCATATTATTATTAAATATGATTGGTTTTAAGCAGGGGTGGGATTCTACCAGTTCGCACCTATTTGCTAGAACCGGTTGTTAACATTCTAAGTAGTGTGGAGAACCGGTTGTTAGAAGAAATTACTGGCCTAATCCTGTAAGGAAGGCAGGAAGGAAACATTCTGGTGTTGCTTACAAAAACTGCCTCTCCGTTAACCCTTATTACATTCTTGGCAGGACTAGACTTCCTGTCTCAGGAACTTCTCTGGAGTTTTTCCCCCCTCCTTTGCTGGTACTTTGCTTGTGTAGGATAACCACTCAAAGTTACAATGGCACTGAAAAAAGTGACTTATGACCATTTTTCACACTTATGACTGTTGCAGCATCCCCACAGTCATGAAAGGCCAGGCGAGGAGATACGTGCCTCGATGTGAGTGATATTGAGTTGGCCACGCCCAGCTAATAACATGACCACCAAGCCACGCCCACCAACTAAGCCATGCCCACAGAACCGGTTGTTAAAAAAATTGTATCCCACCCCTGGTTTTAAGTAATAGTTTCTTAACAGTATTGCAGGCAATTTTGGTAGACCCATCTACAAAGGAATCCTTTGAACTATAACTCTTCTAATTCTCAGTAGGTATGCTTAGCTGGGACTCAGGGTATTGAAGTTAGATGATCAGAGTGTTATGCTGAGGGTGCTGCAACACACACTTTATGGTTGCCCAGAAATGAGCCTGGCTGGTTCACAGCAAGAAAGTGACATCAAAAAGAAACGAGAAAATCCCGAGGAAGTTTCCTCTCTGTTAGTATTTGAATAGCTCAAAGGCCCTATGATTAGAAAAACATAATTTTCTTATAAACTGTAATACAACAGAAGTGGGCATTCTGAGTATGGGAATTTGGCAGAGGTTATTCCTTTGTTTTCATTATGGCAGTGGATACAGTTTAGAAAATTCTGCTTGTAGTTTGAATGTTTATGAAAACATTTTCTTTTCTGGGAGAGTAGAGATGAAAGGTAGCAGATTACTGTGTGTCCCATCCACCAGCCAGAAGAAGAACAAGAGGGATATAATCAAAATCAAGTGAGGTACTAATACCACTCTATAAAGCCTTAGTAATACTGCATCCAGCTATGGTCACCACTATACAACAAGTTGTTGAACTCTAGAAAAGGTGCCGAGAAGAGCAACTAGGATGATTAGGGGACTGGAGGCTAAAACATACAATGAATGGTTGCAGGAACTGGGCATGGCTAGTCTAGTGAAGAGAAGGACCAGGGGAGACATGATAGCAATATTTGAGAGGAAGGGATTGTTAGGGATAACATTGTTTACCCTAACTGGTTTGGGTAAAAATAATAAATAAGGTATCATGTTTTGTTAGTTAAAGTGTGTGTAACTTTAACTGCAAGAATGTAATTAAGGGTGTGGTTGTAAAAGCACTATATAAGAAGCGAGGCAAAAGCAGCTCTCTCTCTCTGGCTTACTGATCCCTAATTACTGGATGGATTGATGACTGCGTTCTTGTAGGAGTGTTGATTTTTCTCAACGGAGAGAAGATAAGATTGGACTGATTTATTGTAAGTGTACTGACATTGGCTATTCAACACGGACTTTTTGCAAATAGAGTATCCCCGACAAGACTTGACTGAAATGATATATGACTAATGGACCGTTTATTTTGACTATGCTATAATTCTTAAATGGAATAAACAATATTTTTGATAGCACAAGCGTATCTGTATTTTTACTGCGTGTTAACTAGAAAACTTATCTCACACATTTACCTGTCTTCCTATCTGACTTCGCTGCACATTCTGTTTAGTTTGTTTTCCTTAACACCCATTGGGGAATCCAGGCTTAACAGGGATCAAGCTATTTCCCAAAGCACCCAGAGGCCAAACAATGGAGGGAAACTGATCAAGGAGAGATTCAACCTAGAAATAAGGAAAAACTTTCTGACAGTGGGAACAATCAACCAATGGAACAGCTTGTCTTTGGACCAGAGGTGGTATTCAGCAGGTTCTGACCAGTTCTGGAGAACAGGTAGCAGAAATTTTGAGTAGTTTGGAGAACCAGCAAATACCACCTCTGACTGTCCCCTCCTCCATCTATTCTCTGCCTCCCGAGTCCCAGCTGATCATCTGGGTCTTCTTATGTTGCCCTGCACAGGAGAACGGAGCTGGAAAGCAGGTTAGCGGGGTGGGGAGGGAATGGGATTTTGCAGTAAACTTCCCCTGCCATGCCCACCAAGGCAAGCCATGCCCACAGAACTGGTAGTAAAAAAATTTGAATCCCACCACTGCTTTGGACATTGTGGGAGCTTCATCACTTGAGACTTTCAAGAAGAGATTGGCTTGCCATTTGTCACAAATAGTGTAGGATCTCCTGCTTGGGCAGGGGGTTGGACTAGATGACCTACTACAAAGTCCCTTCCAACTCTGTTAATCTGTTAAAGAGCCATCAGAATAAGGGACGAACAGCTGGGCCTAAACTGCATTTCAATAAGAACACTTGCTGTTTCTTTCTGGTCAAAATATTTGTCCTTCTGCCTTCACCTTGTCATCTAACTGGAATAAAGATTTTTTAGATCGTCAGCCTTTGTCTCTTTTTAAATTGTTGTCCATCACTTTAGGAGAGAATGAGTGTATAAATATAGTGATTCAGGAAAGGAAATAAAGTAAAAAATTATTTTATGACAACAGACCAAGTATGCTTAATAAGCACAGGATGGAATCCGTTTGCAGTCCGCTAGCAAATTAAGGTTAATACTTTGGAATCCTTTTTTTAAAAAAAATGAGGATTGGGAGCTTACGGGGCAAAATTGAATGCCTTAATTTTGCATGTGCTAAATTCACCCATTTTATGACTTCAAACTATTACATTCTAAAACATCAATTTTAGTGAGTCACAAACATCTCAGTGTGGCCTTTGAGCTGCTAGACCTTGTACAGCTCTGCAAACCCCAGAAATAAGAGAGGAGCAATAAAATTACTGTGAAATTCTTGATGGAGTTTGGGATCTACTTCTGCCAATTTGGACAATTCCAATGTTCCAAAGCACCCTTTAAATAATATTATTTAAATAATACAATATACATATAATATTTACGTTATTTGTTCAGCAAAGGAGTCTTGATTACTTGCCAAAGATGCAGTTTACCCAATTCTGAAGTGTGTGGGAAAATCTGGGTGCCCCATATGTTTGAGAAGAATTTTAAAGTTTAAATATAAGATTACCTGTCAAACACTATGCTTCTTTTTTGCAGCCATTATTTAAGAGAGATAGTATTTCATCCTGCACATATAGGTTGAGTGAGGTTCATTCAGTGTTTGTGGCAATGGTTCAGTAGCCTGTTCCCCATCACTCAACACCAATTATTTCCTCACCCTCATGATGTGATTTAAATTTATTTCCAGTTGAACAGCTAATGCTAACTGACATTATCAAGATCACTAGATGGTTTCTGCATTTAAAGGGCATCCAGAAGGTGTTGGCACTACAGAATTAAAAAGAGCAAATTAAATGGTAGGGAGAACAGGCACTTTCCATGCAAATTTTTTTCATAAGGAAACCTACTCAACATGGTTACTAAAGTACCTCGTTTTCTGAATTTCCAAATACATTGAGTATTTGGAAATTATTGAGTATATAGAATTCACACAGCACAGTAAACCACAAAAACATGAGCCATATTAACACTAATGAAACTTAGCATGCCATATAAACTTGACAGATCTTAACGATGTGCTTTATATAGGTAATGTAAATTATCTGAATGCAACTACTTTCTCATTCATGCCAAAGTGGATTTTGATTTGATTTGTTTACTTAATGGAGATGGCAGATATTGCACGGCATTGCCAGAATATTCTCAAATTCTGTCTCACCATTTCCTGAAACTACAAGAATCACACAAACAAAACTGATCATGCGAGCCCTTTTCTTAAGGGTGGAAAAATAATGCCTTTACCAATGTTTTGTAGAAAATCTGCTCCAACAGGTCAAGGGAAGCAGTTCGTTGCAACTACTATTGGCTCAGGTTTGAAGAGTCTTTGAAAACAACTGACTATGAAAGGTAGAGATGGGGAAGAACAGTCTTAAAAAATAGAGGCACAAAGGGGGGCACAAAGCTAGAGGTGTTTTGGCTTGCTGACAATGCTTGAATTAAAACACACTCCCTTTATGAAATTACTTGCCTAGTTCTTTTTCAGCCACTGAAAGCAGAGAGTCTACCAGAACAAAGGTCATATTTCTGAGATTTGGTAGCAAAACGCCCAACTTTTTTTTTTAAACAAACTTTATTGATTATAGAACTAAAATATCAAACAAACACATACACAACACACAGAAAAAAAAGAAAAAGGAAAAAAGAAAATGATTAAAAACTAACAATTCTACTATCGACAGTCTATGGTTCCTTGTTTGTTATCAATATTGGTGATATATTTACAAATACATCTTATTGAGAATATATAATTACTACCTCTTTTACATTTTACATTGTTTACTAATATATTTTCTATTTTTGTTCTATCCAATCATACCAGCATTCCCAGCTTCTATAATATTCCGATGTTTCTTTTTCCTTAAGTGCTAAGGTTAACTTATCCATCTCTGCACAGGCTGTTATCTTCTGAATGACCATTTCCTCTGTTGGAATATCTGCTTGTTTCCAACACTGTGCAAAGGTTATTCTGGCTGCAGTAAGAATGTGCAATATTATATATTTGACTTTTTTAGAAATTTGTCTGTTAATTATCCCTAATAGGAAGAATTCTGGTTTTAATTCAATTTGCTCCACCGTTATTTCCTCTAACCATTTTTTTTATTCTATGCCAGTATCTTTGGGCTTCAGTGCAGGACCACCACATGTGAAAAAATGTTTCCTGTTTCTTTTTACATTTCCAGCAATTCGGATTCATGTTAGGAGACATTTTTGCTATTCTTGAGGGCGAGAGATGCCATCTATAAAACATTTTATAGGCATTTTTTTATATGTTGCTGATTTTGTAATTTTATTATTCCTTGTCCAGACCTTTTCCCATTCTAATAATGTAATGCTACGTCCTATGTTTCTACTCCAAGCTATCATGTTGCCTTTGACTACTTCCTCTTCTAATAAGTAATTGTAAAATTTAGTTATATTTTTTTTATCTGGACCTAATAGGATTTTATCTAATTGTTGTGCCTTAGTATAAATTCCAAAAATTTTCTTGTTCTGGCTATATCTATTTTGAATTTGCAAATAAGCCCACCGGTCAACTTGTAGCCCTTGTTCTTGGAGATCTTGCCATGATTTTAAAGTTCCTTGTGCATCAAGAAGGTCTTTGTATTTTATCATTTTATTAAGATCTAGATTATTTGGATGTATCATCACCTCCATCGTTGAGATCCAGATTGGGATTTTTAAATAATGTTTTTTTTTTATTTTGTTTAGCCAATAAGGAATCTCTAATTATATGTCTGTGGAAATACTTCTGTTTAATTTTTCCAGTGTCCCATAAAAATGCGTGCCATCTCCTCTGTAAATCATGGCCTTCTAAAAATAAAATCCTTTTATTCGACAGATTTACCCACTCTTTCAACCAAAGTAAGGAGGCTGCACTATAGTATAATTCCCAATTTGGGAGTGCCATACCTCCCCTGCTCTTCATATCTTGCATCACCTTTAGGTTTATCCTCGGTTTTTTCCCTTGCCAGATAAATTTGGTAATTATCTTGTTAAGTTCCATGAAGTAATTTTTATGTATTTTTATTAGTATTGTTTGGAATAAGTAAATAAATTTGGGCAGAATATTCATTTTTATAGTGGCAATCCTCCCTAATAAGGAGATTTGCAATTTAACCCTTATCTCTAAATCTTTTTTGACTTGCTGTAATAATTTATTATAATTATTTTCCATTAGAGTTTTGCATTGAGCCATCAACCAAATTCCTAAGTATTTAACTTTTTTTTACTATTTGTAATCCCATTATCCTTTCCAACTTTAGTTTTTGTTTTTCTGTTAAATTTTTAGTTATTAATTTCATTTTTTCCCTATTAATTTTAAGTCCTGCAACTTCCCCAAATTGATCTAACTCTTTCAGTAGTTCTTGACCTGTTTCAATTGGTTCCTCTATGAAAAATACCATATCGTCCGCAAATGCCTGAAGTTTATATTCTTCTTTTTTAATTTTTAGTCCTTTTATTCCTGGGTTCTGTCTAATTCGTGTAAGCAATGTTTCTAAAGATAATATGAAGAGCAGGGGAGTTAATGGACATCCCTGCCTGACTCCTTTCTCTATTTTTATTGAGCGCATGTACTCTTCATTAATTATAATATTCACCTTTTGTGAATCATAAATTGTAGTCAGGATGTTTTCAAATTTAGTGCCTAAATTCATATTGTAAATTTGTTGGATTAGGAATTGCCAATTTAGATTGTCAAAGGCCTTCTGTGCATCCAAGAATACAAGGGCTATTTGTTTTTCTGGATGGGCTTCGTAGTATTCCAAAACATTTAATACTATTCTTAAATTGTTCCTAATTTGTCTATTAGGAAGAAATCCGTTTTGATCTTTATGTTTATATTCATTCAATATTTTTTTCAATCTATTTGCTATAATTGTGGTAAATATTTTATAATCAGTATTTAACAGGGAAATTGGTCTATAATTTTGTATAAGTCGAAAATCTGAATCTTCTTTCAGAATCAACGATATCAGTGTCTCCTTCCATGAATCCGGCATTCTTGCTGCTAGTAAAACCTCATTATATACTTCCACCATGAGAGGTCCTATTTGTTCTCCTATTTTCTTATAAAGTTCCCCTGGTATTCCGTTGGGTCCTGGGGTTTTATTGTTCTTTTGGTTTTCTATTGCTGCTTTTAACTCGGGCCATATCTCTAATTAACATTTCCTTCATCTCCCCCTTGATTATTTTATCTTTAGTAATACCCAAATAGTTTCTTATCATGTTCTCATTTACCTCCTTCTTTTTATAAAGATCTTCAAAAAATTTGCATGCAATTTCTTTTTTCTGTTCTATCCCTTGTTGGGCATCCCCGTTCTCATCTGTTAATTGGTAGATCAATCTTTTTTGTTTTTCTTTTTAAGTTTATAGGCCAACCACCTTCCTGGCTTATTGGCCTGTTCAAAAAAATCTGTCTGGCTGTATTCAACTTTGAAACCATTCCTTCTTGTTTGATTAAATTTAATTTATGTTTAGTTATTATCATCTGTTTTTTCAATTTGCAATCTTTTGGGGTGGCAAAACGCCCAACTTTTGATGGAACCATTTGGGCTGTTTCCAAGTAGTTTGAAAGATTAAGATGCAGAGATGTGTCATGGGTTCTTTTGGGTTGAATACCAGTAATCTGACTGACCCAAACTTAGTAGACATAAAACAAAGGAAACAGGAAAATGTGGTTTTAGTATCTCCTTTCAATCATTTCACATGCTAGCAAGGTCATGCTCAAAATCTGACAAGATAGGCTTCAGCAATATCTGAACCAAGAACCATGAGAAGTACAAGGTGGGTTTGAAAGAGGTAGGGGAACTAGAGATCAAATTGCCGACATTGGCTGGATTATGGAGAAAGCAAGGAAGAAAAACATCTACTTTTGCTACAGTAAAACCTTTGATTGAGTGGATAACAACAAACTGTAGCAAATTCTTAAAGAGATGGGAGTAATCTTGGTCACCTTTCCTGTCTTCTGAGAAACATGTACGTACATATGTATTTATGTATGTATGTATGCATGCATGCATGCATGCATGTGGGTCAAGAAGCAACAATTAGAACTAGACATGGAACAACTGATTGGTTCAAAATAGGAAAAAGTATGACAAGGCTGTAAATTGTCACCTTGCTTATTTAACATATGCACAGTATATCGTGAAATGCTGGGCTGGACAAGTCAGAATTAAGATTGTCAGGATGAATCTTGACAACCTTGGATATGCAGACAATACCTCTCTAATGGCAGAAAGTAAAGAGGAACTGAAGTTCTTCCTGATGAGGGTGAAAGAGGAGAGGGCAAAAGTTGGCTTGAAACTCAACGTTATATAAATTAATATCATGGTATCTGGTCTCATCACTTCCTGCCAAATAGAAGAGGAAGAAATGGAAGCTGTGATAATTTTATTTTCTTGGGCTCCAAGATCACCGCAGATGGTGACTGCAGCCATTGAATTAAAAGACACTTGCTCCTGGGGAGGAAAGCTATGGCAAACCTAGACAGCATATTAAAAAGTAGAGATATCATCTTGCCAACAAAATTCTATATACTGTAGTTAAAGCTATAGTTTTCCCAACAGTAATGTATGGCTATGAGAGTTGGACCATAAGGAAGGTAGTGTGCCAAATAATTGATGCTTTTGATTGTAGTGTTGGAGAAGACTTGAGAGTCCCTTGGACTGCAAGGAGATCAAATCAGTCAATCCAAAAGGAAATCAATCCTGAATATTCTTTGGAAGGAGAAATAGTGAAGCTGAAGCTCAAATATTTTGACAACCAAATGAGAAGAGAAAAAGACCCTGATGTTGGGAAAAACTGAAGGCAAAGAAGAAGGTGATAGCAGAGGATGATTTGGTTAGATACTGGTAGTATCATCAACACAATAAACATGAATTTGGGCAAACTCTGGAAGACAGGAGTGTGTGCTGTGGCCCATGGGATCATGAAAACTCAAACATGACTTAACAGCTGAACAACAATGTCTCCTATTAGTGGCTGGGAGGGGGAGACTTTTATTTTACACAAGCAAAGTTTAGCAAATGAAACAAAAGACCAAAGGAATTATAAATTATAAATGTCTTCAACTAGTTCATAAATAATACAATTATCTTCTGTTTTAACTATTTTCTACACTCTCTTTAACTATACATTGTCTTAATTTCTCTATATGTCACTTAATTTCACCATAGCATTCTATTCTATATCTCTAACAGATTTGTTTATAGTTATTTTTGATATTTCTATTGGCACTCTCTCTAGAGATACACTACCTTTTTCTACAAAGTTCAATCTGTCTTTCATGTTTTTCTGGTTTCTTTCTTTTTTTAAAATTTCTTTTCTGTCAAAGCTTTGACTTTTTTCTTCATCTTTTTTTCCTTTTTGCTCCTGACTAGGCGTCTTGATTCTTTTCCTCTTCTCACAAATCTTTGTTCCATCTGAGGGAAACAGCTTGAAGAACTGTTCTTTCAAGTCAGGTCTGAGGGAAAGAAAAAACATGTCTCTCTTTCCTTAGTGTTCTCAGTTGCTTCTCCTTTCCAGTTGCACCTTTCTCATTAGGGCAGTCGATTTTTAATTTCCCTCTTAATTTGATTCCTGGGCTTTGCTCTTGTTTTTTTAATCCAACCTCTTTCTTATGAGGCCTATGGCTGCAGAGGTCTCAGGCAGCCATTGTGTACATAAGTACAATATGCATGTATTATATATGCATGTTTTTATTTATTTCCCACTTTTATTAGTTTTATAAATAATTCAAGGCAGTAAACATACCCAATATACCTTCCTCCTTCTCTCCTGACTAATGCTCCTGTTTGATTGGTGGATGCTATTTGACTTCTACCCAGTTATGTAGCTTTACAGACTTAGGGAATTTTTACACTAATACAAGAAATTAGTGATGGTGGCAGCAGAAGAAAGAATAATAATAATTAAAAAAAAACAACAGGCCATTTTACTTTCAACCTCAAAAATTGGGGACATCTAATCAAACAATTTAGTCTGGAGTGAAAAATTGCTTTCTCAATTGCTATCTTCAGCCATTGCTGTGTTAGTGTGACAAGTTTGAGAATGGTGTTTCTGATAAATCATGGGTGGACTATTGTTGGTGTTTGAAATAAGATCCAGAACTTGTGCTACCAGGTGTAGCACAAGTTCATCTTGCCAAGGCACTTAGCACTACAAAGAGGTGTGATCTACCTTGCTTAGCAAATCAACATAAAATGGTTTAGGAGGAGCCACTAGGAAATAAGGCAATTGGTAAAATGAAGGGCTTTTTTTTTTTCATCTCTCAACTCCACCCTAGATACTGTGATTGGAGTGACAGTCTTTAAAATTTCAATGAGTAATTCATTTGAAAAGATAAAATGATCAACATAAACATCAAAAATTACCTATGCTATATATTGAAAACAACAAATATAAATTCCAGTAAAGTATGCAAACTATCTTTCCAACATAATGATGTTCAAAACTGTCTGGTCCTTAGAATCACTCTGATTTAAGAGGAAATGTTCTTACTTTTTTTTTACATATTTGGACGAGGCTACTGGCACACTGGAGAAAGAGACTGGGACCAGCTAGAATTATGTAAAGATACGGATTTGTAATGGATGAATTCAAATGTGACGGTTTCACTTGCTGTTTCCAAACTTTCAAAAATTTGTTCTGCTTTAGCTTCATTGGATAAAAATACTACCTCACATCTATGACTGTATCTGGTTTTCTCTTATGGCTGCTTAGAATCCACAATTGATCTTACATGTGATATATGGTGTGTGTGTGTGTGTATGAGTCTGGTTTACTTCTATCAGCCTAACTGTGAAGGTTTTAGTTGGATTCCATTTATTGCTTATTCCAGTCAAATAGCTGTATCCTCCTTATCTTGAGTAATCCAGATTTTATCCAAGCAATTGAATGAATTGATTGCACCTGTCTTATCTTCAATCTTCTGAATAGGTTTATTTTTTTTTTATAAAAACAGTGAAGGCAAATTACAAAACAGAGGGAATCCTTTGTTATCTCCCTCATGGGCAAAATCATTCTACTTAGTTCAATATATAAAATCATTCCCAGTTTTATCTAAAGAATGACACAAGATATTTTTGAAGGAAATACACTGAACAGTGAAGAAATACACTGCAGACTAGCACCCAATACAGCACCCATGAAGGCCCTGGAAAAGATATTCAAATGCCATGACGTATTTAGATCAGAACTGTGAAAGTCATCACTGTAACATGGTATGGAAGAAAAAGTCAGAATATAGGACTGACATTTTTGAACTTGGTACCGGAGAAGACTCAACTCTCTGGAAAAGGCTGTCATGATGCCAAAGATGAAAGAAAGAGGAGAAGATGACTGCAGCAACATGGATAAACTGAAAACCCAGATTAGGAATAAGAGCATATTGGGAGAAATCTATTTTATGTGGTTACTAGGAGTTAAAAAAAAATAACTCGATGGCACATCATCAGTCAACCAAAAAAGTTTAGTCTTGCGTGGATAAGTACTAGAGAACTAAATTACTACTGTTTAGTAATATGGAAGGACTGTCTGCTCATTATGCTTTTTTTTTTCCTGTAAAGAAAACAACAACAAAAAAGCTACTTCCCAATGATTTGCTAATTTCTAAATCGGTTTTACTTTTAAAAAAAACAACTTACTTTCCAATTTTTACTTTGATTCTTGCTTTAACCCAAAGCAAACAACAACAAGAACCTGCCAAGTGGCTGCAGTGGATTCCTTAGTGGGAAGGCGGAGTAAAAAGAAGCCGAGGTACTACATTTCCTTAAACCGTAGCTGTTGCCAAGGCAATCAGGCAAAAAAATGAACAGGGTGGGGCACGATCCTTGAGTCCGGCGAGCAGCGTTTCCTCTCTCTCTCTCTCTCTCTCTCTCTGTGTTTCCCGCCCCTCTTTAGCAGGTGGCCAGTTTAAAATCTCAGCGCACCTTCGTTGACTCTCCAGTCGAGCGCGCTGCCCCGGAGTATCCGCCCGCCTCTCTCGGCCTCCAAAGCCCAGCGGTACCACGATGCCGGCTTCGCCCCAGGGCAAGTGGGGCTCTACCGCCGCGCGTTTCCTCCTGGCGGTATGGAAGGGGAAGGGATGGGGGGAGGCGGGGAGGGAATCGGGGAGCAGATCCTGATGCTGGAGCCCCATGATTGACAGTTTGCCCGCCGCAGCTGCTTGTGTTCTGGACAGCACCAGCCAGGGGGTTCCCTTGTGGAACACGCGAGACTCTGGACTGAGAACCCCCTTTTCCAGGCAAAGTTTCGGCTAGCTGCAGGTGGCTTCCCTTCTTTCACTTTGTGCGCTGTTGACCTTGGCAACCCGGGATGAGAGTCTGTAGAGATTCTTAGTCATCCAGGTCGTGGTTGTTCTAAAGATGCTTTTTCAGGAGGCAACTGGACTTCCTTGTTTTTTTCTTTTCTTTTGAAGACTTTTAGCTATACAATTTGGGATGAATACCCTTTGAAAGGTGTGGGAATAGGAATGGATTTCCAGAGGAAAAATTGCAGACTGCAGGAACCAGGAGCACCACTCATGTGACCCTGAGGACACAAATAAACCTCCAAGTGTTTCAACAACCCTCTAAAAGAATGCAAATGACCAGCTGTCTGCAAGGAATATAAATCCTTCCATTCCCCACCATCCTGTCAGAGCTGAAGAAACTTCTTGGAGGAGAAGAGAAACTTCCTCAAAAGAAAAAAAAAAAACACAAGAAAATCCAGTTGCCTCCTGAAAAAACGCCTTTGGGACTGGAATATGCCTTGTGTGTGTGTGTGTGTGTGTTGTCCAATCGCTTCTTAAAAACTTCCAGTTTTTACAACTTCTGGAGGCAAGTTGTTCCACTGATTAATTGTTTAACTGTCAGGAAATTCCTCCTTAGTTCTAAATTGGTTTTCTCCTTGATTAGTTTCCACCCATTGCTTCTTGTCCTTCCCTCAGGTGCTTTGGAGAATAGCTTGACTCCCTCTTCTTTGTGGCAGCCCCTGAGATATTGGAACACTGCTATCATGTCACCCCTAGTCCTTCTTTTCATCAAACTAGACGTACCCAATTCCAGCAACTGTTCTTTATATGTTTTAGCCTCCAGTTCCCTAATCAACTTTGTTTCTCTTCTCGGCACTCTTTCTAGAATCTCAACATCTTTATTACATCATAAAATATCAAAGGGTAAACTTAATGATTAAACCAAACAAAAGAGAAAGAAATTAAGATAATTATTAATTGATAAACAAGTAAAACGAACTAAAGATAATGTATTTTATATTCTCATTGTTATGTTGGTCACCTCAAGTTAATATACAAAACCAATGTTTCTGTCTCCTGTTTTCCCCATCAGAAACATCCTATGAGGTGAGCTGGGTTGAGTACATCCCATTCATATTTTCTTCTAAGACTGATTAGATGGCTGAATCTTCTGCTGCAAAAAAATCTAATTGGAGAGCATGATTGATGACTTGGCTATGGACATTTTTTTTGTTGGATGATACACCCAGAGGGGTGGGGGGAAAACCAGGATAAAGGGTGACAGTGAATTATGTATCTCAGAGTTGGCTATGCCCAGATTAGCACCTGATGTAGAATGTTACCTTCAAATAAATCCTCTTTGGTTTTGGGAGTGTGGCTCAAGGGTCATGATTTAATTGGAGTAACTGCCGGAACCCTGACACTCTGCCCTAATGATACCTTCCAACCACCAGTTCACCAAACTGCTTAGAAAGTTAACAACCGGTTCACCTGAAATGGTGTCAACTGGCTGAATCCCACCGCTGAATCCCTCCCTACCTGGAGAAGAAGGACGGACTTCAAAAGGAACAAGCTGTTTCCAAAGACCCAAAGAAAAATGACTGGTTCCCTCCCCCTCCCCTGGCATTTCATCGCCCCCCAGAGAATTTTGAGGGTCCCCCAAGAGGGTATACAGAGCTGCTTGTGACTTGGGGGGGGGATGGGGATTATCTGCAGATTAAAAGTAGGGTTAATTCCCACGTGGAAATGAGAAATCAGAGGGGATGGGGCAGTGGTGGGATTCAAATAATTTAACAATCGGTTCTTCTCCCTAATGATTTCTTCCAACAACCAGTTCGCTAAACTGCTCAGAAAGTTAACAACCGGTTCTCCCGAAGTGGTGCGAACTGGATGAATCCCACCACTGGTTGCAGTGTCCTGGGGTCATGTGTTGAGCTTTTGCGAACTTTTGACAAGCAAAGTCCATGGGGAAGCCAGATTCATTTAACCACCATGCTACTAACCTAACAATTACAATGATTCATTTAAAAACAGTGACAAGAAAAGGCATAAAATAAGGCAAAACCCAACTAAAAATGTTTCACTTAGCAATATAAATGTTGGGCTCAACTGTGAACATAAGTCGAGGATTACCTGTGAAGATGAATACAATGCTGAACTTCTCACTTCCTGTTTCATAGCAAGGCATATATTTAAGATAGCACAGTGATTAGAATGAAGTATTGTAGGCTAATTCTGCGGACTGCCAGCAGTTCAGCAGTTCAGTTCCCACTGGCTCGAGGTTGATTCAGTCCTCCATCCTTCCGACGTCCATAAAATAAGGACCCAGATTGTTGGAGGCAATATGGTGACTCCGTAAACTGCTTAGAGAGGGCTGTAAAGCACTGTGAAGCGGCATAAATCTAAGACCTGATGCTATTGCTATATATTTGATTTTCATAGTGGGACCCATGTATCAATAATTTGACTTACAAAATAACAGAAAACAGAGTTGGAAAGGACATTGGAGGTCTTCTAGTCCAACCCCCTGCTCAAGCAGCAAAACCTGTTCCATTTCAGACAAATGGTTGTCTAATCTTTTCTTAAAACCCTCCAGTGTTGGAAGACCCACAACTTCTTGGAGGCAAGTCATTCCATTGGTTGATTGTTCTCACTGTTAGGGAATTTCTCCTTAGTTCTAGGTTGCTTCTCTCCTTGATTAGTTTCCATCCATTGTTTCTTGCTTTGCCTTCTGGTGTTTTGGATAATAGCTTGACTTCCTCTTCTTGGTGGCAGCTCCGCAAACATTGGAACACTGTTATCAGATCATCCTTCTTATCATTAAATTAGATGGCAACTCTAAAAAGACCATCAAATACACTGCTCAAAAAAATAAAGGGAACACTTAAACAACACAATGTAACTCCAAGTCAATCACACTTCTGTGAAATCAAACTGTCCACTTAGGTAGCAACACTGATTGACAATCAATTTCACATGCTGTTGTGCAAATGGAATAGACAACAGGTGGAAAGCATAGGCAGTTAGCAAGACATCCCCAATAAAGGAGTGGTTCTGCAGGTGGTGACCACAGACCACTTCTCAGTTCCTATGCTTTCTGGCTGATGGTTTGGTCACTTTTGAATGCTGGCAGTGATAGCATGAGATGGAGTCTACAACCCACACAAGTGGCTCAGGTAGTGCAGCTCATCCAGAATGGCACATCAATGCGAGCTGTGGCAAGAAGGTTTGCTATGTCTGTCAGCATAGTGTCCAGAGCATGGAGGCACTACCAGGAGACAGGATAGTACATCAGGAGATGTGGAGGAGGCCGTAGGAGGGCAACAACCCAGCATCAGGACTGCTACCTCCGCCTTTGTGCAAGGAGGGACAGGAGGAGCACTGCCAGAGCCCTGAAAAATGATCTCCAGCGGGCCACAAATGTGCATGTGGCTGCTCAAACAGTCAGAAACAGACTCCATGAGGGTGGTATGAGGGCCCGACGTCCAGAGGTGGGGGTTGTGCTTACAGCCCAACACTCTGCAGGATGTTTGGCATTTGCCAGAGAACACCAAGATTGGCAAATTTGCCACTGGCGCCCTGTGCTCTTCACAGATGAAAGTAGGTTTACACTGAGCACATGTGACAGACATGACAGGGTCTGGAAATGCTGTGGAGAACGTTCTGCTGCCTGCAACATCCTCCAGCATGACCGGTTTGGCAGTGGGTCAGTAATGGTGTGGGGTGGCATTTCTTTAGCGGGCCTCACAGCCCTCCATGTGCTCACCAGAGGTAGCCTGACTGCCATTAGGTACTGAGATGAGATCCTCAGACCCCTTGTGAGACCATATGCTGGTGCGGTTGGCTCTGGGTTCCTCCTAATGCAAGACAATGCTAGACCTCATGTGGCTGGAGTGTGTCAGCAGTTCCTGCAAGACAAAGGCATTGATGCTATGGACTGGCCCACCCATTCCCCAGACCTGAATCCAATTGAGCACATCTGGGACATCATGTCTCGCTCCATCCACCAATGCCATGTTGCACCACAGACTGTCCAGGAGTTGGGGGGTGCTTTAGTCCAGGTGTGGGAGGAGATCCCTCAGGAGACCATCTGCCACCTCATCAGGAGCATGCCCAGGCATTACAGGGAGGTCATACAGGCATGTGGAGGCCACACACACTACTGAGCCTCATTTTGACTTGTTTTAAGGACATTACATCAAAGTTGGATCAGCCTGTAGTGTTTTTTCCACTTTAATTTTGAGTGTAACTCCAAATCCAGATCTCCATGGGTTGCTAAATTTGATTTCCATTGATAATTTTTTTTGTGATGTTGTTGTCAGCACATTCAATTATGTAATGAACAAAGTATTTAATGAGAATATTTCATTCATTCAGATCTAGGATGTCTTATTTTTGTGTTCCCTTTATTTTTTTGAGCAGTGTATTTTATGAGTTGACTCATGATTTAACTGGGGTAACTATCCAAGGGCAGTAGCTCTTTTGAATTCTGCTGTATAGTGCAGTGTTGGTGTGGTGTCGGGGGTTTCTGGTTCAATGTGTGGAGGGTGAAGGATGTGAGTTTGTGTTTATTTTTATGGCCATGGTCATGATGTGCACTGAAGATGGTGTTTGATTTCGTTGTACAAGGTGCAACAAGTAAAGTAAAGTAAACTAAACTGCCAGAATCCTGACACTAGACATGCTTCTTTAGAACTGTATACATTTCTAAGTCAGTTTTCCTCAAAAGTTTCCACTATAAACTCCTGACATAAACAATGTCTTGGCTTGTCCTTGGATTAATACTTGGATAATGTTTCAACCACATGTCCCACTTCTGAGTCACCAAGAATAGGTTATGTATTCATAAAACGCATAAGCAAATAACATTAGAAATGTTTTTGTTTCCTCCTTCTGAGCGGTAAATAGCTCTGAAGACCATTTTCTTATTTTTGCTTACATGGAGTAGGTTCTAGAACCTGCAATGTTTCATATTGCTCTACCTAAGAATGGGTAGCTTTTGTCATTTTTTTTCAGAGTGTTGGTTTTTGTGAATCGTGGAATGGAAGAACACAGGGGTGGGCTTCAAACATTTTAGCAAGGGGTTCTCTGCCCAGTTGCTGGGTGGGCGTGGCCTAGTTGGCCTCCTGCACCATGCCTGGGCTCTGGAGGCTTTCCTTGAGCCTCTGGGAGGGCGAAAATGGCCTCCCTGGACTGTGGAGGCCCTCTGGAGGCCAGAAGTGGGCCCATTTCCGGCCTTCCAGAACTTCCGGGAGGGTCATTTTTCACCCTCCCCATGCGTCTGTGCATGCCCTGCACTTACCTGCATCCAAAACAGGCCATGTGGGGACTCCTGGAGTCCTGGGTGGGGTGAGCAGGGCCAGCCAGGAGTGGGACTTGGGGGTTCTCCGAACTGCACGGATTCTTAGCTAGGGGCTCTTCCAAACCTCTGCGACTCCCCAGCAGCCCACCCCTGGAAGAACATAAGAATGGCTCTGCTGGATCAGGTCAAACTCCATCTTGGTTTCTCACAATGGCCAACCACTTACCTCCAAGATACTTACAACTAAGAATAGAGACATACTTTTCTTTAGGTAGCGTTCCCTGATGCTGTGTATGAACCATGTTGCTCCCACACAGAAGAAGCATCATTTATGAAACACACACACAAAAAATAAACAAGGTGGCAACAATCTTCACTTTTTAAAATAATACCCTGTGAACACCTCTGATAGAGCCCTAGAATTAATATCACTGGAACTATCTTTTTCTCCATGGATTTATTCAGTTTCTAAATCAATGTTATCCAACATTGTTTCTGGAAGATGAGTGAATATGAGAAGAGTTGGTTGAAAATGTCCTCTGTTTCTTCTAGATGTTCCATTGCTTGTTTTGATAGTTATTTCTGCGCATTTTTATTTTACAATATTTTATTTATATCATTTATAGATTTTGTATAGTTTCATATAGTCTTGTCTTTTTAAAATTGCAAGCCACCCAGAGTTAAATAAATGTCAAAAACAAACAGACAAATAAACAAATAAGTATTTTTTTTCCCTGGCTATCTAATTTAATCTGAATTTGGTTTTCGAGGACACTGTGTATGCTAGGTTGAAGATCAACCTAGCATACGTTATGTTGCATAATTCCCTTGAAATCTGGCAGGGTTTTCTCAAAAAATGGAGCTGGGGTTCATAACCATCGACCAGGTTCAATTGGTGGCCGGAATGGGGCTTTCCCTACAACTTAATGAAGCTAAGGATGGGTCTTCCTAAACTAGAAATTCCTTTTCAGCTCAAACTATTTTTTCTGCTTATAGAATTAGTCATAATATGAATCAAAGGTATTATGGTATGCACGTAAAGACATCCCTTTGAGCCATTATATATTTAAAGCAACGAATGATAATAAATCTTGCAAGACTACCTGTAGATTCTCTGGTGTCATAAGCAAGGAGACCAGTTCTTCCTTTACATCTCCAAGCACATGTCTTTATTTCCATCATAAATCAGTATAAAATAACATCGATAAGAATTATGACCATTTCAATAATAACAATGAAACAATGAAATTTAAAAATGCCTAAAAGCTAGCATTGCCAACATAATGTTCTACATGTCAATGACAACTTCAGCTTCAACCACAACAATACACAAGCACACAATAGATCAAACTCAAGGTAAATCACTCCAAACCTGACTGCAGGAAATACGACTTCAGCAACAGAGTGGTCAATGTCTGGAATACTCTACCTGACTCTGTGGTTTCTTCCCCAAACCCCAAAAACTTTAATCTTAGACTGTTGACCTCACCCCATTCCTAAGAGGTCTGTAAGGGGCGTGCATAAGTGCACCAACGTGCCTACCATCCCTGTCCTAATGTTCCCTTTTATTCATATTCATTTCATGTATTCATAATCAGTTTTATATTTATATCTGTTTTCTAATACATGCTTGACAAATAAAATAAATAAATAAATAATACTGTAACACTACTGATTTCTTTATACAAGATTTCTTCATATTAAAACAGACTTTAAACAAGAAATGAAAATGTTCCTTTTTTAAAGATATACCGTGAAATGAACAAATAGTTAAGAAGATATTAGATTGTGTAGAAATGAAAAGATTATTGAAAATTTAGCAGAAAGAGGATGTAGAATATTATCAAACATGGAATTTATTTTACCAATGGTTAGAAAAAAGGGGTGGAGATTAAGAATGTAATTTGTATTGTTAAGCAAATTAAATACCTAGACAACACAGTGTTTATAAAGCACCATGAAATGTACAGTATTTAATAGAAATTTTTTTTTTAAAAAAAGATTCCTTTACATCACCAGCTCAGCTATGAGCATGGAGATTTGATCTTTTTATTTTTGGATTGATTATACAGCATGAAGGTAATGTCTGAACTGAGCAATTATACAATTAGACATGACGATTATTGTATTATATGTCAGTGAGCTCAGATTTTGAAAGCTATATCAAGAAGTTGTTGTAAGTGATTTTACATTCTTTCTTGGGATAGGACAGATGCTTGGATTAAGGTGCAGGAACTTTGTCACACAGTTTTCTGTTCTGTTTCTGTTTGGCATGATGAAATCTTGCATTCCTAAGGTTAGAAATGCGCCATTGCAGTTCATTTCATCATTTGGTATCAACCTAGGATTTATCTCATATAAACAACCATTCCTTTCCAAAACTCAGAAAAAAAGAATATTGTAGAATGTGTCTAAAGTACAGGGCATACTCCGTGGCCTTAATGGAGAGAGCTGTTTTTCCTTGACTGAGCTTAAAAATGCTGAACAGGTTAGTATTTGGATGAGAACACCAGGAAAATTAAAAAATAAATGAAAGCCAGTTTAGTGTTGTGGTTAAGATGCCAACTTAGAAACCAGAAGTATTTTAGTCCGGCCTTAGGCATGAAAGCCAGTTGGGTGCCTTTGGGCCAGTCATTGTTTCTCAACCCAGACCACCTCACAGAGGGAAAATAGAAGGAGGAGTGAGTATTAGATATCTTCACTATCTTGAGTTATTTATAAAAACAATAAATAAAAAAAATCTAAGGATTTACTAGGCCTAGTAGGAAATTGACATATTGGAAGAAGGCTGTGGCAAATCACTTTCATAACATAACCAAATGAATGAAGGAATGAAACCTAATAGCAATAGCACTTAGACTTACATATCGCTTCACACTGCTTTACAAAGGTGGTTACTCTAGGTGGTTTACAAAGTCAGCATATTGCCCCCAACAATCTCAGTCCTCATTTTACTGACATCAGAAGGATGGAAGACTGAGTCAACCTTGAGCCTGGTTGAGATTTGAACTTCCAAACTGTTGGCAATCAGCAGTCAGCAGAAGTAGCTAGCAGTACTGCATTCTAACCATTGCCCCACCATAGTACTTATACTGTATAACGTGGACTAGAGTGGAGCAGTAACTTAAGAGAAACTTTACTTTTTCTGTTTCACAAAAAAGATCAGTGGTGAGAACCTAGATTTATTGCCATTAATTTTATGTTAAATGGCTAAGAATTGTTTATCCATGTCCTTTTTCAAAACTTTATTTTCCATCCAAGGAAGTCTGAGCTGCATACTTAAATCTTGAGAAGTAGGCTAAGCTAGTCAATGATCTGGTTAGCCAGTTTGACTTCAGACCTCACGCAAGAAAGATGAGGCTGGTTTGATACAAGACAGAAAGCATATTCAAGGTGATGAACACAAGTTAAATATATAAATCCCAATTCATGTTGGTTTTCAGCCAGAAGCATAGAAACATGGGGTTGTGTTTAGAAATCTGAGAGGGTACATAGAATCTCAGTTAAGTGCCTTTCTGGAAATCTTTCACCTAGGGGAAAATACTTTTGTTGGGAGATAAATGTAATTTCATGGAGTAAGTTATCATCACTGTTTTAGTTGGGAGTAGTCCCCTATTCTGTTCCTTGGACTTTCAGAAAACATAATGTATGGAATTGTGGTAGGACTTTTGCCTTCTTAAATTGTTAGATCTGGCAGGTGGTACAGTACTTAAATGACTAAGCCACAATGAACACATCTATTTATAAAAATGACTAAAGTAATTTCCTTACTACTGACTTACAACAGATTTTAGAGTCCTCGGTAATGGTGATAGTCTTTTTAAAATGTCAGCAATGGTTAGATGTTGTGTGAAGTTTCTATAATTCATTAGTGGGAAAGTGACTGAAGGAGAATACATCCCAATTGGCAACTGGGAAAAACATTATATGGGAAGTAGAAATGTATCATACATTTTTCATAAAAAATATAACCTAATATGTCTACCAAAATACATTAAATAAGTATTCTGTTTTTCCATTGGAATGGGTGCCGAATAACCTCTTTCCTAAATAGTGTAGAGTCTTTCTTTCATAGTAATATTTTAGAAACATGTAGATAAGTGCTTCAAGGCCCGATTTAGAAGCACAAGGTCAACTGTAGTAATACAGCAAGTTAAACAAGCTTATTGTGCTTAGTTAGATGGAGTTTGTTGCTAATTGACAATTGCATTGTAGTTCATATAATCCTTTTAAGAAATGTAGCCTCCTTACTAAGTCTTTCTTGCCAAGGGAAATTGTTGGGGGACTGACACAGAACGGGAAAAGCTGGTAATGTGAACAGACCTGATTCTACTTGCTAAGATCATAGAAACATAATATATGTCACAAATTTTGAGGAGGAGGTAAATAAATGGGTTTTGTTCTTGTTCATGGTTGAGAAACCAGGAGCTCAGTCCTTTTAACATCACTTCTATTTTGACTTTTTAAACCAACAACTAAATAATCAATGATTCAAAGCAGGTTTGTTTTCTTTTTCTCAACAAGCAAGATACCATCACTGTTGTGTCATGTTATAAGTGCTGTTAGGTAATATTTGTTTATAGGTCATTTCTAAAACAATTTCTTTTCCTGTGAAGTGCTTGGGACATTACATTTATAAGAAAGTTGAATATCAATTTATACCACATTTGAGTTTAGGGAAATAGAATGAATCACCTTGCTTCTTCTATCTTCTGTCTCTTTTCCCTTCTCATCTCCTGCTATGCATTCGTTTGATGGTGGTATAACATTGAGTCTTCAATAGTACAAATTAAAACCAACCATATCCCTGTAATGAGGATTTTAAGCCAAAGCTTGAAAGCATTCAAGCATGCATCATGGTTAGTACCTAGACATGGTGAAGGTCATCAAAAGTTAAATATTTCCCCACAAGTCAAACTTGAGTCTAAGTCAAGGTTGACTCAGTCCTTTAAAATGAGGACTTAAGGCAATATGCTGACTGCATAAACTGCTGAGAGACGGCTGTAAAACACTGTGAAGCTGTATATAAGTCTAAGTGCTATTGCTATTAAGGCTATAGGTTATTATCCATTATCCTCCACTTAGAGACAAACAGCCTACCCTCCAATAAATAATTTGGTTTCAGGAAAAAACTATCCTGTAATCTGCAACTCTTACACTGCAAAAACATATGGACTACACAACTCGATCAGGGCAAAACAATAGACGCAATCTACATAGACTTCTGTAAAGCCTTTGATTCAGTGGTACATGCCAAACTACTCCTAAAACTAAAATCTTACGGTATCTTTGGACAACTGCATAACTGGATAGAAGCATTCCTGTCAAACAGACAACAAATGGTCAAAATTGGGAGTGTCCTATCAAATTTTGCACCTGTCAATAGTGGTGTCCCACAAGGCAGTGTTCTAGGACCAACTCTCTTCATACTCTACATAAATGACCTCTGTGATCATATTAAGAGCAACTGTGTTCTCTTCGCTGATGATGTAAAGCTGTTCAATACCACATACAATACTGCTACCCTTCAAAAAGATCTTGACTATGTATCAGAATGGTCAAACAAATGGCAACTTCAAATCTCAACAAATAAATGCTCTGTCTTACATATTGGCAAAAAAATAATAATCAGAAAATAAAATACAAGCTGAATAGTCAAGACCTTGTTGATGACCCAAGCTCTGTAAAGGACCTTGGAATACTCATATCTAATGATATAAGTGCTAGAGGCCACTGTAACTACATAGCCAAAAAGGCATTAAAAGTTGTTAACCTAATCCTACATAGCTTTTTCTATGGTAATATCACACTACTAATTAGAGCATACAAAACATTTGCTAGACCAATATTCGAATACAGCTCATCAGTCTGGAACCCACATTACGTATCTGATATTAGCACAGCTGAGAAAGTCCAGAAATATTTCACAAGAAGAGTTCTCCACTCCTCTACTCATTGTAGAATACCTTATGCCACCAGACTTGAAATTCTAGATCTAGAAAACCTTGAATTACGCTGTCTTCGATCTGATCTAAGTATGGTTGCAACGACTTACCTGTCAATAAATACTTCAGCTTCAACCATAACAACACAAGAGCACACAATAGATACAAACTCAAGGTTAACTGTACCAAACTTGATTGCAGGAAATACGACTTCAGCAACAGAGTGGTCAATGTCTGGAATACTCTACTTGACTCTGGTTTCTTCCCCAAACCCCCAAAACTTTAACCTTGGACTGTCTACTATTGACCTCACCCCTTTCCTAAGAGGTCTGTAGGGGGCGTGCATAAGCGCACCAACGTGCCTACCGTCCCTGTCCTATTGTTTCTTTTATTTTTCTTATATGTACGCCTTTCATGTATTCATAACTATGTATATATACTTATACCTATTATCTTGTAAGTGATTGACAAATCAAATAAATGAATGAATGAATGAATGAATGAATAAATAAATAAATAAATAAATAAATAAATTCTGAAAAACATCCTGCCAATCAAACAAACTCCATAATACTGCCAAGTATATACTATATGGTTATATAATCTCTAGGAGTCCAATTCAATTCAAGAGTGATCTTTATATCTTTATTAAATGAATATTTAATCAAACACCAGGCAACTATGGGTTACAAGAATGTGGCTGAATTCTCATATAATATTTAGCCAGGAGTTTTAGTCTTCATTTAAACAGCATGGTGCTAAATGATAATATAGTTGCATCCTTTTGTTTTACTATGTGTGAAAGCTGTATTAGGTTTAACGTTATATGGTGATAAGCAGGGGTGGGATTCAAATTTCTTAACAACTGGTTCTGTGGGTGTGGCCTAATTTGTGGGTGTGGCTTGGTGGTCATGTGACTTTGGTGGGGTGGCTACATGGTCATGTGATTGGGGTGGGTGTGGCCAGGTGGCCATGTGACCGGCAACCCAAATTTAAGTGGTCCTCGCTTAATGGCCAGGTCCTCGCTCAGTGGCCAGTTGCTTAGCAAGTGTTTTTTGTCAGTTTCCAAGGCCTGGGGAACCCTAGGGAGGGCAGGGCAGGTGGCCATGTGGCTGGCAAACCAAATTTAAGTGGTCCTCGCTTAATGGCCAGGTCCTCACTTAGTGGCCAGTTGCTTAGCAAGTGTTTTTTGCCAGTTTCCAAGGCCTTGGGGGAATCCTGGGGGGGCAAGGCGAGGCCCGGGAAGCTACGAGGAGCTACGGGGAGGGCTGGGCGAGGCTCGGGCAGCTACAGGGAGCTATGGGGAACTCAAAGTAGATTTGAAAATGACAGTCTATAAAAAAGATGCTGCACTGTGTATATAAAAGAATGGCTGATATTTTCATAATTACAATTCATTAATTGAAAAAGAAACACTTAAAATGGAAATACTATTAAGAAACCAAGGGAGTTTGTTATTTTGTGCCAGCAATGGCCCAAAAGCCAAGACTACTTACCTGGACCAACAGTCCAGGATGGAATGCTCTCTCTATAGCAGAGAGAGAGAGAGAGAAGCCAGGGGAAGCCATGTTTGGTCACCTAACCTCTTTAGAATGCAGCTTAAAAATGTACTGAAGCTTTTTACAGCCTTATGCAGATATATATATAGTACAAAAAAACCATAATAGTACAAAATCATCTAACAAGTTAGATTACGAATGGAATTGATAGGCACATTTACAGAGCAATACTGAATTCTTTTTCTGAAATTTATTCCTCAGTTTAAAAAACTGGAATACATGAATTAGGTTCAGTATTGTGCTTCTGGTAGTACTCAAAAAGATATTCAAGATTGTGTCAAGGTTAGCAAAAATGGTAAGGCAATATAGATTTAAAGTTTGAGATAAAAAATATTTTTGTTGGCACCCACATAAATAAAGGGAGTACAAAACATATTTAATGTTACACGTGTTAATAGCAGCTAGAATTATGTTTGCACAACAGTGGAAAAACGAAAATGAAAATGAAATTAGAAATTACAATGTGCAGAAATGGATAGAGATAAGAGGTAGAAATTAGGTGGATAATGATCATTGCTATGTATGAATTAAATACAGAAGGTTGATAATTATAAACATGTTGATATAATTAACAAAATTAGAAATAAGCCAACACAAAGAAATTTAAATAATTTTTCTGTCACACTGCTGTACTTACTGATATTTGTTTCTGCTTTGCTTTCTCATTTAAGAAATATTTTATAATACTTTATAATATAATATAATAGAATTACAGAGGTAAGGTAAAGTAAGGATATATTGTTATAGAATAGATTGGTGATGATGAAATGAACATTATAAAGTAGATTAAGTAAAAATGGTGATTTGCTCGCATAAAATGATGTAATATTAGTAAAGTCTAGTAAGTAATTAATAATAGTGATAATATAAATATAGTGAATTTATGATATAAGGATTAATGCAAATTGGAAGGGAAAGATTGCAGAGATTGTGCACAAGTGATTTGTACAACTGACACACTGTATGTAACTGAAGATGGTTTGTTTTATGGTTTGTTTTGTTTATGTTTGTGTTTAAAAAAAACCAAAAACTTTTATTTAATTTTTTTTTCCATTTATGAATGCAGGCAACTTCTTGTTACATTGATGTTGCTATATATTGATTTAAGCAGAAACAGATAATGTATAACAACAACGTAACAAGTTGCCTGCCTCATTTTTGGTAAATTGCTTTTTTTATTTATGTATTTATTTCTTCAGTATCTGTTTTGTTTTTAATTAAAACAAAAACAGATACTAAAAGAATAAATAAATACATAAAAAAGCAACTCACCAAAAATGAGGCAGGCAACTTCTTGTTACATTGTTGTTATACATTATTTGTTTCTGATTAAGTCATTATATAGCAATATCAATTCATGGTAATGTCATGTGATTGGTGTGTGGCCAGGTGGCCATGTGACCGCAACCCAAATTTAGTGGTCCCCGCTTAATGGCCAGGTCCTCGCCAGTGGCCAGTTGCTTAGCAAGTGTTTTTTGTCAGGTTTCAAGGCCAGGTCCTCGTGAGAAAGTTGCCTGCCCTTATTTTTGATAAGTTGCTTTTTTTATTTATGTATTTATTTATTTTTTTAGTATCTGTTTTTGTTTTTATTAATCATAAAAACAAAACAGATACTAAATAAATAAAGAAATACATCAATAAAAAAGGCAACTTACTAAAAATGAGGCAGGCAAATGACCCCGGTGTAGCTTGGCTAGCCAGCTACGCCGGGGTCCTCCTCAGTCTTCAAGCTTGCTGCAGCGAGGACGGCTGGCCCAGGAGTCGGCATTTGACCGGGCTGGCAGTGGTGGCAGCGGTGGCAGGAGAAGGTAGGCAACCGTGGTTCTTGCTGCTTTGCCTCCTCACTCACCAATCAGTGGTGGGAAGGCAAGGAAGGTGGCAACCCTTGGGCCACAGCGGGCAAGGGAAGGTGGCGGCTGGCTTACCCAAGATGGCGGCTGGACTATCCAAGATGGCGGCCACCAGCCAGCCAATCCAAGATGGCGGCCACCCTATCCAATATGGCGGCCGCCGGCCGGCCTATCCAAGATGGCGGCCGCTGGCTGGCCTATCCAAGATGGTGGCCGCTGGCCGGCCTATCCAAGATGGCGGCCGCCGGCCGGCCTATCCAAGATGGCGGCCGCCGGCCGGCCTATCCAAGATGGCGGCCACCAGCTGGCCTAGCCAAGATGGTGGCTGCCGGCCAGCCTAGCCAAGATGGTGGCCACCAGCCAGCCTAGCCAAGATGGCGGCTGCCAGGTGGGTGAGGCAGCGGTGGCCAGCCCAGGAGTTGGCACTCAACCAGTGCTGGCGGCAGTGATGGCAGTAGTGGCAGGAGGAGGTAGGGGACCGGCAGCACGGGGCTTGCTGCTTTGCCTCCTCACTCACCAATCAGTGGTGGGAAGGCAAGGCAGCAACAATGGAGGGCCATGGGCAAGGGAAGATGGCAGCGGATGAGGCAGGGAGCATTGGCGAGAGTGGTGGGAGTCCTGGGAGTTGGCACTCGACCAGGGCTGGTGGCGGCAGGTAGGTGACTAGGTCATACTTACTGATCTGCATCTTTGGAGGCCGGGGTAGGCTGTCTGGGCGGGTGAGGATGGCTAGTGACGGCAGCAGTGGCCGGGCCTTACGTCTTCTTTAACTGCAGGCAGGCAGGCAGGCCTGGGAGGCAGGCCGGGCAAGGCAGGGCCTGGGAGACAGTCTGGCCGGGTGAGGGTGGTTAGCGGTGGTGGTGACCAGGGTTTGCAGCTTGCTCCAGCAGGGCGGCAGAAGGCAGGCAGTGACGGCTGGCTGTCTGGCTGTCTGGCACTGCTGCTGCTGCTGCTGTTGTGAGCACTGGGTGGGAAAAATTTTGTAGGTAGCGCATATGCGCTATAAGTAGGGGTGGGGCGGGGCGGGCGGCGGAGAATGAGGCAAGGATTCATGCACATGCAAAGTAGAAAAAATGGTTTTTGGAGCATAGGAGTGGCGGAGAGTGGCAGGGGTGGTGCCAGTGAAGGAAAGGGCGGGTGGGGGAGAGAATGAGGCAAGGATTGCCACACATGCATGAAAAATGTCATGCATGCATAGTAAAAAAGACTGGGTTTTGGAGTGTAGGGGTGGCGGAGATTGGCGGGGCCAGGGCCAGTGAAGGGAGGGGTGGTCAAGGGAGAAAATGAGGCAAGGATTGCAGCGCATGCGCAAAAATGTCGTGCATGCGCAGTAAAAAAAACTCAGGGTTTTGGCCCATAGGAGCAGCAGAGGGGGCGGGGCCAGCCAGGGGTTGGTTTTACCAGTTCTAAGAACTACCTGTGACATTAACAACCAGTTCTATAGAGTTGGTGTGAACTGGTAGAATCCTACCCCTGGTAATAAGTTACTTTTCCAATGATTAAAATATTAACATTAATATTAATATTAATTGTAATAAATATTAATATTAAATATTTATTAAAATTTAAATATCCTGGGTTGGTTCAGTAAGGAGACTCAATGGAACAGAGAAATAGACACACACGTGGTGTAGTGTCATGTATGGAGTTGGCTTGTTTATTTTCTCATGATAGGTCTTGATGTTAGGCCCACCTTTGCTATAGTAGCATTTTTACCTTAGTTCTTTTTCTTGTCCATTAAGGTTCTTGCCATCCATAACATCCATTACACCCTGGGCAATGACATCATTGTACATAAGAATCAACCCAAGAGAAGCAAGCAGGTGGGTACACTATTAAATTCTTCAGTAAAGCACATTCATTTGAAAGGTGAAATAAAACTCATAGTAAAATTATATCTCATTCTTGTTTCTGTGAACTGGAATACTCATTGTAGTCCGAAGTAAAATATGGATTAGATTCACTCAAAGATAAACTTAATCTGAAATCTGGATCAGTAAAGTGCAATTGTTCTATTTTTCTGAAACAGACATGATGGTTGGTTTACTATCATGGCTGGTTTCTCATGACTTTCTGAACTACGACTTTAGCATGGCAATTGATTACCGCCAGCAAATCTCTGGCAGTATGCTGATAAGCTTTAAAAGATTTCAGGTCTGTGATCTATGAGTTACACCCAACCTTCTAATTTTTATTCCCAAAATTCATGGTCAAAACCCATTGATTTGGCGAAGTTTGATTTTTTTGTTGTTGTCCTCATTTCATCTCGTCTGCTCCCTGACAAAAGATTAAAAATGGAGGCTTAGCGGATTTCACGTATCTATTTTGCATTTTTAAACTTCACAGGTTTATTTTTAAAAGTAGAATGTTGCTAGCTCCATTCCCTCAGTTATGTCATCTTGCTGAAGGACGTACTCTCTTACTGCTTTTGGAAGCTGTTTTTAAATTCCTTTGCTTCATCAGAGAGTACAATACCAGCTCTTCTTCTACCTTAGGAGGTGGTTGCACTTGGCTGACTTTGTTTGGGCCTCAGTGGTGAGAAGAGTTGGACCTAATTAATATTTGCAGGGCAGATCATCAGGGAATCCCAAGATTAGGCTAGTCAAGGGAGTCAAGAACTATCCTAGAAGAAGGCAATAACAGAGGCCATTTTCACTATTGCCTGGAAAACTGCTTGAATAATGTGTCGAAGTTCACCTTGAAAGATACCATCCATAACTGCTCTTGTTTCAGGTCCTCAGTTATACATGTACACATCATTTAGAGCAAGGGTGTCAAACTCAATTTCATTGAGGGCCGCATCAGGGTTGACCTCGGGGAGGGGGGGAGCAGGCAGGCATGGCCAACTGGGAGGGTGTGGCCAGATGGGTGTAGCCAACTGGGTGGGCATGGCCAACTTGACATTACTCCCCAAACTGCTGGCCCGATCTTTCCTCTTTGCATTGGGTAGAATGTAAAGCCACGCTGGCCTGATTTTTCTTCTTCACGCTGGATAGGCCATGCTGACTTGATTGCTCCTCTTCAGATTGGATAGACTGGGCCGAAGCCATGTTGGCCTGATCATTGGGTAGACCAGGATGGCCTTGTGGGCCGGATTCAACCACATCATGGCCGAGGTGGTATTCAGTAGTTTCTGAACAGTTCTGGAGAACTAGTAGCAGAAATTTTGAGTAGTTCAAAGAACTGGCAAAAACCACCTCTGACTGGAAATTTTACAGTATCCTTCACTTGCCACACCCACCAAGCCATGCCCACAGAACTGGTAGTACAAAAATTTGAATCCCACCACTGCATCATGAGCTGAATGCAGCCCGCAGGCCTTGAGTTTGATACCTCTGATTTAGAGTATATTGTATAATGAAAAGGTGACTATATCAGTGTAGAAATGGATGGAGTTTTCTGTTTAGCTCAGCGCTGCTCCCTATTGGAAGCATCTCTGCAGGTTTGCAGGCAGATTCCTCCCCACCGTACTTACCTGTTGATGTTGAGGACCTATCCAGCAACCTTCCTTCTGAGCAGCAGACTTTCTGTCCAGATTTATATCTATTTGTGATTCCGTGTTTTCTATAGCTTATAGAATGGGTTGGGCTGGGCTGGGCTGGGCTGGGCTGGGCTGGGCTGGGCTGGGCTAGAATAGAATAGAATAGAATAGAATAGAATAGAATAGAATAGAATAGAATAGAATAGAATAGAATAGAATTCTTTATCGGCCGAGTGTGATTGGGCAAACAAGGAATTTGTCTCTGGTGCATAAGCCCTCAGTGTACATACAAGCAATAAGTGATAAGTCATGATCATAATCTTAAAATACAATAATCATAAGATACAACAGTCAGTGATAGTTATAGGATACTCAATAAAAGCAATAAACATAAATCATAACATTCCTAACAGACAGGTAGCAGCAGGTGTAGCTAGGCAGAATCACATCTGATACCTGTACAATTAGCACAGCCCCTCCAAGACTGTGTGTTTTCTCCACTTCTCTTCTCCCTATTACCAATGACTGCATCTCAAACGATCCATCTGTTAAAATACTGAAGTTTGCAGATGATACAACAGTGATTGGTCTCATTCGAGACAATGACGAATCCGCATACAGATGGGAGGCTGTACAACTTGCCTCGTGGTGTAACTGGAACAATCTGGAACTGAACACACTCAAAACTGTAGAAATGGTGGTAGATTTTAGGAGAAACCCTCCCACCTGTTACAATACTAGACAACACAGTATCAACAGTAGAGACCTTCAAATTTCTAGGTTCTATCATGTCACATAAAATGGACACCTAACACCAAAAACATCATTAAAAAAGCACAACAAAGAATGTTCTTTCTGTGCCAACTCAGAAAGCTCAAACTGCTCAAGGAGCTGCTGATCCAGTTCGGCAGAGGAATTATTGAGTCTGTCATCTGCACCTCTATGACTGTCTGGTTTGGTTCTGCAACCCAACAGGACAGACACAGACTTCAGATAATTAGGACTGCAGAAAAAACAATTACTACCCCCTTGCCTTCCGTCGAGGACCTATATACTGCACGAGTCAAAAAGAGGGCTGTGAAAATATTTACAGACCCCTCATATCCCGGACATAAACTGTTTCAACTCCTTCCCTCAAAACAACGCTATAGAGCACTGCACTACAAAACAATTTTTCCCCCGAATGCCATCACTGTGCTAAACAAATAATTCCCTCAACACTGTCCAACTATTTAAAAAGTCTGCATTACTATTACTGTCATTCTTCTCATGACTCCTTATCACCCATCCCCTTCCACTTGTGACTGTAACTTTGTTGCTTGTATCCTCACGATTTATATTGACTGTTTCCTAGTATGATTTGATTGCTTATCATATCCTATGACTATTATTAAGTTATGATCCTTGATGAATGTATCTTTTATGCACACTGAG
The DNA here is from genome assembly GCF_049901735.1 of Notechis scutatus. Taxonomy (NCBI): domain Eukaryota; kingdom Metazoa; phylum Chordata; class Lepidosauria; order Squamata; family Elapidae; genus Notechis; species Notechis scutatus. Next base: position 14,298,547 of record NC_142011.1, on the reverse strand, counting down.
AGCATATGCAGCAAGACAAATTCCTTGTGTGTCCAATCACGCTTGGACAATAAAGAATTCAATTCAATTCAGTTCAGTTCAGTTCTATTCTACAAACAACAAAGTTGTAGTCATAAGATGCTAAAGGAATTGTTAATAGGAAAGATGAGAAGGATAATAGTAATACAGCCCTTTTACATGTTTTCACATTTTAGAATATAAGACAGAGTATAGGTTGTGGTAATTAGTTGGGGGGGAAAAGCTGTCCTTGTGTTTACTTGTTTCATTCATAGGATTGGGATCCTTCCAGTAGTTTGCGTCCATTGCGTCGTACAAAACGGAGATGGGTGATTACTACTATTGAACTTGAAGAAGAAGGCAGAGGACCCTTCCCCAAAATGATTGGAGAGGTAAAAATGAAAATGCTGACTTCTTAGCATTACCAACATTTTTTTCTCTCTACTATTGAACATTGTTGATAGTGAGGCCAAAGTAAATAAACAGCAAATAAAGGCACATAGGAATTGATGACTCGGTCCCACATTTGGGATCTATTATCTCCAGCATATTTTCTTCATGACCACCAGGTTCACCTGATTTATTCACTTATTTTTATGTTTTCAATTCAAAAATAAATAAACAAAAAGGTAACAAGCTGCAAAGCAAAAAGGCAGCTTCAAGTATAATCTCTATTGCCAAAAATATTTCTTCATCCTATATGTGCCCCGAGGTGGTAGTAATAGTAGCAGTAGTAGTAGGTCATACTAATAATAGTAATGATTTTTAATTAGAAGAGTTAAGAATACTTAGAAATCTTACCTAATATTTCCAATCTGTTTTGTTTGTAGCTCTTCAATAAAGCATCCCAAAATACATCCATAAAATATTCAATTAGTGGACCTGGTGTGGATGAATTTCCGGAATATGGATTGTTTTCTATCGAGGATGATGCCAGAGGCCTTGTATATGTGCATCATTCCATAGATCGAGAGAGGACGCCCTCTTTTCCAGTACTTATATATTTTATAGTGTTTTTCATCTGTTTCAGTCTTGAAGAACTCTGAACAAAATCCTTCAGTTAATTGAAAAAAACAACATTCCAAAGGAATCCCAACTAGTGCAAATTTCTCTTCAGCCGATCACAACATGCCCAAGTTTTATATCTTGTTCCATATATGTGACATAGAAGGGGTATTCTCAAGAGGCATTCGTATGATGACTGTTCAGGGAAGGCAGATTTTATTTTGTCAGTATATTGCCTGGTATAACCCAGCATCATATTATGTGAGGCTTTAAAGGTATGGATCAACATGATTTGGGCCTAGAAATCTATTTAATCACCATGCAGCAACCTTAAGAATTCATCTTCTGCATTGAAATGGCGGCCAGCAGGTTAACCACTGCGTAGCAGTGACTGGGTTGATTGTGTAAGAATAGTCCAATTCAGTAGTAACTATGGCATGAGTTAGTGTTGGCAGATCAATTTGGGCTATGTAGGGCCATAATGAAGCACAGTAGTCCTCAATTAACAACAGTTCATTTAGTTGTTTTGCCAGTTTCAGGTATGGCTCTGTAGGAATAAAGACAAAGTCCAGGTATTTGCCTCAGTAAGCTTTGATTCAGCTGAATAAAAATGGGCTCCTCAAAGCAAGAGGGAACCCTGAAGTCACGGTGACACTCATATTTGTATGCTTGCTGTTTACTTCATTATACAGAGAAGGTTACATTCTATACTCTAGACCAGGGTCCCCAACCACCGGTCCGCGGACCGGTACCGGTCCGTGGAACAAGTCCCTACCGGGCGCTGGCTTGCAGGCGCCGCCATCTTTTGATGAAAAAGTGCTTCCGGTGAGCTTTTCCGGTAGAAAGCTCACCGGAAGCACTTTTTTCATCAAAAGATGGCGGCGCCCAGCTGATGCCGGCACCGGGCCGCTCCATAAAAAAGGTTGAGGATACTGGGCCGCGGCGTAAAAAAGGTTGGGGATCACTGCTCTAGACCCTAGAAAAAGTACAGAGAAGAGCAACCAGGATGATTAGGGGACTGGAGACTAAAACATATGAAGAACAGTTACAGGAACTGGGTTTGGCTAGTCTAGTGAAGAGAAGGACCAGGGGAGACATGATAGCTGTCTCCCAATATTTGAAAGGCTGCCACAGAGAGGAAGGGGTCAAGCTATTTTCTAAAACACCTGTAGGCCAGACAAGGAATAATGGATGGAAACTGAACAGGGAGAGATTTAATCTGGAAATAAGGAGAAACTTTCTGACAGTGAGAACAATCAACCAATGGAACAGCTTGCCCTCGGATGTTGTGGGGGCGCCATCACTTGAGACTTTCAAGAAGAGATTGGACTGCCATTTGTGAGAGATGGTGTAGGGTCTCCTGCTTGGGTAGGGGGTTGGACTAGATGACCTACAAGGTCCCTTCCAACTCTGATTATCTGTTATCTATAGATACAATAAAGAAGCAGACAAGTACCACAAGCACCTCCCTTGGAGGTCTTTCAAGGATATTGGGTGGTGGTACCCCAGGGGCATTGGGTGTTTCCTGAGGTAATTTCCACGACTCTGAAGGCCTATTGAGGTAAGGATGCCAAATGTACACAGGTTTCCTCAAGGCTGTCATTAGAATGATTCAATTCCCGATTAACATAACGACCGTTCAAAGTTGCAACGGCATTGAAAAAAGTGACTTATGACTGTTTTTCACAGTTACGACCTTTCCAGCATCTCCATGATCATGTGATCAAAATTCAGATGCTTGGCAGCTGGTTCATATTTATGATTGTTGCTGTGTCCCAAAGATCTCCTTTTGCGACCTTCTGACAAGCAAAGTCAATGGGGAAGCCAGATTCATTTAACAACTGGTCCAATTTCTTTTTAAACTGTATATTATACCAATTTCATTTTAAATCATATTTTACTTCAATTTAAATTGTTTTTATCATATTTTAGTCATCATTTGTGTCTGGAAGTCTGTACTTTGATATGACCCAAGGGCTAACCAATAAAGTAAACTAACTAACCTAACAGTTGGGTTATTAACTTCTCAGCTGCAGTGATTCAGTTAATAACTGAGGCCAGACAGGTCATAAAATGAAGCAAAATTCAATTAATGAATGTGTCATTTAGCAACATAAATTTTGGACTCAATTGTGGTCATAAGTCGAGGATTATCTGTATCAGCCAAAGCAGAGTGAAGATCTCCCTAACCCTTGGTCTTCATTTGCTGCCTATGCATAAAGTGAAAATCCTAGGGATTCCCAAGTTACAGGCCAGCTCCTTTAGAAGAATTGCAACTCCCATCCAGAACAACTAAAAAGTGTTGCTGGGTACTGTTTTTTTTGTGTGTGTATGAACAGCAGCTTCATCTTGCAGAGATTTTATCTGAATTTATTTTTACCCTATCCAAATCCTCAAAATTTCCAACCATCAATTCAGGACTTTCCTGGCATCTACAGATTGGCCTGGGTAGGGTTATGGAAGTGGGTATCATCAGCATAACGAGGATACCTCACCCTGAATTGAGAAATGGTTGAACAATTTCCTGACTTCTCTGCCAATGGAAATATTTTCTATTATTTCATCTTGGGTTGGTCGATAATTCCTAGGAGTTAATTTTCAAGAGTTTGTTTAGTGGGGTAATTTTGCAGTAGTTATGTAGTAGGGTATGCCTGTTGACCGGTGTCAACATTTTGCCTTCTGGCAAACCTTTATATCTTAATAAATGTTGGTTTTGACCTTTTGTTCAGCCAACGTGTGTCAAACAAACAGAAAAAGAGCTAAACATGGGTTTGCTTAATTATCCTTAAAGGTCAAATGTGGTTGTTTCTAACCTCAAAAATAAAACAGGAGCAATAATACATTTCCTGTTTCAAACAAACAAAAATTCTCTATTCAAATCACTGAAGAGCTAAGTGTTCAATTATGGTGACAACATTACCTCATTCTCAGGGGTGGGCTTCAAAGATTTTAGCAAAAGGTTCTCTACCTGGTTGCTGGGTGGCATGGCTATGGTGGGCATGGCGGGGGGAGGTGTTTTTGCCCTCCCCAGGCTCCGGGGGCTTTCCTTGAGCCTCCAGGAGGGCGAAAACAGTCTCCCCAGGCTCCGGAGGCTCTCTGGAAGCCAAAGACGAGCCCATTTCCGGCCTTCCTGAACTTCTGGGAGGCCCATTTTTCGCCCTCCCCAAGCCTCTACATGTACCCTGCACTTACCTGCATCCAAAGCAGGCCGTGTGGTGATTCCTGGCAGGGGCAGGGTGGGGCCAGTCAGGAGTGGGATTTGGGGTTTCTCTGAACTGCACAGAATCTTAACTAGGTGCTCTCCTGAACCCCTGTGAACTCCCAGCAGCTCACCCCTGCTCATTCCAGTTATTAGCATCCTTATCATTGACCTGCAAGTGAGATTAAGATTTTAAAAGATAATTTTTTGTCAACTTCTAGAGCATGGATGTCAAACTTGTGGTGTCACATTGCCGTCATGTGACTTATCTTGACATTGCGGAGCTGGGGTGGGCATGGCCTATGCATCTGGCCCATAGGCTGCCAGTTTGACACCTCTGTTCTAGAGGATCATTTTCTAAGATAGTTACTAATTGATCACGGGAAAAAAGGAAATAGTTTTCCATAGTTCATTTCATAATTATATAACAAGACTATATCTTAGTACATAATCAATTTGCTTGCACATGCTACTGTCCAGCTACTAAGTTACGAAGGAAGTATTCCTGGTCTGTACTGTTTTTCATTTCATTTGTACCCATTATTTTGTACCTTCTTAAACTTGATTTTTAAAGGTAGCATAGTTTGTAAGGATAGTTGAAAAACAGCCAATCTGTTGCTATTTACATGGAGTAGGCAACCCATGGTCATCCTTTCAGACATATTTTCTTACCTCAATGCCTTCAACAGTGGCAGAGCTTTTAAAGTATTTAAAAACTTCTTAAAAATCCAGGGAGACATTTAGAGATATATCTGCCATGAAAGTAGTCCATGGTTAACTGGATAGCACAATTGAATGTTAGGAGTTGACCACAGGAAATGTTTGATTACACTTTGCACTATGTCATAAAATGCATTATAGAACAGTAATGTTTATATCATAAAATATTTTATAACATTTGCCAAATTTCAATTCCATGGGAGTTGTGGTTTAAAAAGATTTGCTGTATGAGGCACTGTTTCACCCAGTTAAAGATTATAGACATAGTATGTAAACTGTGAGCTTTAGGAGAAAAAACTGAAGAGGCTAGATTTTATATATAGCAAAAAGGATGATGATTGTCATCTGATTTCATCTAACTCATCTAAAACTCAGCCCTTGTATGCTGAGCTTTTAAACTCATGATAATTCTCCCCAAACTAATGGCTTCAAGGTATTTGAGATTGGAAACCTAATCATGAAGGCTGGGACTGGTAAGTTCAATTACTCTATTGATTATACTTTAAAGCACAGTCCCCTGATATACCTTGGAGGCTTAACACAGATTTTTAAATCTCCCCTCTGAATTCAACAACTTTTGACAAATCAAGGCCATACCCACATATATAGCTCCCCTTCATTTGAACTACTTAATATGGCTCCCAGTGATCGAAAGCTTGTCTGTCTTTATTATCAACAAAAATAATTTTTGCTTTGTCTTATCACTTTTAACCTAATTTTCTTATCGACTATCTACTATTTAGATACGTTTTGATGTTCATGATAGAAAGACTGGAGCAATACTAGACAGTTCCTTGTTCTTCAACATTCAGATTAAGGATATAAATGACAATGCTCCTGAATTTCTCCAAAAGGAATTTAACATTAATATAAAAGAAAATCACAACAAAAGTGAGTATCCTTGAAAATTTGGGCAGTATCAGGTAAAACGGGGTCCATTGTTTTCACTTTTATATAGATTTTACATGTTTTTCTTTTCTTGGCTATGTTGGGATCTATGTAACAAAATCTGAGGAGATGTCTCACAATATACATAAATAAATACATTCATCCTCATATACATTACATATACTTTCTAGTTTCACTATTTTTTTAGACTAAACTCAACCCTGTATTATGTCATGCCACTGCCCTGAGAGAAGGTTGAACAAAGTTTTCCAGTTTAGAACTAAAACATGTTCTTTTTTTCACCTCAGTTCATCTCACCTCACTTCACCTCACCTGACCTTATCTCAATTTGAACCTCTCTCCTCTCCTCTCCTCTCCTCTCCCTCCACTCCATGTTGGAAGGAGACCCTGGAAGAGGAATTCTACTGTCCTGTATTGTCCATTGTACATATGGTTTCTTGAACCTTTCTTGCTGCTTCACTCATTGTTTTTGTACTTTCCAGGATTTTTTCACTGTCAGTACAATGTAAAGTCCCTTTTGATGAAGTCTACATTTTTCCTCTTTTTTATTTCCACTTACAAATGCAACAGTAATACATGATCAATACTGAGAGCCCACAGGGAGTATGCAATTGAATGCATCATTCAGGTGCATGCTTCAAGATACATCTTATTTATTTCCTGATTTAACAAGGAGACATAACCAAGTTCCTTTCCACAATCAACTGCATATCTGTTTAGTACTGAATCTGAGATAGCTACGCATATATGTCCAGCTTGTCCAATCTATCATCCCTGGAGTCAGAAAGCAGAATCGAATAACCCCTTTGATAGCAAAATATTCATATTGCCACCAACAAACAACAATGCACTTTTTAGTAAGTGTCCAGTACACTTAATGTTTCCAGGAATACAGCTGAAATGGCTAACCCTGTTTCTGTTGGTATCAAATGCCACTATTTATTTATTTATTTGATTTGCCAATTGTTTACAAGATAATAAGTATAAGAGTATACATAGTTGTGAATACATGAAATGGGTACATATATGAAAAATAAAACAATAAGAGAAACAATAGGACAGGGACGGTAGGCACGTTGGTGCGCTTATGCACGCCCTACAGACCTCTTAGGAAAGGGGTGAGGTCAATAGTAGACAGTCTAAGGTTAAAGTTTTTGGGGTTTGGGGAAGAAACTACAGAGTCAGGTAGAGTATTCCAGACATTGACCACTCTATTGCTGAAGTTGTATTTCCTGCAATCAAGTTTGGTGCGGTTTACTTTGAGTTTGTATCTATTGTGTGCTCTTGTGTTGTTATGGTTGAAGCTGAAGTATTCACTGACAGGTAGGACATTGCAATGTATGATTTTATATACCATGCTTAAGTCAGACCGAAGACGGCGTAATTCAAGGTTTTCTAGTTCTAGAATTTCAAGTCTGGTGGCATAAGGTATTCTACAAGAGTAGAGGAGTGGAGAACTCTTCTTGTGAAATATTTCTGGACTTTCTCAATTGTGCTAATATCAGATACGTAATGTGGATTCCAGACTGATGAACTGTATTCGAGTATTGGTCTAGCAAATGTTTTGTATGCTCTGGTTAGTAGTGTGATATTACCAGAGAAAAAGCTACGTAGGATTAGGTTAACAACTCTTAATGCCTTTTTGGCTATGTAGTTGCAGTGGGCTCTAGCACTTAGATCATTAGAGGTGAGTATTCCAAGGTCCTTTACAGAGCTTGGGTCATCAACAAGTTCTTGATTATTCAGCTTGTATTTTATTTTCTGATTTTTTTTGCCAATATGTAAGACAGAGCATTTATTTGTTGAGATTTGAAGTTGCCATTTGTTTGACCATTCTGATACATAGTCAAGATCTTTTTGTAGGGTAGCAGTATTGTCTGTGGTATTGAACAGCTTTACGTCATCAGCGAAGAGAACGCAATTGCTCTTAATATGATCACAGAGGTCGTTTATGTAGAGTATGAAGAGAGTTGGTCCTAGAACACTGCCTTGGGGGACACCACTATTGACAGGTACTGGATTTGATAGGACGCTCCGATTTTGACCATTTGTTGTCTGTTTGACAGGAATGCTTCTATCCAGTTATTCAGTTGTCCAGAGATACCATAGGATTTTATTTTTAGGAGTAGTTCGTGTACCACTGAATCAAAGGCTTTACAGAAGTCTATGTAGATTGCGTCTATTGCTTTGCCCTGGTCGAGTTGTGTTGTCCATATGTTTTTGCAGTGTAAGAGTTGTAGATTACAGGATAGTTTTTTTCTGAAACCAAATTGTTTATTGGAGAGTAGGTTATTTGTCTCTAAGTGGAGGATGATGGATTGGTTAATAATTGATTCCATGACTTTACAGGTGACGCAGCATAAGGAGATTGGCCTGTAATTTTCAACTAGGCTTGGGTCTCCTTTTTGAAGATGGGGATGACTGTGGCTTGTGACCATAGGTTAGGCAAGGAGCTGGTCCTGAAAGATTTTTCAAAGATTATGCTTAGAGGTTTGGCTATTGCAGTGGATAGCTTTCTTAAGAAGTAGGCACATATTTCATCCGGTCCAATAGATAGAGATGGTTTTAGATTGCGTAGTGATTTTTCAACATTGTCTTCTGTGAAATCGATATGTATTAGATCATTATTGTTATCTGTGGTACGGCTAGGAAATACTGGGCATGATCCATTGCTGTTTACAAATACTGAGCCGAAGAATGTGTTAAAGATGTTGGCTTTAATGGTGTCGTCGTTGCAGTCTTTACCATCAGGTCCTAACAAGGGAGGGATGGACCTTGAGTCTTTTAGTTTGTTGTTTACAAAATTGTAAAAAGCACGGGTGGAATTGGTGCTTAGAAGGTTTTCCTCTTGTTTAATGTGATAATTGATGCATTCGGTCTTTATCTGGTGGCATAAATTTTTGTATCGGTTTTTGAAATTGGCAACGTGACCAGTTTTGTTTTTCCTCCAGAGTGATCTCTTTTGGATTGAAGTTTCCTTATTGATATGGGTAATCTGCTTTTTGTTTTGTTTTGGGAGTTGTTGTTGGTACATATAGTTTGATGACTCTTTTGACTTCAAGTAAAAATATGTTGTAATGGTCTTCAACAGTATTGCATCCAGTGAATAGAGATTGCCAATCCAGGGATGAGAGATCGTTGTCTATAAGATCATAGTTGCCTTTTTTGAAGTTACAATTGGGGATTACATCATTGTGGTGATTTTTGTGTGGACGTATGTTGAGACAAAAGTCAATCATATTGTGGTCACTACTGAAAAGGGTTCTTTAGTTTGTATTCCATAAATTAAATTCAAACTATTGCAGAAGATGAGATCGAGGCAGTTGTTTAGTCTAGTGTTGTTGGTTACTAGTTGTTCCAGTCCCAGATTTGTAATAGCATTGTAGAAGGTTGTGTGTATGATTTCAGTTGTACAATCATTTAGGGTCCAATCAATATGAGGTAGATTGAAATCACCAAGAAAGATAAAAGGGTATGGGCAGGATGCAGCCCATGTTAGTAATGTATTTAGCTTGTTTACATGTTCGATGTCATAATCAGGTGCTCTGTAACATAGTAAGAATCGAATTGTGATATTTAAGGATAGTTCACAGATGATGGTCTCAGGAAGAGCAAGCTCCTGGGTAACTTGGATATTTTTTAGATGTAAGGATTTTTATAGAATATAGCAACACCACCTCCTCGACGATTTTCACGATCTGATCGGTAAACATGATAGTCTCTTACTGTGGTAATGGAGTCGGGAGAGATGCATTGAGCCATGTTTCACAGACAAATATAATGTCGAGTTAGCCATATTTAGGAGGATGAGAAATTCAGGTATTTTATTCACGAGGCTTCTTGCATTGAGTAGTTTGCATTTAAGGCCGGCAGTAGTTGGAATTGAGGTAGTTGGGGCGTGCGTGCCTAGTCTTGGGTGATGGTGGATCGGTTGAGGTAGGGTTGTGGTTGAGGGTAGAAGCTGAGTATTGGGTTGCGTGGCTTACTTTTGATACAGTCAGCATGGTAGTCAATGTACAGGTCCTTCTCTCCATTGTCTAGATGGTTTTGAGTTCAATGCGGAGTGCACGGGAGCGGGCACGTTGCTGTATGGTTAGGTCAGGGCGGCAACGAAGGTTCTTATGGTTGGTGTTGGTTTTGGCGAGTGAGTTTATAGAATCAGCTGGAATTTTCATACTCAAAATTCACCATCTTCAATTATTGTACCTTACTCCCATCTTTTTTTTTGTTTTAAGGTATTAATTGAATGAATTATAATTAATTTTTATTGTATATTGTACATGGAACCTTGGTCCACATATTTTAAGCTGTTGGGCTTTTCCTGTAATAAAGCCCATCCATTTGTCCTTGCAGCCCTTTCTGAAGAAGGGAAAAAAGGAGATTAATGTTTTATTTTCTTCACATCATATCCTTGTCTAGTAAGAGCTAAGGCTAGATGATTGTCTAGCTGGCAAATATGGGTAGAGGGTGACCTTTTCTGGACAGAAACACTAGGTATGGGTGATTTCCTTGTGATATACACTCGAAAATACATATTCTGTCCATAGATCTCAGTGAAATCTATATATATATAAAAGTGAAATACCACTCATGTATCATCACAAAATCTCCAGAATCATAAAGCCTACAAACTTGAAATTTGGCACTATGTTCCTCTTGGCTTCTAGGTGCTCACTAAGAAAGGATTTTTCAAAATGACCATCAGAGTATTAGTATTTCCTATATTATTATTAACACACTCTGATGCTAAGGAGTTCTACTCCCCCTCTCCACCTGAAAAGAAACCTGTTCCAAATGCAAAACACAAGCAGAGGAGAGGAGTTTCAGTTTTAGTTTCACAGCACCAAGCAGCTTTAGTACAGAACAGTTGAGCTAATCCACGCCCAGGCTCCTTGATGTCTCCTTCTTGCTCACACAGCAAATACTGTTTCAGTTTCCAAACAGCTCTCAACTGTCTCACACACTGACAGGACGCCAGCCAGATGAATACCGATGGATGCTGGTAGGCAGAGGCAGAATTCCACCCCCTTATTTTCCTCCCCCAAAACTAAGCCCAAGCACATAGTTTCGTAGCGAAGCATGGGTATCAAGCTAGTGCACAATATTGTAATATGCTTCAATTTTCACTGTTGCAGAGGAACCTGTTTTCAAAGTCATAGCAGTGGATAAGGACCAAGAAGACACTGCAAATTCTGAAGTGGTATTTTGCCTGGTCTCACAAACCCCTGAACTAAAGCCTCTTCTTTTCACCATTGATTCCACTAGTGGCTTAATATACATTACACAATGCTTGGATTATGAGGTACAGTCCTTACAAACAAACTTACAATGATGCTTACCTGAGATCTGTATCTTGGCATGCATACTTTCCAGTAAAACCATCCAATAAAATTTGTCTGTCACCAGTGCTTGTTGATTCTGTCTTCCAGTCTTGTAGCTGAATTGCTAATGTTAATCCATCACCTTAAACCAAATGCTCATCTTAGCTTTTAGGAGTATTACGAATGAAAAGTTTAATGACACGGTAAATTGAAGGAATGTGGATAGAGTTGGTATTTGGAGCCAGGAACTTGGCTAAATTTAACTGCACGTTAGCAAATCACCGAGTTATATTGATCTATTTTCTCCTAGCTGACCCAACTTCACAATGTGAGTTGGAAGATAAAATAAGAGGTAAACACCAATGTCTGGCATACAAATCTTCTTGCAAGATAAGAGGCTAAAATGCATATTATTTATACAGATGTTACAAGATAACATTCCAATTTGCCTAACACAACGGGTTCTTCACTGGAGTTTAAACTTATGGCTATAGAATATCATGCAGATACAGAATATATTTCAGAGTGAATGCATGTAACGGATACTTTGATAGATGAATCAAAGCGATTCTTAGCTATTTGACAGAACAGAGACTTTGTGCATTAAACTCTAGCATCTCATGTAGTCTATTTAATCACCATCTTATATTTTACCACTCTATCATTATTATTCGGAGAACTGCATTTTTAGGGAGGAGTTACACAAACCACACTCTTATTTTATATTTTTTCCAAAGGTTAAGGATAATGTCAAATTTATTTTGGTAAAAAAAATCCTGTTCTTAAACTTTACTGTCATTTAGACCAATAGGAATTTCAGACTTGTGATTAGGGCTTCAGACCGTGGTTCTCCATCCTTATCGTCAACTGCAACAATCAATATTTCCATGGAAGATTCTAACAACAATTTGCCTGTATTCACTCAAGAAAATGTAAGTTGTTTAAGATTACTACTCATCATCATAATCTTTTATGACCCCATAATCCCTTGCGAGGTGGAGTCTTTATATTTTAGGTATCAGAGAATTCTTCCTTTGTTTTCCAAGTATTATGCAGACGTCCCAGAAGGTAAAACCAAAGATAATATACTTCGCCTCAAGGTGGAAGACAAAGATAGTCCTAATACACCTGCTTGGAGAGCTGAGTATACCATAAAGAAAGGAAATGAAAGAGGAAACTTTGCCATTGTGACAGATCCCAAAACTAATGAAGGTGTTTTAAGTGTTATCAAGGTAAGGCAGGCTGACAAACATAGAGATAAGATTTCTAGAGTCACTTCACTACTATATTAACCGTGGGACATGCAATGCCACTCTTCTGGATAGTATCCTATTTGGAAAGGTGCAAGAATAGTCAGAATGTATTAATGGAAACTTTTTTTGTTTTTATTAGCCTTTGGTCTACAGTACACCTTCTGAGAGAAGACTTCTCATTGTTGTGAAGAATGAAGAGTCCTTCTTTATATGCCAGAGAGGCTTTGTGAACACGAATGCTTCTCCACAATTGCCTGAAGTGTCAGTGAGCATTAATATCACTGATGAAAACAATGCCCCTCAGTTCAATCCTCCAATTCTTAAACTTTCTCAACAAGAAGGGGTGATGCCAGGAACCAAACTTGTACAATATGAAGCTCAGGATCCAGACACAGGACAACACAAAATAAAGTAAGTGTTCATGGCTGGTGTTCCTCTGTCAATGTTGCTGGAGATCTCTTGAAGTAGCTTTCATAAATTTACTCCTTAGCACAAAATCTTCATGATCCTAGTTTTTTTCAATGGCTGAAATTCAAGCACAGAATTAATTTTTCAAGTAGTTTTGCCAAACTTAAGTTACTTTTTGACAGAAGGAGCACCAATCATTATAATCACCATCACTTTTTAACTAAAACATCAAAACAACATGCATTTTGGGGGGAGGGATGTTCAACTTTTCAAAGCAAATCATGTGGACCTAATGATTTACAAGTGGGATGAATTTGCCAATTTCAGCTTGTTAAGTTTATCAGTTTTATATTTGAGTAAGATGAAAGGATCCTTTATAATATCACTAAAAATTTCAGATTTGATTAGGTTAGGAAACAATGTCATGCTGTTGATATTGCTAGAATCCAACTCCCATAATTCTTATCTATGGAAATTCTCAGTTGCTTCTTCCTCTTCTTGTGCCATATCTGTCATTGGATGTTGGTGATCCTATTTTTATCAATAGCCGCACGAAAAAGTGCTGTTGGGTTTTGTCCAAAGCAGTCCCTTAGATTTTGAAGCCATGATGTACTAAATATAATCTCAGTTGCTAAAAGAATGAGAATGACCAACTGTATACAAAGGAGTATAAATCCTTCCATTCCCCACCATCCAGTCAGAGCTGAAGAAGCTTCGTGGATGAGAAGTGAAACATCTTTAAAGAAAAACCAGAAAGTCCAGTTGCGTCTTGAAAAAACACCTTGGGGTCCCTTAATTTTTGCATGGAAATTAAATCTCATAATTATACAGTAGACTTTTTTCAGAGAAACTTTATTTTTAAGATTAAAAGTTTATTGATCTGTTCTTTAACATTCTTTGTTTACCACTCATGTTTCAAACATTTGCTTTTTAAAAGATATAAAGTAGTGTCAGATCCAGCTGGTTGGGTGACGATCGATGAAAATTCTGGAATTGTGACAGCTGCAAAAACTCTTGACAGAGAATCCCCATTTGTGAACAACAACACGTACACCGTTGTGATTCATGCCACTGATGATGGTAAGTCCATTCTCTTCGTTTATTTGTGAGTTCTTGAGTTTGGGCAAGGTAAAAGCTCAGCAAGAATTCAAAGTCATCCCAAAGTCGTCCTAATACAGTTTTGGAACTGGTTTTCTCTATGTGTGCTGTAAAAGCTGTGATGCTAGTATCTTTTTCAGAGGTAGCCTTTTCTAGACATTATACAAGTGTTCCCTAGCCCATAGGAAACACCGCTATATTTGTGATGTTTGCGTTCCTATTTGTAGAAGGTTGGATGTATGTTTCACTATGTAATGCATGTAATAGGTCAAGAAATTTAGGGTATTATTTGGATTTGAATCATTTAATCAGTTCAACTTTTTTTTTACGAAGATGGAGGAGTTTATTTTTATTGCTGTTGTTAAAAATAATAGGATGCTTTAAATACCTACAAAGGAAAATACGAACAAAGCGATAAGGGTTTCTTCCATATATTTTAAAGATGAGAATCTGTCTTAAAATGCTTTTCTGTCATAAACCATTTCTTGAAACTAGTTCAACTCTGGCCACTGAACTGTCCATTTATTTTGAAAGATGCCCGGTTGGGATGATGAATGAGGACTTTTAGAACACATAGGATTTCTATATTGATAATAGAAATGGCCTCTCAAAGACAGTGATGTGGAAAGTTTGCTGAGGAGGTCAGATGTCTACCATAATAGTTAAAATCCATCATCACATTCAGTGGTGCATTACATTTTTTCAAAACTACTTTTACCTTCCAGGTTTTGTGTTGGGCTCAAAAGACAGATAAGACCAAAAGAGGAAAAAAGAAATGTGAGGAGGAGGCAGAGGGAAAAAATCTATATATGACATAGTTGGATTTACACTGTTTAATGTATTGATTCAAATGTAAATAATGTCCCTGTTAAGAAGAATTGATGGCAGGTGATGGCAAGTGAACCAAGGCAGTCTTAGAATGGATCCCACTTGATACAAAGCATCCACAAAAGAGATCTAAAACAAGATGGATCGGTGACATCAGCAAATATTGCAGGTCCAATTGGCAAAAGAAAGCTCAGGACCATATTGGTTGGCAATATGTAGGAGAGACTTTCATCCTGCAGTGGATAAGACAATGGCTAGAATGATGATGATGATGATGAATGTCTCCATATATTTGACTGTTTTCCTCTTGTACTATATCAGGGGTATCAAACTTGATTTCATTGAGGGCCACATCAGCATTGTGTTTGATCTCGGGGGGCCAGGGTGGGCATGGCCCGCTTGATGTCACTCGTGTCGGGGGCTCCTTTTTCAGTTGTGATGGCCTCCATGCGGCCCTCCCAAGCTCTGTTTTTGCTGGCAGAGGCACCGCGGTCTCTGTTTTTGCTCTGTTTCCAGGGCAGCCCTGTGGGCCAGATCTAAGCACCTGGTGGGCTGCATCCAGCCCCGCCCAGGCCTTGAGTTTGATACCCCTGTACTATATTGTAACTAGGCGGCAACTTACAGCTTCTTCCATGATTTTTGAGAACTGCATGCAAACCAAATTATGTAGTCTAAATTATATAGTTCTGTCTCAATTTGAAGATTCTGTCCTGCTTCTGTATTTTTTTCTTTTTTTAAAAAAAATCTAAATATTGTTGTTGTTTTTCTCAGGTGTTCCACCATTAACTGGCACGGGTACCATTCAACTTTACCTTTCTGACCTGAATGACAATGCTCCAATGCTAGTTACAACATCCTTGACCATCTGTGAGGGAAATGAAACGGGTCCTTTTCATATAGAAGCTGAGGACAGAGACTCCTATCCATACGCAGAACCTTTTACGTTCCAATTGGAAGATGCCTTAGAGGGTACCGAAAAACTCTGGAGGCTGGGAGAGAGCACTGGTAAATGACTGCTAATTGGGGATTATCGTATCCTTTGATTTCACCTCTTGGCAAGGTTTCTCCTGGGAATGGAGAAAAGAAGCATTGAAGCAAGGAAGGCCTGGTCCAGTGGTGGGATTCAGGTTTTTTTTTTTACTTCTGGTTCTGTGGGCATGGCTTGGTGGGAGCAGCAGGGGAATACTACAAAATCTCCATTCCCTCCCCACTCCAGGGGGAAGATTACTGCAAAATCCCATTCCCTCCCCATCCCACTAACCTGCTTTCTACCTCCATTCTCCTGTGCAGGGCAACCAAAGAAGACCCAGCCAATCAGCTGGGACTCAGGAGGCAGAGAATAGATGGAGGCAGGGCCAGTCAGAGGTGGTAATTGCCGGTTTTCCAAACTACTCAAAATTCCCACTACCATTTCTCCAGAATTGGTCAGAATCTGCTGAATACCACCTCTGGCCTGGTCAAAAAACAAAAACCACATTCCATAATTGATACTTTATTGTTTAAGTCAGCATCCCCTAAACCTTTTGGGTGTCAGGGACTGGTTCCTTGGAGGGCAGGTTTTCCACGGATCAGGGGAGTGTGGTTTCACATGCTACCTGAATCCTGTGTGTACATGGATGACGCCGCTTGCTTACATGTCCCAGTTGCTGGCAGGCTGCAGATTGGTGCTGGTTCTTGGCTTGGAGATTGTGGATCCCTGGTTAAGCTATAATAAGGGAATCTTGAAAGCCTATTTTGAGTATCTCTGTCTGCCATTTTAGAATAAAACCAAGGTGGAATTATTTTGAGTTTCTTTCTCATATTTAGTTCCATTTCTTGACTGTGTAATCATTTCTCTAAACCTTTCCTAACAGACCTTTCATATTTCCCCAAGGTGATCTTTAAATTGCTTTGATTAACTAATCCAATGGTCTTCAAACTTGGCAAGTTTAAGACTTGTGGACTTCAACTTCAATTCCTGAGCTAACATGACTGGAGGAGGAATTCTGGGAGTTGAAGTCCACAAGTCTTAAAGCTGTCAAGTTTGAAGACCCTGAACTAGTTGATTGATTATGTTTCTTCAATCATTTTCAGCTTCTCATGATCATTTTCACCAGGCAATCTATTCCTTACCTGTTCTTTCCAGTCTCCCCAAAATACCCTCATGACCACTATAACTGAGTTCATTCTCCTTCTTGATGCCCATGCTCTTCTACTTTTCGTTTCCACTTTTTCCAGGATTAGGACCTTCTCCAGAGAACTTGGTCTTCACATATGTTTATAGTTAGTTGATTTGAGTCTGATCTGTTCTCTGCCTCCTGAGTCCCAGCTGATTGACTGGGTCTTCTTTTGTTGCCCTGCACAGGAGAAGGGAGCTGGAAAGCAGGTTAGTGGGGTGGAAAGGAATGGGGAGTTTAGAATAGAATAAAAGAATAGAATAGAATACTTTTATTGGGCAAAAGTGATTGGACACACAAGGAATTTGTCTTGGTGTAAATACTCTCTACAAACATAAAGAAAAGGTACATTCGTTAAGAATTAAGAATCATAACATACAACACTTAATGATAGTCATAGGGTACAACCAACAATCAAATCATACTAGGAAACAGTCAATATAAATCGTAAGGATACAAGTGACAAAGTTACAGTCCTACAATCACAAGTGGGAGGGGATGGGTGATAAGGAGTGATGAGAAGATTAACAGTAATAGTAGTGCACACTTTGTAAATAGTTGAACAGTGTTGAGGGAATTATTTGTTTAGCAGAGTGATGGCTTTTGGGAAAAACCTGTCCTTGTGTCTAGTTGTTCTGATGTGCAGTGCTCTATAGCATTTTTTCTGAGGGAAGGAGTTGAAACAGTTTATGTCCGGGATGTGAGGGGTCTGTAAATATTTTCACAGCCCTCTTTTTGACTTGTGCAGTATACAGGTCCTCAATTGAAGGCAAGTAATTGTTTTTTCTGCAGTATCCTTCCCCTGCCACGCCCACCAAGCCACACCCATCAAGGCACACCACACCCACCAAGCCACGCCCACAGAACTGGTAGTATTTTTTTTTTGAATGTTTACAACCATTGTGGCATCTCCATGGTCATATGATCAAAATTCATGCACTTGGCAACTGGTTCGTATTCATGAGAGTGTCCTGTAGTGTATATTGGAGGTGGTGACCCTTTGAGAGCTGAATACAATGAAATTTCATTTTAATGTATGCCAATTAGTGTACATTCAAAGTGACAATAAAGTCATTCTATTCTATTCTATTCTGTTCTGTTCTGTTCTGTTCTATTCTATTCTATTCTATTCCATTCCATTCCATTCCACTCCACTCCACTCCATTCCATTCCATTCCATTCCATGTTATTATTCTATTCTGTTCTGTTCTGTTCTGTTCCGTTCCGTTCCCTTCCATTCCACTCCACTCCACTTCACTCGATTCCATTCCATTCCATTCCATGTTATTATTCTATTCTATTCTATTCTATTCTATTCTATTCTATTCTATTCTATTCTATTCTATTCTATTCTATTCTATTCTATTCTATTCTATTCCATTCCATTCCATTCCACTCCACTCCACTCCACTCCACTCCATTCCATGTTATTATTCTATTCTATTCTATTCTATTCTATTCTATTCTATTCTATTCTATTCTATTCTATTCTATTCTATTCTATTCTATTCTATTCTATTCTATTCTATTCTATTCCATGTTATTATTCTATTCTATTCTATTCTATTCTATTCTATTCTATTCTATTCTATTCTATTCTATTCTATTCTATTCTATTCCATTCCATTCCATTCCACTCCATATTTTCTATTCTATCCTATGCTATCCTATGCTATGCTATGATGTTGCATCTTTTGCAACCTTCTGACAAGCAAAGTCAATGTGGAAGCCGGGTTCATTTAACTGTGTTGCTGCAGTGATTTACTTAACAACTGTGGTAAGGAAGATCATAAAAATGGGGCAAAACTACTTAAATATTTCACTTAGGAACAGAAATCTTGGAGGTCAATTGAGGTTGTCAGTCAAGGACTACCTATAGTAGCGTAATTAACGTAGCAAGGATGTAATAGTTGAAGTTTGGTGTCCATTTCTCCTCCTTATCTCTGTTTTCTAGATAACGCTGTCGAGCTTTTTATCCTGCAAAGACTCCCTCCTGGTGAATACTTTGTGCCATTCCTTATACGAGATTTGCAAGGGTTTTCCAGGCAAGAGACCCTGGATCTCCAGGTCTGCTCCTGTCCTAATGGGGTCACTTGCGAGCAACGTTATTCATTGAAAACTGTATCACTGAGTCTCAGCGGAGGAGCAGTGGGCATAATTATGGTTGCATTTCTATTACTGTCATGTGAGTAATGTGATGGTTATTGTCTTGTTATTTTGACTTGTGGAAGAGCAATAAACCAAGGATTATGGTTTGTGTGACGTCTAGGTAAGCCGGGGTCCCCAAACTTGGCAACTTTAAGACTTGTGGACTTCAACTCCCAGAATTCTCCAGCCAGCATAGCTGAAAGTCTCAAAGTGGCCAAGTTTGGGGACCTCTGAGATAAGCCATAGATGATTATTTCCTACTTCATTTAGCCATTCCCACTGTTCGGAGTTATACTAATTGGGAATCATCAATCATCCTCTGCCATCAAATTTAGTAAGCCAGATTTCAGAAGAATTGTAATTGGTTATGATGTGTAAAGTAGACCGCATCTTTTATTTAATTATAATTTATTTTCACGCTCTAATTCTATATACCAACTTTTGTATCCTAGATTGTTCTTAAAATCACTTTATAGTCTGCTTTTGGGTAGTTGAGGAGCTTTACAGAGAGCGGTATTAAAATGTTAAGTAAATCTTGGGCAAGTTCACATTGTGGTAAAGTGGGAATTTAAAACTGGGTTTTTGAGCAAACAGTAATGACCTTGACTAAGGTTTACACAATTCTAGCATAATAGATAAATAGAGTAGTTTGATACCCATGCAAACCAACTTACAACGGCTTCACTCAGGCCTGTATATGGATTGTTATGTGACATAGGGATGAAATTGTGAAACAAGCCAGTATAAGAAAATGGCTTGTTTCCAGAAGATCAAGATCATTTGAACTATAACTGGGCAAGAATGTTATATACCTCCTCTTTATTATTCTCCTTAACCTATATTAGGCTTTGCTTTGAATAGTGCTGGAATCACCTCATTTCAATAACGGATTCCTTTTGAAACATCCAGTTTTCAGAAGTTCATTCTTCTTCGGTTGAAGGGGAAAAGTCCAGTACTTGACAGATGCAACCATTGGCAAAGACTCTCATCCTCAATTTAAAAGTATGCTGTCCCATCTCCTTATGACATAATCTGGTCTCCCTTTCTTCTATGGTTCCAAGGATTCTTAGAATTAGCAATCAAAACACTTTAGGATGCTGTTCTGCCTTCTCCCCCTCTATTCCCATAATGCATATTTTATTGTAAGAAAAATAAGAGGAAAAGGCAGGAAAACAAAGGGAAGCGATGGCCCAAGAAAAAAAGTTTTTACTGAAACAGTCCTACTGGGCAGAGACCCAACTAAGATGTGAGCAGGTAATAAGATACTTGAGAAGGGTGTTGAAGAGATGAGGGGTTCCTTAGTGCTCTCTGAGCTGGCTTGTTTTCTTGCAGAAGTTTCATTACTCAAACTGAGTGGTGCAGTGGTCTAGAGGTAGAGCTCTCACCTCACAATCAGGAGGCTGTGAGTTCGATCCTAGGTAGAAGCAGATATTTCTCGCTCTGGGTATGCTGAGAATATATCTGGTGACAAAACAACAACTCTGCATTAGCAACAGGAAGGGCATCCAGCCAGTAAACACTCAGCTCCATTCAGTTGCCCAGATTTCACCCTGCAAAGGATTTTGGGGTCGTTAAAAGAAGATGATGTTTCATGACTCAAATTAGGTAACATCATTAGTGCTTGTAAGTAGTACGGTTTGCTGTCAGTTTATATTGACAGCAAACCACACTCCTTAATAGCACTGATGATGTTATCTAGCTTGGGTAATGAAATGTCTACAAGAAAACAAGCGAGCTCAGAGAACACCAAGAACCCCTCATTTCAATCCTGAGCTACAAATGTTGTCCTTTATTGGTGCTGAAGACAGTTGTCGACATTGCTTGTTTACCCTTTCTCTCTATGCAGTGGGCCTGGCGCTCCTGTTGTGTTCCTGCATCTCTGAAGAGAAGGAAGCACCTACATTCATTCCATACGAAGCAGGCAACCAATCCCTGATCCACTACAATGAGGAGAGTGAACATGTTTTGGTGAGAAATAATATCGTTGGCTACTTTCCTTGACATTTTACGGGACTGATCCTAGATTTCTAGCATAAGCCTTGTGCATCGTACTCTAAAGGAGATTTCATTGAGTTTCAATGCGATGTAAGTCAAAACAAGTATTAGTACGCCAGATTTTAAAGTTTTGTCAATTGCAGCTATCCCAAAATACTTTTTTTTTTTACTTTATCCATCTGCCTTGTCGTAACTTTTAGAATGTACCTGACTCAGGGAACCAAGGAACAGCATCCTCAGTATATGCAAAAATTGCGAAGGAGAAACCACAAGCTCTTGAGGTAACTGGAACGGAGCGTCACCCTTTCTGCAGGTCATCCAGCGCTTACAGAAATTATCCAATAAGGAGTGATGTGCAGCAGCCAGAATGAAATGAGTAACATGATTCCCACTCCAACACTAGTGCCTCCTTCCCACCCTTGTCCGAGGCACCCCTAATCTTGACTTTAAAAATGGATTGATGTGCTTTTGGATAGAAAACATGACTGTGAGCATTTGATCAACCAGGATTCATCTGATTTTTTCCCGCTATTTCTTGAACTGGTCTACAAGCATAGAATATTACTACTGTTTTACCAATTAGAGTGGTTTTGGCCCCAGACGTAGGTAGTTCTAATCTTTTTGACAGACTCTTGATGAATGTATCTTTCTTTTTCTTTTTAGTTCATTACGATTTATTTCATCTATATTTGGCAAGAAATCTAGGGATACATTTTTAAAAGGTTGCAAATCAGTTTTAAAAGTACGACTCTTGTTAGTTTCACTGGATTCTCTTTTTTTGTAAATATTTTTTTTTTTTATTACAAAAACAAAAAATAAAACCATCTTTCAGTTATACAGTGTGTCATCTGGATACATATATCTTGTGCACATATTAATATTTGTATACATTTCTTACTAAGTTTACATTCACATTGTAGCCTATTCAGCATTATTTATCATAATATAACATTATTACAGTATCATTTAATTTCTTACTTTATTTTCCAGCCATCCATAAGATAAATCCCATATCTTATAATAATCTATTTCTTCTTGTTCTCTAATTGCCAGTGTTAACCTACTCATTTCTGCACATTCCAGTATTTTCTTAATCACCTCCTCCTGCATCGGAACTTTTTCATTGTTCCAATTTTGAGCAAATACAATTCTAGCTGCTGTTAATGTATGTATAATTAAGTATGTTATTTCTTTACTATAGGTCTTGGGTAAAATCCCCAATAGAAATATCTCAGGCTTTAAGTCTATCTGTTGTTTTATCATCTTTTCCAACCATATGAATGTATCTTTCTTGATGAATGAAGCTTTTCTTTTTATGTGCACTGAGACAGTGGTGGTATTCAGCAGGTTCTGACCAGTTCTGAAGAACCGGTAGTGGAAATTTAGAGTAGTTTGGAGAACCAGCAAATGCCACCTCTGACTGGAGATTTTACAGTATCCTTCCCCTGCCACGACCACCAAGCCACACCCGCAGAACCGGTAGTATTTTTTTTTTAAATTCCACCACTGCACTTGAGAGCATATGCACCAAGACATTCATTCATTTATTTATTCATTCATTCATTTAAAGACATAGTAGTATAGGGATCTGAGTCAGATGCTTCAATTCACCTATCATTGGGCACAATTATACCAAAATTAGGATTATTTACCTTCAAACTTTACCCTCAAACTAACCTCTATAGACTTCATCCCATTCCTAAGAGGTCTGCAAGGGGCATGCATAAGCGCACAATCATGCCTACCATCCCTGTCCTATTGTCCCCAATTATTAGTTACTATTTCATGTATTTAAACTTATGTTTATTCTTATTTCTATTATAAGTGTTTGACTAAATAAACAAACAAACAAACAAATAAATAAATAATTTTGTGTAGAATAATTCCTTTAATCCTGCAGTTGTATCTAAGAAAGGTTTATCCACCAGAACTCCTTTTAACTCCCCCCCCCATTTTTTAGCTATGAACAAGAGGTAGGACGATTCAATATCACGCCCAATTTCTTTGGCATTTAGCAGTAACAACCATAGAAGTGGTCAGAGAGTGGCAAAAAGACAAAACTAGGATTGTGCCATCATGATGCAAGACACACCCTTTGGTAACTATATTCGGACATCGCTTATGTGCCTCAAAGTGGTGGAGCTTGTGATGTTGTAGAGTGTCACTGCTTCTAACATTTGCTATTATTAAGAGGTATCATCTGCCTTTCCTCTGACTAGTCATGACTGAAGGTGAGAAGAAGACAAATGTCATAAGTATTCAGCTGCCAGATAGGACAGACCTAGAGGAGATGGTCTTCAGGGAGATAAATATTTTATTGAGAATTCTTCTAATGATTCTAGATCCTAAAATATCCAAAACATAAAACGTGAGATGTAACTTGATTATTTATAAGTAGCATAGAATAACAGAAGGGACCTTGCAGGTCTTCTAGCCCAACCCCCTGCTTAGGCAGGAAACCTTATATCATTTCAGACAAATAGTTGTTCAATCTCTTCTTTAAAACTTCCAGTGTTGGAGCATTCACAACTTCTGGGGGCAAGTTGTTCCACTGATTAATTGTTCTAACTCTCAGGAAATTCCTCCTTAGTTCTAGGTTTGCTTCTCTCCTTGATTAGTTTCCACCCATTGCTTCTTGTCCTGCCCTCAGGTGCTTTGGAGAATAGCTTGACTCCCCCTTCTTCGTGGCAGCCCCTGAGATATTGGAACACTGGTATCCTGTCACCCCTAGTCCTTTTCATCAAACTAGACATACCCAATTCCAGCAACCGTTCTTCATATGTTCTTCATATAATAAATTCTGTATTTCCTTTTGTTCTCTAAAGAATGTCTCTGCAGTGATGCAAATGAATCCTATAGAAAACCAACAACATCCTAATGGAAACGTAACCTCTCCCTTCAACACTATCAAAGCTTGGAATCAGGTTAGATAAATCATGTGAATTGGGATTAGATATTTATTGGTAGAGTGGGAGGCAATTAATGCTTTTCTGAGTCTTTCTGAACTGCAAGGTAGATGGGATTGTATTACAAACAGGAACCAGAGTTGTTAATACCCCTTTGTTCAATGGTGGAATAGATTCTTTCTTTCAATAACAGAATACAGCATAACAGAGTTGGAAGGGACCTTGGAGGTCTTCTAGCCCAACCCCCTGCTTAGGCAGGAAACCCTATACCATTTCAGAAAAACGGTTGTCCGATGTCTTCTTAAAAACTTCAAGTATTGGAGCATTCACAACTTCTGGGGGCAAGTTGTTCCACTGATTAATTGTTCTAACTGTCAGGAAATTTCTCCTTAGTTCTAGGTTTGCTTCTCTCCTTGATTAGTTTCCACCCATTGCTTCTTGTCCTGCCCTCAGGTGCTTTGGAGAATAGCTTGACTCCCCCTTCTTCGTGGCAGCCCCTGAGATATTGGAACACTGGTATCCTGTCACCCCTAGTCCTTTTCATCAAACTAGACATACCCAATTCCAGCAACTGTTCTTCATATGTTCTTCATATAATAAATTCTGTATTTCCTTTTGTTCTCTAAAGAATGTCTCTGCAGTGATGCAAATGAATCCTATAGAAAACCAACAACATCCTAATGGAAACGTAACCTCTCCCTTCAACACTATCAAAGCTTGGAATCAGGTTAGATAAATCATGTGAATTGGGATTAGATATTTATTGATAGAGGGGGAGGCAATTAATGCTTTTCTGAGTCTTTCTGAACTGTAAGGTAGCTGGGAGTGTATTATAAGAAGAGGAACCAGAGTTGTTAATACCCCTTTGTTCAATGGTGGAGTAGATTCTTTGTTTCAATAATAGAATACAGCATAACAGAGTTGGAAGGGACCTTGGAGGTCTTCTAGTCCAAGCCCCTGAAGGAACTTCGTATAGACCCCATACCAGAGGTCTCCAACTTCCAGAATTCTCCAGCCAGCTGCCAAGTTGGAGCAGATGCTGGAGGTGTTGGACAAGTGACCCAGAAATTGCCCAGTTCTGTATTACACAATTAATGAAATCCTTCCTCTCACTGTTTCCAATAGCTTTGGATGCATCCATTTAGAACAGGTGGCTGGGCATTGATGTGTTTGAAAGCAAAGTGATAAAATGGACAGGTGGGTTTTAAGTTGGAGTTGACTGTGGCTTTTTTTCTTTCTTTCCGTAGCTGGAGCCTTTGAACCATCAGAACATTAAAACATACAAGATAAATCCACTTGAGAAGATTTCAGAAATAGTAGCTGTTGCCTTGAAACAAGTAAGCCAACTGCAGAACAAACAGAGGATTCCTTTTCCCAAATACTTAGAATGGCAAAATATAGGATATGTTTTGAGCATGGGCTCAACCACCAGATTTAAGGTTTCCTTGTGGTTTCCCCTGCTCAGTCAAATTACCAGTGATTTCTTTCAGGTTGCGAAAGATAAAAGTAGATATCTATTTTGGAAGTGAATTGCTTCTTTGTCACATGAAGAAAGCTGGGGTTTAGAGGTTAGGATTGCAGCTGCTAGATAGGAAGATTTCTGTAGAATGAACTTCTGTAGAGTTCATTCCTTTCCATCTGCCATTCTCCATATGAAATGCCACTCAGCACCATCCCTGATCCCACTCTTAAAGCATTTTTTTTTTCTTTTTATGACCCTTTGTTTCGGGGTGACTGAGTGGAACTGAGTATTTATTGGCCGGATGCCCTTCCTGACACCTATACAGAGTTCACAGCAGATATTTTCTCTTTGTGCTCTGATAGAAAAACATTTGCCACTGCCTAAAACTCTCAGCCTTCTGAGTGGGAGGCAAGTGCCTTTACCTCTTAGGCCACCGTGCTTCTCCCACCCTTAAAGCGATAACCAACGGAGAAGTGGGAAAGCTCCTGGCTGTGACCTCAAACCTTCAGAGTAACTGAAGGGAAACTTCTAATTGGTGTGACCCTAAGTGGCTTGAAGCAAAACATTTTCAAGAAAAAACAAACCAGAAAATCCAGTTTCCTTTTGGAAAAATACTTTTGGGACAACCATGAATGGATGATTGAGAATCTCCATAGATAATTGGTAGGACCATCTTCTCATCCACAATACCAGTTACCCCCTACCCTTTGAAATATTCTCTCCCCCAGAGCTGAGCTAAGCCCCTCCCTCTTTTGGCTTTTTAAAAAGGTGTTAAAACATGGCTCTGTGGCCTTGTGAGGGGAGCTCAAGGGACCATGCAACCATGGGGCTGGTTGGTGCTCTGAGAGCCCTCCCTTGGCCTAATTAATTTTTAACGGCAATTTATTATTCTTGCCTCCTTCTAAAATTTTAATTCTAACATTTTAGTTTTTAAACAACGTTTTTCTATTTTAACATTTGATTGTATACCGGCAAGAGAGGATTGTATATCCTCTCCAAGGAAGATGGGCAGTTCAGAAATGTGATAAATAAACAAACAAATAAATAAATAATGTTATTCAAATGTGATGTGGCTGGCGCCATTTTTGCCAAGATCAGCAAGAGAATCAAGGCTAGTCAGGACGGTTTTCACTCCACAGTGGAAAAAAGTAATTTCCCACCCACCCCCATACTTGCCATCATGAAGTTTTTAAAACTAAAACTACATTCCCATGCTCGATTTGTGACCACAATTGGCCCCAAATTTTGTTACGAAGCGAGACAGTTAAGTGAGTTTTGTCTCATTTTATGGCCTTTCTTGCCACAGTTGTTAAGTGAATTACTGCCATTGTTAAGTTAGTAACCCGGGTGCAGAGTGAATCTGGCTTCCCAATCGTCACAAATTCATGCCAGTTGCCAAGCATCTGAATTTTAATCATGTGACCATGGGGATGCTGCAATGATTATAAGTGCAAAAAACAGTCATTTTCCATGCCATTGTAACTTCAAACGGTCATAAATGGATGGCTCTTAAGTCAAGAACTACCTGTAGTGCACAGCTTTGTGATTAGGTTCAACAGTCTAAATCCATGATGGCGAACCTATGGCATGCGTGCCGGAAGTGGCATGCAGAGCCATCTCCACTGGCACGTGAGCCGTCGCCCCAGAGCAGGTCCACTGCAAAGGCGCATGCACTGCCAGCCCGCCAGCTGATTGTCAGGTAGCTGCTGCGCATGTGCGGGGGGCATGGGGCATGCAGGAGATGCATGTGCATGCTCAGAAATGCATGGTTTGCATCGGGTGGGATTCAAATTTTTAACAACCGGTTCTGTGGGAGTGGCTTAGGTGGTGGGCGTGACTTGGTGGTCATGTGACTGGGTGGACATGGCTTGATGGTCATGTTATTGGCTGGGTGTGGCCAACTCAATATCACATTGAGGCATGCATCTCCTTGCCTGGCCTCTCATGACTGTGGGGATGCTGCAACAGTCGTAAGTGTGAAAAATGGTCATAAGTCACTTTTTTCAGTGCCATTGTAACTTTGAATGGTCACTCCACACAAGCAAAGTACCAGCAAAGGAGGGGGAAAAAAAACTCCAGAGATCTTCCTGAGACAGGAAGTCTAGTCCTGCCAAGAATGTAATAAGGGTTAACGGAGAGGCAGTTTCTGTAAGCAACACCACAATGTTTCCTTCCTGCCTTCCTTACAGGATTAGGCCAGTAATTTCTTCTAACAACCGGTTCTCCGAACTGCTTAGAATGTTAACAACCGGTTCTAGTGAATAGGTGTGAACTGGTAGAATCCCACCTCTGGTTTGCATGGGGGCTCACATGCACACAGGCAGAAATGTGTGGCGTGCATGTGGAGTGTTGTGCATGCATGTGCAGGGGGCGTGGGGTCCCCCACGTACATTGTCTTATGGGTGCTGGCACTTGTGCACGTACCCACATGTGTGCTTGCACACTTTGGCATGCAAGGACGAAAAGGTTAGCCATCACTGGTCTAAATGTTTACTTTCTTTCTTTGCAGAAATGTGAAGACATGGCCAACATGGAGGATAATATAGTTTCTTATGCGCCATGTGTTTATGCAAGTGAAGGAGCATTGGAAAAAAACTATTCTTCCTGGTCCCTTTCCATCCTAGAAGATGACAAAAACAGCCTGCCTGAAGATTTCCTGGGTGTCCTGGAACCTAGATTTATTCCTCTTGCAAAAATATGCAGTAAATGATTGTCATTTTTGGCCTCTTTTTAACAAGATTTTTCTAAATTAATTTACCACAGGACTTCTTTTATATGCTAAAGAAAGGTTTTATATGCTCCAGAAAGCAAACGGCAAATGCCTATTGAGTGAATGAGAGAATAAACTCATTCTGAGGACTCATGTTCAGGTCATTAGAAAACTTTTTCTTTGAGACTAGATGGAGTCTGTGGAGAGGTAGAAGATAAGTTCCAATTTTAACTGTTCAGTTACGGCATCATTCATTTGTCCTCCATGATTGACTGCTTACCCATAGCCATCTTGAGTCATTATTTATGTGCAGTGAGAATCTTATGTGCAAAAAGATGGAAACATGCTGATTCCCACAATGGAAGATTGGATGGTAAAAGTGATCGAAGTATCAAAACTGATTTTTGGCAGAGGTAGCAAAACTGATCGTTTTAATTAGAGAGAAGAATTTGTCTAGTTTCATTCTACTTGGAAAGTGTTTCTGGACTTTTTCCTCCAATTCTGAACAAAAAAAAAGATTATTTTGATTTTAGGTTTTTTTAAAAAAAAGTTTTATTGTTTTTAAGACAAATATAGACAAACACAACATAAAAACATCAAGCCATCTTCCATACATATACATACAGTGTGTCGGTTGGTTTACAGATTGTTTTGTGCTTTCACTTCATAGTCTTCACTTACAATTACATTGTATATGTTCTCATATTGTCAATCAAATATTCCTAAATACATTAATATCATTGTTAATCAATCATTTGACTATACTATTATTCAAGATAATCCATATTTTACTTAATTTGTTTTATAGCAGTTCATATTATCATCTCAAATCTATCCTATAATCATTTTGTAGATATAATAAAAATAATACATCTTTATATATTCATTATATTCTAAAAATCTACATATTTCATTACCATGTTTTATTGTCTAACCATTGATAGAATAGATCCCAAATCTTATAAAATTGTTTATCTTCTTGTTCGCTGATTTCAAATGTCAGTCTACTCATTTTAGCACATTCCAATATTTTCTTAATAACTTCCTCCTGTGTTGGTATTTTCTCATTTTTCCAGTTTTTAGCAAATACAATCCTAGCCACTGTTAATACATTTACAATCAAATATTTCAATTCCTTACTGTATATTTCAGGTAAAATTCCCAATAAGAATATCTCTGATTTCAAGTCTATATGCTTTTTTGTCCTTTTTTCCAACCATTTGTGGATTTTAGTCCAATATTTTTTAGCATCTGCGCACATCCACCACATATGGTAATGGGTGACAGTGGGCACCCTTGTCTTGTTCCTTTTCTTACATTGTGGCTATTCTGCCTTAGCTATTTTGCCATAGAATAAATTTTGCCCAGCACGTACACCACTCAGGGCAAATTCCACTGAAACTGACAGGATTAACTACAAAAGTCTGTGTCAGCTAGAAACTGTGTATTTGGTATTAAGACATGTCTACCTGAAAACTATCAGTCATGTAGTTTGCTCCTTGTGTCACGTATCTTGGTTGTAATGATTAACCCTGTGACTTCTTTGTTTCCTGCAATCACCCCCGCACCCCCATCTTTGGAATCAGCACAATAAAAGGGGACAGCGCAAAGCAATCGGGCCGCCGGGACAATTCCATCTGCCCCAGGCGCAATGTGTTTCCTCACCTAAAGAAACTGTTTGTTTTGTGTCTTTTTCTTTGTGCCTTGGCACTCACCCTCGCGAGGGCTCCGCTAAATTATTTCTTGAAAGGAATTCAGCAACAGACTGGAGAATTGAATCAACGGACCGGTCGCTCGACGCGACAACTTCGATCCTTCGATTCGTCCGGGATCCTTCAATTTTCTAGTTTCACGGTGTGACTTCTGTCTAGGGGTGCATCGCCTTCACTCCCATTTCTACGCACCTGGCAAAGGCTCCGTACGAACGTAAGTAATGGGCTCCTCACTTTCCAAGGTTTCGTCAGGACATAGGGACGAACTTTACGATTTGGTGAAGAAGGCTAATTCCTTTCAAAAAATCAATGGTACCACTGTGTACCCTATTTCTAAGAAATCTTTAAATAAATTTATAATTTACATAGAGGCACATTGTCCAGCCTATCCCTCTGCGGGAACTCTCCGCCATTCTCTATGGGAAAGATTAGGGAAATATCTACACGAAATTCCTAGAGCTCCCATGGATATACTCATTTCTTGGAGAGCGATAATGGCTGCTATAACCACTGTTTATCCGCCTTCTACTCTTCCTGAAACCTCTTTTTCCCCTGTTTCCTCTGATTCCCCTTCTCCTTTAAAAACTACTAAGCCTCTTGCGGCTCATCTTGACACAATTTCTTCCTTACCACCTCCGTATCCTGACATTTCTTTCCCTTCTCCTTCCGCTCCTTCTTCTCTTCCTGACCCTTCTCCGATGAAACCTGTGGGAGGTATTATAACTAATCTTTTGTCATCACCTCTGCCTTTAGAAACAGAAGATCCTTCTGCTTATCCTATGACTATTATCCCTGGTGCAGCGGGAGGCAATGTTCACAGCAACATTGAGTTTAAAGTTTTAAAAAATATAAACGATGCAGTTACAGCTTATGGATTACACTCTCCTTATACTCGGGAATACTTGATTCTTTGGTCACCGCTAATACTGTTATGTTACTTTATGACTGGAAAATGCTTTTCTCTATGCTTATGACTCCGGCGCAATATGTTGTGTGGCAATCTGAATATGAAAAAGGTGTTGAGGCTGAAATTCGTAGGGGTTTGCCTGCTGGCGTAACTGTAGATCATTTAATGGGAAAAGGTCAATCCTCTACTCTAGCACAACAACAAAATTCCCCCGTCGCAGTTTTGCCATTATTCATATGTGTGCTATGAATGCCTTAAAGCAAGTGGATGATTCAGATTCGCAGTCCACCCAAGCATTTTTGAAAATTATGCAAAATCCTGATGAGCCATATGCTTCATTCATCAGTCGCCTTCAGACAGCCCTAGATCGACAGATAGATAATTCTACTGCCAAACAAGAGTTACTTATAAAATTGGCTTTTTCCAACGCAAATCATGACTGTCAAAAATTCTACAGCCAGTCGCTAATAAGCCAGGCGTGACATTGGCTGAGTTTTTACAACTCTGTAGAATTGTAGGAACAACCACTCATAAAATGAATACGCTTGCTACTGCTATCACTGCTTCATTACCGGATCCTAATTCCGCCTCCACTTCTCCTCCCGATGCTTTCGCTGTAACACGCAACGGCAATTGTTTTAACTGTGGCAAGCCCGGACATTTTAAAAATCAATGTCGTATGCCAGGGGTGGGGCCGCTCTTCCTGGCCAAACCAGAGGTCCACCTCCCTCATCTAAGCCACAAACCATCTGTCCTCGCTGCCGGAAAGGCTATCATTGGGCTTCACAATGTCGTTCTAATCCTCCTCTCGCTCAGCCTTCGGAAACTAATTGAGGGGTCTTCAGCTAACCCCGCCACAAAGGCTGAATTACCTGCCACAACATTTCCTGTTGTGCTGTTAGAGGATCTTGTGTATGATGATCCTGGCGCTGTTTTTACTCTTCCTTTAACTACAACGCTTTTCAAACCTCTGCCTCCTTCCACACCTGTCTTACTTATTCCCAATTCTTCCCTTACCATAGAGGGTGTGGTTGCTGCTCCTTACTTATATGATTCTTCTGCTCTTAATAATCTTGCTTTGGCTGCAATAGGGGATCGTTGCTTTTCTTTAAAAAAGGGGACAGTAGTGGCTACGCTTATAATTTTGCCTCTTTTTGAACCTCTCTCCTTGTTTGCATTACAGCAGCCTGTCCAAGCTTCAAAACCCACTCTTTCTGTCACACTCAATGGTCGCATTTTTGATGGTCTGATTGACACCGGTGCAGACGTTTCTGTTATTCGTTCCTCTGAATGGCCCTCTTCTTGGTCTCTCACAGAAACTTCTTCAGTGCAGGGCGTAGGTGGGGCCCAAGCTGCTAAGGTCAGCTCTCATTGGCTCTCTGCTTCTACTAAGCATTCTACCTTAACTGCTTATCTTAAACCCTATATCCTTCCTCTACATTGTAACCTCTGGGGACGTGATTTACTCTCTCAATTTCAGGCTTATATTCAGCTACCATAGTTTTTCTATCTAAATGTCTATTTCTAATTTATCCCTTACTCTTAAAACCTCTATTCCTGTTTGGGTGGATCAATGGCCTCTCACCAAAGAAAAATTGGAGGCTTTACATCTTCTTGTCCATCAACAGTTAACAGAGGGACATATTGAATCATCCACCAGTCCTTACAACACCCCTGTCTTTGTCATTAAAAAGAAATCTGGCAAATGGCGCTCCTTAATGATCTCAGGGTCATTAATTCCATTCTTCAGCCCATGGGACCATTGCAGTGTGGCCTGCCTAATCCTAATTTGATCCCAGCTGGATTTGATCTCATAATAATAGATTTAAAGGACTGTTTCTTTTCCATACCTCTGGCACAAAAAGATAGGATCATCTTTGCCTTTACAGTACCAGAGCTTAACAACTCTAAACCCACCTCTCGGTATCAATGGAAAGTTCTTCCACAAGGTATGCTAAATTCACCAACTATGTGTCAATTTTTTGTCAATGAGGCTCTGCGGCCTTATCGATCTCAATTTCCTAGTTTTCTTGTATATCATTACATGGATGATATCTTAATCACTGCCGATGGGCCAAAGGGGACGGTCCTGTTAGTGTTTGGGGATTAACCCCTAGCAGAGTATTGCAGCAGTAGTCAAGCCAGGCAGCCAAACGAGAGTGGAAGGGCCCCAGAGTATACACACACTGAACACAAACACTGTTTGTAGTTTAAATAGTTTTTAATCCATTTAGAGTTTAAAGCATTGTCATTCAGTCCATTAAGTCATTCACAGTATTTCCATCCAGTAAGACTCACTAGTATAGTCCAAGTTAAGAGTCCTTGCAATATCTTTATCAGCCGATAAAGATATTTTCTCCTCCTCCGGTGTCTCTCTCCAGAGGAACAAACGCTGGATATTCAGCAAGAAGTTCAAACAGTAGAACAGTAGAATTACGCAGTAAATCAGCAAACAATAGCAGACAGGAACATCTCAGTCACAGGCACAGTTACAGTCACAGTAAGACACAGTTAGTCGCAGTAACACACAGTTAGTCGCAGTAACACACAGTTAGTCGCAGTCACAGTAAGCTTTCCAGCTTCTAATGCTTCCTTATATTGTAACTTCTAACCGCACCCTTAATCGGCTAATTGCCTGCAGCATTGTGCTTAAAGTGATAAGCACTTAAACCATGATATCTAAGTTTTATATATTTATTCACCCAAACCATATTTGGTATCAATGTTATACCTAACAGTCCAAAAACCTTCCCGATCCTCTTGACCACATTAGCAAAAGCAGGGTTACATATAGCACCTGAAAAAATCCAGTCTCACTACCCGATGCAATATTTAGGCCACAAGGTTTTAGCTTCCACAGCATCTCCACATATCCCTTCACTCACACTTCCCCAGCCAACCACGCTGGTCCAATTACAGCAGTGCTTGGGGTTATTAATTGGGCTCGACCATATCTTGCTCTAACCACACATATGCTATCACCACTCTTTCAAGCACTAGTAGGATTGAAAAATCCAGCAGATAAGGTCTATCTTTCAGATCAGCACCTAGAGGCTTTACAACAAGTAAACACAGCCCTAGCCACCCGATGGGTAAACCGTGCACTCACAGACACACCACCTTCTCTTGCTATCCTTTCCACTCATCAACTACTGACTGCAATAATTGTCCAAATATCAGATGCAAGAAATCTTCATATCTTGGAATGGCTACACCTACCACACACTCCAAAAACATCTATTTTTACTAGAGCAGCGCAAATGGCCTCTCTTATAGAAAAAGGGCGTAAGAGAACCAAAGCCCTGATGGGAATGGATATTTTTACATTGTATATTCCTTTTAAGATCACTCAATGGGAACCTCTTTTTCAGACTTCCACAACCCTGCAGGACGCTTTGGAAGATTGGTGTGGCCAAGTGTCGTGCCACCTTCCCTCTGATTCACGACTGCAGGTGTTGCGGACAGTTCCTTTTGTTTTACAATCACCTTTTGTCCAACAGCCATTGAAGGAAGGCTTCACTGTATTTACTGATGGTTCAAAAATATTGGAGCATGTACATGGTACGAAAATGCTCAATGGCATAAATGTTTAACTACTTCACAAACATCAGCACAACAAGCTGAATTAGCTGCCTTCCTATTGGCGTTGTCTCTTTTTCACAACAACCTTTAAATGTAATATCTGATAGCATGTATGTTACCTAGATGGTTGCTCATATTTTCGATGCATATATCTCCCCTGTTACCCCTCCCTCTCTCATGACACTTTTTTTGCAGCTTCAGACCCTGTTGAAAAAACGAGGGAAACCCTTATTTGTAGCCCATATCAGAAGTCATCAGCAATTGCCTGGATTCCTAGCAGAAGGCAATCATATGGCAGACGAGGCTTGTAAAATTATGGCCTCCTCCCCTTCTCCAACAGCCTTCACCTGGGGAGAGTCATGATTATTTTCATCAAAACAGGAAAGCCCTAGTGCGACAATTTGGAATTACATATCAAGAAGCCACGGCAATAATTCAACAATGTCCAACATGTAGCTTGCAGGCCAAAGGTATCCTCGAAGGCGTTAATCCCAGGGGTACTCAAGCCTGTGATACGTGGCAAATGGATATCACTCATTATCCTCCCTTTGCTCCCTGGAAATACATTCATGTATCAGTAGATACTTATTCAGGGTTTATTATAGCTACATTGCAAAGAGGAGAGGCTACCAAAAATGTTATTAATCACTGTATTCGAACATTCGTAACGTTGGGATGTCCAAAAATTCTCAAAACAGATAATGGTCCTGCTTATGTCAGCTCTCCCTTTGCTGAGTTTTGTCATAAATGGGCCATCACCCATAAGTTTGGTTTACCCTTCAACAGCCAAGGTCAAGCGATTGTGGAGAGATCGAACCAAACTTTGAAACAGGCCTTGATCGGCACTTGGGGAAAAAAAGGCTCAGGCCCCGAACCTCCCAACGTTGCAAAATATCTTAAATGTTTGTCTTTATACTCTTAACTTTCTCAATCTTACTGGCTCTCCTCCTGCCACGGCGGCTTCCCGCCACTTCACCAAGCCAGTAGTTCCCTCTTCCTGTCCTCTTGTCTATTTCAGACAGCTTCCAGATCCTGCGTGGAAAGGTCCTGCACAGCTCATCACCTGGGGAAAGGGTTACGCTGCTGTCCAACTTCCTGATCGAGTGCTTTGGGTTCCTGCTCGCTGTGTCAGACCTTACCATGGCAAACCTGACTCTGATCCTAATCTTTCTTCTGATATCGATACTTCCTGTCTTTTCTCAATTTAGGGCATCTCCTGATGCTATTTTTGCTTTCCTTGCTGACACTGTTACCTTTGTTTTTAAAGATAATCTCCTTCCTGCATGTAATTATGTTTTCCAACACAACGGTCGTTTCCTTCCTCCTACTTCTGACATAACTGTTCACTATTGTTAGGGTTTGGGGATTAACCCCTAGCAGAGTATTGCAGCAGTAGTCAAGCCAGGCAACCAAAGGAGAGCGGAAGGGCCCCAGAGTATACACACACTGAACACAAACACTGTTTGTAGTTTAAATAGTTTTTAATCCAGTTAGAGTTTAAGCATTGTCATTCAGTCCATTAAGTCATTCACAGTATTTCCATCCAGTAAGACTCACTAGTATAGTCCAAGTTAAGAGTCCTTGCAATATCTTTATCAGCCGATAAAGATATCTTCTCCTCCTCCGGTTTCACTCTCCAGAGAAACAAACGCTGGATATTCAGTAGAATTACGCAGTAAATCAGCAAACAGTAGCAAACAATAACAGTTCAGTCACAGGCACTCACAGTCAGTAATCTCAGTTAGTCGCAGTGACACACAGTAAGTCGCAGCAGCACACAGTTACAGCCAGTAACAGTAACTCACAGTTAGTCACAGCAAGACACAGTTAATCGCAGCAGCACACAGTTACAGTCACAGACAGTAACTCACAGTAAGCTTTCCAGCTTCTAATGCTTCCTTATATTGTAACTTCTAACCGCACCCTTAATCGGCTAATTGCCTGCTGCATTGTGCTTAAAGTGATAAGCACTTAAACCATGATATCTAAGTTTATATATTTATTCACCCAAACCATATTTGGTATCAATGTTATACCTAACATACTCCCCTTTTGGGTGAAATAAATATATAATACCTTTACAATCTTATCCCATATTTTTCACAACTCTCCTGGTGCTTACTGGCACCTTGGGCTTTAGTAAAATTATCAGCTAAATTGTCCTCCGACATACAGTACTCTAGCTGAATCATCTTACTTCTTACAGATTGTCTCACGTTTAGGTATCTTAGATCTGTATGCTTGCTCCTTGTTTTTACTCCAATATTTGTGGCCATTTGAATTGCTGCCTGATTATCTTCATGTATAATTATAGGATAATCTACATTTATACCTATATCAATTAACATTTGTTTATACATTATTAATTCTGTACATAACAATGATAAACAGGAGAATTCTGACTCCATAGTAGACAAACTTATATGCTGTTGTCTTATTGACTTCCAGCCTATTAATGTATTACCCAGCATTATGGCTGTTCCTGAAGTCGACTTTCTAGTGTCTCTTTCTGATGCAAAGCTAGCATCTGCATATGCACTTAGAATTAAATCACCCTTTGGTTCTAAATACAATGAATAATTCATTGTCTTTTTAAGATATCTTAATATCCTCTTAGCTGCTATCCAGTGTCTTTCACATGGTGCAGAATTGAATCTAGCCAACTGATTCACACAGTACGATATATCTGGTCTAGACCAATTACTAATATAACTCAAACTACCAATTAAAGATTGATAAATCACCTTATCAAACTCAGGGCTTTGTTCATCAGTGTTGCTAAAATCCTGACTCATTGGAGTCTTAGCTGGCTTACAAAGCTCCATCTTGTAATCTTTTAGCAATTTGCTTATCTTATCTTCCTGAGATATCTTAAAACCTTTCCGTGTTTTCTTTATATTCAAACCGAGATACTTCTTTATCTCCCTAATTGCTTGATCTTTATTCTCTTTCCTAATGATGCTATTATTTTATTTGCCTCATCATTAGTTTCAGTTATCAAAGCAATGTCATCTGTGAATAGTAATAATAATGATACTTTCCCATTTGTCTCCCTCTTAAACAGACATGGATCGGCTAAACCAGCTTTAAATCCTATATTGTCTAGTTCCTTTACAATATACTGGTTCCATTCATAGCCTGATTGTTTAAGACCATAGAGGCTTTTCTTTAACAACCAACAATCATTATTATCCTTATTTTCACTTTTAATACCAACAGGTTTTTCATATAAATAGTATGTTTTAATGGGGCGTGCAAGTAAGCAGTTTCCACATCTAAATGGTTAACTATATAGTTTTTACTAGCTGCCCACACTAAAGCTGCCCTCAAGGTTGCTGCCTTAAGACTAGGTGCAAACACCTCATCGTAGTCATTAGCATTCTGCCTAAAACCTTGGGCTACTAACCTTGCCTTATGGATTAAATTACCATCTTTATCTATTTTTACCTTAAATATCCATTTGCAGCCAATGGATTTCTTTCCTACAGGTAATTTGGCATTCTCATATACCTTCATATCTCTTAATGAATTCAGTTCCTTATTCATTGCTGCATACCATCTTTCTTTTTCCTTATTAGGATACTTTTAATTTCTTCAACAGAATTAGGAACTTGATTAATCTGACACACTGTGTTAGCCTGGTACCTATCAGGCGGTCTAGATATACGTGTAGTTCTTCTGGGAATTACAGGGCTTACAGGAGGACTTTGTTGAACTACTACCTGTTCATCTTCCTGATCCTGTTCAGCTATTGAATCTGTTTCTTCCTTTATGGGCACTATTTCATCCTGTATTTGTCTTTTTACTTTATTTTTAAAGTTACAGGGATAACTAATGGGATTTCTATAGGATTCAATAATTACATCTTTATTGGCATCCTGTTCTAATTTCTCCCATCCTTCATGTTCTAGAAATTGGGCACTAGCACTACATAACACTTTAGATGTGCCTTTCTCCCAAAATCTATATGCCCTATGGTTTGCCTGATAACCAACGAAGAAAAATCTTTTAGCTCTATGTTGCCCTTTTTTTCTGAGTTGTGCAGGAATATGCACCCATGCTGGTGCACCAAATGTGTGCAGGTAACTTAGATCAGGTTTCCTGCCATGCCACCTGGTGAATGGTATTTCACCTGTTGTTGTATTAACAACGTTGTTCAATATGTTATTAGCACACATTGTAGCCTCCCCCACAAAGAATCAGGTAACCCAGAATCATTTAACATTGTTCTAACCATTGCCTGTAGTGTTTGGCCTCTTCTTTCAATAAAAGCGTTATGTTCTGGCCTGTATGGAGCAGACTTCTTATGCTCTATTCCAGCTACTTTAAGTCTGTTCTGGAATTTGTTATTAATAAATTCCGTACCATTATCTGTCACCAGGGTTATCAGTTGTCGTTTAGACTTTCTTTCAGCAAACCTAAGCCAATTGAAAAAATGTTGATATGTTTCAGTTTTGCTTTTCATTAAATAGCAAAACCCATATCTAGAATAATGGTCCATAATGCTCAGTATATATCTAGCACCCCCATACTGGGTTTCTTTGGACCTATTATGTCTGCAAATACTACTTCTAAAGGTTCTTTTGTTTTGAAACCATTTAACCTATTTGCAGGCAATACTTTGCTCTTATCTTCACAGCAAACATTACAACGCAAATATTTATCACAAGGTTTTAACCTTATTCCTTCAGATAACTCAACTGTACGCTTTAGCATTTTAAAATTTACATGCCCCAAACGCCTATGCAATAAATGGATACATTCATCATGAGGCTTTATATTATTAAATACAGTCTGAGCCTCCCCTTTCTTACTATTATCTAAGACATATAATGTTCCATTTAAAGCTGCAGTTACCCTTTTGTTATCTTTTTCAATTATGCAATTATTATCTTTAAAAGTAATTACATAACCTAATTTATCTAATACCCTTACTGAAAGCAAATTAAACTTTAGTTGCGGTACATACAACATTTTTATATCCTGGTTTATGTACGGACAACGTGCAAAACCTTGACCTTTCGCTTTCAGGTTCCAGCCATTGGCAAGTGATATATGTTGAGAACTTGTAGACATTTTTATAAATTTTGTCTTATCTCTTGTGATGCAGTGGGATGCGCCACTGTCAACCACCCATAAATTATTCTTCACATCAGAGTTGCTAAACGTGGCTAGTTCAAATGCTTTCTTTGGCTTTTTTACATTCTGGCTTTTTCTCTTTTTGCAGAATCTTGCCAAATGTCCTCTGCCTCCACAATTAAAACACTTTTTAATTGTGTATGCTGTTGAAGATAAATTCTCTTCTTCCAGGTGCTTTACTTTGCTTTGCTGGTTTCTTTCAAGCTTTGAAGATAATTTCTCTTCTTTCTTATCTTCTCTCAGCTCGTCACGCTCACGCCTTCTTCTGGCTTCTTCTAGTAGCCTGCCTGTAATCTCGGTTAATGAGAGGCTTTCTTTTGACAATACCTCTAATGAAGTCACATAGTCATCATAGCTTTGATCTAATGAAGATAATATTATGTAGACTTGTTGCAGTTCATTAAATATAAGCTCTTTTTCTTGCAAATCTTGAAAAATGCTCTTCATACAGTTTAAATGAACTAACATATCTCCATTCCTCTGAAGATGCGTTCAAAAGCTTCCGTGTAAGATTTATATGTGCTCCTACACTGTCCCGAACATAAATCTTCCTGAGGTTCTCCCAGCAGTTTGCAGCATTTTCTTCTCCACGAATATGGACAAGCTGCTGATCACAGAGAGTCAGTCCTATGATGCATAAAGCCTGCTCATTCTTCAGTTTAAAGTCTTGTAACTTTTCTTTATCATCATCATTAGCAGGATCCCAGCTACTCACATCTGGTGGGTTTGCTATAATGTCCCACAAACCTTCTCTGCGTAGAAGTAAACTACATTTCATTGACCATGAAAACATAGTTTGTTCCATCCAGCCTGGATATCATGGACAGTTGTGACAAATTTACTTGTGCCATTACTCTTCAGATATTTTGACTATTTTAAACTAATTAAAACAGTTTGTTTTTACAGTAATGTGCAACTCACACCAACTCTCTCTGCTATATCCTGGTTAGTTAGACTATGCTGCTGGGCCCATAACCAATGTTAGGGTTTGGGGATTAACCCCTAGCAGAGTATTGCAGCAGTAGTCAAGCCAGGCAACCAAAGGAGAGCGGAAGGGCCCCCAGAGTATACACACACTGAACACAAACACTGTTTGTAGTTTAAATAGTTTTTAATCCAGTTAGAGTTTAAGCATTGTCATTCAGTCCATTAAGTCATTCACAGTATTTCCATCCAGTAAGACTCACTAGTATAGTCCAAGTTAAGAGTCCTTGCAATATCTTTATCAGC
This sequence comes from Notechis scutatus, assembly GCF_049901735.1. Classification (NCBI taxonomy): domain Eukaryota; kingdom Metazoa; phylum Chordata; class Lepidosauria; order Squamata; family Elapidae; genus Notechis; species Notechis scutatus. Next base: position 14,257,862 of record NC_142011.1, on the reverse strand, counting down.
CGATAAAGATATCTTCTCCTCCTCCGGTTTCACTCTCCAGAGAAACAAACGCTGGATATTCAGTAGAATTACGCAGTAAATCAGCAAACAGTAGCAAACAATAACAGTTCAGTCACAGGCACTCACAGTCAGTAATCTCAGTTAGTCGCAGTGACACACAGTAAGTCGCAGCAGCACACAGTTACAGCCAGTAACAGTAACTCACAGTTAGTCACAGCAAGACACAGTTAATCGCAGCAGCACACAGTTACAGTCACAGACAGTAACTCACAGTAAGCTTTCCAGCTTCTAATGCTTCCTTATATTGTAACTTCTAACCGCACCCTTAATCGGCTAATTGCCTGCTGCATTGTGCTTAAAGTGATAAGCACTTAAACCATGATATCTAAGTTTTATATATTTATTCACCCAAACCATATTTGGTATCAATGTTATACCTAACAACTATTACTATTCTCCTTGTTTAATCTTTTTAACTATACATGTCACTCCGCTTACTATAGGTTCCTATTCTTGCTTGGGGTTTTTCCACAATCACACCTATTTCAATCACACTGTTCTATTGCTTTCCACTCCTTCAGTGGCATCTCCTCCACTATCCTCCGTTTTCCTTACATTGCCCTCTCTAGCTAATTCTGAGCCACCTTTTCCTGGGGACAAACTACAATGGCATCTTCGTTGCTGCTTTCCATCTTGTGATGTCACCACCTGCATATGGCATCATCCATCTTCCTGGGTTCCTGATCGCTACAAACCACCTGTCGCGCGAAGACGCCACCTCATCTATGACGACACCATCGCAAGACTACGGCTCTCATTCGAGCTCGCCATCTTCGGTATCCTGCAGTCATCGGTGACAGCTCCATCTCTAACGCCATGGAATGTTTGCAACGCTCCAATAAAGAAGAAGGGCACCTTTGGCGCTGGTTCCGTAATGACACACTGCTTGCAGAGGACACTCACTATTCTATTATTTCTTATTTTCATGCCACCACATTAGTCCTATGGAAAGTTCAACCCAGTGACTTTGGACAATACCAATGTGAAATTACAAAAATGGTCAAGGGTTCGCCACTTCCTCTCGATTGACTCTTACCTTGTTCCAGCAGCCTGCGTTTCATGCTATTCCACGATTTGGCTATCGTCGCACTCCTCGAAGCATACAATCATCTTCTACAAATGAACATCAACCTCAAACTTATACCTGGACTATCCTTGACTTTCAAGGAAAAATTTTAAATACCACCACTAACTATACTCGATGGCCATGGTTTCCTCCGCTTTTCATGGATTTTGCTGAAATGGGAACAGGAATCGAAAAATTCGCAGACAAAAAATTGCAAGCTGATACATGGGACAAGCAAGGCTCCTGCTCTCAGCACCTGCTGACAACTATAGACTATATTTTTGCCCTGCCCACAGTACTGGCACTTCTCGTTCCGCCTGCGGTGGGGTAGTTGACAGATATTGTAAAAAATGGAGTTGTGTATCCACAGGTCATATCTGGTGGGAAGCACCTACCAAAAATGACTATATCCATATTACCCGTGCCCAAGCACCGCCTCCTGGTCTCCATGGCCTTGTTGCGGACAGAGAATGAATCCACTCATAATCACTTTTACTGCACAAGGAAAGACACTTGCAAAAAAACAATGGATGGTTGGGTTTACTTGGGGAGGGCGTCAGTGGGATGGTCAAGGAGATGAAGGAATGTTTTTACAATTCGCCTCTCGATATCCATGTCCACTTATGATGTTGGTCCCAATCCCAATTTGAAATCAATCTTTCTACAAAAACCCAATATCCAGGTGAATCCATTAGTACAGTTGGTCAATTCTTCTTTCACATTGCTAGCAACTACACTTAATGATTCATCCAAAACTGATCAATGTTGGCTTTGCTTATCTGATTTGCCACCATTTTACGATGCAGTAGCTTCCAATGAACCCATTAGTAACTCCACCAGTGACACACAATGCCGATGGAACACTTCCTCCATCACTATCACTGATATAGTCGGTCGGGATGTTGCCTAGGACACATCCCTACCAATTACTCCCAATATTGTCAGAATGTTTCATCAGGGTATCACTGTAATGTATATCTACCAAAGAAAGATCAAACCTTAACATTGGCGGCTACGGTCCTCTGTACACCACCTCCAATGGCAATATCACGGCTCACCTCAAGGGCCAATTCTTTATCCCAGGTAATAATTCTGTATGGGCCTGTTCCACTGGAGCCACCGCTTGTGCACATGGTGATGTTCTTATTGCTCAGGGATCCTTTTGCATTCAGGTAAAATTGCTCCCAAAGATCACTTTTTATCCAGGGCGGAACTTGTTAACGAACTTGAACCTCCACAATTCCCCCTTTGTCAGAAACGAGAAGTCATAACAGCTGTAACACTATCTGTATTGCTGGGTCTTGGAGCCGCTGGTGCAGCCACTGGAGTAGCGGCTCTAGCTGTTGGTCATCAACAGTTAGCAACCCTCAGTTTACAAATAGATGAAGATCTCAAACGCATAGAGACTTCAATTTCTGCTCTCCAAACTTCTCTCTCATCTCTAGCTGAAGTGACCCTTCAGAACAGAAGAGGTCTAGATTTGTTATTTCTAAACAAAGGGGGATTATGTGTAGCAATAAAGGAAGAATGTTGTTCTTATGCTGATCATTCAGGAATTGTCAAAGATTCCATGGCTGGAATTACGTAACGCGTTTGAAGGATAGAGAGAATGAACGACAACAAGGTCAGCCATGGTATCAAGGCATGTTTAATTTTTCTCCCTGGTTAACCACCCTATTGTCTGCCCTAATAGGTCCTCTTGTGCTATTGCTTCTTGCCTGTACTATTGGCCCATGTGTACTAGGACGCTTACTTACCTTTTTGAAAGATAGTTTGAATACCCTTGATAATGAAGTTAACAATACTCAAAAATCGGTTAGCTTTCTCACATCTATCATTGCATCAAAAGATCTTGCCAAAAACCCTTGTTGGAATGGTCCTCTGACCTAGAGTCAGAGGAGGAAATAGACACTACTAACTCCTTTTCTCCCAAAGAAATTTTGTTAACTCTGCCCAGCCACGATTCGGGGATGAGGACTTTTCCTCGTATGAGTTGGTTCTGCAAGGCATCAACAAACCGAAGGGTTTGTTGCCACCTTATGGGACTACTCAGGAGGAGAAAGGACTCTACCTAGAATCATGAGCACAAAAATAAAGAAAAGGAGGAATTGTGGCTATTCTGCCTTAGCTATTTTGCCATAGAATAAATTTTGCCCAGCACGTACACCACTCAGGGCAAATTCCACTGAAACTGACAGGATTAACTACAAAAGTCTGTGTCAGCTAGAAACTGTATTTGGTATTAAGACATGTCTACCTGAAAACTATCAGTCATGTAGTTTGCTCCTTGTGTCACGTATCTTGGTTGTAATGATTAACCCTGTGACTTCTTTGTTTCCTGCAATCACCCCGCACCCCGTCTTTGGAATCAGCACAATAAAAGGGGACAGCGCAAAGCAATCGGGGCCGCGGGACAATTCCATCTGCCCCAGGCGCGATGTGTTTCCTCACCTAAAGAAACTGTTTGTTTTGTGTCTTTTTCTTTGTGCCTTGGCACTCACCCTCGCGAGGGCTCCGCTAAATTATTTCTTGAAAGGAATTCAGCAACAGACTGGAGAATTGAATCAACGGACCGGTCACTCGACGCGACATTACATCAAGTAGAGTCTGTCAAATCTCCCTCTATCATTACCTTTGCCATTTGCTTATGATATATAGCTTCTATTGTTTGGATAAATTTTTTACCAAAGCCCATCTGTTCCAGCTGTAACAACATAAATCGCCAATTCACATTGTCAAATGCCTTCTGTGCATCTAAAAATATCAAAGCCATTTGTTTTCCAGGGTGTGCCTCATAGTATTCCAAAGTGTCCAAGATTACTCTCATATTGTCTTTAATTTGTCTCTTTGGCAGAAATCCATTTTGATCAGGGTGGATAAAGTTATGCAGGTGTTTTTTGAGTCTTTCTGCCAATATTGAAGCAAAAAATTTATAATCTGCGTTTAGTAGGGAAATAGGTCTATAGTTCTTGGTAGACTATTTCTCATTGCATATCTTGTGAAGACTCAAAAGACCTTGTCTATTCCATCCATCATCTTCTCTTTGGTTATTTCCAGAGCTTCAGACAAGATTTCTATCATTATCTCAGCTAAGTTTTGTCCCTTTTCTTCCTCTATGCACCCCACTTTTATCTTGTTCAACCACAGTTAATCTGCCATCAATATCTCCAATCTTCTTATCTCTTTGTTTATCTTCTTCAATTTTTTGGAATCTCTCATCATACTTCATCATCATTTGTTGAATATTCTCCACCTTTTCATCAGTTTTTTCTATTCTCTTTTCAATATTCTCTGTTCTTGCTTGTATGTTTTGAATTCCTTGCATTATCATCTGCAGTGTCACCTTTTCCTGTTCTTTTTCTTGTTGTAACATCGTCTGTATTGAGCATTGTCCTCCAGATCAGGGGTCCCCAACCACCGGTCCGCGGACGGTACCGTCCGTGGAACAAGTCCTACCGGGCCGCTGGTTTGCTGGGTGCCACCATCTTTTTGATGAAAAGTGCTTCGGTGAGCTTTTCCGGTAGAAAGCCATTTCTACCGGAAAAGCTCATCGAAGCGCTTGGCGCGCTTATTTTTTGATGAAAAGTGGTTCGGTGAGGTCACCGGAAGCACTTTTTCATCAAAAAGATGGCGGTGCCCAGCTAATGCCGGTACCGGGCCGCGCCATAAAAAGGTTGGGGATACTGGGCCGCGGCATAAGAAAGGTTGGGGATCACTGCTCCAGATGGTGAAGAGGAAGAAGTTGGAATCGAAGAACCAGCCACTGTTAGTTTCCTGCTCATTTCAGATGATTCAAAATCTTCAGGTTCTTCTAGACCTTAATCCACTTGTGTAATAACCAATTGTAATTCCAAGTAAAAATAGTAGAAGGAAAAAAGCAAGATAAAAAAAAAGTTTCTTCAGGTTCTTGTACACCTTAATTCAATCGATTGGTTAAATAGCAGTAAAAACTCAAAAAAGGAAGAAAAAACCATAAACAGAAAAAGGAAAAATTGTTAAATCTTATAGGTGGCAGGAAAAAAAGGAGTAAAATTTAAAGAAGAAAAAAAAAGAAATTCTTCAGGTTCTTCAACACCTTAATCCAATTAAAAAGTCTCAGGTATGAAAAGGTATACAAAAAAAAAGAGGCCACAAAAGAAAAACCAATATGGAAAATGGATAAAAAAATGCAGGAGAGGGAGAGAGAAAAAAGACTACTCCCTTAAAAAAAAGAGAGAGAACATTAATACTAAGACTTGTCCTTTAAAATGAAATGCAAAAGTAAAAATTAGGCTCCAAAAGCAAAAAGAAAGACCAAAGCAAGTTCCAAAAGGCCAAAGATCCAAATGACTATAACAAATAATAAGCTGATAAGGAGGGGGTTTGTTAAAGTAAGGAATAGCCCCGCTTAAAAAAGGAAAAAGAACACACTGCACCTTATTTAATTATCCAAGGCTTTTGTTAAGTTTTCTAACTCTCTTTTCTAAAATCTTATCGTCTTTTTTCTGTAAACTTCAACACCAGACTTCAGTTACTGATAGAAACCCAGAAGAGCACCTGCAATAATACTCTCCCATGCTCTTCTCTCTATCTTATCAAACAGGCTCAAAGTCCTTGAAAAGAAGTCTCAATTCTTTCTCAGCTTTGTCTGGTCAAGAGAGAGAGAGAGAAAAAGAGAAACAATAGCCTCTAGTTGGAAGTATTACAAAGTTTCCTCTGCTTTCACTTTCCCCCTCCTTTTCCAAACAAAATATAATAAAAATTAATTAAAAGGAAAAACGATTTAGAAAAAAGGACTAAAAGGGAGTCTCTAGCCTAAAATATTATAAAGTCAAAAAGGAGAAGAAACAAAAAAGAAAAAATAAGGTAGAAAAAAAGACCAGTCCAGTTTCAAAGTAAAAAAATCATATATGAGGAGACCAACAACAACAAAAAAAAGAAAATATTAATTTGACTTCCTGTTTAAAATCACCGCTTAATCACTTCTGTCTAAGATTTTACAGATTCTTTCTTTTCCTTAGGGTGTCCTTGGGATATCCCAGGTATCCCTGGGATCGACAGGATGCGCTTTACATTCACCATCTCTTCGGGATGGTTTAGATCTGTTTGGACTGTCCAGAAGCAAAGATATCCTTAGGGTGTCCTTTCAAATCTTAAAGTAAAGAAAAAATTCTCACCAAACCGGCACACTTTCTCTTTCCATTCTCTTCCGTTTCGGAGTTGTCCCAAATTCAGCAGCTTTAATGGCTGCCTCTTTGCCGCTGGCAAAAAGAGCTTCTCCTGGATCTACCAGGGACTTTGCGGTATCCCTGGGATCGACAGGATGCGCTCTTTACATTCACCATCTCTTCGGGATGGTTTAGATCTGTTTGGACTGTCCAGAAGCAAAGATATCGGCGGCGATCTCGGACCTTCAAGATCGCACACTGTATCATCACGACGCTAGCTCCGCCCTCCGATTTTAGGGTTTTGAAGGTTAGAATGACTTTGTTGTTATAAAAATGCCTTGAAATGTTGAGAAATTTAAAGCAAAGGGTTGAGATTGTAATTCTTTTTCTGTATTTTACTGTCCAAAAATATCAGATGTGACTATTTTTTTCTTCCTTTCTCTCAGCACCCTTCTTCCTTCTCCTAGCTTCCTAACTCTTTGTGATCTATATTCTTTCTTTTTGTACTTTTGTCTTATAATAAACTTTAATATTTTTTTTAAGTGTGCTGTCAAAACACAAATATTTCTGGATTTTAAAATGTAAAGGACAAATGTAGCTTAATTCTTGAGGGGATCATGTCGATGCTGTGATTTGTTCTAATTTATGCAGAAGACTTTCTTGATGAGAGGTTTTCTTGGAAAACTGGCTTGGATGACTTTGGGCCAGTCATACACTCTCTCTCAGCCCAACTTACCTCACAGGGTTGTTGTTGTAGGGAAAATAGGAGGAGAAAGGATATTAGGGAAGTTTGCTGCCTTGAGGTACTTATAAAGCAATAAAGGCAAAATAAAAATCAAATGAATGAATGCATGAATAAATGCATGAATGAATGCATGGATGAGTATCTTATGCAGGCAGAAAATCATGGATTGATGTTACAGGAAGACAGAACTCAATTGAACAACAAGAACAGATTGGACAGGAAGAAACAAACCAGAGAATTGGAAGGCTTCCCTGTTGCATGTTCAGGCTGGTGCTAAACAACCATCTGTCTGGAATGCCTTGATTTGGATTTAACATTGAGCAGGGATTGGATCCAATGGGTTAATTGACCCTTCAAATGTTATGCTACTATGATTTGGGTTGTTGTATACTATGGGTTGTCTCACTTATTTTGACCATGTCATGTGAGTGAATTCACTGGAGAAAGCAATTATGTTTGGAAGCATTAACGGTAAAAGGAAGCCAGGACACCCAAGAAGACAGTGACTGGACACCATCAAAAGTGATACCAGCCAGAGCATAGAACAACTCAAAGAATTATGCAAGATTGGAAAATATGTAGTGACCTGGCCAGTGGTGGGATTCAGCTGGTTCACACCAGTTCGGGCGAACTGGTTCTTAAATTACCCATGCCCCCCTCACTATCAAAGTGGATCCTGGGAGCAGCATTGCAATGGAGAAACAGGCAATAGAGCAATGATGGCTAACCTTTTTTGTTGTCGTGTGCCAAAAATGTGCATGTACACATGCGAGATCACGCACGCGTGCCTGCACCCATAATGCAATGCACATGGGACCTCCCCATGCTCCCCTGCCCCCTGTGCATGCGCACATGTCTCCCGCATACGTCCCTCCCCTCACACATGCACGGCAGATTCCCGAAAATCAGCTGGCTGGCAGGAGGCACACGCGCATGCGCAGTGGAACTGAGCTGGGGCGATGGTTCACGTGCCCATAGAGATGACTCTGCGTGCCTCTTGTGGCATGCGTGCCGTAGGTTTGCCATCACGGCAACAGAGCATCCAATGTGAGGGAAGGAGAAGGCCTCTTTCACTCTTTCTTCTCCCTGCTCTGCTCCCTTCCCTCCTGCCGGCCACTCCATTGCCCATTTCTCCATTGCAGCACAACGCAGCACCGTGGATTCACTTTGATAGCGGTGGTGGTGGTGATGGTAATCAGTTCGCTCAAGGTCAAGTTCACCATCGCGGGAGGCTCGTTCCGCATGTGCGACGGAGCTGGAGGATGGGAGTGGGCTATGCCTCCCACGATAGCCAACTTGACCCTGGGTGAACAGATCGTTAAATTATTTGAATTCCACCACTGGACCTGGCCCATAGAATCTCCAAGAGTTGGACATGACTGACTGAGTAATATCATCATGGGTTGTTCCTAATTTTATGTCATTGTGGAAATATATAAAAACACACCTGGTTTTCTTGCAAATGAGTAATCTTTTCTCTGGCACTGTTCTTAAGTTTCACAGCATACTTTTTTTTATTATTATGAGCAGCTGCCTGCACCAGATTTTAAACAGCAGAATGTGTTTGTAAAATAAGCAAACGTATTTTATAATATAATTTGCACAAAAGGTAAATGTTCTGAAGCTCAGCTGTCATCCTTCCAAGAAGAATAAATGAAACAACAATCTAAAAAAGTCCCAACAAATCATTTTTAGAATTATTTAACGTTGGATGAATCATTCATTCATGCAGTTTATTTGAAAAACATACTCCCACAACCGTAAGGAAGGCACGCTAGCAGTGTGTTATGCTGCCTCCGTGTGGCACATTTAGTCCACTTTTAAAAAAATTAATATACTTTTGCTTTTAAATAATAACAGAAAAACAAAAAGGAACAAATACAGATACATACATTATCAAAAAACACGTACCTGCTCAAAAGGTGCAAAATACAAAATAAAAATAAAAAATGCATAATGTAAGTCATACAACAGTAAATAGTTACAATTCTATATCTAATATCTAATGCAAACATTCTATCATCCTATCATCTATCTATCTATCTATCTATCTATCTATCTATCTATCTATCTATCTATCTATCTATCTATCTATCTATCTATCTATCTATATCTTTCTTTCTTTCTTTCTTTCTTTCTTTCTTTCTTTCTTTCTTTCTTTCTTTCTTTCTTTCTTTCTTTCTTTCTTTCTATCTTCCATCCATCCATCCATCCATCCATCCATCCATCCATCCATCCATCCATCCATCCATCCATCCATCCATCCATCCATCCATCCATCCATCTATCTATCTATCTATCTATCTATCTATCTATCTATCTATCTATCTATCTATCTATCTATCTATCTATCTATCTATCTATCTTATCATCTCTATATCACTTATGGAACAATCAAAAACTGCTTCAGGAAACATTTGTGCTTCAGTTTTAGATGCAGACAATACAGACTCATCCCCAACAGACTGCTCCTGTCTTCAACAGTGAAGGGATATAGACCATAAAACTTCCTGCAGCCAAGAAGGCTCCACACCCATTTGCACTACTCAGGTGACCCCAAGGACACAGATAAACCTCCAAGTGGCCTCAATGTCTCTCTAAAAGGATGCAAATGACCAGCTGTCTGCAAGGAATATAAATCCTTTCCTTCCCCACCATTCAGTCAGAGAAAACCCTGCCATGGTATTTATAATGTGTCCTTCACTTGGAGCATATAGTGAGAAAACACAGGCTAGACTTAGAAAATGACTGTGATAGCAACTCCTTGAATTTAGACAATGCTACCATTAGACCAGAAGATGGCAGCCATTAGTTTACTAAAGATGGAAGGGAAGGGAGCTACAGCTATGTGGAAATTCAACTAGTTTTCTCTCTACTTTTCTAAATGACAGTCATTTTCTTTTCTTTTTTTTTGTAAATTTTATTTGAGTTTTCACAAAAAGAAAAGAAATACAAATAAAACATCTTTTTTGAAAGCAGCATAATCCCGGGTTACATTTCTTTGTACAGACGCACATTCAGGTTCATGCTCATTTTTATATTCTCTTCCATATCTTATTACTATTTTACATTTTCTGCATAGCTTCTCCCCTCTTTTAATTTTCTTAATTTTATTTTATTTCATCTCAATTCAAATCATTATATTTATATTTTTTGTCTGCAAATGACAGTCATTTTCAAAGAGCTCCTCTGATGATTGTCCCATTCGCTGCTGTCAATCGCCTGTTACACCTGATGAGAAATGAACAGGTACATTGCTGCCTCTGCAGGCAGCTTTGCTGGAAGGAAGGATCTTCGCAGGAAAACATGGCTGAGAACAGGAGCTTCAGGAGACGATAGATCTAAATCAAGAAACACAATCTGCTATCTTACAGCAATTCTCCACCCGCTCCACCTTCAGGAGTTCTGCTAAACTTGCCTCCAAAGAGTCATTTGCAAAGAGATAGAAAGAAGGGATTATTTAATGCATGGGATTTTAATTGCGTTATCTATATTTAATGACTGTAACTTGATTTTAAATAATTTAAGATTCAATTCAGCAGGGGATACTTTAGGAACTGAAGTTCTACATGGCTAAGGGTGGAACTAGAGAGTGATGCAAATGGTTGATCATCAGTAAACTCAGAATGAATTCTCAGTAACTTGTGACTGGGTTGTATCTCAGGAGTAGATTTGGGTTGGTTACTTCAAACAAAAGTATTAATATTTGCAAAAGGAGCTCCATGCTGGGCCAGATAATTTCCAGTGAGGACTGGTCTCTGCGGTTCCTTGTGTTAGCAAGCCCCGTGTTTATGGGTTAATTTGATTTTTTGAAGGAAACAGTTATGTGAGCATGTTCTTAGAGAGGTTTGATAGCCTACAGTTCCCTTCACAATTTCAAGGCTGGACATTGCTTGTATTCTGAACATATGAATGCTGTCTTTCTCCTCTTCAGAATGTACTGTAATTGTGGTATTCCAAAGCAGACAGTGCAACATATTGTGGAACAGAGCCCTCTGGCTCCATATCAGAGAAACCCAGAGACTTTCTGTGTGCAATTCTATCATGTATTGCAGGGGTGTGATTCAACCGGTATAACAACTGGTTCAGTGAGTACGCGATTTGTGCACACTTTGTGTATGCGCAGAGCATTTGCTACTGACCTTCCCCAGCAATCTCTCTGTGTTAAACAGCTGACAGGTGGCAATCGGCTGTGCCACGTGAATCAGTTGAGCTTGAAAACCAGGATATAATGCACAGACTAGAGCTGGGGCAGGCTCAACAGCTGATCATCGGAGCGAACCAGTTTGCTCATAACTGATCCTCAGAGATACCAGTTCCGCCGAATCAGGCCGAACTGGTAGAATCCCACCCCTGATATATTGACTATATAAATAGTTTCCCTTTGAATTTGTAAATTGTTTCATATTTGCTGATTGAGAATGTAATTGTGATTGTGCTTTTTTAACATTTTTGCCACATGCTAAATAAATAAACAGATTTAAAAAGCCACAGAAGCATAAAAGAAAAAGTAGGGAAAAGAAAGAAAATACAGAGAACAAGAAAGAAAGAAAAAGAAAAAGTATCTAAAGAAAGTGTCTTCCAATCTTTGCAGCAGATATAAACACAATAGTTGCCATCTTCACCCTCTCAAATTGCATATCATGTTCCCTTCGTCTAATAAACAAACCTTTTTAATCAATAAAGCCTGAAATTACCAGATGATTTTTTTATCCTTTTCCAGCAAAAATTCCATAGAGTTTCCAATCTTTTATAAAAGTAATTATTGTGCCTTAATCAAATGACCAACTCAACATTAAGAAAACTAAGATCATGGCATCCAGCCCTCTCAATTCCTGGCAAATAGATGGGGAAGAAATGGAGGTAGTGACAGATTCTATTTTTCTGGGCTCCAAGATCACCGCAGATGGAAAATACAGCCAAGAAATTAAAAGATGCTTGCTTCTGAGGGGGAAAGCTATGACAAATCTAGATAGCCTACAAAAAAGCAGAGCCATCACCCTGCCAACAAAAGTGTGTACAGTCAAGATTATTATTTTACCAGTTGCAATGTATGGCTGTGAAAGTTGGACCATAAGGAAGGCTGAACACCAAAAAAATTGAGGCCTTTGAACTATGGTGCTGGAGAAGACTCCTGCGAGTCCCTTGGACTGCAAGGCAATCAAAACGGTCAGTCGTAGAGGAGATCAACTCTGATTGCTCTTTAGAAGGCCAGATCCTGAAGATGAAACTCAAATACTTTGGCCACCTCATGAGAAGGAAGGACTCACTGGAGAAGAGCCTAATGCTGGGAAAGGTTGAGGGCAATAGAAGAAGGGGATGACAGATTGTCCGATTGCAGTGGTGCTTATAAAAAAAAAGAATGAGGTGGCTGGATGGAGTCACTGAAGCAGTAGGCGTGAGCTTAAATGGACTCCAGAGGATGGTAGAGGACAGGAAGGCCTGGAGGAACATTGTCCATGGGGTCACGATGGGTCGGACACAACTTCTCAACTAACAACAACAAATCAAATCATCAATCATATTAATTTAGGCATTTCTGCAAACTTAACCCTCTTCACAATCACAACATTCCCCAGAACAAGTTTCTGTTTCCCTGTTCTAAAACCTGCACTTCACTTGTGAAATCTGTTTTCTCAGAACCTAGTTCAGAGGCATTTGCTTTGGTTATGGTAAAAACATCAATAAAAAGCCCAAAACAATAATTTTGCTACTTCTGAAAATAGCCTGTTTATCTTCTGAATTTTGTTCTGTTCTGTAACTAACCATATGCTTAGAGATTTTGTGGCAAAAACGAGGCTTCCTCCATCTGTTATTCCTGGTGGGATGCTTGCTTTTAAACCAAGGACTTACTCTGGGGTCAGAGAGAAGAGTCTACTTGTCTCCTGGCAACCATATACACCTTCTCAAGAAGTTTCTCCACGCACACTGACTTGCTGGGAGCATCTCTGTTCAAAGTACTGATTCTGCATGTTCTTAGAATATTAATGTTTATGACTCAAATACAGCAATATACCCAGTTTTTTCGTGCTTCCAAACACTGAATACATATTATGGATATTGGCTGTTTTCAGACTGAAAAGATATGTGATTTTTTTTTTTAACCGAGGAAAAATAAGGAAGCAGGCTGCTGCCACTGCTATGTTATAAGGCAGAGAGCAAAACTCATAAAGAGAAACAGCTGGATTGCAGTTCAAAAATCCCACTAGCTCAATTCCCTTTGATCTCTTTTAAATCACATGCTGGAGGCCTTCTGCCCAGCTGCAGGAGAAAAGATGCACAAGTTAATATTTGTGGTGCTCAGTGAGTTGGAAAACTCCCAGCCCAATCAAATTTCTCCTCTAACCCACCAGCTCTCCCTGGAAAACATGATGATCACCTAAGCGCTGGATTATAATGGATCCAGTTCCATTGACTTCAGTGATCTTTGGATCAAGTGTCTCAGGATGGAACTTAGTCCTTTGCGAATTGCATCTGCAGGCAGCTCTATGGGTTCAAAGATAGTTCACCTGCCTTACATATGGTGAAATAGTTACCAGGCAATTAACTTGAAGCTTCAACTTCAAACAAACCATTTTGTATCATTTGAGAACAAGATGACCTTAGGGAAAGAAAAGAAGAAATGGGATGTGTTCTCTGTTGCTAAGGAGATCAGCTTCAGGAAGAGAGAGAGAAAAAAAGATGCAATTGTATTTTGAATTGGTGAGCTGGTGCTATTTCAGCCCCTTTTCTGCTATTATTTTAATTGCCTGAACCCTAACATTTAAGCTGTTATTTATATAGACTTTCTTGCTTTCAGCCATTATAAGTATCCCATTGCTAAATCTTCAACCAAACCCCCTATAGGTCCACAGGATGCAAACATTTCATGCACTCCAGAGGGACATCTGTCCTCTTGGTAACCTTTTATGATTCTCCGGAATGCTTTGTAAAGTCTTCCAAGGAAGATAGAGGAAATAATAAATTCTCTCTCCCCCTCATCTCCAGTGGACTTCTCCCTGGTTGTTTGGAAGCCTTTGCAAATGAAATTGTGGATGCGGATATTTTGAGGATGAGACTATGGGGACAAGGCTGGAGAGAGAGACAGGATGCAGAAGAACTTCATGTGAAATCCTAGAGCAGACAACCAACCAACCCTTCTGCCTGTTGCCAGAAGCAAATCATTTAACTGGAAGACAAAATACTTTCCACCTACGAATAACAGCTGAAGATGAAAGCTGTACACTAAAACAAGAATGTAATTACAGGAATGTTTACTTTTAATTTTATCTATCTATACACAAACAGGGATGCGATGGCTCAGTGGCTAAGACTCTGAGCTTGCTGATCAGAAAGGTTGACAGTTTGGTGGTTTGAATCCCTAGTGCCGCGTAACGGAGTGAGCTCCCATTACTTGTCCCAGCTTCTGCCAACCTAGCAGTTTGAAAGCATGTAAAAATGCAAGTAGAAAAATAGGGACCACTTTGGTGAAAAGGTAACAGTGTTCCATGCCCCTTTGGCATTTAGTCATGCTAGCCAATCTCATTGTACACATGTCGTACTCTGACAATAAAGGCCACATGACCACAGAGATGTCTTTGGACAGCGCTGGCTCTTCGGCTTTGTAATGGAGATGAGCACCACCCCTAGAGCTGGAAATGATTAGCACTTATGTGAGAGAGGAACCTTTACCTTTATCTACACACACACACACACACACACACACACACACACACACAGAGGAAATATATCAATGTGCATTCATAGGTTTATTTAAAAATTTAATGCAATTAAATCAACATAGGACACTTCTATCACTGTGTGCACAATAGCAATAAAAATCACATCTAGGCTTATATACTGCCCCATAGTGCTTTATAGCACTCTCTAGGTGGTTTACAATGTCAGCATATTGCCCCTAACAATCTGAGTCCTCTGACCTCTGAAGGATGGAAGGCTAAGTCAATCTTGAACCCCATCAGGATTGAACTCCAGACTGTGGGCGGAGTTTGACTACAGTACTATAATTATTTAATTTCACAACATAACCATAGTTTCAATTGGAAAAATGTGACCATCCTAGACCAATCCAAGTCCAAAATGGAATTTCCACCCTGTTTCTCCAACAATACGGCCTCCCCCAATAGGAAGTCCCAGCATGTTTTATAGGCATGAAATGAAATTAAGCCCCTCCCCCCAAATTAAGGCCTATATTAAAACATGCGAAATGGGGGGGAATGGTGGGGGGGCTTGCCGTTAGGAAGTACTTTTGTTGCACACCCAGATATGGTGCTGCCTGCGTTGACCCCGATACGAAGTGCCCCACCAACGCCGAGGTCAACATCCAAGCCATCGCCACCTGCCCGCCCGAAGATGCAAGTGGGGGGAAGACGGCCCAGCCATTTTTTCGGGGCTCAAAAAAAAAAAAAAGACCCGGCCTTATTATATAAGAAACACGGTAGAAGCCCGGCATTCTGACAAATCAGCAGCAACAGACACATAGACATTAATAACATCTATAGATTGCGCATAAGAGACAATCAACCAGCCCAAAAGAGAATAAAAAGACTCCAGCACCTCTCCACCAGTCATCAGCACCTGTTGTAGTTCGCCGGCAGCAGGTGTGGACAGCTGAGGTCTCGGAGAGCGAGGAGTCAGATGAGGGGCCTATGTGTGATGCAGGGATGGGGCCAGGACCATCAGGGAATGGAATGCTGTCTTCAGAGATTGTGGAGGCTGGCAGCAGTGATGAAGAGGTCCCTGAGGAGCCTGTGCCCAGTGCACGTGCATGGAGGGCTGCTTGAAGGAAAGAACAGCTGCAGCAGCACGGGTGACTCAGGAGTAAGGCTGCAAGGTAATGGCCTCTCCCTTAAGAGATAAAAGCCAGCTGAGAAACCAGTGTTCTTTGCAGGAAACAAAGAAATTTTTGCCCTCAAGACTTGTGGACATTCGGAATATCTTGTGGTGTTTGGAGACTTTTTGTGTTTGAAATATTTCTTAGTAACTTTATCTAGTATTATTGGTAGCCTTGCACAACCTTGGCAAGGCTCGTTCTTATCAGAGATAATTAGTTTGAAATAGCCTTTTAACCATGAAGGAACGGAATTTGTAAAGAATGATTAAAAGGTTTTGCTGTTACCTCTGTTTCGTGTTTGTTTCCTTGGAACAAGGTTTGGGTCAGAACAGCACCCGGATCAGCATAGATTAACTTCAGACCAACAATCAAATATTAAAAAATTAAGAAACTGCAAGGAGCCATTAGTAAACAACCCAACCAAAGAATCTCTAAGGGGTGTCAAACTTGTGGTGTTATGCTGTTGTCATGTGACATAATGTGACTTTTTCCCCCTTTGCTAAACTGGGAGTGGGAGTGGCCAGTATGTGATGCATGTGGCTCACAGGCTGTGAGTTTGACATCCCTGCTCTAAGACCTCCTCACACACAGAAACAGGTAAGACACCAGAATATAAATTGACAGCAAACAGCACTCCTTAGTAGCACTGATGATGTTACTTAGTTTGGGTAATGAAATGTCTGCAAGAAAACAAGGAACCTTAGAGAGCATCAAGGGCCTTTCATTTCAGCCCTGAGCTACAAATATTCTCCTTTATTGGTACTGTGCTTAACGACTGTGCCAGTAGGGCACTTCTGGCTGTCCTTAGGTTCACCATATTGCACCACTGCCGCAGAAACTTCACTGGCTCCCAGTTTTCTTCCAACTACAATTCAAGATGCTGGTTATTATCACAGCCCCAAGTTATTTGTGGGATTGCCTCTCCTAGAAGGTATCTATCTGTACATCCCACCAGGAAGTGTGGGCTGCATTTTATGGAATTTAGAAAGTGTACCTTTTCCTTGTCACTTACCACTTGCCCTGTGGAACACCCTTCTCTTTGAGATCCAGCAGGTAGCTAGCCTTTTAACCACCCAGAAATCTGTAAAGAGCCAACTTTTCCCTCAAGTGCTAGGATAGGGCAAAATCAGAGTTGGCAGAGAACATTCTTGGTTGTATCAAGGGAGCGGGATTGTGGTGCCAGGTTACTTTATTTTTGTTTTGCTTTTATTTTTAAATGATGTTAGTTTATATATATTTATATATATTTGAGCTACCCAGAGTTGTTGTTCTAAGATAGAGAACAATTCAAGTTGAATGAGTGAATGAGTGAATGAGTGAGTGAATGAATGAATCTATCTATCTATCTATCTATCTATCTATCTATCTATCTATCTATCTATCTATCTATCTATCTATCATCTATCTGTCATGTGACATATTGTGACTTTTTCTGTTTGTTTTTCTGTTTGTTTTTTGTTTGTTTTTGTTTCCCCAAATTCTGTTCTATTGTACTTTATTAATTTAGGTTTTATTGTTTTTTATTTTTATTTTTTGTTTTAAATATGGTTTTACATTGTATAAGCTGCCTCAAGTCGCCATGGGTGAATAGACGGCAATATAAATTAAATAAAAAAAATATATCTATCTATCTATCTATCTATCTATCTATCTATCTATCTATCTATCTATCTATCTATCTATCTATCTATCTATCTATCTATCTATCTATCTATCTACCCCTGTCTTTCTTTCTTTCTTTCTTTCTTTCTTTCTTTCTTTCTTTCTTTCTTTCTTTCTTTCTTTCTTTCTTTCTCTCTCTCTCTCTCTCTCTCTCTCTCTCTCTCTCTCTCTTTCTTTCTTTCTTTCTGTCTCCCTCTCCCTCTCTTGTCTGACTATCTCTTGTCTGTCTACATCTATCTGTCTGTCTGTCTGTCTGTCTGTCTATCTATCTATCTATCTATCTATCTATCTATCTATCTATCTATCTATCTATCTATCTATCTATCTATCTATCTATCTATCTATCTATCTATCTATCTATCTATCTATCTATCTATCTATCTATCTATCTGGAATCTGCCTTTTAATTTTGCACACTTTCTCCCCCTACTTCTTTTCTGCCCTACCTTATTTTCAGGAGTCTTGAAAAGTTTAAATTTGTCTCCATTAAGTTTTTGAAGGAGGACTGCCTGCCTGTAATGATGCCCCCTGCTGGTCAATATCCCAGACGGGTTTAGCAAGCAGAGAAGTGTGAGGAAACAGGGAGCGGAGAGAAGCCCATTATAGGCAGGCTGGTTCCTTGTCATGCAAATTATAGCAATTAGCCTACTCCACCGTTATCACCCTGCAGTTCATTTCTATCCCTCATTCATATGCAAGGCCAGGATTTACTAGGCGGAATTGTTTGTTCAAATTTTAATGACTTAATTGAGAAATGCAGGATCAATCTTCTGTATTCTCTACTGTATTTCTAACCTCCTACAGAGGGTGAAAAATACTATGGATGTAGTCCCCATCACTTTCAAGAGAGGCGGCATTATTAGATGGGCCTGTTTTCACACTTGAGTATAGTGTATGAATAGTCATAGGAAACACATTATTTTAATTTTGACATTTCAATCTTCCTTCCTTCCTTCCTTCCTTCCTTCCTTCCTTCCTTCCTTCCTTCCTTCCTTCCTTCCTTCCTTCCTCCCTCCCTCCCTCCCTCCCTTCCTTCCATCCATCCTTCCTCCCTCCCTTTCTTTCCTATCATCTGAATTCTGGGAAATCTGAGCTAAAACTTCTTTGCTTAAATATTTTCTGCATGGGTTGACATTTTGAATATATAACGTTCTCAGTGATTGATGGGAGGTCATTGCACTCCGATTGCGAACATGGCCTTGCATACATGGTAGGCCTCCTCACTATATAATCTGGGACTAGTAAAAGAAACCAGAAACAGATGAGTAGCTGATGGGGGAAACATAAGATCTAGAGAATGAGGAACACAGGTGATAAAAATACATCCCAAAATTCATACCATAGAATATTTCACTGCAGTTAAACATGAAATAGTATATTTCCAGTTCTGGGAGATCATGAGGTTCATTCCCCAGTTTATTAAGTCGTTTTCCCTACTAGTGACTTATGGTGGCTTTTGAATCATCTGGCCACCATTGTGCTAAAATAATTTTGTGAAGAAAGGTTTTATAGCACTTCAGTAATGGCTGGCTGATGTCAGTTCTTCTGTGATAGACAAGATCAGGCAACATAAGTTGCAAGAAGTTTGGGAAAGTAATTTAATATGGTTAAGATAGTGCAGCAGAATCTTGAAAGCCTGTCAAAGTCCTTTCTATTTCATCTTATTTCTAGAGGAAGTTGCTTTCAGTTTCTCATGCTTTCTACTTTTCCAAGGCTGACATTTCTTTTCACACTAGTTCCACATTCTCTTGATATTCTGTTAAGATTCTCTAAATCACTGATGGAGAACTTCTCTTTCAGCAGAAGTACTCAACAGATCTCTAGATCCAGGAATCTGAACTTAGCCCCACAATGCCATCTTAATTCTATTTATCCATCCATCCATTCATCCAGCCAGCCAGACAACCTTCAATTCATATCTATATAAAGGTAAAGGTTCCCCTCGCACATACGTGCTCATCTCCATTACATAGTCGAAGAGCCAGCGCTGCCTGAAGACGTAGTCATGTGGCTGGCATGACTAAATGCTGAAGGCACACGGATCCACCAAAGTGGTCCCTATTTTTCTACTTGCATTTTTACATGCTTTCGAACTGCTAGGTTGGCAGAAGTTGGGACAAGTAACAGGAGCTCGCACCGTTACATAGTGCTAGGGATTCAAACCGCTGAATTGCTGACCTTTCTGATTGACAAGCTCAGTGTCTTAGCCACTGAGCCACCGCGTCTCTCCATATAAAAATATCCAAATCATTATAGTAAACTCTGATTTACATAGGACAGAGTTACTAGTGTAAAAAAGCCAGTGAATACTTGTTATATCCGATTCTATTCTATTCAATTCAATTCAATTGGCTGCCCATTTTGAAAATGCGATTCTGGGAGGCCATCAACATGTTTAAACAATAAAAAGCCAATATTAGCAAGAATTAAAAACAAACAAACAAAGTTCATGAAGGATAAACTCAAGAGTCTATCCTTAGCTTGTGGAACACCTTGCAGGTCCAAAGTTTTTGCCAAAGGTCAGCACTGTATATCGGACATTAATACAATTGAGCAAGTCCAGAAGTATTTCACGAGAAGAGTACTACACTCCTCTGCTCGCAACAGAATACCCTATATCACCAGGCTTGAAATTTTGGGCTTGGACAATCTTGAACTACACCGCCTACGGTTGGACTCAAGCGTAGTACACAAAATTATCTGCTACAATGTCCTACCAGTCAATGACTACTTCAGCTTCAACTGCAACAATATAAGAGCACACAACAGATACAAACTCAATGTAAACCGCTCCAAACTTGATTGCAGAAAGTACGACTTCAGCAACAGAGTGGTCAATGCCTGGAATGCACTACCTGACTCTGTTGTTACATCCTCTAACCCCCACTCCTTTAACCTCAAACTATCCACAACTGACCTCACCCCATTCCTAAGAGGTCTGTAAGGGGCGTGCATAAGTGCACAATCGTACCTCCCATCCCTGTCCTATTGTCCCGATTTATTCGTACCTATTTCCTGTATGTTTATACTTATACTTTATAAGTATAAACTCATGTTTATACTTATACCTATTATCTTGTAAGCGGTTGACAAATCAAATAAATAAATAAAATAAATAAGAGGATAGATAGATTAGATCTATCTAAGGATAGATCCTTAGCTTCTGGAGCAACTTGCATGTCCAAATTTTTTTTGCCAAAGGTCAGCAGAGTCAGGGGCAACCTGATCTTGGGGAATGGGGGGTGCATGAAGTACCATGGGGGAGATGCCATAAGAGAAAGGTGTGCTTCCAAATTCACATAAAGCAACAATCTTTAATTGAAGAGATCTGGAGCATGCCCACTCAGTTGGACCTTGTGAAATTGGTCGAAACAACTGGGGAGAAGTGGTCCCATAAATAATTCTCCCCTAGCAATGAAGGGTTTTTTAGGTGACAACCAGCACTAAGTGAATAGATTTTCCATTATTGCTTGCATTTTTTTTAAAGCAAGAAACAACTTAGATATGAAAAGGCCTATATGTTTTAGAGTTCCTTCCTAATTATCCCTTTTGGGGTGTATTATATGTTTCAATTGCATTGCCCAATTTGCAAACACATTTTTGTATTTTGTTTTCAGGAACACGGGCATTTTTGTCAGCCTTGCCTTATAATGCAGGCATTTGTCATATTTTTCTCCCCCCCCCACACCGCAAATGTGGAATGACAATTGCACAATTTAGAAAATGGCAACTATTGAAGCATCACTCTATATCCACTTCGAAAGCGTCAATTTGGCAAGTTTGCATTAAAATGCAAAGAAAAGACACATCTCTGTTATTCCTAATATTTTGTGTTTCTGCTATATGAGCCCCTGAAATCCATTTAGAAGCAGCAGCCAGAATTTCTGTAGCCTCTAAGAATAAAATTATTAGTGACAGCCAAATGATACCATCTTCCTTCTACACTCTGGTGTCCTCTTTCCACCCTCCCCAGCTAATTTCTATGGTAACTGGGAATTATGGGTTTTGCAACTCTACATATCTGGGAAAGAAGGTTGGAGAAAGCATAATCAAACCCGTTGAAGTCCTGGTGATTGTGTATTTCTGTGGATCCTTCTTGGTACTGTTGAAAGGCCTGTGTTGTAAATAAGAGATAAGTGGTGTCGTATCCCACTTCAATGTTAATATAGATGGCCTCTTTAACCCCCTCTTTCAAACCAGATGTCCTCTCTGTCCCAAATGTGGATTTTGCTGTCTTCAAAATAGTGACCTTTGTCTTTCAGATGCAGATGGACTTGCTGTTTGATGGGTTTGTTTTGAACAGTGCCTTTGGGACAGCCATAACCTGAGTGACCAACAATCTCCATAGACATTGGAATTATTCTATTATCATGACTTTAGCACCTTACATCTAGACCATGACTTAGAATAACTTAGAACAAAGCATTTGCAAGAAAATGTCTGTGGAGATTCTCAGTCATCCAGGTCATGGTTGTCCCAAAGGTGCTTTTTTCAAGAGGCAACTGGATTTTCTGGTGTTTTCTTTGAAGTCATTTCACTTCTCATCCAAGAAGCTTCTTCAGCTCTGAATGGATGGTGGGGATGGAAGGATTTATGCTCCTTGCAGACAGCTGGTCATTTGTATTCTTTTAGCGAATCGTTAAGGTCACCTGAAGGTTTATCTGTGTCCTCAACTTAGAACCTTGAAGAGGAGGGGGAGGAGCTTCTTGCCATGGTGGATCTCAGAGCACGCAGGGCAGAGAACTGTCTGTATCCCACTCCTTGAATCAGCTGTCTACTGTTATTGTATTTTTCATGGCTCATGTGGGAACATTGAACACTTTTGGGTACCATGTGTCCAGAGGTGGTATTCAGCAGGTTCTGACCCATTCTGGAGAACTGGTAGCGGAAATTTTGAGTAATTTGGAGAACCAGCAAATATCACTCTGACTGGAGATTTTACAGTATCCTTCCCCTGCCACACCCACCAAGCCACGCCCACAGAACCGGTAGTAAAAAAATTTGAATCCCACCACTGCATGTGTCCAAAGGACAGGAGGAGAATGAAAAGTGCACGATTTCCAGCTCTCTGCTATTGCTAATGGGAATTTCATAGATAATGCTCTACTGAAAATTTACTCCTAGAGTGTGATTTCAATTTAGCAGGTAGACCGAAGGAACAATAAGTTGGAACCGAGTTACTTTCCTCCAGGAACATCTGGAGGTCATTATTCAAATCGTTGCTATTGAATATGCAAATGCATGATGCTTCCCAAGCATAACAAACATGTTCAAACAGGATAGGAAATTGCAGGGTAAAAAGAGTGAAGGTCTCATCAGTTACAATGCTGGACTGTTGTGTAATGAAATGCCTCCTGTTTAATTATGAGGTGGGGAAACCTACACAGAATAGCGACATTAATCACTGAGGCACTGTTACTTGGAAGAAATTCTTCCTGTGTGTATCTTAACTTTCATTTCCAGACCTCTCCAATTTGGTGCAATCATCTATGAATTAATAGAGGAAGAAGAGAGGGCCCAGCTGGAACTCTGATTTTTACTCAGCTGCTGACTAGGAACGTGGGAGAAATGTATCTAATTTACATTTGAATATGAGCTTATTGCATTTGATATTTTGAACTACAGGTAATGCTCAATTTAAGTTGAGGGATTCTTATGAGGGATTCTTCCAAAGGTATTTATGGCCCAGTTTTAAAGTTATGATGTTGACCCTCACCAACTTTATGCTCTTGGGACCACATTTTGGGTATTTGCAAGTTACCAGCATTTATGGTAGAGTGGTATTCAGCAGGTTCTGACCAGTTCTGGAGAAAAGGTAGCGGAAATTTTGAGTAGTTTGGAGAACTGACAAATACCACCTCTGACTGGAGATTTTACAGTATCCTTCCCCTGCCACACCCACCAAGCCACACCTACAGAACCGGGAGTAAAAAAAATATTGAATCCCACACTAATTTATGGCCATTTACAATACTCTGCAGGCATGTGAATGTGATATAAATTTGATTTTTGCCAGAAAAAGGCATTTAATTCCAGTTTCCGGCCAAAACTGGCTTACAGCCAACAATGGGTTTGCTTAATGACTTAACAATTGTGCCTTTCACTTAACAACTGCAGCATTTGCTTTAGGATTGTTGTGTTGGTCTAATGACTGCCACAAAAAACACATCTAGTCACGTGATGACCTGTTTTCTGACTGTCACAACTTACGATCATAATTGTCAGGCTCAATTAGTGTTATAACTTGAGGACCACCTATGCAATTCATCTTCAGAGAGTTCTCCCTTCTCTGATTTTCACTGTACAATTCACGAAATAGAAGAAAAAGGGGCATAGTGTTGTGGTTCACCTGTGCAGATGGCAGTGGAATCAGACAGTGGGAAAGAACGGGGACCAGTCAGGGAGTCTGGAGAGGACTTGGATGAGTGCCCTGCGTCTGATGCAGAGATGGGGCCAGGACCATCTGGGAGGGGGGTGCTGTCTTTGGAGTCTGGCAGCAGTGAGGCAGAGGACCCAGGGAAGCCTGTTCCCAGTGCGTGTGTGCGCAGAGCTGCTGGAAGGCGAGAACAGCTGAAACAAAAGTGGCAACTTGGGCGTAAGGCTGGGAGGTGATTGCCTCTCCCATAAGGTATAAAGGTCAGGAAAAGATGATGAAACCTTTGCAGGAAGCAAAGTAGTTTGTTCGGTTCAGATTCATTCTTGAAGCTCTTTGCACTTCGGTTGGTTTTTTTTTTTCTAGTTCATTTGATACTTCTGTTATTGGCGGCACTTCACAGAAAAGAAAGGTGGGTGCTTATTTCAAGAGACTGTTTGACATTAATTCTGGCTGGGAATGAAAACAATTCCCAGCATTGCAATAAAATAAGTTCTTGTTTTTAAAATAAGCGTGTGCGTAGTTACGGTCTAGGAAGCCTTGGTCAGAGCACATAGGAAAGTGTGTATACTCAAGAAAATAATGTACGGAATGCATCACATTCTTTGTCTTCCTGCTTTTTCTGATAATTCAGATTTCTATTGGGACAAAATCTTATTTCTTATTTAAATGTTCCAAAGATTAGACTTAGAACACTTTATTGTCACTTTAAATGTACAATAATTGACATACTTTAAAATAAAATTTCATTGCATATAACTCTCAAAGGGTTTCTACCTCCAATATACACTACATAAACATGATAATAAATAAATAAATATGCATATACCCTGTGTCATATTATGTTATATGACACAGAGAAACAACACAGTCTAATTCGAATGCATACATGTACATGGCAAGAAAAGGGTTTGCCAGGCGGATGGCATAGGGAACAAAGCTATTACACAATCTGGTAGTCCTGCTAGAAATAGTTTGAAATTTCCTCCCAGAGGGAAGCAACAGAAATAGACCATGAAGTTGGTCTTTGGGGTCTCTAACAATGCTTTGCACTCTAAGCACATGAATAATGGGAAGCGAGCTTTCTATAATCTTCTTGGCTGTCCTTACCACTTTCTGTAGGGACTTTCTATCTGATGTACTGCTGCCAGCAAACCAAACAGTGATGCAGTTTGTTAAAACGCTCTCAATCGTGCCTCTGTAAAAAGTGGGCGGGACAGAAGGAGAAAGATGTGCTCTCCTCATCCGATGCAGGAAATGCAAACACTGGTTTGCATGCTTCACTATTACTAAGGATGATGTGTGGAGGGACCAATTCAGATATCTGGGCTCATACAACAAGGTAAGCTGTAAAACAAGCAACAAGATTATAACTAATCAAGCTGGATATGATGGGTGCTTGATATTCATATTCATAGGTATCCTTATCTTCCCAGCAATTTTTTTCTTTATTTGTCACACAATCTTTCTTAAGTTCTTTTTAGTTCAATATCCAGCTTTCTTGCCTGTTAACAAAACAGTTTCTGTAACCTCCTTGCTTTTGTTTGATTGACTCTATTTGCTGCTTTTAATTGATTTGCTTAAATCTTAGTGTGCAAAGTCCAAAATCCCTATTTGGGTAGGAGCGGGAGCGCGGGATGGGAGGTATGTTACAATTTAATATATGAGTAAATGCAGAGCCCTTAGTGTTGTCTGAGCTTGGTTGTTTCCTTGCCGGTGTTTCATTTCGCAAACTCAGAAAGCACTAAGGATACCTCATTTCAAACCCTGAGCTGCAAATATTCTCCTTTAGTGGTAATAAATAAATACACTAAGAAGAAGTTGAGGGAGTCAAGCTATTCTCCAAAGCACTTCAGGGTAGAACAAGAAGCAACAGGTGGAAACTAATCAAGGAGAGACGCAACCTGGAACTAAGACGAAATTTCCTGACAGTTAATCAGTGGAACAACTTGCCTCCAGAAGTTGAGTGCTCCAACATTGGAAGTTTTAAAAAAGAGATTGAATAACATTTGTCTGGAGTGGTGTAGGGTTTCCTGCCTAAGCAAGGGGTTGGACTAGAACATCTCCAAGATCCCTTTCAACTCTGTTATTCTATTCTATATTAGGTTACTGTTCAATTTGCATAGGAAGTTTCTAGTTTTTCTGAGGAGGGAGAGAAAAGATTTGTTATTACCCCAAACATGAATCTCATGTTTGTGTGAGTTATATGTATGTCAAAAACAACAACAACTCAAAATGGCAGCTGGTTTGACTGCAATGGGAAATGGGATGTTAGGTACATTAACAGTGGTACAAGAAAATCAGTCACCTGTTCTATGGCGCAGTCATCTCATTTTGCAAAATTTTATTTAGTTTACTAAATTGAGGCACATTTGCTTCCCAGTAGATGGCACTCATTCCTTGCAGATTCACAAGGCTTTCCCTGTTTTGTTTTTTGTGTGTATGTGTAATAAAAGCATCATATCAACTGTTGCAAAATTAGCCATTCCAAACAGGTAATCTCAAAGTGTGGATGCATTTAATTAGTGTCCTGTCAACATAGGCAGGTACCCTTTCTGACCAGTGTCCATATGCCGGGATCTGACATGCTTTAGCAGTGTGTAAAAGATTGAAATCAGGTGTGAGAGTGAACTTCTGCTGTCTCTGCAGGAACATGAGGAACTGACTGTATTCGAGCTCTCTCCCTGCTGCAGATGATTCAAAGTCTAGCTGCAAATATAGAATAGATAGAATATAATTCTTTATTGGCCAAGTGTGGATGGACACACAAGGAATTTGTCTTGGTGCAAATGCTCTCAGTGAAAAGATACATTCGTCGAGAGTCAAGAATCATAAGGTACAAGACTTAATAATAGTCATAGGGTACAATAAGCAATCAGATCATACTAAGAAACAGTCAATATAAATCATAAGGATACAAGTGACAAAGTTACAGTCATACAGTCACAAGTGGAAGGGGATGAGTGATAAGGAGTGATGAGAAGATTAATAGTAAGAGTAGTGCAGACTTTGTAAATAGTTGGACAGTATTGAGGGAATTATTTATTTAGCAGAGTGATGGCATTCGGGGAAAAAACTGTTCTTGTGTCTAGTTGTTCTGGTGTGCAGTGCTCTATAGCGTCGTTTTGAGGGAAGGAGTTGAAATAGTGTATATCCGGGATGTGAAGGGTCTGTAAATATTTTCACAGCCCTCTTTTTGACTCGTGTTGTACACAGGTCCTCAATGGAAGGCAGGTTGGTAGTAATGGTTTTTTCTGCAGTCCTGATTACTCTTGTTGGGTTGCAGAACCAAACCAGACAGTTATAGGGGTGCAGATGACAAACTTAATAATCCCTCTGTAGAACTGTATCAGCAGCTCCTTGGGCAGTTTGAGTTTTCTGAGTTGGTGCAGATATACCAAAGGGTGTAACGGTGGTGTACATCCTTATCGGCTCTAGAAGGAACTATTGTATTGTGCCACTATTGTAATGGTCTGAAGCTGCAACTGTGTAAAATAGAACTAATTTGGTCTAATGGTTAAGAGACCAGGCTAGAAACCAAGAAACTGTAGTTAGTCCCACCTTAGGCATGAGAGCCAGTTGGGTGACTTTGGGCCAATCACCAATACATTGGAAATTCTAGTTCTGATTTAGGCATGAAAGCCAGTTGAGTACTATTTGTACACACCTGAAAGCTTACAAGATTGAGAAACACTGCTCTAAATGTTCCACCCCTTTTTTTGCATGCATTGTAATGTCATGTGCACATCCCAAATGGGTGGAGCTTGCATCATGAATTCCCATGAATGCCACTACTTCATACAGGCTTCCAAGTCTAATTCAGGTTGTTGGTTTTAAGTTTAACCCTCAAAGCTCTTTATAGTTTAGCTCCTGGGTTCTTACAAGACCATCTCCCAGGACCATCTAGTCTAGGGGTCCCCAAACTTGACAGGTTTAAGACTTGTGGACTTCATCTCCCAGAATTATCCAGCATAGCTGGCTGGAGTATCCTGGGAGTTGAAGTCCACAAGTCTTAAAGCATAGCTGGCTGGAGAATTCTGGGAGTTGAAGTCCACAAGTCTTAAAGTTGCCAAATTTGAAGACCTCTGATCTAGTCCAACAAACTACTTTCTTCTGGAATGTACTTCAGATTTCCCCCTCTGGCCTACAACCCTTCATGGTTCCACCATCCATGGTTCCACCATCCATTTTTTTTTAATCAAGACAACCTGGTTTACCCAATTATGGGATGGAGCATATTGCTCTGCTTTTGTGTTTCAGCCCCAAGCTTTTGCAACAAACTATTTTTGTGTTGAATTTGTGTTTTACTGACAAAGAAATTAAGGGAGAACTAGAATTGATCTATTTCAAACTATTTACCTCTCATCATCTAGTCATACCCTTCTGGGATTTGAACCTGGACTACTTTGCATATCAGGTAAATGTATTAACCTCTAAGCCATGGGCTCTCTTCATTTTGTCAGCTATACCAGGAGAAAGATTAAGTTTTTTTTTTTTAATAAGGGCAAACTGGTCTACCCAGTTATGGGACTGAATATACTGGTCTGCTTTCACCTTTCAGCCCCAGTCCAGGAACCTTCGCAGGTAGTCATTTTCGCAACAAACTATTTTTGTATTGAATTTATGTTTTAAATTCACCCATCCAAATATTAATCAGTCCTTCCCTGTTTAGTCTTCAAGTTCAGGCAAAGCCATACCATTTCTGCCACTCACAGGAGTGGTCTTACTGTGTTCAGACATATAACTGTAGAGTCCTTGGTGCTTTCTGAGCTTGGTTTTCTTGCAGACATTTCATTATCCAAGCAGATAACATCATCAGTGCTAGAAGGGAGTGGAATTTGCTCCCCTTTTCTATATATAGTTGCACTGTCAGTGTTTGTGTGAGTGTTGTTTTCTTCTTGGCAGTATCATACCCCTGTCAGAGTCTGAATCCAAGGAGGAAGACAAACAGCTGACAGGGGTGGGAGTGTGGCTCCATTGGCTGTGGAGGAGGCTGGGGAAGGGCAAAGTCTGGATGTGCAGAGCAGGGGAGGAGGGGGAGTTCAGAGGAAGACCCAGGCCCACCCCCTCTTCATCCTAGGGCACACAGGGAGGAATGGAGAAGAGAGCAATGTGGGTTGCATGGCTTATTGGGGAGGAAAGGGCCCTGATTCCCTTCATTAGCCACACCTGCGAATGAAAGTTTAAAAGAACTGAATGCTGACTGTAGCAGCTGTTAGGAGCAAACGTGACTTTATTCTGTATTGTCTTTGCTTATCTGTGTTCCTGGTGTCTTTCCAAATGTGTTGAGTTTTGCCATGCCTTCATGTCTGGAATTCTTGCTCCTGCCCTGCCAAACTAAATACTTCAGTTTGGCTTGATTGGACTTAAAGTTACAGTTTTTGTTGACCATATTTTGGACTTGATTCCCTGCAGTTAAAAGGCTGTTCCTGGGAGAGTTTTTCTCCAGCCAGAAGGTAACCTGGACATTGGGGGCAAAGTTGGAGCCATTAAAGGGACTCTTATTGATTATCTGACTGTGTTGCCTTTGTGCCATGCCCTGGGTCATCACAGGCAGTTGCTTGGTTAGTCTATTGTTCACAAGGACCCCACAGTTCAAAACCTGAGTTACAAATATGATCTTCTACTGAAACTACATAACTGCTCAATGAACTTAATTAACTTGCTGAACTACAAATTTCTATATGCACAGCAGTGGGATACCATCACTTTATTTTATTTTCCCCCTTCAAGAGTTGAGTTTCTCACAATCATATATTTTGTATCAAGTAGAGGGGGAAAATACAGTGAATCTTCGTAGTTTCTCTGCTGGTGTTCAATGCTCAAGCCAACCATCAATAATTCAACCTAGGTCAGTTTTGATTTTTGAGAGGCTGTGTGTATTTTCTGGCTCCAATTTTGTCTTCTGTTGCTTTTGTAGCGAAGTTCCACAAGCTAGAGATACAACAGGGAGCCTGTCTCTGGAGCGCACCACTTCAAAGCAAAGAGGAGTAATTCTACAGCATGTAGCAAATGCCTGTATATTTCTGTAAGGAATAAATTAGTCCGGGATATCCTTCACAGAAATGTCTGCTGAGTAAATCTTGCATACTTGTGTGAATCCAGTTTTCTCACGTGTATGGGGCTTTTGCACACCATTTTCTCATATTTAGACTCTCACAAAGTTTGCTTTAGCATGTTACACTCTTTTACTTGTGGAAAAATTTATGATGGATTTCTCCGACACCCCAAATATGTACTGAATATTATGTATTTCTGGGCACAGGGATTCCCTCCTCCTTCCCTGATTAGACAAAAGGAGACATTCAATTGAGATGTGGCTGTACCTTGGTGGCCTAAAGTCAGGGGTGGGATGAAAATATTTTTACTACTGGTTCAGTGGGCGTGGCTAGGTGAGAGTGGCTAGATGGGCATGGCCATGTGACTGGGTGGGTGTGGCTTCTTATTTTTTGTGTGTGCAGCACCCCCCCATGTTTCCTTTTTTGGCCTCCTGGGCCTCAAGGAAGCCTCCTGGGGGGCTGTTTTTGCTCCCAGGAGGCCTGAGGCCTAGGAAGGCAAAAAATGAAGTGTACTCCCCTGCACTCCTTTTTGCCTCCTGGGCCTCAGGGAAGCCTCCTGGGTGAAGCAGTAAGACAGTGAGGGGGATCACGGCACAGCTGATCATCGGAACAGCTGATAGTCAGGAGAAAAAAAAATACCAGTTCAGCCGAACAGTAGTATTTTTTACTACCTATTTGAGTGAACTGGGCTGAACCGGTAGAATCCCACCACTGCCTAAAGTAACATAATCCACAAACAACTATCCTTCTTGCAGCTTCCATGGCTGTTTTGAGGAGATCTAATACCTCCAGGCTAAAAGCTACTGAGAAGACAAAGTGCATGATTGGGGAAGAGACAATTCTCTTGACTTTATCTCATTTTCTTCTCTTTTGTTCTTTGAAAAAAACAACCCACATCCTTCTAAACAAAGCAGTCAAGGCAAACACACCGTTGTTATAAAAGTTTGTGTGGAATCTGCCTGTCAAAGTAATGAAACTGAGAAAGGGAGGTTTGGTGTTTTTTTTTATTTGCCAGACAGGTATATCATAATAATCAGTGCATTATGAATGTCCCCTGTGCCTTGTGTACTTTATCACATCAATAAGAGCTGCAACATCATCTGGAACGGCTGAATGTGAGGCTGTTCAAACTGTTCTATGTAAAATGATGCCATTACTGGACCAGCCAGGAAAACAAACCTTTGAGAAGGCATAAATTCCCTACAGGAGATTTTTTTTTCCTTTTCACTTTGGTTGCTTCCAATTTTTCAGAGTTCTTTGTGGTTCCAAATGCTGCCCTTTGGAAGGAATATATTTCAGTACTCTTTTGCAGAGGTGGGCAGCATCCACCCCTTCTTGAAACCTGGCTGTGTTATAAGCACTCTGAGGTTTCCATCACTGAAAGTTTTTAAGAAGAGATTGAACAATCGTTTGTCCAGAATGGTATAGAGTCTCCTGCTTGTGTGGAAGATTGGACTAGAATATTCTGGTTATATGAATATATTTGGAATAAATGGAAGATTCATTGTAGATCTGGGGAAAATACCATGTGGATCCTAAATGGGGGAAAAAGAAACACATGTAAATAGGAACTTATTGTTGTTAGTTGGAAGTTAACAATTAAGAATGACTATATTGATATTAGTTGTATTTTATTTTTGTTTTTTTGTTTTCTATACATCGGCTTTGAGAAAGTAAAAAAAGAAAATATGTAAAACAAAATAGGTGGTAAGATGGAAATGAAAATAAAAGGGGATAAATAGTGGGAAATATGTTTTAGGATGAAAATGTTTTTGTTACTGGATTAATGAATGAAAAAATATGAAGCAAAAATTTATTAAAAGAAAAATGGAATAGATAATGACTTGATACAAAACTAGATAAGAAAGCTGGAAATGTAACTATGACTATGTATGTATGTTGTAACCAGGAATCACTTTGCTCACTTGAAGAGATGTATAAAAAATAAAAAAATTATTTGTAAAAAAAAAAAAGACTTGTGGACTTCAACTTCCTGAATTCCCCAGCCAGCCAACTTTAAGACTTGTGTTCTGGGAGTTGAAGTCCACAAGTCTTAAAATTTCAAAGTTTGGAATTAAATGATTCAATAGCTTAAAAGATTGGTTGAATTTGACCTCCTCCCACCTTCAAACATCTTACGTGGTTCCTGCCATTTCTAACATACATTCAAAAGCTATGCCGTCCTTACCTAATGCAGCCTAGGTTGTCTTTTGCACCCAAACTCCCTGGGTCAAATCAAACTGGTATCCCGGAAGACCCATTGGAGCCAATTTTGCTAAAAGTTAGAAAACCACGGTTTCTAATTGAGCTTTGTTTGCATCTGGCACACGCCCAGTCAATCCTCAGATCCAGACCAGACCAAACACGCCCGTCATTCAGTGCAGCTAGCAAAAAAACCAAAACAAAACACCATACAGTTTGATGTTTATTATTGAACATGAACAGACATCAAAAACAGTTAATTGGGAAAATGGGACAAAAAACAAATGAAAGCAAGCAGGGGGGGGGAGGGGGAGAGTGGAACAACAGGCAGGAGATAAAAGGTATGAGGCTTAATTAACAACTATCCACATCCTCAATATATCTCTATCGGTAGACACAGAACTTTCTAGAGCTGCTAAAAACAAAACTGAGGGTAATTAACAGGACAAGGCCCAAAAGGAAGGCCCTTTGGATTCTCCAGCTTTAACAGACAATAGAAATGACACCAGCTGATCCCTTCTCTCTTCTGAACTTGAGAATGGAATAATTTGATGGATGGGGATGAGGCAGCTAACACCAAATAATGCAATCTGGAATAATAAATACCTGCAAAACAAGTTTTGGGTGTCCCTGGGACATAAAAACATACAGGGAGTCCTCAACTGCAATTGGGACCAGAATTTCAGCTGTAAGTCATGATGGTGATATGTCAAGGCACCCATGTGACTGGACCAGAGGTGGTATTCAGCAGGTTCTGACCAGTTCTGGAGAACCGGTAGCAGAAATTTTGAGTAGTTCGTAGAACCGGCAAATACCACTTCTGACTCCCATCTCTTCTCTGCCTCCTGAGTCCCAGCTGATCGGCTGGGTCTACCTTGGTTGCCCTGCACAGGAGAATGGAGCTGGAAAGCAGGCTGGTGGGGTGGGGAGGGAATGGGATTTTGCAGTAACCTTCTCCTGCCACGCCCACCAAGCCATGCCCACAGAACTGGTAGTAAAATTTTTGAATCCCACCACTGGACTGGACCCAATTGTATGATCTCTGGTGGTTGTTAATAGCATAGCATTAGCATTTAGACTTATATACTGCTTTAAAGTGCTTTACAGAACATAGCTGAAAAAGAATGGGTTTTTCTTAACAGATTAACAGTTGGAAGGGACATTGTAGGTCATTCAGTCCAACCCCACCACCCAAGCAGGAGACCCGACACCATTTCTGACAGATGGCAGCCCAGTCTCTTCTTGAAAGCTTCCAGTGATGAAGCTCCCACAACTTCCGAGGGCTAGCTGTTCCATTGGTTGATTGCTCTAACCATCAGAAAATCCCTCCTTATTTCCAGGTTAAATCTCTCCTTGTTCAGTTTCCATCCATTATTCCTCGTCTGGCCTTCAGGTGCCTTGAAAAACAGCTTGACCCCTTCCTCCTCTCTGTGGCAGCCCCTCAATTATTGGAGCACTGCTATCATGTCTCCCCTGGTCCTTCTCGTCACTAGACGAGCCGTGCCCAGTTCCTGTAACCATTCATATGTGACCCAGGATAATGCTACAGGATCCAGTCTGGGACCAGGGTTTTGTCTTCTGAGCTTTCAGACTCGTGCTGGAACCCATCTTCAGGCAACTTCTCTCTAATCATCTAAAAAAGTTAGCCCTCTTCCTTTACTGGGACTGGAGCAGAGGAGGTATTCAGCAGATTCTGACCAGTTTTGGAGAACCAGTAGCGGAACTTTTGAGTAGTTCAGAGAACCAGCAAATACCACCTCCGACTGGGGATTTTACAATATCCTTCCTCTGCCACGCCCACCAAGCCATGTCCACAGAACCGGTAGTAAAAAAATTTGAATCCCACCACTGGACTGGAGGCTAAAACATATAAAAGAATGGGTGCTGGAATTGGGCATGTCTAGTTTAATGAAAAGAAGGATGTGTGTGTGTGTGTGTGTGTGTGTGTGTGTGTGTGACACATGATAGCAGTGTTCCAATATCTCAGCGGCTGCCACAAAGAAGAGGGCATCCAAAGCACCTGAAGGCAGGACAAGAAGCAATGGGTGGAGAGAAGCAACCTAGAATTAAGGAAAAAAATTCCCGACAGAACAATTAATCAGTGGAACGACTTGCCTCCAGAAATTGTGGCTGCTCCAACACTGGAAGTTTTTAAGAAAAGATTGGACAGTCACATGTCTGAAATGGTTTCTTGCCTGAGGAAACTGCCTGAACTGCCTGAGTTTCCTGCTTGAGCAGGGGGTTGGACTAGAAGACCTCCAAGGTCCCTTCCAACTCTCTGTTCTGTTCTGTTTTGTTCTGTTTCATTCCATTCTGTTCCATCCTGTCCCATCCCATCCCACCTTACCCTACCCTATCCTACCCTCTAATATAGTTTTGTTTAAGGCCTGGATTTTTTTATCACTCTGTTTTGCATCGCTTGGTATTCTACTCTAAAGGCAGGGAAGCATTTTGCACCAGTAGACATATGTGGGAGTTTTGAGAGCTTGTCATTGGCACATTACAATATGACAGGCTTGTGCATTCACAAAATGACTGCCACAAAGTCTCCATGGCTGAATGGAAAACACTCTTTGACGAGAAGGCAAGCTTGGGCCCCTGATGGACATGTACAATAGCAGACATAAATATTGAATATAAATAGATTTTTTTTTTATCCCTACGCTTTATAAACATTCACGCCTTTAAGGATCCCAAACCCTGAACTTTTCCTTGGGAATAAAATAGATTTATTTAATTTCATTTTGCAGAGGAAACAAAAGTATTTCTTTCTTTAAAAAAGAAAGTAGAGCACCATTGGGTAGAAGCAGGGGTAATGCAGCTCGCTGAGGCATAAAGAACTCAGCCTTGGCAGGCTGGGAGAGTGCACTTGGCAGATGATACGTCCTTGTGCCGAAATAGAAGAGGTGGCTGACACTGCGGTTGTAAATAAACAGGCCTCGTAGGTGTTGCTGTGAAAAGGATCAGAAGGGTTACATTGCTTAGAAGGAATAAGAATAGGGATGTGCACAAATACACACAGACGCAAATATATTCAGAGGCACCTGCATCCATTTAGACTAGCCTTTAGCACAGGATTAGACATTTGAGTACTTATGGGACTGGTGAATTTATTATTCCCACTTGCAGTTTGTATATGTATATATGTGCATGTTTGCAAAGAATGGAAACTACTTTTCCACTCCTACTGTTTTCTCAGAAATGGTAGCCTTGAGCTCACGCCACTCGGTCTTGAGCCAGGAAGTTAAATACTACAAAGGGGACAAGTGCCCTTTAAGTGTCAGGGATACCAGCTTCTACAGTATTTCTGACAACTATTTCTGTTGCACTCTCTCTCCCTCTGTGCCCCCAACCCCCACTTTCCAGCCTCTGCATATATAATATAAATGAGCAGAGATACTGGATGATGCATTAGTAAGCAACAGCCACAGTCAGTGCAAAGGACTTCTTGGAATTACTTTGTAATTTCCCCCCAAGAGTAAGTCTGTCTTGTGTCTGTATGTGTGTCTGCCTACACATATATATAAATGCATATAATTGAAGTAGGATTAACACTTCTCCTTACTTCTCATGAAAATTAAAGAGAGGAAGGTGTGTGTGTGTGTGTAAACATGTTCAGACTTATAAGACTGATGTCAACCTTCAAAGTACACCAAAGGTGTCCAACCTTGGCAACTTTAAGACCCATGGGCCTCAACATGCTGGCTGGGGAATTCTGGGAATCGAAATACACAAGTCTTAAAGTTGCCAAGAATGGACATCCATGAGGAAGATCACATTAGGATGTCAGAGTTAATATCACAATTAGTATCAATGCTAATACTACTCTAAAAACTCCCTTTTTTATGACCATGTAATCTCTTAATTCGGGGTAGAGTCAGGGCGACTGGATGGAGCTGGCCAGATGCCCCTTCCTGACACCTACAGGAAGTTTGCAGCAGGTATTTTTTCTTTGCTCCTCATGAGACAGAAATATCTGCCACTAGCTAGGACTGAACTCTCAACCTTTTGAGTGGGAGTGAGCATCTTCACCACTAGGTCACCACATCACTCTAATGCTAATGCTATTTTATTGTAAGGGTATAGTAATGGAATCTTCCAAGTCTGAATTTGTTTCTCCCCTCTCTCACTTTATCCATGAGGACTACTGTAGGGAGGGTCTTGTTTTCTTTCTTAGGTTACTTTTTTTGTCCCAGATTCAGATTCCTTTATCTGATTGATGCCTTGATTGCAGCTCTTCCTCCTATTCCTCAGGATTATTCCTGCCTCCTTTTTACAAGATTGCAGCTGCAATCATACAATCAGAGTTCTTTTTTATGTGCAACACAAACGGATGCCCTAATTAATTCATGAGCCTCGAGCCAAGTTTCAAAAGAAATCCAATTATTTATTAGGAGCAACATGTTGGCATTTTCCCAAGTGCAGTCAACTCTGCCCCACGTAATTTACTGCCCACCAATGACCTTGTTTCCCCCTCCTCCCAACACAGATAAGAAGCAAGGACTTCAATCATGAGATTGTGGCCACAATATTGATATTTTTTTTTGACCTGTTTCCCTTGGAGGCTTCCAGAAACAGAATGGTCTAACTCACTCACCACAGCCAATTCACCATTGTCAATTCACCACAGTCAATTTGCCACATCCAATTCACTGCAGCCAACTCACTATGGCCAATTCACTACAGCCAATTCACCACAATCAAATTGCCATGGCCAATTTGCTGCGGGACAACTTGTCACAATCAACTTGCTCCAGTACAACTGGCTGTGGAACAATTCAACAATTCAATTTAATTATTTAAAATAATTAAAAATATATATTTTATTTGTTGTCATTCCCTTTTCACATTGTCCCTCCTTTGGCATCCTTTCTGTAATGATTCTATTCCACTATTTCTTCAATATTAGTGTAACTCTTGTCCTGTGGCGAGTTGTCTCATGACGAGTTGTCTCATGGCGAGATGTTCTGTGGTGCGTTGGCCATGGAAAGTTTGCTGTGGTGAGTTGGCTGTGACGACGAGTTGTCATAAACCCTTCCAGAAAAGGGGTTCTCTTCCCAATTTGCTTTCCTTTGAGTTATCCTAATTCAAGTTGCATTAACAGAGGGATACAATCAAAATCAAGAGGGGTACTAATACCACTCTATAAAGCCTTAGTAAGGCCACACCTAGAGTACTGCATCCAGTTTTGTTTACAACATTATAAAAAAGATGTTGAGACTCTAGAAAAAGTACAGAATAGAGCAACCAGGATTAGGGGAC
This sequence comes from Notechis scutatus, assembly GCF_049901735.1. NCBI lineage: Eukaryota > Metazoa > Chordata > Lepidosauria > Squamata > Elapidae > Notechis > Notechis scutatus. The sequence goes on along the minus strand of NC_142011.1, from coordinate 14,220,453 downwards.
TGGAGATTAAAACATATAAAGAACGGTTACAGGAACTGGGCTTGGCTAGTCTAGTAAAGAGAAGGACCTGGGGAGACAAGATAGAAGTGTTCCAATATTAGAGGGGCTGCCACAGAGAGGAAGGGGTCAAGCTATTTTCCAAAGCACCCGAAGGCCAGACAAGGAATAATGGATGGAAACTGAACAAGGAGAGATTTAACCTGGAAATAAGGAGAAACTTTCTGACAGTGAGAACAATCAACCAATGGAACAGCTTGCCCTCCGAAGCTGTGAGAGCTTCATCACTTGAGAATTTCAAGAAGAGATTGGACTGCCATCTGTCAGAAATGGTGTAGGGTCTCCTGCTTGGGTGGGGGAGTTGTACTAGATGACCTATAAGGTCCCTTCCAACTCTGATTATCTGTTATCTGTTATCATCTTTACCAAAGAAGGAAGAAAGTCATAGCCAGATCTAATAGGCTTGATTTTGTGTTTGATATGAGATCAGCTGCTAATTTGAAGCATTTCATTTAACAGGCAAAAAAAGAGGATTTTTTTTGGGGAGGTATATTGGATTAGCTCCTGCCTAGAATGATGCATTGGCTTTGAATAACATTGCTGTAAAAAAAATTCACCCAAAGTGAAATTTGATAGGATCCAATTTTGAGGAGGTGAACAGAAAAGGCCTCCTTGGGCAAAACACCTGTGAACTTTCAATTTTTTTGCTAAAATCAACTTTTTTTCTCACACCTGCTTTAGTCCATCCTTGGACTGTCAGTGAAATATGCCCAAAGCTAACATTGAAGCACATTTGAAAATCTTCCTTGGGTGAAACATAAACATCGATAAATTAGGATTCCCCTGAAATGCACCAATGCATTTCAATGCAAAGGATAGATCGGAAGAAGTTGATTTGGGGCCGGCTTCATTTTTGACTTGGAGAGATTGTTATTGCTTGTTCAATTTTAATTGAACATATTTAATAGGACTCCTAGATTGCTATGCAAATAGGTAAATTATATCAGAATCAACAAGCCTATCAATGTTTGTAATGCAGCTCTTGATTAGAAAGCTGAATTGAAGGAGCTGGGTATTAGAGAATGTTGTGTACAAAAAATATTGTGTGTCCTCAAATGCATATATTAGGTTAATTAGTGTACAGTACAAATGCTAAGGAACTAAATTGCCTGGGAATATATAAACATAGCACAGTTTCTTGGTATTATCTAGCATTACAACGTTAGATAATACTATGCTTGTTACACTATCTTCCTCTGAAAATGGTGTCCAAAAAAAGAACAATGGACAGCAAAAGCATCTATTGTAAATCAAAACAATGACAGATGACAGATTAACCTAGTTGGAAGGGACCTTGTAGGTCATCTAGTCCAACCCTCCACCCAAGCAGGAGACCCTACACCATTTCTAACAAATGGCAGTCCAATCTCTTCTTGGAAGTTTCCAGTGTTGAAGCTCCCACACCTTCCGAAGGCAAGCTGTTCCATTGGTTGATTGTTCTTACTGTCAGAAAATGTCTCCTTATTTGTAGGTTGAATCTTTCCTTGTCTGGCCTTTGGGTGCTTTGGAAAATAGCTTGACCCCCTCCTCTCTGTGGCAGCTCCTCAGATATTGGAACCCTGCTATCATGTCCCCCTGGTCCTTCTCTTCACTAGACTAGCCAGGCCCAGTTCCTGCAGCCGTTCTTCATATGTTTTAAATTAAAGTAATTAATTAAATTGATCATACAATTAAAATAATCATACAAATATCCAAAGGAAGATGATTTACAATGCAGTCTGAAAGCAGGTTGTGCTTGGAGCAATTGATAATCTACAAAGGTCTGGATGGAAAAATGTTTTTAGTTGTTTATATGGAATAGCACAGAAACTACTCATCCTTTTCTCCTGAAAATAAATGCAATTTTTTGTGCATATCTTTGGATTTGCAGACAGATGCAATGGTTGGACAGAACAGACTTTTGATCGAGAACACTGTATGTGAAGCTGACAAGGGTCCAAAATATTCTGCTTCGCCCAGACCTATTTTTTATCTATGAAGTCCATTCCTTTCTTTTTCTGCCTTACAGTGCAGTAAAAATAATAATAGAGAATTCACACTGAAATACACACATCAAAAACATTTTCTATCAAAATAGTACATCTATAGCTATCGTTGTTTTTAAAATAGGCATTTGAAAACATAACCTCCTGCATCGCTTAGGCAGAATACACTGTCAGCACATTTAGGAAAACTACAGTAGGCTAAATTATTTCTGATTTCCATGTTAGTTCAAGAGAGTATATATTAGGTTTGCATAGTTTATATCACAGTTTGCAGAGACTGAATTTCTCAAGCATCCTTAGTGCAGTGTAAAGTCACATAATACTTTTTCTGACACATTGGAAGTAAGTAAGTCTCTCCTCCTCCTCCTCCTCCTCCTCCTCCTCTACTATTTTCCAGATTTGGGGAGTTGAATTTCTGCAGCATGGGAAAATGCACTATTTTTATAGATTCCCAGGCAAGTGCAGACTTTGGGAACATAATAATTTCACTGTGGTATTTGGGATAAAGGTAATTTATCTCTTTTAGCAAAATAAATGCCACGGTGAATATGTTTGTTTTTTCTTGATGCATCTTGTACAGAAAAATCGTACAGCTAATTGAATAATGATCTCCAGAGTATGAGTTCAGTCAGATTGAACTGTAGAGCTATTCCTTATTTCCTTCATCTGCTTTTTAAGTAAACCTAATAGCTTTTCAGGCCCATGCTTACTGACCTCATGACTGTTTTACTTAATGATGGTTTTCTTATCTACTTGTCACTGTTCTGTACCATAAAGGTTAAGGTTCCAGGCTTAGGAGGACAACGTCTTAGCTGGAACATGAATCTTCTTTCTCTGAATTCCAATGCAGCCTGGACAGATAAGAAATTTCATGCACAGAGCAGAGGCAACCTGATTTTGACTGATATTTTGTAAGAACATCTATAGCCTTGTTCTTCTTCACTTCCTCTATGAGTAATAGATGAATAGATTGAGTGTCAGAACTCTGCAGAGATGCTACTTCTAGTTAGGCCAGTGAGACAGACAGCTACAGAATGGTGAAGGCTAGATTTGAGACCCAGCTGCTATACAGACTGAAAGTAGGAGAGAGGTGTTGATATTTCCACCAAAAGTGTCATAACAGTAGAGGAGGAACGGAAACAGATGCCTGGAATGGAATTCAGATTTCTAGAAATTCTTCAGATAACTCCTGGCGTGGGAGACAGTGAGACAATAGAGGAAGATTAGGTTTCGTATCTATGTAGCATGTGCTGTTTGTGTAAGGCTGCTGGGTTGGGGACTTGGTAGGTTTTGCAGAAACTTTAAGTTTTCAGGGAGATGTTCAGGAAGGCTTGCATAGGAAGGCATGTGGCTATGAATGGATATTTATTTATTATTTATTCATTATTAAATGTATTGACCACCCATCTTACCCCAAGGTAACTCTGGGCAGTGAGATTGGTTGTGGGTAGAATGAGTGAGGTGTGGTAAAATGGTGTGTGTAAGAATCAAACTAGGTCTGTTCAGATGTGCCTCACACATGATAGTCGGTGCTGGTTTAAGGTCTGTTGGTCAAAACCTTATGAGGACTGGAGAAAAGGAGAAGTCAGTGCAAAATGCTGGGGGCATTACGGTGATGGTTTGTTTTGAGACTAGGATATGAGAAGAAAGTACACCTGGGTTGTGGATTAGTGCATTTTCCTTTTTCTAAGGTTGTTGCTACTATCCTAGTTTATGATAGCTCAATTCTTTTCCTGCTGGTGAACACAAGATCTGTACAAAATAAGATGCTATCCATCCACAGTGTGATGGTAGATAAGCAGGTAAACCTGATATTATAACTGAAGCTTGACTGGACAGCGGTGAAGAAGTAGCCCTATCAGAAATCTGCCCACCTAGGTTTCAGGTCCTATATAAAGTGTATATAAAGTCCCCTTGGGTGGACAATTGAGCAGAAGAACATGTTGGCTCAGGAGTCTGAGAGCTGTAATCCCAGCATGTATAGAGGGTGCTTTTCTAGCACCTGGTCTTATGGTTTTGAGTGTCCCTGAACTTTTGAGACCAGATACTTTTTGGTGTGGCAAAATAATGTTCTGTATTGAAGTGGAAATAAAAATCTTAATCAAAAGTGGACTTTATGTAGCCTTCATCACAGTGTCCCATGTTGGCTTGCATGATGCGGGTATGTCCTAGAAGAGTGCTTCTCAACCTTAGCAACTTTAAAATGTGTGGACTTCAACTCCCAGAATTCCCCAGCCAGTCATGATGGCTGAAGAATACTGGGAGTTGAAGTCCACAAGCCTCAAAGTTGTCAAGTTTGGAGATCGCTGCCCTAGAGCTTTCCTAGCAGGAAAATCCATTTCCATATATCATCTTCTTTGGTAAAACATTTGCCAGAAATGTTTTTTTTTTGTTCTTCTGACCACTCTGACTTGTTCAGCAGTGTCCCAATTTTTCTGCGATTTTTCTGCATTTTACCCAATTTAATCAAGATAGTTTGATATTCAACTTTGGTATGCCCAGTAACTAGATTCTAAGGAGTACCTAGGAAGTGCATTGCACCAGACAGGTGAGAAAGAAAACAAAATAAAACAAAAGCACAATGGACATCAAAATAGAAGAAGACATTAAAGGAACAGATTTTCTAGCTTTCTTCAGGAAACATCCTTTATCTGTAAATCTCCTGCTGTGGCTTGGACCAAGTAAGATGGAAAGTTTACTATCAATGTGTAAGTAACTGGTATCTCTGAGAGCAGAGTATAAACACATTTTCCTGAAAAAAAAAAGAGAGAGAATGTGTTCTTTGTTATTTTTGTTATTTCTTTGTCATCACTTGAGACTTTCAAGAAGAGATTGGACTGCCATTTGTCAGAAATGGTGTACGGTCTCCCGTTTGGGTGGGAGGTTGGACTAGATGACCTACAAGGTCCCTTCCTACTGATTATCTGTTATCTGTTATTTACCCCCCTTTTTTTCCCCTGAGTTGAAACAATGATCTTTCTTCAGGCCCCCAAAAAATCACACAATATTTTGACAAAAAATTCATAACACCCCACAGAAATAGTTTTGCAAAGCTGGCCATTTCAGAATCTCCAACTTTATGCCACCCGTCTAGGGCTCCTTCCAGAAGGCAAGCTCTTCTCCTTCTTTCCCTCCACTGATGCAAGAGACACAGGAAGATCACTCTGAGGAACAAAAACCATAGAGTGTTTTACTAAGCTCCTTAGCCTGCCTGCAGTCGGATTCAAAAGCCTCTCCAGCAGAAGGCAGATTCACCAGAGACACTCCAGGATCTTCCTTGAAGAGGGAAAGATCCTCCTCGCCCCCATCTCCCAAAAAAGATAGGAGCAACCTTTGGACCTGGAAAGTCCAAGAAGCCAGCCAAAGCTGGCTTGGCCTCCTCCATGACTCAGCAGAACCAGGAAAAATGGCTACCTTTCCTGCCAAGGCAATAGAAGACTGATCCAGAATGGAACAAAAGCCCAAAATCAGACAAAGAAGCTCATAGGACACCCGCCCCCCCAGGGGTGGGATTTAGATGGTTCGGACCGGTTCAGGTGAACTGGTAGTTCCGATGATTAGTTGGCCCTGCCCACCTGCCCCTGCCCTAGTTTGTCCTATATTTCTGTGTTTTGCAGCCCGGCTGATTCGTGCGGCTGCAGCAGAATATAGGTTTTAGAGCTGAAAATGGGTGGTTTTCAAATGCTGCGAAGCGTGCGCTCACTGAATCGGTTGTTACACTGGTTGAATTCCCCCACTTCCCCTCCCACTTGCGCCAAGGGGTGCCCCCTTTTCCCCACATATAGGGCCACTCAAAAAGACTGCCCAGCAAAGTTTCTTACCACTCAAAACCAATCACAAGATGCTTCAGCCACAGGAGCAACAGAAGTAACTTTGAGGACATGTTGTAAGTCACTTTTTTCAGTGCCATCATAACTTTTAACCATTGTTAAATGAATAGATAGATAGATAGATAGATAGATAGATAGATAGATAGATAGATAAGATAGATAGAATTCTTTATTGGCCAAGTGTGGTTGGACACACAAGGGATTTGTCTTGGTGCAAATACTCCCAGTATACATAAAAGAAAAGATACATTCATCAAGAGTCAAGAATCATAAGGTACAACACTTAATGATAGTCATAGGGTACAATCAACAATCAAATCATACTAGGAAACAGTCAATATAAATCATAAGGATACAAGTGACAAAGTTACAGTCCTACAATCACAAGTGGGAGGGGATGGGTGATAAGGAGTGATGAGAAGATTAATAGTAATAGTAATGCAGACTTTGTAAATAGTTGGACGGTGTTGAGGGAATTATTTGTTTAGCAGAGTGATAGCATTTGGGGAAAAACTGTTTTTGTGTCTAGTTGTTCTGGTGTGCAGTGCTCTATAGCGTCCTTTTGAGGGAAGGAGTTGAAACAGTTTATGTCCTGGATGTGAGGAGTCTGTAAATGTCTTAAGACTCTTGTTGTACTGCATGAGTATAAATATCTTTGTTTTTAGAGTAAAGTTCCTCATTTGTTTAAGTGCCTTACAGGATTATGTCTCTATCAGTGCCTATCCTGATCCATTCTCTGAGAGTATGGCCTCCCACACCAAGACACACATCCAAAAGACCAACAGGCAAGTTGCCGGTTCTTGCTTAAAGCTTCTGTAAGCAAAGGCACTTAGAGGGTCTTTGTTCCATACTGGCTGTTGTTCACTCAAGGAAGATCAAGATGAGGTAAGCCTCAGGTATACAGTAAGAAAGGGACAAGTTTAAATGAACAGAATTTTGCCTAGAATTGGGAAATCCACTACCCAAGTAATGATATGATCTTAAATGTGCCAGTGAGATAAAAATCCTGGAATGCTAGAAACAACATAATCTCAAGATACACTCATTCCTGCAATAACTGCCATCCTTTTGGACAACCCCAGATTGTCTCCTTTGAAAATCAACACTGGCTAAATGGAAAAATAATTTGAGTTGGGGCCTTTCCTCACTAACTAGTGATGGAGCTTTTCGTATGAAGGGTGTTGACATTGCCAATCCATATCCTGACTTCTTACCTCCATTTCATGTTACTGCGATCCTCTAATTTCCTTCCAAAGAAATAAGTGACAAAGCCTCATGGGTCATATAGATCATAAAGCTGCACTTGGTGACATCCAAACAAGGAAAAAAAATGGTACGTCAACATCTGTAGATCTTGTAAGACTCAAAAGCACAAGTGAAGTTCAACTGTCTCTTCTTCCAGATTCCCCAGAAGTCCTTCTCTGTTTATTAAATGAGTAGGTCACATGGTCTGTCTGTGATTCTCTATTTACATGAGTGGGAAATACAGATTGCAGAAATCCCTGCTTCCTTACAATTTCCTTCATCAGGATTGTACAGCTAAAGATGCCTTAAGCCTGTTTCATTTGCAGGTTGGAATGAGATAGAAGCAACATTTATTTATTTATTTATTTATTTATTTATTTATTTATTTATTTATTTATTTATTTATTTATTTATTTATTTATTTATTTATTTATTTGTCTGTCTGTCTGTCTATCTATCTATCTATCTATCTATCTATCTATCTATCTATTTATTTGATTTGTCAATTGCTTACAAGATAATAAGTATAAGTATATATATAGTTATGAATACATGAAATGGGTATATATAAGAAAAATAAAAGAAACAATAGGACAGGGACGGTAGGCACGTTGGTGCGCTTATGCACGCCCCCTACAAACCTCTTAGGAAAGGGGTGAGGTCAATAGTAGACAGTCTAAGGTTAAAGTTTTTGGGGTTGGGGAAGAAACCAGAGTCAGGTAGAGTATTCCAGACATAGACCATTCTGTTGCTGAAGTCGCATTTCCTGCAATCAAGTTTGGTGCATTTAACCTTGAGTTTGTATCTATTGTGTGCTCTTGTGTTGTTATGGTTGAAGCTGAAGTATTCATTGACAGGTAGGACATTACAATGTATGATTTTATATACCATACTTAGATCAGACCGAAGACGACATAATTCAAGGTTTTCTAGGTCTAGAATTTCAAGTCTGGTGGCATAAGGTATTCTACAACGAGTAGAGGAGTGGAGAACTCTTCTTGTGAAATATTTCTGGACTTTCTCAACTGTGCTAATATCAGATAGGTAATGTGGGTTCCAGACTGATGAGCTGTATTCGAGTATTGGTCTAGCAAATGTTTTGTATGCTCTAGTTAGTAGTGTGATATTATCAGAGAAAAAGCTACGTAAGATTAGGTTAACAACTCTTAATGCCTTTTTGGCTATGTAGTTACAGTGGGCTCTAGCACTTATATCATTAGAGATGAGTATTCCAAGGTCCTTTACAGCAGGGGTCCTCAACCACCGGGCCGCGGACCGGTCCCGGTCCGTGGAGCACTCTGTACCAGGCCGCAAAGAAAAAAAAATGGTGGCTTTCTTCGCCTTCGGTGAATGCTGCTGGGATCAGGTATCAAGGACACAAATGAAAGAAGGGGAGGGAGGAAGCAACCGAAGCCTGTCCTGCTCTCTGGCTCAGCAGCTTCGGTTTCCTCCCGCCTCGTTCCTCTCTCAGTCGCTCTCTCGCTGCTCCACCAGCCCAGGAAGAAACTGCTTCAAAGAAGCCGGGGTGGTGGGGTGGCTTTTCCTGTCGCCACAGCTCCTCCGAAGCGCCCGTCCACCCCCATCCCGCCCGCCCGCCCGCCCGCCCGCGCGCGCTTCAATCCACAGTGCTCCGTTCTGCCTGCCTGCCTGTCTGGTTGTTTGGGAGCAGCTTCGGCTGAGAATAATAACTATTCGCCTCTTTTTATCAGCCGAAGCTGCTCTGAAACGAAGAAGGCAGGCAGGCAGGCAGAACGGAGCACTGTGGATTGAACCGCGGGCGGGCGGGGTGGGGGTGGGGGTAAACGGGCGCTTCGGAGGAGCTGCGGCGACAGGAAAAGCCACCCCCCGCTTCTTTGAAGCAGTTTCTTCCTGGAGCAGCGAGAGAGCGACTGAGAGAGGAACGAGGCAGACACCTGAGGGAGGGAGGGAGACACCTGAGGGATGGGGCTGAGGGAGGCAGGGCCGAGGTGCTCCCTGAACTTGGTGGTTTGCTGGCAGATGTTTTGTTACCCGACTAGGTAACAACATCAGATGTTACCTAGTCAGGTAATGAAACGTCTGCAAGCAAACCACCAAACTCGGATTCTTCTCCCCCGGTCCTTGAAAAAGTGTTTGTGCTTGAAACTGGTCCCTGGTACAAAAAAGGTTGGGGACCACTGCTTTACAGAGCTTGGATCATCAACAAGATCTTGACTATTCAGCTTGTATTTTATTTTCTGATTTTTTTTTTGCCAATATGTAAGACAGAGCATTTATTTGTTGAGATTTGAAGTTACCATTTGTTTGACCATTCGGATACATAGTCAAGATCTTTTTGAAGGGTAGCAGTATTGTCTGTGGTATTGAACAGCTTTACATCATCAGCTAAAAGAATGCAATTGCTCCTAATATGATCACAGAGGTCATTTATGTAGAGTATGAAGAGAGTTGGTCCTAGAACACTGCCTTGGGGGACACCACTATTGACAGGTACAGAATTTGATAGGACGCTCCCAATTTTGACCATTTGTTGTCTGTTTGCCAGGAATGCTTCTATCCAGTTATTCAGTTGTCCAGAGATACCATAAGATTTTAGTTTTAGGAGTAGTTTGTCGTGTACCACTGAATCAAAGGCTTTACAGAAGTCTATGTAGATTGCATCTATTGCTTTGCCCTGATCGAGTTGTGTAGCCCATATGTTTTTGCAGTGTAAGAGTTGCAGATTACAGGATAGTTTTTTCCTGAAACCAACTTGTTTATTAGAGAGTAGGTTGTTTGTCTCTAAGTGGAGGATAACGGATTGGTTAATAATTGATTCCATGACTTTACAGGTGACGCAGCATAAGGAGATTGGTCTGTAATTTTCAACTAGGCTGGGGTCTCCCTTTTTGAAGATGGGGATGACCGTGGCTTATGACCATAGGTTAGGCAAGGAGCTGGTCCTGAAAGATTTTTCAAAGATTATGCTTAAAGGTTCTGCTATGGCAGTGGATAGCTTTTTTAAGAAGTAGGCACATATTCCATCCGGTCCAATAGATAGAGATGGTTTTAGATTGTGTAGTGCTTTTTCAACATTGTCTTCTGTAAAATCGATATGTATTAGATCATTCTAGTTGTCTGTAGTTTGGCTAGGAAATACTGGGCATGATCCATTGCTGTTTACAAATACTGAAGAATATGTTAAAGATGTTGGCTTTAATGGTGTCGTCGTTGCAGTCTTTACCATCAGGTCCTAACAAGGGTGGGATGGACCTTGAGTCTTTTAGTTTGTTGTTTACAAAACTGTAAAAAGCGTGGGTGGAATTGGTGCATAGAAGGTTTTCCTCTTGTTTAATGTGATAATTGGTGCATTCAGTCTTTATCTGGTGGCATAATTTTTTTTTTTTTGTAAATTTTATTTGAGTTTTCACAAAGAGAAAAAAAATACAAATAAAACATCTTTTTTGAAAGTAGCATAATCCCGGGTTATATTTCTTCGTACAGACACAAATTCAGGTTCATGCTCATTTTTATATTCTATTCCATAACTTTTTACTATTTTACATGTTCTACATAGCTTCTCCCCTCTTTAATTTTCTCAGTTTTATTTTAATTATCTCATCTCAATTCAAATAATTGTATTTATATTTTTTGTCTGTCCTGTTTCAATTATCTATTATCTTTTCTCATTAAACAAAATTTCTCCTGTAGTTACTGATTGGAGTATGACGCCTTTATATCTTTTCCCTAAAGTTGTAACATTCAATATAATACATAACTTCCATTCGGATTCTGCTTGGTACATTCTTAAAATACACACTGTATTCTTAAAAAAAGAAAACATTATAAATGTATATAATTAAAACAACATTCCATTCCAATTCAATTAATATTCATTAAAGTCTTAACATCTTTAACATTACTTTTCAATTAAATATCATACTTCTATGGGAACAATTATAAGCTTTTAATAGTTAATTCCCCCCCTTCACTTATATTTTATAAAGCATTAACCAATTAAAATGTTCCCGTCCCTTCCTAATTCAATTTTCTCATTTATTTTATTTCACTTATTTTATTCACAAACATTTCACTAAATTACACTAACTATTTTATCCCTCATTTTAATCATACGTTGTTTCCAATTTTCTAAAGTTATTTCTATTACTAATATAACGATACAATCTTATGTACCTTTACAGAATCCCTTTTTCAGTTAGATTTTCACCCATTATCTCTAAATAGGTCCTGTTTCTCTATATCTTGTTCCGATCCTTTGTAACTTCTTTTCCTTTCCTTCTTCCCTCTCTTCTTCTCTCTCCCCTTTTTACCCCCTTGTCTCTCTACCTCTATTTCTCTCTTCTGTATTCCCCTTTTCTGTTGCTTTCCAGTATTATACTTATTTTTCAAATTATTTTTCTTTTCTTTGGTTGTTTTTTTAAGTCTTAAATTCTCCATTCTCTTTCCCCCCTTTCCTTTTTCTTCCCCACATAAAATTTCTTGTTCATTAAAGATGGCTTCTTCTTTGTCCCAGTCTTCTTGTTTTGCAGTCGTTTCTTGTTGTTTCTCATAGTTCCAAATTTCCATTTCTAAGAATTGAAAAACGAAGCCAAAAGAACCCTTCCCTTCTTGTGCATCTTCTTTGTACTTTTTAAGTTCCATTTTCAATTCATCCAGAAGTGGTGCCATTGTATAAATTTTTAAACAACCACCCGATTGATTTTAGTCATTCAAATATAATAACCAAGAATCCAAAGATCACCAAATAATCCAAATACATACAAGCTGTTTCTTTTTTGCTATTTTTTTTCACTTTCTCTTCCTGGGGTTACTATTTAGTTGCAAAGTTTCAGTTAAAATGTATCTTTTAGAAGTCTTGTTGAAGTTTTACTGTAGATTCTTTTTAATTCCAGGCAGTCTCCTCCCTCTTCCAGATCCTGCCCTTATTCTTTTTCTCTCCCTTCCTGCTTATGAAAAAGAAAAAAATTAATATCCAGAAATCTTTATTATCCCTTTGGCATTTTGTTTTATTTTCAGCTTAATTGCCTATTGATGTCAAAGTGGATTTTTCCGATTTCTTATTTAAGTCTCTTAGTTGTCAGTATAGGGAAGGAGAGAGAAGAAAAAAAAAAAGTCAAACCTTTCCCTTTTCACTTTCCTTCGCTGCTTCTGACTCTTCTTTGGGAGCGATGTTATTTTTTGTAAGTTTAAATTCCAGGGTACCTTAGTTGTTGCTTTTACAATTGAACCCGGTCAGCCAAAACTTTCACTTCTTATCTTCCTCATGCACATTCTTTTCCAGTCAAGTTCTTCTTTGTGGTGGCCATTTCTGACCACCGCTGCAACCGCCTTCGGGAAAGGGAGTAATGGCCAGCTGAGGAGGAGAGATGTGGCTCTCCTCAACCCTGCTGGTGGTCTCCCCCCTCTTCACCACCTCTACGGGGTGGCTTAGCACCAAAACCAGCCGGCTCGGGGCGCTCCAGCGGCGAGCCCAGACAGAAACCATGCACGATCATGGATTTCTGTCTGTCACTGAAGCCCTTCAAACCGGAAGTCAACCCTGGTGGCATAAATTTTTCTATCGGCTTTTGAAATTGGCAACGTGACCAGATTTGTTTTTCCGCCAGAGTGATCTCTTTTTGGATTGAAGTTTCCTTATTGTTATGGGTAATCTGTTTTTTTGTTTTGTTTTGGGAGTTGTTGTTGGTACATATAGTTTGATGACTCTTTTGACTTCAAGTAAAAATATGTTGTAATGGTCTTCAACAGTATTGCATCCAGTGAATAGAAATTGCCAATCAAGGGATGAGAGATCGTTGTCTATAAGATCATAGTTGCCTTTTTTGAAGTTATAATTGGGGATTATGTCATTGTGATGATTTTTGTGTGGGCGTATGTTGAGACAAAAGTCAATCATATTGTGGTCACTGCTGGAAAAGGGTTCTTTAGTTTGTATTCCATAAATTAAATTCAAACTATTGCAGAAGATGAGATCGAGGCAGTTGTTTAGTCTAGTGTTGTTGGTTACCAGTTGTTCCAGTCCCAGATTTGTAACAGCATTGTAGAAGGTTGCGTGTATGGGTTCAGTTGTACGTTCATTTAGGGTCCAGTCAATATGAGGTAGATTGAAATCACCAAGAAAGATAAAAGCATGTGGGCAGGATGCTGCCCATGTTAGTAGTGTATTTAGCTTGTTTACATGTTCGATGTCATAATCAGGGGCTCTGTAACATAGTAAGAACCAAAATGTGATATTTAAGGACAGTTGACAGATGATGGTCTCAGGAAGAGCAAGCTCCTGGGTAACTTGGATGTTTTTTAGATGTAAGAACTTTTTATAGAAGATAGCAACACCACCTCCTCTACGAATTTCATGATCTGATTGGTAAACATGATAGTCTCTTACTGTGGTAATGGAGTCAGGGAGAGATGCGTCGAGCCATGTTTCACAGACAAATATGATGTCGAATTTAGCCATATTTAGTAAGAGGAAAAATTCAGGTATGTTATTCACATCTGAGGGTCCAGCAGAGAAAAAAGTCAGTGTGGCAAGTATGTGATTAGGAAAGACTTTCAGAGTAAGATAACCTCCGAAGCTCCTAAAGAAGCTCAAAGTAATTAAAATCAGCAGAGATAGCAGCTGCTTTCAAACTTTTGTCATTGAAGATCAACTTCATACAACTATTTAAAAGATGAGTGTTTGGCTTGAGGTTTGAGACCAACTGAGTTTAAGAGAAGCTGGCTTGGCCTTCCTGTTCTTAGCACCAGGGGTCCATGGACTATGTTTGCAGGATCGGCTTCCCCAGAATTTTGGCCCTGGGTCAAGGTGATTATGAGCCAACTTTGCCTCTTCACTAGGCCTCCAACCTCATACTTAATGTCCCAGGTATGATGGCGCCCTGCTGAAGGGATAATGTTGTTCTCATCATCAAACAACATTTGCCATAAATCTGCCCTTGTTTGATGTGTTTGGAAAGAATGAAACCGGCCTTACTGATTCTTGAAGACAAGATAGAATCTTCTCAGGAGGCTTTGAAGTGAACATTTATGCTCTATTATTCATGATGCTTGAGGCAGTATTTTTAGCAATGCTTATTATTGTTGCTTTGCTTCATATTGCTCTTATACTTACTTCTATTTACTCTCATACCTTCCTCTTGCTTTGTTCAGATGTTAGGTGACACTGAAGAATGCTAAATCAAAGCTTTGAGTGAGTTAAAACGTTTTACAATCTGTTCCCTGCGTTCGGAGTCCATTCTGACAAGATGCAAACAGCTGCAAAATTTTCTGACTTAATTTCTTCCAATCAAAAGTATCAAAGAGCTCATTATTTAGACGGATTTGTCTTCTTCGCCCCAATTAACAGGTAAAGGCAACAGATGTCCAACCAGAACCCGAGGAAGCTGAGGCTCTTTTGACAATCATTGATTTATTGCATCTGGTGTCTTTTTGTTATTTCTCCTAACAACAATCCTGCTGTTCGATATAGTATTTCTATCCACCAAGTTGTTTCTTTAATGGTTCAGAATAGAGAACGAATCACCTGGTGTCCTACTGTCCCTCCCTATTATGATGCCATTTTGTACATAAAAGGATTAAGGTTGAAATAACTGAAGACCACTGCTTTTGGGGCTGTCCATGTCAGTGTTTCTCACCCTTTGCAACTTTACGTTGTGTGGACTTCAACTCTTACAATTCTGGAAGCTTCTCAGCCTTGACAATTTAAAGTCGTCAAGATTGAGAAACTCTGCTCCATGCTAATTACCCACAGTATTTGGGTGGAAAGTACTGGAATGTTCTGGAAAGTTCTATAATTTTTGACCTAGATAGATGCATAGAAATACATAGAAAATGTAGGTTGTCAACTGTCTGACTGAAACAGAACATGTTTCTTGCTTTTGCCTGCTTTTTGTCCCAATTTGTCAATTACTTTTTTTTGTGGCTTGCTGATGTTTAATAAACACCGAGCTTTATTTTTTGCTAGCAGTAGTAAGCAGTTATTCGTGCTTTCTCTAATCTGGGATACAGACTGGGTGTGTGTAAGGTACAAACTACATTGGAAATTACTCAGAATAATTTTTAAGTACTTGTCGGACAGAGAAGGATTGTGGTTGAAAGGGGACTTGAAGCGGAGTTTCTCCGATCCAACTGGAACATCTTAATCACTCCTGCATACTGGCTTTTAATCACAGTTTACATGGTTAACCTCATTTTCTGGACTGTACAATACACTGAACCATAAAATATCCATATGGTATCTTTGGATACCTTAGGCTAAAACGCGACTGACTAATTCATGGTTCATTATGTCATATTAACATAGCCTCTGCCTGATAAATTTTCCCAGATTTACAAAATTGGGCAGAATACAGCTTGAAAGTCTTTGGTTTGTAAACCCAGTTGTCCTTCCACTGACCCTCTTTAGATTGTTTAACTCTTCTCTTTGTGTATCCTACAGATTTCTTTAGAATAAATCTGTTTCTGATAAAACCCACCTTTTTAATGCCATTATAGTTGCTTTGGACAGCAATTCCCCCTTATTTCATTTTGGCCCTTAACATTTTCCAACAGAGCTGAAATAACATTGGATGGCCAGAGTTGAACTCAGACAAAAGATTATGTGTTAGGCACGAAGACAAGTCAGGGCCACATGTTAAGTTACAGTTAAGCTGATTTATTGCTCATATCTATACACACAAGAATCTAATTAACCAACAATCAGTACTAAATTGGTGCTGGAAAAAAGTTAACAGAATTATAGAAGAGCTGGATTTGGGCTATTTGTGGTAATTTAATTATTCTAGGCAGATTCCTCAGAATCAGAATCAAAATCAGAATAGAGCTGGAAAGGACATTGGAGGTCATCTAGTCCAGCCCCCTGCTCAAGCACCCACAACTTCTGAGGGCAAGCTGTTCCATTGGTTAATTGTCCTCACTGTTAGGAAGTTCCAAGGTTGCTTCTCTCCTTGATCAGTTTCCATCCATTGTTTCTTGTCCTGCCTTCTGGTGCTTTGGAAAATAAATTGACCCCCTCCTCTTTGTGGCAGCCTTTCAAATACTGGAATACTGCTATCATGTCACCTAGTCTTATCCTTCTAGACTAGCCAAACCCAAATCCTCCAAACATTTTTCATATGTTTTAGTTTCCAGGCCTTTAATCATTTTAGTTGCTCTTCTTTGCACTTTTTCCAACATCTTTTTGTAATGTGGTGATCAAAACTGGATGTAGTATTTCACGTGTGGTCTTTTCAAGGCTTTATAAAGTGGTACTGAAGTAGTAGGCATGAGTTTAAATGGACCAGAGGATGGTAGAGGACAGGAAGGCCTGGAGGAACATTGTCCATGAGGTCGCAATGGGTCAGACATGACTTCACAACTAACAACTAATACTTCACGTGATTTTGATTCTATGCTTCTTTTTATATAACCAAGGATTGTATTAGCTTTTTGGCTGCTGCTGCACACTGCCGGCTCATGTTTAAGAGATTGTCCATTAAGACTCCAAGGTCCCTCTCACAGTTACTGTTTTTGAGCCAGGTTTTGCCTAATCTGTACTTATATCTTTGGTTTTTTTCTGCTCAGGTGTAAAACAGCTTTTCTCCACATTAAATTTCACTTTGTTGGATAGGGCCCATTGTTCCTCTCTTGACTTCACCCTCAAGCTCTGCCTCTTTTTCTCCTACATTACGGCCCACTTGAAATGCATGTAAATCCTTGATCACTGAAAGATTAATAGGATGAATGGAATGGCAGCTACAATTACCTGGTCTGTTCTGATGGATTTTTCTTTAATCTGTTCATGTTGTGCAAATGTTTATAAGATGGATTGACAATTGTTTTTTTAAAAAAAATTCTTTCATATTAAATCCTCTGATTTGTTCCTTGGAAGATTCAACTCCATCTGCCTTTGTACAAGTGAAGAACATTAATGGCCAGTTCTTTATTTTCCTTTTTATTTCAAAAGCCTTCCTTTGGCTTGGGGGAAAAAAAAATCACTGGGAGATCTGAAAGGTTGAAAGGTAATCCTTCCTACGAACAAAAAACGGTGGCAGTCACATGGATTTGTTTCATATTCCAGCAATGAAATCCATAGAAACTGTCTGAAGATTTGAGTTCACTAGGAACTTGGTTAGAGAATGTGCTTCTGAGCTCATGAAAAATACGGGGTGATTAAGTAGCAGAAAGTACTTGTTAAAAAGAATGTGGTGCTCTTAATATAATTGCCTTGCGTGTGGAATGTGGCTTAGCTGAGCTATCAATGAATGCCAGCAGATATTCATTATAACGGAAGTAAAAGTTAGATTTAACTACATAACATGGGAAAGCTTATCTAGGCTATGTCTTAAGGAAAAGGAACCATGAGAAAGAATTTGTAAATACCTTTGCTTCTTGGAACAATGTTGAACTGACAATAGGCCAAGTCGACACGGGGCAGTGTGTGAAGATCCTGTCTCTTATATTTACCCTTGGATTCAAAATGGCTTATAGATGCAAAGAAGTGATGCAGGCTCCAACAAAACCCTCCTTATTTGGAAGGCAGCCATGAACAGCACACAAATCAGTGATGGTATTCTACCAGTTTGGTCCGGTTTGGCCGAACTGGTAGCTCTGAGGATCAGCTACTTGTTGAGGTAATTCCCCATTAGGAGAATGAGCGCATACAGGGAGACGTAGTGAGAGAAGTGTTTGAATAATACACACACAGCACACAGATACACTGTACTGTTAATGTAGGTTTTTACTTTCAATAAACGTTTAAGCACAGTCCAAACAAGCAGTCCAAGTCAATTCACATTTAAATGAGTCAGTGTTCATTTCAGGGATAATCCAAATATCAAAGTCCAGTATCAAAAACAGTTTAGTAACAGACTTACATCCAATCCAAGAATAACAGTCAATAAGGAAAAAAATGGAGGAACGGCAACTCTTTCCAACAGAAGGAAACAGAGACTCACTCCCTTCACTGAGACTCTCTTCCGAGACTTCTGGGACTAAAACACCCCAGGTTTCTGGCTCCATCTTATGGCCGTTTGAGTAATCACACCCAATTACAATTTTAGCATGCTCTAAAAGAGACAGTATTAAAATGTCTATCCTGGTTTATATATTTCCATCCCAAATAGCTGTTAGGTGACTCACATTCCTAACACTACTGACCTTTATTTCCTGCTTTGCAACTTCAGCTGCTTCGCGTGGCACAGTTGATTGCTGCGGGTCAGCTGTTTACACACAGGGCTTGCAGCAGAAGGTGAGTTGCAAACGCTGCACACATGCAAAGCACAGGTTTGGTGCGTGTGTGCTCACCGGTAGGAAAAATTTTCCACTGACACAAATCCGTTGAGGAGGTAACATGGTTTCCTTTAGAAGCATACTTGGTATCAAACTAAGAATACCCTAGTGAGGCTTAATCCTCCTTCTCCCTAAAACTAGGTCTTAATGGTTTTTCTGCACTCTAGAAAATTTAGCAGCAGTCTCAAGGAAGGAAGATCCTGTTGAGAGAAATAGGTAAGCCACTACCTGTCCCAGGTCTGACATGCATATGCACAAGAAATACAGATTCAAAGCTTGATGTGCTTTGAAGTGACAGGAAGGGCATATATGCAGAAGCACACATGATTTCAAGCAGTCCCAATATCATGGCTCCATCAGATCCCAGTTCAGAGGAGGAAGAGGAGTTGGAACAAGGACCACCTGATGTGGATGGCATGGTCTCCTTGTGTTCTGACCAAGGCTTCCTGAGACCGTAATTAAGCACACAGTTAAAACAAATCTTGTTTTATTTCAACGCTGGGAATTATTTTCATTCCCAGCCGGTAATGAGTCCCAAACAGTCCCTTCGAGATAAGAACCCACCTTTCTGTCCTTTGAATTACTTCCAACAGCTAGAGTGCCAAATGAATTATAAAAAACCAACTGAAGTACAAAATCCACACAGAGCTTCAAGGATTAATCTGAACAGAATGAATGACTTTGCTTCCTGCAAAGGTTTCATCACCTTTACCTGTCCTTTATAACTTATGGGAGGGGCAGTCACCTCCCAGTCTTACTCCCAAGTCACCTCTTTTGTTTTAGCTGCTCTTGCCGTCTAGCAGCTCTGCACACACGTGCACTGGGAACAGGCTCCCCTGGGTCCTCTGCCTCGCTGCTGCCAGACTCTGGAGGGTCCGGAGGCAGCACCCCACTCCCCAATGGTCCTGGTCCCATCTCTGCATTGGATGCAGGACCCTCATCCGAGTCCTCTCTAGACTCCTGGACTGTTCCCTGTTCTTCCCCACTGTCCGATTCTGCTGCCGATTCTGCTGCGGCGAACCATAACACCTTGAATGGAGAGTCCAGGGGCTGAGAATGAGGCAGTCCCAGGGCAATCTGGCACTGCAAGAGGCAGAGGAATGGATGGAGAGCTGCTGCAGGAGCAGATAAGCTGTAGAGGGACAGCAGAGATGATAGGCTCCAGACCATCTACGATGAGGAACAGCTGTGTCCCCTGCCAGATCTGTGAGCAGCAGAGCAGAGGGAGGCACAGAGGAGTTTGGTGAGGTTTCTCGCAAGGAAACAGCCCCATCCCTCCTCACAAGGAACACCCGGGGAATGGATTTAACTGAACATTGGGGGAACGTGTTTTTGTTGGGTACATCTGTTTGCTTTGATGCACATCTTCCCCACTTTTGTGAATACTATCTTGTGAATCTTGGATTGTCCTGGAGTCTGGGGAAGGCTCTGATGAGGGCTCTATGTTAGAGACAGAGATGGAGCCAGGAGTGGGGCAGAAGAACAGCTGGAGCCTGTTCCCAATCTGTGCATATGCAGAGCTGGCAGGAGAAGGGGAACAGTTAAGGAACAAGGGTCGACTCAGGAATAAAGGCACAGGTGGATGGTGAATGGTACCTCACATAGGGAATAAAGTGGAGCGAAAGGGGAGTGGTGTTTGCAGGAGACAATTATTTCCTTTAATGAGGGTGAAGATCTGCTCCTGACTTCTTGCCATGTAATTTCTGCTACAGCGTGGCATTTGGCAGCTATCGGCCTGGCAACTTTCCAAGCCTGATAAAGGTCTGTAGTTGTGAAATCTCATGAAAGACTGTTTGCCAGGACTTTGCTGGGGAGGAATTCACTTTAACTTAAATAACTTAATAACTTAAACTTTTATTGGGGTGATGAGTCTGCTTCATGATCTTGGAAAGCCTAGGTCAGAACAATAGGTTGGAATGAGTGGGACTGACTCAAGTTATCCAGTAACTGTCTCAATCCAACATTTTATCCACTTTGCCGGTTGAATTCATTCTCCTGATTTCTGGAGGCAACAGACTCATCTGTACACTCTCTGCAGTTGGAGTTTCAAATTTGGGGAGTAAATTAAATTCCTTTCTGAATGACTTCACTAGGCCTCCAGATTAAACCTCCTCATCTAACCGACTTCAAATTTATCCATCTTTCTGGTATTAGAAAACTAGACGAGCATTCTTTGTGAAGGTTTATTAACAGTCATGCTCACTCTCATACAGATTATAGACCTCTTATTAATTCCCATGCAATAACTTCTTTGTGAAAAACCCAGCCTGGTAAATCATATTGGGGGATGATTTATTCAGCAAGCAAAAAGAGCTTAAACATACCAGAATAAATTTTGAAAGTCACTGCGGGTTGATGTTGGAGCAGCTTTTTAATGAAGGTATTAGGTAAATAAGTATCAGATGCAGTTCTATCAACTCTGCTGGCGTCATATTGCTGTTTTAATTAGCATTTTATTTTAGCAAACATTTGCAAAAAGAAGTTTTCACAGCCTTCAAAAAACTTCTCCCCCCAAAGAGAGTTGACTTTCATCCTGTTTATTTTATTTTTAGGTCTGTTTTTCTCATCCTACAGCATTTACTGGGCTTAGTTGTGTGTTTATGTCTCTGGGTATAAAGCATTGTTGACCATCCAGATTAGGAATTCAAGTATTTGGGGTCCAACACTGTCCAATCGTAGAAACTATAATGTGAGGGATGATATATGAGTATTATTGTTTATTAAATTTGTATGCTACCCATTTTACTGTCAAGTGACATCGGCTGGCTTGAATACTGTATATTTTATGCTCAACCCTAATCTACCTTTTAAGGTAATCCTCAATTTACAACCATTCATCTAGTGGCCATTCAAAGTTTCAACAGCCCTGAAAAAAGTGACTTGCAATTATTCTTGTACTTATGACTGCTGCAGCATCCCCACAATCACATGATCAAAATTTGGGTGCTTGGCAACTGGCATGTATTTATGGTGGTTGCAGGGTCCCAGGGTCACTTGATCCACCATTTATAACCTTCCAACAAGCAAAGTCCATGGGAGAAGCCAGGTTCACTTAACAACTTCATGAGTCACTTAACAACTGCAATGATTTGCTTAACAACCATAGCAAAAAGGTTGTAAAATCTGGCATGTCTCACTTAACAACAGAAATTCTGGTCCTCATTGCGTTGTTGAATGCCTATAGTTCAATTGCATGTTTTTTCCCCAAAAAATCTAGGGAGGAAAGAGGTTAGTGGTAATGATTTTCATAGACCTGAGGCCTTCTCTGAAAATGTTTCTTAGAACTTCTTGCTTGGGTCCTATGACAAAATACATACAATTGGTTATTCTACAATCACCATCTTTTAATGACGCCATAATCCCTTGAGGTTGGAGTCTGGCAACCGAATGGAGCTGAGTGTTTACTGGCTGGATGCCCTTCCTGTCACCAATGTGGAATTATATTCAGCAGATAAAATTTTCATCGTGCTCAGAGAGAGAAATATCTACCTCTACCTAGGATCAAACTCACAGCCTCCTGATTGTGAGGCAAGAGCTTCACTCTCTAAGCCACCACACCATTCAGTTGGTTATTCTAAAATGGCATGATATAAAACTACAATGGCATGGTATAAAATTATGCTAAAACAATTACTTCCATTTGCTCATGAATGAACTACTAATCCTATTTCTGAGGGGTCCTTGGGGTCTCTGAGCTTGCTTGTTTTCTTGCAGACATTTCATTACCCAAACTTGGTAACATCATCAGCACTGAAGATGTTACCTAGTTAGGGTAAGGCAACATCTCAAAACACCAAGGCCCCCTCATGTCAACCCTGCGCTACAAATATTCTCCTTTATTAATCCTATTTCTATCATCCTATGGTAAATATTTCTTTCTTAACTGGATTTAAGCTACATAAATTTTAGGGTGGATTGCTGCCTTTAAATCTAGTCAGAATTCCAAAGGCTATGCTCCAGAAAGATAAGATTGACAGGAAAACCAAGTTTGATTTTATTAAATATGATCAAAATACCATCAACTTTCTAGAATTGATAAGAAAAGCCTCCCTACTCTCTTTTTGTATAATAACTTCCCTTTCTGTTGCATTAAAAAAATTCAATTTTCTGCGGAAAAGATCTGCAGCCTGTATTTGGGATTCAGGATTTTGAGTAGCCTCACGTAGCTTGAATCCATTGATTGTGGATCTCTGATTCTGTTTTATTTTTAAAAATGTTAATCCCCTTCCTCTCCCTCAAAGCTATTCACATATATAAAAACCTCTAAAACAGACGATAACATGCAATAATTAAAACAGAATAATTTAAATAGAAGGAGTTCAAACAACTGACCCCATGCCAGGTGTTATACCAGCTCCAGATGATCACAGAAAGATCTTTATTTTTATTTTTTTCATTTTTAGACAAGAAATCTTTAACTATTTCTGTTCTCCTGTGGACAATTAGCAGAAGTACATCTTAATAGAGGTCTTGCATCATCTTTTATGGGCATGCCAACTTATGTGCAATTAAGTTTAGATTGTATAATAAAATGCAGTGACATTTTAGCCTGGAGTTTATGTCCCAAGAAGAAGTTCTGAATGTTATTTTCAGAAGACTTCATGGTGGGACCCCAGAAGAGAAATCTTTGTGCTCCAGCCTTAAGAGGTGAAGACACAGGCAGGCAAGCAAGTAAGTAGGAAGACTGCCTGGTTAATATGTAGGCATTAAGCAGAGCTGTAGGATGAGCTGTGATGGCGCAGTGGTTAGAGTGCAGTACTGCAGGCTACTTCTGTTGACTGCTGGCTGTCTGCAATTTGGCAGTTCAAATCTCACCAGGCTCAAGGTTGACTCAGCCTTCCTGTCAAGCCTGAATTTAATTTGCTGGAGGAATCATATGAATTCAGTTTGACACACTTGAGGACTGGAAGGGGGGAGACCTGGGGTTGGATGAAGCTCCAGCCAAAACAACATAGCTGGGTGATGAGTCAGCTGCATTCCAACTGCTGCTCAGCCAGAGAAAGGAAGAGCAAAGTTGCCAGGAAACTATCCTGGTTGGATAATGTGACTTATTGTTTTTGAAAAATGAGAACCTTTTAGTCATAGTGATGTGGAAGCCCGGGAAACTTTCAGTACTGGCTTCCACCAGTTAGTGCCAAGATGTGTAATTAAATAAAATAGTTCTTTGAGGAATTACAATGCCTCTGAGTTCGTTTTATGATGATTGCATTACTTGGAACTTGACACTTCCATCCTTTCAAGGTGGGTAAAATGAGGATGCAGATTGTTGGGGGCAATATGCAGACTCTGTAAACCACTTTGAGAGGGCTATAAAGCACTGTAAAGCGGTATATAAGTCTAAGAGCTATTGCGATTTCATATTATTTCACATTTCCCCCCTCTTTCCGCTTTCTGCTCTAAAGCAGGAGGAAAAACAAAGGTGCAAGATTATTCCCTTTCATTTTGAAGGGCCAGCTGAAAGCTAAACATTTTATTTATGCATCTTTGAACAGAAGAAGGAGAAAATTCCAAAGAAGTTGTCAGACAGGGATGGAGAGAAGCCAAAGCTTAGGCAAATGAAATATTTTGCTTTCCTAAATAGTGATATTCCAGAGAAGAGTTCATCTTCAAAAGAGGCTCTGGCTCTTCCTTTTTTTTTTTTTTTAATAAAAGGAAGGAGCAAAATGCACTTTAAAGAATCATCTTAAGAGACATTCAAACATTCAGCATTCTTCAACTCCAAAGCCAGATAAATTGAGGTCAATAACATTTCCAAAACCTCATTATTATTCTTTAAAGCATCAATAGCCTTGGAGGCAAAATAACCATAAAATATGCCAGTGTTATATGCTCTTGGTTTTTAGCATAGCTAGGGGCATTTGGGTGAGGGCAGAGGTGGTATTCAACAGGTTCTGACCAGTTCTAGAGAACTGGTAGTGGAAATTTTGAGTAGTTTGGAGAACCAGCAAATACCACCTCTGACTGGAGATTTTACAGTCTCCTTCCCCTGCCACGCCCAACAAGCCATGCCCACAGAACCGGTAGTAAAAAAAAAAATTGAATCCCACCACTGGTGAGGGTGGTAAAAAAGTCAAGATGGCAGCCATTGGCCATGTCATCAGTGCTCCATCCCTTTTTACATTTGTTGAACCATAGAATCATGGTTGCCATCGTTTCTCATCGTGGATGACCTTAGAGCTAGCAAAGCAACAGAGTCTGTTAGAGAGTGCCCAGTAAACCAATTCAGACCTTCCTTTGCAGGTAAAATGACTTCAAAAAGTGCAGCAGCATTCATCATACCTCCTATCCTTGAATTCTTGCATTTGAGAGTTCAATATCTTAATTTCTGACTTTATTTATTTATGTCTTTTGATATTTTGCCTTATATCCAGGAACACAAAGCACAGTGCTCTTTCCGCCTGTTTCCCCCACCCCATACCAAGAACCTTGTGAGATATTTTAGGCTGGGAAAGAATGACCCACCTGGTGACCTTCTATGGCTGAGCATGAACCAGACTTCTCTGCTAGTTCACTGTCTTTACTATTCCACCTTCTTGCAAATGAAAGCAAATATGTGTGTCCTAGGATAATGTTGCAGGATCCAATATGAATTCTTCATTGGGACCAAAGTTTTTTTTCTTCCAAGCTTTTGAAGTTGTACTGGAGCCCATCCTTGGGGAACTTCTTTCTCTCCAGAATGTGTGCACTGTGTTTATATGGTGCCTGGTTGTGTGTAGCTTTTAGTTGTTAATTAGGGTGTTGATGGCCAGCTACTAAGTCATTAATTGTTGCTTCCTTGTGCTGCCACACCCTCAGCTCCTAAGTACCTGGCAAACTGGTGGTAAATCAGCTCTCCTATTGATTGATAAAGGGCCTGTTTCCCAGGCTTCAATAATTTCTCTGGCTATTTTTGTCCCAGATCATCCAACAATCATAGTAGCTGCAAAATTGAATGCATGTTATTGTTATTGCAATGTCAGGCTTCCAAAGAGTGTGGGTCTCCTCATGTAACCACTCACTCATGTTCACTCACTCATGTTCATGTAATCTGGTGGTTAGCTTCTTCCCCATAATCAGGGGTGGGATTCTACCAGTTTGCACCTATTCGCTAGAACCAGTTGTTAACATTCTAAGCAGTTCGGAGAACCGGTTGTTAAAGGAAATTACTGGCCTAATCCTGTAAGGAAGGCTGGAAGGAAACATTCTGGTGTTGCTTACAGAAACTGCCTCTCTGTTAACCCTTATTACATTCTTGGAAGGACTAGACTTCCTGTCTCAGGAACTTCTCTGGAGTTTTTTTCCCCTCCTTTGCTGGTACTTTGCTTGTGTGTTGTGACCATTCAAGGTTACAATGGCACTGAAAAAAGTGACTTATGACCATTTCTCACACTTACGACTATTGCAACATCCCCACAGTCACGAGAGGCCAGGTGAGGAGATGCGTGCCTCGATGTGAGTGATGTTGAGTTGGCCATGCCCACCCAGTCACATGACCACCAAGCCACGCCCACCAACTAAGCCACGCCACAGAACCGGTTGTTAAAAAAAATTGAATCCCACCCCTGCCCATAATCCTGCATAGTCGCAGTGCAATCCATGCGGGGAATCTGGTAAATTACACTCCAAGTTTCTCCCACCAAATGATCTTTGTAGTGCATGGTTTTTTTTGAATGCATCTTCTGTTTGAATTATTTTGTTTCCATTATTTCAGCTAATTGATTTTTAGGAAAATACTGGATCTAAAATTTGGGACTCCCATTGACTCAAATATGTGCATCCATTATGGATATATGCATATCCAATATGAATTGGGACTGTTTAAGTTTGCAGAGAGAATTTTAATGTTCACCTGGGAATATTCTGCTATAGCTGCAAAAATTCAGTTTCCATTAAGAGAGCAAATAATAAGAAAAAGGAGAAAGATGCATTTCATACTCCTGACTGACTTGACATCATGCTGGTGAGGCTTTTTAAAAAGTAATAATTATTTTCAATATGTATTACAGTATTATTTTTAACCGAGAAAGGTCCTTTTGTAGAGAAGTGATTTAAATGATGAAAATAAACATATCTGAAAAAATGGGTATCATAAGCTCTGGTTGCAGCTGAGAACTGCTTGAGGATTTTGCTGCTTATATTCTACAGATGACAAAGCATTTATTCTAAACTGTTATAGTCTGTTATAATTTTATTTAAAAATTTGGAATGCACATGTATGCATAGACATGCTCACACACTTATCAGATCACATTATACAGTGCATTCCTTGAAAAGATAAGTGAATTGTCAAAAGCAATGGATATAAATGGCCTTTCTCTGTTTCATCCTCATGCAATATTTACAGCATTCAGCAAAGAGAAGAAGGCAGATAACAGGAGCTCAGCTTTTGTAGGATACAGTAATTACTCTGGGTTTCAGCAAAATCCTTTCAAAGGCCGTCAGGTAAACATTAGCTTGAATACAGAGGTGGTGCTCAGCAGGTTCTGACCAGTTCTGGAGAACCGGTAGCAGAAATTTTGAGTAGTTTGGAGAACTGGCATATACCACCTCTGACTGGAGATTTTACAGTATCCTTCCCCTGCCACACCCACCAAGCCACACCTACAGAACCGGGAGTAAAAAAATTTGAATCCCACCACTGCTTGAATGGCAGAAGTATGTCATATTTTCAGGGAAGCTTGATTTACATTAGACCTAATGGCTGAACTGGGTACTTAAATAGACAATAATCATGTGTAATGAACAGTCATCTGCACTTCCTGGGATGTTGACTGAGGTGGAGCTCAACCATTGATCCTTCTAGCTTAGTTTTATTAGTAATGATTGGTCATGACTCCCCACAGGTTCGGGCAGAGATCTGTTTCCCCTCTTCATGAAACTGATCTCCTGAGGAGAAAGCTTGTGATCAAACTCTGAGCCTGGTATGGTCTTTGTGGATATTTTTCTCACAACCACGAAACCTCTTAGGGCAGAGGTCTTCGAACATGGCAATTTTAAGACTTGTAGAATTGAACTTCCAGAAATCTGCAGTCAACATGGCTGGCTGAAGAATTCTGGGAATTGAAGTCCACAAATATTAAAGTTGCCATGTTTGGAGTCCCTGTTAGGGACTGTTAGGAAGTTTCTCCTTAATTCCAGGTTGCGTCTCTCCTTGATCGATTTCTATCCATTGTTTCTAGTCTTACCCTTGTGCTTTAGAAAATAAGTTGACCCCCTCCTCTTTGTGGCAGCCCCTCAAATACTAAAATACTGCTATTGTAGCAGTAGAAAAATTACACATAAAGCACTTTTATATTTAGCAGAAGTCCCCCAATTCACCAAAGCTTTGCTTAATACAATATTGTGCAACACCACAAAGTTACTGAACCAAGGAACTAGCCATGTTCCAGTAAGCAAGGGTGGATATGGAAAATAACAGATGGTGTAAGATAAAATGAATAATTAAATGTACTTCTCCTTTTTTGGTATAGTTTAATAAGAGAAATGCCCCGGGCTAAGCTGAGGTCACAAAATGTATAAAAGTGATGCCTCAGGAAGAGCCAGGGGTTCAGAATTTGCCATTCTAATGCTCTGAACCTTGTGCACAAATAAAAACCTGTATTCTCCAACCTTTTGTGGTCTTGTGTCCTGATTTGGAAACAGGATCTGCTGCAACACTATCATGTCACCCCTAGTCCTTTTATTCTCTAGGCTAGCAGGACTGTCTCTTTCTGGGGGTATCAACTTGTCCTCACGGTTTGGGCTTCCTTGTCTTCCACTGTCTCTCAGAGTTTGCCCAAATTCATGTTTGTTGTTTCAATGACACTATATAACCATCTCATCCTCTACCATGGCCTTCTCCTTTTGCTTTCAATTTTTCCCAACATCAGGGTCTTTTCCAAGGAGACCTCTCTTCCCATTAAGTGGCTGATGTATTTGAGCTCCAGCTGCAGGACCTGTTCTTCCAAAGAACAATCAGTGTTGTTTTCCTTTAGGGAAATAAATAAACTTACACTATTTCATTGTACGGTAACTCCAGATGACCTATCCTAATATTCAGGTCAGCAAAAAGGCCTTTGCAAAGTATTCTCACTTTGTAGGTTCTGTTGATGGAACACAAGAGAGAAAACCTCTGAAGGAATGACCCCAAATATGAAGCTGATGACCAAAACTCCATCTTAAAAAAAAAAAATTGTATTGGACATAAAAATGGGTGCAGCATTATTTGCAGTATTGTGGTTGCCATCTTCATTTTCTATACATCAGAGGTGTTATTCAGCAGGTTCTGATCAGTTCTGGAGAACCAATAGCGGAAATTTTGAGTAGTTTGGAGAATCGGCAAATACCACCTCTGACTGGAGATTTTACAGTGTCCTTCCCCTGCTACGCCCACCAAGCCACACCCACAGAACGTAGTAAAAAAAAATTGAATCTCACCACTGCTATACACTGTGACTAGATTTTCTATACCCTCTTATCTCTCCCAGGCTACCAAGTGCCTTTACTCAGCGGTCGTCCTTGGCCTTCTCTTTCCGTTTCAGGACAGGAATCTGACCTTCCTCTTTAGCCAGATCTTTTCAGCTCGAGTTATATCAGTGATGAATATAACTCTTTCATGCTATTCTGAATGGTTATATTTTCCTTTTCACAGTTAACCTTCAGTGCCCTCGGAGGTGAAAGGAAGCATATAACGGATGAAAATAAATACACTTTGAAGCCAAACACAGCAAACTACCCCTCAAAACCCAAAAGAGCAGTCCTCTCTCTCTCTCTCTCTCTCTCTCTCTCTCTCTCTTCCTAGGCCTCAAAATGTCCACATGTCACATTAGAAGTAGGACAAATATATTATGTGCTAGAAAAGGAAAGCAAAATAATAGAAAAACAATAAACCTTTCTTCAGGGTAGAAACAGTTTGCACTGAAAATGTCCCTGGACATGCTGCTTTTGGAAGAGCTTTTTGGCTGCTTTAGTGGGGGATTTTTTTTTGCATACCTCTGTGATCACTTCCAGAGATGCTGCCCTAGATGCCTCTCTGGATGCCAGCAGACAGATGGAGACGATGCTGGGAATGATGTGTTCAGTTACTAGTTGCATTGTGATCCCTGCCTTGCTTTGGATTGACACCGTGCCTTGACTTTGGATCGTGCTTTGCGAACCCTGGCCTTTTCTTGCCAATCCTCTTGTGTTGTGGATTTAATTTTGCCTGGTGGATTTGTTTTGTTTGGGAAACTTTCAAGTGCCTCTTGGACTCATTGGTCATTGCTCTGTGGACTAGTATTGGTTTGCTTTTGGCTGGACTCAGTTGGAACAATTCTTGCTTTTGGGTGAAGAGAATTGCTGGGGAATATTAATAAACGCAGTAAACCACTGTTACGTGTACATGTGAGTGACCAGGATATCACAAGCTCCATGAAAAGGAATGAATGACTGAAAATGCAGATATACATTCAACACGCACACCCACTTTTTGTACTTGTCAAATAGTGTTTATCTCAGCTCAGATTATCTATCTATCTATCTATCTATCTATCTATCTATCTATCTATCTATCTATCTATCTATCTATCTATCTATCTATCTATCTATCTATCTATCTATCTATCTATCTATCTATCTATCTATCTATCTATCTATCTATCTATCTATACAGTATATAAAAGATAAAAGCAAAATACCACTCATGCATCATCACAAAATCTCCAGAACCTTAAAGCCTATAAACTTGAAATTTGGCATGTATGATCCTCTTGGCTTCTAGGTGCTCATTAAGAAAGGATTTCTTGAAATGACCATCAGAGCATTAGTATTTCCTATATTATTATTAACATCAGAGGTGGGATTCAGCAGGTTCTGACCAGCTCTGGAGAACCGGTAGTGGAAATTTTGAGTAGTTCAGAAAACCAGCAAATACCACCTCTGACTGGAGATTTTACAGTATCCTTCCCCTGCCACGCCCACCAAGCCACACCCACAGAACCGGTAGTTAAATTTTTTGAATCCCACCACTGATTAACATGTTCTGATGCTAAGGAGTTCTACTCCTCCTCCTCCTCACCTGAAAACAAATCTATTGCAAATGCAAAACACAAGCAGAGGAGTTTCAGTTTCAGTTTCACAGCAGCAAGCAACTTTAATACAGAACAGTTGAGCTAAGCCATGCCCAGGCTCCTTGCTGTCTTCTTCTTGCTCACACAGCTTCAGTTTCCAAATAGCCCTCAACTCTCTCACACAATGACAGGACACTAGCTAGATGACTACCGATGGATACTGGTTAGGGTTAGGGTTAGGGTTAGGGTCCACAAGTACAGAAGTCTTAAAGTTGCCAAGTTTGGGGACCCCTGCTTTAGTTCAAGATGTATGATGGACAGACCATGTTTAATAGAAAAGCCTGATTGAATACTATCATCTTCAATGAAATGCATTCGCCCTTTCAATAAATATCCAAGAAAGGATCTCTTGTCCTGATGCATATGGAGATGGCCTTGAAGACATGTGGCAATCTTTAGTAAAACATGAGATTAGCCGGGGAAAACAAGAAATTTATTTATTTTATTTGTATGTTTGTTAAGTTTATGAGTAGCCTATCTCACTGTGAGGCTACTTTAGGTGGCTTACAAGAATATAATGAAGAAAATCGACAGGGGTGAAAACAGAACAGAAGTAAAATAATAGAATAATGAAATAAACAATTACAAGGAACACAATGAGAACAGATAGGATAACCAAAAGGATGGATGAGTAGAGAGTAGAGAGCGAGGGGAGTCTGCCATTGATCTAAAGGTAAAGGTTGCCCTCGCACATACGTGCTAGTCGTTTCTGGCTCTAGGGGGCGGTACTCATCTCTGTTACAAAGCTGAAGAGCCAGCACTGTCTGAAGACGTCTCTGTGGTCATGTGGCCGGCATGATTAAATGCCAAAGCGCACTGAACGCTGTTACCTTTCCACCAAAGTGGTCCCTATTTTTCCACTTGCATTTTTACATGCTTTTGAACTGCTAGGTTGGCAGAAGCTGGGACAAGTCATGGGAACTCACTCTATTACGCAGCACTAGGGATTCGAACCACCGAACTGCTGACCTTTCTGATCAACAAGCTCAGTGTCTTAGCCGCTGAGCCACTGCACCATTGATCTAGTAGTGTGGAACTCCCGCATTTGATCCCCAGGCCAACCAGCAGAGTCAGATCTTCAGGCTATTGCAAGAAGTTCATAGAGTGTGGTACATGTAGTCTGTACAGCCAATGATACATTTAAACCACGTTTGAGCCACGGTGGTGCAGTGGTTTAGAGTGCAATACTGCAGGCTACTTCTGCTGACTGCCGGCTGCCTGCAATTTGGCAGTTCAAATATAACCAGGCTCAAGGTTGACCCATCCTTCCATCCTTCCAAGGTGGATAGAATGAGGAAACAAAATTGTTGGGGGCAATATGCTGACTCTGTAAACTGCTTAGAGAGGGCTGTAAAAGCATTGTGAAGTGGTATATAAGTCTAAGTGCTATTGCTATTGCTAAACAATTTGCTGTTAATCCATTTTTTAAAATTTACACATTACATTCAATCAACTGACCAAGCAGATTGAATGTACACAACATGTTAAACCAACCTAGTAGCCTAATCTTTATCCAAACATAGTTGTATCTACCAGATCTTTACGTGACCTGGAATATTTTGTGAACATATCCCCCAAAGTCAGCATCTTTATGCTTTATGGGAGGAAGAGATTTAGGATTTATTGATTCATTGAAAATATTTGCCTTTAGAGTATCGGTTTATTCTATCCAAAAGAGTACTTATTAATGGCTACAGGTGTAGTGCAAACTCATCAAATTCTCCTTCAATTCTTATGTTGGGTTCCTAGGGAGGGAGCTTAGTCTTGCAATTAGGAAAACCCTCTCCCCCCTTTTTTCCTATCCCAGTTAAAAAATCCACATGAAGTCATAAAGGACCGTGGATTTTTTTTAAGAAGGAAAATCTGTATTTCATTTCACTGGACAGATGCAATCAGGTGTTGAAACCTTTTATATATGAGAATTATTGGAAGAAATATCCATCTGGTTCAGTTCCAAGCCAGGAGAAAGGCACTGGAAACAAAATGGAGGCTGGCAGCTGATTGGAAAGATGGTTGAATGATGAAGCAGAAGCAGATGGGTGGTTCTGGTGCAACTGACCACATGGAGTTGAGAGTGAGCGGTTTTTATACCTTCTTTTGGGCTTTGCACTTGAACTTCCTGTTCCTGTGTAAGAACATGTATTCTGTTGGCTGTTGTAGGGGTTATGTAGGGGTCATAGCTGGCTCTGTAGGTTGTCTGAGCTCCCATGTTTGGTTGAAGTTTGAACTGCTGAGATGATGCGATGAAGAGACTTGTGTTCTGAAAGGGTGTTGGGCAGTTCCTATTATGGCTTAATGGCATTGTCCTGGTTTAGATCTTGAGTGAAGGCTATTTGCTTATGAATAGAGCTACCTAGATACTTAACTTTTTTCAATAAGCTCTTTATCTTTTAAGTGCTGACATCTGCTGAGGGCTATTAAGGAAGGTAGGGGTTGCTTTCCAAGAGCATGTTTCTCCATTTCTCATCCAAGGAAATATAATATTCTGCCTTTTTAATATTTCTCAAAATATTTCATTCTTTTAGGAGAGGGGTGGGTGATAACTTTCCACAGAACAATACTATGAAAATGAATGGTCACAGACTTATACGCTGGGACATTCAGTGTATACATTGGAGCGATGTACCCATCATTTGACTGTCAGTGGTTTAAAACATTTTTTGTATTGAGTTTGGATGCCAGGGGGGTTAAATAAAAAGGAGAAAATATTCAGCTTAATCTACATCAGGGGAAAAAAATGAACAAGGTAATATTTTACTGCAGCAGTAAATTAGGCCTGGTGCTTGTTTTGTTTTTACTACTCCGTGTATTTTATATCCTTCCCATTATTTGCAAATGTGCAGCGATCAAGAAAAACCGACTGATAGAATGTTCCTGCTTAATATTTTTCATACTACAGGTAACACTTTTCAGTGTGCTGAAATAAAATTGCTTCCCTTTAATGATTTCTCTCTTATTGGTTATTATGAGAGGGAGAATTTGAAAACGAAGGGGCTTCCAGCTAGAGGTTTCACATTCACATTTAGTATTTATGATGCAGAAAGGGCAAAGTGCAAAAACTTTCTACAGATTGAGTTCACATCAAAAGCAAGGAATGTAGGTGGGCCTGCACCGAGCAGGTGGTTTTATAGACAACATATTTATATTTGCAAACATAAAATTAGAGTTAATTGAGCCACTGTGTTATAGCTTTATTGAAAATAACACAGCTTGTCTGGCTGTATTACATTTCAAAGTCTGATAATGGACCCCTGAGATAGTTGGAGTTGGGCTGATTCACAGAACATAAAATAATAGAGTTGGAAGGGACCCTGGAGGTCTTCTAGTCCAACCCCCTGCTCGAACAGGTTTGTCCTATATCATTTACCAGAAATGGTTGTCAATCTGTTTTTGAAAGTCTTCAGAGATGCACCCACAACTTCTGAAGGCACGTTATTCCATTATATCTCGTGACTTCCCCTTTATATCTGGTAGATTTCATAGTCACCTTTAATGGAAATTTAGACTTAATCCTTCAAGATATTTTTTAAAAAAATATACATCATTTTTACTTTATTTGCTAACATAACAATGCACTTTAAACTGGTGCCCTAGATCAGTGGTCCCCAACCTTTTTTGTACCAGGGACCGGTTTCAAGCAGAAAATTTTTGCAAGGACCGGGGGAGAGAAGAGAAGGAGGGCTTTTCCTGTCGCCGCAGCTATTCAGCACTGCTTCACCCCACCTCACCCGCCCGCCTGCACGCGCGCTCTTATCCACAGTGTCTGCTTTGCCTGCCTGCCTTAGTTTCTGGTTGTTTGGAAGCAGCTTCGGCTGAGAATAATAACTATTCGCTCTTTTACTCAGCCAAAGCTGTTCCGATTCAACCATTAACGAAGGCAGGCAGGCAGGCAAGCAGAACGGGACACTGGGTTGAACTGCCAGCGCGCTGGCGTGGCAGGCGGGCGGGTGGGGGTGGGGGAGAAACGGGCACTTCGGAGGCGCAGGCGACAGGAAAGCCCCTCCCCGCTTCTTTGAAGCAGTTTCTTCCTGGGCTGGTGGAGGAGCGAGAGAGCGACTGAGACAGCTGACCCAGAGAGAAGGACAGGCTTCTGTTGCTTCCTCCCTCCCCTTCTTTCATTTGTGTCCTTGATCCCCGATCCCAGCAGCATTCACCGAAGGTGAAGAAAGCCGCCATTTTTTAAAAATTCTTTGCGCCCGGTAGAGAGTGCTCCACGGCCCGGCACCGGTCCGCGGCCCGGTGGTTGGGGACCCCTGCCCTAGATGATTTATTAATTTTCCCCTCTTCCTCTCTCCTGTCTCCCTTCCCTTCCCAACATTTGCACATGGACATGCAATATCAGCAATGTTAAAATGGCAGGTGCTTCTGGATAACTGAAGTTCTTTTTACATCTTTGCAATACACGTATTAAAAAGGGCAGGATTTTGTTCATACGGTTATGTCATCCATTTTCAACTGGTTGTTAAAATGTGTTCTCGTATCATTTTTGCCGTTTTCACTGGAAATTGATATGCATCGATGGCCACAATCTTCTCTCAGTAGCATCAGCTCAAATGTTGAGGATGACTTACCAAACATCATGTTTTGAAATGGACTTCCAGGGAGGTATGAAGAATGCAAAAGCAGGACCAATAACTGGGGCAAAGACCAAGGAACTGGTGGGTAGATCAGTTCCTTGCAATCTCTCCAGATAAGGATGGGACAAGAGATTTCCCCTTGACAGCTGCTTCTCACCCGTAGATTATTGTGGTTTGCCGGAAGCCGGTGCAAAGAGCAGTGGAATTGGACAGTGGGGAAGAATGGGGACCAGTCAGGGAGTCTGGAGAGGACTCGGACGATGGTCCTGCATCTGATGCAGAGATGGGGCCATCTGGGAGTGGGGTGCTGCCTCTGGACCCTCTGGAGTCTGGCAGCAGTGAGGCAGAGGACCCAGGGAAACATGTTCCCAGTGCGTGTGTGCACAGAGCTGCTAGAAGGTGAGAGCAGCTGAAACAAAAGCGGCAACTCGGGAGTAAGGCTGGGAGGTGATTGCCCCTCCCATAAGGTATAAAGGACAGACAAAGATGACAAAACCTTTGCAGGAAGCAAAGTAGTTTGTTAGGTTCAGATTCATTCTTGAAATTCTTTGTACTTCGGTTGGTTTCTTTTTTAGTTCATTTGACACTTCTGTTATTGGCAGCACTTCACAAGAAAGAAAGGTGGGTGCTTACCTCGAGGGACTGTTTGAGATTCATTACTGGCTGGGAATGAAAATAATTCCCAGCATTGCAATAAAACAAGACTTGTTTTTAAAATAAGCGTGCCCTAATTATGGTCTCGGAAGAAAAAAGATAGTGGTTTTCCGTGGATCTCAATGCTGGGAGACGAAGGGGTTACAACCAAGGAAGATCCTTTTAAAGGACACTAAATTTACAATCCTCACTTTATAATTGCTTTAGGAAAATTTAAAACTATAAGAGACTGTCTTAAAACTATAAGGGACCTTTAGAAAGACACATTTGAAAAATTAGTGGGTGAATTTTATTCTTCAACTTTGAACAAAAGAAAAATTAATTGCAAGCTTAGGAACTTAAAGAATTTGAAGTAAAGAACAAAAAGGTAAGTAAGATTTTGATATAAGAAAGTTATAAATTGATTAAGGTCTAGATAAAATGTGGAGTAAGATAAGATTTTGGAATTAACTATAAAAATAAATAGCTTCTCATGGAAAACAGCTTTAATTAAGTTAAACTAATTATAAGCCATAACAAGGGTAAATTACTTTATAATTTTAAAAACTAGGTACTAGAGAGGACTAAATTCTGAGCAGGGAAAGAAAAAGCAAGCCTGTGTATCATGATTAATTAATACTGGGACTTACAAAACGACACAAAACATTACAACATTGAAAACATTAAAAGAGATCTTTGAAGAATGGA
Organism: Notechis scutatus; assembly: GCF_049901735.1. Lineage (NCBI taxonomy): Eukaryota > Metazoa > Chordata > Lepidosauria > Squamata > Elapidae > Notechis > Notechis scutatus. The sequence goes on along the minus strand of NC_142011.1, from coordinate 14,184,106 downwards.
GTCAGAAATTCATAACTTGCAATATCAACAATGTCAGTAATGTTTGTTTCTATGGGTAGACTATATCAAAAAGATGTTAAGGAAAGAATAACAGATGTGGAACAAATTTTGGCTAATAAGATAGAGTACAGAGTATTGAAAGTAGATGATAGGCCAAGACAATGATTTGGAAAAAAAATGCTTTACTGGATATACAAAAGAAATCCAGTTGAGCCCAGTTCTTTATTTGCTTATCCCTACTGGACAGATTCTTGACAGACTAAAACTAAAACCTTCTAACCTAATAGATATTATTTACCATCCAACTTCCAAATTTCCTGTGGCATCCTAGACCTACCTCCAGACCTTTCCTAACATAGCAGATAATTTACCCTCTCCTTTATCCTTACCGTACTACATTCAAGTCCTATTAACCAATTCCTATTAACCTGTCAACTACCCAAGCAGTATCACCTCAGTACTTATCTCACAACCAGACCCATTCATAAAATAACTTGCTACCTCCATAATCATTCAATAAGTGTCAGCCTTACCAGATAGACCAGAGAAGGATTATGTTGTTGCCCACCAGTAGCCAGTGGAGCTGGCAGCAGGCTCGGACAGTGAGGAGGTTGGGGAGGAACATGGGCCAGTCCTGAAGTCTGGGGAAGGCTCTGATGAGTGCTCTGCATTGGAGGCAGAGATGGGGCCAAGGATGTCTGACAGTTATCAGCTGCCTTCAGAGTTGGAGATCAGCGGGCAGAAGAACAGTTGGAGCCTGTTCCCAATGTGCACATGCGCAGAGCTGCCAGGAGAAGGGAACAGTTAAGGAACAAGGGTTGACTCAGGAGTAAAGGCACAGGTGGATGGTGAATGGACCCTCCCATAGGGAATAAAGAGGAGCAAAAGGGGAGTGGTGTTTGCAGGAGACAATTAGTTCATTTAATTAGGGTGAAGATTTGTTCCCGACTCATTGCCAAGTATTTTCTGCTACAGTATTGCTATTGGCTGGGCAACTCTCCAAGCCTGATAAGGTCTGTGATTGTAAATCACTCTTGAAAGACTGTTTACCAGGACTTTGCTGGATGTGAATGAGAGGAATTCACATTAGCCTAAATAAAAGGGGTTTTGTTGGGACGCAGAGTCTGCTTCATGATTTTGTGAAGCCTAGGTCAGAACAGATTACAACCAGATAAACTAATTCTACTTTATTCTAAAGCTTATTAACAAAATATTGCAAGTCTGAAAGTACCATTCTCCTGATGTCTTCTTTACAGCTTGAGAAACTAGAGAGAGTCTTTAGAGATATGGGTTAAATTGCAAATCTCCTTATTAGGGAGAATTGCCACTATAAAAATGAACATTCTGCCCAAATTTATTTACTTATTCCAAACAATACCAATAAAAATACATAAAAATTACTTTGTGGAACTTAATAAGATAATCGCCAAATTTATTTGGCAAGGGAAAAAATCGAGGATAAACCTAAAGGCAATGCAAGCTATGAAGAGCAGGGGAGGTATGGCACTCCCAAATTGGGAATTATACTATAGTGCAGCCTCCTTACTTTGGTTGAAAGAGTGGGTAAATCTGTCGAATAAAAGAATCTTATTTCTAGAAGGCCATGACTTACAGAGGGGATGGCACACATTTTTATGGGACACTGGAAAAATTAAACAGAAGTATTTCCACAGACATATAATTAGAGATTCCTTATTGGCTAATTGGAACAAAATAAAAAAAAAACATTATTTAAAAATCCCAATCTGGATCTCAACGATGGAGGCGATGATACATCCAAATAATCTAGATCTTAATAAAATGATAAAATACAAAGACCTTCTTGATGCGCAAGGAACTTTAAAATCATGGCAAGATCTCCAAGAACAAGGGCTACAAGTCGACTGGTGGGCTTATCTGCAAATTCAAAATAGATATAGCCAGGACAAGAAAATTTTTGGAATTTATGCTAAGCTACAACAATTAGATAAAATCCTATCAGGCCCAGATAAAAAAATATAACTAAATTTTATAATTATTTATTAGAGATTGAATTAGAAGAGGAAGTAGTCAAAGACAACATGATAGCTTGGAGTAGAAACAAAGGACGTAGCATTACATTATTAGAATGGGAAAAGGTCTGGACAAGGAATAATAAAATTACAAAACTAGCAACATATGAAGAAAATGCCTATAAAATGTTTTATAGATGGCATCTCTCACCCTCAAGAATAGCGAAAATGTCTCCTAACATGAATCCGAATTTCTGGAAATGTAAAAAGAAACATGGAACATTCTTTCACATGTGGTGGTCCTGCACTGAAGCCCAAAGATACTGGCATAGAATAAAAAAAATAGTTAGAGGAAATAACGGTGGAGCAAATTGAATTAAAACCAGAATTCTTCTTATTGGGGATATTTAATAGACAAATTTCTAAAAAAGTCAAATATATAATACTGCACATTCTTACTGCAGCTAGAATAACCTTTGCACAGTGTTGGAAACAAGCAGATATTCCAACAGAGGAAATGGTCATTCAGAAAATAACAGCCTGTGCAGAGATGGATAAGTTAACCTTAGCACTTAAGGAAAAAGAAACATCAGAATATTATAGAAGCTGGGAATGCTGGTATGACTAGATAGAACAAAAATAGAAAATATATTAGTAAACAACATAAAATGTAAAAGAGGTAGTAATTTTATACTTGCAATAAGATGTATTTGTAAATATATCACCAATATTGATAACAAACAAGGAACCATAGACTGTCGATAATAGAATTACTAGTTTTTAATCGTTTTTTCCTCTTTCCTTTTTTTCTGTGTGTTGTGTATGTGTTTGTTTGACATTTTAGTTGTATAATCAATAAAGTTTGTTTAATTGAGAAACTAGAGAGAGTCTCTTCTCAGCTTCTAGACTCACTATCCGGCTGCAGACTAAGCTGTCTCTTATCTGACAATTTCCTAGGCAGTATCTCTAGTCAGCACCCCATCTCCCAAGATCTTTCCCATATATCATTACAGTAAGAGGGTAAGTGTCAAGGTTCCAACTAATGTACCCAAACTCTGAGACTGGAATCCTCCTCAAAGTACTTCTTTATTGACTATATCATCCCCTTCCACTTGTGACTGTATGACTGTAACTTTGTTGCTTGTATCCTTATGATTTGCACCAAGGCAAATTCCTTGTGTGTCCAATCACACTTGGCTAATAAAGAATTCTATTCTATTCTATTCTATTCTATTCTATTCTATTCTATTCTATTCTATTCTATTCTATTCTATTCTATTCTATTCTATTCTATTCTATTCTATTTATATTGACTGTTTCCTAGTATGATTTGATTGCTTATTGTACCCTATGACTATTATTAAGTGTTGTACCTTATGATTCTTGACTCTTGATGGATGTATCTTTTCTTTTATGTACACTGAGAGTATTTGCACCAAGACAAATTCCTTGTGTGTCCAATCACACTTGTCCAATAAAAAATTCTATTCTATTTTATTCTATCACATCGGCATGCTTTAAAGGAAAACAACTCTAAATATTTCCTGTGGTTTCAGTATAATTGAAATAGGAAATAACCTCATCCCCAAGTGTCCACAGGTCACATTGGCCAATTAGGTCAATTGGCAGGCTCTCCAATCACTCCTTCCCCAACCTTATCTGTTTTCAGTAGAGATGACCTTGGTTCTCATGAGAAAGCTCTCTGTTTTGTCTTGTAAGGCATTCCAAACTCCTTCCCCCCTTCCCCCTCTGTGCGGCAACTGAGGAGCAGGAAAATGGCTGCTGCCAGGTTCGATTAGAAGTTGACAGTAAGATTCGCTTCCCTTACTTAAGGGAGCTCTACTAGCAAAAGCAATAGCACTTAGACTTATATACCATTTCATTACAACCCTTTCTAAATGGTTTACGGAGTCAGCATATTGTTCCCAATCTGGGTCCTCATTTTACTGACCTGGGAAGGATGGACGGCTGAGTCAGCCTTGAGACAGTCAGGATCAAACTCCTGGCAGTCAGCAGAATTAGCCTGCAATATTGTATTATAACCACTGCACCACCATGAGTCTGGCCTCTTACTTCACTTCCTACGGACAGACAGCAATAATCACACATTAAGATGACCAGCTTGGCTATCTTTTTTTTTTTTTAAAGAATTTTTATTTTTAAAAACAGACATACACATACAAAAACATAAAAACATAAAACCATCTTCCATTTTATATACATACATACAGTGTGTCAGTTGGTTACAAATCTTTTGTGCTATTCTTTTGTAGTCATTTGCTCACAATTTATATCAATTTTCACATGGTCGAACTAACATATGCTTGTATATTTATCAGTTATTAATCATCCATGACTAAACTATTTATTCCATCATTTTATATATATTCCAAGTTTTATCTTAAAATTTATGTTATACTTTCAACCAATGGTTATATATGTCTATATTATGTCTTATATCAATCTATTAAATTTCTATCACAAAATTATCTAGTCTATTACATTACCATGTCTTTTTGTCCAACCATTGATAAAATAAATCCCATATCATATAAAATTGTTTATCTTCTTGTTTTCTAATTTCAAATGTCCATTTACTCATTTCAGCACAGTCCATAATTTTCTTAATAACTTCCTCCTGCATAGATATTTTATCATTTTTCCAATTCTTAGCAAATACAATCCTAGCCGCTGTTAGTACATTTACAATCAAATATTTCAACTCTTTGTTGTATATTTCTGGTATAATTCCCAATAAAAAGATCTCTGGTTTAAAGCATATATGTTGTTTTATCATTTTTTCCAACCATGTGTGGATTTTAGTCCAATATTTCTTTGCATCCGAGCATGTCCACCACATATGGTAATATGAACCAGGTATCTGATGACACTTCCAACATTTATCTGATTTATTCTTAAACATTCTCGCAAGTCTCGTTGGGGGTAGATGCCACCTATAAAACATCTTATACAAATTTTCTTTATATGCAGTTGTCATTGTCATTTTATAACTTTGAGACCACAATTTTTTCCATTTTTCTAAATCAATCCCATATCCAAAATTCCCCCCCCAAGCAATCATCATTTCTTTAACTTGTTCCTCCTCCAATTTAACTTCTAATAAGTGTCCATAAAGTTTTTTGATTACCTTTTCATCAGTACCCATCAAAATCTTATCTAAGTCAGTCAACTTATCATAAATACCTTCTGCTTTAACATCTTTGTCAAATCTAGATTGTATTTGCAAATATGAAAACCAATTCATTTTTACACCTTGTTCTTCCAATGCTTGCATAGATTTAAGTTCACCCTTTTCATTCAATATCTCACCATATCTAACTGTTTGTTCCTTTTTATATATTATTGGATAAGAAAAAGCTTCAATGGTAGATATCCATAGTGGAATTTTTAAATAATATTATCTTTTTATCTTCTCCCAATTCAAAAACAATGCCTCTCAAATATAATGTCTTCTAAAATACCCCTGTGTTTTAGTTCCCTTGTAAAAGGAAGGCATGCCATCCGAACAGCAAATCATGCTCTTCTAAGTCAATAGTCTATTGTTCCTTAATGTTATCTATTCCTTTACCCACATCAAATTCGTTGTTTGGAAATACAACTCCCAGTTAGGCAAGGCAAACCCTCCTCTTATTCTTGCATCTTGTAACAATTTTAATTTTATTCTTGCTTTTTTGCCCTGCCAAATATATTTCAACACAATTCTATTTAAATCTTAAAAAAACTCCTTCCCTAGTCGGATTGGAATTGTCTGTAATAAATATAAAATTCTAGGCAATACATTCATCTTAATTGTAGATATTCTCCCAATGATATTTGTAAGTTTCCCCATTTTGTCAAATCTGTCGCAATCTGCTGTTTGAGTTTAAGATAATTATCCTCCTTCAGTGTGCTACATCTTGGTGTGATGTATATCCCTAAATACTTAACCTTGTTTGTGACCTGTATTTCTAAAACTTCTTCCAACTCTTTCTTTCATCTTACTAGTATATTCTTTGTTAGTATCTTTGTTTATTTTCAAACCTGCTACTTTTCCATATTCTTCTATTTTTTCTATTAATTTAGGTGCTGTTTCCAATGGATCTTGTGCTTGGCTATCTTAACTAGATAGTGGTGACCAGTGGTCTTGATGGATCCAAACATGACCTCAGTAAATAATAAAGTAGTTGGATAACACAAAAAGATGAAGAAGAAAAGAAAACCAGCATTATTTATTTTATTATTTATTTATTTATTTGATTTGTCAATCGCTTACAAGATAATAGGTATAAGAGTAAACATGAGTATGAATACAGGAAATAGGTACGAAAAAATGGGGACAATAGGACAGGGACGGAAGGCACGATCGTGCGCTTATGCACACCCCTTATAGACCTCTTAGGAATGCGGTGAGTGGATAGTTTAAGGGTAAAAAAGTGGGGGTTTGAGGATGTAACAACTGAGTCAGGTAGCATGGATCTATTTTTGGTAGTCTCCTATTGTGGCATTGTCCTAATTAATAAGAAATCATCTGTTGGAAAACCTTCCACAAATAAAGTCTGAAGAGGCATTTTGTAAGATTTTTGGATCAGTATTATGCCCCCAGTAGCTTCAGTTTCCTCAGAAGCAGGTTGTTTGAAGCCTGATTCTTGTGATCATTTATTTACATGCACTCTGCTCAGGAGAAGCCATTTCTTAGGTATTTTGTATGCAATCCAGATTTTGACAAGTGATTGTCAGCCGGCTGCATTTTGCAACCACATTAGACATATGGAAGAATGTTCATTGTGTCAAAAGCTGTGCAATATACACCGAGACAATGTTATTTGGTAATGAAATGCTTATGAGGATCATTCCTTTCTGGCTCACGGGAAGATATATTAGAGGCACATTTGCAGTTTGGGATATTTTTTTAAGACTTGGAGAGAGCGATCGGTAATTCATTTCCCACTCCCCACCACATAGGATTAAAAATAAAGATAACTTAAGGCCAACCTGTTGCACATTATGAGCAAAAGAGCTAAAACTGCCACCAGACCTTAAATATTTGACTCAAGGCAAAAATGGACCTCAGGAACGGTGCATAATTTTCTCTCTCCCATTAACTTGCTCACCTGTTCATCATTAAAACGAACAAACAACCCATTCAGAAATGGATTTCAGAGATGAAATAAAATTGACTTTAACAAATTATGTCAGCCGCACAAGCCTACAGTTTGAATAGTCATCCTATAATGATTTTTACTGATGTGCATGTAATGGCTTATGAAGGTGTGTGGATGTGAAACAACCTGATATTAAATATTCTAACTGTTCCTATTATTTTTGATTAGCCAAGCACAAGGAAGAGTGTGAATAAAAGCTACAAGATCCAAGGTGCCCAAATTTAGACTCCTATGGATGCCCCCATTGTCTCCATGTCTTCTGCATCACTTTGGTGCCCATCAAGTGATCATCTGGATATTGACAGCTCAGTTCTGATAGTCTTATTTAAGCACTGAAAAATATGAACAAGGAGACATAAACCTTTTGGTTACTGGTCACCTTGGGGATTTTGAAAATGTATTGTATCTGTAGGCCAGTGTTCCTCAAGCTTGCTGGCTGAGGAATTCTGGGAATTGAAGTCCACACATAAAGTTGCCAAGGTTGAGAAACACTGCTGTAGGCTCTTTCAAGGAAACAGAAGTTGGAGTATGTGGCCACTCAGAACAAATCCATTTCACCTAAAGCAAAATGTCATGATTGTTCCAAGTCAACCTTTCTAGCCCAGAAGATGCTTCCAGCTTATTTTTATTTGGTTTTAGGTGGGTGCAGATTCTTCCAAATAAATCAATGGCCCATGGAAACAAAATTGTAGGAGGGCCTACAGATAATCTTTTCAATAAAAAAAATATTTTGAAGTCAGCTGCTTTGTTACATCCTGGCTTTTCCTTTTTTAAAAAATTAAAAACTCAAAATGACAACAAAATAAAATCAAGTGGGGCAGAGAGCCCACACAAGGTATGCATTGCTCTTCCTAAAATTCTAGCCAGCCAGGTGAAATTTGGAATAACAGAGTGTTTTGAAACAATGGAGTTGGGGCAGTGATCTGCAATGGGGAAAGAGAATTTCATATGGCTTTCAATGGCTAGAATGAAGTATTTCATCTCCTAAATGCCCATCCTTAGGAAGGATTGGTTAAAAACAAGTTTATTTGACATGCAGCTAGAATCCTGTTGCTAGACATCCCAGTTAGGCTTATGGATACATCCAGATAAAGTAAGTAGAATTAATGCCAGGCAGATCGGACCAGAAATTAGATCTAAGTTGCAGAATAAACAATCAAAAAGAAGACAAGGTGATACCTGGCACAATAGTAGTAACCATGAGAAGAATATTGGAGTCCTAGAAGACAATCACTTAAATATGAGCCAGCAGTGTGCTGCAGCTGCCAAAAAAGCCAGTGCTAGGCTTGCCTTAACAAAGGGATGATATCAAGATCATGTGAAGTGTTAGTACCACTTATAATGCCTTGGTGAGACCACACTAGGAATGCTGCATCCAGTTTGGTCGCCCCAATTCCAAAAAGATGTTGAGACTGTAAAAAGAGTGCAAAGAAGTACAAGAAAGATTAGAGAATCAGAGGCTAAAACATTTAAAGAAAATTTGTAAGACTAGGAATGTCTAGACCAGGGGTCGGCAACCTTAAACACTCAAAGACCCACAAAGGTCCTAACCAGAAGCCCCCCCATTCAATTTTGGAGCCAACCGGAAGTCCGGTTCCCCCACCATAGAGTCTCCTCCTAGTGTGGCATACTTTTCCCTCCTGCCAACTGGAAGTCTGGTTCCCCCACCATAGAGTCTCCTTCTAGCGTGGTGTCCTTTTTCCTCTACCTATCCCAACCAAAAGCCCTATCAATTGTGGAACTGATCGGAAAACCCGCCCCTTGCCATAGAATCTCCTCCTGGTGCATTGTACTTTCCTCTCCCCAACCGGAAGCTCCTCTCAAAATTGTGGCACTGACTGGTGACAGGAGCCGCAGCAGAGGGAAGAAAGAGCCACATGTGGCTCCAGAGCCATGGGTTGCCGACCCCTGGTTTAGACTGATGAAAAGAAACACTAGTGGACACACAATAGCAGTATTGTGGGGCTGCTCCAAAGAAGAGGGAGTCAACCCATTCTCCAAAGCACCTGAAAGGGAACTAATTAAGGAAAGAACCAACCTAGAACTAAGGAGAAATTTCCCAACAGTTAGAAGAATTAATCAGTGGAATGGCTCACTTCCAGAAGTTGTAAGTGTTCCACACTGGAAATTTTCAAGAAGATATTGGATAACCATTTGTCTGAAATGGTATAGGGTTTCTTGCTTGAGCCAGGGGTTGGACTAGAAGACTTCCAAGGTCCCTTCCAATTCTGCTACTGTTATTCTAAACTTTATCAGGCAGGACAAAGATATGGAGGATGAAGATAATCAGAAGGACTTTGGGAGAAACAGGAATAACATAGTCTGGCAATATATTGTAATAGATGAAGTTTAGTGGCAGGTACTAGAAAACACTTTTTATTGCAGCACAGGAGGAAATTGTCTTCAATTTTCTGTTCAATTTTCATAAATCTCTTTATCCTACTTAGGCTCTGCAGACAGAAATGTTTTCTGTAGATGTCTCAATGCAAATTGTACTCTAAGGTTTCCTAATGGAAGCTCAAACACACATCAGGATATGGAGGGTTAAGCAACACTTTAGTTGGCTTCCAAGATGAGAAAGCAATTAAGGAGGTGATTGACTCAATTTCTTTTCCATGCTAAATATAATGGAACAAAAGTGGTTGTGTTTTTTTTTTTTTAAATCCCCGCCTTTCAAGAGAATGCCTCACCGGTATAAATGCAGAAGCTTTTTCTTGCCTTGAATTTCAGTCGCTACCCCTTGAGTGTTGAATTAAGCCTTTGAAGAAGATTGCAAGAGGCTGTTTTGTCTTTCAGGAATCACATGGTCTTTTTTGGGGGGGAAAAAAGTTGTCTTCCATTGATTTACCTAACCCGCCTGTAGTGCGTGAGGACTGAAACCATATCTGAAACGCCACGTACTTAAAAGGGGAGATGTTTGCAGGAAGAAAGAGGTACCAATTAAAGGTGTCATGAAGTTAATGAAAATAATAGAGCAATGTTGATTGCAGTACTTTCAGTGACTTTCAGGCTGGCCATTAGTGAAGCTCATAAAGTACTCATCAGCGCCTCGGTGCCTAAATTCATCTACACATCTTTTCAATTTACTTGGGCTAATTTCATGATTTAATGAAAATGTCTGTAATCATGTACTTTATAATAATGAGAGTTGTAGTTTATTAACTCTGGACTATGTCAGACTTCGATGGAATGTAATTGCACTGACTCTTAAGGCAGCATGACACCCCATTAATATATTTCAATTTTGGGTGTTGTTGTTGTTAGAGAAATTCTGGCATTTGAAGGCAGGTAATGAAGATTTGAGCTAAATATATATTCCAGATTTTGACAGTAGGATGCCTAGCTGCTCCCGGTCTGCAGCATTTGTAGATTCCTGATATTGTTCGATGTCATTTTCCAAAGCAGGAAATGTTTTAATGAAAGGTTGATGCCATACTTTAATTTCCAAAAATGGACATTACATGTGTCGGAGTGCTCAGCTTGAATTTCACAGAAATTACCCTGTCTTTATACTTGCATGCCCGAGTCTTAATCTGTTTGTCCTTCCCAAGCATGAGACTGCAATCCCTTCTCCTATAGGTAGTCCTTGATTTACAGACATTTGTTTAGCAATGGTTTGAAGTTGCAGCATCCTCATGTCATCTGATTGCCATTGGTGACCTTCTCAGCTGGCTTCCGGCAAGCAAAATCAATAAGAAAACTTGGATTCACTTAATAACTGTATGAGTCACTTAACAGCTGAGCTGATTTTGCTTAAGAACTGGGACAAAAATGTTTGTGAAACTGGATGCGACTCACTTAACAACCTCCTTGAGCCGTGGTGGTGCAGTGGTTAGAATGCACCCCGTGGGCTAGATTTGGCCTGCAGGCATTGAGTTTGACACCCCTGGCTTAGTCCATGATGCAGCTGAGTTGGATTTCAATAGAAAAGAATCTATCCAGTTTGGGGTGGAGCTGTGGTGTTTTTGGTACTCTCTGAGCTTAGTTATTCTCTTGCAGACATTTCATTATGCAATGATTATAGTCCTAACTAAGGATCTAACAATTATTAAGGTAGCATTTAAGAATGTAGCCTGTTTATTTGAGTTCGATATGGCAGAGGAATTAGTGACAGGCCCGATGATAGCATGGGCAAGAAATGTGGGAAAGAATTTGGAGAAAGAATTATATGATAACAAAATCGGCGGTATATAAAGAGAATCATACAAAATGTATTATCGGTGATATTTGCCCCTTCGAGATTAGCCAAAATGTACCCCAACTTAAGCCCAATCTGCTGGAAATGGTAGCAGACACAAGGCCACGTCTGGTGGCTTTGCCCAAAAGTTAAGAAATATTGGACAAAAATACAAACATGGATGAAAGAAATTACGACCTTTCAAATAGAACTCAAACCAGAATTATTTTTTTATTGGGGATAATAAAAGGAGACTACACAAAAGAGATAAAATATTTAATTTTGCATATAATCACTGCAGTGAGACTAGCGCTTGCACAATGTTGGAAAAGAGACCTCATGCCAACAGAGAGTTTAATAATTCAAAAAAAAAATCTACAATTGCTCTGAAATGGATAAACGTACTCTAAAATTAAAAGAAAAAGAAGACTCAAAGTATTATACAGTCTGGGAAAACTGGTACAAATGGATAATTGATAGAAATAAGTGAATAAATAAAAAAAAAGGAAGGAATAGTTTAAAAAGGTTAATGTATGAAAAATAACCAGAGGTGGAATGCTACCAGCTCTATAGAACCGGTAGCTCTGAAGAGCAGCAGACACTGAACCGGTTATGTGTCTGCTGCTGTTTGGCCCACCCGCCCACCCAGGCTCTTACCTGTCCTTTATTTCCTGCTTTTTCAATCTCAGCTGCTTTGCGCAGCATAACTGAGGTTAAAAAAGCAGCAAAAAAGTGGTTTTTCAAATGCTGTGCACCCCCACACAGCACTTTTCAGCTGTCTGAGAGGCACAGCTTAAGGTGTATTACATGTGCGTGTAGCAAAACATAATCAAAACGTAATCACCAAACCGGTAGTAACACCGGTTGAATCCTACCCCTGGAAATAACCAGGAATTTGAAATATGTATTGGATTAATAACTGGTATACAAGCACCATCAAAATGATTTGTAATTATTTGTAAAGTTTATAGTGTTTTTCGTTTTAATGAGTTATATTGTATTTTGTATTTACTCTTTTTTTAATGTTTAATAAAGGTTTTTCTTTAAAAAAAAGCAAAAAAAAAAAAAAAAAAGAATGTAGCCAGTTTCAAGCTAAGTGTTTATAATTAGGGTGTTCACATATGTACTATTACTATTATTTTATTTTATTACACCAAGGAGCCCCAGTGGCATAGTGGTTAGAATGCAGTACTGCAAGTAAACTCTGCCCACAGCCTGGAGTTTGATCCTGATGGATTTCAAAGTTGACTCAGCCTTTCATCCTTCTGAGGTTGGATGAGAACTCATGTGGTTGGGGGCAGTATGCTGACTTTGTAAACTGCTTAGAGAGGGCTGTAAAGTACTATGAAGAGGTATATAAGTCTAAGTGTTATTGCTATTATTTAATTATTACTATTATATGGTTCATCGCTCAATCAGCCAGATTATCATTACGGTGATTTCTTAATGCCTTGCCTTCAGAAGTTGTGGGTGCTCCATCACTGGAGGTTTTTAAGAAGAGATTGGACAACCATTTGTCTGAAATGGTCTAGGGTTTCCTGCTCAAGCAGGGGGTTAGACTAGAAGACCTCCAAGGTTCCTTTTAATTCTTTTATTCTGTTATAACTCATAATAGCAAGCCACCATTTTTAAAACCAAATATGACCCATGGCAGAAAACTATGTACTTTTTTCCTTTGGGCTTTAGTCTTCTAAATCCATTAAAAAGAACTGAGGATGAAGAAAGTAAAAGGCTGAATGTTAGGCAGTTGTGGCCCAGGGTAAAGATATTGATTTATCACAGGTATATCAGTGAGCTGATTCTAATTAGAGGAGCCTGTTTGAAATCAAGGACCTGTAAATTAGTTATGATGATTTCAATGGCCTTATCCTAAGCACCATCAATCATCTTTCTCTCTCTCTGTAACTATGGCACTACAGATATTTATGTGATGCTCCCTTGTTTTCATGCTCATTACTGCATAAGAAATGTCCATGCATTTGTAGAAACATGGTCACAGGAGAGGCTTTCTACCTCTTTGATGTCTCATTACCAAATGCCCACAGTGAGAAATGTTAGAGCACCATTTATTGCCAATACTGAACTGCAATTTTGCATGCTTTGTCATAATGTACGGTAGGTCTTCTGCGCAAAGGAACTTATCTCCAGAAAGGTGGAAACTCTACTAAAGAGGCCAGCTCACTGAAGGAGGGAAGCCATCTGTCCCAGTCCCTTATATGCTCATTGGCTCGCAATTTGCATCAATGGGAGGGTGGAAGCAAAAGATCAAATGCTGAGGCCAACTGACTGGTTTGCCAATGTTCAGCAAGTGAACATCTGTGCTGAAAGATGCGCAAAACCATATTTTCTTATGCTGTGTTTCTCGTAAATGAATGTTGTTTTCTCAAAGCATAAACCACTTAAAATTATATTTTGGTGCCTTATGTTAATAGGTTTCTGGGAACAGCATCTTTCTAATTTCCCACACTGGTAAGTCCTTGTCATGCCATCTCCTGGCCATGAAATGAGTCACGCTGTATGCTGATATGAGTGGCTGTCTGTCTCATAGCAACAGCCACTAGGGTAGAAAACACCAAGAAGGGGGAAGGGGTAGGAAGAGAGAAGACATTTGACAAATATTGTCACGGTTTTCCAGAATTCTCACGAAACAATCTCAATCCCTGAGCTAGAGATTTTCAGCACTGAAGTGGGAGCATGTCCTTCTTTGGCACATTAAAACAAATTGTGAAAATGATGAGGATATATATTTAGCCCCACCTCTTCCTTTGTGATCTCCCCATCTCAATGGGCAGTGCTTGTTGGAAAGAAGGAAATAACAGAAGTTTGGATTGTTCAATGAACATCCGTTGTCTTCTTTGGAAGGTGGAACCCCTGCTACTTTAGCTTTTCTGTCCCAGTATTTCTCAACCATGGTAACTTTAAGAGACTTGAACTTCAACTCCCAGGATTTTTCAGCCAGAATTCTGGGAGTTGAAATCCACACCTCTTAAAGATGCCCAGGTTGAGAAATATTGGGCTATCCTATGCAATTCTTCCCTTGTTGCACCAAAGCAAGGGTCCTCAAACTTGGCAACTTTAAAACTTGTGGATTTCAACTCCCAGAATTCCTGAGCTAACATGACTGGGGGAGGAATTCTGGGAGTTGAAGTCCACAAGTCTTAAAGCTGTCAAGTTTGAAGACCCCTGCCACCAAGCCACTTTGTCTGATAGGCCATCCAGCTGCCTGCCTGATATGCTGCTGGAGAGGTCTTCATCACGAGCCATTGTGAGGTACCTGGGGCAGATGCCTATGCAGGCAGATTCTATGGTCACCTCACAATGCTTCCTCCCAAGAACTTCTTATTCAGGACTTGTACAAAGTCTAGGGATGGCATGATACTTTGGAGTTCTGCATGGTTTAGGTAGATAAGAAAATGATTCAGAAGTTCAAAGCCTGGGAATATCTTTTGAGGAGGATAAGATCTGCAATGAGTAGATGAGGTTGTTTGGCAGAATTAGGTCTAATTTATTGATTCCAGTGTTCTCTATGAGACTGTGGGAAAGAAGCTATACAGTAGATCAGGAGTCTGTCTATCAGAAGAATAACTCATTTAGCTTATAGTGGAATCTATGCAGGAAACCCCAGGAGTCACAATTCATATAGCAAGAGCATACAGATACAATAGCAATAGCATTTAGACTTATATACTTTATTTTACCCACAATAGAAGGATGGAAGGCTGAGTCAACCTTGAGCCCTGTTATGATTGAACTGCAGCAGTGGTGGGATTCAATTTTTATTTTACTACCGGCTCTGTGGGCATGGCTTGGTGGGCGTGGCTTGGTGGGCATGGCAGGGGAAGGATACTGCAAAATCGCTATTCCCTCCCCACTCCTGGGGGAAGGATACTGCAAAATCCCATTCTCTCCCTGACCTAGTAACCTGCTTTCCAGCTCCATTCTCCTATGCAGGGCAACCAAAGAAAACCCAGCTGATCAGCTGGGACTCGGGCGGCAGAGAAGAGATGGAGGTGGGGTCTGTCAGAGGTGGCATTTTCCGGTTCTCTGAACTACTCAAAATTTCTGCTACCGGTTCTTCAGAACTAGTCAGAATCTGCTGAATACCACCTCTGAACTCCAGGCTGTGAGCAGAGTTTGCATGCAATGCTGCATTTTCACCACACTGCCATCATGGCTCATACAACAAGAGGGGAGAGTAGAAACACACATGCATACCAAACACATACCAGACATTCAAAGATATGTTGTTTTATTACACAGAAAAAAATATTGTTGCCTCCTAAGACCATTGCTGGGAATGCATTGGAAATAATTCTGTAAGTTGTACTTTGCTTGGTTTATTATTTTTTTCTAACCCAACAGAATGTTAGAAATAAATGATGGAAAGTGTCTTGGGCCATATGTCAGTCTGTCCAACCTTTCTAAAAATTGAATGGAATGGCTCCAAATTTGGTAAAAGTCAGCAGAACAATGATGGGCTTTGAAAATGGTCCAATATGGCCAAGGGCTACAGAGGAAATAATCTAGATAACCTCCCCCCCTCCTCCAAGTGCACTTGTGTGGGAGAAGCACCTAGGTAGCAGCTTGAGAGGGTCTAATCTCCTTGCTCCTCTTTCTTGGATACAACATCCGGAGAAGAGATATCAAGGAATAGTTCTAGAAGCCTGACTCTTTGTATTTCCCCTATACTGCTTTCACGGCTGTGTTAATCCTACAATTCTGCTCAAAATGGTGGGAAATAATATTGATTTTGACAATTGTCGTGCTAGGAGTAGCACTGATGATGTTACCTAGTTTGGGTAATGAAACATCTGCAAGAAAACAACCAAGCTCAGAGATTTCCAAGGACCCCTCATTTCAACCCCAACACAGCCAACAGTTCTAGGCTGCATAAACAGAAGGAGAGAATCAAGATCACATGAAGTGTTAATTCCACTTTATAATGCCTTGGAATGCTGCATTCAGTTTTGGTTGCCACAATGTAAAAAAGATGTTGAGACTCTATAAAGAGTGCAGAGAAGAGCAACAAAGACGATTAGGAGACTGGAGGATAAAACATATGAAGAACGGTTGCAGGATTGGGTATGTCTAGTCTAATGAAAAGAAGGACTAGGGGTGACATGTTAGCAGTTTTCCAATATCTCAGGGGCTGCCACAAAGAAGAGGGAGTCAAGCTATTCACCTGAGGGCAGGACAAGAAGCAATGGGTGGAAACTAATCAAGGAGAGAAACAACTTAGAATGAAGGAGAATTTTCCTGACAGTTAGAACAATTAATCCGTGGAACAACTTGCCTCCAGAAGTTGTGAATGCACCAACACTGGAAGTTTTTAAAAAGATGTTGGATAACCATTTATCTGAAGTGGTGTAGGGTTTCCTGCCTAGGCAGGGGGTTGGACTAGAAGACCTCCAAAGTCCCTTCCAACTCTGTTATTCTATTCTATTCTATTCTATTCTATTCTATTCTATTCTATTCTATTCTATTCTATTCTATTCTATTCTATTCTATTCTATCCCTGACATACAAATATTCTTCTTCACTGAGACATGAAAATGGCATCAGGGAAGGCTTGGCTCCATCCTGATCTCTGCCCAAAGCAGCCACTTCATTCCATCATGGATCAAATGCTGAAGTCTGCCCACCCCAATGGAGGGATCTAAGACAATTCAAGTCAAAATGTATAACTCCGTAACATTCTTCGCAACCAACACAAGGACCATGGAGATGGAGGGACCACAGTGTGTATCTTTCCATCTTCTTTTCCAGAGATATCAGATGGTGCCAGACTGGCTGTAATGATGTGACTCATCTAGGAGCCTTCACCTGCTATGGAGCAGAGGATTTTCTGAGTTAGCAGAAAACTACGCCAACATGAAATTGATTATCTCCATTGTCAATCCCTATCCTTTCTCTCTAGCCTCTGTTTCCAGTCACAGCCAGACACTCAACTTTTCTTCAAGGCAACAGATGACAGGAGCTAACTGATTTTATTCACCTTGACACAGCTGGAATAAGACAGACCTGGGCTTCTCTTTCTCATCGGTGGGGGAATGAGATGAAAGCAACATCATGAGGAGTTGGCATTAAAAACAGACCGCAGGGGCATGTCTGGGCTGTCATTAGATGCGAGTGAGGTAAAGTTCTAGGGTTGCTGTGTGAGTCTTTAAAAGGAGAAAACGGAGAGGGAGGGTGACATGGTGATATCACTGTTTGTTCCTTTATTGAATGGGGGGGAGAGTTGGGAGTTCCTCCAGATAGGTGCCTTGTCCCTCTTAGAGGTGAACAGTTTTGTTAGTGGGCTAAATTTGTACGCCCAAAGGGAAGTGCAAATTTCACGGCGCCAACGATGTGTATTTTGCTGCTGGGTTTTTCACACCTGTTAGGCAAGGCTGAGCAAGTCAGAGAGATGGACCTGAGGTTGTACTGAGCTGTGAATTTCACTTTAGTGAAACTTGAAAGAGGAGAGGTGTTTACTCTCAGCTCATGCTTTTATCCTATTTTGAAACTGTCATGCTGGGCGTAAGCAAAGAATGCCTCCATGTTAAGAGAGTTTTATTGCCTAATTTGAATGCAATGCCTGTATTTTGGCTTCCATACAAACAGAATTAGCCATGGCGGTGCCAGCTATCTGTAGCTGGATAGACACACGGCTGACCTGCTAAGCATGAGCCAGTCCAGACGCTATGAAGATCAAACTGAAAAGGCACCACATGGCATTTTTACAAAGTTATGCTCCCCAGTCAGGAATACATCTAAATCAGGCATCAGTTCAAAACTCACCTGGACCTGCCTTGTGTCCTCATAAACAGAAGCCTATTCTAAAGATAGGTGATTGAATCTGTTTATTGGGCATCTGCACACAAACCCTGATTTTACAGATTGCTCTAAGCTTCTACAATATTCATTGTTAATGATGTGTGGTCTAGCAAACAAAACTTGATTGTAGCTGGGGAAAAAAACAGTCCTATTTTTGGCTCACACCTCTGTCTAGACCAGAGATTATATTTGTTCTGCTAGATGTCTACAGATAATATAGAACCGCCAACCCTTGCTGTGCTATCATTTGTAGCAACTTTTAATCACTCCTTTAGATCTAGTTTTGCCTTTCTATAATTAAATCAAGGAGAATATCTACACCATTATGCCATCTAAATTGTTTAATACGTTCTGAGCTGCAAGCTGATAAACTTTTGGTGTCCATCTGTATTCACAGCACATTTTGGGAAGAGTGTTAGTAATTGTATAAATAAAACAAATACAATCTTGCTACGCTTGTTGGTACTGCAGACAGGCAAACTTTTGCATTATAGTAAATAAGTTTTGGAAGAAAATAATAACCAAATTTAAAATCATAAAATGGAGAGGCTTTCCTAAAGAAAGTTAGATGATATTTATTGGACTTCTGTACATGAACCCTGATTTTATGAATTTTCTATAAGCTTGCATAATACTCACAGTTAATGACTTGTGGTCTAACAACCAAAACTTCATTGTGACTGGAAAAAAACTCCCTTTTTTTGTTCATCTCTGTCAAGCTTATGTTGTTGCAACCATTATCACTTCTCAACTTGCCAAAGAACTAGTGGCGAGAGTGAGATGGAATGTAGGCTTCAAACTTCAAGAAGAGTCATGAGAACCAAGGACACTTAGGCAGGTGTTTTCCAAGACCAGAAACTTTTTCTCATAACAATGCAATGATATTCAATTGGGCAATGTGACCTGCACTAATAGGGGGAAGGGGAATTCCATATTGTAACTATGCAGATTTGGATCGGGATTAGGTAGAGCTGGTTTTGCCTTCATCAAAGCCAATGATGTACTCAATAAAGTTTTCAATTCAGATATCTGAAGGTCTCCAATGTGCTTTCTTTGCTTGGATTCATCAGTCGGAATCTCCCTGTATATGTCTGAGATGGGCAGACATATAAACACTGTGAAATAATTGAAATAAATACAATTTAAATACGGGTAATCCTCAAGTTATGACTATTCATTTAGCAAGCGTTCAAAATTGTGATGGTGTCGAAAGGTTTTACAATCTCTAACCAAAATTATGGCTGCTGCAAAGCCCCCTCCATGGTCACATGATGGCAGTTTGGTTGCCCACCCTTACAACTGACCACAGAGATGGTGCAACTGCTCTCACTTGCCTATATTTCCCTACCATAGTGCCCCACTGGGCTTACTTCCTGCCTGGCTGGTTCCCTGCAGGATTTGGGCCTGTTTCCTGTCCTGCTGGGTCCCACAGCCTTGGTCCTTCTCCCCACCCTGCCACATCTTGTTCCTCTTATCTATTCTGAGAATCCCCTTTCCAAAAAAAGTGCTCAACTGATGAGATGTGCAGCTTTACTGCAGTTGTGATCACCTTTGTGTGATCTCTCAGAAAACATGATTTCCCAAATTTGGAAATTTTGCAGTTTGGAAACTCATACCCTTCTGAGAGATTGCATGAATGGCACTAACTTCCATAATGGTACAAGGTGGCTGTGGAGGATGCATAACACATATTAATAGTTTGGATTACTCTGAATTGATTTTTCAAGCGCATCAGAACAATTTGTGAATCCATACAGAATTTTCACAGTGACCAGGTTTAAATGATCAAAATCTGGATGCATTATTTGGGAACAGAACTATTTTAAGATATCATAAGATATCATATGTGGTGGCAATGCCCCAAAGTTAAAAAAATACTGGGAAAAAATGGAAAAAAAATGGACAAAGAGAAATTACAGGGTACGATATGGAATTTAAGCCAGAAGCTTTTTTGCTGGGGATGATTAAAGGAAACCCAAAGAAACATATCTAATACATGGTACAACATATATTAACAGCAGCAAGAATTTCATGCCCAAAGCTGGAAAATAGATGATGTCCCTTCAGAAAATATGATAATAAATAAAACACTTGATTGTACTGAGATGGATAGACTGACAAGAAAACTAAAAGGTAAAGAAGAGTCTGAGTTCTATGAGGTTTGGGAAATGTTATATATATAGTTAGATAAGAAAAATAAGGTTTGATATGGAGAAGAATTGTAAATATTGTATTTAAGTATATAAGTAATGCTTGACATAGAACTGTTAAAATGTAAATTTTATATGTATTTTGAAAATAAATAAAATTAAAAAAATATGTCTGCTGGAGAAGGGAGAAGATAAGAGAAGCTAACTAGCAGTAAGAGGGATGGACATCATAAATCCTGAAGGACTAGATTTAAGGACAGATTATCTTGGATAAAGTTCATCCACTGTAATCATTAAGAGTCCCAACATTGCTTTGATGTCACATTATCTATCAATATTGATACTATGGTGTGCAGATCCCTTTGGGAAAGGTACCTTTGGGATAATCATAAGGCACTTTTTCAATGGTGTTGTAACTCCAAACGGTCATTAAATAAATAGTTGTAAATCGAGGACTATCTGTACTCTTGTTCATTACATACAATGCATAGTCAGATATAATGTGAAAGGATTATGGGAAAGAGGCAGTAAATAGTTCCCCTTTTTCAAATAAAGGACAAGAAAATCTTCTCCTCTGAATCTTGTATTACACTTTTCATGTACAAATTGAATTATTTACTGTGGAAGCAAATATGTTGAATTCTCTCTCTCTCTCTCTCTCTCTCTCTCTCTCTCTCCCCTCTCTTAAGCACAAAATAAATGAGTGTACTTTTTAGACTTCGGAGAACATTTTTAAGGGAGTTGAATCAGCAAGACATTCTGTGACATCTTGAAATAAATTGGTTGTTGCTTGGGTGAAATTAATTTATTTGATTAATTAGCCTTGGGGCTGTTTGTTTATCTTAGAGTTTCCTTGACAAATGCTAAGACTGCATAGAATAATTAAGTGTAGCCCACTTTAAATGCTCATAAGATGCTGAAACGAATCAATTTCCCTATACAGTTATTGTTATCCCACTGGGATGCTTTAATTAACACAATTCAAAATCATTTGACTGAAAAGATGAAGAAAATCACGCCTCAATGATATTGGGGAGCTCAAGTCTACAGGAGAACTGGACCCAGTCAAAAAAGAGATTTTCTTTAAAGCAAACAGACAACAATTTTTTGCTTTATTGTAAATGAAGATAAATAAAGTTTAGCCCAGGAACAAAAAGGCAATGAACCATCAAGAGGCATGCAACAAATTGACCTCAATTAATTGTTCAATCAATTAAATAATACAGCGTAAATGCAGCCTTTCCATAAGGTCCAACATTCAAAGCAGCTTATGAAACTCTAAGAAAAATTATTTAAAAAATAAATGCAACTGCGTATTTGTTTAATTTGACTCAGATTCTCATTTTTTTCAGGTCATTATTTCAATTTCCTGCACCAGTTTATATGTGTTTTTAAAGTCAGTATAAAAATCTAGACATGTAATGAACTATTTCTACATAATATTTCTCTAGATACACATATTCTGTACATGTTTTCTTGAAGAAGATGCAGAACCAGCTTGGTGTAATGGTTAAAGTGCTATCAGGAGACTGTGAATTCTAGTCTTACATTAGGCATGAAATCTGGCTGGATGGAAATCAGCCCAACCTCACCTCACAGGGAAAATAGAAGAAAGAAGGACTATTATCAGGATGTCAAACTGGTGGCCTATGGGTCAGATGCATCATGCCATGCCACAAAGCAAAAAAACTTCATGATATGTCACAAGATGTCACATGATGTGATCAAGTTTGACATCCATGGACTATTAGGTACACTGACTGCTCTGCGTTATTTATAAAAATAATAAAGGGCAGATAAAAATAAATATACATGATTGATGTAGGTCAGGGTTAGGGTTCAAACTCACGGTCTGCAGGCTGGGTGCATAACGCACTGGTCACACCCATGCCCTGTTTAGCGTACGGGGAAAAAGTCACAATACATCACGTGATGACGCCGTGACACTGTGAGTTTGACACTCCTGAGGTAAACAATGCCTTTCTAATAAAGCTTGCTTCTGTGCACATTTCCCCTTAACATGTTATTTATTTACTTATCACATTTAAACACCACTCATTTCACCATCCAAGTGATGCTAGGCAGTTTACAGATACAAATGATAAAACCACATAAAAGACATAGAATTAAAATAGGGTGAAGAATAAAAGAAGAACAAAGTTAAAAGACAAGTTAAAAAGACGAGGAGAATGCCCTCAAGCTATCAGCCTAACACTAGAGTTGTGTGCCACTTTTCAGTCTTCACCAGTTGGCAGAGCCAGCTCTTCACATTCTTCTGGAAAGCAAAAAGCAGAATAAGCAGGTGGAGGAGGTGGAGGAGGTGGAGAAGAAAAAGGAGGAGGAGGAGGAGAGGAGGAGGAAGAAGAAGAAGAAGAAGAAGAAGAAGAAGAAGAAGAAGAAGAAGAAGAAGAAGAAGAAGAAGAAGAAGAAGAAGAAGAAGAAGAAGAAGAAGAAGAAGAAGAAGAAGAAGAAGAAGAAGAAAGTTCATTTATGTTCTGTAGGCTTATTGTCTAGATTAAGTTTAGCATATCTATTTTTTTTTAAGAAATGTATCCTTCTAGAAAGCATTTCTTCTTCTTGAAGTCCACCTACCACCCACAAAGTTTATTAAGTTTGTCCTTTCAGCTATTATCAGACTCACTTGAAATCCAGTGCTTCAGAAGCTTAATGTTCTTGTCAGAAATGCACTGCCCAAATCCTGGGGGAAATGCCAACATTTCAGATGAGTTTCTGTTTTGAGTTTGTGACAAATTTTATCCTAATTG
This sequence comes from Notechis scutatus, assembly GCF_049901735.1. Lineage (NCBI taxonomy): Eukaryota > Metazoa > Chordata > Lepidosauria > Squamata > Elapidae > Notechis > Notechis scutatus. Next base: position 14,161,045 of record NC_142011.1, on the reverse strand, counting down.
TATTTAGTGTATTCCGAGCAGGGTTTGTTGACATTGCAAGCAAAGGAGTTCTCCACTTAACTTGCCTTGAGATGCATTTGCTCAATGTGAGCCTCTCAACAACAACAAAATTGCTGGGCTGCGTTCATTCCTCCCTCTTACTTTCTAAAACAACTGATTTTCTGATATCACAGTTTCCATCTTTCTCCAATCCCAACCCTAACTATAAAAGGAAGGGCTCATTGGGTGAGAGCTCTTTGGGTGGTAAGATTAAGTTTTTGGGAAGTAAGTAACCTAGCTGGGAGGTTTTTTGGGTGGCTCCAGAAGTGGGAAGGTCAGGGCACCTCTTGGTGCATGTGGGGAGGTTTCTTATGAGCTTCTTTGGCTGAGTTTAGGCCCTTGTTCCATCTGGACTATTCCCTTGGATATCTGGTTCTGCTGAGTCAATGGAGGAGGCCAAGCCAGGTTGGGCTGGCTTCTTAGACTCTCAAGACCCAAGGGCTGCTCCTACTTTGGTGGGAGAGGGAGGTGATCCTCTTCATGGAGGATCCTGGAGGGACTATGAAAGTCTGCCTTCTGCTGGAGGGGCTTCTGAATCTGATTGCAGGCAGGCTGAGGAGTGCAGAAAAATGCTCCACCGGTGTTTCCTGCATTAGTGGAGGGAAAGGAGGAACCAAGAAAGACAGGAAGAGCTTGCCTTCTTGACCCTTCAGGGAAGAGTGGTACTAGAGATTCAGGGGTAGGAATGGGCAGGAACCTGTGTGGAGGGCAGGTGTCTTTGGAGGTCTGGCACTCAGACAAATTGGCCATCAGCAAGCACATAAAGATAAACAGCATCTACACTCCGCTCAAAAGAGACAATCAAAAAAGCCCAAAGGAAACAAAAAGATCAAAACAATAGCAATCAACATATTAGGAGATATTAATATCAAGATTAACACTAGATTGACAATCAAGAAGTAAACAATACTCCAACCACGGAATTACCAACTCAGACAAAGAACTAGTAGTAAACAACAGCCTAATTAAGGAACCCACAAAAACCCTATCCACCAACATTGAAAGGGCTAACCAGGGGTGAGCTGCTGGGGGTTTGCAGGGGTTCAAGAGAGCCCCTAGCTAAGATTCTGTGCAGTTCAGAGAACCCCCAAATCCCACTCCTGGCTGGCCCTGCCCACCTCACCCAGCCCCCTCCAGGAGTCACCATGTGGCCTGTTTTGGATGCAGGTAAGTGCAGGGTGCGCATGGAGGCTTGAGGAGGGCCTCCCGGAAGTACGGGAAGGCCAGAAATGGGCTTGTTTCCAGCTCCCAGAGAGCTCCAGTCCCATTTTTGCTCTCCCGGAGGCTTGAAGAAAGCCTCCAGACCCCAGTGAGAGCAAAAATGTCCTCCCCCGCCATGGTGCAGGAGGCCAACTAGGCCACGCACACCATGGCCACATCTACCCAGCAACCTGGCAGGGAACCCTTTGCTAAAATTTTTGAAGCTCACTCCTGAGGCTAACCATTAGTATATGAAAAGAGGAGCAAACCCCACACCCTTCTAGCACTGCGGATGTTACCTATTGTGGTAATCAAACTTCAACAAAAAAAACCATCAAGCTCAGAGAGCACCAAGGACCCCACAGTTCAACCCCAAGCAATAAGTATTCACTTCTCTCAGTGTCTCTTCTCTGTTTTAAAACACAGATCTAAGAAGAAAACCAAGTTGCCCCAACCATAATTTTTGAATGTTAAGATATTTCAGTACAATTTGCATGTAACCTTAACTACAGTTTAGATCTTTAGTAATGTCTTGGATTACTCTTGCCTATTAATGTGCTCATTTTGCCTTCTTATTCATGGCTTTTATTAGGAGCTGTTTTTATATGTTTTAAATCTTCAGAGTTTGAGTTGATTTTGAAGTACTTTATTAAAAATACAGAAAGATGATAACACACATTAGAAATGCGTTTTGCCAGATATTATGGCAACAGAAGACATGCAGTTGTCTTTTGTTTTTGCTGACAATTTTGCATCTACAGCCCCAGTTTTCAAATTGCGTTGCCAAAATGTGACAGCTAGACTGCCAATTTTCAGCAACTTCAATCCCCCAATGTAAAATAGGTTTATTAAAATTGCATAAGGCTTAATATACCTATTTAGCCCCATCATACTGAGAAAAAGCAGCTACTAATGATACCACTGCATTTATTAGTTTATGCCTTCTATTGCACTTGGAAGTTGCAGAGTAAATCAACGCCTAAACTTAAAATTAAAGTTAAATCTAATCCTAAACCTAGACCTAGACCTAAGACTAAGACTAAGCCAATCTAGATCAAAACTTAAACCTAAACCTAAACTGTGTGGCTCAGTGGTGGGATTCAATTTTTTTTTACTACCAGTTCTGTGGGTGTGGCTTTGTGGGTATGGTGTAGGAAGTTAGCACCCACACCTGTCCTAGAAAATTGAAATATCCTAGGAAATATTAAAAAGGCAGAATATTTTCACTAAAAAGAATAGAAACTCAAGAGCAGAAGCTCACCACAGAAGCAGAAACTCACCCCACCTTTGTTAATGCATGGGCCATTAAGGCCTGGGCCAGAATACTTTACATAACAAAGATCTCCAGGTAAAGGTATAGCAATTACCCAAGAGCCCTTTCAGTGCATCATCATCCAGCAAGGCTCAACCAAGCCTGGAACTCAGGAAAGCCTACAGAGTTAGTTAAGACCCCTGCCCCTGGGAGTCTGACAGCCAATGGGATACATTTCTTGCCCAGGAACAGGAAACACTAAGGTAGGGCCCAACAGAGGGTATATAAGGGTCTCTCAACATCTTGCCCAGCTCTTTTTTTCTCTTTTCCTTCACCTTGGAGCATGTGATCATCCTTCTTTGGAGCTTCGAGCCATGTGGTCCTGTCTACCATTAAACCATCTTTCCAAATAGCCTTCATGTTTCCAGTGTCTTTTTCCCCATTTGGAACTGAACCCAGAAGGATATTTCTTCCAACAATTGTGTGGCTTGGTTGTCATGGCAGGGAAAGGATATTGCAAAATCCCATTCCCTCCCCACTCCACTAACCTGCTTTCCAGCTCCGTTCTCTTGTGCAGGGCAACAAAAGAAGACCCAGCCGATCAGCTGGGACTCAGGAGGTAGAGAATCAATGGGGGCAGGGCCAGTCAGAGGTGGTATTGGCCGGTTCTCTGAACCACTCAAAATTTCTGCTACTGGTTCTCAGAGATGGTATTTCAGCAGGTTCTGACCAGTTCTGGAGAACCGGTAGCGGAAATTTTGAGTAGTTAGGAGAACAGGACAATACTACTTCTGACTGGAGATTTTACAGTATCCTCCCCCTGTCATGCCCACCAAGCCACGCCCACAGAACCAGTAGTAAAAAAAAATTGAATCTCATCACTGCTGGTTCACCAGAAGTGATCAGAACCTGCTGAATATGATCTCTGGTGTGGCTGCTAGCCCCATTCTCTATAATTTTTTATTATCCTTCATGCAGAGGTCTCCAACCTTGGCAACTTTAAGACTTGTGGACTTCAACTCCCAGATTCTCCAGCCAGCTCTGCTGGCTGGAGAATTCTGGGAGTTGAAGTCCACAAGTCTTAAAGTTACCAAGGTTGGAGACCTCTGAGTAGAGCAAAGTGTCCAACCTTGACAACTTTAAGGCTTGTGGACTTCAACTTACAGAATTCTGGAGAATTCATGACTGGCTGGAGAAATCTGGGAGTTGAAGTCCACAAGTCTTAAAGTGGACAGGATTGGATACCCCTGATTTAGAGCTTTTACACATGCTCTTAAAAAAAAAAGTTCTTTAAAAAGCAGAAGAGGCTGAAACCCAAATGTGTGATAAATCAGCAGGTTCTTGATTAGGCATGTCTGCAGATAATCAGATGGACAATCTAAGAGTATCAGGATTGGATGTCAATTTTAATTTGCCTAGTTATTTTAATTCATTTTGTCAAAAATGCTTTCAGGTATCAGCTGAACACAAATGTGTATCCTTATCCTGTTTATCTTTTAAACATTTAACATCCATCATCCCGGTGTTATCTTCATCCCCTGACAAAGTTTAATTTCTCACACAGATCTGAGCCAATACATAATTTTCATACTACATCTTAACTCTCTGGGAAAGTAATGGGACACTGAAAGAGAATGCCATTTGTTGATTGACTCTAATAGCTTGAAATAATTTATAGCAGAAGTAATTCCTGGAAAACCAATTATTGTTTGCTACCCAGAGTCACTTTTGGTAAGAGGGGTTGGTCTACAAACTTGATAAATCAATAAATCAATAAAAACAAGAAGCCAGACAAATAAAGCAACAGGGAAAAAAAAAACTTCCTTATTTATCGAATAAAGTATCCTGGGAATAACAAGAACATTAGCTTGGCACAAACTTTCTGACTTATTCATCATCAGTATTTATTATTAAAATCTTATCTGTTTCAATGTGGAGAATCATCGCCTCGGGATGAGGTGTTCCAAGCTACAACAAAATACAACTTTATGAGATTTGCATAATAATTTGCAAAGAATATTAGCTTGAAACAATGTGAGACTCTGGGATCAACTTCACGGCCCCTTTGGTGTTTAAAGTTGGTAAATATTTAAACAACAACAAGCATATATAATTATAAAGATTCTTCTTCTTTAAATGGGCTAAAATGTAAATGTGTTGCAAATCACGTACAATTGTATTTCCCTACCCCCAAAAATAGTTGGTTGAAGAGCAAAGAACTAATTTAAAGATGTATGTTATATTAACTTGAAACTACATAATTTACCTTTGAAGGAATTAGATTATTTCTACTACAGACTGCCAACTTGTAGTCAGAGAGAACTGTAGCTTAGTGGTAGATCTGAAATTCTTTGGTCAAATCTTCCCATACCTGAATTTCTCTAAGATGTAACAGATAACAGATAATCAGAGTTGGAAGGGACCTTGTAGGTCATCTAGTCCAACCCCCTGCCCAAGCAGCAGACTCTATACCATTTCTAACAAATGGCAGTCCAATCTCTTCTTGAAAGCTTCCAGTGATGAAGCTCCCACAACTTCCAAAGGTAAGCTTGTTGATTGGTTGATTGTTCTCACTGTCAGAAAGTTTCCAGGTTAAATCTCTCCTTGTTCAGTTTTAATCCATAATTATGTAATGGAAGTACAGTTTCTAGATTCCCTAGCAGAACAAGTATTGTTGGAGAATTCTGAGAGAATAAATCATAACACATCCAAAAGGCATTAAATATAAGAAACTAGAATAGGACCAAAAGGAATTGGAAGGGGCTATTGAAAACATTGAATCCAATTCCTGCTCAGTAAAGAATTCAAATTAAACCCAAGATTTATAACAATCTGACTTCTTAAATACACCCAGCAAAGGATATCTCTTTTCCCCCCCTCCAGATAATTGGTTCTAAATGTGAACTGTTCTTACTGTTAGGAAATACTTTATAACATTCACTTGGAATATATATTTCTGTAAATCATCTCCATGTCTCAGTGACCAGCACTCTAGAACAATAGATTAGAAAAGAGGCCTTCATGTACATGATGAACTTTCAGGAACTCAAAAAGAGCAATCATATATCTCTTCTTTTCATGGCTAGCCATCTGAATTCCGTTTCATAAAAGGTTTAGTCTCCACTTCCTGATCTGGTTGTTCTTCTCTTAACCAGCTTGTTCAATTCCTCTTTTGTGTGGTACCTAAAACAGGATACAATATTTGAGGTGTAGGTCTGGTCAACATACACTAACATGCAACAATGATTTACAGTGTTGGTAGTTATCTCCTTTTCACCTCTTCAAACGTCAGAGCTTGCATGATAAATAAAAAGCGTAAAATGTTCTGACAAGATATGGGCAAATTTGAGATTGGATCTCCAATACAAGATCAGAGAGCTGAATGTCAGGGTTCCAAGTAACATACCCATAGCAGTGGTGGGATTCAATTTTTTTTTTTACTACTGGTACTGTGGGTGTGGCTTGGTGGGCATGGCTAGAGAAGGATACTTCAAAATCTCCATTCCCACCCCACTCCAGGGGAAAGATACTGCAAAATCTCCATTCCCTCCCCACCCCTCCCCTCCCCACTAACCTGCTTTCCAGCACCATTCTTCTGTGCAGGGCAACAAAAGAAGACCCAGCTGATCAGCTGAGTCACAGGAGGCATAGTATAGATGTATACCAGCCAGTGCTGGTATTTGCCAGTTCTCCGAACTACTCAAAATCTCCTCTACTGGTTCTCCTGAACTGGTCAGAACCTGCTGAATACCACCTCTAACCCATAGCAAACAAAACTCTGAGGCAGGTAGATTCCTCAAAGAATAAGTTTATTTGATATGTCATATTGGCACAGGCTGGTGAAAACCAACTCTGAATATTCCCGTAGTTCTCACCTAATTAAAAGTAAAAGTTTGTCACTTTCCCAAAACAACCAGTCACATGGCCCAATCAGGATACAGTCTAATTGCTAGGTGACATCAGTCCCCTCCTTTCGAACAGCTGCAGGAATGTCCTTGGTTCCCAAGAGAAAGTATTTTGTTTTGACTATAATACCCCCAACTAGGGGGTTTGGGGGGGGGTGATGGGGAGGATTTTTTTTTTATTTTTTTTTTTTTTTTTTTGTTTTTTTTTTGTATTTTTGGGGGGGGGGGGGGGGGGGGGGGGGGGGGGGGGGGTTTTTGGGTTGGTGTTTTTTTGGGGGGGGTGTTGGTTTGTTTTTTTTTTATCTCTATTCCAATGAAAAAATTTATTTTTTTCCTACCCTCTCTATTCCTCAGCTCCAGTGTGTCAGCACTGAAGTCTCAAAATGGCCTCAGTCAGTGTTGACATCAAAGACATGGAGAATCCAATATTTCTTTGGTAATACATCTGGTAGTATGTTCATATGGACTTTATCACCATTAATTACATTCTACAATGAAATTTATCCAGTATCCAACACTAATTTCATGAATGCAAGCACATTATTATTTTAATTTCTTAATCTTATTTAATTCAATAAGGCTTAACTTGATGACCCAGTTTCAACCTCCAGATAGTTATTGATGAAGAAGACCTATTAAGTATATCTGGACATGTGTAGGCAATCACATCAATTCAGCCTTTAAGTTATTGGGTAGCTCCACTTTATATATATATTGATCATGTGACCACCAAGAAGGAAAAGTTTAGAGGTTATGTATTGTTAGGTTTCAGATAGTGTAAAAACTCTTATTCTGTTGAAATGCTTTCATTTCCCCCAGTGTATTTATAGGTTATTTGCTTGAGCAGGAGGATCTCCTCAGATAAATCCAAATTTGCTTTCAGTAACACTTGGTGAATTTATTCTTAAAATAGTTCTTGAGAGTTAAACTGGGCATAGCCTAGGATCAAGGTGTGTGAAGAAGAAAAAAATCACCCTTGGAGAATGATTGCATTTCTTTCACTCTCAATTAAAGCCATTATAATTTTTCCATACTTGAGTCATTTCTGACCCTTTGTATTCGAGAACAAAATTAAAATGTAAAATCAAGAATATAAGTATAAGGAAAAGAAAACAGAATTTTTTTCCTACATGAAATGTAAATGCACTAAAAAGAATTTATACCCTGGCATATCTATAGATTGCAGGAGGAATGCCTGACAGTATAAAATATTGCAGTGACACAAGATATGTTGTATTCGTTCTGCATTTTTTTTAAAGCAAAACTAAGAAAGAGAAATTGCCTTTTCTGATGATCACTCTTCCATTGAGTGTCTGTTGTCACTCTCTTTTTTCAATGCTCCATATTTTCTCATTTTTATGAGATGATGTGACTTTAATAGGAACCAAGGGATTACTCACAAAGTGCCAGTTGAATGCTGGTACGGCAAAAATAGAGTGAGGCTAACTTTATACACACACACACACACACACACACACAATATAATATATACATACATATACATATACATATAATATACATATACATATACATATACATATACATATACACACACACACACACACACATACATATACACACACACATATACATATATATATATATATATATATATATATATATATATATATATATATATATATATATATATATATATACACACACACAGAAAATTTTTAGGATATGTAAACACAGAAATGTTACTACTAATAAAAGAAGACATTTTAGTTTGTCTTTACATTCCTGAATAGTTACATTTAGGAAAGCCTCGGTAAGGCCACACTTGGAAAACTGCATCCAGTTTTGGTCGCCACGATGTAAAAAAGATGTTGAGACTCTAGAAAGAGTATAGAGAAGAGCAACAAAGATGATTAGGAGACTGGAGGCTAAAAAGTATGAAGAACAGTTGCAGGAACTGGGTATGTCTAGTCTAATGAAAAGAAGGACGAGGAGAGACATGATAGCAGTGTTCCAATATCTCAGGGGCTGCCACAAAGAAGACGGAGTCAAGCTATTCTCCAAAGCACCTGAGGGCAGGACAAGAAGCAATGGGTGGAAACTAATCAAGGAGAGAAGCAACTTAGAAATAAGAAGAAATTTCCTAACAGTGAGAACAATTAACCAGTGGAAAATTTTGCCTCCAGAAGTTGTAAATGCTCCAGCACTGGGGTTTTTGAAGAAGAGATTAGAAAACCTTCAATGTCCCTTCCAACTCTGTTATTCTATTCTATTTTACTACATGGGAAAACCAGATGTAATTTTGGAAAGTGTGACACCTCATACACAAGTCTGCTTAATTTGAGTTTTGCTGCCTGAGTGGTTTTGCGCTTTTAATCTCATTGCAGGAGACATTTTCTTTGTAACTCTTAGCCAATCTTTTTTAAATGTAACTGTTTTTTTTTTTAAACAGAATTCAGGCGGCCTCTTAAGGATTAAAACCACCAGTAGTCTTTCTGTTCAATACTGAACTGACACATACATATAAAACAGAAACAGCAAGCATATTAATTTCTGTAACAGTTCTGTCAATACAGCCAGCATGGATCTAGTTTAGTGAGGAGCAATTACCTTTTGGAGAACTGCAGCCGTACCTACAATTTGTGAAAAAGAAGAAAGCTGTATCAATATATACCAAGCCAGCAAGACTGAGTTTGTCAGACAAACAATCTAACACTAAACAACAGCCTAATCAGGAACCACCAAATCTATTCCCACCAACACTGACAGGGCAATCCAGTATAGGTAGTTTAGTTCTTGACTTATAGCCACAATTGAGCCCAAAATTCCAGTTGCTAAATGAGACAGTTGTTAAGTAAATTTTACGACCTTCCTTGACACAGCAATTAAGTGAATCACTGCAGTTGTTACATTAGTAACAACAGTTGTTGAGTGAATCTGTCTTCCGTTGACTTTGCTTGTCAGAAGGTCACAAAAGGTGATCACTTGACCCCGGGACACTGCAATTGTCATAAGTATGAGTTAGTTGCCAAGTGTTTGAGTTATGATCATGTGACCATGGGGATGCTATAGCAATTGTAAGTGTGAAAAATGGTCATAATTCACTTTTTTCAGTGCCATTGTAACTTTGAATGGTCATTAAATTAACCGTTGTACATTGAGGACTACCTATAGCATATACAATGAGAAAAAAATCACTCCTCCTTCTAGCATTGATGACGTTACTTAGTTGGGTAATGAAATGTCTGCAAGAAAACAAACAAGTTCAATGAGCACAAAGGACTCCCACAGTTTAACTCTGAGCTACGAGTATTCTCTTCTATCAGTTATGTTGGATAGTCTACATTGTGGGGGGGGGGGGGTCTTCCAACTTGACAGCTTTAAGACTTGTGTACTTCAACTCCCAGAATTCCTCCTCCAGTCATGTTAGCTCAGGAATTCTGGGAGCTGAAGTCCACAAGTCTTAAACTTGCCAAATTTGAAGAGCCTTGGTCTACATTCTTAAAACTTTAGAAGTTTTGAGTTCCACTCACCTCAATCCTGTGTTGGACTCCTATTCAGTCTGCCTTTTTCATCTATACTAGCTCTACACAAGGCTAATGGCTCCTTCAAGACAGCAATCGAGATATGAAAATTTCTTACTCCTTGCTGAACGTAGTAGTTGTCCAATATTTGCAGACAAGATCTAGAATATAGAACATAAAATAACAGAGTTGGAAGGGACCTTGGAGGTCTTCTAATCCAAGCAGGAAACCCTATACCATTTTAGGCAAATGGCTGTCCAGTCTCTTCTTAAAACCAGTGATGGAGCACCCACAACGTTTGAAGGCAAGCTGTTCCACTGATTAATTGTTCTCACTGTTCAGGAAATTTCTCCTTTGTTCTAGGTTGCTTCTCTTCTTGTTTAGTTTCCGTCCATTCTTTCTTATCTTGCCTTTTGGAGTTTTGAAAAATAGGTTGACCCTCCCTCTTCTTTGTGGCAGCCCCTCAAATATTGAAACACTGCTATCATGTCTCCCCTTGTCCTTAAAGAACAAGAACAAAAACAGGGCAATAAAAAAGAGAAAAGAAATCCACATTCTTGAGTATGAGGGAGATGGGGAGAAGATTACATAATGAATTACCTGGGTCTCTTATTCTGGCTCCACCTGTCTTCTGTTTTTATAATGGTCAGCTTTATTGTTGTATTGTTTTTCACTGACTGTGCGGGAACTGACTCTCATATCCTATTGATGTAGTTCTTGCCTCTCATATTGTCATGGTGTTCCTTAATTTCAACGTTTATTATTACCTTCTATCATTTTACCTCATGGAAGGCTTCATAACTTTGATTTGAAGTTCTAATTGCTCCAAAGTTGACTGTTTGCTGTGTGATTTAGGGCCAAGCACAGACCAGCTCTTATACAGAAGTCGTAAGCAAACATCATCATCATAGGAAGCAAAACTTAAAAGGGGATTATGCACAAGGAAAAGCACAGCCGTAGTTTCAATCAATCCCAAACAATAAATACATTTCTTCAGAAGTTAAATGTATCCTGATGAGAAGAGCCTCAGGCGACATCATTAGGCTAATTGTTAATGACACAGAAACATTATTAATTTCATGAATGGGAAAATCAGTAATGTTGGATTTCAAGCTCCAGACATCTGCTTTAGCTGCTCTTCCTGGGCCATTAAGGATCTTAAAGAGGTTGTGGATTCTAATAAGAATATGGGCTGCAAAACACACACAAAAACTGGACAACTACTAAATTCAGCAAGGAATAGTGAATTTGGGGCTTTCACCAACCAGCTACACTTATGGCCTTTTGCAGTGTCCCACAATTTACTCCCCCCCCCGAAACCAATGTTAACTACTGGTTTCGGAAAAATGCCCATAATGAACAATGTGTTGCTTAACAACTGCAGTTTGCTTAGGAACTGCAGTGTTCATTTTAAGAATGCCACATTCACTTTACAACGAGTAAAATCAAGTCTGGTTATGTGATGACCTACTTTATGATCATAAATGATTTATGAACATAATGCAAGGCTCCATTATGGTTGTATGCAGTGGTGCGATTGAACCGCGTGCATGCTCTACATTAAGAAAAAGACCATTTTCAATTCAATTACTTACCTTCTGCTGCATCCCCGGTGAGTAAAACAGCTGATGCGCAGCAAACCACTCTGCTGTGTGAATCAGCTGTGCTAAAAAACAACAACCAGGAAATAAAGCACAGGAAAGAGCAGAGGCAGGTGGGGGGCCAAATGCTCACCGGAACTACCAGTTCACTTGAACCGGTCTGAACCGGTAGAATCGCACTCCTGGTCATACGTTGAGGAGAACCAGTAGAGCAGGCAAGAAGGGATAGGATTTTTTTATCCTTTATTTTTCTTCTGTGTACATTTTTTCCCCCAGATTCAGTTTTGCCGCTATCAAGTGTGATCTGTCAAACATTCAGAATCTCCCATCACCATTGTGCTCTGTATGAATACTCTCAGTCTTTTATCCCTAACAGTCAATCAAGCTTTTAGCTTTAGCTTTATTCTTTTGCCATGTGTATATATGAATGGACTCATGCTTAACCAAGTGTTCAGAACAAACAAAACTTTTTCAAAGCAGATGCCCACAAAACAGTAATTATTCTCTTTCATACTTAGATCTCTGAAAAGCCCAGTCACTTTTTTGTTTGCTCTCTTACTTTTACCCTTTCACATCATCTAGCAGAATTCTCCCCCCCACCCCACCCCACTCTGGATAGTATTTATTCAGAATGTTAGGACATTTTTCCTTTAAACTCATCTCTCTTTCTTCCATTATCAGAATTCATTGGAGCATAACATGCAAATATCAGCAACCTATTGTTTACTACTTTCATACACACCCTTAACTATCTGCATAATGCCAATTCATACTTTCTGACATACAGGTGAAACTCAAAAAATTAGAATATTGTGCAAAAGTTCATTTATTTCAGTAATGCAACTTAAAAGGCGAAACTAATATATGAGATAGACTCATTACATGCAAAGCAAGATAGGTCAAGCCGTGATGTGTCATAATTGTGATGATTATGGCTTACAGCTCATGAAAACCCCAAATCCACAATCTCAGAAAATTAGAATATTACATGCAATCAATAAAATAAGGATTGTACATAGAACAATATCAGACCTCTGAAAAGTATAAGCATGCATATGTTTATATGTACTTGGTTTGGGCCCCTTTTGCAGAAATTACTGCCTCAATGCGGCATGGCATGGAAGCTATCAGCCTGGGGCACTGCTGAGGTGTTATGGAAGACCAGGATGCTTCAATAGTGGCCTTCAGCTCTTCTGCATTATTCGGTCTCATTTCTTTCATCTTTCTCTTGGCAATGCCCCATAGATTCTCTTTGGGGTTCAGGTCAAGCGAGTTTGCTGGCCAATCAAGCACAGTAATCCCATGGTCATTGAACCAGGTTGTGGTGCTTTTGGCTGTGTGGGCTGCTGGAAAATGAAGTCAGGATCCCCATAAAGCTCGTCTGTAGAAGGAAGCATGAAGTGCTCCAAAATCTCCTGGTAGATGGCTGCGTTGACCCTGGATTTAATGAAGCACAGTGGACCAACACCAGCAGATGACATGGCTCCCCAAATCAACACAGACTGTGGAAACGTCACACTGCACTTCAAGCATCTTGCACTGTGTGCCTCTCCATTCTTTCTCCTGACTCTGGGTCCTTGGTTTCCAAATGAGATGCCAAAGTTGCTCTCATCAGAAAAGAGGACTTTGGACCACTGGGCAACAGACCAGTTCTGTTTTTCTTTAGCCCAGGTAAATGATGTTGTTTGTTGTTCAGGAGCAGCTTGACAAGAGGAATACGACATTTGAAGCCCATGTCCAGGATCCGTCTGTGTGTGGTGGCTCTTGATGCACTGACTCCAGCCTCAGTCCACTCCTTGTGAAAGTTCCCAACACTTTTGAATGGCCATTTCCTGACAATCCTCTCCAGGCTGCGGTCATCCCTGCTGCTTGTGCACCTTTTTCTTCCACACTTTTCCCTTCCACATAACTTTCTATTAATGTGCTTTGATACAACACATTGGGAACATCCAACTTTGTTTGCAATTACCTTTTGAGGCTTTCCCTCCTTATGGAGGGTGTCAATGATGGTTTTCAGGTCAGCAGTCTTTCCCATGATTGTGCTTCCTACTGAACCTGACTGGGAGACCATTTAAAGGCTCAGGAAGCCTTTGCAGGTGTTATGGCTTAGTTAGCTGATTAGAGCAGGACACTTTGAACCTAGAATATTGAACCTTTTCACAATATTCGAATTTTCTGGAGATTGTGGATTTGGGGTTTTCATGAACTGTAAGCCATAATCAACTCAATTATCAACTCAATTATGACACATCACGGCTTGAATTATCTTGCTTTGCATGTAATGAGTCTATCTCGTATATTAGGTTCACTTTTTAAGTTGCTTTACTGAAATAAATGAACTTTTGCACGATATTCTAATTTTTCGAGTCTCACCTGTACGTTGGCCCCTTCATTCATAATTAAACCAATATATTCGTTTTCTTGCATGCATTGCTCAACTCCATTCCATATGATCAGGCCACCTTCAGTTAGGTCTCTACAACAGTCCTCTTTCAAAAACATATTCTCAAAAACTTCCTTCCTTCCTTCCTTCCTTCCTTCCTTCCTTCCTTCCTTCCTTCCTTCCTTCCTTCCTTCCTTCCTTCCTTCCTTCCTTCCTTCCTTCCTTCCTTCCCTCCCTCCCTCTTTTGCTCTTTACCATTTATGCTACTTACATTCAATTTATTCCACTTGCATTCCAGGTCATAATATTTGATATGCTATGGTGAATGTCTATGGAGATTCCCAGTCATCCAGGTCATCTATTCATTCAATCATCCATTTCTTGAAAAAGTCCAGTTGCCTTTGGAAAACCATATTTGAGACATGCTTTGATGTTATAAATAGATCAGATCTCCCTCAGTTGAGTCTTAGCAATATATGCCAAGTCTACATGCTTGCCCATGATCAAATACACCTCCAGTTATAAGAGTTGTAATCAAAATCAGACTTAGCTGAGGGAGATCTGCTAGGTCATCCCAGATCAAGGGGGTCTGAGGGAAAGGGGAAAGTGTAAACACATGATATCCTACACTATTAGCAACAAAATGATAAGGGGTCCAGAAACTAAACCATATGATGAACCATTGAGGAAACCATGTATGTCTAATCTAATGAAGAGAAGAACAAGGGGGTGATATGATAGCAGTCTTCCAGCACTTGAGGAGCACTCATAGAGATGAGGAGATCAAGCTATGCTCCAAATCACCCAAGGATAGGACAAGAATTAATTCAAATTGCAATTACATACTTTCCAGGGACAAACATGTGTAAGAGGAAAGAGATGGTGGGCGAGACATCTGATAGCTTATACCAGTGTTTCTCAACTTGAGCAACTTCAAGATGTGTAGACTTCAATTCCCAAAATTCCCCCAGACACTACATGGACTTATGCCCTAACCAGCAACTCAGCCTCAATGGAGAGAAACTGGGAAGAAGCATCTCAATGTCATTAAGATTCTACCTTAATGAACTCACGATAAAGAAAATTGGGAAATTCTTATAATTTCCAAGTTACTGTATTTACATTTTGACTAGCATTCAAAAATCCTTACTGATATTGGTGCAGTTTTTTCTTCCTTGCTTCTTTGGGCCTTGACACCAGGGTTCTTTAGTTACTGAAGGAAAAATGAAAGATGTATTATCAGATGGGAAGAATCTATGCATGAAAGACCAGGTTCACACTTGAGGGTTCCTTTAATGTGATTTATTGCTAAAAGCCTATGCGTGGGAATGTTCTCAACTAATGGTTAGCATCTGGTTAGAATTAGGTAAGGGTCAACAGCACTCAAAGAAGGATTGGACTTAATTCACTTATGATTATATAGGGATTCTAGGCTGATCCCTCTTTCCACTCCACTCCAAGATTCTTCCATTCCTTATCTACAATCCGGTTTCTAAGATCTCCAGATAAGGTCTTAGATCTGTTTGCATAATAATTTGATTTGATTTGATATACCCAATCACACCCACAATTCAAAAGGTTGCCATTATTGGGAGCATGCAGGATGCAAAACATGTATCTTCAGAATTGACTGAGTTTGATCTCAGTTATTGGTTGATAGTGAAGTCGATTGACTGAAACATTTCTGTTCACTCATTAACCAGACCTGCAGTATAGAGGTGCCCATACAATCTTATTGATTTTAATACTCAAGCATGACTCAGTTTGAGATGTAAAACCAGAAAGCTTAGGAAACATGGTTCTATGATAATCTGGTAGTACTCCAGATTGGCTCATTTCTGGACTATGATTTCAGGTGTTGGACTTATTTAATGGGCTGTTAATTTTTATCTAGAGGCAAGAATCTTGGGCCTGACTTCTAACTAAGCATTGACATTAACTTTTAATTTGACTTTAATCTAAAGTTATGGAAGTTCTCTCTGAAGAACTTTGAGAACTGTGGGGTTTAAAAGAGCTAATTCCAAAACTTTGAAAGTTTTATTTTCCCTTTTAAAAAATCCCAGTATTTCATCATCTGGCTTTGTCTGCTCTCTATTCCTTCAAAAGACACATGACATTTAATGACCAGGAAAGCAAGGGAATTGGTAGAAACAATGCCCCCAGAAGAGAGTGAAGAAAGCTCCCCTCAAGTCTTTCAGCCTTCATCTAAACAATTAGATTTTTATTGTAGTTTACCGAAATCTCACAGAAATGTTCCACTCACAACTGAAAAACCAAAATTGTATTAATCACCGAGGACTTAATTTGTGGCATCAGAGTGCTTTGATTCAAATACACTTTCTCTAAGTTTTCAATTAATACCTGTTGAGGAACCTTTGATGGAAAGCATTGATATGCTATTTCAGGAAAGAATTTCATGACATTAGAAAGCTTAATCTCTAATGACAAAGGAGAAAAGGGTGTTTATCACGATTCTACACTCTAACACAATGGCCACTTCTAACAATCAGCATGCATAATGCAATAGAAGTATAGTTCTACAAGCCATACTCACAAACCTTGCTGTACTGAAAGAAATAAGAAACACATAATTCACATGCTTCGTTTTAAGCTAAAGGAATTGTGCCCATTTTAAAGGCTTAATTTTAAAGCAGGCATTTCATTAAAAGGAAAGAATGGGGGCAGGTTTTAGGCTAGAGATGGGATTACTCCATTTTCAAAACTTCTGTTGTGGTAGCCATCATCTAAACACATGTAGGGCAACTGATAAAGATAAAAAGAAAAGAGTTTCTGGCACTCAGGTTCAGTTTCCTTCTTTTTTCATGTAACTTTATTAAGATTTTAATCAAGAAAAATGGGAAAAGAAAACTTTGAAGCATTGTAAAATAATGCTTCTATATGCTAAATTGCATACTATGATGGCTTCCCCTAATGTTGGCTCAGATGATGAAGAGCCAACACCAGCGGCTTTGGATGAGAGAATGGGGAGTGCCAGGAAGGAGGTCTCTGAGCAGGGAGTCATTGGGAAGAAGAGGAGAGGCCAGGAACCTCAGCGTGGCCATCATGGAATCAATGAGATGAGCATCTGTCTGAAGAAGAAAATGGAGAGATGCTGCTGCCGCTGGAGGACTAGAGGATTGAATCAGAAGTACAGGATGAGAAGGAACACAACTGCAGCTGCTCAGCAGGATGAGGAAGAATTGCCTCCTCCGCAGGGCTGAAAGGAGGCAGGCAGAATGGAGAACAGCCAGGCTACTCACAAGGATGCAGCCTCACCCCTTCTAATGAGTTACACCAGCCCAGGCCTGTTTATCCTGGTCAGTTAAGCAGCCTGATACTGGGAAACAACAGTTCAGTTTCCTTCTGTGTCTCTGGCCTGGCTTCTTAGATTCCTGTCTTGCTTCTTGAATCTGTGCTCAAGGACTGGTACCTTGGATTTAGATATCATGTCTTGGACTTGTGCCTAGACTTTGGATTTGATATTTTGGTTGACTGACTTTGTGCTGGGGGCTGTTTGCAGGCAGGTTGAGTGCAAAGGGGGCGTGCACCCCCCCCCCCCCCGCCGTCTGGTCTTTTTTTTTTTTTTTTTTTTTTTTTTTTTTTTTTTTTTTTTTTTCCTTTTTTTATTTTTTTTTTTTTTTTTTTTTTTTTTAAAAAATTGGGAAAAAAAAAAAAAAAAAAAAAAAAGGACTTGGGGAAATGACACTAGGGACGGGTGGTGTTTAAAAAAAGCCCTTAAATTCTTTGTGTGTACGCGTGTAGGATACACATCTGCAAGAATAAAGCTCCATGTTCTAAGAGCAAAGAATACAATATATATGCTCACATGACATGCAGTGCAAAAATAAACAAGCCAACTTATGCTTTAACATGACAGCTTGGCTTACAGAAGAGGATGGCTAGGTTCTCTAAACCATGCTGAACTTCCAAGAAACCAACCCTACATTAGCCTAGCATGGTATTCTATATGTCAAATTATTCATTCATTCATTCATTCATTCATTCATTCATTTATTTATTAGATTTATATTGCCATTTGCACATGGCGACTCAAGGTGGTTTACAAGAATATTAAAACATCATATAAAAACAATAAAAATAATAAAAGAGAGAATCATATATAATAAAATAACCCTCCCTGCCCTGGCGACAACACATAATAATGAGCCATTGAATGGGCTCCATCTTGGTCTGGGTTCCCCAGGCCCACTGGCAGAACCAGGTTTTCAGCCCCTTCTGGAAGAGTGTTAGAGTGGGAGCCATTCTAATCTCTGGGGGAATGATGTTCCAGAGAGAAGGAACCATCATGGAGAAGGACCTTCTTCTGGGTCAAACCAGGTTTATCTCCCTAGGGGATGGGACCCACAATGTTCCTTGCTTCCCCGCTCTGGTGGCTCAGGTAGATATGACCAGCAAGAGATGGTCCCTCAGATAATCTGGCCCCAAGCCATGAAGGGCTTTAAAAGTGACAACCAGCACCTTGAATGGCACTGGGAAGCAAATCAGCAACCAGTGCAGCTCCCGCAGGAGAGGTGATACATGCGCACGCTGAGGCCTGCACAAAACCATGCGGGCTGCTGCATTTTGCACCAAACTACGGGATGCTCTTAAAATTATGATATTCAACACATTTATTTTACAGTATGATTTAAGGAAAGGTCCATATATTTACATGTTTGGGCTTAGCAGCCATTGCCATTCAAACCAAGCCATTATGTACTTCAGGAACTCCGTAGACCAAAATGTTTGTTTCAAATGCCCATTTATCTTTGTGTGTGTTTAAGCAACTTTGACTGCCATGCATTATTTACCATCGACGTCATTCTGCATATAGATTTAAAGAAAACAAAGTGTGTGTGTAGCTTTTACTGCTGAACTGAATGCATAAACCTGCCACTCACAAAACAGTTGGGATGATTTAACAGTCTGCACACATCAACTGTATATTCCCAGATTTCTTTTCCTCCTTCATGGTTGCATCTTGTAAAGATTTGGCTTGAACTCTGCTCTTGCTAATGAAAGACATCTAACCAGAAGACATGCAGAGAAGAGGAGGATGCTGATAGAGGAAAGAATCATAAATTGATTACACACTGGAGAGATTAAAAGTAGATTTCTGTTAGTGCTTCCGGTTTGTCGGCTTCGCGAGCGGCAGGGATTTGCGAAGCTGCGCGATCCCTGCCGCGCTAGCCGCTTCTGGGGCTCTGACCCAGACGGGTACGGAGCTAGGCCACCTGCAGGGGCAGCTGAAGGTAGGGGGATCCGGAGAGGGGTTTGGGGTGTTGCAGACCCCCTCCCCGGCCGGCAGAACCCCCTTTTCCCAGGACGTGCAGCGGCGGTCTGTAATGGCCGCCACAAAGAAGCTGGCAGCCGGGTAAGAATGCGCAGGAGGAAGTGGAGAAAGTGCTTGAGAGGAGAAAGTTTTTCTTGGCTCCTAGGACTCTAAGACATATTTAATAAAATTCCTGAAAAGTATGACTTTCTGAATAATACCTGCCAGAAGAGGAAAAAAGCGGCTGTTTGAAGGTGCTGAAAGGATAGCTTTCCCTCTTTTCCTACGGAATAAATAACTGGATATTAAAAGTAGATTTCTGTTAGTGTGAAGTCAGAAACAGGATCTGTTTTAGATCATAGGACTAAAAAAATGTCTGTAAAAATTCTCAGTCATCCAGGTCACGGTTGTCTCAAAGGTGCTTTTCGAAAAGACAACTGGGCTTTGATTTTTTTTTTTTCCTTGAGGAAGAAGAAGACTCTTCACTTCTCATTCAAGAAGCTCATCATTGGATGGTGTGTGTGTGTGTGTGTGTGTGTGTGTAGGAATGGAAGGATTAGTTCTAACAGGATGTGGGTATGGGTGGAAGGATTACATTTCTTTGCAGTCATCTGGTTATTAGTACTATCTCTGAGAGCCATTGAGGTCGCATGGGGGTTTATCTCTGCTCTTAGGGTCACCTGAACCTCTATCTGGAGGTAGAGAGGACCATTGGTTTGAAAGAGGGGTAGAGCAGCCCTCCCTCAACAGAAGGGGGGGGGAATACGACACCATCTACCTCCTGTCTACAACATAGCACTTTCAGCAGTCCCAAAAAGATTCCACACCCATTTACACTCTGATTCAGGTGACCCTGAGGGTACAGATAAACTCCCAAGTGGCCTCAATGGCTCTCAGAGAGAATGCTAACAACCAGATGACTGAAAGTCTGTAGAGATTCTCAGTCATCCAGGTCATGGTTATCCCAAAGGTTCTTTTTCTGGAGTCAACTGGACTTTCTGGTTTTTTTTTCTTTTGAAGACATTTCGCTTCTCATCCAAGAAGCTTCTACAGCTCTGACAGGATAGTGGGGAATGGAAGGAATGTAACTTCCATTCCCCACTATCCTATCAGATCTGGAGAAGCTTCTTGGATGAGAAGCGAAACATCCTCAAAAGAAGAAACAAGCAAGTCCAGTTGCTTCCAGAAAAAGCATCTGTGGGATAACCAGATGATTGAAAAGAAATAATCCTTCCACCACCATCCCAAACATCCTGTCATAACTAATCCTTCTACCCCCTTCCAATAATCTAGCCAGAACCAATGAAGCTTCTTGAATGAGAAGTGAAACATCTTATCTTCTTCTTCCTCAAGGTAAAAAAAAATAGTCCAGTAGCCTTTTGAAAAAGCACCTTTGAGATGACTAAAAATATTGATGCTTTCATCTCATTTCTTCCCAGGATGAGATTTTTGTAATATATATCTTGAAAACACTTCAGTGGGTAAGATGATATTAGAAATGATGACAATATTATAAGAATATTATGAGACAATATTACAAGAATGGGAAAGAAGATGGGAATACAGTAATTTTTCTATGACCAAACTATGAATGATGGTGATGCATCTTACATATCCTTTGTTTTCCATATAAAAAATTAAAATATGTAAAACACGTACTCTGTAACACAGGCATGGTCACACACAGCTTCCCAACAAGCTATTTTGCAACACAGAGTGGCCCTGGGATCATATCGCCAATGTTCAGCAGCTGATCTTTGGACACTGGTGGTACAATTGATGCCACCTTTACTTGCCAAAGAAACAAAAAAAATAAAGACTGTTAAGGCAACAGAGTTAGTGTACTTTTACGGTAGCAATAAATGAGTTGATCTGACCACTTGTTAATTTGTGGGAAAAGAATGCATTGAAGCCAACGAAGAAGAGCATATTGAGATTACATCAATTAATTTATGGACCTAATCCATCCAGGAACAATAAACTACCAGAACCAGAACCAGAACAATTAAGGAGGAAGGTATCTGCAGCCCTCACCTGTGCCAAAACACCATCTTCTAATCTCACAATTCAAGAAAGGAGAGCAATGACATCTCTGGGAAGAGACTCAAACATCACCATCCTAACCAGCTGATAAAGAAAGGTGCACAATCATCCTAAATACAGATAACTACAAGGCCAAGGTGAACAATCTTCTGAAGAACACTGCTACCTATGAGACTCTGAAGAGAGACCTTACCAACAGTTACAAGAAAAAGTTCTCTGATTTCTTGCAACACCTACTGAAGGGCAATGCCATCAGTATTACTGTCTTTACTCTGGGGAAGCTACCCCATGCATATATGGACTCCCCCAAATCCACAAAGAGGGAACTTCACAAAGACCAATTGTCAACAGCATCAACTCTGTCATGTGCAACATTGCAAAACATCTCACCATCTTATTAACTCCTCTAGTTGGCAATACCACCCATCACATCAACAATTCAAAGGACTTCACCAGCAAAGTTTGGAAATTAAAACTGGACCCAGATGAGACCATGGTTTCCTATGATGTGAATTCTCTCTTCCCCTGCATTCCAGCTACTGAAGTTGTCATGGTAGTGGGGAAAAAAACAACTGCTACAAGATAGAACCTTAGATGATAGAATCAACCTCAGCCCAGAACACAAATGTGCCATGCTGGACCTCGGCTTGACCACTACCTATTTTAAATACAATGAAGGTTTCTACAGACAAAAACATGGCTGTACCATGGGTTCACTGGTGTCCCCCATTGTAGCCAATCTGTACATGAAAGAGGTAGAAATCAAAGTTCGAGACTTCTTCACAGGAGTTCCACCCACTCACTGGTATAGTTATATGGATGATACTTAGGTCAAGATTAAAACACAGGAATTAGAAGCATTCACCAAACATATCAACCCTGTGGACAGATATGTCAAATTCACAAGGGAAGATGTTAAGGAAAATAGTGTAGCCTTCCTGGACTGTGCAGGACACGTTAAGAAAGACAGAAGCCTTAGCCTTGAAGTTTACAGAAAACCCACTCACACAGATAAATATTTACATTTTCATTCCCACCACCCACTGGAGCACAAAATGGGAGTCATCAGAACCTTACATAGAATAAGCTGGATATGACCTCATAGAATAACAGAGTTGAAAGGGACCTTGGAGGTCACCTAGTCCAACCCCCTGCACAAGCAGGAGAGTCCTATTCCAAATATTACCTATGAACTTACAGCCTCCTGATTGTGAGGCGAGAGCTCCACCTCTAGGCCACTGGACCTCTTAACCGAGCTGAAGGCCTGCTACCAGCAAAAATGGGAAAGAAAAAGAATCAATCAAACCCTCAGAACGTGTGGCTATTTATTTATTGGTTTGTTTGTCGAACATGTGCAAGATAACAAGTATAGGTATGAACATAAACATGAACAAAGGAAGTAAATGGGGACAGTAAGACAGGGACGGTAGGCACGCTGGTGCCCTTATGCACGCCCCCTTTAAGGACCTCTTGGGAAAGGGGTGAGGTCCACGGTAGACAGGTTGAAGCTGTGAACGGTTGAGGCTGTAACAACGGAGTTGGTTGGGTGTTCCAGGCATTGACCACTCTGTTGCTGAAGTTGTATTTTCTGCAATTGAGTTTGAAGCAGTTTGCCTTGAGTTTGCATTGGTTGTTTGCACATGTATTGTTGTGGTTGAACTGAAGAAGTCATTGACAGGCAAGAGATTGTAGCAGATAATTTTGTGTACTATGCTTGGGTTGGACCACAGGCGGCGCAGTTCCAGATTGTCCAAGCCCAAAATTTCAAGCCTGGCCTTCATCAAATCTCAAAAAAAGAACCTACAGGAGCTCCTCTGTAACAGACAATGACCATAAACGAAGCAACATTGTCATTCTATATGTTGCAGGCATATCAGAAAAGCTCAGGAGGATCTTCAGCCAACATAATATATGTGCCCACTTCAAACCCAACAATGCACTAAAGCAGAAGTTTGTCCATCCCAAGGATAAAACACCCAGAAAGAAACTGAACAATGTGCTATATGCAGTACAATGCAGTGAACCGTGTGCAGATCTGTATATGGGGGAAACAAAGCAACCCGCTTCATAAATGCATGGCACAATATAGGAGAACAAACCCATCAGGACTAGGTTCAGCAGTCCATCGGCATTTAAAAGACAGAGGCCACTCTTCTGAAGACAACCAAGTCCATATTTTAGACAGAGAGGATTGCTGGTTTGAAAGAGGGGTTAAAGAAGTCAATCTATGTCAAAATTGAACAGCCCTCTCTCAACAAAAGGGGAGGGATACAACATTATCTTCCTCCAATCTACAACACAGTCCTTTCCATAGTTCCAAGAAGGCTCCACACCCATTTGCACCACTCAGGTGACCCTGATGACATAGATAAACCTCCAGGTGACCTTAATGACCCACTAAAAGAATGCAAATGACCAGCTATCTGCAAGGAGTTTAAATCCTTCCATTTCCCACCATCCAGCCAGAGCTTCTTGGATGAGAAGCGAACTGTCTTCAAAGAAAAAAACAGAAAATCCAGTTGCTGCTTGAAAAAAAAAGCACCTTTGGGAAGAGACTGGATAGTCACTTGTCTGAGATGGTATAGGTTCTCCTGCTTGAGCAGGGGGGGCTGGACTAGACGACCTCCAAGATCCCTCCCAGCTCTATTCTATTCTAAACATTCTAGACATACCTAGCTCCCTCAACCGTTTGTTGTACGATTTAAGCTTCCAGATCCTTTATCTTTGTTGTTCTTCTCTCCCCACTTTCCAGAGAGAAATAGTACAGAGTATGAATATAGTATAAGAGAAAACAGTGTCATGCATTTCCCCCCCTGCTTTTGTGTGTAAAGGAATGAATGATCCAGCAGAAGACAATTTTTGGATGCTCTCTTTTGCAAAAGTCCTTTGTTTGGAAAGAGTTTGTCATATAACCTCTAGATGGTGCTGTTGTTTTTCCCTGGTCACTGCTAGGATGACAATGCAAGAGATTTTTGCTGAGAAAAGATGGAACAATGCAGAATAACTCCCCTCTATCCCTTTTCACGTGGAATCTAGATGACTATATGATCTGCTTTAAATCAGCACAGAAGGATAAGAAGCAAATGTTTGATTGTAATGAAGAACTTTTGGAGTGTTTGTTTGTTTATTTATTTGTAGTGGAGAAAATAGGAGAGAGGTGTTTTCCTTTGGATGTACTGTGATACGGCTTAGGAGCAACTGGGCTCAAGAAAGTTTAAATTCTGCCTGAAAGATGGATTTTAACTCTGAGATTTTCCTACTTACTTAGATTTCATCAAAGGAGGGGAAAATAGTTAAACCTGGGATTGTCTAAAAGGCATCAAGTGAAATAGTTTATCCATCAGGCCAGCATAGGAAGAAAGATACACAAGTAAATGAGTGTGTAAAGACGGGATAGAATCAACAAGGCTAGGAGAAAGTGACAGCGGTGTTCTAATATCTCAGGGGCTGTCACAAAGAAGAGGGAGTCAAGCTATTCTCCAAAGCACCTGAAGGCAGGACAAGAAGCAATGGGTGGAAACTAATCAAGGAGAGAAGAAACCTAGAACTGAGGAAAAATTTCCTGAAAGATAGAACAATTAATCAGTGGAACAACTTGCCTCCAGAAGTTGCGGGTGCTCCAACACTGGAGGTTTTCAAGAAAAGACTGGACAACCATTTCTGTGAAATGGTATAATGTCCGTTCCAACTCTGCTATTCTATTCTATTCTATTCTATTCTATTCTATTCTATTCTATTCTATTCTATTCTATTCTATTCTATTCTATTCTATTCTATTCTATTCTATTCTATTCTATTCTATTCTATTCTATTCTACTCTACTCTACTCTACTCTACTCTACTCTACTCTACAGTTTATTTCTCAATGTGTGGGCAGTATTTTTAGGACTGATTTAAAGGCATATAAGGTTATACAACTAGATCAGTGTTTGTTGACTTGGCAACATTAAGATATAGGGGCTTCAATTCCCAGAATTCCTCAGCCAGCCCTGCTGGCTGAGGAATTCTGGGAGTTGAAGTCTCTGCATCTCAAAGTTCTCAAGGTTAGGACACACTGAATTAGTCTACTTCCTGGAAGGCCATTTACTCCAATCATTTATTTGCTGGTGCAGCAAATCCTCAATTAGAGGAATCATTTCAAAATAAATCATTGATCAATAAATCAATAATGTATTTTTGATGTCATCTTTTCTTGTTTTCTTTAACTGTCCTTCTCATGAAACTTGATTCCTAGGGCTATAACACATTTATATACTGTACTTTTCTTGGCAACAATGTGGAAGTATATTTCTTCTAGGTTTCTTTATTTTTTTTCATTTTCTGGGGTGTTGGATTCCCCCCCACCCCCAAATCCACTTATAAAAGACAAATCTACAATCTTCACTTTCATTATTCTGCTGTTCTTTTATATATATACAAACGAACACAATACAGAAGCCTGATGATGGCAGATGAGATTCTGCCAAAACGTTGCTACAACTTTAAAAGCACAACTATAATGATGTGGGAAAATACCCGAACAAAGCTGAATACCATATGGTATTCAGCTTTGTTCGGGTATTTTCCCACGTCATTATAGTTGTGCTTTTAAAGTATTTATATATAAATTCGTATTTAAATATGTATTTCAATAATGATTTTAATGCACCTCTCTCTGCCTTTGTCTTTCAAACTATGCATTTCTATGTGCATTGTAAAGTATGCTTTTCTTCACACACAATTCGTACATTATAACATATTTTTAAAAAAACTCAAAATCCAAATAATATTTCCATCCTGCTTTTCAGCTGAAGACCAAGACCAAGCTGATTTAGTTTGAAATATGGAATGAATAATTTTTTTCCAGAAAAGTAAAATCTCTTCCCTCCAACATATTCTCCTTCAATTTCTGCTTGAAGATATCCAGGGAAGGAGAATCTATCGATCGTGCAGGTATATGAATCAATTTTAGCAATCAAATTTGTATAAAATGGCATTTAATAAGTGTATAATAATTAAATATAACATTAATATACATTAAAATGCTTTTTGAGCAGATAAGTACAATGTCAATTATATCAGTCAACGAATTAGTCTGTTATGTCATGCGTTATTTTTAATATTTGATAACAGGAAGTCTAATTATATAGACAAATCTAATTCTTGCAAAGACCTGGTAGCCTTTTCAAAAAATCCGAGCCCAGAATCAAAAGGGGAAACAGCCATTTTAATTTAGAACTAGACTAGGTCGTGCAGAAGCAATAGCAATGAAAAATAACATTAAGGCACATATTTTTATTTTCCCATTCTTCACTCTGACGGTTCTCTCCAAAAGGACATGATTTAACGGGCATTTCAGAGAGCAACTCGCCTAGTGGTATATATGGCATTAATGTGCAATCAGCACAAAGGGAGAATGAACAATGTCAAATTTTCAAACTAGTTTCTGCACTTCTCCATTGCAGCAAGTCAACATGATCAGTAGTAACAGCTCCTCTTAATATGAGGGTTTTTTTGCAGGGCCGGGAATGGTTTCTTTGGATCTAGCAGGCCAGAGAGATAATGAGACATTAAGTATTTGTTGTTTGTTACCTTCCACAAACCTTGACCCTACTGGACTTGTCTAACTTTACCCTGTGCCCACTGTCTTAAAACTTAGATGTATAAGTAAAACTATAATATATATTATCTGCCTATTTGTCTGTAATCTGTCTGTCTATCCTATCTATCCTTCTATCCTTCTATCTTTCTATCCTTCTATCTATCTATCTATCTATCTATCTATCTATCTATCTATCTATCTATCTATCTATCTATCTATCTATCTATCTATCTATCATCTTGAACTAGTTATTGAATGTCACCAGGGTCAAGAAAGAGGCGCAAAAGGAATGTTCTTCATAGTTGGCAAGATAGAATAATTCTGAAAGCCTATCAAGGCTATTTTCACTTTCTTTCTCTATTTTCTTCCACTTTCCTCTTCCTTTAAATGGCACTTTCTTGTTTCCTTTTCCCAAGGCCAAATCTACACTCTCTCACAATATATGATGAAAGTAAAGCAAGTGGGAGAATAAATGGAACACTTAGCAAATAGTTGAATGGAAGTAAGACAAAGATGGGTGATGTCATGTGATGGCTTTACATATTTAGGAGTCAAAAGATATGGAGTGATTGTGGTGAGGTTCAAGGTT
The DNA here is from genome assembly GCF_049901735.1 of Notechis scutatus. Classification (NCBI taxonomy): domain Eukaryota; kingdom Metazoa; phylum Chordata; class Lepidosauria; order Squamata; family Elapidae; genus Notechis; species Notechis scutatus. The sequence goes on along the minus strand of NC_142011.1, from coordinate 14,133,698 downwards.
TGCTGTTTGGAAATGTGAAAGTACATAGAATTTATGCAGATGATGCCAAGTTGCTGGATGCAGACACAAAAGAGTTGAGGCAAATGTTGATACAACAAGGTTCATGGATTTTAAAAATAGTGTCTCAAATATTAAGGCAACTGTATCTGAAGAGGAAAGTGGAGTGAACACTTGCAGATATATAAAAATACATTAAAAATGAAAAATGACAATAAATGAATAACTTCCTAGAATGTTTACTAAATATGAGGAAAGGAATTTAAGTCATGCAAATATTTTTGTTCCATCAAGAGTTTCATTGATGGAGATACTTAGATAACAGTTAGTTTAGACTGGATTGTTCTCTTTTATTATTGTTATTGTGAAATGCCTTGAGTCCCTCTGAATCCTATTCATCTGTCTGCCTGTCTGTCTGTCTGCCTGTCAGTCTATCTGCCTACCTGTCTCCTTTCTCTCTCTCTCTACATATCTATCTATCTATCTATCTATCTATCTATCTATCTATCTATCTATCTATCTATCTATCTATCTATCTATCTATTTTCTTCTTCTTCTTCATCATCTTCATTATAATCATGTATATTGTTTCATTTTAGGGAATGGGCCATGAAATATTCTTTCAGTTAGTATGAAGTTCATAAAGGAAAAGGAAAACCATCAGACAGATGGAGGTTAAAGTCAGTCACCTGCAATCAAACATACTGTAGTAAGAGATGTCGGCTGCTAGCAATGAATGTCTGTTACAAGAAGCAAAAATGTCAATGTGTTGGTGCATACTTCTGCCCGTTTTCTTAGATGGAAATGAGAAATCAGTAACTCAGGAAAATCCCCAATGATGGAACACCCACAACCCACAGGAGATGCATCAAACTTTGGTGAATAGCATGGAATATGGCACTTAGAAAGGTGCATGATAAAACAAGAAAAGGGTTGGAGAATGAATGGGTAATGCATGTATGCAGGCTAAATGGATAACTGATATGAAAGACTAGCACTGAAGATGTTACCTAGTTTGGGTAATGAAATATCTGCAAGAAAACAATCAAGTTCAGAGAGCACCAAGGACCCATTGCTGCCCTATCCTGTTCCAATCTATTCAAGGGTCATGACCATGGGTTTTAAGAGGTTACTATGGAATACCGGGTGTATCTTCCCTAGCAATCAGGGCAAATTCAATTGCACCGTGACTGGGTTGATAATCTTTACTATGGGGAATGGCCCCATAAGTTTCAGCCCCAGTTTCTTGCTAGGGAGTTTTAGCCTAGATATTCTGTGGAGAGGTAGACCTTCTCCCCAACCTGGAATGGTCGTTGCAGGCACTCAGTGTTTGTCTGCCTGTTTTTTATAGGTCCATGGGCCACTTTTGACTCTTCAGAGGCAAACATAGCTCCTGGAAAACAGGCAGGCCTTACCTCAAAGGATATATGGATGGATGAGTCTGAGTATGCAATTATTCATTCTCCTTTTTACCCTAAATCTTACTGTCAAATATGTTAGAACTTCTACCATGGTTTCTGCCCATCCAGTAAGATCAGACACTGTAGATTCCTCAGCACTGTAGCTTTGCTGGCTGAGGAATTCTGGGAGTTGAAGTCCACAAGTCTTAAAGTTGATAAGGTTGGAGAACTCTGCTGTAGATGATCTTCAGGTCACCTTGATTAAACAAGACTATCTATCAGGACCCAGGAAGTCTGTCTTCTCTGTCACAGTGTCTGCCTTCTGGAATGATATTCCCCTAGAGAGCCATAGAGCCTCCGTGCTGATTTATATATTTATTAATCCAATCTAAATGGCTACCCATCTATCAAAGGTCCTCTGGGCAACAAACAAAGATAAAAACTTGATCCACAAAACAGCAAAGGAAAAAAAAACAGTGGCATAAAAACACATCAAGGACATGCATTTTTATGGGATTTTATTTATTTACCTATCACATTTTGGAACTGCCGTTTTTTTTCTAACAGAGGAAGGTGGGTTGCAAGTGAACTCACTCACCTCTGGCTGCTTATCCTCAAATCTGACAAATAACTTCCTCTCAGGTTTTGAGGGATTGTAGAGATCATGATAATTGCTGATCAATTGCACACCTGCTTTTTTCACAAATAAGTGCTTGCACATGATGGGATTTGCACTTCTTTGCAAATGTGCCTAGCATTGCAGTTTTGAATTTCAAAGTAACACATCAAGAGCATTACTTCATTCATAAGGAAATCCTTGGCTTTTTTGAGGATATTGAGGGAAAAAGAGTTTTGATGATTTGCTTTGCAAAAATGGATGAAGAGGAGGAGGAGGAGGAGGAAGAGGAAGAGGAAGAAGAAGAGGAAGAAGGAGAAGGAGAAGAAGGAGGAGGAGGAGGAGGAGGAGGAGGAGGAGGAGGAGGAGGTGGAGGAGGAGGAGGAGGAGGAGGAGAGCATAATCTTTGAAAAATCTTTCAGGACCAGTTCCTTGCCTAACCTATGGTCACAAGCCACAGTCATCCCCATCTTCAAAAAGGAGACCCAAGCCTAGTTGAAAATTACAGGCCAATCTCCTTATGCTGCGTCACCTGTAAAGTCATGGAATCAATTATTAACCAATCCATCATCCTCCACTTAGAGACAAATAACCTACTCTCCAATAAACAATTTGGTTTCAGAAAAAACTATCCTGTAATCTACAACTCTTACACTGCAAAAACATATGGACAACACAACTCGACCAGGGCAAAGCAATAGACGCAATCTACATAGACTTCTGTAAAGCCTTTGATTCAGTGGTACACGATAAACTACTCCTAAAAATAAAATCCTATGGTATCTCTGGACAACTGAATAACTGGATAGAAGCATTCCTGTCAAACAGACAACAAATGGTCAAAATCGGGAGCGTCCTATCAAATCCAGTACCTGTCAATAGTGGTGTCCCCAAGGCAGTGTTCTGGGACCAACTCTCTTCATACTCTACATAAACGACCTCTGTGATCATATTAAGAGCAATTGCGTTCTCTTCGCTGATGACGTAAAGCTGTTCAATACCACAGACAATACTGCTACCCTACAAAAAGATCTTGCCTATGTATCAGAATGGTCAAACAAATGGCAACTTCAAATCTCAACAAATAAATGCTCTGTCTTACATATTGGCAAAAAAAATCAGAAAATAAAATACAAGCTGAATAATCAAGAACTTGTTGATGACCCAAGCTCTGTAAAGGACCTTGGAATACTCACCTCTAATGATCTAAGTGCTAGAGCCCACTGCAACTACATAGCCAAAAAGGCATTAAGAGTTGTTAACCTAATCCTACGTAGCTTTTCTCTGGTAATATCACACTACTAACCAGAGCATACAAAACATTTGCTAGACCAATACTTGAATACAGTTCATCAGTCTGGAATCCACATTACGTATCTGATATTAGCACAATTGAGAAAGTCCAGAAATATTTCACAAGAAGAGTTCTCCACTCCTCTACTCGTTGTAGAATACCTTATGCCACCAGACTTGAAATTCTAGAACTAGAAAACCTTGAATTACGCCGTCTTCGGTCTGACTTAAGCATGGTATATAAAATCATACATTGCAATGTCCTACCTGTCAGTGAATACTTCAGCTTCAACCATAACAACACAAGAGCACACAATAGATACAAACTCAAAGTAAACCGCACCAAACTTGATTGCAGGAAATACGACTTCAGCAATAGAGTGGTCAATGTCTGGAATACTCTACCTGACTCTGTAGTTTCTTCCCCAAACCCCAAAAACTTTAACCTTAGACTGTCTACTATTGACCTCACCCCTTTCCTAAGAGGTCTGTAGGGGCGTGCATAAGCGCACCAACGTGCCTACCGTCCCTGTCCTATTGTTTCTCCTATTCTTTTATTTTTCATATATGTACCCATTCCATGTATTCACAACTATGTATACTCTTATACTTATTATCTTGTAAACAATTGGCAAATCAAATAAATAAATAAATAAAATAAATAGAAGAAGAAGAAGAAGAAGAAGAAGAAGAAGAAGAAGAAGAAGAAGAAGAAGAAGAAGAAGAAGAAGAAGAAGAAGAAGAAGAAGAAGAAGAAGAAGAAGAAGAAGAAGAAGAAGAAGAAGAAGAAGAAGAAACAAGAAAGTAATCAATATGTTATTGATACTCCATGGGCCACTTTTGACTTTCAGAGGCAAGAATGGTTTAACTCAGGTAGGCCTTACCTCAAAGGATATATGGATGGATGAGTCTGAGTATGCAATTATTCATTCTCCTTTTTACCCTAAATCTTACTGTCAAATACGTTAGAACTTCTACCATGGTTTCTGCCCATCCAGTAAGATCAGACACTGTAGATTCCTCAGCACTGTAGCTTTGCTGGCTGAGGAATTCTGGGAGTTGAAGTCCACAAGTCTTAAAGTTGATAAGGTTGGAGAACTCTGCTGTAGATGATCTTCAGGTCACCTTGATTAAACAAGACTATCTATCACGACCCAGGAAGTCTGTCTTCTCTGTCACAGTGTCTACCTTCTGGAATGATATTCCCCTAGAGAGCCATAGAGCCTCCGTGCTGATTTATATATTTATTAATCCAATCTAAATGGCTACCCATCTATCAAAGGTCCTCTGGGCAACAAACAAAGATAAAAACTTGATCCACAAACCAGCAAAGGAAAAAAAACAACAGTGGCATAAAAACGCATCAAGGACATGCATTTTTATGGGATTTTATTTATTTACCTATCACATTTTGGAACTGCCCTTTTTTTTCTAACAGAGGAAGGTGGGTTGCAAGTGAACTCACTCACCTCTGGCTGCTTATCCTCAAATCTGACAAATAACTTCCTCTCAGGCTTTGAGGGATTGTAGAGATCATGATCATTGCTGATCAATTGCACACCTGCTTTTTTCACAAATAAGTGCTTGCACATGATGGGATTTGCACTTCTTTGCAAATGTGCCTAGCATTGCAGTTTTGAATTTCAAAGTAACACATCAAGAGCATTACTTCATTCATAAGGAAATCCTTGGCTTTTTTGAGGATATTGAGGGAAAAAGAGTTTTGATGATTTGCTTTGCAAAAATGGATGAAGAGGAGGAGGAGGAGGAAGAGGAAGAGGAAGAGGAAGAAGGAGAAGGAGAAGAAGGAGGAGGAGGAGGAGGAGGAGGAGGAGGAGGAGGAGAAGAAGAAGAAGAAGAAGAAGAAGAAGAAGAAGAAGAAGAAGAAGAAGAAGAAGAAGAAGAAGAAGAAGAAGAAGAAGAAGAAGAAGAAGAAGAAGAAGAAGAAGAAGAAGAAGAAGAAGAAGAAGAAGAAGAAGAAGAAGAAGAAGAAGAAGAAGAAGAAACAAGAAAGTAATCAATATGTTATTGATACTTTCATGACTTTGCAAGAATGGTTTAACTCAGGTACTTCTAGCTGGAAGGTTCCCATACATTATTTTTATTTTTAATAAAGTGGTAAGTAATATGATCTGTGAAATAGCCTCAAAATTGATAACACCCCAAAATAGCTCCAGTGGATCTACTTCCAATTGAAGTAGGTTGAGGTAGTCCTCAACCGATGGCTCTAATTAGAACCAGAATTTCCATTGCTAAGCAAGACAGTTGTTAAATAAAATCTTACTTGATTTTATTTCCTGTTTGGCCAAGATTGTTAAGTGAATCATTGTACTAGTTAAGTGATTCAAAGGATCGTTAAGTGAATCTGGCTCCTCCCCTTGACTTTGCTTGTTGGAAATGGCTAGGAAAATCACAAATGGTGTCATGTGTCCCTGGGATACTGCAACTGTGGCAAATAGATGCAAGTTGCCATGCGCCTGAATTTTGATCACATGATGCTATGATGGTCACAAATGCAACGACTGGTTGTAAGCCACTTTTTTCCATTGCTATTAAAACTTAGAATGGTCACTAAATGACTGGTTGTAAATTGAGGACAACCTGTATCAAAAAGAGGGCTTAAAGGGTCAAAGATTAGAGGCAGTGGGCTTTATTGCCTACCAAAGGGCAGGTCCAGAACCCATGATTAAAGCTACAAGGAAAGAGATTCAGGCTATATAGAATAGAATAGAATAGAATAGAATAGAATAGAATAGAATAGAGTAGAGTAGAGTAGAGGAGAGCAGAGCAGAGCAGAACAGAACAGAACAGAACAGAACAGAACAGAATAGAATAGAATAGAATAGAATAGAATAGAATAGAATAGAATAACAGAGTTGGAAGGGACCTTGGAAGTCTTCTAGTCCAACCCCCTGCTTAGGCAGGAAATCCTACACCACTTCAGACAAATGGTTACTCAACATCTTTTTTTGTCAGGAGGATATGTCAGGAGGAACTGTTTGACAAGGTGAGCTTTTGGCCAATGGAACAGGCCATCTCATGAAATAAGCTTTTTTTTAAATATATTCTAGAAGTCTTTAAACAAAGCTTTTTAAAAAAATATTCTAGAGCAGGGGTGTCAAACTCAATTTCATTGAGGGCCGCATCAGGGCTGTGGTTGACCTTGAGGGGGCTGGGGAGAGGAGCATGGCTGACTGGGTGGTTGTGGTTGACTAGGTGGGCTTGGCCAGCTTGACGCCACTTCCCCAAACTGCTGGCATGTTTCCTCTTCACATCGAGTAGACCAGGACGAAGCCACGCTGGCCTAATTGGGTAGACCAGGCCGAAGCTACATTTGCCTGATCTTTCCTCTTTGCATTGGGTAGACTGGGCCGAAGCGACGTGAGTGGACCAGGCCAAATCAATGCAGGTAGACTGGGACAGCCCTACAGGCTGGATCCAACCACATTATGGGCTGGATCTGGCCCATGGGCCTTGAGTTTGACACCCCTGTTCTAGAGCTCTTCAAACAAAGCTGGATATTCAAGATATGCTGTAGTGCATCTTGCCCTGAATAAAGGTTGGATTAGATGTCCACTAAAGTTCCTTCCAACTCCATCACACTCTTGTCATCAACGCTACCAGGAGGGTAGCTCTAATTCTGTCCAAAATCTTCCCATTCAAAGTGTCTAGAAAGAGGAAAAAGTAACAGCAACTGCAGCAACTATATTGGGCATTGTTCCAAATATCCTGAAGCTAAATGGTTAAAAGAAGAATGTGCCAACTTTCCTGTTAGCTGCTATGCAACAAGCTGTCATTCTCCAAACCCGAGTAACACAAAGAGCTTTGCAAACAACTTGAGTCACTTGATTCAGAAGAAGGTCTGTTACTTGGAATCTCCATCTGAGATGCAGTAAAGATAACTGTAAATGATGATGATGTGAATTTATTTCTGTTGCTCTAAAGTTCTAACCAAAGCTCATTCAATGAAATTGGGAGTGCTGCTGGTTTCATTACAATTCATTTACATTTTATTTATATTTATATTCTATAAGTACTGAATCTCTGTCTCACACTTTCTCTCTGTTCATCCATCCATCCATCCATCCATCCATCCATCCATCCATCCATCTATCCATCCATCCCATGAAGTTTCAAGATTCAAGATCTTCATCAATTTTCTGTAAGTCTATAGCATTGCTCTTTCTTTATAGGTGACAGGGATGGGAAGGACTCAGGACTTTTGGGATGCCTAAATTATAATGGGCAATTTTGTGGTCCAAGAACATTTCATGGAAGTTAGAACAGAAATGATCCAAGTCCCTTACCTTAAAATCTATTCTCCCCAAAATGTCTATCTCAAGGTAAATGATACGGTGAAGTAAGAAGATATCTGTTCATCCTAGTGTCAGATTATTCTTTGATGGTGCAAATCCTTGCACCTTCAGACAGAGAAAGACAGAAAATGACCTGGATGGGCAAAGCAAGGATCCACATAAGAAAGTGCCATATTTCCAAAATGAAGCAGGAGAATAACTTATTTGGTTTGTCAATCTAATAATTTCGTCATTGCTAAGGCTTCAGAACAAGCCAAATAAAACTTAAAACATGGACATCATCTGATAGACTATGACCAAAATTTTTGTTGATAAATGAGACATTTGTTAAGTGAGTTTGGCCCCATTTTATGACCTTTCTTGCCACAGTTGTTAAGTGAATCACTGCAGTTGTTAAGTTAGTAACTCAGTTGTTAATTGAATCTGGCTTCCCTATTGACTTTGCTTGTGAGAAGATTGAAAAAGGTGATCACATGACCTGGGATATAACAACCATCATAAATGTGAGTGTCAGCTGTCAACTCAAAAATATTTCTCTGGTCTTTTAGAGTTGTCAGCAGAAAGGAGTAGGGGAAGTAATGCATACCTCAAATATTTTCATAGATAATTTCTAGATGGCCGAAGCTTCTGGTGAGCAAGATTATTACTGGAGAGCATGATTGATTACTCTTGGCTATGGATGTGTCCCATTGGAGAATATGCATCCAGGGGGTGGGGGAAGACCAGGGTCAACCGTTAGATGAATGAGGTGTCTCAGAGTTAGCTACACCTAGGTAACGCCAACATGTTCACTCTTAATAAATGATTATTTTTAACTCTGAGAGGTGCAGCTAGAGACTCATGATTTGAATGGGGATGGATTGTTGGAACCCTGACATCAGCGTTCCAGCAAACTCCACTCCAAACAATAACTCCGAGACAGACATCTTCTTAAAAGTTCTTATTATTTTGGATAGTAACCTGGCACAACTGGGAAATCCCCAATCTGAAAGTTCTGGGCTTCCTTGCAATAAGTAAAAACTACAAATCCATCCCCTGCACATCACATGGTCCAATCACCATCTGTCCCAACTTGAGACTTCCCCTCACTTATGCACAAAATAACATGACCTTGAATTAGAAAAAGAATGTTATTATCTCTAACTACATACACTCCAAGAAATTCCCCCTCCCACTTTCTCAGGCAGCATGGGAGCATCTGGTCTCAACGTGGCTTCCAAGGCTGACAGTGAGTCAGTTATCAAGCATCTGAATTTTGATCACGTGATCATGAGGATGCTGCAACAGTTGTAAGGGTGTAAAATGGCCATAAATCACTTTTTTCAGTGCCATTGTAACTTTGAATGATCACTAAATGAACTGTTGTATTGTAAATCAATCAATATCAGTGGTTCATGAAGAGCTCAGTTATAAAGCAAAGAGGTAACCAAGAGCTAAATATGGAAGAGATAATAACTGCTCATGTGCAAGTTCTAAACTAAAGCAGAACAAAGCCAATATGATCTTGGGTCTATGCCCTCCATTTACAAAGAAAACACCAAGAACTGCTTTGAAATCTTGAACCTTATTGCTAGGGAACAGTAGAATGAAGTAAAAGAAATTATCAAGATAAATGTGAAAACAGACTGCCAAAGACCCAAGGAACAGAAGAAACTGGGTGACAGAACAAATGATGGATGTTATCAAGGAGAGAAACCAAAGTCAAGAAGGACGAAGAACTCAGGGAGAAAATTCACAAAGAATCTTATAAAGATGTTAGAAGAGACAAGAAGTATTACAATAATGTCTACACAGGCATCAATGATGGAAACAGATGCAGTAAAAGGAAGTCTTCCAAAAAATCTTTGGACAGAAGAAGTTCCAGCCTCAAATTAATAGGCTGAGATGGTTGAGTGCCAATGGACCAACAATAATTGATTCTGTAATTCAATACAGTAGAGATGCCAACATCTAAGTTAACCTAGAAGATATCTCCTACTTAGAAGAACCTGCAATATTAGAAGATGTTAGATCCATGCAAGTCAAAAGACAACAGAAATTCATGGAATAGCTACAGAAATATGACAAGCAACAGAAGAAGAATCTAACCAAACCACATTGGCAAATATGGCAAAAGACCAATAACCAACAGACCAGAAGAGGTCAGTCTACATACTCATACCAAAAAAAGAAAAGGAAATTTAACAGAATTGATGAACTATTGTACAATATTAGGCTAGCAAAATACTGCTTAAAACTGACCATCAAAATATTGAAGTGGTGTATAGCTTCTGCTTTTTAAGACTGCTTTTCAACATAGAAGAACTGTCAATCAAGAAATATGCTGTAGAATAGCATTTGGTACAGAAATAATGAAAGCCTTGGAAAAGACATTGAGATCCTGGTATTCTCAGGAATCTTCTCCAACACAAATGTTCCAAAGTGTCAATACTTTTTCTATCCTGCTTCTTCAAAGTCTAAGTTTTGCTTTCCTTCGCTATGATTAATCTGTTCTTAACAGATAACAGATAATCAGAGTTGGAAGGTACCTTGTTGTAAATATTGAATTTTTTTATTAAAAGAGCAACTTTTACCCAAAATCAGGCAAAGCAGGCAGGCAGATTGAGTTGCTCACAGAATCACAGATTCACTTAGAGATCTGTGTTTCTGCAATCGGCTATCTGAGTCTGCAACTGAATAATAGAACCTTCAATCCTAAGGGAGGTTCAGCTCTGCTTAAAAGCAGAGCCAAAGATCTAAAGATTAGCTAGAAAGCAAGAAATCCAACAATTTCCTGCTTTTTAGTTAATCTAAATCTCCCAGCATAGCAGAATAGCTGATGGTCGGGGGGGTGGGGGGAGAGGAAAAATAGCAACATAGCAGGCAAGTTTGCCAGGTAAGGAGTGAGTGGGCGGGGAGGGTTCCCACGGGCCATGTGGACTGAGCAGCCTTGTGTTTCTGGGCAGCCTGGATTAATTGCTTTGAGGGGCTGCTCTGGGGGTGACATTTCTCTGTGGCCCACCAACATATTCTCATGGACCACCAGTGGGCCACAGCCCACCAGTTGATGACCGCTGGACTAGAAGACCTCCAAGGTCCCTTCCAACTCTGTTATTCTGTGGTCTGAAATCTTGAAAGTATCTGGCTAAAAGTCTGCAGTGTTAATCCTTTTGAAAGGATCTAAGTTCAGCCTACCTTGAATTCCGTCGACTCTTATATACCGCTAATTTGCTTGTACCATTAGTAGTTCAGATTCTTGTAGAGAGCTTAAGCTTGCAATAAATCTTTATAACCATTGGATCTTCTGATTTCCCTGGCACATGACACTTGGTTTGCAAATCTTGAAACTCAGGTTCATCTTGAATCTTGTCAGCTTTATATTTTGATTGGCTTATTTGCATACTTCTACATAGACTAATTGTGAATGTAACCCATTTATGCAACAGAATCCTTTCCCAGACCTAGAAGGACCATATCATTAAATGACTTTAAGGTCATTCCCAATGCTTTGAAACTAGGATCAGAGCCAACCTCTGCATCAGAGAGCTGCTATCTATGTAACTGGAGGATTCTGGCTGGGAAATCAATGCACAGCAATCAAAGGCAGAGATCAGAAAGCTAAACAAATCTAATCTAGTTCAATACAAAGTATTGTATTTATTTTAAGGCAAATAGTGTCTCCCATAAGAGATAAGGATGAAAAGGAAGTGAAAACATACTTGCTTGGATGTCCTTTCCAACAGCTTAGACATCCTTTGCTTAACCACAAAAGCCCTCTTGAAAGGAATCTCGGAGAGGAAGTTAGGCAGCCAAAGTCAAATAAATTCCTGACTCTCTGCCAGCTTCTGCAATCCAACCATGGAGTCATATAACATCAGTTGAAAGGAAAAGCTCAGAAGTTTGAAGGAGAAAAGTGTTAGGAAAGGATAAGGAAACCTAGGAAATGAGATATTAAATGCAAAATTGCAAACAATTCATGCTGGAAGGACATGGGTGACATCTAAACAGATCAGAATGGTTGTATTTAGAGATTTCTAAAATATTGAGAAGGAAAGGATGCATATATAGGAAACAGAAGGAGGAGAACATAACCAAAGAAGTAAATAATAGAAGAATATAAGTGATTATGGCATCAGGTAGAAGCCAGGAGACTGGGAGTTCTAGTCCAGCCTTAGGCAAGAAAGCCAGCTGGGTGACTCTGGGCCAGTCACTCTCCCTCAACCCAACACAACTCACAGTGTTGTTGTGGGGAAATAGAAAGGAGTATTGTGTGTGTGTTCACTGCTTTGAGTTATAAAAAAATAAAGGGTGGATGCCAATAAAAATAATAAATAAATAAATAAAATATAAGAAGAACATAACAATCACTCGAAACTGTAGAGATTGTGCAAGATATGCTAAAGCTCAGGATGAACTGAGGTTTGCAAGAAATGCCCAAAATAATAGCAAAAAAGGTTTTAGGTAGACCAATAATGAAAAGAAAGACATTATTAGGGGTGTTGTGAAGGCACAGGAGTAACAGATGTTGGCAAGAAGGCAGAATAACTTAACTTGCTTTTTATGTCTGTATTCAGAAGACAAATGAAGCCCCAGCTAAGCCAATGTTGTGCCCCTGGCAGAAGTAGGGAGCTGGAGAGGATAAAATAAAATTTAATTATGGTGTCCTTGGTGCTCTCCAAGCTTGGCGGTTTGCGTGTAGATGTTTCATTACTTGGTGTTTCATTACCTGACATTTCATTACCTGTCTGCAAGCAAACCACCAAATTTGGAGAGCTTTACACTTCAACCCTGAGCTACATATATTCTCCTCCATTAAAACTTAATTAATTTAAACAAATGCTAGTCTCCAGAGCCAGATGAGCTACATCCTAGCAAAGGGAGTTGCATTAACTTTATTTTTTATTTTTTCCCCTATTTTATTATTTTATTTTATGACTTCAGTTTTGATTTACCTTTCATTATCTTTGATAACTCCTGGAGAAGTTTGCAAAATCCCAGGAGAATTGATGGGAGATTATTGACCTTATCATCAGAAAAAGGAAAACTCAGGAAATTACAGACTTCACAGCTTCGCATCTATATTGGGCCAAGTTTTAGAGCAAGTTTGTGAGCACTTGGACATAGAAATATAAAAACATATAAAACTGAGGGCAGAAAAAGACCTAGCGGTTCACTCCCTTTTGAGTTTTTTATTTAATTTTTTAATTTTTTGTCAGATGATGGACATGTCTTTATTATCCCAAGCATGTTTAAGCTCAATTACTGAAGACTGACCCACTAGCTCAGCTGGAAGCTTCTGCTACTTTTTCTATGAAGTCATACTTTTTAACATTACTTTTAAACTTCCCTCCTGTCAGTTCAAAGTTATGCCCTCTCTGCTCTTCATTTTTGCTTAATATTGAAAATATTAATATTAAAAAATATTAATCAAGGAGAGAACCAACCAATGGTGGGATTCAGCAAACAAATCTCAACAAATAAATGCTCTGTTCTACATATTGGCAAAAAGAAATCAGAAAATAAAATACAGGCTGAATAGTCAAGACCTTGTTGATGATCCAAATTCTGTCAAGGATCTTGGAGTACTCACCTCTAATGATCTAAGTGCTAGAGCCCACTGTAACTACATAGCCAAAAAGGCATTAAGAGTTGCTAACCTAATCTTACGTAGCTTTTTCACTGGTAATATCACACTAATAACTAGAGCATACAAAACATTTGTTTGACCAATACTCGAATACAGCTCATCAGTCTGGAACCCACATTACGTATCTGATATTAGCACAGTTGAGAAAGTCCAGAAATATTTCACAAGAAGAGCTCTCCACTCCTCTACACATTGTAGAATACCTTATGCCACCAGACTTGAAATTCTAGACCTAGAAAAGCTAGAACTACGCCATCTTCAGACCGATCTAGGTACAGTATATAAAATCATACATTGCAATGTCCTGCCTGTCAATGAATACTTCAGCTTCAACCATAACAACACAAGAGCAAACAATAGATACAAACTGAAGGTTAACCGCACCAAACTTGATTGCAGGAAATACGACTTCAGCAAGAGAGTGGTCAATGTCTGGAGTACTCTACCTGACTCTGTGGTTTCTTCCCCAAACCCCAAAAACTTTAACCTTAGACTGTCTACTATTGACCTCACCTCTTTCCTAAGAGGTATGTAGGGGGCGTGCATAAGCGCACCAACGTGCCTACCATCCCTGTCCTATTGTTTCTTTTATATTTTTATTTTTCTTATATGTATCCATGTATTCATAACTATGTTTTTACTTATACCTATTATCCTGTAAGCAATTGAAATAAATAAATAAATAAATAAATAAATAAATAAATAAATAAATAAATAAATAAATAAATAAATAAATAAATAAATACATACATAAATAAATACATAAATAAATAATTCAATTTTTTTACTCCCAGTTCTGTGGGTGTAGCTTGGTGGGCGTGGCAGGGTAAGGTTACTGCAAAATCTCCATTCCCTCTCCACCTCACTAACCTGCTTTCAGCTCCGTACTCCTGTGCAGGGCAACAAAAGAAGGCCCAGCCAATCAGCTGGGACTCAGGAGGCGGAGAATAGATGGGGGCGGGGCCAGTCAGAGGTGGTATTTGCCGGTTCTCTGAACTACTCAAAATTTCTGCTTCTGGTTCTCCAGAACTGTTCAGAACCTGCTGAATACCACCTCTGGAACCAACCTAGAACTAAGGAGAATTTTCCTGACAGTTAGAACAATTAATCGGTGGAACAACTTGCCTCCAGAAGTTGTGGGTGCTCCAACATCAGTAGTGGGATCCTACCTTAGTCGCTACCAGTTTGCTGGATGATTGCACATGCATACGCATATGCATGCACACCAAACAAGCCAATCAGCTGAGAGGATGAAGAAACGAAAAGCTAGGAGCCACCTTCTCACCCTCCCATGTGCTTTTCAGTCTTTTATCCTCTCAGCTAATTGTCGGAAGTTTTGTTTTCCTCCTCTTAGCTGATCAGAGTTTTTTTTTTAAAACTATCAGTTTGGCTGAACTGATTGTGATTTTTACTACCGGTTCAGCCAAACCGGTAGCATACTACCTCTGGAACCGGCTTCTACCAGCAATTCATCCCCTCCTTCGCAAGGATTGCCAAACCCATGATGGAGCTCCTAAAGACAGGGAAGACAGAAACAAAACCTCGGCCGGGACAACCCCGACAGTGGGACCTAACCTGCCAAACCTTGACACCACCACTGTCCAACACTGGAGATTTTCAAGAAAATATTTGTCTGAAATGGTCTTCTGCCTAACTGGGGGAGGGGGGTTGGACTAGAAGACCTCCAAAGTCCCTTCCAACTCTGTTATTCTGTTAATATGAATGCAACAGCAGCAAGGATTGGCCACAAGCAAATCCTGCTAGACTAAAATTCCCTTTTCTTGTCAAGGTTTTGAGAATATTTTGCTTTCTGATTGTCATTTCAATTGTGTTAAATCGACTTCTTCTGGCTTGACTTTGCTTGTCAGAAGGTCGCAAAAGGGGGAACCACATGACCCTGGGACACCACAACTGTCATAAATACGAGTCAGTTGCCAAGTGCCTGAATTTTGATCACATGGGGATGCTGCAGTGGTTGTACGTACGGAAAATGGTCATAAGTCACTTTTTTTCAGTGCCGTTGTAAATTGGAATGGTCACTAAATGAATTGTCATGGATTATTTGTAGTGTATTTCATAATTTACAGCATGGAGCTGAGAGTGCTAGTAGAGCTGGAGAGCAAAATCTATTTTTAAGAAGAGATTGGATAACCTTTTATCTGAAATGGTATAGAGTTTCCTGCCTGAGCAGGGGTTGGATTAGAAGACCTCCAAAGTTCTTTCCAACTCTGTTATTCAATTCAATTCAATTCAATTCAATTCAATTCTATTCTATTCTATTCTATTCTATTCTATTCTATTCTATTCTATTCTATTCTCTATTCTCTATTCTCTATTCTATTTTTTATTCTATTCTATTCTTTATTCTACTTTTTTCTTTTCTTTTCTATTCTATTTTCTATTGTTTTCTATTCTCTATTCTATTTTTTATTCTATTCTATTCTCTATTCTATTCTATTCTATTCTATTCTATTCTATTCTATTCTATTCTATTCTATTCTATTCTATTCTATTCTATTCTATTCTATTTTCTATTCTATTCTACTCTATTCTATTCCATACTATTCTATGTTCTTTTCTATTCTCTATTCTATTCTATTTTCTATTCTATTTTCTATTCTATTCTACTCTACTCTACTCTACTCTATTCTACTCTACTCTACTCTATTCTACTCTATTCTATTCTATGTTCTTTTCTGTATTCTATTCTATTCTATTCTATTCTATTCTATTCTATTCTATTCTATTCTATTCTATTCTATTCTACTCTACTCTACTCTACTCTACTCTACTCTACTCTACTCTACTCTACTCTACTCTTCCTCCCAGTAAGCTCCAGTGCAAAGGTCTTATGTGCTCAGTGACTTACATATTATTTCTCCTTTTCTAAGTTTGTGGATATCTACTGCCATTGCTGCTGTTTTGAGATGTCTCAAAGCGAAAGCAGATTCTATACAAGAAAGCCTGGGCTGGCTTTTTAATGTTTAACAATTAAAAAGTGGAGAATGTTCGAAAACCTCTATTAATGCACTGTGAGAGGGACATGCTTGATAATGAATGCTTCCATTAAGAAACGTGACACAGATTTGCATTTTGCTCAAAGGGAGGCTAATATAACGGCATGCAGGTAAAGAGAAGGCAGATGATTTAATCATAGAATGCTACTGTCTCAATAAACTGTAACTGCGTGGCAACCAATGGAAGAATCTGTAGCCCTGATGAGAGAGGGGAAAAATCTTTTTATTAATGGAAAAACAGTTCCCATGCCAGCCTATGTTTCTAAAGCAATCTCTCAGCTCAGGTGTTCCCTGTTGACTTTCTGTAATTATAGCCCATGGTTTACATGTTCAGGAAATAAACAGAAAACAAGCATGGGAGGATCATGACTCAAGTGTGCAGGCCTATCGATTCATCTTTCTCCCCGTTTTATATGTAGAAAAAGTACAGAGAAGAACAACCAGGATGATTAGGGGACTGGGGGCTAAAACATACAATGAACGGTTGCAGGAACTGGGCTTGGCTAGTCTAGTAAAGAGAAGGACCAGGGGAGACAGGATAGCAGTCTTCCAATATTTGAGGGGCTGCCACAGAGAGGAAGGAGTCAAGCTATTTTCTAAAGCGCCTGTAGGCCAGACAAGGAATAATGGATGGAAACTGAACGTGGAGAGATTTAACCTGGAAATAAGGAGAAACTTTCTGACAGTGAGAACAATCAACCATGGAACAGCTTGCCCTCGGAAGTTGTAGGAGCGCCATTACTTGAGACTTTCAAGAAGAGATTGGACTGCCATTTGTCAGAAATGGTGTAGGGTCCCCCACTTGGGCGGGGGATTGGACTAGATGACCTATAAGGTCCCTTCCAACTCTGATTATCTGTTATCTGTTATTTGTTATATTCCATTTTTTTTAACTGGAGAGGAGGCAAGGTAATATTAATGTACAGGCCAACCTCTGTAATCTAAGAAGCAGGTCTGGTTGGAGGAAACTTGTGTTGTTGTTTTCTTCCAGTTCTTACTTAGAAGAATGGAAATTTGGTTTAGAAATGCCTTTCAAAGGAAAAGAAAAGTGGGGTGAAATTCTCGTGGATCAGGAACATTTCTGCAATGGAGATTCTCAGTCATCCAGGTCATGGTTGTCCCAAAGACGTTTTTTCAAGAGGCAACTGGACTCTTTCTGTTTTTCCTTGAAGATGTTTCACTTTTCTTCCAAGAAGCTTCTTCAGTTCTGGAAGATGTTCAGTACTGGAGAAGAACTGAACTTCTTCTAAAAACTGAAGAAGCTTCTTGGATGGTAAGCGAAATGTCTTCAAAGAAAAACAAAAAAAGTCCAGTTGCCTCTTGAAATAGCACCTTTGGTATACATCCTTGCCTTTGTTAAGAGACAAGAACGTATTTCAGCATCCTGCTGGTTGGCAGTTGCTGCTTTTTAAAATAATTTTGTGATGGATGCAACAATCCTCCATTTTAGTCCATTCAAGAGTGATGTATCCCAGAGGGTACCTGTTCTGTATTAACATACTTCAAATACTAACTTCTGATTGGTCCACACAAACTGTATTGTGATTGGTCCACTGAGCGGCAGTGATTGGTCCGCTACGAATCAACCGCGATTGGTCGAGCCGATCGCGGGAAACTCAAGGACCCGTCATTGGCCGGCAAGCTGCGAGCAATCCCTATATAAAGGGCTACCACGGCTCCAAGATTTTGTACAGATCTTAACATGAAATAAAGAGCTTGAAGTACACTGGTCTCGCGTCTCTTTTGTACCCGATCTAACAGTACCCTTTTGGTTTCTGCCAAGGCTGGATAAAGTATGCATCTCTTGCTTCCCATACCACAAAACTTTATCTCCCTTTCCTTTTATTATTCTTTTTAAAGATCACTTTAAGTTGCAATAGGAACATTGCTTCCTTGTTTCCAGGGAAGCCAAACAATCAGATCAATATTACGGCATAGTTTGCAGAGATCTACAGAGCAACTTAGGAACAAGTGGACAAGCTGTTCCTTACTGTTTTGATGGCTGTAGCATCACAGAAAGGATAGTTTTAAAAGAGAAAGGAGGGAGGGGAAGGGATGGAAAGGGAGCGAAGAAAAAAAGAGAGGCAGGTAGGCAGGAAGGGAGAAAGGCAGGAGGGGAGAAGGAAGGGAGGGTGGAAGGAATGGAGACAGCGAGGGAGAGAGGGAGGGAAGGAAGGAAGAAAGAAACTAAGGAAGAGAGGGTGAAAGGAAGGAAGATGGGGAGAAGGAAGGGAGGGAGGGAGGGGAAGGGGAGGGAGTGAAGGAAAGAAGAAAGGCAGGCAGGAGGAAGGGAGGGAGGGAGGGAGAAAGGGTGGAGGGGAGAAGGGAGGGAGGGAGGAAAGAAGGAAGAAAGGAAGGAACAAAGGAAGGAAAGATGGATCTACAGGACTATAGTCATATATCTGTGCAAATATTTGGGAAAGTAAAGAAAAGGCCCAGCGACTGATCTGGGGAATTCTGCGAGTTGAAATCCATAGATCTTAATGTTGACAAGGTTGAGAAATAGTGATCTGGTTAGTTTATCAGCCCAATTAATGCTGACAATCCAAAGTAGCAGGTCTTATAAAAGACTTTGTTTCAAATTCCTGGCGATGGTGGCCCAGGAATGTATCATTCAGGATGGGCTGCTCAATTTTTTAGGAGCCGTAATCTACTTTATGGAAGGGACAGTTTCCGAAAACCCATTTGCTAGGATAACCCAGAATTACACAGAAAAATTACAATTTTGCTTTAAAAAGATTTACGGCTGGATTCAATGTCGATTTATTCCCAAGTCCTTCCCACTGAGTTCAATGGGATTTCACTTCTGAACAGGTATGCAGATAATATAATTAAAGCCTCACTTCCTTCAAATCATGACAAACCCTTTGCAAACATTTCCAGTCTTTGGTTATAAATGTCATTGAAATCTGCTTTTTTGAGGGTTGGAGGTATGTGCTGTGAAGGTACCATTCATGTTTTCCTACAATCCCTAGAGAAATAAATGATACTGAAGGATCAGAATTCCAACGCACCCAGGAATCAAAAGCCATCTCTTCTAAATTTCATTTGAACCTCATTAATAATGAGACTCTTTTATGGCTGGGACCAGGCCATATTTTTTAATAACTCCCCTGGCTTTGTGCATGTGCCTTTTGTACATCTGCTTCCCAATTCTCAGCATATTTGGCCTCCAAATTGATATCCTACCCAGTAAATTACTTAGTTGCCTAAATCCAAGGGAAAATTGTTTGCTTTGACAGTTGGACAGAGTCTTTTATCTTGCATACTCTTTTATGGTTGAATTCAATACATTGATGACCGTTACTGACCATTCCCTGGTGACATTCAGTTTAGTGTTGTGTTTTACCTATAGTATATTAGGAGAAGCAACTTGCTCTGGTAGGCTATAGTACAATATGCTTTCATCTTCTTTGTCCTCTTTCCACCTTTAGCAATTTTGTTTTTCATGCAGTTCAAGATCTTTATTATAAAGATGTCCATCTTGAGTAGATGAATTGTGATGTGAATATCTGAGTCTTCTTGTTTTCTGGTTCATGTCTTCCTAGTATAGGTCTTTCTTTCTATCAGCCCAGGCTGTGATGTGTAAAATTTCCAGTGAGGGGTCCTTGGTGCTCTCTGAACTTGGTTCTTTTTTTGCAGATATTCCATTACCCAAACTGATGATATTACCTAGTTTGGTAATGAAACATCTGCAAGAAAAAAAAAAAAGTTCAGAGAGCACCAAGGCCCCCCTCATTTCAACCCTGAGTTACAAATATTCTTTAATGATAGAAATCTCAGATTGCTGCAAGACACATTATCTTTCCTTGTGCCTGCTGCTCCGCCATCTTAAAAGATATTCAACACCACATAGCTCTCCATAACTTTCTTTCCACTAATCTCCTTGCCTGGGCCATGTGATGTAGCTGCTCTAGACTTTTAAAGGATTTTTTGTTTTTGCACAATGCATAAAACAACTGCCAAAGTTGAAAAGCACTGATTACTTCTAATCCTTTGCTTGCTGCAGTATCCACTTCAGCAGATCTGGTCTCTGTTTGAAAATATTTCTGGTCTGTTACATGTCCTTGTTAGAAAGATCCCTGTTTCAAGACATGAAGTGTAGGAGGGACATGACGCACTGCTCAAAGCACTGAATTTCTAATGGTCACTCCCCATGTATGGCATAATTTCCTTCTCCTGGTTCATTAAACATTTGTGGCAGGGAGCGAAATTCTACATTAGTACCTCTAGGAGCTTTTACTCAAGTAAACTTCAAAATAAATTCTCAAGCTCCCTAAAAATAAAGTACAAAAACAGAAGCTTCTTTCCCCGATGAAGAACATGTGCAAAATGGTAAGCTAGATTTTATCATAGTACAGTATTTTAAGCTGTAATCCAGCGGCAACTTTTGAAAGGCTGTTATCTGCATATAAGGAGCCTCGGTGGCGCAGTGGTGAGAGTGCAGTACTGCAAGCTGCTCCTACTGCAATTTGGCAGATCGAATCCCACCAGGCTTAAGGTTGACTCAGTCTTCCATCCTTCTGAGGTGGGTAAAATGAGGACCCAAATTGTAGGCTGACTCTGTAAACTGCTTTGAGAGGGCTGTAAAGTGTTATTGCTATTGCTATATTGCCCTGAGAATTAGGATGTATCTCCTTCTATGAAAGAATGTTACCTATGCTCATATGAAGAGCTAGAATCAGAATAGAGCTAGAAGGGACCTTCAAGATCTTCTAGTCTAGCTCAAGCAGGAGACCCTATACCATTTCAGACACGTGACTGTCCAGTCTCTTCTTGAAAACCTCCAATGTTGGAGCATCCACAACTTCTGAAGGCAAGCCGTTCCACTAGTTAATTGTTCTCACTGTTAGGAAGTTTCTCCTTAATTCTAGGTTGCTTCTCTCCTAGATTAGTTTCCATCCATTGTTTCTTATGCATTGCCTCTGGTGCTTTGCAAAAATAAGTTGACCCCCTCTTCTTCGTAGCAAGCTCTCAAATACTGGAATACTGCTATCATGTCCACTCTAGTCTTTCTTTTCTCTTGACTAGGCAAACCCAAATCCTGCAACTGTTCTTCATATGCTTTAGTCTCCAGGCCTTTAAACATCTTAGTTGTTCTCCTTTGCACTTTTTTTTCAAAGTTTCAGCATCTTTTTTGTAACGTGGTGACCAAAACTGGATGCTATATTCCAGGTATAGCCTTACTAAGGCTTTATAGAGCAGTTCTTCACGCGATTTTGATTCTATGCCTCTGTTTATACCACCAATAACGTTTTTGACTGTTGCTGCACCTTACTGGCTCATCTTTAAGTGATTGTCCACTAGGATTCCCTCCCACAGTTACTGTTTTTGAGCCAGTTTTCACCTAATCTGTACCCATACCTTTGATTTTTCCTGCCTACATGTAAAGCCTTGGTTTTCTCCACATTAAATTTCATTTTGTTGGATAGGACCCATTGTCCAAGTCTGTCAAGATCTTTCCGGATCCTGAGCTTATCTTCAAGGGTATTGGTTATTCCTGCCAGCTTAATGTCATCTGCAAATTTGATGAGTTCCCCTTCTATTCCCTCACCTAAATCATTTATGAAGATATTGAAGAGCTACTTATATAAGGAGCAAACTGCTTTAAGGAGTATCAGGTCTCTGTGGTATGATAGTTTTTCTCCAAGTTGGGTGTCCTTCAATAAATTTCCCAGTAAGAAATTCAAGGAGTTAACAATTAGAAGACTCCTAAATTTGAGAAGGCTACTTTAGTCCTTCACAAAGGGAATGATGGAAGTTTTCTTCACATAGACCCCCAAAAATGTGATTCCTTATTTCGGGAATACTTTTGCTTTAATAGAAATCATCGTTCTGATATAGATTTGAGCAGAAAAGAATTCTATTCCCTTTCTATTTCTGGTTCCATTTTAGCATGTTAAATCAACTGAGATAGATCTATGCAGTAAAAAGTTAGAATATATATTACGCTAACAACTCAGCTTCCACCAAAAAGAACTGTCTATTATTCCATCTTCTATATTATATTATCTTGTCAAGCATTGGGTCTTATTTGATCTTGAGGTGCTTCTCCATTTCTCACCAGACAAAATGCACAATGGTGTGAAAGCAAACAAAGACAGTTATCACAACTGATACCTTGTCAAAAACTAGAGGTTGGATTGAATGTACCATTGTAACTTAGCAGACTTTGAGGAGGTCCTTTGTGTTTTCTGAACTTGGTTATTTTCTTGCAGACATTTCATTACCAAACTAGGTAACACCATCAGTGTTTAATACAGTTCTTTGTACACTTTTAAGGTTTGCTCAGAACAACTGAGAAAGCTGTATGAGTTAAACTGGTACTTTCATAATATTTTCAGATGATATATCTTAGAAAAATTGGTCCATGATGGTTTCATACTTAAATTGATTAAATGTTTAGCTTTTGTTTAAAGCTGGCATGTCCAACCCACTGCCCATGGGCTGTATGTGGCGTGGAACAGCTAGTAATGTGGCCCCACAAGATCATAAACTTTTAATAGATTGACATTGGAAATTAAAGAAAAGTTGAATATTACATGGTATGGCATTTATTTTACCAGTGGTTAGAAAATAAAACAAATTAAAATGGACTATATGTATATATAAAGCAATACTTATATGGAAATGTGATTATTGTTATTTTGTGATATTGATAAGAAGAATATTAATTATAAACTGTAAGCATATGAAGTATGTACCTAATTGACACATGGTTGAAATGGAATGGATTTATTGTATATAAAAAAATTAAAATTAAAAAAACACATCATAAACTTTTAACATTGCGGTAGGATTTATATACATTAACTATATTATATATTTTATATGTAGCTCAATACAATTCCTCTTCACTCAATGAGGCCCAGGCAAGCCAAAAGGTTAGACAATCATGATTTAAAGGATAACAATGTACCTGCAGGAGATAGAACATTTCTCTATTTAATGGTCTAAGAACAAAAGTAGCCATTAATACAAGTGTGGATACTTTTATGGAGAAAAGTTAAAGGTTTCCCCTGTCCAGTTGTATTCTACTCTAGGGGGTGATACTAATCTCTATTTCTTGGCTGAGGGAGACATGATCATGTGGCCAGCATGACTATATGCCAAGGTATACCAGGTGCTATTACTTTTCCACCAATGTGATACCTATTAATCTACTCACATTTGCATGTTTTTGAACTGGAGCAAATAACAGGAGCTCACCCCATTCTGTGACACCTGGGTCTCGAACCCAGGCTGTCAGTTTTCCATTGAGCCATTGTACCTTCCCACTTTATGGAGAACTCTAAAAAGGATAATTCTTTCAAAATTAATTTAAAAAAACAGCTTGTTCAACTTTCAGCTACCTGCTTTACTGATAAAAATGCATCTTAAAATGTAACCTATTGGTTGTATCTATAAAAAAGCATAATTTCAAATGATCATTTAGAAACTACTAAAAAAACAAGACTTTTAAAAATAGTCTCAACTTTGTCTTTATTTTTCAAAAAAAGGGAATCTAGGCCAGTTCACTTCAATTGATTTTAATGAACTATAGGCATTTTGCCAAGATTAAATTCCACTGCCCATATATTTGCACTTCCAATTTACCTACCTGCATACTTCCCCTTCATTTGCACAAAGTGTGGGAAGTAACAGTGTCATGTGCTAAATTGGATATTTGATATTTAGTGATATCTACCAAGCTTGGCATTTGTATAGTAAAATATGCCAGGGTGACACCTTAAGGTGTGAAGAGCTAGGTGTAAGGAGTGAAAATAGCTGCTGCTGAAGTTTAACTTTTCTAAACAGGTAAAGTTCTGAGAAAAAGCTGTGCAGGTAATTAACCCTAAGATGATTCTAGTCGCGTTTAAGGAATGGAAACCTGTCTGAGTGACTTTGGGCCAATCACCGGGAGATTGTGAATTTTAGTCCTGCTGTAGTCGTGAAAATCAGTTGGATGATTTTGGGCTAATCACCCAGGAGACTGTGAGTTCTAGTTCTGTCTTAGATATGAAAACCCAACTGAGTGACTTTGGGCTAATCACTTTCTCTTAGTCCAACCCACCTCACTTAATTGTTGTGTGGAAACTAGGAGGAAGAAGTATTAGGAGGAAGAGGTATGTTTGTTCTTTGAGTTACTTATAAAGCTATAAAAGCAGGATTTAAAAAAAACCTAATAAATAAACATATCTTGAGGGGAGCAGACAAGTGAGTCACTGCCTTAGCTGTGGACTGAATAAAAGTAACTCCATGAACACATGAGATATAAAAAGAATTGTTTGACATGTTTGTGCTGTGGTTAGATGGATGAGGATGAAGCTTAGGCCTTCCTAACCCAAAGAGTTTGATTTTTTTTTAAAAAACTCACACATTCCTTATTTTACAAAATGGAACTTCCTGTATTTTATATGATCCATTTGGCTTTGCTGGTATAAAGTTTCCAAATATAACTTTAGAATCTGCCTTATATTTTAGAAATGGACTACTTGTTTAAGGAGAAGTGAGAGAGTTGTCCTACAATTAAAACAGGTATTTAAATTTTTTCCCCATGGGGACAAAGGGTTGAACTCAAATTCTTAGATAAATACCTTAATATGAGATGCTTCTGTAAATACATTTTGTTCAGATTTTGTTTTTATTTGAAAGATCTTTCATCACTAAGGAATATCATTTTATTATTGTTCTTCTTTATAGCAATTCCATTGCTGCTGGATATTGCATGGAATTAAAATGACATACAACTCAATATTATGTTTTAATTTTTATTTTTAATCCAAACAGCTCTGTACTGAAGGGAAAAAAGACTCTCCTCAGCTCACTTTTTAATAAAGATGAACTCTTTTAGCTTATTGCAAATTTAAACACATTTTGATCACAATATTTAAGATGGCATGAATGTTAAGCAAATTAATTTTTTACCCTTAAATTTTATTGCCAACATGCTTGAAAATGTACCAACTCTGAAAGAAATGAAGAATGAAAGTTGGAATAGAGAAACTCTGTTCCTTGCATTTTTCTGCCAAATTCTCTAGTGAAGACCTATGTATATGTATATGTATATTGTGTATATATAGATGCACGTTGTCTATCTATATGGATACTAGTAGACCACAACTTAAGATCACAATTGAGCCCCAAATTTCCATTGCTAATTGTTAAGTGAGTTATACCCCCATTTTACAATGTTTTCCACCATAGTTGTTAAGCAAAGCACTGCAGTTGTGTTCTGACCCAAATCTTATTCCAAGGAAACAAACATGAAATGGAGGTAACAGCAAAACCTTTTAATGATTCTTTACAAATTCTGTTCCTTCCCTGGTTAAAAGGCTGTTTCAAACTAATTGTCTCTGATAAGAACGAGCCTTGCCAAGATTGTGCAAGGCTGCCAAGAACACTAGATAAAGTTGCCAAGGAATATTTCAAACACAAAGAGTCTCCAAACACAAACTAAGAGAGTCCAAATATCCACAAGGCTTGAGTGCAAAAACTTCTTTGCTTCCTGCAAAGAACTCCAGTTTCTCAGCTGGCTTTTATCTTTTGAGGGAGGACCCATTACCTTGCAGCCTTACTCCCAAGTTGCCCCTGCTGCTGCAGCTGCTCTTTCCTTCGAGCAACCCTGTGTGAATACGTACTTGGCACAGGCTCCTCGAGGACCTCTTCATCACTGCTGGCAGCCTCCACAATCTCCAAACGCAGCATTCCACTCCCTGATAGTCCTGGCCCCATTCCTGCATCACATGCAGGCCCCTCATCTGAGTCCTCACTCTCCGAGACCTCAGCCATCTGCACCTGCAGCTGGCAAACCACAAGTTGTTAGATGAATCATGTGCTTGTTAAGTGAATCTGGTTTCCCCTTGCTTGTCGGAAGTTGGTTGGGAATGTTACAGACAATGCAACTGTCATAAATACATGCCTGTTGCCAAGCATCTGGATTTTGATCACATGACTCTGGGGATGCTGTTATGGTCATAAGTGTGAAAAAAACAACCAGTCATATGTCACTTTTTTCAGTGCCATTGTAACTTTGAACAGTCACTAAAGGAATGGTTATAAATCAAGGACTGTATATATCATTTTATTTTCATATGGTTTCTCTTCTCCAAGCTTAGCATGTCTCACTATTATGATTGCAACAAAACGTAGATTTGGGTGGGAGCTTGTTGAACCCTAGTGAAGATAATTCAGCACTAGTGAGAAAATAGCAATTTTAGTTATCATTAGTAGAGGAATACAACCTTTTGGGGAGGGGGGGCTTGGGAAGGGAACTATAGTTTGGTCGTGCCTGATGTTGTGCCAAGTCATTTGTCCAAACATCTATGGAGCTTCTCAGTCATCCAAGTCATGGTTGTCCCAAAGGTGCTTTTTCAAGACACAACTGGACTTTCTTTGTTTTTCCTTGAAGGCACTTTCTTAGCAGAAAGAGTACTAGCCACCAGATGACTGCAAGGAATATAAATCCTTCCAATCCCCAACATTCATTCAGAATTGAAGAAGCCTCCTGGATGAGAAGCGAAACATCTTCAAGGAAAATCAAAGAAAGTCTAGTTGCCTCTTGAAAAAGTGCATTTGGGATATTTGCCTAAACCTTTCTAAAAAAAAAATGTTATTTTTTTTAAAGGGACCAAAGATATCTAGAAGGAACAAATGACAAGAACACTGTTGAATAATTCAATACAAGCCAACCCTGTTGTATTGTATATGTGTACTGCTCGATCTTACAGGCGACTCTATTAGTGATTGAGGACCTGGTTTTAAGGGGGGGTCAGGTTTTCTGAGGTAAAACTAGATGTATTAAGCTTTGAAAGACTACCCATATTCTCCTTTACTGTATTACATTTCAAGTTCCAGGAGGTGATGGGGAAGACAAATCACATTTTCAGAAGTTCACTGTGGGCAATAAATAGTGTGCTGAGTTCCTTTCTCTAACCTGAATCTATGAAACCTAAAAGATAGAAAATTTGCCCCCAAACCACTTAATATTTAGATTCTTTTCATTTCCCCCAAAAATCTTGTTTGTGGATGCAATAAATTAAGGAGGTCTAACTTCAAAAATAATCAATTTTCTTGATTATTTGAAGGAGAACTCTCTTTGGCATTTAGTCTTTTCCAGTGAGAAAATCAGCTTGAAGTAGCCTCTTAAAGAAAACATGTTATAATAGACTTGTCTCAAGGAAGAGGAATTAAACCAAAGAGCTCAAGATCATACTTCACAAACTTACAAATGTGGGATGTGGATCCAGAGACCTTCAAAGGTTGTTATTAAATTGTGATGGGTTGGTCTAATAAAAGAGGGGAATAATTAAATATATAACAAAACAGCAATCATATTAACAATACATACAGATAGTCCTTGACTTACAACAATTGCTGGTTGTCACCTTTAAAGCCCTTCATGGCTTGAAGGGCTTGGGTCCGGGTTATCTGAGGAAACATCTCTTGCCAGTCACATCTACCCAACTCATTAGAGTGAGGAGGCAGGGAATATTGCGGATCCCATCCCTGAGGGAGATACACTTAGGCGGCAATGTAAATTAAATAAATAAATAAAAATAAAATAAATTGGGAGCAGGGTTTTTGATGCCAAGCATGGCAATTGCCAAGTGACTCAATTCTATTACCTTTTTGCCATGATTATTAAGTCAATCATGACAGCTGATAAGTGAATCCATGGCTGTTATGCAAATCCAGCTTCCTCCATTATTTTTACTTGTCGAAAACTGGGAAAGTCACAAATGGTGATCACGTGACCTTGGGACATTGCACAGTCATCAATACCTGCTAGTTGCCAAGATATTGATCACGTTACTGTGGGGATACTGCAGAGGTCATAAGTGAAAGGAAAGTCATTTTTCTCAGTGCTGCTGTAACTTCAGAGGGTTGCTAAACAGAAGGTTTTATTACTGTATGAGTACTTGAATATATGAACTTTTAAGTGTAGCGCAATGAAATACGTGGATATTGTGGGATTCCGTATTATACAAGACATACACAAAAAGAAGAGAAGGTCAAAGAAAATGAGGAAGATCCAGAAAAAGATGGAGAGAGAACATCAAAGACACACTATAACTACCAATTGACAGTGGTTTAAACCAGTGGCCGCCAACTGGTGGTCCAGGGACCACTGGTGGGCCAGGGACCACTGGTGGTCTTCGAGAAAATGTTGGTGGTCCTCAGAGAAATGTCCCCCCAAAGCAATTAATCCAGGCTGCGCAGGAACACAAGGCTGTGCTGCCCACATGGCCCACCCACCCTCTGGCCCCCACCCTTTGGCCAAGCGCAAACCTTACCTTGAGTAGAGTCACACAAGCTGGAACTGGAAGGCAAGACCAATGGCGGGGGAGGGAAATCCGCCCTGGGGTGGCTTGCTGATGTTGGTGGTAAACTCAGTCCCATATTACAGAGCTGCAGTAGTCACAGGACTGGCCCTTTGGTCATCCCGGAGCAACTCCTCCAGTCCATGGCAGGCCAGTGCACCCGGGTGGAGGAGCAGCTGCTCTGGGATCATCAAAGGGCCAGTGCTGTGACTACTGCAGCTCTGGAATATGGGACCAACTTTCCCACCAATGTCAGCGAGCCACCGTCAGTCAAAATTCATATTAGTGGTCCACGGGATTTAAAATTATGACTTTGGTGGTCCCTGAGGTCCAAAAGGTTGGCGACCCCTGGTTTAAACTGTCAGAAGAGGACGACAAGGAGAAGGAGAAAGAAAGAGGAGGAGGAGGAGGAGGAGGAAGAGGAAGGCAATGAGATATAGATTTTTTAAAATGTGGCTCTTACCCATGACAGCAGAGGTGAGTGGGTAAGTAGGTAACACCCTTCCTTCTCAAAAGGAAGTAACATTCTATATGATTACTTCAGTTTCAGTTTCATTATGCAGCCTGTCATTTAGACTTTTTGGACCACCCAGTGGTCCTTGGTTTTAAGGCTTCCTACTTTACAATATGTGGCCCTCGAGCAGAGAGAGATTATGCATCCTTGCCCAATAACTCTTGTCCCAGGCTGCAAAAGTAGCTCTCAAATTGAATTTTTTTGGGTGGTAGTCAGGAAAAATTAATAAATTCAGGGGGTCATATATGCATAGTATTGCAATAATAGAATGTTCTTGTTTTAATTACCTCTTCATTTAAAATGCAATCAATTTTTGCCTTTGCTCTGGCACCTCCCACTTATGTAAGATGGTTTCTAAGGGCCTAAATACAATTCTAACAGATAAATAGTGATTTTATGATTTATATAATACTGATAAGATTTTTTTTAGAGAAACAGTTTCTTAGAAGGGAATCTCTAGAAAGCTTTACTTGTGTCTAAGATGAAAAATTGCTTGGTTAGGTCAGAAAACCCATTTCTCTTATCCATTTTCCCTCTTCACTTAAGCATCCCAAATTCCTTTACAAAGATTTTTCATCTGGATATGCCAAAATTCACTTGTTCCCTTCATCTTTTGATACAGCTTTATCTTTTATTTATTTGAATTGTTTAATTTTTAATTGGAAATTCTACATTCCTAAGCTGCTTCCATTGTTCAACAGCTCCTTGGTGGAACATTTCTTCTGCTTTGTTCTGACCCAAGGCCCCCCATTTCATCTTTTTTTTTTGAACCAGAGGTTTAGTCCAAGGAGACAAGTCCTCCCTGGGCGGCATAGATTGTTGCTGATATATTAAATTTGTAATCTCAACAATTCAGATACTGTATATTCTTTAGCTTTAGGAAGGAAGGAAGGAAGGAAGGAAGGAAGGAAGGAAGGAAGGAAGGAAGGAAGGAAGGAAGGAAGGAAGGAAGGAAAGAAAAAGAAAGGAGGGAGGAGAAGACAGAACAAAAGAAAATAGAAAGGAGGAAAAAGAGAAGAAAAAGGAAGGAAAGAAAAAGAGAAGGAAGGAAGGAAGGAAGGAAGAAAGAAAGAAAGAAAGAAAGAAAGAAAGAAAGAAAGAAAGAAAGAAAGAAAGAAAGAAAGAGAAGGGAGGGGGAGGAAGGAAGGAGAAAAGACAAAAAAAGAAAGGAGAGAGGGAAAAAGAATAAAGAAGGAAAGAAAAAGAAAAAGAAAGAAGAAAGAAAGAAAAGAAAGGAAGAAGAAAGAAAGAAAGAAAGAAAGAAAGAAAGAAAGGAAGGAAGGAAGGAAGGAAGGAAGGAAGAAGAAGGAAGGAAGGAAGAAAGAAAGAAAGGAAGGTGGAGGGAAGGAGATAGGAAAGAAAGGAAGAAAAAAGGAAGGAAGGAAGAAAAGAAAGGAAGGAAGGAATAAGACAAATAAATAAATAAAAAAGAAAGGAGTGAGGAAAGGAAGGAAGGAAGGAAGGAAGGAAGGAAGGAAGGAAGGAAGGAAGGAAGGAAGGAAGGAAGAATCTCCCACATCTATAAACAAGGGTATCATTGAAATTAGTGATTTGACAGCATTTCTTGGTGGAACTGTATTAAGTTCCTGTATTAAGTTTAGTGAATTAAATAAGCAGTTAATTAATGGCCATCTTATAGGTTATCCATATGGTTTGGCACAAGCTGTGCAAGATCCATTTTCTTCTCACCACAGGCATCATCCACTATTCTAGAATTCTCTCAGCCATCCATCCATCCTCAGCTTGGCACACATACAATATGTTGGGACTACAGCTCCCAGCATTCTCACTCAGCATTCCCTTTGTCTGCCTTGGCTGAGAATTCTGGGAGCTGTAGTCTCTAAAAGTTGCCCAGAGGCACCAATCTTCTCATAGCATTTAACTCTGGGTTTCTAGCTGCTCGAGATCACATGCTTCAGAACATTAACCCTGCTCAACATTTGTCCACGATTTTAATCCACGAGTTTCTGTACAGCCTCATTTTTAACATTCTGACAAATAATTGTACTTTACTTTGCAATAGGATAATGCTTTCTTAGGAGAGTTGTAAATATCTCTCTGCTGCCAGTGACCAAATGAGAATTTGCTAGCAGTAGAAGAAACCAATCGATTTTTATTACCTGGAATATGGCCTAACCAAAATAATTGAAATGTCCTTAGCTTGTTTTGGGGAGAGCAGAGGGGGCTATTCTGAGAATTATATATTGATTAGACCATGGGCTAGTTCCAATTGAGCAAGTTGCCAACTTTGGAAACAGCATCTCTGCTTCTGCCATTAACTAATCACATGGCATGAAAAACTTGGCCTGATTTGGGCCAACAAAGGCGTTGTCTGCTTTTATTTTTTATTTTAGATTTTTTTTTAATCCCACCTTTATTATTTTACAAAAATAACTCAAAGTGGCAAAGGTATCTAACACTCCTTCCTTCCTCCTATCTTCCCTACGTGGGTTGGACTGAGAAAGAGTGTATGACGTGGTGTGGCTTGGTGGGCATGACATGGCTTGGTGGGCATGACTTGGTGGGCATGGCAGGGAAAGGACACTGCAAAATTTCCACTCCCACCCCACTCCAGGGGAAGGATACCGTAAAATCCCCCTCCCCTCCCCTCCCCACTCCACTAACCTGCTTTCCAGCTCTGTTCTCCTGTGCAGGGCAACAAAAGTAGACCCAGCCAATCAGCTGGGACTTGGGAGGCAGAGAATAGATGGGGGCAGGGCCAGTCAGAGGTGGTATTTGCTGGTTCTTTGAACTACTCAAAATTTCCGCTACTGGTTCTCCAGAACCTGTCAGAACTGGCTGAATACCACCTCTGCACTAGACCAAACTGGCTCCAATTCCTTGACAAATAGGGTGAAGTCCTCTGAAGTATTAGTTGTGCGAAAAGAAAACAACATTGTCACGTGTGAATATGTTTTTTATTGCAAGTGACTGCAGTGATTATGTGAAGTGACTGCTTACACTTTTTTACATGCATACCCAAAAATTAAAGTGGGAAATAAATAAATAAATACTCATCATATATTGTTAATTGTTTTCCCCTCTGTCTCCCGAGGATTTGAAATCCATCCAAAAATGACTTTCAGAGGCAGCAATGGATGGAAACTAAACAAGAAGAGAACCAACCTAGAACTAAGGAGAAATTTCCTGACAGTTAGAATAATTAATCAGTGGAACTGCTTGTGAATGCTTCAGCACTGGAAGTTTTTAAGAAAAGATTGGACAACCATTTGTCTGAAGTGGTATAGGGTTTCCTGCCTAAGCAGTGGGTTGGATTAGAAGACCTCTAAGGTGCCTTCCAAATCTGTTATTCTTAATCCTTTTACTCTTCTTCCATATTATTTGTTTTGCAATTCAATCCTGTGTCATTCTCTGTGGATGATCAAATAATCTCAGGGTGCTTGTAGTCATTCACTCCACTTTCCCTGTCAAACTTAATTGTCTCTCTTGGACTTATTAATTTTCAGGCTGATATTCCTTATTACATCATAACATATTTCTCAGATTTGCTGCACATCCTATGGACCCTCAGTCCAAAACATGTGGTCTTTTCAGAACACACACATTCATGATCCCAACAGCACACCTTGAATGTTACCACAAAAAAATAACCCGTATACTATTATCGATGCATTTATTGAACAACAAATTGTTAAACTGTCTTGTTTTAGTAGCCTTGGTGGCCCAGTGGTTAAAATGCAGTATTGCAGGCTGACTCTGCCAACTGCCAGGAGTTTGATCCTGACTGGCTCCGGTTGACTCAGCCTTCCATCCTTCCAAAGTCAGTAAAATGAGGACCTTGATTGTTGGGGACAATATGCTGACTCTGTAAACTGCTTAGAGAGGGCTGTAAAGCACTATGGATATGTAAATTTAAGGGCTATTGCTATAATGCTATTATTGAATGTTGATTTTTTTAAAAAATACCTTTTTTAAAATTGAAGAAATAAAATAGAGACAAAATACATTCATGTTATAAAACTAAACCCAAAATGGTGTGGGGAAAAATGAAGCTTATATTTTGAGAGTACAGAATTGTTTGCTAATGCACCTATAAATGAGGAGAACAGAAAAAAACATATCATCAACATTTAATATGTTTGTCCAAAATGAGATTTGAAGCGGAGAGGCAATCTATCAAGGAAAACCTGTTCAGTGTCAAACCATTTGCTAACCATTCCATTAATTCTCAGATATCCTACAAATATACATATTACATTTGTTATTTTTTTAAAAGATTAATATTATCAGGTCTTGATCTTGACTGATTGATCATGCATGATTCCACAATCCCTGCTGGGAGAAATATGTAATAGTGAGGGGGTAAAGGAGGAGATGGTCATATTTCATTCAATTTCCAGTCCGTCTTCCTCCCTGTTGGAAACTTCAACATGGCTGATGTTCACAGTAGAAAACCAATAAGCTTCAATATATTTGGTGTTCCTCTATTGAATTTTTTTATTCCTTTTCAATCTCCCATTAATCTCCTGCTGTCAAGATTCTCATTCATTTCTTTTGTCTATATCCTGAACCTTCATGCATAGATTTCTTTACCTTGTTAACACAAATTATAATGTCTCCCTCCCTCCCTCCCTCCCTCTCTCTTTCTCCCCCCCTCTCTCCCTCTCTCATGTGCTTAAGCATGTGTTTTGTGTGTGTTTTTAAAACAGGAAGAGAGGAGAGGTGTGTGTGTGTGTGTGTGTGTGTGTGTGTGAGAGAGAGAGAGAGAGAGAGAGAGAGAGAGAGGAGGAGGAGGAGGAGGAGGAGGAGGAGGAGGAGGAGGAGGAGGAGGAGGAAAGAATCAACTCTCTATCCAGGTTCTTGACAGGAAGAGAGGAAGGATCAGGATCTTTAGATGAATTGTATCAAGACTTTAATTTCTCCCTTGCATTTCAGCTTTATTACAGTTTTAATCTTTCATAATAAAACTCCTCTATACCCTGGTGACAATAAAATTAATGTGTGCAAACTTTCCCTTACAATTTATACAGGTTCTCATATTCCATCTTGGCCATTGTACCTATAGTGCATCTGTCACT
The DNA here is from genome assembly GCF_049901735.1 of Notechis scutatus. Lineage (NCBI taxonomy): Eukaryota > Metazoa > Chordata > Lepidosauria > Squamata > Elapidae > Notechis > Notechis scutatus. The sequence goes on along the minus strand of NC_142011.1, from coordinate 14,099,578 downwards.
GTGTGCTACAAAACAGATGATTTTTGAAATGTATGTTGATTAGTGAAACACTGGTTGATTTCCATCCCTCCTCCTCCTCCTCCTCCTCCTCCTCCTCCTCCTCCTCCTCCTCCTCCTCCTCCTCCTCCTCCTCCTCCTCCTCCACCTCCTCCACAACTTTTGTGTCAAGGGAGATACAAAGTTTTGGTTCTACCTCATGCTCTTTCACCTTCTATTTTTTATGTATATTATTCGTACGTCCTTATCATTTCTCCCCCTCTTCAACTGTGTCTGATTTTTGGGAACTGCCAGGAGAAGTCCCTGCGATTTTCTTGGCAAGGTTTTCCAGAGGTGGTTTGCCATTGTCTCCTTCCTAAGGTTGAGAGAAAGTGACTGGCCCAAGCTCACCCAATTGGCTTCATGCCCATAGTGTGTGTCATGGTTGCCATTCTGTTAAGTCACGCATCGCAAGCTGACACCCTGATATCACTAATGAGGGGAGGGAACAGTAGAGGTAGGGATGCAATGAGGGAACTCAGAAGAATCGAAACCAAGCAGTACCAACCTGTAAGAAGCACCACCCCGTCTCAAGGTCACACCAAAAGAATTAGGAGCTGGAGAGCATGCAAAGATAGGGACTGTTTCCCAAACAATTTGTTACCACCTGATTGGACATTGACTGATAACCAGGGGGCTGGCCAGGAACAAGGGAAAGTTAATTGTATCTTTTGCACATGAAAATCTCAGATCCAGCATTGCCTCTTCTTTAACCACTTCAGCTTTAGAAAAATATACTTTTGGCAAATCATGGACCAGAAGTCTTTCTTTCTTTTCTAACTGAGCAAGATGGTTGACATTAACCTGGATCTGATATTTTAGAACTCATAGTCTCCCAGTTTCTAGCTCAATGCCTTATCCACTAAACTAAAAGAAATCCAGCATTAAACTGGATTTCTTTGGATCATTAATTTTGGACAAATTAAAATAGGACATATAGATCTGTTTGTCTCCTTTAGCAAATCATCATATCTTGTTAATGCTCTTGAGGAAAGCTTGGAAATCTATAAAACAGCTGAATATCTCATTGTTATTTATTGAAATATTTTAAGTAGAATCCAATAAAGTTCTATAACCGTTTAAAATTTAACTTTATCATCTCCAGCCACTCTATAATAGGGATTTAATCTACCACTCTGGATTTCAACACAATCCATGTTTGGAAGAGAAGGAGTTAGTTCTTTGGATTATTTCAAGCCAAGAAACCCAAAATGGGTAGGGAGATCTGAAATTTTGAGAACATGTTATGGATGCTTTCAGAAAGTGGCAGATATAACCACTCATAAAAGACTGTTTATCAAAGGACAAGATGATAAAGTTGTTTCTCATTGATTATTTGTAATATCCTGAGTATTTTTAATATCTTGAGGAGCCCTGGTTGCACAGTGGTTAGAATGAAGTATTTCTGGCTAACTCTGCCCACAGCCAGCAGTTCGATCCTGACCGGCTCGAGGTTGATTCAGCCTTCCATCCTTCCAAAGTCAGTAACATGAGGTTCCACATTGTTGGAGGCAATATGTTCACTCTATTTAGAGAGCACTGTAAAACATTGTGGGGCAGTATATAAGTCTAAGTGCTATTGCTATTTCCATTACCCCTATATGCTTCAACATTTTTATGGGGTGGTGATCCTTCTTTCAAGTCAAATACTGCAATCCAGTTACCCTAAATTTCCTCAATTGGAGAACAGATTACTGTTCTGTACAAATTTGTAAATTGCAAAGAGATAATCACCCGTTTCACTCTGGGTTCAAATAAACTACTGCACAAACCAGCAACCTCTATAACTAGATTATTGAGACGTGTAGAAGACACACTGGAGATGCAGTGAATTGCAAAGAAGGAAAAGCAAGAGGCATAAGAACAGATTCCAGCCATTCCCAGATCCTGCACAAAATTAATAAGTGTATGTAGAGTGAATTAAAAGTGTGGCCTTAATTACTTAACATCTAAGCCTTGCTTTCTCCTGCTGTAATTCTATTCACTAAGCACTATGACTTTTGATTGGCATGCAAATGACTTTTCAAAGAAAAGTGTAATTACTCACTAGTCTCTGAAGATTTTGTAACTTTTTTGTGTTTGTAATATACTTCTCAAAATACAAAACAATGCCTATTGCGTGTTTATTGGTATGATTTGTGATCAATTTGCTATTTGCTGATCTGGCCTTTTTTTCCTGTCCCCCCACCCTTTATGGATAAGTCACTAGTTTAACTCTTTTATCCAATTTATTTTTTAGAAAGAGCCGGCATGATCATACTCCACTCAGTATCAAGGAAGCAGCTGTAGAGGTGGTCAACAGTGTTAAGTATCTGAAGGTGCAGATAACTAACAATCTGAATTGGTCTTTCCACAAGATATCCTTAGTGAAGCAAGCAAATCAGTGTCAGTATTTCCTGTGTCGGATGAGGAGAGCACATCTTTCTCCTTCTGTCCTGGCCACTTTTTATAGAAGCATAATTGAGAGCGTTTCAACAAACTGCATCACTGTTTGGTTTGGTGGCAGCAGTGCCTCAGATAGAAAGTCCCTACAGAGAGTGGTGAGGACAGCCAAGATTACAGGAAGCTTGTTTCCTGTTATTCAGGATACTGCTTATAAGTGCTATGGGCTTAAAGCTCAAAGCATTGTTAGAGACCCTACATACCCCACTTTATGGTCTGTTTCTGTTGCTCCTCTCTGGGAGGGGGTTTTGAAGTATTTCTAACAGGACTACCAGATACTATAACAGCTTTGTTCCCTATCTGGTAAACTCTCAAGATTCATTTTTTTTTCGCCATGTACATGTGTATATCCAAACTAGATTATGTTGTTTCTCTGTGTCATATAAGTGGGAAAATGCATATTTATTTATTTATTTAGTTATGTTTATGTAGTGTATATTGGAGGTGGAAACCCTTTGAGAGCTGTATGCAATGAAATTTCATTTTAATGTATGCAAATTAGCATACAGTCAGTGACAATAAAGTTATTCTAAGTCCACTGAGATGTAGGTATAGATTAAATTATTCCACTTTGAAGGTGAGCTTTCCTTCTTTTAGCTTTACCTGAAGTTACCTTGGTAGCAATACAGAAAGCTAGCTACTGCTTTCTTTTAAGATGTGATGATGTTACTTAGTTTGAGTAATCAAACATCTGCAAGAAAAACAACCAAACCCAGAGAGCACCAAGGATCCCTCAGGCCTGGAATTTCCTGGAAGAGTCTTGTCCAAGAAGTAACTAGGCTCAAGTCTGCTTAGCTTCTGAGCCCAGAGTTGGTCAGGCAAGATTGTAGTTCTAAACGAGAAACAAATTAATGGACAAAAAAGTAAGGACCCAGCTCTGCAAACTGAGCACAGGAAGAGATGCTTTGACATAGTTTCAAAGAGTATCGTTTAGCTTTGGATATTTGCTTTTATAGCACAACTCCCTGGATCAAATAGAGAAAATCTGAAGTGGCCAATTCAATTTTGCTTTTAACCTCTGAAGTAGAAAGTAATTAGAAATTTTCCCCAGAATTACCTGACTATTACCCCATTTCAGTGTATTAGATTCTCAAGCGCCCTTGAGCGCCTGTCATATAGATATAGTGGTTTGTCAATTTGAACTCAAGTTGGAGTCTCTTAATTAGGGATGTGCCGAAGTAGCTGAATGTAATGTGGAAAAGCTGGCAGGCAGTTCCCTCACTGACCCTATTCCTACTTAATGACAGCTGGGCTGATTAATGTCTACAGAAACCATACATCCATTTTTTTTCCTCCTGCAAAACATCCATAAATGTTTCAGTGGCGATGATATCATTGACTTATATTTTGCCCGTGGTTTTCCTCATTCTTTTGGGAGATCTTTGACAAACATTTCTGTGATGGAACATCCTCTGTGCACTTTAATTGTTTAACAGTGTGTTGCTTGGCCCTTTAATTATTGAGACCCTGAAATTTGGCTTTGATAGTTCCCTGGATTGTTGGTGGCAAAAGAGGATTTGCGTGTGGTCTGAACTAGTGTCAATCTTTGGCATATTTACAGGCCAGTTTTGTTGTGGAAAGGGAAGGTTTTTAAGATGTAAAGTACAAGTAAAGTCACTTAATGGGACAAGCTGAAGATGGGAAAGAGATTTCAGAAGAGACAAGCTGTCTGAATTTCTCAGCATAAGCTTTTTAACATAACATAACATAACATAACATAACATAACATAACATAACATAACATAACATAACATAACATAACATAACATAACATAACATAACATGACAACATAACATAACACAACACAACACAACATAACAAACATAACATAACATTAGAAGAGCCTCTGTGGCACAGTGGTTAGAGTGCAGTACTGCAAGCTACTTTTGCAGCCAGCTGCCTACAGTTTGGCAGTTCAAATCCCACCAGGCTCAAGGTTGACTCAGCCTTCCCTCCTTCCGAGGTGGGTAAAATGAGGACCCAGATTGTTGGGGGCAATATGCTGACTCTGTAAACTGCTTAGAAAGGTCTGTAAAACACTATAAAGTAGTATATAAGTCTAAGTGCTAGTGCTATTACGATAACATAACATAACACAACACAACATAATATAACATAACATACAGAACAGAACAACAGAATAGAACAATGTGTAACATAACATAACATAACATAACATAACATGCTTTTTAAGAGAATATAATCAATAGATTTTGAGGCTTTTGAGAAGCCTATAGTTCTTGAAAAGATAGAATAACAGAGTTGGAAGGGACTTTGGAGGTCTTCTAGTCCAACACCCTGCTCAAACAGGAAACCCTATACCCTTTCAGACAAATGGTTGATAATCACTTCTTTAAAACCTCCAGGAACAGAAGAGGGAAACTTACCAAATTAAGAGACTATCATGTTTACTGATCAGATCGTGGAATCCGTAGAGGAGGTGATGTTGCTATCTTCTATAAAAAGTCCCTACATCTAAAAAACATCCAAGTTACCCAGGAGCTTGCTCTTCCTGACACCATAATCTGTGAACTGTCCTTAAATATCACATTTCGGTTCTTACTATGTTACAGAGCCCCTGATTATGACATCGAACATGCAAACAAGCTAAATACACTACTAACATGGGCAGCATCCTACCCACACACTTTTATCTTTCTTGGTGACTTCAATCTACTTCATATTAACTGGACCCTTAACGAATGTACAACTGAACCCACACATGCAACCTTCTACAATGCAGTAACAAATCTGAACAACTAGTAACCAACAACACTAGACTTAACAACTGCCTTGATCTCATATTCTGCAATAGTTTGAATTCAATTTATGGAATACAAATTAAAGAACCCTTTTCCAACAGTGACCACAACATGATTAACTTTTGTCTCAACATATGTCCACACAAAAATCATCACAATGATGGAATCTCCAATTATAACTTCAAAAAAGGCAACTATGGTCTTATAAACAATGACCTCTCATCCCTTGATTGGCAATTTCTATTCTCTGGATGCAATACTGTAGAAGACCATTACAACATATTTTTACTTGAAGTCAAAAGAGTCATCAAACTATATGTACCATTAACAACTCCCCAAACCAGAAAAAACAAATTACCCAAAACAATATGGAAGCTTCAATCCAAAAAGAAATCACTTTGGCGGAAAAACAAATCTGGTCACGTTGCCAACTTCAAAAGCCGATACAAAAATTTATGCCACCAGATAAAAACTGAATGCACCAATTATCACATTAAACAAGAAGAAAACCTATGCACCAATTCCACCTGCGCTTTCTACAATTTTATAAACAACAAACTAAAAGACTCAATGTCCATCCCACCCCTGAAAGGACCTAATGGTAAAGACTGCAATGACGATACTATTAAAGCCAACCCCTTTAACACATTCTATGGCTCAGTATTTGTAAACAGCAATGGATCATGCCCAGTATTTCCTAGTTGAACCACAGACAACTACAATGATCAATTTTACAGAAGACATTGTTGAAAAAGCACTGTGCAATCTAAAACTATCTCTATCTATTGGACCGGATAGAATGTGTGCCTACTTCTTTAAAAAGCTACCCACTGCCATAGCTGAACCTCTAAGCATAATCTTTGAAAAACTTTCAGGACCAGCTCTTTGCCAAAACTATGGTCACAAGCCACAGTCATCCCCATCTTCAAAAAGGGAGACTCCAGCCTAGTTGAAAATTACAGACCAATCTCTTTATGCTGCGTCACCTGTAAAGTCATGGAATCAATTATTAACCAATCCATCATCCTCCACTTAAAAACAACCTACTCTCTAATAAACAATTTGGTTTTAGGAAAAAACTATCATGTAATCTGCAACTCTTACACTGCAAAAACATATGGACTACACAACTCAATCAGGGCAAAGCAATAGACGCAATCTACATAGACTTCTGTAAAGCCTTTGATTCAGTGGTACATGACAAACTACTCCTAAAACTAAAATCTTAGGGTATCTCTGGACACCTGCATAACTGGATAGAAGCATTCCTGTCAAACAGGAATGCTGTACCTGTCAACAGTGGTGTCCCCCAAGGCAGTGTTCTAGGACCAACTCTTTTCATACTCTACATAAATGACCTCTGCGTTCTCTTTGCTGATGATGTAAAGCTATTCAACACCACAGACAATACTGCTACCCTTCAAAAAGACCTTGACTATGTATCAGAATGGTCAAACAAATGGCAACTTCAAATCTCAACAAATAAATGCTCTGTCCTACATATTGGCAAAAAAAATCAGAAAATAAAATAAAGGCTGAATAGTCAAGACCTTGTTGATGATCCAAACTCTGTCAAGGATCTTGGAGTACTCATCTCAAATGACCTAAGTGCTAGAGTCCACTGTAACTACATAGCCAAAAAGGTGTTAAGAGTTGTTAACCTAATCCTACATAGCTTTTTCTCTGGTAATATTACAATAATAACTAGAGCATACAAAACATTTGCTAGACCAATACTCGAATACTCAGTCTGGAACCCACATTACATATCTGATATTAACACAGTTGAGAAAGTCCAGAAATATTTCACAAGAAGAGTTCTCCACTCCTCTACTCGTTGCAGAATTCCTTATGCCACCAGACTCGAAATTCTAGACCTAGAAAACTAGAACTATGCCGCCTTCAGTCCGATCTAAGTATAGTATATAAAATCATACATTGCAATGTCCTACCTGTCAATGAATACTTTAGCTTCAACCATAACAACACTAGAGCAAACAGTAGATACAAACTCAAGGTTAATCGCACCAAACTTGATTGCAGGAAATATGACTTCAGCAACAGAGTGGTCAATGTCTGGAATACTCTACCTGACTCTGTGGTTTTTCCCCAAACCCCAAAAACTTGAACCTTAGACTGTCTACCATTGACCTCACCCCTTTCCTAAGAGGTCTGTAGGGGGCGTGCATAAGCGCACCAACGTGCCTATGGTCCCTGTCCTATTGTTTCTTTTATATTTTTTTAATTTTTGTTATATGTATCCATGTATTCATAACTATGTTTTTATTTATGCCTATTATCTTGTAAGCAATTGACAAATAAAAATAAATGAATGAATAAATAAATAAACCTTTGTGTCCTGTTTTTGAAGTGCAGCTGCTTTGCGTGGCAAGCAGATTGTCGCACGGCAGCTGCTGAAGTGACAGGGAGATTGCAGACTTGCAGGAGGTGAGTCAGAAAGCCTCTGTGCCTGCGCAAAGCATGCATTTGGGGTGCGTGCACGTGCAAAGTGTGCGCATGCATGCAAAGCACGCCCACCAAGCCACGCCCACTGAACTGGTGGTAAAAATATTTGAAATGCATCACTGCGAAGAGTCATTAGTGAATAGTTATAATCATGACAATTATTCTTTAGATGGATGTAAAAATAAGAAATTCTTCTTCTTTATATCTGTCTACCAAACCTTGCTGGCAAGAGCACTCAGAGAAAAACTGAAGCTGCAGATAAGTGCACGTGGGAGTAGAAATAGGCCTCAAAGCATCATGGTGCAGAGCACCTGGATTATCTTGTTGAAAAATGTCTATTTCAGATGGCAAGTATAAATACTCTATTCCATGGTGGGGGGGGGAGTCTTTTGCCTTGAACACACAAAACAGAGGGATCATCTCTAGCTTTCCCGATGACAGTTTTGCAATTACTAAAGAGCAGCTTTGAAACATTAGGGGAAGGAGGGTGGGACTTTTGTCAAAGATCGAACTGTCTTTCTAAATGAGCCCTGTGTCATTTAGATAGACTAGCCTGGCAAGGGCCTGGTTCCCGCTGTTCTCACGTTTAATCAGCAAGCAAAGAGCCTGTGGCTTTTAAGAGCAGAAGATGGCAGGGAGTCAATATCTTTCACAGAAAAGATTTTAACCTTTATAACTCTGCATGGCTTAGCTCTGAGACAGTGGTGGGATTCAATTTTTTTTTACTACCAGTTCAGTGGGCATGGTGTGGCTTGGTGGATGTGGCTTGGTGGGCATGGCAGAGGAAGGATATTGTAAAATCCCCATTCCCTCTCCACCCCACTAACCTGCTTTCCAGCTCTGTTCTCCTTTGCAGGGTAACAAAAGAAGACCCAGCCAATCAGCTGGGACTCAGGAGGCAGAGAATAGATGGGGGCGGGGCCAGTCAGAGGTGATAATTGCCGGTTCTCCTAACTACTCTAAATTTCTGCTACCGGTTCTCCAGAACTGATCAGAACCTGTTGAATACCACCTCTGCTCTGAGATATATATTGTCAGAGTTCCAAGTAATGCGTCCATAGCTAACAGAACTCCGAGGCAGGTAGATTTCTCAAAGAATAGTTTTATTTGTCATATCATATTGGCACTGGCTGGTGAAAACCAACTCTGAATGTTCCTCCGGTTTTCACCTTATTAAAAGTAAAAGCTTTCTCCTTTCCCCAAACAACCAGTTACATGGTCCAATCAAGGTATCATCTGGTTGCCTAGTAACTTTACTCCTCCTCTCTCTGGCCACCTGTGGGAATGTCCTTGGTTTCCAGGACAAAGTATTTTGTTTTGGCTACCTACAAACCCCAACTATCTCTATTCCCCCCTCCCTATCCCCCAGTTCCAATGTGGTAACACTGAAGCGTCAAAATGGCCTCGGTCATGTCAGCTTCAGGGTTGACATATCCAGGACCATCTTCTCCAGTCACTTAAGTGGATGTTCTAGGACATCCATTTAGCAGAGTTGTCCAACCTTTAAGACAACTTTACGATTTGTGGACTTCAACTCCCAAATATTCCCCATGCTGGCTGGGGAATTCTGGGAGTTGAAGTCCATAGGTCTTAAAGTTGCCAAGGTTGGATATTCCTGGGATAAAGACTGGCAGGTAGTGCTTCTCTGTTGTTACACATGCTTTGGGGTATAATTTTCCTCCTAAGATAGAGTTATTTCTTCCACTATATTAACATTTTGCTCAAAAGACAGTAATTTAAAAATACATTGGAATAGTAATGATTGCAACAAACTTCTTTATTGACTTCATTTCTTTAATTTTTAAAGTTGTTCATACATTTTGTTCTAGGTGTCTTTTTAAAGTTCTATATTTAGTAATAATATAGTATTTACTAGCATAAATGTTATGTATATGGCACTTGTCAGCTATAGTTATCACATAGATAGATTTCCAGCCTCCAAATTTGGTAATAAATTCAAGAGTTAGTATAGTGACGAAGAATTCATGAAATAAAACTTTTCCATGAAAGACAATCTCAATACCAAGATTCTGGAGACATTCTATAGCTGGCACAAACAATATTTTTCAAGAGAGACCTTCTCTGCTCTTTCCCTCCTTTTCTTCAATGCCTGATGGAGGCACGGCAAACACAGGATTGTATCACTGTTTTTACACACTTGCTTTGAAAAGCAAGACAAAACGAAACAGGAAAGGAAAGTGAATTGAACCACCTGATCCAGAAGGTGAAGCTTTCAAGTCAATCTCACCTTTAGTGACTGAGAGACATATCTGTAGCAGTGGAAAAATTACACATAAAGCACTTTTATATTTAGCAGAAGTCCCCCAATTCTCCAAAGCTTTGCTTAATACAATATTGTGCAAAACCACAAAGTTACTGAACCAAGGAACTAGCCATGTTCCAGTAAGCAAGGGTGGATATGGAAAATAACATGGTGTAAGATAAAATGAATAATTAAATGTACTTCTCCTTTTTTGGTATAGTTTAATAAGAGAAACGCCCCGGGCTAAGCTGAGGTCACAAAATGTGTAAAAGTGATGCCTCAGGAAGAGCCAGGGGTTCAGAATTTGCCATTCTAATGCTCTGAACCTTGTGCACAAAAAAAACCTGTATTCTCCAACCTTTCGTGGTCTTGTGTCCTGATTTGGAAACAGGATCTGCTGCAACATATCCATGCCATTTCCTTGGCAACAGTTTCGATGTAGTTTGCCATGGCTGTCTCCTGGGATATTTTCCCAACTAGCCAGTCTAGTTTATAGCCTGATTGTATTCCCTGATAGTCTCTCCTGTGAATATTATCCAGCTTTGAGTCTGCATAGCTTTATGGTATTTAGTCTAGATCAGGGGTGGGGAACGAGGGCCTTTTTATGACTTGTGGACTTCAATTTCCAGAATTCCTGAGCCAGCCATGGTTGCTCTGGATTTCTGGTAGTTGAAATCCACAAGTCATAAAAGGGGCCATCTCTGGTCCAGATCATCAATAGCTTATTGCAGGGGTCCCCAACAGGGGTGGTGTTCAGCAGGTTCTGACCAGTTCTGGAGAATTGGTAGCAGACTTTTTGAGTAGTTCAGAGAACCGGTAGCGGAAATTTTGAGTACTTCGGAATTCCACTTCTGACTGGCCCCACCGCCATCTATTCTCTGCCTCCCGAGTTCCAGCTGATCGGCTGGGTCTTCTTTTGTTACCCTGCATAGGAGAATGGAGCTGGAAAGCAGATTAGTGGGGTGGGGAGAGAATGGGAATGTTACAGTATCCTTCCCCTGGAGTGGGGTGGGAATGGAGATTTTGCAATATCCTTCCCCTGTCACACCCACCAAGCCACGTTACACCCACCAAGCCATGCCCACAGAACTGGTAGTAAAAAATTTTGAATGCTACCACTGGTCCCCAAACTTGACAACTTTAAGACTTGTGAACTTCAACTCCCAGAATTTGTTCACAAGTCTTAAAGTTGCCAAATTTGGAGACCTCTGGCTTAATGTAACTATTTTACTTCTTACTTTGACACCAACCTCAACCCCACCTCTAAAGCCATGGAAATGTCATTTATTTATTATTAGATGTATTATTGTGTTCTATCTATTTATAGGGAACAAAGTAAATACATCTAATGATAAATAAATACAAGTTATCTTCATTTTTCTTCAGTCTCCATCTTTCTTGCAAAAGAAGATAACTTTTCAGCTCTTATTGTAAAGGGAGAGAATATCATCTCGATGATCAAGTTCTCTCTGTAAATTTCATTTTGCGATTGGTACAGTAAATTAGAAATTCCTTTACTGCTTTTTTTTGACACACTACCCATGGTTTCATCTTTCCAAATGCTGACTTCTTTATAGAATAAGCACTTGAAAAAGAGTCAGCACTATGGTATATTACTGAGTGTGATGTCAGAGAAATGCATTAATTTAGGAAGTTGGGTCTTTTCAGAAATATGAATCAGTCTAGAGTAATAGCTGTTTTGCAGTTACTCATAAACCAAAGGCTAGAAATAAGTAAAAATGTTTTTTTTTCCATAACACATTTTATTTTCTGTCCCAGAAAGCATATGGGGGGTGTCATTGGGCTTTTTCTCACCACAGTTTTCAAGCTCACTTGATTAAGCCTAAGAAGTGAAGCATAATTTTGTTTCTGTTTTTCATTTTTTTCAATGTTACATTTATTTCATTCTGTTTCATTATGGATGTGATGAGGTTGACTTTTGATCTGGAGGTCTATTGATTTGCAAAGATGGCATACACAATTGTGGATTATTATTATTATTATTATTTTGTGGAAAAGAAAGGATAGACCAGGGTTACAGGGAGTAAGTTGTGTCATCTGACTTTCTCCAGCTCAACTGGAGCACCTTCTCCTTCTGTACTGGGGAAATATCTCTCTTAGGGTCTTCTGTCCAGTTTTCACCCACCCCAAACCCACCCCCAGGAATTTCCCATCTCTCAAATTTTGGGTTGGACTAGCAGCATGCCCTTTAATCACTGAGGAGGTGGATCTTCTCCTGGGACTCAAGTCCCTGATATGTACACTTTGTTGCATCAATGAGTCTGCTTTCTGGAAAATCTTCCCATAGAACTGCTGAATAGCAGCCAGGTCAACCCATCAAGCCTCATGACAGCACAACTATCCTTCAAGACCAGAATTGAGTTTTTTCTTCTTCTTTTCTTTACTCTTTAATGTGCATCTGGAGAAGCATTGCAGGACAATTTGGGCAACCCCAAGCTTTTTCAGCGAAAGGCTTGGATTAAGAGACTGCACGGTCCCAAACTGGATGCAGGAGGAGGGGAAGAAGTTCAGGATAGCCACATTGTAGAATCTCTCAGGCTATAGCTAGTAACTTAGAAGGTTATAGCTTTAATTTGGCAAGATTCCGTCCACTAGGTCTATGCAAATAAAGTATTGAACGCAATTGGATTTCATTGTGCTGCCTGACAAATGGCTAGCTCATGCCAACAAAACAGCAGTCATGCTGCCACAAAATTATATGCCATAATGTATTCATCTTCCAAACATCCCATAACTTTTGCAAAAATTGCTGTGTATATTCTCCAGATACACAGATTTTTGTAGGCAACTTCTCATGACATACATATTTAAATATATAAATGCATAAATTTTGAACCAAGAATTGCAATCTCAAGTTTGGAGGACAATGTCGGGCGAAAGGGAACTATGTTCTGATTCTGTTTTCACTGCAAATGCAAATTAAAATAGTTTTCTTTAAAATGAAAGCAAGGAGGTATTTTTCTTACCTTTGCTTTTTGTACAGAGAAACTCTCCTTATTCTGAGAGTGTTCTATCCAGCAAAAGGCTTAGAATTTTTAATGTAGTTATATTTTGAGCATCTCCTGGATATGGATAGTCAAAAAAGGCATGATAGTAGTTGTAGCACCATGATCAGAGCTGTATCCTTTGTATTCACATGTTATATTGTAGCCACTTGGTGCTCTATATATTAAGATACGTTGAGGATCTACTTCTCATTTTGTTCCTCTCAGATTGGAGAATATGGATAACTAGGGAGGCTTCAGATATATAACTGAAAACAGAGCATGCAATGCTCTGCCATCTTCAGACCATCCCCTGCCATCTTCCACAAGAAAGTAAATTTCTAAACATTAGCAAGAGAAACTTTGAAAAGTAAAGTAGGAAACTAATACTTTCATGACATCATGTCTTACTAGAACGTTCTTCCTTACTGTCTTTAATCTACATTCAGTACTTACTCTTTTGCTCAATCTTCTGTATTTTTCTTTTTTGGTATTTCACTATTTTAAGAGCAAAATGAATAAAAAACAATTTAGAAGTGTCTTTCACAGAAAAAAAGAAATAAAACTCAGAAAACTGTAGGACAGATTTTGGCAATTCATCAGCTAGTTGATTTCCTGTGCATTGACCATGAAGCATTTTGCATGAAAAATCAAGTTTTTTAGAATCTAAATACACAGTAAAGCATTTGTTTCAGGTGTTGTGATAACTCAGGACTCAATTATTGGGTAGAATTTTTGAGACATGTTCAACCATTATATACTGGCATTTTTAATAATTATGTCTTAAAAGTTTATTGTGAAAATTAGCAAGGTCACAATGTCAACAAGGTGAGCATAATTTCGCAAAGCCCATCCCTTTTTTACCTGCGTATGATGCTCATGAGACACACAAAAAGATGATGGAGCTTTGATAATCAGTCACCCCTACCATCTTGATCTTTTAATTCCCTTCCACCAACATTTTTTAATGCTTAAGAGAATATCTGAACAAAAAAGCAGCATTCCCATGGCTTCTTGGAATATAATAAAGATGTAGGTTGGTTGGTTGAAGAAACATTTTGCCATATAACCCATAAAATAGAAGAATGAAATTTTTCTATATCCCTCTTTGAGGACGATGGGTGGGAACCTTTATCTCTAGATCAACACCTCTTGGAGTAGGCAATCAGGGTGATATCTCCTGATGCAAATCTCATTATAAAGGTCATTTTAAGTTTAAAGCACCCATTAGGTGGTAAATGTGGCTTCTCAGCACTGATTCATTAACACCCTGACTCTAGTGCTTTCATATTGTTGGCACTTTTCTATGGTGGTTGAGCAGGAGAAGACATTGCTTTCAGCTTTTACTATTTTTATCTACCTACCAAGAAGCTCTGCAGAAATTGACTAATCCTCAACTTTAATCATTATTTTTCACTTTTTTAAAGGAGTAAAGAATAAAGTACTAGGGAAACAGCAGTTGCAATCTATAATAATATAGTATAGTATAGTATAGTATAGTATAGTATAGTATAGTATAGTATAGTATAGTATAGTATAGTATAGTATAGTACAGTATAGTATTACAATACAATACAATACAATACAATACAATACAATACAATACAGTACAGTACAGTACAGTACAATACAATACAATACAATTATAATACTGTTGCTATGCCATGCCATACAATAATATATAGACCCAGTTTGGGCTAGAGCCTAGAGGTTAAGATACAAGGTTAGAAACTGGAAGACTGTGAGTTTTAGTCCACCTTAGACATAAAAGCCATCTGGGTGACTTCGGGCCAACCACCAGTTGACTGTGCGCTCTATTCCTGCCTTTGACATGCAAGCTGGTTGGGTGATTTTGTGCTAGTCTCTCTCTCTCTCTCTCTCCCTCTCCCCCCTCCCTCCCTCCCTCTATTCACTTGACCTTACAGGGTTGTTGTGAGGAAATAGAAGGAGGAAAGAGAATTAGGTATGTTCACCACCTTGAGTTGTTTGTTAAAAACAGCAAAGTAGGAATACAAATGAATAAATATTCTGGAGATAAGTGACTGGCAATGTTTCTAATAACTCAGGTTTCAATATCAACCACACATTTCTATTCAAGGGCTGAATCTAGAAATATAAAAAGGGCTTGATGTTCTTCAGACAAACTCAATAATTTCTTTCTCTGAATCTTGATGTAGCAGAAGAGAATTAAAAATGACACTTGCTTATTTTTTGTTTTTTTAATTAAAAACTTACTTTGTTGCCAATTAAATCTTTGTGATAGGAATTGTGCTAAACTTTATAGAAACTATGACAAGGGTTTTAAAGTTTGCTTTATGAAAAATAAAATTCTAATTTCGATACAAAATATGCTAACATTTGCAAAGTTAGCAAAAATGGAGAGAGATGGCTTCCATTCTTTAAAAATGGTTTTATGCAAATCATTTCAGCTGTAAATTACTGCAGGCACTTTGTAACAGAAGGAAAAACCATCCACATAATTTTATTTGGCTGAGAATATTACTGAATCAAATGCAAACAATCTCCTAGGAAAAAAAAGGCCAATGAAGCAATAATGATGCTGGGAAGAAATGGAAATTTAATTGAGCAAAGCATTATTTTTTTGCTATCCAAACTTTGACCTCAACTTGAAGGCAATGCAAGTGGAATTTACAGAAGAAACATGGAAAATGTGAAATGTTAGAGTCATAATATCCTTGCATGACTCTCAAACAATCAGACCTCTTGAAAGTGATACAAAAGTTGTTAAAAGAAGATACCATAAAGATATATCAAGTGCTGGGAGTTTTACTTTATGAAAGTCTAATTCACAAATATTGCTTGGGGTACTACTTGTATTTATCTGAAAAATAAGCAAATAATATGTTGAATGATATAGTTGACATAGATACAGTGGTACCTTGGTACCATTGTTAATTAGTTCTGGGAGGCATGATGAATACAAAAAATGATGAATACCAAACACATTTTTTCCATAAGGAATAATAGAGTCACAAGGCAGAATAATAGAGTCACAAGGCAGCTGACACCAACAAGTTGTGCGTTGAGTACCAAACAAATGATGAGTACCAGGACAAAATTTTCATGTCAAAATGCATTGAGTACCAAACTCGATGAGTTTCAGAGCAGTTGAATACCTATTGTAATCTCAATGAATAAGGGAATGCAGTTATTCAGTTATTTTATGCTCTGGTTTTATCCATTAACATAGAAGAAATAGTAATTCTATTCTCACAGGTAGGCATCAAAATTGTATAGAGAAAAAGACTCCAGCACCTCTCCAAAAGTAATCAGCACTCATATCGGCATAAATTAAATTCAAGGTCAACTTCAGACCAGTGGTGACCGGTTTGGCCGAACTGGTAGTAAAAAAAGCCTCCAATGATCTTCTTTTCTCTTCTTTATCCTCTCAACTGATTGGTGCTACAGGCCTCAGCTGGTGTGGGGAAAGCTGCGGTGCGCACGCACATGATCACCGAATCAGTAGTGGAACAGGTAGCATCCCACTGCTGCTTTAGACCAACAATCAAGTAAGCAATATCCCAAACAAGAAACTGCCAAAGAAACCAACAGCAAACAGTCCCAGCAAAGAATCTCTAAGATCACCCACACAGACAGGCAAGACACCAGAATATAAACTGACAGGGAACAGAACTACTTGCTAGCACTGATGATCTTAGTGTTGGTAATGAAATGTCTGCAAGACAACAAGCAAGCTCAGAGAGCACCAAGGACCCTTCATTTCAACCCTGAGCTACAAATATTCTCCTTTGTTGTGTAGTATCTGTTCTCAAAAACTGCAGAAATACTCAGTTTTAACTTTTTGGCCAAAGATTTCAAGGTTAGTGCCAATCAGAATATTCTCTGGAGCTGATTCTGTCTGGAAAAGATGGTACTTACCATAGCAAGGGCTTTAAAGGTCAAAACACACATTTTGAACAAGCTGAATTATTTATTTGTTTTTCACAACCTCCAATAATCAAAGTTCTCAGGTAGCTTATAATAAACCACACTAAAAATACAATTTGAGTTCAAGTATAGATCGGGGTGTCTAACCTTGGCACCTTTAAGACTTGTGCACTTCAATTCCCAGAACTCCCTACGTGGCCATATTGGGTTCTGGGGATTCTGGGAGTTGAAATGCACAAGTTTTAAAGGTGCCAAGGTTGGACATCCCCGATAAAGACAATCAAAACAGAAACAAATCCAAAAGGAAGACATCCTACCAAGTAGATTAAGCCAAATTAAAAACAATACTACTTGATTGTATGAATGCTGTACCATGCTAAGCTGTGTAATTTCTAGGCATGAATAATATATCACTTTGAACCTGCAAATATTTGTGTTTTAATAAAACAAATGACATTTGTGGTCTTAGGGATTGATTGAAAGATGAAATATTGCAAATTCAAAACCTTAGGAAATCTATATTTCCAGGGAAGTTTGATGATGTTCTTCAAAATTTGAAGATTGCAACAAGCACAGAGTTCTATTGATGTACCTTTTAAAAGAGGGAAATGAACACCTCTCTCTCTTTCTCTTCTGTCCTCCCTCCCTCCCTCCCTCCCTGTGTTTGTATGTGTGTGTGTGTGTGTGTGTGTGTGTGTGCTATATGATTGCTAAATAAAGCTCTAATTGTGGAGTCCTTGATGCTTTCCAAGCTTGGTTGCTTTCTTGCCAATGTTTCATTACTCAACTAAGTAACACCATCAGTACAACAAGAGAGCAGATTTTGATCTCTTTATGCACCAGAAGCTTGCCCTATTAGCAGTGGTGTGACCCTCACAGTTTTAGCCATAAGCTACTAAAGCTTTAGTAGCTACTATTTCTAAAGCTTCTAAAGATAACTTCTAAAGTTATCTTCTACATAAGCTACTTCTAAAGCTTTAATTATTTTTTAAAAAAATAATTAAAAAGTCTAAGTTTGTCCATAAGTCGTATGCCAATGGCTTATTCTTAATTTTACAAAGAGGATTTTTGAATATATTCAATTCAACCTTTATTCAATTCAACCTTTATTGTCAATGCACAACATGTGTTCAGTGAGATTGGCTGAGCCTCCCTTAGTGCACCCTCCCAAGATAAATACTTATCAATGATTCACAGTGAAAGAAAGAAAATCCCTAACCCAATAAATCATATTAACCACACACAATCCTCTATACATATAGGTGCATAACATTACATTATAATACAGTATATTGCATATATATAATATATAACATTAGATAACAAAAAAGCACAACATGTAGCATTGGACAGAAAGAAGCAGTTGTGCTAATCCATCACGGTCTTCTCACAAGCAAGCCATGTCAGTCTAATATTAGCTCTTTTTTGTTGTTGTAGTTACTTCCTTGATAAAGTGAGAAAATGTCTTTACTATAGCCAAGCGTGAAAGTTTGTTCTTACACAGCCAAAATAAACAACTTGGATTAGTTTGTTACCATAACAAGAATGAGATGAATACCGTATCTTGCATCCAAAATAGATCCATTTCTAGCCCTTTATGTAGAACAGGTAGAACAAAAGGAAGACTATTATAAATGGAACTCATATTTCATACCCAACAATTGCTAGAATTTATTTGTATGGCTTTATAGTTTGTAAGAGGGACATGGTGGCTCAGTGGCTAAGATGCTGAGCTTGTCGATCAGAAAGGTTGGCAGTCTGGCAGTTTGAATCCCGTAACAGGGTGAGCTTCCGTTACTTGTCCCAGCTTCTGCCAACCTAGCAGTTCGAAAGCATGTAAAAATGTAAGTAGAAAAATAAGGACCACTTTGGTGGGAAGGTAACAGTGTTCTGAGTGCCTTCGGCAATTAGTCATGCCAGAGACATGACCATGGAGATGTCTTTGGACAGCGCTGGCTCTTCGGCTTTGAAATGGAGATGAGCATTGCCCCCTAAAGATAGAAACAACTAGCACATATGTGTGAAGGGAACCTTTACCTTTACCTATAGTTTGTGAAATATATGGATTTGAGCAGGGCTGTCAAACTCACGGTCTGCAGGCGGATGCATCATGCACTGGCCATGCCCACACCTGGTATAGCGAAGGGGGGGAAAGTCACAAAACGTCATGTGACACCGCCGTGATGATGCAAGTATAAAATCCCTGTATTTGAGCCTTTGTTTCTTTGGACATGTTCTCCTGCAAATTTTGCCTTGTCAGATTAATGGGGTGTGTCAGAAATCATTCAGTAAAGTCTCTCATTATGTCTTTATTAATAAAATGTAAAATTGGGGCTAGATGATGCTTCTGTCAGATGGAGGAATAATTGGTTCAATGACCACATCTAGGGAATACTTATAAATGGTTCTGCAAGAGCTTGGAAAGTCCTGCTGAATGCAGTGCCTCAGGGCTCTGTCTTCACTTTATGCTATTCAACAATTTTATTAATGACCTGGATGAAAGCTTGAAGTGATGATAATTAACTCTGTGGACAACACAAAACTAGAAGGCTGTCTAACACTCGAAAAGAAAAAGAAGAACTAGGTAGGACAGAACAGTGGATCAAAAGGAGAAGCAATTGGGAGAAAATGTGAAGTCCTCCACTGGAGGAGGAAAAATGAAAAAGAGCAGATATAGGATAGGGAGACATGGCTCAGCAGTACAGATAGTCCTTAGCTTATGACCACAATTGTAACCAGCATTTCTGTTGCTTAGCAAAATGGTTGTTAAATGAGGGGCACCTGATATTATCACTTTTTTCCATTGTTGTTAAGCAAGTCAGTGTGGTTGTTAAGTAAATCATGTAGTTATTAAGTAAGTCTGGCTTCCGCCATTGTCTTTGCTTGTTGGAAGCAACTGCAAAGATCACAAATGAGGATCATATGACCCTGGGACACCATAAATATATAAGTTTCTGGGTGTGCAGCTGATGAGTAGGCTGGCTTGGTTGCTCAACAATGAGACACCGATGAAGCAGACACAGCAGCACCTGAATTTTCTGTGTCGCATGAGAAAAGTTCGTCTTTCTTCTCCTGTCCTTACCACTTTCTATAGAGGGATGATCAAGAGCATCTTGTCATGTTGAATTACTGGTTTGGAAGCAAAGGTGGAATTCAGCAGGTTCTGACCAGTTCTGGAAATTTTGAGTAGTTCAGAGAACCAGCAAATATCACCCCTGACTGAATATTTTACAGTATCCTTCCCCTGCCACGCCCACCAAGCCACGCCCACAGAACCGGTAGTAAAAAAAATTTGAATCCCACCACTGTTTGGAAGCATTACTGCTTCAGACAGTGAAGACAATGCAGAGTGATGAGGTTAGCAGAAAAGATAATTGGTAGTTCACTTCCTTTTATCCAGGACATGACACATAAGTGATGCTTGACCAGGGTCTGCAGTATTGTCTGGGATGCTACCCTCACCCAAGACCCAACTCAGGAAAAAGCCGTTAAGCCATAATAGGAATTGCCCAACTCCTTTTCAGAACACAAGCCTCTTCATTGCATCATCTCAGCAGTTCAAACTTCAACCAAACCTGGAAGCTCAGACAACCTATAGAGTCAGCTATGACCCCTACAACAGCCAATAGAATACATGTTCTTGCACAGGAACAGGAAGTTCAAGTGCAAAGCCCAAGAGAAGGTATAACTCTCAACTCCATGTGGTCAGCTGCCCAGAACCACACATGCTTGTTGGTTCTGCTTCATTAATAAATGGACCCTCTTTCCAATCAGTCTCCAGCCTCCATTTTGTCTCCAGTGCCTTTCTCCCAGCTTGGAACTGAACCAGATGGATATTTCTTCCAACATTACACAATACACATGGCTTTTGGATGCAGTTTTTGTTCATTTCCCATGGTTGTCTCCAAGTACAGACTCATTCAGTCCATTTATTCAGAATATTGAGGATCACAGAATAAAGTTAAGCATGATAGACATGATGCTATGAAATGGCTATACAGTGTGAAGAGGCTTCATTTATATATATGGGTGTAATAGGAATTTTCCATTTTGTTAAGATTCGATAGTATATTCTGCAAGCTAGTATATTAGTAGCATAGTAGTATTAGATAATGTATTCTACAAAATTGTCTGCAAGCAAACAACCAAGCTCAGAGAGCACCAAGGAGCCACAGTTCAATCCTGAGCTACAAATATTCTCTTCTTTCCAAAATATACTCTGCTTTTTAGCCCAACCTGAATGATCATTCCAGTGTCCAAAAACAAAGGAGCAAACAGATCCTGATTACCTTTATGTATTTAACACCTTTCTTTTTTCCCCAAAGTTTTTTTATTTTTATTTTTTACACCTCTCTTCACGTGAGCAATGTGATTCCAGATTACAATAGCCATAGTTACATGTTCAACTTTCTTAATTAATATCACTTCAAATTATTATCCATTCAACTAATCTTTAGATAAATTTCCATTTTATATTTCAATTCATTAATTCAATATCAAAATCATTCCATCCTCACATATATTTTCAATTCTTTATCCCCTATTATTTCCATTTTCAGTTTACCACCTATTTTATGTTACCTTATGTATTATTATAATCTATAACTTTCTCAAGACCAATATGTAATTAGACAGTCAATGAAAGAAAAAATGAGTAAAAGTAAAGTAAGATTAATACATTTGGGATCCACATGGTATATCCCCCCATCTACTATATATCTTATATATATTCTAGAGATATTCATATAATCATTTCATATTTTTTCTTTGTTTCCAAAATGTAGCCATATAATTTTAATACATTTTCATTCCCCTGCTTTTGATTATAGTATAATTCATTCATTATAAATATTTTACATTCCCACATAATCCCTTCTAGTTATATTTTCTATTTTCTCATTTCCTTTGTATAATCAATTATATTTTCTATTTCATGTATACCACAAAGAAAGAAAAATAAAAACAGAGTTAATTTCCCCTTTTACTTCTCTATGACCAATTTCAACTATAGCATTTATACAACCCTAATTCACATTTTTTGAACATAATTAATACCAGATTTTCACCCAAGTAATCATACTCTGTTTTCCTAATATCATTTAAATAGTCATTCGCATATTTTAGAATATGTCCACACACACACACACACACACACACACACACACACACACACACAAGAAAGGATTAATAACAATAGAACCCTCTTAATATCACTCACTCCATCTTTATTTTTTCTCATCTATAATTATCTAATAATCTTAAGGTAGTTCCCAGTAAGTTATAAACTTCAAATCTCCCCAGTCTACATTTCTAATAAAAAATACAAATATACATTCCCATGTGGTATCCCCCTTTTATGCCATATCTAACCCTTATCTCTAAATCTCTTGGCCTTGTCATTTCTCTTAGTTTTAGCCGGCTTTCCCTTTACTAAGTTTTCCTGGCCTTTCCTCTTTATCCTTCTTTTTTCCTCTAATATTACATTTATTTCCACCTGCCAGCCCCCCCCATTTTCCTCTCCCCCTTTCCTTTTCTCATTTTTGAAATTTCTTCTTCTTCTTCTTCTTCTTCTTCTTCTTCTTCTTCTTCTTCTTCTTCTTCTTCTTCTTCTTCTTCTTCTTCTTCTTCTTCTTCTTCTTCTTCTTCTTCTTCTTCTTCTTCTTCTTCTTCTTCTTCTTCTTCTGAGCTTTTTTCTCTTTTATTTATTATCTCTATCATCAATGTCTTAGTTTTAGTTCCTTTTGTGTCTTTTGGCATTGTCTCTGAATCGTCATGTTCATCTTGGTTGTTTTCCTCTTCCTTTGGCTCCTCTTCCCTAGAATTCCTTTGTTCTGCTATAAATTGCATTACTTTTTCTGACACTGTGACCAATAAACCCCTTCTTTCTTTTATCATTTCTTTCAGTTTGCAGTTCCAACTTAAATTCTTTGCTTGCTTCTTCCATTGTTTAATCAATTGTGTTATTCTTTATTTTATTAAAGTTAATTGTAATCCTTGCCAAGAGACTCTGTTCATATCTCTTTTCCTTGTTGGTCCTTCTCTTTCCTTTGCTCAGTCAACCCCCAATAGTCCCAAGATATTGCCTTCCTTTGTCTTCTTGCTGCAATCTCCCCCTTTTTCTTTTAAGCTTCTGGGGTTCTTGTTATGTTAAAGTCTTTTATTTCTTTTCTCATTCACACATTTAACAGACCAGTAATTTTCCACAGTCATCCAGGAAAAAATGCCTTGTACCATTAGGTGGTGCTCTATATCACTTCTACTTTTCAAAGTTCTTTTTTTCCTTTTTTTCAATTATATTAATGTTAATTTTCTTTTTAAGTATAATCAATTCCAAGCAAGTTCAGCATTTTATCCAATGCCAGGTTCTGTATATTATTCCCAATTCCATCCTTAATTTCGTTATAGCTCTTTTGTAGTCCTGTTTTTTATTTATCTTATATAGTCCTCTTGTTTTCTATTCGCCACTGTTTTACTCTCAAATGAGGAATCTTTCTACTTTTCGGATTATTAAAACAAACGTTTCAGCTTCTCTTGTCTGGGTACATGCCGCTCACCACTTCACCTCTCCAGCACACACTTAGGTCCTGGTAGTTTCCTGTCTTCAGAGCAGCCATTAAAACTACTACTTCTCCCTGTCTTCCAGGGGAGTATACCAAGCCAGGGAGGGGAGATGCAGCTCCCCTCAACCTGGCTGGCAGTCTCCCCCTCTTCCTCCACCCCTCCGAGATGGGTCTGATGGTTTTGGTCCCATAGCGACCCCTCCAACAGGGTAAACACGGATCTAAGCTGCACACGATCGCAGTCTCCATCCATCCTCAACAGAAGTGCCACCGGAAGTCAACATCTTTCTGACATTGTCCAAGCTTGACACAGTAGATAATATTCTAACAGCTTTGTTCCATATGCCATCCATTTTGTAAATCCACAGGATTCTTTCTTTTTGCCATGTATATGTATACCCTCAAACTAGACTGTGATGTTCCTTTGTATCATGTGTGTATGTGTTTGTGTAGGTATATGTATAATGGTTAGCTTTTGAGAGCTGTATGCAATGACATTTCATTTTAATGTATGCTGATTAGTGAACATTTAAAGTGACAATAAAGTCTGTTCTGTTCTGTTATCTTCCCTTCCCTTCCCTTCCCTTCTCCTCTTCTCTTCTCTTCCCTTCACCTGATATTGGGATGGCAAAGACCAGGAAATATTTTGAGGAGTGGGAGGCAGATCATATCACTAGAGAAAATAAGATACTTCAGCTAATTTTTTTCTCCTGTTTTTTTTTAAAAAAACATTAAACCTGCGTTAAACCTAGGTTTAATTAGAAACTAAGTGAAACTTCTAAGTCAACTCCACTTTTGATGACTTTACAAACAGAAAAGTTTTAGAAGCAAAACAGACTGATCTATTTTCACTAAGTGTTAGCTATGTTCATACAAACTGTAGCTAAGTTAGCAGAACATGTTTGCGATATGTCAGTGAGCATAATTTTGACTGTCTGCAAAGGAACATACTTGCTATTAAGAGAAATAAATTGGAAACATGAGTATTTTGTTCCCCTTACAGATTAGTTACCTTTATTTTTGGCTATCTCAAATGCTAACAACAGAATTGCACTTTTCCATAAAAATACATTCAGTTTTGAATGTTCTACCAAGGGAATATAATTTTTGTGGGCATTGCAGAAGCTGAAATTCAACTCGATGCTTTTGCTTCTCATTAAAAGGAGAAAAAATAAACTCCAGCAGATCATTATATTTTTGTCCTCAGGTGTTTTTCTTTCTCCTTTTGCTATTAACATGCTGCTATTGGCAGAAAATGTTCTTGCATTAATGCACATGCTTGCAAAATGTGCCATTAACAATCATCTGTGACTTCATCCTTCTTCTCAGGATAACGCACTGCACTTTCAATTATCACACTGGATTGTTGTGGTTCACCGGATGGAAATATATATATTAAAATTGACAAAAAGAGAGACAAAGCCATCATTAAGCAATGGGCAAAGGCCAAGGATGATTCTCCTTTTTGGAGATGGAAGTTTTAGTCAGCTTAATTTCTATTCTATCTCCAATAGCCATTGTATAGGGCAATTCTTCAACTGAAAAGATGCAAAAAAGACAGGAATCTCTTTGAAGAATTTCTTTCTTTGAAGAGCTGTCTGACCGAAGTGCAAACTTTCATTTACACTCCTCTGTTTGAAGATGTTAAATGATAGCTAGATAATTTGAATAACTATCAAAAGGCACTCTTTTATTTGAAAGTTGGCTATCCAGTTAAAGTCTACTTTGAAGACCCAAGCCACAAGAAAGGAGAACACGCCCATAACCATCTGGACAGCTGTGTTGCCCCCCCCTCTCTCACACACACAAATAACCATGGTTTAGTGAGTTTATTAATATTCCCCAGCAATTCCCTTCACCAAGACTCAGAACTGTCCCAATTAAGCCCAGCCACGAGCAGACCAAGATTAGTCCACAAAGCAATTGAAAGTTGTGCAAACAAAATGACTCCACCAGACAAACACAAGAGAGAGCTCATGAGGCAAAGAAAAGTCCAGAGTCTACAAGGCATGAATCAGTTCCAAACATGGTGTCAATCCAGAGTGAAGCAGGAAACATGACGACCAAAAACATACAGCTAGAAAATCAACACTGTTCCCACAGCAGCAGGGGTTGGATTCCACCGGTATAACAACTGGTTCGGTGATCATGTGCTTTGCTCTGCGCGCATGCTCCACATTTTAAAAAGGCAAGCCCATGCTTATATTCAACTACAGCCTCTGTGAAGAAAACAGCTGAGGCACAACAAATCACTCTGCCATGCAACAAAGACATAAAGCACAGGAAAGAGCAGGGGCAGGGGGACGGCAGTTCCTCATCACCGGGAACTAGTTTGGAGTGAGCTGAACATTGGAACAAGGGGTTTGCCTGAACCAGGACGAACTGGTATAATCCCACTCCTGCACAGCAGCGTCTGTCCATTGTGATAAATAGCCAGCTTTCTAATGCAGCCCATCAAGACAGGTGGGACTTTCTCCAAGTAGTCTGGCTGACTTCTGCTGCATTTGCCTTTTCTCTGCCCTGCGTGTTCTCGGATCAGCTGCAGAAGGCAGTTCCTCCTCCTCTTCACTGGCAGTCTGCCACTGCAAGCTTTTCCCAGCTGAAGCCTCCTTTAAATCTCTTCTGGAGGCTTCAGAGCCATCAACCAACTTAGTTCCTGAGATGACATATGAGGAGAAATCTGGGGAGTAATCCAAGGGAGCCATCACAACAGTAGACCAAGCAGGAACATATGTTCTCTAATCTTCATTGAGATAAAATATTATTTTATTGTTGTTTATGCTAATTATTTGTTATGAGTCTGTCACTTCCTACTTTTGGTAAAAGCAACATCCATTTTCCTTTTTTGGTAGTATTGTCTGAAGTGAAGTGATCTATAAAGCCAATAAAGAAATAACTCAGTATATAATTTCTGGACAACCTGGCCTCCTTGGCCTTCAAAATTGGCAAACTGTTTGGTAAACTGCTTCAATCTGAAAACAATGCAACTTTCATGTCAACATTGTCAATGTATATTTAGTGATACCTTTATGGAAAGAAAATTAGGAATTCATGATTCAGTAGTCAGGAATATATACCTAGGCCAGAGGTCTCTAGACTTGGCAACTTTAAGATTTTTGGACTTCAGCTCCCAGAATCCTTCAGCCAGCTATGCTGGCTGGAGAATTCTGGGAGTTGAAGTCCATAAGTCTTAAAAGTTGCCAAGTTTGGGCACCCCTGACCTAGACAATGAGTGGCAGAACTTAGCAGAACTTGGCTGATTTAAAAAGAAAGGAGAACAGACACAGACAAAACATGGACAAGAACCAATAGAGGGAAGTTTTTCAGAGACAAACTTGGCATAAGAATTTCCTGACTATGAGAATTATAGTGCTGAATGGGTAGTTTTCAAGCAGAACTTGGATAGCCATTTATCTGGAATGATCGGGGGATTCCTGACAGAGTATCTCCAAAGTTCTTCCCAAACCTATGATTCTCTGATCTGTACTTGAATAAGATGCAGGAAGTTGTGAGGACTATACACCAGACCAAACTGAGTCTTCAAATTGGGCAAGTTTAAGCCTTGTGGACTTCAACTCCCAGAATTCCTCCTCCAGTTATGTTAGCTCAGGAATTCTGGGAGTTGAAGTCCACAAGCCTTAAACTTGCCCAGTTTGAAGACCCTTGCACCAGACCAAAGTCTATTAACCTTGGCAACTTGAATTTTCCCCAGACAAAGCTGGCCGAGTAATTTTGGAAGTTGAAGTCTACATATCTTTAAATTGCCAAGGCTGAGAAACATTGCATTAGACTAAAAAAAATCCAAAGAAATGACCCTGAAGAGGACAATGGACAACCAGTTTTATATTTTTATTAAGGAAACAACATAGACACATCTACAAAATCACCAGGGATTCAGCTTGATTTGAAAAGCTTTGCCTTGAGATACCATTTGGGATTTAAATGTAGCAGAGAAAACAAAATCATTTGAATGACCTGATATGAGGTCTTCACCCAGACTATATCTGGGACACCCATTAAACACAATCACATTCTCCATGTGGTGATTATTCTGGACAGGGATCCTCATAATGTCATGTCCCCACTAACTGCAGTTTTAATAAGAGATAATCTGTCTAAACAGCAAAGCCATTTACCCTTGCATAAGACTGCAGTTTATGACAAGAAGTATAATAGCATCTTTGAGCATTTTAATTAAAAATTAATTGGAAGATTTTAAAGAACAAACTCGTGTTGGGGGGGATGTCACTGTACAATGGCTTGTTTACAAAATTAGCCTGGCTTTTCTCTCTCACTGTCCCTCCCCTCCCCCAAGTGTTTCAATCAATTCCATGTCTATTAAATATAATTATGGAAGATGCTCCCTCAAAATTATAATGCAGCATTCAAAGAACAACTGGGGAGAAAAAATCTGCAATTTTTACTGCAGAATGAGTGTAGCTATTAAAATGCAAATAGGTTGTAAAGAGAATGCTGGCGATGAGGAAAAGATTTTTAGCAGTTAATCTTGCCCTGACAATAATTTTCAGTTAACTGCTATTTATTATCTTCAGTGTCCAAGCACTTTCATGAAACATGGTGACAGAATTGTGCCAGAATTATTGGAGAGCAACCAATAATTGGGAGGGGGACTCAAGAGGGAAATTAGCCTGGACTCACTATGCAAATACAAGAAAACAAGGTCTGACACCACCCCCAAATGCTTTTGAGTCTTATCTGGAATTTCCCAGTAGAAAGCTGCCATTTGGGATGCATCAGGGCTTATTTTCCAGTTAGGTCTTATTTTGGAGGATACACGTTACTAAAATGCATCCATCCGGCTGACAATCTTAACTGGGGCTTATTTTGGGGGGTAGGACTTATATTACAAGCATCCTGAAAAATCTTGCTAGGTCTTATTTTCTGGTTGAGTCTTACTTTTGGGGAAACAGGGTAGAATTGTAACTTCTGCTTATAATGAAGCAATATACTGTACTCACATCCCGAACAGGGAAACATTTCTCTCTGAAATATAAAGGCACACAATTTTCTAAGTGATTTTCAGCTCAACTCTTCCACAAATCTTTGGCTTATTTATTTTATGTTCTCTTGTCTCATAACTGCCCTTTAGACTATTATGGTGTAACCAGATTTGATTAGCTGCTTAGAATCATGATGTCTACCCTGGATCTATAAAAGTTTAGATGGCAAATGTTCTGGTTACTTGAGTTACCCTTGTGGTTGAAGAGGTACAAGTAGTGGATAGGAGAATTGCTTATGATTCTTAAATATCTTGTCTACAATTGAACATAGTATTACAAATGCAGGCTGATACCAAATGGGATGAACTTGTTACTTGAATTTGATGAGCAAATCAATTCTTTAATATAGTCATAGACAGCATAAGAAGGATGAAATACTAATAATTAATAATTTTAACCCTTCCCACACACATACACATACAGATAAATTTAAACAAACATAAAAGGAGTATTTGAATATGTGTTCTGGGGTGGCCAACATGATCACCTCTGACTATTGTTGACTACAATTTCCCCAATCGCTAGTTATGGTGGCTGATGCTGATGGGAGCTGATAGGAGCTTTTATCCAACATACTGGATGGAACCTGGAATTTAGTTTACTTAAAAAAAAAAGAACCATCACTATCCCAGCTCATAATTAGTTATAACTAACATGATACTTAAGGGAACCTTTATATGCATACATAAGTAGTTCCATAAGAATTGGGTATGGTATGAATCAGATGGCTCAAAATAAGCATTAAACCTTTTAGTGTGTATCTCTTACAATACTGGAATGCTAGTTTCACAGTTTGTGTGGGTGAGGAAACCAAAGAAAGCAACTCAGAACTTCACTCAGATGCTCAGAGGCCTGGATGTGATAAGACCTTTATCTGTGAATAATGAAGAACAAGAAAACAAATTAAATGCACATCCCCTCTGCATTGTTTTAGAGAGATTGTCAGGGTTCCAAGTAGGAGACACAACTCAATCAAACCTCTGAGGCTTGGGGTTTCCTCAAGGCATGAATTTATTGGCACAACTAGTGAAAACCCCTCCTCCACATACCTGTCACATGGTCCAATTAGGTCACAGCCCCAACTCCAGCTGGCTTCAGTCCAAGCCTCCTCAGCACCTGGTGCGAACGTCCTTGGTTCACAAGAGAAATAATTTTATTTTGGCTACAACTCCCCCAGCTATCTATGCCCACCTTCCCTCTCCCACAGCTCCAAAATGGCCGCACTGTGGCAGCCCTGAAGATGCTCCAATATGGCTTCAGGGCTGACACAGATATCGCATTGTAATGGTCCTATAGCACACACTCTTTATCTGAATTGCATAGAAGAAGTTGAATCAATCACAGATTCTTTTATAGTGTGCATTTTATTGGAAAATGGACCAAAATTTTACTTTGCCTCTTCTAGCAGCAATTTCTGACCATTTAAATGAATTCCATGTTGTTGTTTTTCTCGTAGACAAAACTTATCTACTGTATCCACTATGCAATGTATACAACATAGTGAAATTCTTCTTCTTAGCTTTAAAACTGAAGCAGGAAAACCACAGTGAAAAATAAATCTGCATGCTATATGTGCTTGTATGTCCCCCCCCTTTCACTTTTGGTCTTTGATATATTCTAGTTAAAGGACAGAAAGTAATGAAACTGAATATCAACTCTGTATTCACATTTTTAATATAAAAAGGTAGGCTGAAATTGCTATCCATTTGGAGAGATGAGGAAATTTGCTGTCACTCTTTCCTAGCTACTACCAATGGACATGTATACCTGCTTTTGTAATGAACTTTCAACTCCAATTTTATCCCATTATAACAAGAATAAGTAAGAGTAATATTCACTCTCCCTGGAAGTTCAAGAATTATGGCATGTGACATCTGAATCTTGATTCTGAGTCATCAGCTAGAACTTGTTTGAGTGACATAGTCATTAGCATTCACTGAGAAGCTCATGTCTATAATATACAGTGCCACTTTGATGCATTCAATGTGTTTTTTTTCCTAACACTTCAGCTACTTTCTAGAACAAACATATAGCAGCCTGTTCACTCAGAGACACCTAACAAAATAAAAGAGTTGGAAAGGACCTTGGAGGTCTTCTAGTCCAACCCCCTGCTCAGGCAGGAAACCCTGTAGCATTTCAGAAGAATGGTTTTCCAATCCCTTCTTAAAAACTTCCAATATTGGAGCACTCATAACTTCCTAAGGCAAATTATTCCACTTCTTAATTGTTCTGTCAGGAAATTTCTCCTTAGTTCTTAGTTGCTTCTCTCCTTGATCAGTTTCCACCCATTGCTTCTTGTCCTGCCCTCAGGTGCTTTGGAGAATAGCTTGACTCCCTCTTCTTTGTGGCAGCCCCTGAGATATTGGAACACTGCTATCATGTCACCCCTAGTCCTTCTTTTCACCAAGCTAGACATACCCAATTCCTGCAACCATTCTTTATATGTTTTAGCCTCTAGTCTCTCATGGGCAAGTTCCAAGTGGAAAAACAAAGCCAATTAGTTTCCATGACATGAATGTGAGCATATAACAGGTAGTCCTGAAGTCACAACAGCAATGGACCCTGCCCATCATGGTAGTTGATATTAATATATGTTATGTCTCACCTGGACAAACAAAGTAATAAGTCCAAATTTCCAACTGAAACACAAATAAGCAGGCAAGTCCGGTAACTACAGGGTTAACTTCCTTAATCCGATAACATTCTTGGCAGTCTCACTGCCAGCTGTCTGTCAAGTCCGATAAGGAAGCATAAATCACAAGCTGACGCCACACACACAGGAAAAATGCAGAAGCTTCTCTCATAAAACAACACGTTGTCCCGAACAAGAAACCAGAGCTAACACACCCACTTTTATTCCCTGTGGGGCGTGTCAGTCTCTCATCTCAGTCTCTGATTTGTTCTTTCTTTTTACGTTGCATTTCACGCTTTTGCCTGCGTCTTTGCCTTGCATCAAACCAGCATTCCTCGGCTTGATCCTCAGTCAGAGGCTCTGATACGTTCTCCTGATTATCTGCCGACACCTGAGGCACAATCAGGGGGGAAGATCCTGCCGAGGAGGACAGTCCTGGGGAGGAAGGCAATTCCAAATCCTCCAACAAAGCAGGCTCAAACCTCAGAGCCAAGTCTTCCCCTTCCTCACCGTCCAAGTCTGTGTCCTCTAGCAAAGCAGGCTCAAACCTCAGAGCCAAATCCTCCCCTTCCTCACCGTCCAAGTCTGTGTCCTCTAGCAAAGCAGGCTCAAACCTCAGAGCCAAATCCTCCTCTTCCTCATTTACCAAGTCCTCGACCTCTGACAAAGCAGGCTCAAACCTCTGAGCCACAACAAATATATATGTAATATATTGTAGAACATGAATGGAGGTTAAGGTTTAGCATGAATATACATTACTTGGGTAAAATTGGGCTTTAGTTTCTGGCATACTGCCCATATTATGATAAAACTAATTTGTACTGATATTTTCTCCCTGTAATAATGGTACAATACATATGGCTTAGGAATGGCTAAGACTGTCAGCATTCCAGCGACCCTCCATTCCAACCAATAACTCTGAGACAGACATCTCTCCAAAGTTCCTTTTATTTGGATAGTAACTGGCATATCTGTGGAATCCCGAATCTGAACGTTTCGGGCTTCCTTGCAAAAGTAAAAACTACAAATCCATCCCCCATACCCATCACCACATCACATGGCCCAATCACCACCCGTCCCAAAGTAAGACTTCCTTTTCACTATGTGCAACACTACGTGACCTTGAACCAGCAAAAGAATTTTTATTTTGTCTAACTAGATATACTCAAATGAATTTCTCCCCTCCCACTTTCCCAGTTTCAATTGTGGCAGCGTGGGAGCATTGGATCTCAATATGGCTTCCAAATCTGACAGAGATATTAATTTAACCTGTACTTTTTCTATATTTCTGAAGGAATTATGGGAAAGCCCTTATTAACCAAAGCTATGATGGTAAGAGGTCAGTATCTGAGTATCCATCTGATAAAAAACATGGTATATAGAAGATGGTTAGCTTAGAAGAAGAAAATAATGAAAACAAGAATGAATGAATGAATGAATGAATGAATGAATGAATGAACATCAAAATAAATATGCTGTGGTCTGTGAAACTAAGGGGTTTAAAATATTACTTGACCAACTGAAGGCAGTGTATAGTTTTGCTCTTTCTGGGACTCATTAGATACACAAATCCATTACGGTTAACTCTGGCTTTTAGAAACCATTGGCCACCTTCATCCAATCCAGTTACCCTCATTATATATTCAGCATATAGGTTGAATAAATAATGGGTTGAATATAACTTCTTTGAAAACCTGGAATCAGTTTGTTTCACCAGGTTCTGTCTAATGGCACAGGTTTCACATGAACCTATTGAGATATTCAGAAATTTCCATTTTCCTAAGCATATTCTACAGTTTGAATAGGCAACACACTGACCAGTTGTGTGATTGACCTGCTTTATGACTGTCATGAGCTGCCACCATGATGGGCAGGCCCCATTACCATTGTAACTTGAAGACTACCTGTATTAATGCTCACATTCATCTCATGGAAACTAGTTGGCTTTGTTTTTCCACTTGGAATTTGCCCGTGAGTGATTCATAACCTGTT
Organism: Notechis scutatus; assembly: GCF_049901735.1. NCBI lineage: Eukaryota > Metazoa > Chordata > Lepidosauria > Squamata > Elapidae > Notechis > Notechis scutatus. The sequence goes on along the minus strand of NC_142011.1, from coordinate 14,066,489 downwards.
CTGTAGTTAATCTTTGTTGTTGTAATTGAGGTTTTTCACTTCCTTGTATTAATAATACAATGATTTCTATGTATTCTATCATGTGATGTCCATGCACACACTATACATGTGCCATTTTGGAAGATTTTGCTAGTAATAAAAAAGCAACCACGAAACAAAATATTTGGGATTATTCTCCTGACTCATTTCTGTTCCCTGGATCATCAACCAAGGATGTCAATCTCAATTTCATTGAGGGCCACACCAGGATTATGTTTGACCTCAGGGGATCGTGGCAGGGGGGGCATGGCCAGCTCAACGTCACATATGTCCGGGATGCCTGTGGTGACCCAATCACTCTGTCAGCAAAAATAGGCTCCCAAGCTCTGTTTTCAGTTGTGACAGCCTCCTGCAACCCTCTGCCAGTGAAAACAGAGCTTGGGAGGACCACGGGCGGCCAGTGTGAACCCCGTTTTTGGCTGTGAGGGCGTCCTGGAATGCTCTGCCAGCTAAAATGGAGCAGCCCTCCTAAGTTCCATTTTTACTGCAGAGGCACTGCGGGCCGGTCCTTCGCTGTTTCCAGGACAGCCCCAGGGGCTAGATCTAAACACCCTGTGGGCCAGATTCATCCTAAGGGCCTTGAGTTTGATACCCCTGATCTAGTCCAACTATGTTTACTATTTCCAATTTTTGGCATTCAGTCTCCAACCATAAGGAACACACATTGCTTCCATGTCAAATTTAGATTGAACATAACCACAAAGCTAATCTGTCTCCGTTTTTTTGTATCCGTGTTTGGAGCATAAACTTGGAAAGCTGTCATATTACAGGGTTGTCCAAGAAATTGAACTGACTGCCTTCTATCCGAGTACTATCTTTGCTATAACCTTTGCTGACTATGAAAGCAGTACTGTTCCCTCTGCGTTTCTCATGTGCCAAGGAATAAACAGTATGACATGTCTAAAGCCAGTCTGTTTCAATTTACTGATGCCTTAGGTGTCAATGTACAGTTGATGCAGTTCATTTTTTTACCAGGTTGAGCTTTCTTATGATCAAGTTTCTTATATCCCATATTCCAATTATAATCCAATCTTTGCTGCATCAGATTGCTTTTCCCGCATGGCAGCTTCAGCAACTCAAAGACTTTAATCTAGTTGGATCATAAATACCATTAGCAATGTCAAAGATTTTGATTTTTTTTTTCTCAATGTGCCATCTGACCTGAGGGGCCCATCTTGCCAACTTGACAGTACACCATCAATCACTTTATCTGGTCTATACAGGAGTGGATTTTTCCACTGTCTTCTCCTACATAATATACAATGATCCCTTTGCCTATTGTCATAAAAGCAATCATCCATTTCCAGCCTCTTCCTATACCGGTAGTCCTTGACATACAACCACAATTGAACTCAACATTTCTGTTGCTAAGCAAGACAGTTGAAGTGACAATGATAAGTAAAATGGACAATTGCTCAGTGGCGCAGTGGTTAGAGTGCTGTACTGCAGGCTACTTCTGCTGACTGCCAGCTGCCTGCAATTTGGCAGTTCAAATCCCACCAAGCTCAAGGTTGACTCAGTCATTCATCCTTCTGTGATCGGTAAAATGAGGACCCAGGTTATTGGGGGCAATAGGCTGACTCTGAAAACCCATTTAGAGAGGCCTGTAAAACACCGTGAAGCAGTATATAATCTAAGTGCTATGGCTATGGCTATTTTATGATCTTTCTTGCCACAGTTGTTAAGTGAATCACTGCAGTTGTTAAGTTAGTAACACGGTTGTTAAGTGAACGTCGACCAAAATGTTGACTAAGAATTTCCACATCAGTGATGGAGAATGGATCATTCCCGACAAGAAGTAAGGGAGCCAGGACAGAGGAAAATGGCTGGGTTTTTGTCCCATTGAAGCCATGGGAGAGACCTGGGCAGTCCCCAAGGCCTTGTCGACATGGTAGTGTGGGACAAAGCAACCCCAAAGTCGCAACCCCATTTCTTTCTCCCTCCCCATTGTTGTTGGAAGTTTGCAAAAGATGATCACAGGAAAATTTCCCCTGTCCAAGACACAGCAACCATCATAAATAAATGACCTTCATGCCATAGATGACACTGCTGGGAGCAGTTCGGAGAACTGGCAAATCCCACCTCTGACTGGCCCCGCCAACCCCATCTAGTCCCTGTCTCCTGAGTCCCAGCTGATTGTCTGGGTCTTCTTTTGTTACCCTGCACAGGAGAACGGAGCTGGAAAGCAGGTTAATGGGGAGGGAATGGGATTTTGCAGTAACCTTCCCCTGGAGTGGGGTGGGAGTGGATATTTTACAGTATCCTTCCCCTGCCATGCCCACCAAGCCACACCCGATCAAGCCATGCCCACAGAACCAGTATTAAAAAAATTGAATCCCACCACTGGCTGGGAGCAGAGGTGGTATTCAGCAGGTTCTGACCAGTTCTGGAGAACCGGTAGCGAAAAATTTGAGTTGTTTGGAAAACCAGCAAATACCACCTCTGACTGGAGATTTTACAGTGTCCTTCCCTTGCCACGCCTACAGAACCGATAGCAAAAATATTTAAATACTACCACTGACTGGGACTATACAATATATTCTTGGCAAACCTCCTGGCGTTCTTTGTTTTATCACTCTAAGGAACATCCTTTAATATTGCTAACTTGATGAGGCCGCATAGCAGGGTTTGTGGAGGGTGGAGAAAATACATTGAAGACAATGATAACTGCAAAAAAAATGAGTATGAAAGGTGCAAACATTTATTTATTTATTTATTTTATTTATTTATTTATTTTTATTTTTATTTATTTGATTTGTCAATTGTTTACAAGATAATAAGTACAAGTGTATACATAGTTGTGAATATATGAAATGGGTACATATAAGAAAAATAAAAGAATAAGAGAAACAATAGGACAGGGACGGTAGGCACGTTGGTGCGCTTATGCACGCCCCCTACAGACCTCTTAGGAAAGGGGTGAGGTCAATAGTAGACAGTCTAAGGTTAAAGTTTTTGGGGTTTGGGGAAGAGACTAAAGAGTCGGGTAGAGTATTCCAGACATTGACCACTCTATTGCTGAAGTCGTATTTCCTGCAATCAAGTTTGGTGCGGTTTACTTTGAGTTTGTATCTGTTGTGTGCTCTTGTGTTGTTATGGTTAAAGCTGAAGTATTCATTGACAGGTAGGACATTGCAATGTATGATTTTATATACCATGCTTAAGTCGGACCGAAGACGGCGTATTCGAGGTTTTCTAGTTTTAGAATTTCGAGTCTGGTGGCGTAAGGTATTCTATAACGGGTAGAAGAGTGGAGAACTCTTCTTGTGAAATACTTCTGGACTTTCTCAATTGTGTTAATATCACATACGTGATAAGGATTCCAGACTGATGAACTGTATTCGAGTATTGGTCTAGCAAATGTTTTGTATGCTCTGGTTAGTAGTGAGATATTACCAGAGAAAAAGCAACGTAGGATTAGGTTAACAACTCTTAATGCCTTTTTGGCTATGTAGTTGCAGTGAGCTCTAGCACTTAGATCATTAGAGGTGAGTATTCCCAGGTCCTTTACAGAGCTTGGGTCATCAACAAGATCTTGACTATTCAGTTTGTATTTTATTTTCTGATTTTTTTACCAATATGTAAGACAGAGCATTTATTTGTTGAGATTTGGAGTTGCCATATGTTAGACCATTCAGATACATAGTCTAGATCTTTTTGAAGGGTAGTAGTATTGTCTGTGGTATTGAACAGCTTTACATCATCAGCGAAGAGAACGCAATTGCTCTTGATATGATCACAAAGGTCGTTTATGTAGATTATGAAGAGAGTTGGTCCTAGAACACTGCCTTGGGGAACACCACTATTGACAGGTACTGGATTTGATAGGGCGTTCCCAATTTTGACCATTTGTTGTCTGTTTGACAGGAATGCTTCTATCCAGTTATTCAGTTGTCCAGAGATACCATAAGATTTTATTTTTAGGAGTAGTTTGTCGTGTACCACTGAATCAAAGGCTTTGCAGAAGTCTATGTAGATTGCGTCTATTGCTTTGCCCTGGTCGAGTTGAGTAGTCCATATGTTTTTGCAGTGTAAGAGTTGCAGATTACAGGATAGTTTTTCTGAAACCAAATTGTTTATTGGAGAGTAGGTTGTTTGTCTCTAAATGGAGGATGATGGATTGGTTAATAATTGATTCCATGACTTTACAGGTGACGCAGCATAAGGAGATTGGTCTGTAATTTTCAACTAGGCTTGGGTCTCCCTTTTTGAAGATGGGAATGACTGTGGCTTGTAACCATAGGTTGGGCAAGGAGCTGGTTCTGAAAGATCTTTCAAAGATTATGCTTAGAGGTTTGGCTATGGCAGCGGATAGTTTTCTTAAGAAGTAGGCACATATTCCATCCGGTCCAATAGATAGAGATGGTTTTAGGTTGCGTAGTGCTTTTCAACGTTGTCTACTGTAAAATCGATATGTATTAGATCATTATTGTTGTCTGTGGTACGGCTAGGAAACATTGGGCATGATCCATTACTGTTTACAAACACTGAGCCGAAGAATGTGTTAAAGATGTTGGCTTTAATGGTGTCGTCGCTGCAGTCTTTACCATCAGGTCCTATCAAGGGAGGGATGGACCTTGAGTCTTTTAGTTTGTTGTTTACAAAATTGTAAAAAGCACGGGTGGAATTGGTGCTTAGAAGGTTTTCCTCTTGTTTAATGTGGTAATTGGTGCATTCGGTCTTTATCTGGTGGCATAAATTTTTATATCGGTTTTTGAAATTAGCAACGTGACCAGATTTGTTTTTCCGCCAGAGTGATCTCTTTTTGGATTGAAGTTTCCTTATTGATATGGGTAATCTGCTTTTTTTGTTTTTTTATTGGAGTTGTTGTTGGAACATATAGTTTGATGACTCTTTTGACTTCAAGTAAAAATATGTTGTAATGATCTTCAACAGTATTGCATCCAGTGAATAGAGATTGCCAATCGAGGGATGAGAGATCGTTATCTATAAGATCATAATTGCCTTTTTGAAGTTACAACTAGGGATGACATCGTTGTGGTGATTTTTGCGTGGACGTATGTTGAGGCAAAAGTCAATCATATTGTGATCACTACTGGAAAAGGGTTCTTTGGTTTGTATTCGGTAAATTAAATTCAAACTATTGCAGAAGATGAGATCGAGGCAGTTGTTCAGTCTAGTGTTGTTGGTTACTAGTTGTTCAAGACCTAGATTTGTAATAGCATTGAAGAAGGTTGTGTGTATGATTTCAGTTGTACAATTATTTAGGGTCCAGTCAATATGAGGTAGATTGAAATCTCCAAGAAAGATAAAAGGGTATGGGCAGGATGTAGCCCATGTTAGTAGTGTATTTAGCTTGTTTATATGTTCAATGTCATAATCAGGTGCTCTGTAACATAGTAAGAATCGAATTGTGATATTTAAGGATAGTTCACAGATGATGGTTTCAGGAAGGGCAAGCTCCTGGGTAACTTGGATATTTTTTAGATGTAAGGATTTTTATAGAATATAGCAACACCACCTCCTCGACGATTTTCACGATCTGATCGGTAAACATGATAGTCTCTTACTGTGGTAATGGAGTCGGGGAGAGATGCATTGAGCCATGTTTCACAGACAAATATAATGTCGAAGTTAGCCATATTTAAGAGGATGAGAAATTCAGGTATTTTATTCACGAGGCTTCTTGCATTGAGTAGTTTGCATTTAAGTCCGGCAGCAGTTGGGATTGAGGTAGTTGGGGCGTGCGTGCCTAGTCTTGGGTGATGGTGGGTGGTGGGTGGTTTTGGGTGATGGTGGGTGGTGGTAGGTGGTTGAGGTAGGGTAGTGGTTGAGGGTAAAAGTTGGGTATTGGGTTGCGTGTCTTACTTTTGATGCAGTCAGCATGGTAGTCAATGTACAGGTCCTTCTCTCCATTGTCTAGACGGGTTTTGAGTTCGATGCGGAGTGCACGGGAGCGGGCACGTTGCTGTATGGTTAAGTCAGGGCGGCAACGGAGGTTTTTGTGGTTGGTGTTGGTTTTGGCGAGTGAGTTTATAGTGTAAATGAGTTTACGTTTGCTTGATTCATTTTTGCAAATGATCCTGCACAAGCGTGGGGCCACAGAGCCGTCTCTATTTTTAAGCTCTCGGTCAATGCGGGAAATGTCAAGTATTTCATCGCCGGAGATGGTTGATGCTTGGTAATCTCTGATGATGTTTCGGACAGTTGTGATGTCATCATTGACAATGCTGTCTTCTAGTCCAAATAAGATGGCGTTTGGACGTTTCCGTTCACGCTCAACAGCTTCTCTGATGAGGATTTGGATATCAATATTTGTCTGGGTTGCGTTTATTTGTGGATTGGGTTTTGGATTGGATTGTGGTTGTTGGGTGGAGATGTGGTTTGTGGCTATTTGATGTTCAGGTTTTTGTGTTGTGTCTTTTTTTTCAAGGTTGGTTATTCTTTCTTTTACGGCGTCCAGGGATGCTAATATGGTGTTGAGGGATGTTTTAATGGTTTCGATGGTTGAGGATGTTTCAATGGTTTCAATGTTTGGGGATGTTTTGATGGTTTCGGCGGTATCATCTCTTTTAGACAGATCTAGTTTGGATATGCATAATTTGCATAAATATGGAAACTCATTGGATGATTCTAGGTATCGAATCATTTGCTCAGGTAATCCCAAGCAGTCATGGTGGGTGTATTTTTTACACAGAGAACATTTGATGGAGTATTTATTATCTATTAGATTTTTGCAGCATTTAAGGCATGTGCAGGAGTCTTGAGGTTCATTGGTGCAGGAGTCTTGTAGTTCATTGGTGGGGATTGTCTTCTCATTGAGTTGTGGTTTGAGGTAGGATTTTCTTTTTGGCATGGTAATATTGGTAAAATAGTACGTTGATTGAATTAATTAAATGAACAATTTAGGGTAATCTATATAGTCAATATTACATCAAACAATATCAAACAATCTATTGTAGTAATCTCTCAAATCAGATAGTATTTCTAGGCAAAAATCAGCCTGGTCAATTAATTACTCTAATCACTAGTCAATTATTTACATTAATCATTACTCACACTGTTCATTTAAATCCACTAAATCAAAGATTTTGCTATTCAATTAAATTGCATGGATTTTGGTCTTTTAAACTAGTCTGTAATCATACTATTTGTACTAAACACTCTAATCACACTAATCAGTTAAAAACAATAAATCAATTAAACCATTAATAAAATATTTTATAGAAATTGATAATCTAATCGTAGGTATATGTGATGAGGTAGAAAAGTTGTAAGTTTTGAGGTGATGAGGTAGTATTAGGAGTTTTCTTTGTCTGAGGGGCTCGTCCTAGTTAAAATGGCGTACCCCCTCCACTCTTATTTAAGGGCTTTTAGATCGTGAGGAAGGGATTACTGTCCTCGGAGCTCTTCAATTTCTTCAAGGGATGGAGAACGTGGCTACCGAATCGCCCTTTCTCTAGATTCACACGGGGACTTAGAACCAGAAGGAAACCTCTCCGGAGCGACCCACAACAGGAGACCGAATTGGGAGAGAAAGTTGGAGCGCTCTCACCCAGCGATCTTCCCGGCCGGCGCTTCTTGGGTTTTCTTCCTTCTCTCACCAGTCCCCGGGAGCTCACGGCGAGTTGCAGCGGCGGACACAAGAGTCGGAGACGGCAGCTTTAGTGAGGGCCGGAGCGAAGCGGCAGCAGCGGCAGCGGCGTCAGCGGCAGCAGCGTCAGCGGCGTCTCCTCCATCTTTTTCCTTCCCTCGCTGCCCGTCGTCTCCCTCAAGTTTTTCAGCAGATCGCTCGATCTCCTTACCCGACAAAGGAAAGCGGCGGTCACAAGAGTCGAAGACGGCAGCTTAAGCGGGGACCGGAGCGAAGCGGCGGCGGCGGCAGCGGTATCGGGGTCTCCTCCGTCTTTTTCCTGCCCGTCGTTTTCCAGTAGATCTCTCGATCTCCTTACCCGACAAAGGAAGGTTGCTCAGAACGGGATTCCTTGACCCTGGCAGGATCTTCTTATTCCAGATCGGCTGGCTGCCTTTGTCCGAGTCCTTACGCTGCTACTTGTGGATCTCGAGGACCTAATCTGTGAATTTTGTTACTTTGTTACTTCTATTCCTGTATCTATGTATTTTGTTACTTTTGTAACTTATATTCCTGTTGATACTGGTGCTTTTCTCTCCTACGGGCTCACAGCGGCGTGACTATGCAGCTGCCTTGGTCGCCATCAATGTAATGTAAACATAAATGTAAAAGGAAAGAAAAAGTTGGTTTATTGGATTAAGATTAAAAGAAATTAATGGTTATACCTGGTAACCGGGGTGAAATTCAACCCCTTCAGCCCACTTCGGGATATTTGAATTGGTAAAAAGTCGCCCCTGGTTGCTATTACTATTATACCAAGTATACCAATTTAAAAGGTAGTTGCAAAAATATAGATAATACAGAAGGGTTTAAGACTAAAACCTGCAAAAAATGCAGAGTGATGTCGAGGGAAATAAAAAACAATTTTTTGAAAGTGAGACAGTGGATGGAATTAAAAATAAATGCGATGACATAACTTTGCATCATTATTTTGAAGTGATGAACTTCTAGAAGACGTATGTTAAAGATTTGCGAAGGACTGACATGCTTAAGAGTGAATTAATGCAATAAATATTAGTGGTGACAAAAAATATGACAAAAATAAAATCTCCCATGCAATCAGAATGTTGTAAAATGGTAAAGCTGTGGGTTCAGATCAAGGCATTGAAAAAAATAAAATAAAATATGATTGTCATTTGTTTACATTTGTAATTTGTTTAGCAACCATTCAAAGTTGCAACAGCACTGAAAAAAAAGGGACTTACAACTATTTTTCATATTTACAATCATTGCAGCCACCATCACGGGATCAAAATTTGGATGCTCGGCAACTGGTTCATACTTATGACGATTGCAGTGTCCCAGGATCAGGTGACCAGCTTTTGTAAATTTCTGATAAGCAAAATCAGTGGGGGAGCCAGATTCACACAACAACCGTCTTGCTGACGTAACAACTGGAGTGATTCACTTAACAACTCTGACAAGAAAGGTCATACATAAAATGGGACAAAACTCACTTAACAAATGCCTCCTCACTTAGCAACATAAATCTTGGGCTCAATTGTAGTTGTAAATCGAGGACTACCTGTATAAGAAGGAACAGTGAATGGACTGAGAAGATAAAGACTATGAAAGCTGTGTTTGAGAGAGCCTGAAAAGTGAAAAGTGTCATGAATGATGTTGGCATAAATTAGACTTAGGCACATTGGCATGGTTGCACTTATTTCTTGCTTTTATGCTTTCTTCCTTTCTTGATTGATTGGTTTTTATCCTGTCTTTTTTCATATTCAACTGAGGGCAGTGAATGTACGTGATACTCTTTTCTTCTCCAGTGTTTCCTATAACCACAACTCTGTTGGGCTTAGGGAAAGTGATTGGCCCAAGGTCACCCAACCAGTTTCATGCTTAAGGCATGACTGGAATTCACAGTCTCCTGGTGATTGCCCAAAAATGACTGCCATGCCCCAGCATATAACCTTTATATACTGTTGTTATGCTCTAGCCCCATCTAGGGGCTGGAGAGACAAAATACCAAGTATGTTGTTTGAAGCTGACCCAACCCATTTACCCATCAGCTCATACTTTCCAATCAAGTGCATGCTGGCAGGCTAGACTCCATTTCCTTAGCATTTGGAGAAGGCAGAAGCACAAAGAAGAATCCATCTTAATCTGTGGCACATGGTCATTCAAGGAAAAACCCACATCCCACACACAGAGCATCACTGGTGAGATTTAAATTACTTGTATTTATTAATTGTTATGTTCAGCAGTAACTCAATACTGCCTATCTTGTATTTGGTTCTCATTTTATGTATCCCTGTTTTCCCCAGTTTCACCATATCCTGTTTTTTCAATAAAGCAGTTAGATCTATGCACATGGTCTGTTTTATTGGAGGATAGATAAGTTTAGTTGCATGTCGAGCTGCACACAGACTAACATGTAGTGAGGACAGAACAATGACCTAACCAGCTTTCATGCCTAAGGCAGGTCTAGAACTCACAGTCTCCTGGTTTCTAGGCCAGCAGCTTAACCAGTACATCAAACTAGGTCTAAAAAGCAAAAAATATGAAAAATTATGGATATGTGGCTAATAAATTATAGTTTATTCTTTGTGCCAATCCAGCCTGTTTGGCTAATTGATATTTCAGTGTATTTGTATGGGACACAAAGCAACCATAGAGACAAATAAATAACCAAGTTTAAGTTGTTAATTCAGCTTCTGAGTGAGTGGCCCTTATATGAAACATGTGCCACAGAAGTATCTCTAGTTAGTGAATTCAGATTTTTACTGTTAAAGTATTGGTTACTTGATATCTTGATAACTTTAAAACTATCTCTAACATTTTCTTTAGAGGTGCATATTTAGTGCAAAATCTTCAGAATCCACGAGTGATAGGAATGCATTCCAAATGAAAATGGTTGTGTAAAAAAAAAAAAATCCAACAGAAACCTTTAGTTTAACCTCAGTGTGCAGATTTTAAGCAGCGGTACTGAAGTAAGAATGGGAAAAAAAGTTAATTGGTTGCAAAAAATGACCTTAGTCCTTTCTGTTGCTAGAGTGAAAATAGAAATGCACTGTTTAAATAATAAAGATCCAGGCCAGGGTTAAGATAACTTGACATCAAGTTCATTGGTGTGTCATTTGTAAATCGTTTTTCCGATTCCTTATGGACGCAAACACATCCAGCTCTCCCTTGATCAGTTTCATAAGCGAGGGCAACCTTCTAACTATAGCACTAGGGGAAAAAAAAAAGCAGAAAGGCAAAATCAGAACGAGGGTGTTTTTACAGCTGAAAAATTAAGTGTGTATGTTTCTGTGTGTATTTAGAGATGGAATAAAATGAAGGAAGAAGAGGAAGAGATGGTGGCACTGGAGGAAAAGGGTGGTTAAAATCATGATATCATATTTAGAACAAAAGTACTTTCCCCAAATGTTCCTTTCCAATACATAAGGGGGAGATTACATTTGTATACTACAGTGAGGACAATTAACCAGTGGAGCAGCTTGTTCTTTAGAAGTTGTGGGCACTTCATCACTGGAGGCTTTTAAGAAGAGACTGGACAGCCACCTGTCTGAAATGGTATAGGGTCTCCTATTTAAGCAGGGGGTTGAACTAAAAGACCTCTAAGCTCTATTCAGATAGGAGGGAGGGAGGGAGGGAGGGAGGGAGGGAGGGAGAGGAGAGAGAGAGAGAGAGAGAGAGAGAGAGAGAGAGAGAGAGAGAGAGAGAGTGAGAGAGGGAGGGAGAGAGGTCAATCTTATGCATTGTTGAACTACTGCACATAACTTCCCTGTTGTCCATGCAGGCTGTGTTATTAAGTAGTCATAGTTTTCACACTTCTCTTTGGATGCTCATCTAGGAGACACCAAAATCCTGATGTTGAGGCAGAAGTTAAGGCATCCCACTATTCCTGATCCTGGAGAAGATCTCTTAGCAGAAGCTATAATAGTTTAGCATCTGAGGTAGGGGTTGGAACACCCTTAAATATATAATGTGAAGCTTCTTCAGCTCATTTTGCTACAGACTTTTTGGGTGGTGGTGGTGGTGGATAAAACTAAATAAAGATGTGGTCTCAAATCTTGGAGCCTGACCCCATCCTTCTCTTTGTTCCAGGTGATGGGTGCAAAGCACCCTCATCTGACATACAATCTAGAGCAGGGATCCCCAACCTTTTTGACGCCGCGGCCCGGTACCGGCATCAGCTGGGCGCCGCGGCCCGGTACCGGCATCAACTGGGCGCCGCCATCTTTTTTTGACGAAAAAGATGGCGGCGCCAGCGCTTCCGGTGAGCTTTTTCGGGTAGAAATGGCTTTCTACCCGGAAAAGCTCACCGGAAGCGCTGGCGCCGCCATCTTTTTTTGATGAAAAAGTGCTTCCGGTGAGCTTTCTACCCGGAAAAGCTCACCGGAAGCACTTTTTTACCAAAAAAAGATGGTGGCGCCCAGCAACCAGCGGCCCAGTAAGAGTTGTTCCGCGGACCGGTATCAGTCCGCGGACCGGCGGTTGGGGACCCCTGATCTAGAGCCAGATGTAGTAATATCATCTTGTTCAATGGGGGGCTTTTGTTTCCCATTTCCCAGTGACATCAATCTTGACAATAACCTGCCCCATTGTGCTTTTGGAGATGGGAAACTTTTCATAAGCCATTTGAAATGGGTTCGGAATCCAGACAGATAATTAGCATCAACTCCAGAATTGTGTATCTCTCAGCAAAGGGTAGGCTTTGTTGCTGAACATATTTTCATGGTGTGACTCACCTTTTAAGAGCCCCTCATTCCACTTAGAAATGCATGCCAGGCAAAGGTTAATTAAGCCTAAAAGGTTTAAGCTAGATGTAGTGACTTCATAAAAGATCATTAAGAGATATGCATGAAAATACTAAATAGCAACGGTTAGAATAATGGGGTTGGGGGTTGGGGAGAGGGAGAGGAAAGGAATACAGGAAAATAACTAACAAAGGCAATATTCGTGAAGAACTTTTGGTCATATCTTTCTTCGCCTGAAATCTGAGCGTTTTTTCAGAGCTTATGCCTCACCCCAATGGCCCATCCCACTTGGCCCAGCAGAAAGGGCAAGCTGAAGACTCAACTGGTCAAAGGATCTAGGTGGAGAGCTTTTTCTGTTCTGACTTCCAGTCTATGGAATATCGCTCCCTTGAGGCGAGATCCTCTCTCACCCTTTTGGCCTTCAAGAAGAGCATCAAAACCCAGCTCAGTCAGTTAGTCTGGGGTCTAATAGCCAATGCAATCCTAAATTGCATTAACAGAGGGATTGAATCAAGACCACATAAAGTACTAATACCACCCTATAAACCCTTAGTAAGACCACACCTAGAATACTACCTCCAGTTTTGGTCACCACGCTATAAAAAAAGATGTTGAGAAAGAGTGCAGATAAAAGCAACAAACATGATTAGGGAACTAGAGGCTGAAACATATGAAGAATGGTTATAGGAACTGGGCATGGGTAGTTTAGTGAAGAGAAAGACCAGGGATGACATGATAACAGTGTTCCAATATTTAAGGGGCTGTCACGGAAAATAGGGGGGACAATCTATTTTGCAAAGCATCCAAAGGCCAGACAAGGAACCATGAATGGAAACTGATCAAGAGGAAATTCAAGTTGGAAATAAGGAGAACTTTTCTGACAATGAGAGCAATCAACCCATGGAACAGCTTGCCTTCAGAAGTTGTGGGAGCTTCATTGCTGGAGACTTTCAAGAAGAGATTGGACTGCCATTTGTCAGAAATGGTATAGAGTCTCCTGGGTGAGCAGGGGATTGGACAACAAGGTCCCTTCAACTCTGTTATTCTGTATTCTGTGTCTTGATGGTGGCACTCAGCATTGGAAGTGGTTGATGACTTAATGCCGAAGAGGCTGTCCCTGTATTGATCTGGCCATTTTCACTTCTTACCATGGTATTTAATATTTTTTAATATTTATGGTTCTTATTGTAAGCTATCTGAAATTGCTTTTCAGAATGAGATGGACAGCATATAAATTTAATCAACAAATAAACAAGATACAGGGGAGCATACAAAAGGCATGAATATCCTGGCTTTGGGATTGCATCACAGGTGGTATTCAGCAGGTTCTGGCCAGTTCTGGAGAACCGGTAGCAGAAATTTTGAGCAGTTTGGAAAACCGGCAAATACCTTCCTCTGACTGGCTGCCATTTTATTCTCTGCCTCCCGAGACCCAGCTGGGTCTTCTTTTGCTGCCTTGTACAGGAGAAGGGAGCTGGAAAGCAGGTTAGTGGGGTGGGGAGGGAATGGCATTTTGCAGTAACCTTCCCCTGCCATGCCCACCAAGCCACGCCCACTGAACCATTAGTAAAAAAAATTGAATCCCACCACTGGATTGCGTGTATTGGTCCTGTATTCCAAAGAGTCTGTCAGCCATAATGAGAATACAGAAAGAAAAAAGGTTTCTTTCTGTATTCATTCGAGGCAGCCTTAATATAGCAGAGTTCCTATTTCCAGATAGTTAATGGGTAGGGACAGCTAAGATGATTTTGAGTAGAGAGAGCTAAAAGGACTTTGAACATTCTCTTAGGGGAATGTTATCTGATTAATCTTCACTGTAAAGATGTGGGGAAAAATCCACAATTCAGGAACTGAAGCATTTGTTTCCCCACCAAACATGCTAAGTCTCTTCCACATCATGATAGTCTGAAAGCAATCTAGGTGTATCCAGAAATAAATTTCTACATTGGAAAAAGTTTGAGATGGTGTTTGGGCATATGAATGCTATGTGTGGGTTGCCTTGAATTCTCTGTTTGGAAATTAATTTATTAAAAAAAAAACATTCTAATGCCCCTGGAATGGCATGATATAGAGGAGGAATAGAATATTCCTGAATCCACCATAATTTGTACATCCCTGCTTTCCTTAAATTGAAAGAATGAAGATGGTTTACCCTGAGGCAGGAACAAGACAAAATCAATGCTTATCTTTTGGTGATGCCTTAAGGAATAGAAGTGAAGATGAAAAAAAGCTAACTCTGCAATGATATTCTGCAATTTTTATGCCATGTTTATGTTCCTATCCCAAACAACCTCAAACATATTTGCAGTGAGTGCATCCTTTTAGTGATGCTTGGGGGAAAAAAATCAGAGGATTAGAGAAGGCAATTGGGCATAGTTCAACTCATAACAGAAGATGATTTATTGGACCAGACAAGGGAGACACTGTAAAAGGAATTGACAGATGAAGCAGCTGTTCATAAGAGAGAGATTCCAAAAAAAAAAGAAAAAGAAAAGAAAAGAAAAGAAACAAGTTTAGCAGACAAGAAAGACTACCAGAAATAAGAGATATAGAAGATTTTGAGAAAGTTGAAGAGCATGATGGTTGGTTCATGAAGTGTTTTCATTCTTTTAGTAATTCATGGAAGATGAAATGAGAAAGAAAAAGAAAGAAAGAAAGAAAGAAAGAAAAAGAAAGAAAGACAGACAGAAAGAAAGAAAGAATGAGGGAGGGAGGGAGAGAAGAAGGCAGGCAGGCAGGAACAAACAAAAGAAGGAAGAAATGAAAGAAGGGATGGAGGAATGAAGGAAGGAACAAAGGAGCATACTTCTTTGTGCAGGAAATGGTGTGATTTGATTTCTGAGACTATTGGTGTGTGATGTCTAAATGAGGGATTATTTGTTAGCATGAGATAATTGCACCTCCACAGAATTGAGAAGAATGTGTATGACTAAAATTGTTGAATTTTCGTTTGGAGGATTTAAAGTGAACCTGTGAACTTGCAGTTGTAATGCAGAAATAAGAATTTCAGTTGAAGATATATACCCACTGTAAGAACGAGGAACTAAACCAGGCTCACTATAGTCTATATATTAAAATAGACAATAAACAGGATGAGCTTGTTAAGAACTTTTGTGGATGACTTAGTTCTGGTTCTTTAAAGAGTATTACACTTTTAATGAATAAATTAAAACTATTTGAGGCATTGGCAGTTTTCAAGGTTAATAAACAGAAGACAAAGATTTTCACAAAAATACAAAAGTACAAGATCAAACAGAATGGATGAATAAGTGGCTTTTAAGACTGAAAAGGTAAAATACTTGAACAAAATTAAGACAAATAGGAGTGGTATGTTATTTCAAAATAAATATGTTAAGATGTGGAATGAAGTTAATAAAGATGTCTCCACAAGCTACAATTGTCATTGTTGGGTGGAATTTCTGTGATTAAGATGAATGTTTTTCCTAGAATGTTATTTTTGTTTCAAATAATACTTCTTTTGGCAACTGATATATAATTTAAACAATGGCAGAAGGATGTAACTAAATTTGTACATCAGGGGGAAATCCTACAAGATATTACAAGATGCAAAGGAAAGAGGATTTATCAGACTTAAAATTATATTTTGCAGCCTACTATTTAATTTGGATGAAAGAGCGGGGGTAAGAATAGGTTTGTCAGCTGCCACCTGACGCCTGTGCTGCACTATCGCTTGGTGCCAGTCTGCCATGAACACGCTAGGGAGGAGGACTGTATGGGAAGGGAGAGATTTCCCAGGTAATGAAGACTTCACTTTATCTCCCTGAGATGTGGCTTCAAGGTCTATGGGCTGTATTCTGTTCACTTGAAGTGACCAGTCTGAAAACATCTTCTTTGAATTTGATTGGACATTGGGGGAGCGGCAATTTTTCAATTCTGGCTTTGCATTACTGTATTTCACTTGACTTCTACTAAACTATACCTTTCTCAACCAATGGAGTCAAGGATCATTGTTACTTAGAGATTCAAGTTGAGGCAAGTCTGACAAGGTTATTGGAGTTAGAAGAACATAATCCGAGAATTGGGTGGGATAGATATCTATGTCCAATAAAGTTAAGTTTAATGTAGATTTCAGAAATTTTTATGTCAGGTGATCTATTCTTAAAACTATAGAATAAATATAAATTTAGTTTTGCCTGAAAATATCTTTGTGTCTTTCAGCACAGGAAGCATTTTATAGATGAAAAATGATAAGTAAACATAAATGGTTAACTTACCATGATGTACTAGGATTTTCTCAAGTGGACTGCAAATAAAATTCAAGAGAAGATTTGACAATAGAATGATATGCTTATCCTTGGTTTTCTTAGATATAGTTACGAGAAAGATTTGAAATGGATAAAAGATTTTATGGTTTTGAACAATGTAAGTCTGAGTTATGTGCTAATGATAAACATGTCACTGCTAAAATATATAAACCTTTGTTAAATTATGAGATACAAGTTCAGGTAAAAGAATGTATGATAAAATGGGCCAGACGCTTTTGTTATAATATACAAATGAACAATGAGAAAATATGTGGGTGAAAGATGTTCTAACTTTAAAGAGGATTTATGTAAAATGATGTATTGTTGGCATTTGTCACCAGAGAAATTGTCTAGAATGTATAAAGATGCTTTGAATCTTTGCTGAAAATATGGACAAAATGGCATTTTATTATGTTTGGTGGCTGTGTAAAAAAAGAAAAAAAATGGATACAAATAAGTCTATTAATTTAGATGAATTTGAAGATTATAGTACAACTGAAACAAGAGACTTTTCTTTCAGGACTAATAGGCAGGAAACTAGGAAAAAAAACCATGGAGCTTTGTTTTCATAAGTGACAACTGAACCAAGATTACTATATGCTCAAAATTGGAAAGAATCGACACTGCCCAAAATGGAGGAATGGATGGTGAAGACGAAACTTATGGAAATGGCTAATTTAACCTCTTCGTTTAGAGAAAATATAATACCTACATTTATGACTGACTAGAAATCCCTTGAAGACTTTTTGCATGAAATGGGGAAAAAAAAAAGCATTTATGATTGGTGGTTTTGACGATTAGAAAAAATAGATTTTTTTGCAACCATAGAGGAATAGATAATTTTGTAATCATACTTATATTTGCTGCAGAGGATACCAGAAGTTTCCACTTTCTATTTCTTTTTATTCCTTCTCACTTCACTTTTGTTCTTTTGTTTTTCTTTTGTCCTTCTGTCTTTTTTATTATTATTATTTTACAGCTTTGATGGCACAGTGGTTAGAATGAAGTATTGCAGGCTAACTTTGCCTGCTGTCTGGAGTTCGATCCTGACAGGCTCAAGGTTGACTCAGCCTTCCATCCTTCCAAGGTTGGTAAAATGAGTACCTAGATTGTTGCTGATATTGTAAACTACTTAGAGAGTGCTGTAAATCGCTATAGGGTGGTATATAAACCTAAGTGCTATTGCTATTTTGTATTGGCTTGTGTTGGTTTTTATGTTGTCTCTAACACTTCTAATAAGATTAATTAAAAGGAATTAAACAGGATGTGCTTATCTCTTACCACAACAAGAAACATTACTTTTATACTTTTCATTGTTTACAGTGTCATAAAAACAATATATAAAATGTGAAAAGTTACTAATATTAAAACATGAACATTAAAACAAATAGCATTTAAGAGCTGTGGTGGTGCAGTGGTCGGAAGGCAGTATTGTAGGCTGACTCACTGCTTACTGCTAGGAGTTTGATTCTGACTGGCTCAAGGTTGCCTCAGCCTTTCATCCTTCTGAGGTTGGTAAAATGAGGACCCAGATTGTTGAGGGGCAAAATACTGACTCTGTAAAGCACTATGAAGCTGTATATAAGTCAAAGTGCTATTGCTGTTGTTGTTTAACAACAGGTGCTTTAATAAGCTTGACTGAGGCTTGGTGGGCTGATTCTCAGGATCAGAATATAGTGATTGCAGGTTGCAATTTGTTGAACAGGAAAAAAGAGAAATGGACGAGGATTTCCATTATATGCTTAAAATATTCATCTCCGAACAGACATCCAAGAGATAGTGAAATTGATAAAAATGTTTAAGTTAAAATAAGTAAAAGGAAAAATAAATGCAGGAACTTCATTGACATCAGTTTTGAGCTACCCAATGAAGAATAGAAAATGAATGATACTTACCAAAAGTAAATCACAAATACATTTTTTAAAAGTTAAAATAATAGCAGTAAGGAATTTTAATTACTTTAGGGCATAAATCTGGCTAAGCACCATGCTTTCATTAAATTCTAATCTGTCTTGTTGATAACTTTATATTTATCCTTGGTTTGACTATAACCCCAGGAGCCTCCAACCTTGGCAACATGCTGGCTGAGGAATTCTGGGAGTTGAAGTCCACAAGTCTTAAAAGTTGCCAAGGTTGGAGATCCCTGCTGTAGCCAGTACCGAAGATGATGAACCAGCGTTCATCTCCACCTCAATGACTTTTAACGTGTGTGGACTTCAATGCCCAGAATTCCCTAGCCAGCTAAGGATAGTTGTGTAAGATGCACTAACTATCAATGAAGTCAATTGAGACAGAAGGCAATGCTCTCTAAATTAGTTAAAAATGGGACCCCATCCAATCAGGAATCAAACTGAAATGACATTATTAAGGAAAGGCACTGCTATTGGGAGCAGAAATATTTCACCCACGCCAAAATCAAGGGATTTTGAAGCCCCACCCCTTTTAAATATGTTTCACATGCATTGTATGCAAATACAAAGGGGCTTTGATCTCCCAGGTGGGTGAGTTGCCATTTTCAAGCCAATGACTATGTAGGCCTTTCAGGTGAAATATTTTGTTGCTATTTGCAAATAACAAGCTACTGAAATCTTAAAGAACTTGTTTGTAAAATTGCTTCTATTGTAATCTTTGATTAGTTTGAATAAGGTTTTATATCAGGGGTAAATGTTTATCATTTTCCTCTTTTTGCTCCATGCCACAGGAATTTGATATTAGTAAAACTGGGAAGATTAGTTTAAGTTTGAACAATATATTTATTTTTTTCTGCCTCTGCTCTTATGGGTCATCTGAAGCCTAATTAAGTTTTAATTCTTTGATCAGTAGCTAAGGCCACCCAGAGAGAAGTAAACATAAGTAGTCTCACTTCCTGCAGGAATTAATTTTTTATTGAAAAGGCTGAACATATAAAAAGTAGAATCTTGCATTGAAGAGAAATGGGTTTTCTCTTTGTTTCATAAATATATAATGCATCATTATATAAGTGAATCAAGAGAGCCAGTTTGATACATATATTTAAGGCATCAAAGAAACTAGGAGACTATGAGTTCTAGTTTTGTCTTAGGCATAAAACTGGCTGGGTGACCTTGGACCAGTCACTCTCTCTTAGCCCTAAGAAGAAGACAATAACAAGCCATTTTTAAAAATCTTGCCCCCACCCCTCAAACTACAAAGATTACTCTAGGCAGGTATTTGCAGCCAAAACTGACTTGAAAATTCATACAAACACACATCAGTCTTTTTCTCAGTTCTCCTTTCATGTTCTAGAACTTGTTGATTTCTACCTCTCCCTTCCAGTTTAATTATTTTCACTTGTTAATTTGATTACAACTTTCCTTTGGTCATTGGCTCCAATTTAAAAATGTATTGATTTGGGGAAACTGTTCTGCAAATCTAAGCAATCCCTTGAGGTGAAATCCTCTTAGCCCAGGGTGAAGCTGTACCTTAATAAAAAATGTGAGAGAAAGCATTTTAAAAATGCATTCCTTGCTGCTTTAGCCATGGTTTGTTTTAATCATGATTTGTTGAATAAGCCATATTAGACTCGGCTCACCCGTGATAAGCCACACAAGGTGGTTTACAAATCAGTGTGTCTGGGCTCACAGACCATGCTAAGCCAAAACTAAACAGATTACAGTTTTGTTTAGCTTTACTGGTGTAAATTCTGCCACTGATGCCACAACAAATACAGTACTGTAGCTATGTCTACCTGTAAAAGAAGATTGGGGTAAGATTAAGAAAGCACTTATCTTCACTACATGCTCAGTCTGTGGTGAGGCTTACTTCCATTTTCTGTAGACCAAGGGTGTCAAACTCATGTCATCATGGCGGCATCACATGATGTATCGGGACTTTCCCCCCCTTTGCTAAACCAGGCGTGGGCAGTGCAAGACGCATCTGGCCCACAGGCCGGGAGCTTGACAGCCCTGCTGTAGGCAGTATTGCTAATCATTGACCAAATGCCATCTGCACATAATGATGAAGGAAATAATAAATTAACTTGATTGTTTATATGCTCTGGAACTGAATTAAGGAAACGGGAATATTTTGACACTATAGATAAAATCTAAAGGAAGGTTGTCACTTGGAGATATAAATATATTTATGTTAATGCAATCCTAGGCTGCATTAACAGAGGGATAGAATCAAAATCACGAGAAGTGATACTTTATAATAAATTGGAAAGACCACACCTAGAATCCTGCACCCAATTTCAGTCACCACAATCAGGGGTGGGATTCAACCGGTGTTACTACCAGTTTGGTGACTATGTTTTGCGCTGCGCGCGCATGTAATAAATCTTAAGCTGTGCCGCCTGGACAGCTGAAAAGCACTGCACGCAGGTGTGCAGTGTTTGAAAAGCCACCTTTTTACTGCTTTTTCAACCTCAGCTGTGCCGTGCAAAGCAGTTGAGGTTGAAAAAGCAGGAAATAAAGGACAGGTAAGGGGCCAAACAGCAGCAGACACAGAACCAGTTCAGTGTCTGCTGCTCTTCAGAGCTACCGGTTCTATAGAGCTGGGCAGAACCGGTAGCATCCCACCCCTGACCACAATATAAAAAAAAAGTTCGAAAAACTTCCGGTTGCAAGGCTTCAGCGGCGGCAGGAATCCGCTTCTCTGCGGGTCCCTGCTGCGCTCGCCCGAAGAGGCAGCGGAAGACAGAGGAGATCCGGGCAGGGGTCTGGGGATATCGTACCCCCTTTCCCCAGCCGGCTAGACTCCTTTTTCCTGAGGCGGTGGAGCGGCTGTCAGAAATGGCAGCCACAAAGGAATCTTCAACCGGATAAGACTGTGCAGGAGGAAGACAGAAGGAGAAGATTTCTTGGCTGAACCGGGACATTAAGTTACTTTTAAAACACCCTGGAAGCCTGACTTTCGGATTGATACATTTGTTTCCAAAAGAAGTTTGTTACGGGCGGCGAAAGTGCTGAAGGAAAGTTCACTCCCCTCCCTTACGGAGAAAGCAAATGAGCACAGAAAAACCTGCTGCTTTGAGGTAAAAACAAGCTCTTTGTTATAAGTGGGAAGGAGAGGACTAAAAAAAAATCTTTAAAAACTTGTTGGAGGAGACGCTTTGAAGATTATAAGACCAACAACTAATTGTAATACGGCTTTAAAATATATTTGGGATTTTGCCCCAGGAGGAAAGTTGCAAAGAGAAGAAGAGGAAATAATTTCTGTCTGTTTGGATTGTTTGATAACTTTGACATTTGCAAATTACTTTAACATTAAAAACATCTGGGTTGTTCTTAAAAATTTACAATGGCACCATCTGTGGATCAACTAAAAATGGAATATGAAAAATTAAAAGAAAGAGAACAAAATGGCAAGAATTCATTGGGAGCTGTCTTCCACTTTTTAGAAATGGCAGTTTCTACATACCAGCAAATACTTGAGGAAGAAGGAGAACGAGAAGAAGAAGAAGAAAAGGAAGCCATTTTTAATGGACAAAAAAGTTCGATTAAGAAAGAAAAGAGGAAAAGAGGAAGGAAAAATGAGAATTTAAGATTCAATAAAACAACCAAGAAAAAGAAAAATAAGGTGAAAAAAAGGTATAATGTTAGAAAGCAATTGAAAAGAGAATTACAACAGAGAGGGGAAGCTAAAAAGGTGGAGGTTAGGAGAGTGGGGGGCAAAAAGATCAGACTGGAGAAGAAAGGGAGGGAAAAAGGGAAAAAAAGCCACGGTCTGAAACAAGATATCTTTTTTAGAGATAAAGGACAGTGTATAATTTAAGAAAGATTCTGCAAGAGTACATAAGATAGTATTGTAGTATTTGCATTTGAAATAGTCTATTGGAATATTATAAGATTTAACAAAATATTAAAATATTAAAATGTTTTATAATGATAGATTTCAATATTTAATAAAATATCAAAGAGAATGTGTAAAATGATTAATGCTTAGTTATACTATTAATTAGAATTAGAATGGAAATTATATACTTAACTATATTATAAGTTTATTATTCTTTTTTTTCAAAATGCAATATGTAGAATGTACTAAGCAGAATCAGGATAGAAATTATGTATTATTTTAAGTGTTACTTTAGGGAAAGGCGTCATACCTTAAAAGTGATTACAGGGGAAATTCTTTGCTAAAGAGAAGAGATAAATAGATGATTGGAAAAGAACAGACAAAAGATACAAACATAATGATTTTGAAATAAGATGAAATAAATAAAATATAACTAAGAGAGTGAAAAGAAGGGAGAAGTTATATAGAAAATATAGAATGGTTAATAAGATATGAATGGTATATATGGTGAGCATGAACTTGATTTAGGTCTGTAAAAAACGATGTAACCCGGGGCTAAGCCACTTTTTAAAAGAAGTTTTATGTTTTATGTTTTGTGTTTTGGTTAACTATGTCTTGATTGTGAATTAATAAAACCTTGGAAGAATAAAACTAAAGGGAGAGAAATTTGGAAAAGACATGTATAAATGATAATTAAGGAGGTTTTATCTTTTTATGTCTTGTTTTATGTTTTGTATTTTGTGTGTTTATGTTTGATTGAGAATTAACAAAACCTTGATAGAAAGAAATATAATTGAATAAAAGTGAAGGGAGAAACAATGAGAAATTTGGAAAAGATATATACGTGTTTAAATGGAAATGTGATAATGTGGAACTATGCCTTAAAAATAATGCTTTATTTGCCTTGTTAAAACTTATAAGTAATTTTTGAGAAAGGAGGTTTTGTACTTTGATGTCTTATGTTTTGTTTGTCTTTAAAACCAATTAAAGTTGTTTTATAATATATATATATATATATATATATATATATATATATATATATATATATATATATATATATATATATATATATATACGTTCAGACTTTGGAAAAACTGCAGAGAAAAGCAATAAAAATGATTGAGGCTGAAGGCTAAAACATATGAAAAACCATTGCAGGAATTGAGTAGGTCTTGTCTACTGAAAAGAAGAAGTGGGGTAACATGATAGCAGTGTTTCAATATTTGAGGGCCTGCCACAAAGAAGAGGGGGGTCAACCACTTTTCTAAACCACCAGAAGGCAAGACAAGAAGCAATAGATGGAACAAACAGAGAAGCAACCTAGAACTAAGGAGAATTTTCCTGACAGTGAGAACAATCAGTAGAATAGCTTACCTTTAGAAGTTGTGGGTGCTCCAACAATAGAGGCTTTTGAGAAGAGACTGGACAACCATTTGTCTAAAATAGTATTAGAAGTTTGGATTAGAAGACCTCCAAGGTCCCTTCCAACTCTGTTATTCTGTATATTCTACCTATGAAGAAGATTGCACAGCAAGAGAGTGGCCAGATCTACCAACTGGACAGGAAGTTTATATGTGGGATTTTTGTAAAAATAATACAAGTCCAAATTCCAGTTATCCAGGACTTATGGCCAAGAAAGAAAGTGTTACTGCCATTGGTCAGGGAAAAGACTTCTTGGTCATCAAGGGTGAAAGAAATTGGCAAGCTGGAAACCCACAATTCCTAGGCTGAAAGCAACTATTATGTCTATATACATCAGCTGCAGCTGTCTGCAATGGCTTCAAAAGATAGATAAAATATCATGGCTGACTCAAAAAGAAAAGGTCTAGGATTTAAACCTTGGAATGTAGACACATTTATAAGCTTTAATTGCTATGAACTGTGGTAGGCAGATCTGTTAATATGACTTCACGGTAGGAGGCAGTCAAATAATTCAGCCTGTCAAGTTTGGGCCTGTGAGGCTTCTGGTTTGAGTTCCTTTGGTGACAGACAGAAATCCACGATTGTGCGTGGTTTCGGTCTGGGCTCGCCGCCGGAGTACCCCGAGCTGGCTGGTTTGGGGACTAAGCCACCCCGTAGAGGTGGTGAAGAGGGGGGAGACTGCCAGCAGGGTTGAGGAGAGCCGCATCTCTCCTCCTCAGCTGGCCATTACTCCCTTTCCTGAAGGCGGTTGCAGCGGTGGTCAGAAATGGCCACCCCAAAGATGAACTCGACCGGAAAAGAATGTGCAGGAGGAAGATAAGAAGTGAAAGTTTTGGCTGACCAGGTCAAACAGCAAAAGCAACAAATAAGGTACCCTGGAATTTAAACTTACAAAAAAGTTTCATTCATCTCCCTGTCATTAATAGGGAGAATATCAACAATCAAGATGAATATATTACCCAGAATTTTATATTTGTTTCAAACAATTCCAATTAGGCTTGGAAAAGACTACTTTGAAGATTTAAATAAAATTGTGTTGAAATATATATGGCAAGGTAAGAAAGCAAGAATAAAGTTAAAACTTTTGCAAGATGCTAGAATTAGAGGAGGATTTGGTTTGCCTAATTGGGAGTTGTACTATCAAGCTATAAATCTGATGTGGGTTAAGGAATGGATAACACTAAGAAATACTAGATTGTTGACATTAGAAGGACATGATCTGTTGTTGGGGTGGCATGCTTTTTTATGGTATAAAGGAACTAAAACACAGGGGTACTTTAGAAGACATTATATACGGGAGTCTCTGGTTAAATTGGGAGACAATTAAAAGACAATGTTATTTGAAAATTCCAGTTTGGCTATCGACTATTGAAGCATTTTCTTATCCTATAATATATAAAAAGGAACAAACAGTTAGATATGGTGAAATATTGAATGAAAAGGGTGAACTTAAATCTATACAAAAACTAGAGGAACAAGGTATAAAGATGAATTGGTTTTCATATGTGCAAATACATTCAAGGTATGATAAAGATTCTAAAACAGAAGGTTTCTATGATAAACTGACTGACTTAGATAAGATTTTGAGAGGTACTGATGAAAAGGTGATTAAAACATTATATGGATATTTATTAGAAATTAAATTAGAAGAAGAACAAATTAAAGAAACTATGATTGCTTGGGGAAAGAATTTTGGATATGGGATTGATCTTGAGAAATGGCAAAAATTGTGGTCTCAAAATTATAAAATGACAATGTCAACAGCATATAAAGAAAATTTGTATAAGAAGTTTTACAGGAGGCACTTTTCCGCGACAAGAATAGCAAGAATCTTCAAGAATAAATCCGAAAAATGTTGGAAATGTCATCAGATACCTGGCTCATATTACCATATGTGGTGGACTTGTGCGGATACTAAAAAATACTGGACTCCACACGTGGTTGGAAAAAATGACAAAAAAGCATATAGATTTGAAACCAGAAATATTTTTATTGGGAATTTTACCTGAAATATATAGTAAAGACTTGAAATACCTGATTGTAAATGTATTAACAGTGGCTAGGATTGTATTTGCTAAAAACTGGAAAAATGGGAAAATACCATCACAGGAGAAAATCATTAAGAAAATATTGGAATGTGCTGAAATGAGTAGATTGACATTTGAAATTAGAGAACAAGATGATAAACAATTTTATAAAATTTGGGATCTATTCTATCAATGGTTAGACAATAAAATATAGTAATGAAATATGTAGACTTTTAGAAAATAATAAATATATAAAGATGTATTCTTTTCTAATTATATCTACAAAATGATTCTAGGATAGATCTGGGACGATGATACGAATTGTTATAAAACAAATTAAGTAAAATATGATCATTTTGGAAAACATGAATGAATAAAAGTATAGTCAAATGATTGATTAATAATGATTGATTAATGTATTTAATATATTGATTGAAAATACGAGATTATATACAATGTAATTATAATTGAAGACTACTGTGTTTCTCATATAATAAGGCCACGTCTTATTTTTTTTTTGAGCCCTGAAAAAATGGCTAGGCCGTCTTTTCGGGGGTGACTTAATTCCCCCCTTGCATCTTTGGGTGGGCGGGCGGCGACGGCTTGGATGTTGACCTCGGCGTTGGTGGGGCACTTCGTATCGGGGTCAATGCAGGCAGCACCATATCCAGGTGTGCAACAAAAGTACTTCCTAACGGCAAGCTCCCCCACCATTCCCCCCCCATTTTGCATGTTTTAATATAGGCCTTAATTTTGGGGGAGGGGCTTAATTTCATTTCATGCCTATAAAACATGCTGGGACTTTATTTTATTTATTTATTTATTTATTTATTTGATTTGCCAATTGTTTACAAGATAATAAGTGTATACATAGTTGTGAATACATGAAATGGGTGCATATAAGAAAAATAAAAGAATAAGAGAAACAATAGGACAGGGACGGTAGGCACGTTGGTGCGCTTATGCACGCCCCCTACAGACCTCTTAGGAAAGGGGTGAGGTCAATAGTAGACAGTCTAAGGTTAAAGTTTTTGGGGTTTGGGGAAGAAACTACAGAGTTGGGTAGAGTATTCCAGACATTGACCATTCTATTGCTGAAGTCGTATTTCCTGCAATCAAGTTTGGTGCAGTTAACTTTGAGTTTGTATCTATTGTGTGCTCTTGTGTTGTTATGGTTGAAGCTGAAGTATTCATTGACAGGTAGGACATTGCAATGTATGATTTTATATACCATGCTTAAATCAGACCGAAGATGGCGTAATTCAAGGTTTTCTAGTTCTAGAATTTCAAGTCTAGTGGCATAAGGTATTCTACAACGAGTAGAGGAGTGGAGAACTCTTCTTGTGAAATATTTCTGGACTTTCTCAATTGTGCTAATATCAGTTACGTAATGTGGGTTCCAGACTGATGAACTGTATTCGAGTATTGGTCTAGCAAATGTTTTGTATGCTCTGGTTAGTAGTGTGATATTACCAGAGAAAAAGCTACGTAGGATTAGGTTAACAACTCTTAATGCCTTTTTGGCTATGTAGTTGCAGTGGGCTCTAGCACTTAGATCATTAGAGGTGAGTATTCCAAGATCCTTTACAGAGCTTGGGTCATCAACAAGATCTTGACTATTCAGCTTGTATTTTATTTTCTGATTTTTTTTGCCAATATGTAAGACAGAGCATTTATTTGTTGAGATTTGAAGTTGCCATTTGTTTGACCATTCTGATACATAGTCAAGATCTTTTTGTAGGGTAGCAGTATTGTCTGTGGTATTGAACAGCTTTACATCATCAGCGAAGAGAACGCAATTGCTCTTAATATGATCACAGAGGTCATTTATGTAGAGTATGAAGAGAGTTAGTCCTAGAACACTGCCTTGGGGGACACCACTATTGACAGGTACTGGATTTGATAGGACGCTCCCAATTTTGACCATTTGGTGTCTGTTTGACAGGAATGCTTCTATCCAGTTATTCAGTTGTCCAGAGATACCATAGGATTTTATTTTTAGGAGTAGTTTGTCGTGTACCACTGAATCAAACGCTTTACAGAAGTCTATGTAGATCGCGTCTATTGCTTTGCCCTGGTCGAGTTGTGTCGTCCATATGTTTTTGCAGTGTAAGAGTTGCAGATTACAGGATAGTTTTTTTCTGAAACCAAATTGTTTATTGGAGAGTAGGTTATTTGTCTCTAAGTGGAGGATGATGGATTGGTTAATAATTGATTCCATGACTTTACAGGTGACGCAGCATAAGGAGATTGGCCTGTAATTTTCAACTAGGCTTGGGTCTCCCTTTTTGAAGATGGGGATGACTGTGGCTTGTGACCATAGGTTAGGCAAGGAGCTGGTCCTGAAAGATTTTTCAAAGATTATGCTTAGAGGTTTGGCTATGGCAGTGGATAGCTTTTTTAAGAAGTAGGCACATATTCCATCCGGTCCAATAGATAGAGATGGTTTTAGATTGCGTAGTGCTTTTTCAACATTGTCTTCTGTGAAATCGATATGTATTAGATCATTGTTGTTATCTGTGGTACGGCTAGGAAATACTGGGCATGATCCATTGCTGTTTAGAAATACTGAGCCGAAGAATGTGTTAAAGATGTTGGCTTTAATGGTGTCGTCGTTGCAGTCTTTACCATCAGGTCCTATCATGGGTGGGATGGACCTTGAATCTTTTAGTTTGTTGTTTACAAAATTGTAAAAAGCACGGGTGGAATTGGTGCTTAGAAGGTTTTCCTCTTGTATAATGTGATAATTGGTGCATTCAGTCTTTATCTGGTGGCATAAATTTTTGTATCGGTTTTTGAAATTGGCGACGTGACCAGATTTGTTTTTCCGCCAGAATGATCTCTTTTTGGATTGAAGTTTCCTTATTGTTATGGGTAATCTGCTTTTTTGTTTTGTTTTGGGAGTTGTTGTTGGAACATATAGTTTGATGACTCTTTTGACTTCAAGTAAAAATATGTTGTAATGGTCTTCAACAGTATTGCATCCAGTGAATAGAGATTGCCAATCAAGGGATGAGAGATTGTTGTCTATAAGATCATAGTTGCCTTTTTTGAAGTTATAATTGGGGATTACATCATTGTGGTGATTTTTGTGTGGACGTATGTTGAGACAAAAGTCAATCATATTGTGGTCACTACTGGAAAAGGGTTCTTTAGTTTGTATTCCGTAAATTAAATTCAAACTATTGCAGAAGATGAGATCGAGGCAGTTGTTTAGTCTAGTGTTGTTGGTTACTAGTTGTTCCAGTCCCAGATTTGTAATAGCATTGTAGAAGGTTGTGTGTAAGATTTCAGTTGTACAATCATTTAGGGTCCAGTCAATATGAGGTAGATTGAAATCACCAAAAAAGATAAAAGGGTATGGGCAGGATGCAGCCCATGTTAGTAATGTATTTAGCTTGTTTACATGTTCGATGTCATAATCAGGTGCTCTGTAACATAGTAAGAATCGAATTGTGATATTTAAGGATAGTTCACAGATGATGGTCTCAGGAAGAGCAAGCTCCTGGGTAACTTGGATATTTTTTAGATGTAAGGATTTTTTATATTCCTATACTTCCTATTACTTCCTATTACTTCCTAATACTTCCTATTGGGGGTGGCCGTATTGTTGGAGAAACGGGGTATGAAATGGAAGCACAAAACAATTTGTAAACCAGCCGGCACACTGTATGTACATATATGGAAGATGATTTGATGTTTTTATGTTTTGTTTGTTTATGTTTGTTTTAAAAACCAATAAAAATTTAAAAAAAGAAAGAATATAGTGTGTATTTTAAGAATGTACCAAGCAGAATCCGAATGGAAGTTATGTATTATATTGAATGTTATAACTTTAGGGTATATATTGAAGCCTAAATAAGAGTTAAATGGATAAACTTAAAAGATATAAAGGGGTCATACTCCAATCAGTAACTACAGGAGAAACTTTGTTTAATGAGAAAAGATAATAGATAATTGAAACAGGACAGACAAAAAATATAAATATAATGATTTGAATTGAGACGAGTTAATTAAAATAAAATTGAGAAAATTAAAGGAGGGGAGAAGCTATGCAGATAATGTAAAACAGTAATAACATATGGAATAGAACATAAAAATGAGCATGAAATTGAATTTGTGTCTGTACGAAGAAATGTAACCCGGGATTACGCTACTTTCAAAAAAGATGTTTTATTTGTATTTTTTTGTGAAAACTCAAATAAAATTTACAAAAAAAAAAAAAAAGTTTGGGCCCATGAACCTTCTGCAGAAGCAGCCAACTCCTTCATAAAGAGTTCAATCTGGAAAGCCTTCATTTATAGCCAGGATATGAAGTCCGTTTCTGAAATTCAAAGTGCTGATTGTGACCTTCAAAAACTTCTGCTAGTTTGGGACCAAAGTACTTTGGTTCTTTGAGCTCAAAAGAGCCTGTCTTAATTCGGTGTGATATAAGATGGGGCCAAGAGAAAATCTAAGTGGTTTTCAAAATTGATGTCAGCTCTTTGAGGGAGACCAGGTCAGGAAACAATTGCCACAAGGATTCAAAATAACGTGCTGCTATTGCAGGTTATAAAAACAGAATTTTGAAAATCTTTAGCAAAGCTGGGTTACCACACGGCTATACCAGTGGTGGGATTCAACAAATTTTACTACCGGTTCTGTGGGCATGGCTTGGTGGGCGTGGCTTGGTGGGCGTGGTTTGGTGGGCATGGCAGGGGAAGGATATTGTAAAATCTCAATTCCCTCCCCACCCCACTAACCTGCTTTCCAGCTCCGTTCTCCTGTGCAGGGCAACAAAAGAAGACCCAGCCAGTCAGCTGGGACTCAAGAGGCAGAGACTAGATGGGTGAGGGGCCAGTCAGAGGTGATATTTGCTGGTTCTCCAAACTACTCAAAATTTCTGCTTCCGGTTCTCCAGAACTGGTCAGAACCTGCTGAATACCACCTCTGGTATAGCCGTGTGATAACCAAACTTTGCTAAAGATTTTCATAATTCTGTTTTTGGGCTATACCCACAAGTATTCTGGTTAAGCAACCCTTGGTAACTTTTCTTGTAATTTCACTTGTCCAGCCTGCTCATAGAAAAATTGTAGGATGTTAACAGATAAAGAAATGAATATATTGAGGTGTCAGTTTCAATAGAACAGGCATGACATTCAAACATGGGAGCCTGAATTCAATAGCTCTGAAGAAGGACAGAGATAATCCTATAAAATGACATGGATTTCTGCAGGGCAGAACAAGAGAGAACTAATTATGACAATCTATGTAATTTCCATCAGTGGTATAACACAAATTCCATCATGCACATTCTTTATTCCCAGTTTACAAAATGTTGACAAGTACCAGAGCTTTAACTGTGAAGGACAATAATTACATACCTCTATAATGACTCTAAGCCGAGATATAAGCTGACTTATTTCTTCCCTTTTTCTTCATCTAAGTTCTTTTACAGGTTAAACAGATACAAAGATCTGTCAGAATATTTTCTCACAGAATGCATATCTTGATCTTGACCCCACCCTACTGTGCCATCATATTTCAATCCTGCTGTAGCTACTGAGTCATTCCAAGTAACAAATGTTTTATTTAGTGCTTTCTGGCACCATTCTGAGCCAACCTGGTTTGGAATAGTGCCAGAAAGCACAAAATAACTCTGGAAATAAATCCAAAATCCACTTTTATTACTGGGCATTAAAAAATAGAGAAATTTGAGGAAGTTGCTGAATATATGTGAGCATTCTTTGGGTTTCAGAAAGGCATATTTAATTGAAACTCTTTTTCATATTCTTTTCAAGCTGTGGAATGTTAACACTTTAAGGGCAAAAGTCTTCTTCATCGTAGCCTTCATTGCGGATTGTTAGAAACCTATATCCAGTGGTGGGATTCAGCTGGTATGCACCAGTTCAGGCAAACTGGTTGTTAAATTACCCCCCACTATCAAAATGGGCCCTGGGTGCTGCGCTGAACTGCAATGGAGAAACGGGCAATGGAGTGGCCAGCATGAGGGAAGGAGAAGGTCGCCTTCCTTCTTTCTACTTCCTGCTCCTCCTCTTCCCCTTGTGCCAGCTGCTCTATTTCCTGTTTCTTCATTGCAGTGCAGTGCCCAGGATCTACTTTGATAGCGGGGGGGAGGGAGGATTTCAGGTTGGCCATTGTGAGAGGTTCATCCCATATGTGTGGTAGAGCTGGAAGATAGGGATGGGCCATGCCTCCCACAACAGCCCACCTGACCCTAGGCAAACCAATTGTTCAATTATTTGAATCCCACCACTGCCTATACCCAAATTTCTTCCAATTTATTGTCGTTGTTCAGTCACAAAGTTGTGCCTGACTCTTTGGTCATACCACACCAGGCTCCCCTGTCCTCCCCCATTTCCCAAATTTTGTCCAAACTCATGTTTATTGTATCAATGACAATATCTAATCATCTCTCCCTCTATCATTGTCTTTTCCTTTTGCCTTCTGTCTTTCCCCACATCAGGATCTTTTCCAATAAGTTCCACTACCTGAATTCTGTTTGGAAATTTCAAACAATTTTCAGGGTGTCAAGGATTATGTATTTGCTCCATTGAGACAAAAGAAAGCCATGCTGCTGTAACTGTACTATTATGTCAAAGAAACTGCAGCATTGCAGTAGCTGTATTGATTCCGAGAAAAAAATTCCTTTATTAAGAATCACTGCAAGCTTTGGAAGGTTGAGGACTTTTCATGTAGGGAATTAGCTGAGGGAAAATAATGGGATGAGAGACCAACACATTGATTTTATAGCCATTTCTCTACCCATTGAGTCCATAACATTCGTGGGAGCTGGATCTCCAAAATCTTCAAAATGGCAGATGGAACATCGTGATGCAAGCTTTTGCACTGATACCCATAACTTGTATTGATGCATATATAAAAAGGGTGTGACTTGTCTTGTTACACCATGCCCACCATCTTGCACAGTTCCATGGGGTTCAGAGGTACAATGGACATTATTCAGAATTGACCACGGAACGAAGACCACTGCAAGCCAGATTGTAGTCTGTTCCAGTGCTTTGCTGGGAAGATAAAGGAAGCAAATGTTTGAAAGTCTGTAGAGATTCTCAGTCATCCAGGTCATGGTTGTCCCAAAGGTACTTTTTCAGGAGGCAGCTGAACTTTCTTGTTTTTTCTTTTGAAGACATTTTGCTTCTCATCCAAGAGGCTTCTTCAGCTCTGACAGGATAGTAGGGAATGGAAGGGTTTATACTCCTTGCAGACAGCTGGTAATCTGCATCTTTTTAGAGGGTCATTGAAGCATTTGGAGGTTTATCTGTGTCCTCAGGGTCACCTGAGTAGTGCTTCTGGTTCCTGTAGTCTGCAATTTTTCTTGAAAATTTTGAAAGAAAAAACAAGAAAGTCCAGTTGCCTCCTAAAAAAACACATTTGGGACAAATGTTTGAAAATTCAGCATTTCTGAAAACATAAATCCTATCTGCTAAAAACAGATGCATAAATTCCCTTTCCAATGAAAACAAGATAAATTTATGTAGTCTTTATCTTGACAAAATGGATAACATTTGATCTGTGACTGATAGTAAAAAATAGTAGGTGAACAAAACTTTTTAAATTTAATCCACCCTAGGTTGAACAGTGATTGGTTGGCAGAATTACATTCCACTGGATGTTGCTGACTTCTGCCCTAAATATGGATAATTGCAAGAGATGATAGCTTACAAATTCATCCCTTTCATGGACATTATAAATTTGCTGATAGTAACGTATGCTTCAATTTTGATGGGCAACTTTTTCTAGGCTGATAGACATATTTATATTATACAAATGTTTTATACATACAGAGCCAATTTGGCCTAGTGGTTAAGGCCCAGAAACCAGGGGACTGTGAATTTTAGTCTTGCCTTAGGTTTGAAAGCCTGCTGGGTGACTTTGGGCCAGTTACCTTCTCTCAGCCCAACCCACCTCACTGTTGTTGTGGGGAAAATAGAAGAAAGGATATGTTCTTCCTATGTATGTTTGCCACCTTGAGTTATGTATAAAGTAATAGAGGTGGGATTAAAAGTTAAATAAATAAATGCATTTGGACTTTTGAGAGCATGTCTTTCTCTCTCTCTCTTTTTTAACTTACATGCCACCCATCAAAACCAATTTTTCCTAGGGTAGCTTACAAAATTGTAGCATAAATTTAAAAATATAAAGAAAGAGTATTCTCACAAAATAGTAGCCATATGACATTGTGTGTTCCTGAATAGATATCATGGTAGCTTTAGCCAATTCACTGAACACCAATTTCTCAGAAGGTAAACTGGTGAAGTTTCTCCACAGTACTTTCTGTAGCCTCCTGTAGAAAATTAGCACCCATTCCTCTCCTAGAAGAATGAAATATTTTAGGAAATATTAAAAGGCAGAATATTATATTTCCCTAAAGGAGAAATGGAGAAACATGCTCTTGGAAAGCAGCCCCCGTCTTCCTTAATATCCCACAGCAGATGTTAGCACTTAAGAGATAAAGAGATAGCTAGCTCTATTCATAAGCAAATTCCCTGCAACAAGGTCTGAACAAAGGTAGGATTAGCCCTCAGCCACAATAGGAATTGCCCAACAAGCCCCTTCATTGCATCAGTAGACCAAATTTCAACCAAACTTAGCTCAGACAAACTCCTAGGATTTGTACATGGCACCATGGGAGTCTGACAACAACTAATAGGATACATGTTCTTGCACAGGAACAGGAAGCTCAAGTTCAAAGCCCAAGAGAAGGTATAAATAATCCCCACTCTTAACTCCATGTGGTCAGCTGCATCAGAACTCATGTGGTTCTGTCCATCATAAAACCATCTTTCTAATCACCCTCCATGTTTCCAGTGTCTTTCTCCCAGCTTGGAACTCTACCAGATGGATATTTTGTCCAATACTCCCAAAAATGTTGTAGAAAGCTCAGTTTTATCTTTAGGAGTATATGTGGGGAGGTGGGAGAGAGACAGGTGAGGATCTTCACAAATATCATTGGCCTGCACTCATCTGTTATTTCATTTTAAAATATTGTCCAAATATTTAAATACTGTAAATAAGCGTAGGAAAGAAGGAGATATCGGAAATGACATTTTGGGTTCCAACGTGCCAGTGCTCTTTTTTTTTAAAAAAAAGGTCATAAAAAATCGAATTCAAAGAGCAGATGGCAAAGTCAGAATTGGCAAGCACATTGGTAGCTATGGGACCCACATTGTCTGTTCCTACTTTAATTGCATTGTATTTGGATGACTGCAATGAATTCTCTCTGAGGTTGCTTTTAATAAAAAACTTAGAAACTTCAGTTGATAATTAAGATTTTAACAGGTTCTCTTTACTGGGGACATGTAACCCATTAGGTAAAATACCAATTCTGGATTCTCATTTGTTTCTGAGCCCAGTAGAATGGACTTGTAGTGAACTGTATAGCTTAGCTGGAGGAGCTGTTAAAGTTTTTTCTCTCTCTCTTTTATGAATGTATTCACTTGCTTTGTTGTTTGTCAAGGCTTTCTTGTTTGCTTAAAGCTATCTGGATTATATTAACAGCACAGAGAGGTCTGCTGCATATTACTAGCTGGATTCTGGAATATTGTCCTGGGATTCTGGAATATTGTCCTGGGATTTTCTTATCTGGTCATTTCAAAGCTGTGGTCAGTCAGCATAATAAAAGTTGCATGAAACTTAAGTTGCACGAACTAGAATTGTCTGGGTCATCCAACATATTATGCCATTATGCTTCAGTAACCATAACAGTTGAATTCATGCATTCTACTAAGCGGTAATGTTGTTTACTCAGTTTTGGTTTAATGTTTTGTGTGACTCCACTCATAACTTTTAGATTTAGATTGAACAGGAGCCATGGTGGCGCAGTGGTTAAAATTGAAGTATTGCAGGCTAACTCTGCCCCCAGCCAGGAGTTCAATTCTGACTGGCTTAAGGTTGACTCAGCTTTCCATCCTTCCGAAATCGGTGAAATGAGGACCCAGATTGTTGGAGGTAGAATGCTGCCTCAGTAAACCACTTACAAGGGCTGTAAAGTACTATGAAGCAGTATATAAGTCTAAATGCTATTGCTAGACAGTGAGAACTATCAACCAGGGGAATGGCTTGCCTCCAGAAGTTGTGGATGCTCCATCACCGGAAGCTTTAAAAAGAGACTGGACAGCCACTTGTCTGAAATGGTATAGGGTCTCCATCATCATCATCTGGAAGAGAGCTTGGAGGTTGGACCAGAAAACCTCCAAAATCTCTTCCAGATGATGATGATGATGATAGATGAGTAGTTGGGAGTCAGGCATCATCATCATCATCAACATCATCAAGGAATATGTTTCAATCAGAAAAGAGTTGGAAGGGATCTTGGAGGTTTTCAATATGAAAAATTTCTGAACAGAAAGAGCTGTTGAACAGTTAGTAGAGACTGCCTTGAGATGGGTGGATATCAGAGATGATATTCAGCAGGTTCTGACCAGTTCTAGAGAACCGGTAACGGAAATTTTGAGTAGTTCGGAGAACCGGCCGATACCACCTCTGACTGGAGATTTTACAGTACCCTTCCCCTGCCACGCTCACCAAGCCACGCCCACAGAACCGGTAGTTAAAAAAAAAATTGAATCCCACCACTGGTGGATATAGAACATCAGAGTTGGAAGGGTCCTTGGAGGTTTTCTAGTCCAGCCCCTTGCTCAAGCAGGAGATCCTATACAATTTCAGACAAGTCTCTTCTTAAAAACCTCCAGTGATAAAGCACCCACAACGTCTGAAGGCAATCCATTAATGGTTAATTGTCCTCACTATTAGGAAGTTTCTCCTTAATTCCAGGTTGCTTCTCTCCTTGATAAATTTCCATCCATTGTTCCTTGTCTTGCCTTCTGGTGCTTTGTAAAGTAAGTTGAACCCCTCTTCTTTGTGGCAGCAAAGTGCTTTGTGTATTTTGTTGAGTAGTTTCCTATACAAGGCCTTTGACTTTTGCTTTTAGGTGTCTGCTTCATGGACTTCCAGTCACTAGCTGTCTATCATTTTGCTGAGACTCCAGAACTTAATATACTTTTTCTGGAAAACCAGAAGACTGGGGGTGGGTGGGGGTGTTGGCCTCACTTCTGAGGATAGGATGTTCCCAAAGTGCATGGAGTAAATAGTGAGGCCAGCAATGTTCCATAGTACATTCCACCTTCCGTCTGATCTCCTAGTCCTGAGTCCAAGAATCCTTTCAGGCTTTCCGTGGTGAGGTGGTGACATGGGCAGGCCAAAAAATTAGCACAGCTGACCTTCACAAACATTTTCCATCCTTTTTCCCCACTCTTTGACAGCCTCTGCAGTCAAAATGACTTCAAGAATGTGAAGTTTTGTCTGGCTGAATAGGCTTCTTGATTGGAAACACTGCTGCCAAAAGAAAAAAAAAGGGGGGGGGGACTTAAAAAGGAAGTTGTGAATGTGCTGTGGCCTGACCCCTGAGGCTTATTTAAAAGCGGAGAGCATAATTAGAGACGATAATGATGGAAACGCAGGCTTGGCACAAGCTTTCTGTCATTCATTCCTTAATTCTCATGTCAGGTTGGTGCTTTTGTTAAGACGATTTTGGATCAATTTAGATCAGTTAGGCTAGAGCCTCCCCCGCTGCCTCCATTACCAAAGAGCGTTTCTGAAAGCCTTTGACTGCCCTGATCACAAGAACAATCGTGTGTCAGCTTCAGATTCCAAATCAGCAGGAACCTGGAACGCTTTTGAGAAGTGAAACATGGCCCCTGCATTCAAACTTTTGGAACTTTCATGATAAGAACACCAAAAAAAAAAAAAAGAGAGGAATTACAGCATTGAGATGAGTGGGGTTTTTGTTTTTTGTTTTAAAAAAGGCCCATTTCTAAGCAAGATGCTGAGTTTTAATGTCCAGAAAAAGAACAGATGAAGGTGTGCAATTTAAAGCCTGCCATTTCCCGTGAATGATCTATTCAGTTCAGGATGGAAAAACTTGCAGTCAATGCTTTTGATAACTGGGTAACCTTGCTTTTGTAGCCGCAGCTTGTATTGTCCCTTCTGACCCTTTCTCTTTGCTTTATCACTTTGGCTGTAATTTTACCAACTAGAGACACAAATGACCAAGACTCAAACTATCTTACTTCAGTTACATAAAGCAAAGATCAAGCTCTCTGGAAAAAAACTTAGTGCTAGTGGAAGGAAGGAAACTTAGGGGACTGGAGACTAAAACATATAAAGAACGGTTACAGGAACTGGGCCTGGCTCGTCTAGTGAAGTGAAGGACCAGGGGAGACATGATAGCAATGTTCCAATACTTGAGGGGCTGCCACAGAGAGGAGGAAGGGGTCAAGCTGTTTTTCTAGGCACCTGAAGGCCAGACAAGGAATAATGGATGGAAATTGATCAAGGAGAGATTCAACCTGGAAATAAGGAGAAATTTTCTGACAGTGAGAACAATCAACCAATGGAACAGCTTGCCCTTGGAAGTTGTGGGAGCTTCATCACTGGACACCTTCAAGAAGAGATTGGACAGCTTTTGTCAGTAATGGTGTAGGGTCTCCTGCTTGGGTGGGGGGTTGGACTAGATAGAAAGATCTAAGATCCCTTCCAACTCTGTTATCTGTTATCTGTTATTTGAAAAGGGGAAGATGACAACCAAGGTGGAAAGATTCAGTCATAAT
Organism: Notechis scutatus; assembly: GCF_049901735.1. NCBI lineage: Eukaryota > Metazoa > Chordata > Lepidosauria > Squamata > Elapidae > Notechis > Notechis scutatus. The sequence goes on along the minus strand of NC_142011.1, from coordinate 14,028,050 downwards.
GTTAATAAGTGCACCTTTGGATGAGCTGGAAGACCAGGTTAAGAAAGATCATCATGGAAAAAGTCAAAAGTCCATTTTTCAAAAGGCAACTGGACTTTCTTTGTTTTTCCTTGATATTTAGCTTCTCATCCAAGAAGCTTTTTCAGTTCTGACAAAATGATGGAGAATGGAAGGATTTATATTCCTTGTGCACACACACACACACACACACACACACACACACACACACAAAGAGGATATAAATACTTTGTACTTGATCTTTCAAATCACTGAATAGTGATAAGCATGTAGTTTTCACAATAACTTAAATATCAGAACTTTTTGTAGTGTAATCAGGAGTGGGCTGCTGGGCAGGGGTGGGATTCAAATTTTTTAACAACCGGTTCTGTGGGCGTGGCTTAGTTGGTGGCTTAAATGGTGGTCATGTGACTGGCTGGGCATGGCCAACTCAACATCACTCACATCGAGGTGCGCATCTCCTCGCATGGCTTCTCGTGACTGTGGGGATGCTGCAACAGTCATAAGTGTGAAAAAGAGTCATAAGTCACTTTTTTCAGTGCCACTGTAGCTTTGAATGGGCACTCCACACAAGCAAAATACCAGCAAAGGAGGGGAAAAAAAACCCAGAGACGTTCCTGAGACAGGAAGTCTAGTCCTGCCAAGAATGTAATAAGGGTTAATGGAGAGGCAGTTTCTGTAAGCAACACCAGAATGTTCCCTTCCTGTCTTCCTTACAGGATTAGGCCAGTAATTTCTTCTAACAACCAGTTCTCTGAACTGCTTAGAATGTTAACAACTGGTTCTAGCGAATAGGTGCAAACTGGTAGAATCCCACCCCTGCTGCTGGGGGTTCGCAGGGGTTCAGGAGAGCCCCTAGATAAGATACTGTGCATTTTGGAGAATCACCAAATTCCACTCCTGTCTGGCCCTGCCCACCCTGCCCCATCCCTCCCAGGAATCCCCAGGTAGGATATTTTGGATGCAGGTAAGTGCAGGGCACACACAGAGACTTGGGGAGAGCAAAAAACGGGCCTCCCGGAAGTTTGGGAAGGCTGGAAATGGGCCCGTTTCTGGCTTCCAGAGCCCAGGGAGGCCATTTTCACCCTCCTGGAGACTCAAGAAAAGCCTCCGGGGGAGCTGGTGTCGCGACGATACGGCATGCAATCTTGGAGGTCTTAGATCGCTGCCAATATCTTTGCTCCTGGACGGTCCCATCGGATCTAAACCGTTCCAAAGAGACGGTGAAAGTGAAGAGCGCATCCTGTCGATCCCAGGGATACCGCAAAGTCCCTGGTAGATCCAGGAGAAGCTCTTCTTGCCAGCGGCAAAGAGGCAGCCATTAAGCTACTGAAGTTGGGACAGCTCCGAAACGGAAGAGAACAGAAAGAGTGTGCCAGTTTGGTGAGAACTTTTTCTTTATTCTAAGATCTGAAAGGACACCCTAAGGAAAAGAAAGAATCTGTAAAAGTTTTGACAGAAGTGATTAAGCGGCGATTTTAAACAGGAATGTCAAAGTAATGTTTTTTTCTCATTGCTAGATTTTCTATACATGATCTTATATTTTGAAACTGGACTGGTTTTTTCTTTTATATCTATTTTTTTCCTCCATTTTGATTTTGTAATATTTTAGGCTAGAGGCTCCCTTTTAGTTATTTCTTTTTTTTAAATATCTTTTTCTTTTCTTTTTTTATTAATTCTTATTATATCTTGCTTGGAAAAGGAGGGGGAAAGTGAGAGCAAAGAAACTTTGTAACACTGCCAACTAGAGGCTTGAAAATATTCTATTTCCCTGTGACCAGACAAAGCTGAGAAAGAAAGAACTGAGACTTTTTTTCAAGGACATTGCTATTTGATAAGATAGAGGGAAGAGCATGGGAGAGTATTATTGCAGGTGCTCTTCTGGGTTTCTATCAACATCTGGAGTCTGGTGTTGAAACCTAGGGGGAAAAAAGATGATAAGTTTTTGGAGAAGAGAGCTATAATAAGAGCTTTGGATAATTAAACAAAGTGCAGTGTGCTCTTTTTACTTTTTCTAAGTTGTGCTATCCCTCCTCAGTATTAATGTTTCTTTTCTTTTTTTTTTAAAGGGAATAGCCTTTTTTTCTCCTTTCCTGGTATTTTTGTTTTTTCATCTATCTTTCTGGTTTATTTTTATGCACTCTTTTCTCTTTGAGACCTCTCAATTGGATTAAGGTGTTGAAGAACCTGAAGAATTTTCCCTTTTCCTTTTTCTTTTTCTTTTTCAAGCCTTTTTCTTCATCTAATTACTGATTGGATTAAGGTATACAAGAACCTGAAGAAATTTTGTCCTCCCTTTTTTTTTCTTTTTTTAATCATTATTATTTGGCTTCTTTTTTCTACTATTTTTATTTCGAACTATAATTGGTTATTTCACAATTGGATTAAGGTTTAGAAGAACCTGAAGATTTTGAATTGCTTAAAATGAGTAGGAAATTTACAGCTCCTGGTTCTTCAACTTCTACTTCTTCCTCTCCATCATCTGGAGGACAACGTTCAATACAGACAATGTTAAAGCAAGAAAAAGAAAAAGAAAGAGTGACTCTGCAGATGATTATGCAAGGAATTCAAAAATATTCAAGCAAGATCAGAGAATATTGAAAAGAGAATAGAGAACATTGAACAAAGAACAGAGAACATTGAACAAAGAACAGGGAAAACCGATGAAAAAGTGGAGAACATCCAACAAATGATGTTGAAGTATGATGAGAGATTCCAAAAAATTGAAGAAAATAAACAAAGAGACAAGAAGATTGGAGATATTGATAATAGAGTAACGGTGGTTGAACAAGATAAAAGTGGTATGTTGAGATGGGAGATGGATAGATCAGAATTCTATCTTAGATTCCAAAATGTAGAGGAAGAAAAAGGACAAAACTTAGCTGAGATAATGATAGAAATACTGGCTGAAGCTTTGGAAATAACTCAAGAGAAGATGATGGATGGAATAAATGAGGTTTATCGAGTTTTCACAAGATATGCGATGAGAAATAGCTTACCAAGAGAAGTTCACATTAGATTTACAAAGAAAGCCATTAAAACGCAAATATTGCAAGTGGCAAAAGAGAAAACATTGAAATATAAAGACAAGGAGATTGTGGTCTTGAAACAAATACCCAGAAGAGTGAGAGAGATGAGAAGAGAAGAGAATACCGATTCCTGACTAAAATGCTACTTAAAAAAGAGGTGAATTATAGATGGCTGATTCTAGAAGGTTTAATGTTCACATGGCAAGAACAGAGATATAGATTTGACTCAATTGAGAAAGCGGAATTATTTTATACAGAATTTTTTGGAGGGAAAGAAGAAGAGGCAGAAAAAGAGATCTCACTAACTGAATTCCAAGAGGATTGCCAAATGGCGATTGAAAAAGAAGAAGGTGCAGTAGGGGGAAAGGTGGAAGCCAAAGAACAACATGAATTAAGATCTACGAGAGCTGCTAAACCTAACTACAAAATATAACCATGGAAGAGAAAAAACTGATTACAATTAATATAAATGGACTTAACTCAGCCATTAAAAGAAGGAAAACCTTTCATAAATTAGAGAAATTAAAATTTGATATAATTTGTCTACAAGAAGTACATATTAAAAAACAATATGAACAATTGTTGATACAGCCAAAACTAGGGAAAATATTTACTTCCTTGACACAATGTAAGAAAAGAGGAGTGGTTTTATATATTAAAGAGACTATCCCAGCAAAATTGATTTATACCGATGATGATGGAAGAATACTAATGGTGGAAATAATGGTCAATAATAAGAAAACACTCCTGATTGCAATCTATGCTCCGAATGACAAACAAGAAGAATTCTGCAAAAAATGACATATGAAAATAATTGAACTGGACTATGCGAATATAGTTATGATGGGAGATTTTAATGGAATTGTAGACAATAAATTGGACTATACAGCACAGAAAACAATAAAGCAAAATAGAAAGACTCTCCCTAAATCTTTTTTTAAAATGGTAGATGAAATAAACTTAAAAGATACATGGAGAGAAAGAAATGCTAAAACTAAACAATATACCTTCTACTCAAATAGACACTTATTATGGTCCAGAATAGATATGATATGGATGTCAACCGAATTGTTAACTAATATTCAAGAAATAAATATTGAAACAAGTACTTGGGCAGATCACAATCCAATGACAATTAAATGGAAAGGACAAAAAAGAAGATCTAGATGGACGTTAAATAATACTTTTTTTAAAAGGAAAAAGACTTCACACAGTGGATGGAGAAAGAATTGGCTTTTTTCTTTAGAGAAAACAAAAAAGAAGATACATCAATTCAGAATGTATGGGATACAATGAAGGCATATGTTAGAGGCTTGATAATAGACTATACAAGGAAAAGAAATACTATGAAAAGATTAGCCTCTAAGGCCTTAGAGGATGAGCATAAAAGACTTGAAAAAGAGCTACAGAAAATGCCACAGAAAAAGGACATCAAGCTAAAAATGGATATAGTTAAACATAAAATGGGTCAAATAGAAAAAGAAGAATTAGCACAGAAAATTAGAGGTGCTAAGCAGAACTACTTTGAAGATGCAAACAAACCAGGTAGATGGTTAGCATACAAATTGAGAAAGGAGAAAGAATCAAGGAAAATATTGCAATTAATAGATGACCAAGGCCAAGTTTGCCATGGTAGCAAAGAGAAGAAGGAAATCATTCGAGACTTCTCTGGGAAATTATATATGCAAGAGAATATTGATGAGGAAAGAGTTAAACAGTACTTACAGAATGCTAATTTACCTCAGATACCTAAAGAGATTGAAACAATGTTAGAAAGCAATATAATGATGATGGAGTTAACTGAAGCACTCAAGAAGCAAAATAATGGAAAGGCACCAGGCCCAGATGGACTTCCGGCAGAATTTTACAAAACATTACAAGAATCGTTGAATCTTCCATTGATAGAAGTTATGAATGAAGTTATGTTAAAGAAGAAGATACCTAAATCATGGTCAGAAGCCTATGTTACACTTATCCCAAAAGAGGAGTCCGATCCATTACAAATTAAGAACTATAGACCTATTTCTCTACTAAATGCAGATTATAAAATCTTTGCTTCAATATTGGCAGAAAGTCTTAAAAATATCTAAATAATTTTATTCATCCTGACCAAAATGGATTTCTGCCAAAGAGACAAATCAAAGATAATATGAGAGTAATCTTGGACACCTTGGAATACTACGAGGCACATCCTGAAAAACAAATGGTTCTGATATTTCTAGATGCACAGAAGGCATTTGATAATGTGAATTGGCGATTCATGTTATTACTGTTGGAACAGATGGGTTTTTCTAGAAAATTTATTCAAGCAATAGAAGCTACATACTATAAGCAAACAGCAAAGGTAATGATAGAGGGAGAACTGACAGACTCTATTGATATAAGAAAAGGAACAAGACGGACTTCCGTCGTTTGTCGGCTTCGCGAGCGGCAGGGATTCGCAATACAGCGCGATCCCTGCTGCGCTAGCGTGGTGCTCCAACCCGGACGGGTCTGGAGCTAAGGTTGCCCTGCAGGGGTGGCTGAAGACAAGGGGGGATCCGGAGTGAGGTTTGCGGGTGTTGCAGACCCCTTCCCAGCCAGCAGAACCCCCTTTTCCCAAGACAGTGCGGCGGGCGGTCCGTAATGGCCGCCACAAAGAAGCTGGCAGCCGGGTAAGAATGCGCAGGAGGAAGTGGAGAAAGCTTTTGAAAAGAGAAAGTTTTTTTGGTTCCGGACTCTGAGATATATTTAACAAAAATTCCTGGAAATTATGGCTTTCTGAATGATACCTTCTAGAAGAGAAAATAAGCGGCAATTTGGTGGTGCTGAAAGGAAAGTTTACTCTCCTTCTCGGAATTAATAAGTGGATATTAAGAAACTTATTTTTTAGGCAAAAACTGGCTTTGAAGCGAAAAGTGAGAAGGGAGAGGACTAAAAAAATATTTGTATGCTAAGATTTTGTTGGAGGAGATGCCTTAAGGATTTGAAGACTGAAATATATTGCAATAAGACTTTAAGAAACAGATTTGGACTTTCTTTTTTTTCTGATTGGTACTACCCCAGGAAGAGAAAGTGAGAACTTTGCCTTGACTTGACCTGATTGATAACTTTGGGACTGTTTTATTTTTTTTTTTTTTTGAAATATCTTGGTTGCTGCAAGAAGAAAGAAGGGGAAGAGAAAAGAAAAGATTTATAATGGCTTTTTCTGTTGAGGAACTGAGAAAAGAATATGAGCAAACAAAAAAAAAAGATGGTAAAGATGGTTTGAAAGAAGCCTTCCTTTTCTTAGAAATGGCGCTTTGCTAACTATCAACAAACATTACAACAGATGAAGACAACAGAAGAAGAAGAAGGAGAGGAAGAAGCCATTTTTAATGAATTTCAGAATTTAACCAAGAAAGAAGGAAGAGGGAAAGGAAGAGAAATGAAGGACTTAAGATTTTAAAAACACTTAAAAGGGGAAAAAAGGGGATAAAAAAAAAAGGTTCAAGTATGTAATGGTTAATGATGATTTGTTTGTTTTTGAAAAATTAATAAAACTTGTTTTAAAAAAGAAAAAGAAAAGAAAAGGAACAAGACAAGGGTGCCCACTATCACCTTTGTTGTTTGTGTTAACTTTGGAAGTGCTAAATAGAAATATTAGAGATGAAAAGAATATAAAAGGAGTGAAAATCAAAAAGGAAGAATTTAAGCTGCAAGCATTTGCAGATGATCTGGTTTTCATCTTAGAAGACCCTCTAGAAACAGCACCAAAATTGGTAGAAAAGATAGAGACATATGGAAAGGTGGCTGGTTTGAAAATAAATAAAGATAAGACAAAGATCTTGACAAAGAATATGCTATTAAGACAAAAGGAAGAACTGGCAGACCTATTGAAAACTCAGGTCACAAATAAGATCAAGTACTTGGGGATATATTTGACAGCAAGATGTAGTACACTAAAAGAGAATAATTATATCAAACTTAAACAGCAGATAGCGCTAGATCTGGCGAAATGGGAAAATTTACAACTGTCACTAATAGGGAGAATTTCAACAATCAAGATGAATATATTACCCAGAATTTTATATTCGTTTCAAAGAATTCCAATTAGGCTTGGAAAAGATTACTTTGAAGATTTAAATAAAATTGTGTTGAAATATATATGGCAAGGTAAGAAAGTGAGAATAAAGTTAAAACTTTTGCAAGATGCTAGAATTAGAGGAGGATTTGGTTTGCCTAATTGGGAGTTGTACTATCAAGCTATAAATCTGATGTGGGTTAAGGAATGGATAACACTAAGAAATACTAGATTGTTGACATTAGAAGGACATGATTTGTTGTTGGGGTGGCATGCTTTTTTATGGTATAAAGGAACTAAAACACAGGGGTATTTTAAAAGACATTATATACGGGAGTCTCTGTGGTTAAACTGGGAGAAGATTAAAAGACAATGTTATTTGAAAATTCCAGTTTGGCTATCGACTATTGAAGCATTTTCTTATCCTATAATATACAAAAAGGAACAAACAGTTAGATATGGTGAAATATTGAATGAAAAGGGTGAACTTAAATCTATACAAAAACTAGAGGAACAAGGTATAAAGATGAATTGGTTTTCATATGTGCAAATACATTCAAGGTATGATAAAGATTCTAAAACAGAAGGTTTCTATGATAAACTGACTGACTTAGATAAGATTTTGACAGGTACTGATGAAAAGGTGATTAAAAAATTATATAGATATTTATTAGAAATTAAACTAGAAGAACAAGTTAACGAAACTATGATTGCTTGGGGGAAGAATTTTGGATATGGGATTGATCTTGAGAAATGGCAAAAATTGTGGTCTCAAAATTATAAAATGACAATGTCAATAGCATATAAAGAAAATTTGTATAAGATGTTTTACAGGTGGTATTTTCCCCCAACAAGAATAGCAAGAATGTTCAAGAATAAATCCAAAAAATGTTGGAAATGTTATCAAACACCTGGCTCATATTACCATATGTGGTGGACTTGTGCGGATGCTAAAAAATACTGGATTAAAATCCACATGTGGTTGGAAAAAATGACAAAAAAACATATAGACTTGAAACCAGAGATATTTTTATTGGGAATTTTACCTGAAATATATGGTAAAGATTCAAAATATCTGATTGTAAATGTATTAACAGTGGCTAGGATTGTATTTGCTAAAAACTGGAAAAATGAGAAAATACCATCACAGGAGGAAATCATTAAGAAAATATTGGAATGTGCTGAAATGAGTAGATTGACATTTGAAATTAGGGAACAAGAGGATAAACAATTTTATAAAATTTGGGATCTATTCTATCAATGGTTAGACAATAAAATACAGTAATGAAATATGTAGACTTTTAGAAAATAATAAATATATAAAGATGTACTTCTTTCTTATTATATCTACAAAATGATTTTAGGATAGATTTGGGATGATAATATGAACTGTTATAAAACAAACTAAGTAAATTATGATTATCTTGTAAAACATGAATGAGTAAACGTATAGTCAAATGATTGATTAATAATGATACCAAGGTATTTAATTTTTGATTGAAAATACGAGAGTATATGCAATGTAATTGTAATTGAAGACTACGAAATGGAAGCACAAAACAATTTGTAAACCAACCGGCACATTGTATGTACACATATGGAAGATGGCTTGATGTTTTTATGTTTTGTTTGTTTATGTTTGTTTTTAAAAACAAATAAGAATTTTTTTAAAAAAGAAAAAAACAAGAAAAGCCTCCGAAGGCCAGGTAGAGCAAAAAGCCCTCTCCCCACCATGGTGCAGGACACTGACTAGGCCACGCCCACCATGGCCAAGCCTACCCAGCAACCAGGCAGAGAACCAGTTGCTAAAATTTTTGCAGCCCACCCCTGAGTGTAACTATAATTTGAGGCATGGTACCTTACCACTTGATAGCCCCTGGCTAGCTTTGCTTAGCTTTGGAAGCTAAGCCTGTTTGGTCCTGGTTAATGCTTGGCTAGAAAGCCCCTAAGGAACCTGCAGGTTTGAGGCTAGACTGTGAAAGAGAAACATATCTTAGAAGAAGCAATATCAAAACATTGTGTGGTTGCTTACAAAATTGCACGGATGTCCATGTGACCACAAATCCACAGGAATTCAGTTAAGCTAGAGGATCTAAAAGATAATAAATAAGATAATAAATAAATAATAAAATAATAAAATAAAATAATAAATAAATAATAAAAAGATAATAAATAGATAATAAATCTAAAAGATAATAAATACTCCATCAAATGTTCTCTGTGTAAAAAATACACTCACCATGACTGCTTGAGATTACCTGAGCAAATGATTCGATACCTAGAATCATCCAATGAGTTTCCATATTTCTGCAAATTATGCATATCCAAACTAGATCTGTCTAAAAGAGATGATACCGCGAAACCATCAAAACATCCCCAAACATTGAAACCATTGAAACATCCTCAACCATCGAAACCATTAAAACATCCTCAACACCATATTAGCATCCCTGGACGCCGTAAAAGAAAGAATAACCAACCTTGAAAAAAAGACACAACACAAAAACCTGAACATCAAATAGCCACAAACCACATCTCCACCCAACAACCACAATCCAATCCAAAACCCAATCCACAAATAAACGCAACCCAGACAAATATTGATATCCCAATCCTCATCAGAGAAGCTGTTGAGCGTGAACGGAAACGCCCAAACGCCATCTTATTTGGACTAGAAGACAGCATTGTCAATGATGACATCACAACTGTCCGAAACATCATCAGAGATTACCAAGCATCAACCATCTCCGGTGATGAAATACTTGACATTTCCCGCATTGACCGAGAGCTCAAAAATAGAGACGGCTCTGTGGCCCCACGCTTGTGCAGGATCATTTGCAAAAATGAATCAAGCAAACGTAAACTCATTTACACTATAAACTCACTCGCCAAAACCAACACCAACCACAAAAACCTCCGTTGCCGCCTGACTTAACCATACAGCAACGTGCCCGCCCGTGCACTCCGCATCGAACTCAAAACCCGTCTAGACAATGGAGAGAAGGACCTGTACATTGACTACCATGCTGACTGTATCAAAAGTAAGACACGTAACCCAATACCCAACTTTTACCCTCAACCACCACCCTACCTCAACCACCTACCACCACCCACCATCACCCAAAACTACCCACCACCCACCATCACCCAAGACTAGGCACGCACGCCCCCAACTACCTCAATCCCAACTGCTGCCGGACTTAAATGCAAACTACTCAATGCAAGAAGCCTCGTGAATAAAATACCTGAATTTCTCATCCTCTTAAATATGGCTAACTTCGACATTATATTTGTCTGTGAAACATGGCTCAATGCATCTCTCCCCGACTCCATTACCACAGTAAGAGACTATCATGTTTACCGATCAGATCGTGAAAATCGTCGAGGAGGTGATGTTGCTATCTTCTATAAAAAGTCCTTACATCTAAAAATATCCAAGTTACCCAGGAGCTTGCCCTTCCTGAAACCATCATCTGTGAACTTTCCTTAAATATCACAATTCGATTCTTACTATGTTACAGAGCACCTGATTATGACATCGAACATGTAAACAAGCTAAATACACTACTAACATGGGCTGCATCCTGCCCATACCCTTTTATCTTTCTTGGAGATTTCAATCTACCTCATATCGACTGGACCCTAAATAATTGTACAACTGAAATCATACACACAACCTTCTACAATGCTATTACAAATCTAGGTCTTGAACAACTAGTAACCAACAACACTAGACTGAACAACTGCCTCGATCTCATCTTCTGCAATAGTTTGAATTTAATTTACGGAATACAAACCAAAGAACCCTTTTCCAGTAGTGACCACAATATGATTGACTTTTGCCTCAACATACGTCCACACAAAAATCACCACAATGATGTCATCCCTAATTGTAATTTCAAAAAGGCAACTATGATCTTATAGATAATGATCTCTCATCCCTCGATTGGCAATCTCTATTCACTGGATGCAATACTGTTGAAGACCATTACAACATATTTTTACTTGAAGTCAAAAGAGTCATCAAACTACATGTTCCAACAACAACTCCCAAAACAAAACAAAAAGCAGATTACCCATATCAATAAGGAAACTTCAATCCAAAAAGAGATCACTCTGGCGGAAAAACAAATCTGGTCACGTTGCCAATTTCAAAACCGATACAAAAATTTATGCCACCAGATAAAGACCGAATGCACCAATTACCACATTAAACAAGAGGAAAACCTTCTAAGCACCAATTCCACCCGTGCTTTTACAATTTTGTAAACAACAAACTAAAAGACTCAAGGTCCATCCTCCCTTGATAGGACCCGATGGTAAAGACTGCAGCGACGACACCATTAAAGCCAACATCTTTAACACATTCTTCGGCTCAGTGTTTGTAAACAGTAATGGATCATGCCCAATGTTTCCTAGCCGTACCACAGACAACAACAATGATCTAATACATATCAATTTTACAGTAGACAACGTTGAAAAAGCACTACGCAACCTAAAACCATCTCTATCTATTGGACCGGATGGAATATGTGCCTACTTCTTAAGAAAGCTATCCACTGCCATAGCCAAACCTCTAAGCATAATCTTTGAAAAATCTTTCAGGACCAGCTCCTTGCCCAACCTATGGTTACAAGCCACAGTCATCCCTATCTTCAAAAAGGGAGACCCAAGCCTAGTTGAAAATTACAGACCAATCTCCTTATGCTGCGTCACCTGTAAAGTCATGGAATCAATTATTAATCAATCCATCATCCTCCATTTAGAGACAAACAACCTACTCTCCAATAAACAATTTGGTTTCAGAAAAAAGCTATCCTGTAATCTGCAACTCTTACACTGCAAAAACATATGGACTACACAACTCGACCAGGGCAAAGCAATAGACGCAATCTACATAGACTTCTGCAAAGCCTTTGATTCAGTGGTACACGACAAACTACTCCTAAAAATAAAATCTTATGGTATCTCTGGACAACTGAATAACTGGATAGAAGCATTCCTGTCAAACAGACAACAAATGGTCAAAATTGGGAACGCCCTATCAAATCCAGTACCTGTCAATAGTGGTGTTCCCCAAGGCAGTGTTCTAGGACCAACTCTCTTCATAATCTACATAAACGACCTTTGCGATCATATCAAGAGCAATTGCGTTCTCTTCGCTGATGATGTAAAGCTGTTCAATACCACAGACAATACTACTACCCTACAAAAAGATCTAGACTATGTATCTGAATGGTCTAACATATGGCAACTTCAAATCTCAACAAATAAATGCGCTATCTTACATATTGGTAAAAAAAATCAGAAAATAAAATACAAGCTGAATAGTCAAGATCTTGTTGATGACCCAAGCTCTGTAAAGGACCTGGGAATACTCACCTCTAATGATCTAAGTGCTAGAGCCCACTGCAACTACATAGCCAAAAAGGCATTAAGAGTTGTTAACATAATCCTACGTTGCTTTTTCTCTGGTAATGTCTCACTACTAACCAGAGCATACAAAACATTTGCTAGACCAATACTCGAATACAGTTCATCAGTCTGGAATCCTTATCACGTATGTGATATTAATACAATTGAGAAAGTCCAGAAGTATTTCACAAGAAGAGTTCTCCACTCTTCTACCCGTTGTAGAATACCTTATGCCACCAGACTCGAAATTCTAAAACTAGAAAACCTCGAATTACGCCGTCTTCGATCCGACTTAAGCATGGTATATAAAATCATACATTGCAATGTCCTACCTGTCAATGAATACTTCAGCTTTAACCATAACAACACAAGAGCACACAACAGATACAAACTCAAAGTAAACCGCACCAAACTTGATTGCAGGAAATACGACTTCAGCAATAGAGTGGTCAATGTCTGGAATACTCTACCCGACTCTGTAGTCTCTTCCCCAAACCCCAAAAACTTTAACCTGAGACTGTCTACTATTGACCTCACCCCTTTCCTAAGAGGTCTGTAGGGGCGGCATAAAGCGCACCAACGTGCCTACCGTCCCTGTCCTATTGTTTCTCTTATTCTTTTATTTTTCTTATATGTACCTATTTCATATATTCACAACCATGTATACACTTGTACTTATTATCTTGTAAACAATTGACAAATCAAATAAATAAATAAATAAATAAATAAATGTCTTTATCTTTTGGGAGAGAAAAAATAATTCTTTCTGTGAGTTCACCCCCTCTGATTTCGAGGTTTACGTAATGCTGCAGGACTCAATTAAAATGAAGTTAAGACTAGCTGTCCAAACCATTTTGAAATAACATCATAATTCGATACTGTTGATTCAACATCTAACCTTGCTAAGGGTTGGGCAAGCAGGCGAGCAGAAGGCGGAGTGAGCTGCCAAGTTTTGGATTCTAAAAATAAGGCTTGTTTAGATTGCAGGAAAAAGCAGCCACCTGCCAATTAAATGAAAGAGGCCTTCCATTAGGCTGGATTGGAGTGGCAGATCAAGGCACTTACTTTGGTAGATAAATGCCTTAATGTCCCCTTCCATTCTGCCACGCGCTGGAGAGGAAGAACGTGACGTAGAATATCCATTAAAATCAGGTTAAACTTTCAGGATGGATGTCAAGAGCCCTAGTCTTCCTTGATCCTTTCTGGGGAGAGCGCTCCCACTTTGCACATTGGTACAGATTATCCATACAATTATGTAAATTGGAACTGTGCAAGTTTTTTGACATCCGTCGTTACCGGCTGAACTGAAACTATCAATTTCCTTTCAAGTTCTATTTAATGATTTTTGAGGCTTTTGTGGCAAATACATTCAGATCTTTCAATACTGCTCTTCGAGAACAGAAGTCTTTTTTTTTTAAATCACAGCAAAGTAGGACATATTTAACACAAGGAGAACTGTACTCCAAAAAGGAGGCAAGGCTGGGACAAAAAAAAAATCTAATTGAAATCCACATTAAATTATCAAAGTACAATCAATACCATTGCTATTAGTGCTGTGATTTAATCACCACAAGTGTCTTCCTGCAACATCCACAGCAAACTGCAACGACCCCCAAATTCTCACCTTGTGTTCTTGCATCCTGATATCTTCATAGGTGTTTTTTGTTTTTTTTACAGATAACAGATTAACAGAGTTGGAGGGGATCTTGTAGACCCTACACCATTTCTGACAAATGGCAGTCCAATCTCTTCTTGAAAGTCTTAGTGATGAAGCTCCCACAACTTCCGAGGGCAAGGTATTCCATTGGTTGATTGTTCTCACTGTCAGAAAGTTTCTCCTTGTTTCCAGGTTAAATCTCTCCTTGTTCAGTTTCTATCCATTGTTCCTTGTCTGGCCTTCAGGTGCTTTAGAAAACAGCTTGACCCCCTCCTCTCTGTGGCAGCCCCTCAAATATTGGAACACGGCTATCATGTCTCCCCTGGCCCTTCTCTTCATTAGACTAGCCATGCCCAGTTCCTGTAACTGTTCTTCATATCTTTTAGTCTCCAGTCGCCTATTTAAATAACCTTTTGATATTTCAAAAAATACTCAAGGCCTGGCTATTTGGTCAGTCCTGGAGCTAACAGGCAACCAGAGACTGACTCAGATGGTTCAATTGTCCTCCCTCTTCTTTTTTTTATGATATTTATCAATATGGGTTTTTATATTGTATATTGTATTTTTGTTTTTATCTGATCGTTGGGTGCAACCCAGGATTGCTTTAGGTCAGTGGTTCCCAACTTTTTTTTCGCCCTGCACCCCTAAAGAAATTTCACTCGAACCTCGCACCCCCTGAAATAAATAATAAATAAAAATGCCAACATATAGCCAATATCCTATTATTTACCTGGACTTTTCTCGCATCCCCTGGAATATCGTCTTGCACCCCTAGGGGGTGCGAGCACCCCAGGTTGGGAACCCCTGCTTTAGGTAAACTGGGAAGCTATATAAATTGGATCATACATAAATAAATAAATCATACATTTTGCGTAAGGATCAGAGGTGGCATTCAGCAGGTTCTGACCAGTTCTGGAGAACCAGTAGTGGAAATTTTAAGTAGTTCGGAGAACACCTCCTCTGACTGGTCCCGCACCCATCTATTCTCTGCCTCCCGAGTCCCAGCTGATTGGCTGGGTCTTCTTTTGTTGCCCTGCACAGGAGAATGGAGCTGGAAATCAGGTTAGTGGGGTGGAGAGGGAATGGAGATTTTGCAGTAAACTTTCCTCAGGAGTGGGGCGGGAATGGAGATTTTACAGTATCCTTTCTCTGCCACGCCCACCAAGCCACACCCACCACGCATGCCCACAGGACCAGTAGTAAAATCCCACAGGACCAGTAGTGAATCCCACCACTGGTAAGGATGTCATCACCCACCTCTCACCATTGTCCCCTACCCCTTGTTCTACAGTACAGAAACCTTTGGGTGCTTCTGAGCATGCAGGAGCATGAGTACAGCACAGTGGTGGGATTCAAATTTTTTTTTTTACTACCGATTCTGTGGGCATGGTAGGGGAAAGATACTGTAAAATCTCTAGTCAGAGGTGGTATTTGCCGGTTCTCTGAATTAGTCAAAATTTCCGCTACCAATTCTCCAGAATTAGTCAGAACCAGCTGAATGCCACCTCTGATACAGCACCTCTCTAGGGAGCCAGTTTGGTTTAGTGGTTAAGGCACCAGACTAGAAACCAAAAGGCTGTGAGTTCTAGTCCCATCTTAAGCATGAAAGCCACCTTTGTTAGTTTGGGCCAATCATCAGTAGCCAACTGGAATTCTGGGAGTTGAAGTCCACAGGTCATAAAGGGGCCATAGTTCCCTGCCCCTGCAAGGTTATTCCAACAAACCTGAAAGATGTTCATAGAGAGAAAGAGACTGGGGTTACCATGGCTGGGACTTAACTTGACCATGGATCTTGCAGCCTTGGTCAAAAAGCTTAACTACTATACCACACTATATGAGGTTTATTGTTTGTTTTTTTGAAGTTGAATGGAGACAGTTAGGTAGAAGATAACTACCTAAAATTTAAGTTTTAGCAACTCTGAATAATACTTGTGTGAAGTAACACAGTGTTTTGACAGCTTTTGATTTGGCTGGCAATATAGAGAGATGTGTATGTGTGCTTTGCATTTTTACCCCTAATGCATACACACAATTTAAATATCGATAGCATTTAAATATTCTGAAAGGACCCTTTAACCTTTTCTTATATTTAAAAGTAGAATTCTGCTTACGTGGGTGCTAATATACGCACGGGTAATTTTAACTTCCTGTTGGAGAAATGCAGTGAATGTTTGCTTCCACAACTTTTAATAATAAAAAAACATGTTGAAAAAAATCCCCTAAATGTTTAGTATCTATTATATTTTGTTGGTGGGTGACAATTACTGGTTCAACAGGGTTATGTCTGGAAATCTGTTTAAAGTACAGATGGTCTTCGATTCAGCTGATGCTAAGATCAGTTTTTAGAAATAGAGATTTGGTATTCCATTCAAGACAGGATATTTTGAAACAAAGGCAGAATGGTAGGATTAGAAGCAGCCATCACCCAAGATCCAACACAGGGAAAAGCCATTAAGCCACAATAGGAATTATTGCATCCCCCTCAGAGTAGTCCAAACTTCAACCAAACTTAGCTCAGACAAACACCTAGGATTTGCCTATAGAGTTTGCCTATAGAGCCAGCTATGATCCCTACATAACCCCTACATGACCCCAACAGCCAATAGAATACATGTTCTTGCACAGGAACAGGAAGCTGTAGTGCAAAGCCCAAGAGAAGGTATAAATACCGCCACTCTCAACTCCATATGGTCAGCTGCACCAGGACCATGTGCCTGATGGTTCTGCTTCATCATTAAACCATCTTTCCAATCAGCCTCCATGTTACCAGTGTCTTTCTCTCGGCTTGGAACTGAACCAGATGGATATTTCTTTCCACACAACTACAGTTGGCAACCAGAATTTCTGTTCTGAGCAAGGCAGTTATTCAGTAGACTGCACCCTATTTATGACTTTTTTCTGCCATGATTGTTAAGTGAATCACTGCAGATGTTAAGTGAATCATATGTTTGTTAAGCTAATCCAGCTTCCTCATTGACGTTGCTTGTCAGACACCATCTGGGAAGGTCACAAATGCCAATCCCATGACTTTGAGATGCTGCAACCATCACAGGTACATGTCAGTTGCCAAGCACCTGGATTTTGATCACAGGATGGTTACAACAGTCATAAGTGTGAGAACCGGTGGCAAATAACCTTTTTCAGTGCTGTTGTAATTTCAAACAATCACTAAATGTATGGTTGTAAGTCAGGCACTAACTGTGTAGGTCAGATAGCAATAGCACTTAGACTTATATACCACTTCACAGTGCTTTTACAGCCCTTTCTAAGCAGTTTACAGAGTCAGCATATTGCCCCCAACAATCTGGGTTCTCATTTGACCCACCTCGGAAGGATGGAAGGCTGACTCAACCTTGAGCCAGTCAGGATTGAACTCCTGGCAGTGGGCAGTCACTCTGCAATACTGCATTCTAACCACCGCGCCACCACGGTTCTTCTACAGGAGCTAGGAAGTTGATATGCTAAGACAACAACCCTTCACAAATGCTCTGATTATGAAATGTCACTAATGAAGAATCTATTTCCTGCCTATTTTCTGTATGATAGTTGGAAGAACTAAAATTCAAAGAGGGAGAGGGATGGTCTAAAATGCAGCCTGAGCTGGAAGAGAAACAGAGAGAAAATGTGGGAGATAATTTTTCCCCTCTCAATCTTTTGAGTGGCTGACTTCATTTTGACAGGGTGGCTGCAATCCTCAAGTTAGCTAAGCATAACTCAGTGCAGTTTGTCAAAATAATAATAATAATAGTATAGAACTGTGGCCTATGACCCAAAGGTCTCTAGCAAGCTGAGCCTTAAGATAATAAGTCTTCCACCATAAAATCCAGACTAGACAACCATTGGAATGGGATGGAATAAAGTAGAGGGTGTACAAGCTTGGCAACTTTAAGACTTGTGGACTTCAACTCCCAGAATTCCCCAGCCAGTAAGTCCACAAGTCTTAAAGTTGCCAAGGTTGGTATAAGGTCTCCTGCTTTTAATCAGGAGGCTGGATGTCATTCCCCTGGTGGGAGGGAGAGGAGGAACAGCCAACAGGGAATGGAAGGGTGGCTCCAGAGGTTGTGAAGGAGGTTGGGGAAGGGAAGAGGCCAGCTGAGCAGGCAGAGGAGGACCCAGGCCCATCACCTATCCATCCTAGGGCACGCAGGGAGGAGAGGATAAGGGAAAGACATGGTCTACTCGGGAGAAGAGGGCCTTGATCCTCTTCATGGGATGCAGATGTGAGAACTGCATAAGAGTTTGGACCTGCATGCTAGCAAATGCTGGAAACAAAGAGTGTTTCATTCCTGGATGAGGTTTATCTTGTTTGGCATTCTTCCAACAGACTACACCTGGTTATCTCCTTGAAGTTTGTAATTCATTATCCTGGTCTGTTGTGGAACTTTCTTCAGTGTGTTTTTTTTTTTTTTTTTTTTGGTTTTTTATTGCTTCGTTATCTGCTCTTTGAGTTTGGACTGTATTTCTTTCATTTGGAATGTTGTTTTGGAAATCTCCAACTGTGAACAATTGAACAGTGAAGCCAAGTTGAAGGCATTAGTGATTAAATAACATTTATTTATGTTTTGGTTTTTGTTACATTTGTGGTGCACTCCGGGTCATCATATTGGACTAGAAGACCTCTGAATCTCTTCCAGCCATTGAATTCATGTTCTATGTTTCAGCAAAAATGATAAGCACTGCAGGAGTAATCAAGATTGAAGATCTGAGGCTACTAAGGAAAATCCCAGGGGACAACCTCCAAAACAGGGGAAAGTGCGAAGCTATAAATGAAATAGGATTTGATTTAATTGAATGTAAATGCAACCTCTTAATGACTACAATGGAGAGAGGTGGGATTGTTGGCATTTAGCTAGGCAGCCGTATAGGTGTTTTGCTTAATGACCAGAATGTCTTACGACCAAAATTCTAGGTTTACATGTGGACCTGTTCTATATAATCAATAAAATGCAGTTACACACAAAAAGGTGTGGGAAGAAATATTGATCTGGTTCAGTTCCAAACTTGGAGAAAGACATTGGAAACATGGAGGCTGATTGGAAAGAAGGTTTAATGATGAACAGCACATGGTTCTGGTGCAGCTGCCAAAATGAAGTCGAGAGTGAGGGGGTTTTATACATTCTTTGGGCTTTGCACGTGAGCCTCCTGTTCCTGTGCAAGAACATGTATTCTATTGGCTGTTGTCAGACTCCCATGGGGCCATGTAGGGGTTATGTAGGGGTCATAGCTGGCTCTGTAGGCAAAGTACAAATCCTAGGTGTTTGTCTGAGCTCCCAGGTTTGTTGAAGTTTGGACTTCGCTGAGGGTGATGCAATGAAGGGGCTTGTGTTCTGAAAGGGTGTTGGATAATTCCTATTGTGGCTTAATGACTTTCGTTCTGTTTTGGCTTTTGGGTGAGGGTATTTGCTTATGAATAGAGCTTTCTAGATACTTGTCTTCTTCCAATAAATTTTTTATCTCTCAAGTGTTTACATCTGCTGTGGGCTATTAAGGAAAGTGAGGATTGCTTTTTGCCTGTTAAAAAAACATGTTTCTCCGTTTGTCCCTTTGGAAAATATAATAATCTGCTTTTTAAAAATATTCCTCAAAATATTTCATTCTTTTAGGAGGTGAGGTGGCTTCCCACACAGGTATACACACTATAACCCAGTTTAATGTCGTGCACTTTGTGATCAACAGTTTCTTCTTCAATGAATTGGATCCAGCCATTGACTGGTGGTAATCTGACAGCTCTCAATGGAAGCTTACACCTAATGTTCATTAAGCAAGTTACCAATGTAATGTATTTAAATAAAGGCTCCTAGGACGATGTTCCTATTGGTTAGCAGAAGCAACGGTTGGTTACCAAGATCTGATGGCTTAGGGGGGGAAGTTAAATATGTTCAATGCCCATTGTGCATTGTAGGCAGGGGTGGGCTGCTATGGGTTCACTGGGTTCGGACGAACCGCCAAATCCCACCCCTGGCTGGTCCAACCCCGCCCACCCCGTCCCTGCCAGCCTACCCCGCCCTTCCCAGGAGTCTCCACGCAACGCATTTTGGATGGGAGGTAAGTACAGGGACTGCGCAGAGGCTTGGGGAGGGGGGAAAACGGGCTTCCTGGAGGCTCCACAAGGCCTCCGGAACCCGGGGAGGCAGTTTTCACTATCTCCACAAGGCCTCCGGAGCCTGGGGAGGCAGTTTTCACTATCCCAAAGGCCTCCGAAGCCTGGGGAAGGTGAAAACGCTCCCCCACCATGGTGCAGAAGGCCAACTAGGCCACACCCATGGGCTCACCCACTCAGCAACTGGGCAGAGAACTCATTGCTGGATTGTTTTAAAGCCCACCCCTGATTGTAGGCCTGCAGATAAAATACTTCTATTCAATTCCCAGCATATAGTGACTGTTCACTGGGGAAAAAAAAAACACAATGTTAGGTAAGCCACATACGTATAACCCTACTAAGCCAACTATGTTTGCGTTATTTTAATGCCGAATTCTATGACCTTATGAACCTCTTAAAGGCACTAAGCAGCCCCCAAATGATTTTTATTTTATTTCTTTGGTTCTGTGTTGCCAGGTGTTGCAGCATTTCTTATTCTGAATGGTTTGGCTTCATATCAGGCCATTACAGACTGCAGAACATTTCTTATTACAGAATATGACTTGTCACCATCCCTTACCCTGATGTTCCTTTCTGACAGAGTTACAGTTTGGGAGATTAGACTTCAAGTTGCAGAGGAAGATTAATGGGAGTGATCATGTTTCCTTTCAAGCCAGCCTACACATTTTCACTGATAATTTCGTGAAAACTTCTGATAAGCTTCCAAGAGACTTCAGGATTTTTCAAAACATGCTTTGAAAGCCACCGAGTTAAGACAGTCGTATCAAGACTGATTTGTCACGTGGTGTTTCTCCACAATAAGGTCTCACTTGAATTTCACATATCCTTGTATTCTTGTAGGCATTCATACAAGCTCTGACCTATTTCTATGTATGTTAAAGAATTGGAGATAGAAGATCATTTCAACTTATACCAATGCTCTGTTATGGTGCCCAGAAGAGAAGATGGGGTCAATATACTTACGACCACAATTTAGCCCAAAATTTCTGTTTCTAACGTGTTACGTGAGTTTTGGCTCATTTTATGACCTTCCTTGTCATAGTTGTTAAGTGAATCATAGCAGTTCAGTTAGCAACACACTTGTTAAGTGCATCTGGCTTCCCCATGGACTTTGCTTCGTCAGAAGGTACTAAAAGAGGATCACATGAGTCCCGGACACTGCAACCATCATAAATATGAGTCATTTACCAAGCACCTGAATTTAGAATTCTTAGAATTAGAATTCTTTTATTGGCCAAGTGTGACTGGACACACAAGGAATTTGTCTTGGTGCAAATGCTCTCAGTGTATATAAAAGAAAAGATACATTCATCGAGAGTTAAGAATCATAAGGTACAACACTTAATGATAGTCATAGGGTACAATAAGCAATCAAATCATACTAGGAAACAGTCAATATAAATCGTAAGGATACAAGTGACAAAGTTACAGTCATACAGTCACAAGTGGGAGGGGATGGGTGATAAGGAGTGATGAGAAGATTAATGGTAATAGTAGTGCAGACTTTGTAAATAGCTGGACAGTGTTGAGGGAATTATTTGTTTAGCAGAGTGATGGCTTTCGGGAAAAAACTATCCTTGTGTCTAGTTGTTCTGGTGTGCAGTGCTCTATAGCATCATTTTGAGGGAGGGAGTTGAAACAGTTTATGTCTGGGATGTGAGGGGTCTGTAAATATTTCCACAGCCCTCTTTTTGACTCGTGCAGTATACAGGGCCTCAATGGAAGGCAGGTTGCTAGTAATTGTTTTTTCTGCAGTCCTAATTATCCTCTGGAGTCTGTGTCTGTCCTGTTGGGCTGCAGAACCAAACCAGACAGTTATAGAGGTGCAAATTACAGACTCAATAATTCCTCTGTAGAACTGTATCAGCAGCTCCTTGGGCAGTTTGAGCTTTCTGAGTTGGCGCATTTTGATCACATGACCACAAGGATGATTCAATAGTCGTAAGTGTGAAAAACAGTCATAAGTCACTTTTTCAGTGCTGTTGTAACTTTAGAGAGTCACTAAATGAAATGTTGTAAGTTGAGGACTACCTATATTTGATTAGATTACCCCTTTCTCTATCGTGTCTGATTTTTGACAAAGGTATTAAAGACCCTCATGTTTTATGTCTTGCCTCTTATATTTAACCTGAGTAAATCAAAACCAACCTAGACAAAGTTTTGAGCCACCACTTAAAAAGAGCAGAAAATACAAGAGGCAAATGGATCGTTTCTTTATGTTTTTTTACATAAGTTAAAAGAGGCCTGTGGATTTCCTAGCATTTCAAACTTTACAGCTTCAGGCCTTGAAAATTGAAATTATAATTACCCAAACTTGAAAACTGCATTAAGTTGATGTAACATTCAGTTAAATTAACATGTCTCTTTGACAGCATATCAAATTTCTGAGCTAATATTTTCCCTTCTTTAATAAGTGTAAGCTGAGATCTCAATTAACTGATTCCCTGGAGAACTTTTCGGATCAGCTGTAAAATGGCATCCTATAAGCACAAACTCTATATTCATTAAAGGTGCACCTGAGAATCAAACTAAATGTGATCATGGCTTTTCTTACTATTTAAACATGGCATTTTCCCAATTACTTTGTGAGAAATGTAAAAAATATCTGATATTTTTTTAAGGAACAAACACCAAATTGGTTATATAATTGAAAAATTTACCCTATGTTTATAGTTTGCTCCAGGGGTTGGCTGCTGGGGGTTCGCAGGGGTTCGGGAGAGCCCCTGGCCAAGATTCTGTGCAATTCAGAGAACCCCCAAATCCCACTCCTGGCTGGCCCTATCCACCCCACCCCGCCCCTCCCAGGAGTCCGCACAGGACCCATTTTGGATGCAGGGCATGTGTGGAGGCTCAGGGAGGGTGAAAAACGGGCCTTTCTGAAGTTTGGGAAGGCCAGAAATGGGCCTGTTTCTGGTTTCCAGAGAGCCTCTGGAGCCCGTGGAGGCTGTTTACACCCTCCCGAAGGCTCGAAGAAAGCCTCTGGAGCCCAGGGAGGGCAAAAACACACACCCCCCACCATGATGCAGGAGGCCAACTAGGCCACACCCACCATGGCCACGCCCATCCAGCAAACGGGCAAAGAACCCTTTGCTAAAATTTTTGAAGGCCACCCCTGGTTTGCTCTCATTGTCCCTCCTCCCTAGGCCAACTATCATGATTAAGGCATGAATAACATTGAATAGGATCTTCTAATGTTCAAAGACTCTTCTGATCAGTACTTTTTTCCCCATTCTGGTGGTAAAATGCTAATTTATCCAGAACTAAAAAGAGCTATCAGGAACTCAGATTAAAATCTTTAAAAGGCTGCAAAAAGAGATATCAAAGCAGTACAAGTGTCAGGAAAATTACAAGTGAAGTGGTGGGGGGAAAAACATGATGGAAGAAAAAGAAAGCAAAGGAAATGGCTGTAAAGCCAAACAATAAAATACTCTGAACATCTCAGCTTGGGAATATATGTTTGTTTACTTTTCAAACCTTTCTTGGTAGCTAGCCAAGAGAAGGCAGAACTGCCGAGCTTCAGAGAAATTTGGCGGTTCATGACCATAGCATAAAAATGGCAGAGAGCCCAGATATAGGACGGAGGCCTTAAAGCAATGGGAAAACAAACCTGTATTTCTTGCCTTTGTATCCTGCTGTTCTCTGAAATTTGGGATAACATCTACAGGGCTTCCAAACAGTCTTTTCCTGCATGGGAAATCTACAATAGCTTTTTCTTGATGTTGGAATGCTTTGACGTGTGTAGTATATAATATGCTCCTAAAACTGATAACCCTGGTACTACTTCTCAGTGGAAGTGTTTTCAAATGTACAGGATTAGTTTTGAAATTCTGGGTTGTTGTGGTGGAATGTAGTCTGGATTCCTAGGAGGGGGACGTTGCATTCCAGAGGACCAAGAGACAGCAAAGTTCAGATAGTTTGGTCAGATAGACCGAATCAAGACAGCTCTCCTCTAGAAGTTCTCAGAGTGTATGAGAACTATGATGCAAGTGATTTGCTTTAGTTTGGAAAAAAAAACTTTTGTCTATATTGTGGGTGAAGAACAATTGAGGAAACTGCTTTGAAGTATCTTTCTTGGTGTTTAGAGCCTGACAGTTGCACTAAATTTCTTCTCTTTAGAAAAAAAATGATGGCTAATGGCCTTTGTGTTTTGTGCCGAACTCCACTTTCAAAGTGGATTTCCTCAAGTTATAATTTAGAATTAAAACCAACCAACCAACCAACCTGTCAACAACCCTGAAGCTGACCTGACTGAGGCCATTTTGATGCTTCAGTGTTACCAGACTGGAACTTGGGGATAGGGAGGGGGGAATAGAGATAGTTGGGGTTTGTAGTAGTTAAATACTTTCTCCCAGGAAGCAAGGACATTCCCACAGGTGGTCAGAGAGGGGAGGAGTGAAGTTACCAGGAAACCAGACGACACCTTGATTGGACCATGTGACTGATTGCTTGGGGGAGGGAAAAAAACTTTTACTTTTTTTATTAAATAATTTTTATTAATTTTCTTTTTTTTTACATCATAAAACATCATGGTATCAACAACGTTCTTGGCATCTATACAAGATAGATGAACCAGATATCTATTTAAATATCATAATACATTATATTGCGTTTATCTACTACTAAATATCTTTAACTATAATTACTATTCTTATATCTTTATATAGTTTACAAAATTTTATTTTACTTTATTAAGAGTTGTTTCAATTAACATTTTTGTCTCCCTTCTTGGTTCTGTTTTTTTAGCCATTTATACCAATTGTTCCAAATTGTAAAGAATTCAGAGTCGTCTTTTTCTTTTAATTTCATTGTTTGAATATTCATCTCAGCACTTTCTCTTACTTTGTGTATTATTAGTTCTTCATTAGGGGTATTTGGTTTTTCCATACCTGTGCAAAGGCTATTCTGGAGGCTGTAATAATTTGTAACACTAAGTATTTTACTTCTTTCAGTAGTCTTTCTTTAATAATTCCTAATAGGAAGGTCTGAGCTCAATCTGATAACCAGTAATCTCTTTTAACCAATTTTTAATTTGGATCCAGTATGTCCTGGCCTCGGGGCACATCCACCACATGTGATAAAATGTACCATCAACGTTTTTGCACTTCCAACATTTAGGACTCATATTGGAAGAGATTTTTGCCAATCTTGTTGGGGCTAAATACCATCTATAAAACATTTTATATATGTTTTCTTTGTATGCGGCAGATACCGTTAATTTATAATTTATATTCCACATTTTTTCCCATTCTTCTAATTCTAAAGTGTATCAAAAATTCTGTGCCCATGCAATCATTGTACTTTTGACTATTTCCTCTTCCATTTTAAAATCTAATAAATATTTATATATTTTAGTTATAAGTTTTTGTTCCGGTCCCATTAATATTTTATCTAGTTGGTTCTGCCCTTTGTCAAATCCAAAATCTTTTGAGTCTTTTTTATATCTATTTTGAATTTGCAAATATGGCCACCAATCGATTATAATTCCATTTTCTTTCAGTTCTTGGTTTGATTTTAATTTCCCTTGGCTATCTAATAGTCCTTCATAGCTTACCATTTTCTGTAGGCCTAATCTATTTGGATGTATTATGGCTTCCATGGTTGACAGCCATCGTGGGATTTCTGTATAGTGTTTACCTTTGATTTTTTTCCAAATTGTAATCAATGAATCTCTTATTAGGTGTTGATTGAAATATTACTTTTATTTTCCCACAAAAATGCATGCCAACCTATCAAGAGATCATGTCCTTCTAATGTTAAGATTCTCTTGTCTCTTAATTTAATCCAATCTTTAATCCAACTCAACACCACTGCCTGATAATAAAGCTCCCATTCTGGTAGTCCTAGACTGCCTCTGCTCCTATTATCTTGTAATAGTTTCATTTTAATACATGGCCGCTTGCCCAACCAGACAAACTTGGATGTCATTTTATTTAGTTCTATAAAAAAAGATTTCCCTAATTTAATTGGAATCATTTGGAATAGATACATTAATTTTGGTAAGGTATTCATTTTCAACGTTGCTATTCTTCCTAATATAGACAGTTTCAATTTGGCCCATAATTCCAATTCTTTTCTGATTTGCTTAATCAGTTTGACATAATTGTCCTCTTTTAATGATGAACTTCTTTTCATAGAATATAATTAATCAAATAACATTTTGATTAAGGTTTGATTGAATATATTAAGAATTTAAAAGTTTAAATGATATGAAACTGTGAAAACTAGTGAAATATTATTTTGATGATTATTGATTGATTGATTACTAACAACTAATGAAATAAGTAAGGTCATATATATAAGAAGTGGAATATAGAATTGTTTAAAGGAAACCGAACTTTACAGTTAAAGATAAAGAATACAGTTGATATACCATAATATAGTAATATAAAATAGTTGTATAAGAACAATTTACAAGTATATTTTAGGATATTATATTACACTCTTTCTCTCTTCTTTCTCTCATTTTGATATTATCCTTCCTGTCATCCCTTTAGTTCTCTCCCTTCTCTATCTTCTTTAATTTTGGTGATTCAGATAGTTTCAGATTCTATAAAAGATTGAATCAAATCTGAATGATTTAGAATATCATAAGTGGGAAAAGATATTTATATACTAAGGGAAATTACTGAATAGAACTAATAACAAAAGAAAAATTAAACAGTGAATGGTAAAGTGGGAAGATATTTACAATAAAGTTAGGAATATGACCAGTACTACAACAGTGAACCTGAAAGGGAAAAAAATGATATCTGGTTCATCAATGTCTATTGCATCTCCAGCAGGCCAGAAAACAATAGAAGGAATGTTGAATATGGAAAAGAAGAGCAACGCGGCCAACATGCAGATGATGCAAGCAACATTAACAGCTATTCAGGAAATGATGCTTAAAATGCAGGAGACAATGGTTAATAACCATACAGATATGAAGATGGAAATGGGAGAAATGAAGAATAAGATTCAAAATTTGGAGGAGAAGTGGGAACGATCTAACAGACATTGGAGAAGAATGAACAAAGAATAAAGAATATAGAAACTAAAGCTGAACAAACAGATAAGAGATTGGAAGGGATGGACAGGAAAGTAATAGAGATGAACAGAGACTTAGCAGATTCAATTATCCATCTCAAAATGGAACATGCAGCATTCTATTTGAGGTTCCAAAATGTAATGGAATCCAAAGATGAAGACCTGGGAGACATAATGTACCACTTAATAGCAGAGGCATTGCAAAGGGACCAGCAGGAAATAGTAAAAGCTTTAGATGAGGTCTACCGAATCCATACAAACTACGCCAGATGAAACAAGCTGCCTAGAGAGGTCCACATTAGGTTTGCCAGAAAAAATGTAAGAGACATTGTATATAGAATCACAAAGGATGAGCCGATCGTGTATAAAGAAAAAGAGATCACGACCTTGAAACAAATTCCGAGGTGGGTAAGAGAGTTGAGGAAGGATTACAGATCTCTGGCGATACTACTGAATAAACAAAACATCTGGTTCCGATGGCTGGTCCCTGAAGGAATGCTGGTGACGTGGCAAGAAAGAAGAGTAAAAATTGATAGTATTGAAAAGGTGCAAGAACTTTATGATCAGTTGATGGAAACAGAGGAAGAGGGGAGCAGTAAAGAAGAGTCAGAAAGCAAGAGTCAGGAGGACCAACAAGAAGATCAGCAACAGGGAATACAGGAAACGGGCCAAGAAGAGAGAGGCAAAGAAAAGAGAGAATACCCAAGGAGAAAAGGACTAAGAACAAGACCCCAAAGAGAAGCAAGAACAAACAGAAGATTTAGGTAGACTCAGAATTAACAATGGAAGAAGAGATTAAATTACTCTCAATAAACATCAATGGATTAAACTGCCAGATCAAGAGGAAACAAATATTAACCAAACTAACTAAACAAAACATTGATATTATATGCCTACAGGAGGTACATATCCAAAAACAGCATAAAAAATATCTAGAATATCCCAAGTTGGGTGTATTATTTACAGCATTGGCAGATCAAAAGAAAAGGGGAGTAGCAATTTACGTAAAAAAGGGGATAAATGCAAAAAAAATCTATGCAGATGAACAAGGCAGAATTTTAATGATACAAATTAATTTATATCAAAAACAATTACTATTAACGGGGATATATGTCCTTCATGATAACCAGAAGTTTTATAAGGGATTGTATGATAAAATAATTAGTGTAAGTGAAGAAAATATTTGCTTGATAGGGGACTTTAATGCCATTGTTGATGTTAAAAAAGACTATATTAGTATGGAAGGGACTAGGAAGAAAAAAAAGAAGTTTACCAAAAAATTTTTTTGATTTAATACATGAGACCAATTTGGAAGATATATGGAGGAAGAGGAATCCAAATGAGAAGAAATATACATTTTATTCTAGTCCACAAAAATCATGGTCCGGAATCGATATGGTATGGGTTAATGGGGCAATCGAGAAAGACACTAGTGAAGTAGAGATAATGCCTAATATATGGGCTGACCATAGCCCGGTTAAAATTACATGGAAAGGACATGAAAAGGAAAAGGAGATGGATATTAAATTCACAAATAACAAAGGAAAAAGAATATATCTCAAGAATGAAAAATGAGTTAGAAACATTCTTTAAGGTTAATCTAGAGCAACATACTAGTTTACAAAATTTATGGGGCACTACAAAGGCCTTCGTGAGAGGCATATCAATAGCCTATATAGCTAAGAAAAAATAAAGAAAAATGGAAGAAACAGAACAAATTACAAGAAAGGATTAAAAAAATTGAATATGAGCTCCAAAAAGACCCAAAGAATATGGAAGTTAAGAAAGCAATAGGGATGATTAGACATGAAAACTTTTACTTTTAATTAGGTGAAAACCACGGGAACATTCAGTCAATTTTCACCAGCCTGTGGCAATATGATATACCCAAATAAAACTATTCGTTGAGACCTGCCTCTGAGTTATGTTTGCTATCGGTGTATTACTAGAAACCCTGACACAACCAACAACAAAATGAATCATTCCACACTGTGTTAAATATTTTGAATTGTAACCATTTCCCCAGAAATGACTTAAAGTATCTTCTGGATTGCTCAGGCACTGCAAAGGAAGTAGAAAACCTATCCTTATGACCAGGGGTGGGATTCAAAATTTTGTACTACTGGTTCTGTGGGTGTTGCTTGGTGGGTGTGGTGTGTCTTGGTTGGCGTGGCTTGGTGGGCATGGCAGGGGAAGGACAGTGTAAAATCTCCATTCCCTCCCCACCCCACTAACCTGCTTTCCAGCTCTGTTCTCCTGTGTAGGGCAACAAAAGAAGACCCAGCCAATCAGCTGGGACTTGGGAGGCAGAGAATAGATGGGGGAGGGGTCAGTCAGAGGTGTCAGGCTTCAACAACACTGCTGACGAAATGAAGCCTGACACATAATCACGTCCTCAAGATTGGGGCGAGTTATCCTTCCTGATGATCCCGGGTTGATGACAGCTGACGATGCCAAGTGCAACCTCCTCTCCCCATATTGGGTTTCACCAACGCTGTGAGACAAAACGAAGCCCTACACGTCATCATGGTTGAAGCTGAGAGACTGCTTTGTCAGCTGTTTGGCATGACAGGCTGAGAGATTGCCTTGTCAGCTGTTCACTCTCTAGGCAAAACACCTCTCCCTCTTCTCAGCGCGACCAGCCAGAAAACATTTCAGAATATAGTATCGGCTGTTTGGCGTTTCATATGGGGGATTGGGGTAGAAAGACACCCGGGGTAAAGGGGAGGTGTTGTCTGGGGGTTTGCACCATGGTTAGAATCCGGGTGGGTGGCGGCATGGACACCCGGGTTAAGGGGATGTGTTGTCTGGGGGTTTGCACCATAGTTAGAATCTGGGTGGGTAGCGACACGGATGAGTTCTGAAGACGGATGTTGGGTAATTGTTAGGGGCAGGTGTTAGCTAATGATCGGGGGTGGAAAGGGATTATAAAAAGCACTGAGGGGCAGACGCTCTCAGCGCTGGCTTTGCTCAGACTTACCATTTGTTGCTGCTGTTGGAGGAAACGAGCTATAATAAACACGCATTGCCACACCAGGACTGTGAGTAAAGTGTTTTATTGAACAAGTTTCAGCAAACTCCCACAGAAGCTGACAAGAGGTGGTATTTGCCGGTTCTCTGAACTACTCAACATTTCTGCTACCGGTTCTCCAGAACTGGTCAGAACCTGCTGAATACCACCTCTGCTTATGACTGTTATATGGGTTCCATGATTCTTGAAGGTAATGTAGTATATAATACTGCTAGATCTCGGCTAACAAACTCCAGATAGGGTAGCCCCACATAAGTCAATATATAGCCTTAATATACAGATTCGTTCTAATAATTGAGGATCAGGAAAACTCTGACAAATATACATTTCTTCCAGATGGTTAACAGCAGAGAACCTGGCCTCATAAAACTGAAACAGACACATGCTATTGTTGGAAGTTATCCTTTTGGCTTCAGTTCCAAGTGGGGAAAAAGACACTGGAAACATGGAGGCTGTTTGGAAGGTTTTTATGTTATTTATTTATTTATTTATTTGATTTGTCAATTGTTTACAAGATAATAAGTACAAGTGTATACATAGTTGTGAATATATGAAATGGGTACATATAAGAAAAATAAAAGAATAAGAGAAACAATAGGACAGGGACGGTAGGCACGTTGGTGCGCTTTATGCACGCCCCTACAGACCTCTTAGGAAAGGGGTGAGGTCAATAGTAGACAGTCTAAGGTTAAAGTTTTTGGGGTTTGGGGAAGAGACTACAGAGTCGGGTAGAGTATTCCAGACATTGACCACTCTATTGCTGAAGTCGTATTTCCTGCAATCAAGTTTGGTGCGGTTTACTTTGAGTTTGTATCTGTTGTGTGCTCTTGTGTTGTTATGGTTAAAGCTGAAGTATTCATTGACAGGTAGGACATTGCAATGTATGATTTTATATACCATGCTTAAGTCGGACCGAAGACGGCGTAATTCGAGGTTTTCTAGTTTTAGAATTTCGAGTCTGGTGGCGTAAGGTATTCTATAACGGGTAGAAGAGTGGAGAACTCTTCTTGTGAAATACTTCTGGACTTTCTCAATTGTGTTAATATCACATACGTGATAAGGATTCCAGACTGATGAACTGTATTCGAGTATTGGTCTAGCAAATGTTTTGT
Organism: Notechis scutatus; assembly: GCF_049901735.1. NCBI lineage: Eukaryota > Metazoa > Chordata > Lepidosauria > Squamata > Elapidae > Notechis > Notechis scutatus. The sequence continues at coordinate 13,996,620 of NC_142011.1, read as the reverse complement.
ATGCTCTGGTTAGTAGTGAGATATTACCAGAGAAAAAGCAACGTAGGATTAGGTTAACAACTCTTAATGCCTTTTTGGCTATGTAGTTGCAGTGAGCTCTAGCACTTAGATCATTAGAGGTGAGTATTCCCAGGTCCTTTACAGAGCTTGGGTCATCAACAAGATCTTGACTATTCAGTTTGTATTTTATTTTCTGATTTTTTTTACCAATATGTAAGACAGAGCATTTATTTGTTGAGATTAATTAATGGTGGACAGGAGGACCACATGGCCTGGAGCTCCAGAGTGAAAAGGAAGGATGATCACATGCTTCAAGGTGAAGGAAGAGATCAAGAAAGGGCTGAGGTTCTGAGAGTGCCTGGGTTTTACAACCTTTGTTGGGATTTGAATTGGAACTTGTATTCTGATTGGTTGTCAGACTCCCATGAGGCCATGCAGGGGCAACTCTGTAGGCTGTCCTGAGTTCCAGGCTTGGTTGAGCCTTGCTGGATGATGATGCACTGAAAGGGCTTTTGAACAATTGCTATAGCTTTACCTGGAGATCTTTGTTATGTAAAGTATTCTGGCCGAGGCCTTAATGGCCCACCGATTAGGGGGCCATTAGGTGGGGGTGAGCTTCTGCTTCTGAGGTGAGCTTCTGCTTCTGAGTTTCTTTTCTTTTTAGAGGAAATATTCTGCCTTTTTAATATTTCCCAGGATATTTCATTTTTCTAGGAGAGGGGTGGGTGCTAACTTCCTACACTATCTTGTAAGGCACTTCAGGAAGAAAAAGAAGAACTCTTTTATATGCATTTATCTATTGTTACTACAAATTCTATTCCAGTTGAAAAGGAACAGAATTATAAATGTCTCTTCTGAACAGGACATAAAATATAAGTTAAAGAGAAGATGTACACACAAGAGAAACACCTTTGTAGTTTAAAGAATTCTATAAAGAGATTTGCAGGCCTTTGGGATAATGTCTACATAGAAATCCGTTGGTTCGAGTTAAGGGTTAGTTCAGGATTAGATGAATACAGACATTTCTTTAGAGTTCCTTTTTATTTTCAAAATAGGATTATTTTGGCTGCTGGCTACAACATTACAACAAAGGATGTCTGGGAGGGAAAGGAGCCTTTGGGGACCATTTCCTTTGGCAAAAGGACCAATTGTTGCCTCTTTCAAAACACAGACACATAATACAATCAATAACTGCCAGTCCCTTATATTTAAATCTGTACAGGCCCTTTCCATTTGGAAACATTTGTGGCAGCGTGCAGTTAGTCCTCAACTTATGGCCACAATTGAGCCCCAAATTTATGTAGTTAAGTGTTGTGGTTCACTGGCAGCAGGTGCGGATGGCTGAGGCCTCGGAAAGCGAGGCCTCAGATGAGGGGCCTGCGTGTGATGCAGGGATGGGGCCAGGACTATCTGAGAGTGGAATGCTGCCTTCGGAGATTGTGGAGGCTGGCAGCAGTGATGAAGAGGACCCCGAGGAGCCTGTGCCCAGTGCACGTGCACGCAGGGCTGCTCAAAGGAAAGAGCAGCTGCAGCAGCACAGGCAACTCGGGAGTAAGGCTGCAAGGTAATGGCCCCTCCCTTAAGAGATAAAAGCCAGCCTGAGAGACCGGGATTCTTTACAGGAAGCAAAGAAGTTCTTGTACTTCAAGCCTTGTGGACGTTCAGACGATCCTGGTTTGTGTTTGGAGACCTGTTGTTTTGAACATTTCTTGGCAACTTAATCTAGTGTTCTTGGCAGCCTTGCGCAACCTTGGCAAGACTCGTTCTTATCAGAGACAATTCATTTTCATAGCCTTTTAACTGTGAATGAAAGGAATTCACAGAGAAGCATTAAAAGATTTTGCTTTTACCTCTGTTCGGTGTTTGTTTCCTTGGAACAAGGTTTGGGTCAGAACATTAAGTGAGAAATTCATGAAGTAAGTCTGTTCCATTTTACGACTTTTCTCACCTCATTTGTTTAGTGCATCAATGCCATTCTTAAATTAGCGACATGGTCATTTAAGTGAACCGGGCTTCCCTGTTGCCTTTCCTTTCCAGAAGGTCGCAAAAGAGGTTCACATGATTCCAGAAAACTGCAACCGTCATAAATGTGAGACAGTTGGCAAGCATCCAAATGTAAATCACAGGGCCGTGGGGATGCTGCAACAATCATAAGTGTGAAAAATGGTCATAAGTGTGAAAAATGGTCACAAGTGACTTTTTAAAGTGCCATTGTAACTTTGAATGGTCACTAAATAAACTGTTGCAAGTCGAGGACTACCTGTATTTCCTTCCACAACAACACCGGGTAACAGGGTATCTATTGCATCGAGTAACAGGGAATCTGGAGAATGGTGTAAGTGGCTAAAACAACAACAACAGATGGTAACCTCAACTGAAGGACCATTTCTATTTTATATGTGTTGCTCTCTTGAGCAGGCACTGTTTAGCAGAATAGGTCAAAGCTCATTGGGTAGGATAACCCCTCTTATTTTATTTTTTTGTTTTATTTATCATATTCAGAGGCCATCTATTTCCTTCATAGAGTGTACGAATACAGTGGTATCTAAGTACTCATTTTTAATTGGTTCCAGGAGGCATGAAGAGTGCTAAAAATGATGAGTGCCAAACAAACCACCTGACTTACCACGTGACTGTTTGTTTCATCCAGGAACGACTTCCTGTCTCTCTCTCTTTTCTATATCAGCAACTTTCTCAGCCTGGACGACTTCCTGACCACTCTGCAGAGTCCCCCTTTTGTTATTGCATCACATCGAGTATTGAACAAAAGATGAGTACCGGGATAACATTTTTACATCAAAATGTGTCAAGTATGTCAGTATATTCATGAACTGGAATAGAGCTTGGTAACAAGGTCAGCCAATGAATAGGCATAGCAACTAAGTCAGCCAATGAGGACTGTTTTGGAAACTGAAACTAGAATTAGCCTAGGCTGGAAACTGAAACTAGAATTAGCCTAGGCTGGAAACTGAAACTAGAATTAGCCTAGGCCTGGCTCATTATTAATCTCTGAAGCTATGTTTAAGCTCTGAGTCTGTCTATTGAAATGAAACTGCTTCTCTCCTCTGCTGTGTACAATACTTGCCTGCTGAACTAAAGTGAAACTGATGTCTGTTTCTGAGCTGCAGAGTTGCCGCTGAAGCTCTGAACTTGTAACATGTTTGCTGCTGTCTGAGTTTGCTCCATGTTGGAGAAATCTACAACTGGTTTGTAAAATCTACTTATTATGTTTACGAAGTTGTTAAATGAAGCATCAGCCATCTGTGTTTATTTTTCTGGAGCTGAATTAACGCTGCAAAAACTCTGAACAAAGTACCTAATTCAATGAGTTTTGAAGCAGTCAAATACCGAGGTATCACTGTAGACATAAAACCATATATAACTATTATGATAAAAACAGTTTAAAACTTTTGAGAGAAAAGTCACCATGGAATCTGAACCCAAATTGTGATATTCTCCTTCTAAAAATTTGCTTCACTCTTTCTACCTCAATTTTCCATAAACAGTTCTCTGGAGACAAATTATCTCCAGGAAAGTAATATTTTCCATACTACAATGTTCTCTTCTGTCACCATTTCCCTTGGCACATCCCATTGTTTTTTACCACTTCTGCCTTTGGTTCTTGTCAGTTCACCACAAAACGTCTCGCCTGATATAATTCTTACCATGCTAAGCCAATTTCCGTTCAGATCAGGGAAATCAGTAGGCGTAGAATAAACTCTCGAGTCCTCCATTTGCCTTAAACAAATGTTTAATTAATAGGAGCAATGGCTCCTTTCTTTGCATGTGTAATGGCTTTAAACACAAGGGTAACATAAATTGTCAAGTCACATTACTTTGCAGCTTCTGAAAGATGCTGTGCAACAGGCTGTAGTTTAATAGGCTGTGTCAGAAAATGTGAGAGGAGATGGAGCTTCTCTTTTTTACATTTGGGAAGATACTGGATTTTTGCTGAGAAGGTGATGAATATTCAAAATGGCTTACGTATTACTGATTTAGTAATTATCCATTTCTCTCATGCTCTACTGACCTGCATTTCAGCATCCTTATACTGCCAGCCAACAGATACAAGCTCCTCTACTTGGGTCAGTCATAGCTGTGTCTTAGAGATACCACTTAGGGGTAAACGCAAAAGCTCAAATCCAGGCAATAGACAAAGGTAAGGAAGAACATACTTGTGATCAATCTTTCTGGGTGATACGTTTCTTTGGAGTGTTGGCAGTGCCTTTGTTTAGGTCAGGGGTGTCAAACTCGATTTCATTGAGGGCCACATCAGAGTTATGTTTGACCTAGGGGGCCAAGTGGGCATGGCCAGGGTGAGCAGGGCCAACTCGACATCCTGAAGCCCTCTGCCAGGGCTCTGTTTTCGCTGGCAGAGGGCTGCAGGAGGCTGTTGCAGCTGAAAACGGAGCCCAGGAGGACCACACGTGGCCCTCACAAGCTCCATTTTCACTGGCAGAGGCACCACTGTTCTCTATTTCCAGGACACCCCACAGGCCAGATCTAAGCACCCCATGGGCCGGATCTGGGCTGCGGGCCTTGAGTTTTTTTACCCCTGGTTTAGGCTATCCCACATGCAATGTAACCTGAAAAAGTTAACACATAGGTGTATCTTAAACACAACTTAAAAGGATGCAACCATCATTATGTACAAAAACGTATGAATATGAAGTCCTTAGAGGGCAGTTGTGGGAGGTATGAGTTCCATAGAACATAGAATCATAGAGTTGGAAAGGACTTCATAGGTCTTCTAGTACAACCCCCTGCTCAAGGTAGACGACTGGTCAAATGGCTGTCCAGTCTATTTTTGGAAACCTCCAGTGAAGGAGCACCTCAACTCCAGGAAGCAAACTATTCCATTGATTAATTGTGCTCACTGTTAGAAATGTTCTCCTTACTTCTAGGTTGGATCTCACTTTAACAAGCTTGCACCAGTTATGTCTTGTCATGCCATCTATGCACTACTCTGTGACAGCCCCTCAAGTACTATAAGATAATTATCATGCCCCTGAATCCTTCTCTTTGATAGGCTAGACCAGGGGTTTTCAAACTTAAGACTTGTGGACTTCAACTCCCAGAATTCCTCCTCCAGTCATGTTAGCACAGGAATTCTGGGAGTTGAAGTCCACAAGTCTTAAACTTGCCAAGTTTGAAGACCCTTGGGCTAGACTTACCTAGTGCTCTCATTCATCATAAGTTTTAGCCTCCAGACCCTTCATCAACTTTGTTGCTCTTCTCTGCACTCTTTCTAGGGTTTCAGCATCTTTTTTGTATTGTGATGACCAGACCTGGATGCAGCATTCCATGTGTGGCCTCACTAGCATAATATAAAATGGTACTATCACTTTTTGTGATATTGGTGCTAGCCCTCTGTTGATGCAGCCTAGGACTGTGTTGACTTTTTTGGTAGTTGCAGCACATTGATGGCTCATCCTTAAGTTGTAGTACATTAGAACAGTGGCCCCCAACCTGTTTTGTGCCGCAGCCCGGTACCAGCATCACAAAATGATCCGCGGCCCGGTACCGGCATCAGCACGCATGACAAGGCAAGGCGAGCCGAGCGACCGGCCAGCCAGCCGTCCCCCGCTTCTCCCCGCCACCTTCAACTCCTCCTTTGTACCTTTGTCGATGGGCTTTGCTTCGGGACGGCTTTGGGTCGGTCGCTCGGCTCGCCTTGCCTTGGGTGCTGAAAGAATCCTCGCGCCTTAGTTTCGTTCGAAGCCCCCCCCCCTTCGATGAAACTAAGGCGTGAGGATTCCTTCAGGACCCAAACGCCGCTTTCCAACTGGAAAAGCTCACCCGGAAGCACTTTCTCGTCAAACAAGATGGCGGTGCCCAGCAAACCGGCGGCCCGGTAGGAAATGTTCCATGGACCGGTACCGGTCCGCGACCTGGTGGTTGGGGACCCCTGCATTAGAACACCCAGCTCTCTTTCTCACACATAGTTAGTACTGTTGATTCAGGTAGCCCCTATTTTGTATTTATGTATTTGGTCTTTCTTGCCTAAATGCAGGTCCTTACTTTTTTCACCACTGAACTGCATCTTGTTGGATAGGACACAGTCTCCGTCTTTGAAGGCCAAGCCTGTTGAGATTAAGCACATTGCTACCATCTCATCCTATGCCTTTTTCACTCTAATCTTTTCTTGTTGCTCAGAGTTCCTGACTTCTTGATAAACTAGGATTTCAATCACAGAGGATTTTATGCTTGGAAAAGTGAATACAGACAGGATTGTTCTTCCACCTTTCATCTTGGGAAAGTTGGAGTAGTCTTGAAGGATTGGAATATTGGGGATGGAACAGTAGGGTCCTGTAGACCTCTTGTGTATATACATATTATTTGAACACATCAATTTAAAACTTCTTAAAGTATCTAAACTGCAAATTTCTAGTGTTAGGTCAGGAGTGCTCAATATTGTCTTGAATCTTGTGGGTTGAGAAATGATGGAGGACAGACTTTTTAAGGGGACAGCTCAAATCTGTAACATATCCCAATAGTCACCTTAAATCGTAAAGAATATATGCTATGAAATGTTTTGAGTTTCTTGGGAAAAGGACAGACTAATGTCATATTGATATATCACAATGATCACACAACTCCAAAGATCTGGAGTACCATGAAGAACATCAATCAACATCAATCATCATCACTCTGGCTGCCAAGATTTGGTGGGTATAAAATAGAGAGCCAGAACATTGAAAAGTTGCATAGAAACTTTCTTCTAAATAGTCATACACTTTACCAATATATACAACAGTTTGGAATCTATTAATTATACAATATTATTAATATAATATGACGAGCATACATAATGTATTTTTTATAGAACTTAATATTTGAAGAAGGTGCTTAAAACCTGAATGAGGAAAATGTTTCTGAAATAAAGTCCACCGGTTTAAAGAAATGTGAGGGCAAATTGAAAAATAATGTCATGAAATGAGGATGGAATCCAAGCACTTCATAGATGTACTGAATTTTATATGATAAGAGAGTGAATGCATCATAGAGATACTTTAATGACAAAAGTTGAGCTTCTTCTCATAAATAAAAGTCAGAAGGCATCATTGTATTTACACTTGAGATTTATCCTTGTATCTCTATAAATAAAACACATTGCTTAAGAGATACTTCATCATATATTAGAGTCTGCTTGGAACAATCTTGCTTACGCTTGTTATTATTTTCATAATTTCAGCACAGGGGTAGACTGCATCCCCTCATGGAAAATACCATAATTTTCAGATTTCAATATATTGTGTATAGCCAACTTTTGAGGACAATGAAAATGTGGAAATTTTATACCATTATCATCCCTCAAATCAGTTAATGAATTTCAGCAATTGATTGAATTTCCCAGTTATGAATTCTGCTAGACTTAAATTCTACAAGTTAGTGGTCCTTAACCAGTGGTGGTATTCATATTTTGCTACCGGTTCTGTGGGCATGGCTTGGTGGACGTGGCGTGGCTTGGTGGGTGTGACTTGGTGGACATGGCATGGCTTGGTGGGTGTGACTTGGTGGGCATGGCAGGGGAAGGATACAGTAAAATCTCCATTCCCTCCCCACCCCACTAACCTGCTTTCCAGCTCCGTTCTCCTGTGCAGGGCAACAAAAGAAGACCCAGACGATCAGCTGGGACTCGGGAGACAGAGAATAGTTGGGGGCAGGGCAAGCCAGGGGTGGTATTTACTGGATCTCTGAACTACTCAAAATCTCCACTACCAGTTCTTCAGAACCCGTCAGAACTGGCTGAATACCATCTCTGACCTTAACTTTTCAGGTGCCAGGGACCGTTCCGTGGAGGGCGGTTTTTCCGTGGACCTGGGGAAGGAGGGCATGACTTCACATGCTGGTTGGATCCTGTGCATGCTCAGGTGGGGCTTCACTCCTTGCATATCTCAGTTCCTGGAGGGTCATGGACCGATGTCAGGCAAACAGCCTGGGGATTGGGGACCCCTGCTATAAGTGTTAAGTTCTTACCATATCCAACACATAAAAACACAAAGGAGAAGGAGATAAGAGGACTATATATAAGGTGTCAGGTTTCCAAGTGATGAAATCCATTAAAAAAAAAAAAAGAACAAAGTCCATCTTCTAAAACAAATTCTTTTATTTCGGAAAGCATCAAATTGGCAAAGTCTGTGGTGATTCCAGATCTGACACAATCTGGAATTACCCCAAAATATTAAAAGTTAGAAAGAACCCCGCAAAGTCACATTCTCCAATAGAAGTAATTCAACGTTGCTTGATGTCATAAATCTCCACCTCAAGGGGCCCAAGCATGGACAGCTCGTTTCCCATGGGAAGAAAGATCACCTAGCCAAAACAACTCTCTTTATCTCCACTCCTCCCCTCTTAGGAATGTGGTGAGCCCGAAACCCTTCTCCCCATGACTGCCACAGACAAAGTAAGAAAAAGAATATATACTAAGCCTAACTAAAATGGCTACACATATGTCAATTTCGGGCTTGACATAAGGAGAAGGAGATAAGGGGACTATATAAGGGGACATAATAATAAGGGAACCCTCATATTTCCTACAATACCTTCTACAATAGTTTTCTACATACCGTATTGTTGTTTAGTAATAGACCTAGGCTTTCTTTTGCTTGAATAGAGAGCTTTGTCTTATTCGCAGATGACATTAAGATGCAGCACATGATTCAGGTGGAGAAATAAAGGAAGCAAAGTTCAATTTTGTTTTTCCTTTCCTTTCCTCTTTTCCTTTCCTTTCCTTTCTTCCTCTCCTCTGCTCTCCTCCCCTCACTCTCACCCTCACTTCCAAGCTTTTGGTTCTATTCCGGAAGACTTCCCAGCATTCTGCAATATTTTTGGAATGCAGAAGACATTGTAAAAGGAGAGAGACGGAGAGAGATTAAAAAAAATATTTCCCACTTAAAGTTCTAATCAAAAATAGTGTAACCTCTTTATGCCAAAGACTTGGCACTAGGTGGGCTACAGAAGAAAAGGTACAGACGTAGAGCTAAATAAACATATGCTTTTAATGCACTAGATTTAGATGTTGCATGTTCTGAAAATAATTAAGACAATACTTCTCTGCCTTCAATCAAACATCTTTTGAAAGACATTGACAAGAATCTGATAAAAAAGCATGATTGTTTTGAGGAAACAGTGTAATTTATAAAACTCTTGAAGTAACAGAGGTTCTACGTGTTTTAAGAATACACAGTTTTAATAACAAATAGATGAAAAGAACCAATGGAATAGCTTGCCTTTGGACGTTGTGGGAGCTTCATCACTGAAGGCTTTCAAGAAGAGATTGGACTGCCATTTGTCAGGAATGGTGTATGGTCTCCTGCTTGGGTGGAGGGTTGGACTAGATGACCTACAAGGTCCCTTCCAACTCTGTTAATGTTTACATATGTTTACACTTATGGAAGAAAGACTTCCTGCCTCTAAAAATACATGTTGCTGCACTTCTCATTTAGGGAAATATAATATTCTGCCTTTTTAAATATTCCTCAATCTATTTCATTCTTCTAGGAGGGAGGTGCTTCCCACAGCACCTGTTCTGAACAAGGCTTATTGGGACACTAACAAACACACGTTAGTCCCAAACCCCTTTTTTCTTTATTTCAACGGCTGTGAATTTTAGTCATTCACAGCCCGTAATGAGTCTCAAACAGTTTGTAAATAGTCCTATGGAAGTCTGCCAAAGCCCTTCAGGGTAAGTCTGATAAGCACGCACTTTTATCTTCCTTGAAATGCTGCCAACGACTAAATTGCCAATTAGTTGTACAAGACCAAACAGAACACAAATTCAACACAGAGCTTCAGGTTTCAAACTGACCAGTATGAAGAAAGTCACTTCCTGCAAAGGTTCCTGTCCCTTTGCTCCTCCTTTATGTCTTATGGGAGGGCAAATCACCTCCAAGCCTTACTCCCAAGTTGCCCCTTTTGTCTTAACTGTTCTTGCCTTCTGGCAGCTCTGCACATGCGTTCACTGGGAACAGGCTCCCCTTATTCCTCTGCCTTGCTGCTGTCAGATTATGGAGGCTCCGGAGTCAGCATATAACTCCCAGTTGGCCCTGACCCCATCTCTGTATTGGATTCATGATCCTTGTCTGAATCTTCCCCAGACTCCCGGACTGGCCCATGTTCCTCCCTACTGTCCAACTCTGCTGCTGTCTCTGCAGGCTGCCGGCAGACCACAACAGTACCTAAGACCTGCTCCAGACAGACTACAGTAGGAAAACTTTGACCTTGACAATGGCACATAGTTTTCTGTGGGCAGTTCAACCTTCCACATCCATGCATTATAATTTACTAATAAGAACAACCTCACTCTCTCTTTCTCCCTTCCCCCGTCTCACGTACATTCTCTCTCTTATTCTTTCTCTCTTATTCTCTCTCTGTCATTCTCTCTCTCTTCTTTTCTCTATCTCTCTCATACTCTCTCATTCTCTCTCTCTCTTACACACTCATACAAGCACACACACACACACACACACACACACACACCAAGGTTGAAACAGAACAGACCAATCCCCCTCCCTATAATTTGCTTTGTTTTTTTTCCCCAAAGTTGCTTGCATCCAACAATTACCTTCCCAGACATTTGTTGATATGAAACAGCAATTAGCGAGTCACCAGAGACATTATTTTTAAAAAAGATTGTTCAGGTCAAAAAACTCTAATTAACCTTATTCATTTTGAGAGCCTTAATCATATTGGAAGCAAATCTTGAAAGCCATTGCTGAATATTTTTTCAAGGGAAAATGACCAATGGTTTCTTCATACAGAGTATTAATAAAATTATAGATTAAACGTGCTAGTCGTTTCCGGTTCTAAGGGGCAGTGCTCATCTCTGTTACAAAGCTGAAGAGCCAGCACCTCCTTGGTCATGTGGCTGGCATGACTAAAGGCCGAAAGGTGCATGGAACACTGTTACCTTTCCACCGAATGTGGTCCTTATTTTTCTACTTACATTTTTACATGCTTTCAAACTGCTAGGTTGGCAGAAGCTGGGACAAGTAACGGGAGCTCATTCCTTTACGCGGTGCTAGGGATTCGAACTGCCGAACTGCCGACTTTTCTGATCGACAAGCTTAGCATCTTAATCACTGAGTCACCACATCCCTGAGTAAAATTATAGAGGTATATAAAATAAGGAGGAAGAAGAGAGGATGAAAAACAACAAATTTTGGTTTTGTGGTAAAATGTACTGTGCAGTACAATGTTTATTTGCTTGGTGGATACTATAACATGGTAACAAGTATGAAAGTTCCAATTAAACTGATTTATTACCACTCATGCCTCTGCACAGGAATCTATTCAATGAACCGGTTGCCACTATTTTGGCTCTAGATAAGACTCATGGAATTCAATAGGGGTTGGATTTAATCCATTTTTGGCCAGGTAGAGATTCTAGGCTGATTCCTCTTTTGACTCTACCTCCCCATTCTGCTGCTCCTTCTCCTACACATGAACTGAAAAACACCATTCTCTTATTACTATTAATATTGACTGTCAGCATTTACATTAATAACACCAAATGTCAATATTGTGAATACTCTAACAATGGAAGTTTTTAAGAAGAGATCGGACAACCATTTGTCTGAAACAGTATAGGGTTTCCTGCTTGAGCAAAGGGTCAGATTAAAAGACCTCCAAGGTCCCTTCCAATACTGTTATTCTGATTAAAATGTTTTTATATATTTTGACAATTTCTACTTTGATTTCCAAAATTAAATAGTTGCAAAATCACAATTTATTCTCTGACATTTCCTAGATTTATCACATTTGTCTATTTTATGATTTATTCTAACTTTATTCTAACTTCCCCTCTGGTTTTTTTTTTTTTTTAACTCTACTGGCATACCACAGCATCTGTGGATTAATCAATATAATGTTAAAATAATTTAAATATTATTTCACAATAATATATCGAGAAAGAGATGGGGGGAGGAGAGTTAAGTTTATTGAAACTTCTGAGGAATCATGTCAAGGACTGAATTCTATCTGTTTAAAAGACCAAGTGGAAAATCCTGATTAATGTTAAAGCTGATTATTTCACTCTCTGTAATGTCTTCTTCAGAAGTTTTGCAAAAGTTCTTTTTCAAGTATTATTATTTTTACATTCCCCTCGCAAGTAGCAGCTAGTACACAGTGGAAACATGAATGCATTCAGATATTTATTGCAGTGTGATGTTTGAAAGGCATTTGCAGAACCATTCTTGTGGGAAATTTGACTCCAACCAAGGAGATACAATGTCATAGATAACTCATCATGTCAGTTTGCATAATGTTGTAATTCATACAGCTTCACTGGAGATCCATGAATTGCACAGATTTGTTTTTTTAAAAAAATATTGCAATTTCTAATTTAAAATTACAGTCTTCTGTTTTGACTTTGAAGCTATTGTCTCAGAAGGTGGCAGCACCTATCTGGACTTGGAGCCTGTTAGCCTGATCTTGGTTATAACTTCCTTTGGGGAATCCTAGGACTATAAATTAATTCGGGAAGTTAAAAAAAAATCCTCAAAGAGAGTAATGAGAAATAGGTTTCATACTGCTTTCAAGAAAACTGCATGGATACCTACAGCCATAAAATTTACCAGGAGTCAGGTTTAATTGCATGAATGGAGAGAAGATATGGATGAAGATTGTTGGATAATGTTGAGGTAATTCCCCGTTAGGAGAATGAGTGCATACAGGGAGACGTATAGAGAGTAGTGTTGGAATAATACACACAGAGCACACAGATACACTGTACAGTAAATGTAGGTTTTTTACTTCCAGAAAGGTTTAAGCAAAGTCCAAAATAGGCAGTCCAAAGTCATTCACAGGTAAAATCAGTCAGTTTTCATCCAGGGATAATCCAAATATCAAATTCCAGTGTCAAAAACAGTTCAGTATCAGACTTACATTAAATCCAGTAATATCAGTCAATTAGAAGAAATGGAGCAACGGCAATACTTTCCAACAGAAGGAAACAGAGATACACTTACACTCTCTTCTGAGACTAAGACTAAGATTAAACAACCCAAGTTTCTGGCTCCATTTTATGGCTGTTTGGATATGACTAGAGAGGGTAAACCTTTACCTTTTTTAATTACAAAATGTCTGTACATCCCAAAGGGCCTTTTTTTTTCAACAGGCAACTGGACTTTATGGTTTTTCTTTGAAGATTTATTTATTTATTTATTAGAATTTGTCAAGCAAAAATGAGAACAAGAATAAAATAACAAAAATACAATGACAGGGACGATAGGCACGCCAGTGCATTTATGCACGCCGCCTCTACGAACCACTTAAGCATGATGTAAGGTCCACAGAAGTCAATTTGTGACTGAAAGTGTGAAAATGTGTGACTGAAACAATTGAATCAGGTAGTGCATTCCAGACTTGTTTCACTTCTCATGCAAGAAGCTTCTCCACCTCATAAACAGAGGTGAAGATGCTTCACTTCTCATCCCGGAAGCTTCTTCAGCTCAGTGCTGAAGAAACTTCTTGGAGGAGAAGCAAAATATCTTTAAAGAAAAACCAGTAAGTTCAGATAGAGAATCCTCAGTTTTTTCTTTGACTGTACAATAATCACTTCACTGCTCTGTAGCTTCCCTGGCTGTCCATCCCATTCTTCAGATCAGGAAATGTGGCTACTGAGGAAAATTCCAAGTGATTGAATGATTGATTGAAAGAGTGGGAGTAACAATTCTTAGCAATCTCCAACAATAACCCCACCCAAAGCAATCTGGTGTAAATTTTCAAGCATACTGAGATTATTGGCAAAGTATGGCCAAATGCAGCATCTCTACAACAAGATGAAATTCCTATAGACTGCATGCAGCCTTTCCACCTTCCTGTTCTCTCATCTTAACCTAAGCAGGTGGTGTGGCTATTTCGGGAAGAGATGGACTAATCTCATTTCTCTGATCTAGGTTTTCATTATACCTGAATATCAGCAGTCACATCTAGGAATAAATCCTGCATAACAGAAATTACCAGGGACCAACCTGAAGAGCAGGACTTTTACGTTATTAATTAATTTGACAATAATACCATCACAAGATTCATATGATTCAATCTCATTAGTTTTAGAACAAAGAAATATAAATTACATTTCAACCATTTAATGAAAAGCAATCATACTTGCAGTTTGTATAGCTCATTCTACCTTGCAATGCATGAATTATCTAATTAGGAAAGACTAAAAGAAAAATGCTTTTAACTCCCTGAAGACAAATGAAAAGAAATTTTATCCTTTATATTGCCAACCATTACATTTGCCCTTATCCTTCACAAATAGACTTTCTGAACTGAAAACATAAGAGTTGTGTTTATTCTCCTCAAACCTTTTTTTTTTTTAAAAAAAAGATTTCTCTTTTTTCACAGCTTGAGTAGTTGCAGGGAAAAAGAATAAAGAAAGGAGTAGCAGGGAAGAAAACCAACACATTTAATATAAAACAAGTTTTCCCCTTGACATTCAGAGGTCTTGAAAAGCAGTTTATTACAGATCTGGTGGACATTTGGATATTTAATTAAATGCCAAGTACATATTTGCTGTAGGAACAAAGATAAAGATTTCATTCATTCATGATCTGTTTGTTATGCGATTACTCAGATGTAAAATATATCAGCTGCTAGCTAGTACATCCTCAAAGGCACTTACATATTTCAGGGGTCAAAAATCTAATTAACCCTAACTACTGTGTTAAGAATATTGAATAATGTCAAATGAGTTCACACTGACAACCTAAGAACTATTTTTGGTTCAGGGATTTATATACAACTTTTCCCACAGCAATTCTATCTCCAATGACCTTTAATGTTATTTTTCAAAAACATCAAAAGAGGAAGGCTAGCAAAGGGCCCATGGGAATTGGTTGTTGAGCTACTACTGTCCATGTTAATTAATGTATCAATATGTTATAACTGTTAAACTGTAACAGTAATGTTCATAATCATTGTATTATATTTTTATTACCTGTAAACTATTTAGAGCCCCTCCAGATTGAAGCAGGGATAAATCACATAACTAAGAATAAAAAATAAATAAACCAAATGACTTTGATTCCAGTGTGGACTCCTAACTGGTTATCTTTGGACCAGAATGGGACAACTTGCCATGGCCAACTCACCACAGCCAACTCGCCAAGAGTCAACATGTCTCAGGACAATTCAACTTGTACAAAAGTTAAATTAATTTCAACAGAACCATGGCCAATAATAATAAAATAAAGTCAATCTGGAATTACAAGAGTGACAATAATTTTGATGAAAACATGGTCATCTATAATAAAAGTAACTGAATGAAACAACTAATTGTCTTGCTGTGAGTTGGCCATGGCGAGTTGTCCTAGATCCCCTTTGGATAGTTCTACTGAGTCAGGCCAAGGCCCATCTTAATCCAGTTTTATTTTATTTCTCAAAGTGGCCATCCAGATGCCTCTGGGATGCTCAGAAGCAAGAGATGGAAACTTATTCCTTTTCCACTGTTTTTGTGCAACTGATACAAGGAGACATACTGCCTCCAAAATTAAGATTAATATTCCTTTATTGACATATTCTTCAATAATTTATCTACATAGTTTTGAAAGCCATCCAGACTACTGACCATCGCTACTCTTCAACCAGGTTATTTATGCACTGTGTGAGAATATGCTTTCATGAAGTAGGACAATAGTAAATCAAAACTGAAAGAAAAAAAGAGAGATCTCTTGAGTGGAAAGGACTTCTTGAGTACTCCTCATGTATTCTAAGAAGCGAGAACGAACTTCAAATTCTTTCCTTTCCTAAAGAAATGTTTGCAAGAAAACAACCAAACTCCAGAGAGCACCAAGGACCCCACTATCTTTCTTTTCTGCTGTGAATCTATAGAACAAAGATGAGCAATGTAGTGCTCTTTAAAAAGTTTGGTGCTACAACTTTATTACAACCAGTTCAGTGGTGGGATTCAAATGTTTTTACTACCAGTTCTGTGGGTGTGGCTTGATGGGCGTGGCAGAGGAAGGATACTGTAAAATCTCCAGTCAGAGGTAGTATTTGCTGGTTCTCTGAACTACTCAAAATTTCCACTACAGGTTCTCCAGAACTGGTCAGAACCTGCTGAATACCATATTCGAACCAGTTATCCTATAATTTCCCCAACACTGTTCAATTATTACAAAGTCTGCACTACTATTACTGTTAATCTTCTCATCACTCCTTATCACCCATCCCCTCCTACTTGTGACTGTATGATTGTTTATTTATTTATTTATTTGGTTTGTCAATTGCTTACAAGATAATAGGTCTAAGTAAAAAGATAGTTATGAATACATGGATATATATAAGAAAAATAAAAAAATAAAATTAAAGAAACAATAGGACAGGGACGGTAGGCACATTGGTGCACTTATGCACACCCCCTACAGACCTCTTAGGAAAGGGGTGAGGTCAATAGTACAGTCTAAGGTTAAAGTTTTTGGGGTTTGGGGAAGAAACCACAGAGTCAGGTAGAGTATTCCAGACATTGACCACTCTGTTGCTGAAGTCGTATTTCCTGCAATCAAGTTTGGTGTGGTTTACCTTGCGTTTGTATCTATGGTGTGCTCTTGTATTGTTATGGTTGAAGCTGAAGTATTCATTGACAGGTAGGACATTGCAATGTATGATTTTATATATTATACTTAGATTGGACCGAAGGCGGCGTAGTTCTATGTTTTCTAGGTCTAGAATTTCAAAAGTCACTTGTATCCTTACGATTTATATTGACTGTTTCCTAGTATAATTTGACTGTTTACTGTACCCTATGACTATCATTAAGTGTGGACATAATATATTTAGATTTCAGCAAGGCATTCGACAATTAGACCACGACCTACTTCTTAGTAAGCTAGAAAAAAGTGGAATAGATAGCACCACCCCTAGATGGACACGCAACTGGCTGGCAAACCATACTCAACAGGTAGTCCTTAATGGGTCTAAATCTACATGGAGGGAAGTAAGCAGTGGGGTGCCACAGGGTTCTGTCTTAGGCCCAGTACTCTTCAATATCTTCATTAATGACTTAAATGAGGGAATAGAAGCAGAACTTATCAAATTTGCAGATGATACTAAGCTGACAGGAATAGCTAACACCCAAGAAGATAGGCTCAAGATCCAGATGGATCTTGACAGACTAGAAGACTGGGCGGTATCTAACAAAATGAAATTCAGTGTAGAGAAAAGTGAAGTCCTACACTTAGGCAAGAAAAACCAAAAGTACACATATAGACTGGATGAAACCAGGCTCAATAGCAGTAACTGTGAGAGGGATCTTGGAGTCTTAGTGGACAACCAGCTAAATATGAGCCAGCAGTGTGCAGCAGCACCCAAAAAAGCTAATCAATCTTAAGTTGCATTAACAGAGGGATACAATCAAGATCAAGTGATGTACTCATACCACTCTATAAAGCCTTAGTAAGACCACACCTAGAGTACTGCATCCAGTTTTGTTCACCACATTATAAAAAAGATGTTGAGACTCTAGAAAAAGTACAGAGAAGAGCAACCAGGATGATTAGAGGACTGGAGGCTAAAACATACAACGAACGGTTGCAGGAACTGGGCTTGGCTAGTCTAGTAGAGAAAAGGACCAGGGGAGACATGATAGCAGTCTTCCAATATTTGAGGGGCTGCCACAGGGAAGAAGCGGTCAAGCTATTTTCTAAAGCGCCTGTAGGTCAGACAAGGAATAATGAATGGAAACTGAACAAGGAGAGATTTAACCTGGAAATAAGAAGAAACTTTCTGACAGTGAGAACAATCAACCAATGGAACAGCTTGCCCTCGGAAGTTGTGGGACCGCCATCATTTGAGTGTCATATACCTTATCATTCTCGAATCTTGACGAATGTATCTTTTCTTTTAAGTGTGCTGAGAGTATTTACACCAAGACAAATTCCTTGTGTGTCCAATCACATTTGTCCAATAAAGTATTTTATTCTATCCTATAATCTCACCCCTTTAGGTTGTATGTTGAAGCTATCCAAGCTAAGACTCATTGTACTTAGAGATGGATCTTATCAACCAGTTCATATAGAAAGGCTTCTGTGCAATCCACTATCAAACTTACATTCAGAATTCTTAACCAACTGTTAACCTTCAATTCTGGTGTTGCAATGCACTGAGCTGTGATATATTGAAGTGTCATAATGTACAGTTAGTAATGTTATTTTTCTTCTCAGCTATAGAAGAAGGTTAAAAACAGCATACAAGAGTTAACTGTCAATGGAAATGATATTCCATTAGCTTCAAGAGCTTTGCAGTTAGGGAATTGTGGTGGGTGTTATCTTATAGCATGCTCATGCTAATTGCCGCTGAATTATTTTGACTTTCTGTATGTTATGAATTCACTAGCTCTGTGTTACTATCTGTATGGAAGCCAATAAAAGATAATGACAATTCAACAAAAAGGAGACATGGGTCAAGTCAATCCACCCCTTTCAGGACAACTGATCCACAGAATTTTGACTTTATGTATTGGGTTAATAAACCATGCTGGAGAATTAATGGTATATATTCTGCTCTCATTTGCATATAATCCAGATAAAAGGATCTAGAGCAGAGGTGTCAAACTCAAGCCCATGGGCTGGATCAGGCCTGCAGGGTACTTAAATCTGGGCCACGGGGCCAGCCTGGAAATATCAAGAGAATGGCCTGCAGTGCCTCTGCTACTAAAATTAAGGTGACCAACCATCCTCCTTTAGGGAGGACAGTCCTCCTTTTGTAAGTTCTGTCCTCCCTCAAAAAAGTGTCCTCCTACATGTCCTCCTTTTTGATATTTGAAGATTAATCTGTCAATCTCCGTATTTGATCGATGCCAAACCGATCCGTTGTGTGTGATGTGACGTATTTGTATTTGACATGATGATTCGTCAAGGCTCAGTGAGGTGTGGTGAGATGCGATCATGAGACGCCTGTGCTCCACACAGGAGTATTGTTTTGAGAGAGTGCGCAGCACACAAGAGTGCACCACATGCAAGAGTGCGCCATGCACACCTGGCTTTGTTTTTTTCTTCAATTTATTTGTGTCCTCCTTTTCATTGTAAAAAGTTGGTCACCTTACTGAAACGGGCCATGTGTACCCCCACGTGCCTCATTTTCACCCTCCATGGCATTCTGCAGCACTTTGCTGACCAAAACCAGGCAGAAAACTGGGCTGAAAACAGGCCAAAACAGGGCCAAAAAGGGCCGGAAAATGGGCCTAAAACAGGGCCAAAACTGGGCCAAAAATGGCTGGAAAACGGCTCTAAAATGGGCCACGTGGTCGGTTTTTGGCTGGCAGGATGCTGCAGGAGGCATCCATCCTGCCCTCCTGCACCGCCCACCGCCCTTCCCCTCCTCACCACCATTCCACAGAGAAGAATTACAATGCTGATCCAGTCCTCGAAGACATCCAATGAGACACCCCTGATCTAGAGGTATGGATTGAGTTGGATTGAAACAGTTGCCTCTTTTTCAAAGACCATTCAAAGATCTTCCTTTATGTCATTTTCTTCAAAAATATTCCACTCAGAATTGGATGGAAAAGATCCATTCCAGGTAAAAGAGTGAAAAGATTGCCTATTTGACAATCAAGCAGGAGCCACCAGATTCAATTCACAAAGGAACCCAAATTTTGGAAACTACAAATCATATGCTTCCAATAGGATTCTAATGGGAAAATCCAAAAGAATTTCAGAATTTCCTTAATAAATGGGCAGCTATTTAAATTTGTCAAATAAATAATTACAAATCACCAAGAATGTCCTGGACCTCACAGCAGAAATTTGATATTAAGACTGCATAATGTTTTTTGGCAACAAAAATGCATGTTTTCAGCAGTGATTTCATATTCTTCCTTCCCCTACTCCTCTTCCTCCTGTTTCTTTAAAATATGCAAAATGCATGCATTTGGGCTATATAAATCTTAAATCAGTTGTTCAACACTTTGGAAAAATCCTATAAGTCACCCACAAAATAATAAAAGTTGGATTATTTTAGTCCGCACCTCCAATGGGATTTTTCCATGTATTTTAACCTGGAAAGGTAAAAAAAAGCTGGAGTGAAAAAGTAAGCAACTAACCAAACCGACACTCTGAATTCATTGGCAATGTCCATATTGCTCAATGAGTTCAAGGGGACCCAAAAGTAACCCATAGTGGGTTCACACTCCAATTTGATTTCTCCAGGTATTTTACCTGGTCAGGTAGAAAAGATGGAACAAAAAATTCAGTGCCCGTCTCACCAAAGCAATGTGCTGTGAATTCATTCATGACATTCATTTTTCTCTCCAAGTTCAAGAGGAAGTAACTTTAACCCTAAGTGGGTTTACCCTTCAATGGGGTTTTCCCATGTATTTTACATGGAAACGTAGAAAAGCTGGACTCAAAAAGTCAGCGTCCTCCTAACTGTTACGTTCAGTCGGTGGGTCCCAAGGAGAGACGAGACTTGAGTAGTGAACAACAGCTCTTTATTAAGCAGACAGATTCTGAGACAAAACCCTAGCGCGCGGCAGCTCTTTTTATAGAGCTGGCCGCGGCTAGGCAGCCAATGACAACTATTTGAGTTTGCCGCGCTTGGTTTCAGCCAATCGCGGCAAACCCTGTAGGAGCCAATCAGGAAGGTTCAAGTTATCCAATCACGATCCGGCTTCTCTGGACCAATAGGAATGCAGGGTTTCGAGCTTGCTAATATGGAACACTAACCATGCCTATGCACTGCAAATTCAGTGACGGCATCTAGTTTGCTATATGAGTCTGTGGGGACCTAACCCTTTGATGCAATTTGATGCAAATTCATCAGCGACATTCATTTCATTGTTAAAGTTCGTGGAGACCTAACCCTAAGTGGGATTTTCCTCCAATGGGATTTCCCCATCTATTTTCCCTGGAAAGGTAGAAAAGGGCTACTCAAAAAGCCAGTGTCCTCTTAATCATACTTACGCACTGCAAATTCTTTGGCAACATCCATTTTCCTCTTTGAGTTCACGGGGACCTCCATTTCCCCTCCTTTCTCATGTACAGAAGCGCTGAACTTCTGGAACATCTTTTGGTCTTGTGCTCTACAATGGAGATGTCTTCAGACACAGCCCTGCCTGCCTGTCCCATCGGAAAGATCGCTCCTCCAGAAATGGGAGTGGAAAGGGGAGCAAGATGCAAGAACAGTAGTCCTATTAGATGAGGAAAAGCAGGCAGGAAGAGAGAAAGGAAGGAAAAGCAGAAAGCTAAAACAGAAAGAAAGGTTTATTTGCTCAACCAGAAGATGGAAAATTAAGGAAAGGCAGGCTTTGGGCACCTCTTAATTGGAGGAGTTTTCTCAATTTATATGACATGAAAAGTATAGGAAAAACCTGGCATTTGCATCCAATAATATAAACTAAAAGTTCATGTTTCAGTTAATTAAAATGCTGCCAGCTAACTTGTCCTAGTAAAAAAAGCTTTTTTTGTGGAAAAGAAAAAAGAAAAGAAAAAAGGCGTACTTTTTTTCTTTATTTTTTTAATTCTTTAGAGATTTTTGTATGAGAAGACTTTAGTGTAGTCCTGCTCAGTCATCTTATGTCTTTTTTATCTACCATAAGCCCATTTTACTTTTATAATGCAGCATTTAACTCTGTTTGTTCCCAAAATCATATATTACTAGGAATTATATACACTTGTTTTCAGCTATAGATCTATAACTCTTAGATAAGAGTATCCAGTTATAGGTTAGCACAGCTAGTTGTCTACAACTTTGCAAGATGGCTTTCAAACAATAATTGCTCAATGATGACCTAGTTGATACCTGAGCCAATTCTCTTCTCTTCTCTTCTCTTCTCTTCTCTTCTCTTCTCTTCTCTTCTCTTCTCTTCTCTTCTCTTCTCTTCTCTTCTCTTCCCTCTCCTCCCCTCTCCTCCTCTTTTCTCCCTCCCCTTTTCCTCTCTTCTCCTCTCCCCTCCCTTTCTCCCCATCTCCAACCCCATAAGATAGTTTCTGAAAAATATAAAAACACAAATGATTGCAAAACTTTTGCTGAATCAAGGGCTTGATGAAATACAGTATAGGTTTATGAATTTTAGCCAAAATGTCATTTCCTCATTAAATTTTGAACTAAGAAAAATAAAATGGTTTCAAGAGGTGTGATTAAACACATTTTTAATATTGATTGAAATGTTTATTTCCCGAAGAATCTGAATTTATTTCCAAATCATTGAAATCCATTGCAATGTTTGCATTGCAAACCAACATGTGAAGTATGAAATTAGATTGTGATCTGCATACTTGTCCGGGAAGTTTAGAAGTTCAGAATTTCCATTTAAGCTCATGCCTATTGCTTCAGTGACTCCATCCAGCCGCCTCATTCTCTGTTGTCTCCTTCTATTATAAAATCGTTTAAAAACTGCTTTTTAATATAATGATGCTGGTACTTAGTAACCACATGAATACCCCTTCCTTAGGATCAACTATCCCAGACCTGTCCTGCAGTCTCCAATGGTGAACCCACCACTGTTGTAGTCAGTCCACTCAGCTTGGTGCTAGTCATTATTTTTCCTTTCATCTTTCCCAAAATGGTAGACTTCTCAACAGAGCTCAGTCTTTGCATAATTTGTCCAAAATATGGCAATCTGAGCCTATTTTTGGAGAACCTCAAATGAGAATGTGGTTTTATTTGTTTGATGATCAATTAATTTGTTTTCTTGACTATTTATGTCATTTTAGGACTTTTTCCCAACTCCAAAATTCAAAAGAATTCATATTCTTTCTCTCCTGCTTCTTCAAAGCTCAGCTTTCACTTCCAAAGAATGTCACATTTCTTGCTATTGTTTATCTTCGTAGGTATAGACACAAAATGCATCTGAATAGCTTCTCCAAGGATTTCTTCTTGCACTCTTGCAAAATATTTTAAGAGTCTCATTGCTTCTTTTATTGTTTTTAATGGCTTTTGATGTATGATTTTGGATATTTTTCATTTTCTTTTGTGTTTTAAATTCCTGAGTCAGCCAGAGTCACATATGTGAGATGGTGGGAGGAATAGGTTACATAAATTGAACAAGCAAGCAAACAAATATTTTTTTTTCTGTAACAGCTGAAAAAAACCAAGCTCAAATTTTGAGAGACCCCTTCAGGCATCGAGCTCCTAACGTGTAGCCTTGCTTAACTTATGCTCTGAGATCTCTCTTTCTACTTTAGATTATTATCAATAGTTGAATGTTTTGAGACTGTGAACCTGGCAAAACAGTATACTTACCTATTCTTATCAGCTGGGTAGAGATGATAATAAAATTGTTGGAGGGCAATCGTGCAGAGTAAGCAAGATGCAGAAAATAGGATTACATGGATCTTAAAGGACAAAAAGGAAAAAGAGAGGAAAGATTAGTGATTGGGCAGACATTGAATTCTCCACAGAAAGAATAAAGCACAAAATGGTGTTGGAGGCTCAGGTATTCAAACCATAGTTTGATCCTTTCCATAAGTTAATTACAGTAGAAATAGATGTTTGTGTATAGTAAGATCAGTATATTCATATACATATATACATATGCATATATACATATAGGCATACAAACATACATACATACATATGCACACACACACACACACACACACACACACACACACAAGACAACCATCTGCCACTGAATGCTGAGCAGCAACAATAGGGACTAAAGCTATCTCCATGCCTTGGAAATGTGAATGCTCCATTGGATAATGGGCATCCCCCTTCTTGACCACATCACAAATTATACCATTCAACAACATTTTGGTGTGGCACCAATTATAGAGAAGATGAGAGAAGGCTGGCTCCACTGGTATGGACCTGTCCAGAAAGCAGCACCTTCCACTGTGGCCAAGACTGCCTACCAACTAGAAGTCAATGGCCAGCGATCTTGTGGGTGCCCAAAACAGAGATGGCAAGACACCATCAACAAATATATGCAAGCCACGGGCCTGTGCCCTGGAGATGAAGCTGACCATGCAAAATGGTGCTCAATGATCCAAAAGGCAGACTCTGAACCCATGGGAATATGCTAGGAAGAAGAAGAAAAAGAAGATGAAGACGAAGACGAAGATGAAGAAGACAAAGAAGACGAAGACGAAGACGAAGACGAAGACGACGAAGAAGAAGAAGAAGAAGAAGAAGAAGAAGAAGAAGAAGAGGAGGAGGAGGAGGAGGAGGAGGAGGAGGAGGAGGAGGAGGAGGAGGAGGAGGAGGAGGAGGAGGAGGAGGAGGATGCCCAAAAATATTTCAGTGTTTCTTGATCTTTTCTTCACCTTTAAATACCTTTAAATACCTTTTGTGGCCACATACCATGGCAAAGAACCCCAAGACTTAATTCAAGATTTAAATCATAACATTTATTCAAGCTTTTGTGGACCCCGTATGACAACATCATGCCCCCACCAGGGGTCCCTGGACCATAATTTGAGAACCACTGGTCTAGCACATTCCAAGTCAAAAATGTGTACCTGGCTATAAATTTGCAGAAACAAAATATGAAGGCTCCCGCAGATTTAAAACACTTATTTTACTTATGTTTTTACAAACTTCTAAAAACTCCTTCAGAATTGGTTTAAATTGTTGGTTCTGATTCCTGTTAGGAAACCAGCTCCTCCCCTTCAGAACAAGAACAGGGAATTAATAACTGTTCTGTCAGAATGCTTTGAGAATTCTTAAAGTAAGAATAACATTATTCTTTTTAACTCACAAGTAACATTTATATATTTATTTATCCATTCAATTTGTATCCTTTCTTTCTACTCACATGGAACAATCCTCAAGGCAGCCAACATAAAATGCAGATTGGTTTTCTCTCTCTCTCTCTTTTAAAGAAACCAGTGATTAAAACCAATATTAAAGTGATTTACTATGAAAGGCTTGTGGAATAAGGTGCATCTTGGTTGTCTTTTCGATAGTGATGGAATAGTAAGCTAAAAGATATTGGACTAAAATACACACATGGTTTGAAAAATGATTAAACAACATATAGATTTGAAACCTGAGATATTTTTATTAGGAATGGGATCTGAAGGTTACAGTAAAGAAAAACATATTTAATCATACATGTATTAACAGCAGCTAGAATTGTATTTGCTCAGAATTGAAAAGTGATAAGATACCGATAGAGGGAAAAGTAATTTAAAAAATATTTGAATGTGCAGAAATGAATAGATTAACATTAGAAATTAAAGAAAAAGAAGAATCTGAATATTACATAGTATGGGATTTGTTTTACCATTGGTTAAAGAATAAAACAAATTAAAATGGACTAGATGTATCCATAAAGCAATGAGAAGCTCGTGAAATAGATATATTGGATATTACTTATATGGGAATGTGATTATTGTTGTATTAATAAGAAGAGTATTATTATTATTAATTGTAAGCACATGAAATATGTACCTAATCGACACATGATTGAAATGGAATGGATTTATTGTATGTTAGAAAACCATTTGTATAACAAAATAATAATACTGATGGAATAGAGATCAAATGCAATTCCTTAGGGGAAGCATACTGATAAGCTAAGAAAAATGTCAAAAAAACTTATCCACAGAAAGGAAAGTGTTGTTTATTTATGCTCAGTATTCACAATATTTTTCAGGAAGAAGACAATAATATTATAATATATAATTGCAATATATACTTTCTTTTTCTTCTGGGTTGTAAGGGTTAGCCAGTGACATCTCTATTGCACTAGGGATGCTCAGTTGGGAGCACCTGTCACATCCCTGGCAGGAGCTGGAGTGAAGCACGAGAACTCAACCCTGCCCCACAGCAGCTCCTGGGTCTCAAACCCGGACTTGCAATCTCCTGCCCAGTGTTCCAACCATTTGAGTCACTGTGATCCTTCAATTACAATACTACATTATTGTATAACAGTGATATAATATACATTATACATTAATCCTATTAATATATAGTATCACATTATATGGTACACACATTGTATTAACGAATATTGAAATATTCACTATCCTTCATGTCTTGGCTTTGAACGTTTTGTTCTGGTTACACCTTTGTACAATCATTATTTTCACACTCCAGATTCCAGTGAAAGTCAACTTTTTAACCCTTGATATTTGCCCATTAACTCATTCTGTAGCATCCCTCATTCCAGGAGGGAGAATTCTACTGCTTAATAGCATTCACAGTAAGGAAATTTTGAGTTTGGAACTCATTGTCAAGTTTTCCGTTGGCTTGTCTCTTACCTTTGTGCACTATGGAAAATAAATCAACAGCATTTCCCCTGTGACAGGACTTCATGTATTTGAGAAGCTACTACAATGTTAGGATTCCCCTTCATTTCCCCCTTTTAGGCTAAACATTTCCAGTTTTTCTAAGGATTATAGCCTCCAAGTCTTTCACCATCTTTAGTGCTTTTTGCACTCTTTTCTGTTCTTCAGCATCCTTTTGGTACTGTATTTTTTTCATTAATAATAAAAAAAATACTTTAGAAAAAAACTGAAATACAACAAAGCATGCTATGATAAACCATTCAACAGTAGGAAGTACAATTCTACATATACTTATCTATTACAACTATTATTCAAGTACATACCATATATATTTCTAAAGCACACGTATAACCATCATATTTTTAACCTATTGCATTTGGGATAAACTAGTCACGTATTTCATTGTATTTGTCCATACAAAGTCTATTTCTATAACAGTCCACGTGGAAAGTGCAGTCTTCAATCCACTGAGTGAAAAGATCGATATATTTTATCTTTCAAATGGTGCAATATCAGTCTTTTTGCCATACTAAGGGCATTTACATTGTTCAATTGTCAGATTCCAGATAGTATCTAGTTCAAAAGAGAATTATTCTCTGAAAATTGTAACCTTTGTTCTTCTTATACTGTGTGTGATTCAACAGGACACAGTATTCTAGGTATGATCTTACCAATGCAACTTTGGGTTGGCCCTTTCAGTTCCTTTAATTTCACATCATACTTTTGTTGATGTTGCCCAAGTTTGCATTGGCCCTTTTAAGAGCTGCAGCATACTGCTGCCTCATTCTTAATCTGTGGTCTACCAGGATGCTTAGATTCCTCTCACAAGTACTACTGCTGAACCAAAGGGCCACCTATTTTGCATTTGTACATCTGACATTGAACTGCATTTTGTAAGGAAAGCTCCATGTTCAAGTCAATCAAGATCCTATTAACCCTTGAGCTTGTCTTCAGAGGTGATAGCAATTCTCCGCAACTTGTGTCTTCTGCACATTTGCTGAGATATTTTTCTATCCCCTGATTTAAGTAATACAGCTATATACAATGCTGAGGAATACTGGGCACTAGACTGTATTAGTATCTCTATATATAGACATATATAGACCTAAATCCATATAGACCTAAATCCATTTAGGACCATGCTATTGACTACAACTGCAATCAACCAATGGCATAGCTTGCCTTCAGAAGTTGTGGGTGCTCCATCACTGGAGGCTTTCAAAAAGAGATTGGACAACCATTTGAAACAGTATATGATCTCCAGCTCAAGCAGGGAGTTGAACTAAAAGACTTCTGCAGTTCCTTCCAAGTCTATTAGTCTATGTTCTATGTTCAACCAACTGGGAATCCAGTTGGCAGTTAAATTATCCAAATCACATTGTTCCATTTTATCAAAATGGACATGAGGGTCAACTTAAGCAAGTTGCACACATTTAGTTTAATTGGCTCTGATTGTAATGGGAAACTATAGCTTCAGTTTTCATTGGGAGGCATTGAACCGAGCCTTAGTGCATGGTTTAATTATGGCTTTTAAATATATATTTTAACAAACGGACCAATTGGATAGACAATGGTCGATCGAGATGAAAGTATGAGAAAGCAACAAATGAATTGATAATATTCTTTAGCTAGTGGAATATTACTTGGTTCAAGATAACCCTTCCGTCTCTGCATCTAAAGAAATGGAGCCAGCTGTGATTCTAGAGGATTTCTTGTTGGCCAAGACGATGAATATTGTCAGAAAGCCTATCCAGGACCCTTCTTTGTGCCTTGGAGGACAATTCCAATGATGTCATGTGAACAAGGGGATTATTATCAGATGCCAAGCATTTAAAGTGAAGAGCTGCAAAACTGGGATCAGAGCCCAAAGATACTTGGAAATAATTAAAAAGAGCAAAACATTCTTAATACCTCCGAGATCACCAAGGCCCTTGGTTATTTTGCTTTTAAATGTTAGAGTCTTAGTGAATCTCATTTAAGCTTCTGCTCTAATGCTGTCATAATTCTAATTATTTCCCCCTTGCACTTATCACTGTTCCGTTTTGCTACAATCAGAGATATTTCATTACCCCACACACTAAATCCCCCATTATCCTATCCTATCTATATGTACCACCTTAACCTAATCTGAAGTTAACAAAAGTGGTTGTTCATACCCCAGGGTTGAAGAAAGGCCATTTGAACATGCTGTGACATGTGCTTTTTTTTTTTTTTTTTTTGATAAAATATTGCATTACATTGGAAAATATTCTGGGGACACAAAAAAAGAAAAAGAAAAGGAAGATTACTTTATGGATTTTACCTACACTGGATATGAGAACACTGGGTGGTTTAAAGAAAATCTTGTTAAATTTGTCAGCAAGTATTAGCTCAAGATTTGCAACATAAGAGGGACTTTCTTTACAAGCTTTGTGCAAGGCACACTATTTGCTGAAAGGCCAATGCCTTGTGTTGTGAATGAAAGAAATGTAATTAATAAAGATTCATTTGCCTAGCAGGATCGTAATCCTGCACGCCCTATTGGCCCATATAATGGCAAGTTATGATTGGTTCATTCCGAGCAATCTGACTGGCTGTTGGCGGGCGCCAAGATTCAAACGCTGTAACACTATCCATTGGTTATCCGGATAGCAGCTTACTCTATAAAAGAGTGACTGCTAGCCGGGGTTTTCGTCTCTGTTATGCTCGTGAATAAAGAGCTGAAGTTCACGGTTTACAGTCTGGTCTCCGTTCATTAAACCCATGCCTCAAACTTAACACTGGCGATGAGGATGGGATACGGAGACAATAGAGCTGAATAAACCCTACAGAGCACCAACCGAAGCACGTGGCTGAGAGCGCATCTACATCGGCAGGATGTCAGGTGGTGGTGCTATACCACCCGCTCCTTTGACCCGAAAAGGAAGACTGGGAGTCGATATGTGGATCGGTTCCAATGTTTCTAGAAACCAACAATTTGAAAGACGCAACAGCCAGAAAGAAGCGGGCGGTGTTCTTGACCCATTGTGGACCAGCCATTTTTAGAATGGCGAAGGTGCTCACGAAACTGGCTGAAGTGACAGCAATGGATTGGGACAACCTCGAGCCTATCCTACGGGCTCACTATGCCCCCGCCATACCAACGTTGGTTCGGAGACACGAATTTTATCAACGGGATCAGCGGAAGGGTGAAAGTATTGCAGACTTCATCGCTGACCTAAGAAACCTGGGAGGCCTCTGTGGGTTTTCAGACCTAGAAGAAGCTATGGCGAGACCACATAGTTCTGGGGTTAGATGACCACGCAGTACAGAGCAAGATCATGGCAAAGGGGGACATCGATCTTGCAGATGCCATTGCTGACGCTACTGCAGCAGAGGCAACCATGAAGTCGGCCGCTCGAATGCGCCGCACCAATGCACCGCCTCCGTCAGTTCGCCCGTGAAGCCTCGCCTCAACTAGAAAGACACTCAGCGACAGCGCACCATGAGGACCTCTGGTCCCAATCCGAGAGTGATGAAGAAGAGGTTAACAGACTTCGGCCAAACGAGATCAACAAACTCTAAAACTTCAGCGCCCATGTGCGGGTTGGGGGAAACCACCCGCGATCCGGTTGCAAATTCCTCGACGCAATCTGCCGTTCCTGTGGGAAGAGAGGCCACATCGCACGGGTCTGCAGAAGTAAGAGGAATTCAACACAAACAGAAAGAAGAACAACCTCCGCCAAACCACAGGAACCTCTCCTGCAAATCGGGATCGTTTGAATAACCAATGGAACAACCATGCCTACAGCAGCAAAACATCTGCTCTTCCAGCAAGACGAGAAGAGGCACACCAGACTATTATTATCAGCCACGCTTCGTCATTAGACAAACAAAAGATCCGAGTGGAAGTGGCCATTGAGAACAAACCTTGCCAGATGGAAGTCGACTCCGGATCGTCCCTCTCAATGGTTTCCTGGAAGACCCTTAAACAGCTGATCCCTACCATCCGTCGGCAAGACCTCAGGACACAGAAAATCATCCTCAGAGATTATCAGGGGAACTCGATCCCAGTCGTCGGAGTGAGTCAAGTCCATGTATCTTTTAAAGATCGTGCCGTGTCTCTCCCATTAACTGTCGTCGATGGTGACCGGCCCAGCTTACTAGGCCTACAATGGTTCGTCCCACTCGGGATCGAGGTGGCGGCATTCACCAGGCGGAAGCGGCGATTGGGAAGAGAATTCACGACGTGTTTTTCGGACAACTTAGGCAAGTACAAGGGGACCCCTATATCATTTAGCCTCAATCCAGAAGTAGCCCCTATCCGCCTTAAACCTCGTCGGGTGCCGTTCGCCTTAAACCCAAGATTGACGAGCAACTTGATAAGTTAATAGCCCAAGGGGTGTTGGAGCCTATTGACCACGCCCGTTGGGAAACCCCAATCGTAACCCCCATCAAACCGGATGGGTCGATCAGAATTTGTGGAGACTACCGTGCCACTCTGAACCACGCACTCCAACAGAGCGCTTATCCGGTGCCGGTGGTTCAACATCTTCTCCACTCCCTGGGCGGCGGGAAGATCTTCGCAAAGTTAGACTTAGCGCAAGCGTATCAACAACTACCATTGATGCGGAAACCGCAGAGGCACAGACTATCATTACACACCGAGGTGCCTTCAAATGCAACAGACTCCAGTTCGGAGTGAGTGTAGCCCCAGGGATATTTCAGAGTCTAATGGAGAGACTTTTACAGGGAATAAAAGGGGTTGTACCATATTTCGATGACGTGTTAATTGCTGCCCCAAATAGAGTAGAGCTTGAAAGGCGTCTCAGATTGGTTTTACATAAATTTAAGGACGCCGGCCTCAAGGTTAAAAAAATAAATGTCAACTATGCACTGAAAGGGTAGAGTTTCTCGGATACCTCCTCGATAAACACGGTATTCACCCTACCGAAAACAAACTCAGGGCAATCAAGAACGCCCCAAGACCTAAAAAATAAGACTGATCTCCAGGCTTTCCTGGGACTTATTAACTTTTACAACATCTTCTTGTCCCAGAAGGCGACTGTAGCTGAGCCCCTACATAGACTTCTCGACAAGAAAGCCACCTGGGTCTGGGGACATCGAGAAGAACGCTCTTTTCAAAAAGTGAAAGATTTATTAACATCCGATACTGTTCTAATGCAGTACAATGAGACTTTGCCACTAAATATTACGTGTGACGCATCACCATTTGGGGTTGGAGCCATTTTGAGTCACGTGTTACCAAACGGGCATGAAGCTCCCCTTGCGTACTTTTCACGGACATTAGCGAAGGCTGAGCGAAACTATAGCCAACTTGACAAAGAGGCTCTTGCTATTGTATCGGCCGTGAAGCGATTCCACGAATATGTTTACGGGCGGCCCTTTACTCTAATTACAGACCACAAGCCTTTACTTGGCATTTTAGCAGGTGATAAACCAACCCCATACATATTATCGCCTAGAATGACTCGCTGGTCAGAATTCCTAGCAGCCTAAAGCTACGTACTGCAGCATCGCCCGGGAAAGCCATTCCCCACGCTGACGCTTTGAGCCGTTCCCCACTTCCGGAAACCATCAGCGACCCAGCTCCAACCCTCACCACACTGCAAATTGAAACCCTCAACTCGCCGCCACTAACGGCAAGAGATATCGCTGCCGGCACAAAACAAGACTCTATCCTCGCAAAAGTTCTCAGTTGGGTCGAACGGGTGGCCAGTCGAAGAAACCCCCGCCATTTTCACGCCGTTCAAACACCGGCAAACGGAACTATTCTCCCAGAAGGGCTGCATCCTATGGGGAGATAGAGTCTTCGTGCCAGAGAAACTACAGCGACTTGTGTTGAAAACCCTACACGAAGGACATCCGGGCATCGTCCGCATGAAGGCTCGCTCGAAGCTACGCGTGGTGGCCAGGCATCGATAAACAAATTGAAGCCTGGGTTACCACGTGTAGAAACTGCCAAGAAGTCAGCAACGCCCCACCGAGAGCAATTCCACCGAATGGGAAACTCCTCGAGGCCCGTGGTCCCGCATCCACATTGATTTCGCGGGACCCACAAAAGGACACACTTTTCTCCTAACCGTGGATGCCTACTCCAACTGGCTCGAAATCCACAAGATGAAAAGCACAACTACTGACTCGGTCATTAAAAAACTAGATAGATTACTTTCAACACACGGCTTCCCGGACGTTCTAGTTTCCGACAACGGATCCCAGTTACGGCCCTCACCCCGAACAATACTTGGCGGACCGGGGCATCCGCCATGCCTTAACTCGCGGCTCACCCTGCGGCAAGCGGTAGGGCTGAACGGATGGTCCAATTCCTTAAAAGACACTCCAAAAAAATGGATCCGGGAACATCGACGCTAGATTGAACAAAATACTCTTACTACAACACATTACCCCCACAGTGTCACCAACAAGACCCAGCCGAACTTTTAATGGGGCGGAAGCTTCGCTCCCACCTCGACCGACTACACCCGTCTTACTCACCAGAGAAACCCTGTGGATCCAGCGGAACGTATCGCCAATTCAAGGTAGGCGACTTGGTCTACGCAAAAAACCTTTCCGGCGAACCGCTGTGGGTCCCAGCCACCGTAGTCTACCTCACTGGCCCTAGATCTTACTGCCTTAAGGCGACAGACGGCAAGATATGGAAACGCCACATAGACCAACTCCGATCTCGTTTACAATCAAATATTCGCGACCCTCCGGACTTCCAAACTCAGGGGGAGGGAATACCGAGGGGATGAAGACCGCATAGCGACGATGTAATCGGGACAGACGGCCACTAAACCGAGTGCTCGCGCCACCTGAAGAAGGTCCGGGATCGGGGGCATCCTCCCGCAGAGGAACACCATAGCGGAAACATGCCCGCCCGATCCAGGAATGGACTTAAGGGACTCTGATAGTGTCGGAATTAACCCCGGGCGAAGCGAGCCTTGCGTTCCCACCGGAACCGAACTTTAAACAAAAACCGGTGGAACAGCGAAAATCGAATAGACAGGTAAAGCGACCTGCATACCTGCGTGATTACGTCACCACGGCCGTCAAAGCGAAACCCAGGGGAGGGGTGTTGTGAGCGAAAGAAATGTAATTAATAAAGATTCATTTGCCTAGCAGGATCGTAATCCTGCACGTCCTATTGACCCATATAATGGCAAGTTATGATTGGTTCATTCTGAGCAATCTGACTGGCTGTTACGCGGCGCGCCAAGATTCAAACGCTGTAACACTATCCATTGGTTATCCGGATAGCAGCTTACTCTATAAAGAGTGACTGCTAGCCGGGGGTTTCGTCTCTGTTATGCTCGTGAATAAAGAGCTGAAGTTCACGGTTTACAGTCTGGTCTCCGTTCATTAAACCCATGCCTCAAACTTAACACCTTGTATAAAGCAAGGATGAACAGTCTTTTTCCAGAAGGGTGGGAGAGTGAGTTTAACATTGTGGCTAAGGTGCTGGTCTAGAAACCAGGAGACTGTGAATTCCAGTCCTGCCTTAGGTGTGAAAGTCAACTGGGTGACTTTGGACTAATCATCAGGAGATTGTGAGTTCTAATCCCACCTTAGACATGAAAGCGATCTGGGTGAATTTGGGCCAATCCTGAAGAGGCTGTAAGTTATATTACCACCTTAGTGTCTATGGAGATTCTCAGTCATCCAGGTCATGGTTGTCCCAAAGCTGCTTTTTTTTAATCAAGAGGCAACTGGACTTTCTGTTTTTTTCCTTGAAGATGTTTCACTTCTCATCCAAGAAGCTTCTTCAGCTTCCCACCATCCAGTCAGAGCTGAGGAATCTTCTTGGATGAGAAGCAAAACAGAAAGTCCAGTTGCCTCTTGAAAAAAAAGCACCTTCTCTTCTTCTCTCTCTCTCTCTCTCTCTCTCTCTCTCTCTCTCTCTCTCTCTCTCTCTCTCTCTCTCTCTCTCTCTCTCTCTCTCTCTCTCTCTCTCTCTCTACAATCTACCTCACAGGATTATTGTTGTGGGGAAAATAGGGAAATGGGAAAATAAAGAAATGAAAGGAGTATTATGTATGTTCACCACTCAAGTTACTTATAAAGTAATAATAGTGAGATAAAAATTAGAAAGAAAGAAAGAAAGAAAGAAAGCGAAAGAAGGAAGGAAGGAAGGAAAGAAGGGAAGGAAGGAAGAGCCATGGGTATATCTCTCTGTGTTTTGCAGTATATAAGGACATTGTCTGCTTTCTTCAGAAAATTGAACTGCAACTTTTAATTATTTTTAGAAAGTCAACTAATAAAAAAACAGATACCCTCTGGTTCATGTATTGATTCAGAAAGTATGTATGTTCTCAACAAAGTATGGTGAAAAAATCCCTTCCACATCTCTTTGCACGCTTACTTTATTTCTTCATAAAACTGAGCTGCAACTTTTGTTTTTTTTAAAAAGTCAAATAATAAAAAATCGATTCAATCTGGTTCGTATATTGATTCAGGAAGTATGGATATTCTCACCAAAGTTTGAACTTTTGCAAAATTTCCTTCCAACCCTCGTTGCAGCTCCAGGAGATGCAAAAAAAAAAAAAAAGCTTGTGTTTGTGTCTGGAGGTGCAACATGTGATTTGAAATGAAAAATTAAACATCTTTTCTTTATTCTAAGTTCTTCATTTCAGCTCCCAAAGTTTCAAGCAAACATCAGGCTTTGTGTGCTGATCACATTGACAACTTTTTTTTAATAGCTGATCTCGTTCTAGCTTCTGATTGTTTTCAATAGCGACATAGCCAGAGGGAATGTTCCTGCTTCCCTCCCCATATAATTTAATCTCACAAGCAACTTCCCTCCCCAGAAACTACAACTTAACCATATCCACAGCATACAGGGAAAACCTGTATAAAATGTTCTACAGGTGGCACCTACACCCCCGCTAGATTGGCAAAAATGTTTAATTTAAACCCAAACTGTTGGAAGTGCGGGAAAGAAAAAGGCACTTATTTTCATATTTGGTGGACATGCCCGGAAGTGAAGAAATACTGGAATACAATCAGACAATGGCTAGAGGAAATTATAAATCAGAAAACTGAATTTAATCTAGAATTTTTTAATTAGGTATAATAACACAAAAATGCAGTAAAAAAGATAGGTACATTATATTACGTATACTAACAGCCGCAAGGATTTCATTTGCGCAACTTTGGAAGGAGAAAAGGGTACCATCAGAGGGCATGGTTATAAAGAAAATAATAGACTGTATAGAGATGGACAGGCTAACATTGAAATTAAAAGACAAAGAAGATTCAATATATTATAGAGCCTGGGATGCTTGGGATGAGTGGTTTAGAAATAAAAAGAAAATAAAATGGCAATTAGGAAAAGAACGAGGAAGTATGTAAATGTGTATATATGTTATAGAAAAGATTGAAGTGTAAGATGAAATATATTGATTTGTAACAAGAGTAAGATGTAATGGTAATGGAATAAGTAACCATATATCGAAAAACGTAAGGAAAGGTAAAATATGTCTTGATGTTGATAACAATGCATATAGTTTTATTTTATGCTTTTAAACGTTGGAAAATTCATAAAATATTTAAAAAAAGAAACATATCTAGCAGGCTCTGGAAGCAGCCTTTCCCTAATATCTGAGAGAAAAGTCAAGTCTTTTTCAGTTTTCTAGAAGATCGGCAAGTTTGAAGCCCTCCATGAGGGAGACTAATAGTATTGGCGCCATGGCAGGGAAGACATGTAGGCCCCAGTTGGTCTTCTAAGTAAAGTAGCTATCTGATGAAGCACTCCAATCAGGGGTGGGATTCTACCTAGTCGGACTGGTTCTATGGAACCGGTTGTTATGATTCTGCGTGTTCAGAGAACCGGCAAATTGCGTCACTGGCTGGCCCTGCCCCTCCTCTCCCCACCCACTCACTCCTTACCTGGCATATGCACACCATCAAACTTGCCTGCATTTGGTAAGTTGCTGTTTTTCCTTTTTTTTTCTCCAACCATCAGCTGTTCTGCTGTGTTGGGAGATTTAGATTAGCTAGAAAGCAGGAAATCGTTGGATTCCTAGCTTCTATTTTTCAGTGCAGACTCAGGTAGCAGATGGCAGAGTGGTAGATCTCTGAGTGAATCTGTGATTCTGTGAGCAACTCAATCTGCCTGCCTGCTTTGCCTGATTTTGGGTAAAAGTTGCTCTTTTTTATAAAAAAAAAATCAATATTTACATCAATATTTATAATATTTACATACAAGCCATGCCCAGCCAGTCACATGACACCAAGCCATGCCCAGTCAGAAAGCCATACCCACCCAGTCACATGACCACCTAGCCACATCCACAAATTAAGCCACACCCACAGAACTGGTTGTTAAGAAATTTGAATCCCACCCCTGACTCCAATCTTCCTCTCTGGGCAGGCAGCCAGGAATTATTTGTACAAAATGATGCAAAAAAGAGGATAGGGAACAGTGGCTCAAATGGCAATGCAGGCCTGGTCTTTAAATAGAGCAATTTTTGATTCGACATCAAAAACTTTCTTCACCAGAGAATACCGATTCTTTATGAATAGTTACTTATTCCAACAATTCTCTCCCTGCCATCCTGCCTACCCTCCCCCACCCCATATCTTTTTTTATCATGGTGTTCAATTGGCATTCAGCAGTCATTGCCATGGGTTTTCATGGTTTTCATGGAGATGACATATACGCTTCCCTTGATTTTTTTCCTGCTGCTATTTAAGATCAGTTAATGGGCACTTAAAATGGAGTGTTGCCCCTTGGGAGTAAAGTAATTTCAATCCAGGTGAATGAGCTGAAAGTATAAATGATCACATTATACTGAACTTGGTGCTGTCACTTATTGGCTTCCTGAATCATAGGCTATATTTCAATTTTGGAAAGTGTTACACATACTTTTAGATTCAGTTGATGGCCAGTCACTTACATATTCAGAGCCTGTTGAGGCATATAAATCCTGTAAGCCCCTCTTGCTATCTACTTGGATTTTCCAAATAGGGGTGGCTAGAAAAGACAAGGCATACAACCCTGGTCAACAGCCAGGAAATAATTAGGGACAGGCACAAATCATTTTCAACTGAACAGCAAGGTACAACCGGTTCTTTGAAGTAGATGGAAACCTAGTGAATTGAAAGTAACAGCAAAACTTCACTGATTCCAATGTACATATGTACATTTGCACTCTCTTGATCTCTCTCTGTCCCTTCCAATCTCCCTCCTTCCATCTCTCTCTCACTCTTTTTTCTTTCTCTCTGTCTCTGTATCTCTGTCTCTGTATCTCTGTCTCTGTCTGTCTCTTTCTCTGTGTCTGTCTATCTCAGTCTCTGTCTCTGTCTCTGTCTCTGTCTCTCTCTCTCTCTCTCACACACACACACATTTACCTATATCATTCTCAAGTAGGCTGCCATGTACTAACTAGTTCTAAGGAAGCTGCCCAGACTGGGTCTAAAA
Source organism: Notechis scutatus (assembly GCF_049901735.1). Taxonomy (NCBI): domain Eukaryota; kingdom Metazoa; phylum Chordata; class Lepidosauria; order Squamata; family Elapidae; genus Notechis; species Notechis scutatus. The sequence continues at coordinate 13,959,036 of NC_142011.1, read as the reverse complement.
ACGTGAGCGAGTTTCAAAATTCATTTTTATCCTTGCTTTGTTGACAGCTAGAATTGGTGCATTTTTCCTTAGCTCAGGCCCAACTTTCTTTGTCTGGTTCAATTGATAATTTCCCCCTTTGTTTCCCTAATAACTTGTTTCCTTTTTAATTACCTCCCTGAGGGGATCTTTTAGAAAGATTCCTGGCATTTTTGTCCTTTCTACTTATTGCCTTCTAGGTCTTTAGTTATGGCATCTGAAGGCACGGAGGACCTGGCTTTTCCCTTAGGCTCCGGACCATGGCATTTTTATATATTACACATTAAAAAAAAAAAAACAGACAGAGCTTTGTAGACATTATGGTGACTGCCATCTGAACTTTTTTGAACACATCCTGCAGACATCCCTAATTAAGGTTGTACATCATTGGAAAATGATGTGGACCAAGGACTTTGGACTGAAGGTATATATAGTAGAAGCCTGAAAATGTTGGACCTCTGAGTTGGACCAATAGACTAGAAGACAGATGACACCCTTCCTGGATCATTTTTTTGAGTGTACATAACCCAAACCAACCGCTTTTGCTCAGAGCAAATCAGTTCTCGTATCTCCAGCAGAATTGAACATGAAGATCTATCAATGGGAATTTGAGGACATCTGTAGAAATAATGTTGAACTGAAGATGTTTCCATTAAAAGCAGAGCCCAACAACTACAATGGAATAAAGAGTGAAGTGAAAAGTTGACTTTGTTGTGATTCGTCTCTCAACAAGATGAGGATTGAGATTATCCATTAGAGCTCCAGACAACTGCTCTTCATGAGGAGACCACAAAACAGCAGCCTCCAGCAGATTTAGATCATTGGGGAGAGTGGGGAGGGAAAGCCATTGTAGCTCAAACTGTGGTTCAGCATCTTTAATAAAGGTTCACATATTTCCTTTCCTAATCACCTTTGGAAATTTCTTGTTAACTGCTTCTTGAATATTAGGAATCTTCATAACAGCAAGTTTAGCTACATGGGTGATTTCCCTTCAGTGAAAAACTTTTATACGAGTTTAAGAAGTTAAAAAATATTTTAAAAAAATAAATAGCATGAAGGTACTATTTATGCTAGCACCTTTATACTATTTAAGCACAAAATCGCATAATAGCATAAAATAGCATAATGGTTGAAGTGAAAGGTATTTTTTACTAAAAGATGCCGGTTGCAGTAAAGTTAGGCAGAATCTGAGTTTCCCACTCATCAATACAAAACTGTTACCTGTCAATGAATACTTCAGCTTCAACCATAACAACACAAGAGCACACAATAGATACAAACTCAAAGTAAACCGCACCAAACTTGATTGCAGGAAATACGAAATCAAATAAATAAATAAATAAATAAATAAATAAATAAATAAATAAATAAATAAATAAATTTCCACCTTCCCCCATGACCAGTTCAAATCCAACCAATGCAATGCCGTGGACATGTTTTAGGAACTCAGAGGTGATTGGGCTGGTCAATTTCCACACTCAGGGTAAATGGCCTTGAAGATGCCTGGGACAAAGTGGTTCCACATTGATCTGCTTTTCTTCAGCTATCATTCCCCATTCTCACGCAACATGCATACAAGTTTATTACCTATTTGTCACTTTCCTTCCATTGCTCCCCCCCACAGTCCTCTGATGGCAGGATGCCAGCGAGGAACCAAGCCATAGATAATGGATCTGACATATCCCAAATTATATCAGAATGTGGAGATTTTTAGTTTCCTTTACGGACTGCTTTAAAATAGCTATATAATCTCTTGTTAAACCTGATGCTCTTTCCAATGCTAGTGGACATGATAGGAGTAATGTTTCAGTGTTGTATCTCATTAATCAATTGAGGCATTAAGATATGACTGAGTCATAAAGAAAGCAAAATGTTTTCTAGATGAATAAATAAACAATTTCCCCACTTTCAATTTCCCCACTTTTAATCTCCCCACTTTCAATTTCCGGTAGCACCAATTTCCAGCAGTACCAACTTCCTATTTTCTCTGTGACATTTCTTTCCCCAGGGAGCTTTTAGAATATTTTATTTTGCATTTGCAATGGATCAAAGAGGAAATTCATAGCTGTCCCAAGTGCTTAATGATCTGTTCCAAGGAGTAAATTAAAGCTGGAATTGTTGAAATATTAAATTTAGCAGAGCCCAGGTTATGCAACTGAAATCAGATTTTTTTTAAGGTTTTTACTCAAAAATATCATTTGTTATTTTACAGTAACACAATAGTAAAAGTAACCCCTTGACAGCATGATCTATTAAAGGAATCAAAACAGAAGAAGCTGGAGCTGCTATATGGCAAGGTTACTTTCTTTTCTATTACTGTTAATGAATTGCTGAGATCACTGAATATATTCAGTGAGATAAAATTTGGTGCATTTCTGATAAGAGGAAAAGGCTGTCCTGGACCGCTAGGAAGCTATTATCAAAAAAACTCACCTTTCTAATAATCTATACAGTGGAGATTAAGAATGGAGATAGTTTGGAGTAGGATTGGAGTAGGATTCTGTTATGGTTGTTTTCTTTAAATTTTTATTTTGAAGACTTTGTATTAGGAGAAGGATGAAATCTTCACACTTTCAGTCAGGAGGGTGAAGGAGAGTTTTATTGACATTTCCTTGAACATCTTTGTGTGGTTTAGGATTCTGCTTTCTTAAGGCCTTAAGAGCTATGGAGAGCTGAATGGCAGTTAAAGAGATTTGCTTAGATGTGACTCCAGGTCTTTGTATTATTTTGGATTCTGCTTTAGCAGGGTTATAGGTCTTATGGAGAGCTGCATGTCTATTCAGACATATTAATATTAATTAATATGGTTATGGTGGAGACAGCTCTTTTATATTTTAGGTAGAATGCAAAGACAAACAAAATGATGAGTAGTTGAGATATATGAATGAATGGCTGGGAAAGTAGAGGATGGGAAAGTAGAGGATGGGAATGTATCAATAGAAGAGAATATTCGTAACTCAGGGTTGAACTGTGGGTCCTTGGTGCTCTCTGAGCTTGACTGTCTTCTTGCAGACATTTCATTACCCAACTAGGTGACACCTTCACTGCTAGAAGGAAATGGAGTTTGCCTTCAGTGTTGGCAAGTGGTTTGTCCTTTCAGTGTTGGTGGGATTGTTGTTGGTAATTTTTTTGATTAGGCTGTTGTTCACTGTTTGATTGTTTGAACTGGTAGTTCCTTGATTGGGGTATTGTTTACTGCTTGATTGTTGGTTTGGTATTAATCAGAGGTGGTATTCAGCAGGTTCTGACCAGTTCTGGAGAACCGGTAGCGGAAATTTTGAGTAGTTCAGAGAACCAGCAAATGCCATCTCTGACTGGAGATTTTACAGTATCCTTCCCCTGCCATGCCCACCAAGCCATGCCCACAGAACCAGTAGTAAAAACATTTGAATCCCACCACTGGTATTAATCCCTGCTTATCTAGGTGTTGATTGCTGGGAAGGTATCTCTGGACCATTCTGATCTTTCACTCATGTTGCAATTATCATTCATCTGCCAAAATGTTTATACTGACATGTAATAAGCAGAAAAATAATGAAGTGTTGAGTGGCAAAGAGAAAGGAAAATTCAATGAACAAACGAGGAAAATTGCTTGTTGGAAGCACAGTAGATATAGGGAGAGAAGATGGATTTTCACAAGATTTTTAGTTAGGTCAGTAAAAGACCTAGCAACAAAGTTCTGGGAAAGCTTGTTTTCCAACACTTTGTGGGTAGGTGGAGGGCAAGTCCTAGTGGGTTTTGTGAGCCCAGCCAAATTGATTTCTTTATAATTCAGTGGATTGTGTTAGCTGGAACTTGCACTAATTTAGGAACAAAGTTCAGCTGTATTGAACTCTGCCAAAGTGACCAGTGGAAGCTGTCAGATTTAAGAGAAGCACTTGTGGTTTATAAAACCTTTGTCCTGTTACTAAATGGACCATGGGAAACAATGAGTGGTGAAGGAGGGTAGCATACAAAGCCATCACTCTCTTCCATTGTGGGGTAAGCAAAATTAGGCATAGTGGAGAGAGGGAGGAGGAATCAGTAAGTAAAAGTACAAAAGGTATGAGAAGAAAAGGAATTGTAGATAACCATTGATAGTCCACACCATTCATTATATTTTTCCATGCCTTTCTAGCCTTGGAAATCATCCTTGCCTCCCCCAGCGTATCCTCTCTACTATCTTCACTGTTGTTTTTTTCATTCTCTACATTTCTTATCTCTTTTTCCCCCAGGATTCTAGCCAGCCCTCCAACCCCAAATTGAAGACCATTGGCCTGTAGTTATTTCAAAATGGTCATCCACTGAATGTATCCCTGAGCTGGAGAAATGTAGAATGTTTGTCTGAATATCAGGTGACCCTGAGGATGTAGACAAGCCTCCAAGTGGCCTCAACAATTGTCTAAAAGGATGCAATTGGCCAGCTGTCTGCAAGGAATATAAATCCTTCCATTCCCTTCTAACCAGTCAGAGCTGAAGAAGCTTCTTGGAGGAGAAGTGAAATGTCTTCAAAAAAAAAAACACCAGAAAGTCCAATTGACTCTTGAAAAAGCATATTTGAGACAATGTTCATCTGAATTGATAGTTCCATTATTGGGGTATTATTTACCGCTTTATTATTGGTCTGGTATTAATCTAGGCCAGGGGTCTCTAAAGTTGGCAATTTTAAAACCTGTGGACTTCAGTTCCTAGTATTTCCCAGCTAGCTGTACTAGCTGGGGAATTTTGGCAGTTAAAGTCCACAGGTCTTAAAGTTGCCAACTTTGGAGACCTCTGATCTAGTCCAACGCTAATGAGGAAATGACCTAAAGCTTATTTTGGTGATTGAATCAAAGCATTGCAGACCCCAATCATTAATTCAAACTGGGAAATGTCCATCTGAACTTCTAGCTGTGCATCAAACAAGCAGTCCAAAAGCTTAGTTTATTTTCTGGGAAATTGATCCCAGAACTAGGGATGCAGAGAAAATACCAGCTGCGACATCTCTGAGTCTGAGCATCATGGAGGGTTTGAAGCTTCTTCGTTGTTTACTTTTCTGAGAGGATGTGAAATGATATGCATGAGCATCACATAGAAAGTAGCAAAAACACAAAAGTCAGAACCCAAAATAATGTTGGAAAGAGTGCCTGATGGAGAGAAGACTGAATAACATCTTAAGTGCCAGGCATCTGAGTGGCAAGGAAGCAATCTTTATGTCTGTTTTGTCAGAAAATTCCTTTACATTCTTTCTGTCATTCTCAGTCAGGCTGACAGAAAATAAATTGTTAGGGTTTTTTTTTTTCCTCCCAGAGAACAGTAAAAAGATGGGGAAATTCACCTAAATGGAGAATAGGATTTTAGATTTACCTTCATTTGAAAATTCCTGATGAAGGAGCTTCTGGACTTTGTGCTTGAGGTGGAAAAAAAGTGAAACTTTGTTTGTGGGTTTTACTGATTAGATAGATTTGTTGTTATAGAATCAGCTAAAGGTAAAGGTAAAGGTGCTCCTAGCACATATGTGCTAGTCATTCCAACTCTAGGGGGCAGTGCTCAAATCTGTTACAAAGCTGAAGATCCAGCACTGTCTGAAGACGTCTCCATGGTCATGTGGCTGGCATGACTAAATGCTGAAGGAGCACGGAACACTGTTACCTTCCCACCAAAGTGATCCCTATTTTTCTACTTGCATTTTTACATGCTTTCGAACTGCTAGGTTGGCAGAAGCTGGGGCAAGTAAGGAGAGCTCATGCCGTTACACGGTGCTAGGGATTCAAACCGCTGAACTGTCAACCTTTCCGATCAACAAGCTCAGCGTCTTAGCCATTGAGCCACCACGTCCCCAAATATAGAACCAGCTAGTTTATACTATTATGTAAAAGTAAAAGGTTGAGCTTTGATGTGACTGTTTTATTCTACAGTACCTGAGGAAGTCGGAGGTCAATGCCTTTTTTCCTTTTCTCTCTCTTTTTCCACACTTCTCCTTTCCCCTTTCTCTCCCGTATTTGCTTTTGTATTTTTGTATTTTATATTATAAACTAATAAAAACTGTAAACATTAGAAAGTTCCTGAGGAGTTTGGTATACAAACTTTGACTTACGACCCCATTTGGGACCAGAATTTCAAGTGCTAAGCAAGTGCTTAGATCAGGGGTGTCCAACCTTGGCAACATTAAGACTTGTGGACTTCAACTCCCAGAATTCCTCAGCCAGCTTTGCACCCCTGGCTTAGATTGTTAAGTGAGTGACATATGATTTTTATGACCTTTCTTGCCATGGTTTTTAAGTGAATGACTGCAGTTCTTAAGTGAATCATGAGGTCACTAAGCAAACCGAGCTCCTCCATTCATTTTAGTTTAGTTTAATGAAAAGAAGGAGTAGAGGTGACGTGATAGCAGTGTTCTGATATCTCAGGTTGCCACAAAGAATACAATGTATACGTGAACTTTGATATGGTTTCAGATTGTGAATTATTGATCAAAAGAAACCCTAATTTTAATCTAATCAGGTCTGCCTTGATTGCACTGACTGGAATGTTTTTGAAGATGCCTCTGCAGACCTAGATGAGCTCAAGATACTGTAACATCATATGTTAGCTTCTGCAAAGACTTATGTGTACCAACAAGGAACCTGCAAATATACAGTAACAATAAACCTTGGTTCACAGCTAAACTTAAGCAGCTACGTCGTTCCAAAGAGGAAGCCTACAGAAAAGGTGACAGAATGCTATACAACCAGGCCAGAAACATATTAACAAGAGAGATCAGAACAGCAAAAAGAAGCTACTTTGAAAAGTTAAAGAATCAATTCTCAACAAATGAACCAGCAAACATGTGGAAAACTCTTGAAAACATCACTGGCTTCAGAAAACCTCCTTCCCAGGCAGAAGGAAATCAACAACTAGCAGATGACCTGAATGTGTTTTACTGCAGGTTTGAAAAGAAACTACAGCCACCTATCTCCACAACCCACATCTCAAACACACCAACAACAGCCAAACCTCCTACAACTTGCCCATTGGGCTCACAACCTCTGGTGATCACAGAAAAAGAAGTGAAAGATCTATTACACAGACAGAAGCCAGGAAAAGCACCAAGGCCAGACAAGATAACTCCTGCTTGCTTAAAAGTCTGTGCTGACCAATTGGCCCCTATCTTCACCCAAATCTTCAATAGATCGCTAGAGATGTGCTATGTTCCTTCCTGCTTCGAACGTTCTACCATCATCCCAGTGCCAAAGAAGCCCTCCATCAAGGAACTGAATGTCTACAGACCAGTTGCTCTAACATCTGTAGTTATGAAAATCTTTGAAAGGCTTGTGCTGTCCCATCTGAAAACCATCACAGATCCACTGTTAGATCCCATGCAGTTTGCATACTGAGCAAATAGATCGACAGATGATGCTGTTAACATGGCTCTGCATTACATCCTACAACACCTTGAATCTCCAAATACCTACGCAAGGGTCCTCTTTGTAGACTTCAGTTCAGCATTCAATACCATCATTCCAGACACTCTTCTAAGTAAATTAAACCAACTAGCGGTACCTGAACACACTTGTAAGTGGATCATAAGCTTCCTAACAGACAGGAAGCGGCAGGTGAAGCTAGGCGGAATCACATCCGATACCCGTACAATCAGCACAGGGCCCCCCCAAGGCTGTGTGCTATCTCTACTTCTCTTCTCCCTGTATACCAACGACTGCATCTCAAACGATCCATCTGTTAAAATACTGACGTTTGCTGATGACACAACAGTGATTGGTCTCATTAAAGACAACAATGAATCTGCATACAGACAGGAGGTTATACAACTTGCCTTGTGGTGTAACCAGAACAATCTGGAACTGAACACACTCAAAACTGTAGAAATGGTGGTAGACTTTAGAAGAAACCCTCCCATACTACCATCTCTTACAATACTAGACAACACAGTATCAATAGTAGAGATGTTCAAATTTCTAGGTTCTACTATATCATATGACCTAAAATGGACACCTAACATCAAAAACATCATCAAAAAAGCACAACAAAGAATGTTCTTTCTACGCCAACTCAGAAAGCTCAAACTGCCCAAGGAGCTGCTGATACAGTTCTACAGAGGAATGATTGAGTCTATCATCTGCACCTCTATAACTGTCTGGTTTGGTTCTGCAACCCAACAGGACAGACACAGATTTCAGTGGATAATTAGGACTGCAGAAAAAACAATGGCTACCAACCTCCCTTCCGTTGAGGACCTGTATACTGCACAAGTCAAAAAAAGGGGTGTGAAAATATTTACAGACCCCTCACACCCCGGACATAAACTGTTTCAACTCCTTCCCTCAAAACGACGCTATAGAGCACTGCACACCAGAACAACTAGACACAAAAACAGTTTTTTTCCAAAAGCCATCACTCTGCTAAACAAATAATTCCCTTAACACTGTTCAACTATTTACAAAGTGTACACTACTATTACTGTTAATCTTTTCATCACTCCTTATCCCACTTTCATCACTCCCTCCCACTTGTGATTGTAGGAATGTAACTTTGTTGCTTGTATCCTTACGATTTATATTTACTGTTTCCTAGTATGATTTGATTGTTGATTGTACCCTATGACTATCATTAAGTGTTGCATGTTATGATTCTTGATTCTTAACGAATGTACCTTTTCTTTATGTATACTGAGAGTATTTACACGTTTTCTTTCATTCTAGACAAATTCCTTTGTGTTCGTTCTATTCTGTTCTGTTCTATTCTATTCTATTCTATTCTATTCTATTCTATTCTATTCTATTCTATTCTATTCTATTCTATTCTATTCTATTCTATTCTATTCAATAGGCTGGGTGAATTTGCATCGGAAAACTATAGTTAAGCTAAACAAATCTTGATTTAGTAGTACTTGTATCTGAAAAAGCAAGTTTCATCTATATTCATGCCTCATCTAATATCATCGAAAGCTAATTTTGCAAAAAAAAAATCATATTAATTTATGATTTATCATTTATTTGAAGATGGTACTGCACAATCTCCCCACTTCCTTCTCATTTTTATTTTCTCACAGTGAAACACTAACCATGCTTCTACCTCTTAAAGCTAATGCATTCTTTAGTAATAATTGCCACTTCAAAATCCCCACCATTCTAAGTCTTCTCCTTAATTATTTTGATTGGATGTTCACCACTTTTATCTGGGCTAATTTACTATTCATAGTATAGTGATGGAGTGTTCATTCTGTTACCCGGATTACAGCTGTAAATGGATTTATACATCATCAATGATAGCATTATCCCAGATCATTTAGCATGAAAATACCTTCCAGTTATTTGAAGACAGGAAGTAATAACACTTAAAATAAAATGAATGTTGGTGCCTTGTGGTACCTCCTAAACTGGATGATCTGTGTGCTATGAAGTTGGATGCTATCATTCAAAAAATATTAAGGGATTGACATTAAACACTTGGAGCATTTTTCTAAAAGCACATTAATCCTTCTCTGTTTCACATATTCTCTATTTTTCACACACACACACACACACACACACACACATATTTATATTAAGATATATATATATATATATCTTATGTTTTTGTGGGTATTTATATGTATCTCTATACCACAATCCAGGCAAGCACCTGGACACAAACAGACCCCCCAAAACCTCCAGCCCAAACACGCCCCAGCCAGCTATCCAAATAAAACCTAGCTTCCTAATAAATAATTATTGGCCATTCACAAGAAACCAAGCTGCACTAAGAAACCCCAATGCACAAAACACAATGTTGCCAACCGATCAAGAACACAGCAACTCGAAGACCAATAAAAACAGACCTAGACTCCCAGCCATTCAGGATGAGGAAAAAACCATTCAAATAAAGCAGAAAGCCAGCACCAAATTCAAACAAAAAACAGTTGCCAAGCCTGACACACAAGATTAAAAAAAAACCAATACACAAGCCTGAGGATGGCAGGTGAGATTCTTCCAAAACGTCACTATAATAAAAGCACAAATATTAAGACGTGGGAAAATACCCGAAGAAACCTAAATACTATATATAATATATAATACTATATAGTTTTTGTAGATTTTCATGGGTGTAGGTATGCAGGTTTTGGTGTGTTTGGGTCTTTTCCTGTGTAAGATTGAGAGTATCTTGGTGATGTTTCAATGAGATCCCACTTGCCATCTTCAGGATGGTGCTTTCAGCTTTGTGCTTGTGTGAGCAAAGCATGATCGGAGCTGCCGTCTCTCTATAAATACTGGTGGGGGTGTGTGGTGTGCTGGCTCTGTTGTAAGCAGGCTGGTTGGCTGGTTTGTCAACGTTGACAGCCAACGACCCAAGAGATTAGAGCACATGACCCAGGATGTCACAACAATAGAACTCAGAAGGTCATCACACAGCCCATTACCCAGGTCGTTACAACACAGGAGGCTGATGGACACACAGCCAGTACCTCAGCCACACAGGTTCTTACGAAAAAGCCAACCAATCTGCAAACATCAACTCCATCAACCAATCAAGAAATAACAACACAGCCAACCAGCCCGCTTTATGTATGAAAAATAGATAATATGTGAAACGTATGTATGTATGTATGTATGTATGTATGTATGTATGTAATAGAGATAGATAGATGAAACAGACAGAGATATTATAGAGATAGATAGATGCAGGGGTGGGATGCTACCGGTTCGGCCCGGTTCTATAGAACCTGTAGCTGCGAAGAGCAGCTGACACTAAACTGGTTTGGTATTTGGCCCACCCACCTGCCCGGGCTCTAGGCTGTCCTTTATTCCCTGCTTTTCCCTCCTCAGCTGCTTTGTGTGACACAGCTGAGGTTAAAAAAGCAAGAAACAAGAGGATTTTCAAACACTGTGCACTCGTGCTCAACGCTTGTCAGCTGTCCTGGTGGCACAGCTGATTTCTTGCAAACGCTGCACACACACGTAGTTCGGAGAACCAGCAAATTGCTCCAATGGCTGGCCCCTCCCTTCCCCGCCCACTCACTCCTTACCTGGCATGTGAACCATCCAACTTGCCTGGTTTGGTAAGTTGCTATTTTTCCTTTTTTTTTTTTCCTGACCATCAGCTGTTCTGCTCGGCCGGGAGATTTAGATTAACTAGAAAGCAGGAAATCCTTGGATTTATTGCTTTCTAGCTAATCTAAAAGCAGAGCCGAACCTTCCTTAGGATTGCAGCTTCTACTTTTCAGTGCATAGTCAGACTCAGGTAGCCGATGGGAGATAGATAGATCTCTAACTGAATCTGTGATTCTGTGAGCAACTCAATCTGCTTGCCTGCTTTGCCTGCTTTTGAGTAAAAGTTGGTCTTTTTTATAAAAAAAATCAATATTTATATAAATATTTATAATATTTACATACAAGCCATGCCCACCCAGTCATATGACCACCAAGCCATGCCCAGTCATCAAGCCACACCCACCCAGTCACCTGACTACCAAGCCATACCTACAAAATAGGCCACATCCACAGAACCAGGATCCCACCCCTGGATAGATGATAGACAGATAGAGAAGTCTATAGACATTCTCTATATTGTAGAGATAGATGGATGAGATAGATAGATGATAGATAGATAGATAGATAGATAGATAGATAGATAGATAGATAGATAGATAGATAGACAGATATATATATATATATAATAGAGATAGATAGATGAGACTGACAGATGTTGAGATAGATAGATGATAGATGGATAGAGATAGATAGATATTCTACATATATTCTCTCTATATATTATCTATATTGTAGAGTTAATGGATGACAGATAGATAGACAGACAGACAGATAGATATTGTAGACAGACAGAATTAGAGATGGGTAGGCTAGTATACCCATTAAAAGAAGTATAATAAGCCTTATACACTCGTGATTCTGATTTCCTCTGAAAGCAACGTGAGTAGTCCCCAAAGACCTCTAAAAAGAATCCTTGCAAACTTTTTAAATTTCTTTTAATTTTCTAACGATTAGAAGGAGAAAATTATTAAATCTCTGACTGCAGGATAATTACACTAATATTCAATTTTAATTAAATGTAATTAAGTCAAAGTTCTTTTCTGTTCTGTCTCCACCCCCTACCTACTGCACTCTTTGCTTAGATCAAATTAGAGTCAAGAGAGCTGAACAAGCGAAAGAGAGCAAGGTTTAGCTAGAACATGGTTTAAAGCAGGATTTTCAGATACAGAAAGATGGGCTGTCTTAGGGAGATGTTCCAATGCTCAAGGGCATTCAGATTGGGACCATAGACGTAGCAAACTCTCAACTTCCGTCTGAGAAGACTTGATTGAATGAATGATTGGTGCTGATTTCTGCTCCTGTAGGCTGAATGATCTTTTGTGTGTGTTAGGTATAACATTGATACCAAATATGGTTTGGGTGAATAAATATATAAAACTTAGATATCATGGTTTAAGTGCTTATCACTTTAAGCACAATGCAGCAGGCAATTAGCCGATTAAGGGTGCGGTTAGAAGTTACAATATAAGGAAGCATTAGAAGCTGGAAAGCTGGCTGTAACTGTGTGCTTACTGTAACTGTGTGCTGCTGCGAGTAACTGTGTGTTGCTGCGACTAACTGTGATTACTGACTGTGAGTGCCTGTGACTGAACTGTTATTGTTTGCTACTGTTTGCTGAATATCCAGCGTTTGTTTCTCTGGAGAGTGAAACCGGAGGAGGAGAAGATATCTTTATCGGCTGATAAAGATATTGCAAGGACTCTTAACTTGGACTATACTAGTGAGTCTTGCTGGATGGAAATACTGTGAATGACTTAATGGACTGAATGACAATGCTTAAACTCTAACTGGATTAAAAACTATTTAAACTACAAACAGTGTTTGTGTTCAGTGTGTGTATACTCTGGGGCCCTTCCGCTCTCCTTTGGTTGCCTGGTTTGACTACTGCTGCAATACTCTTCTAGGGGTTAATTCCAAAACCCTAACATTGGTTATGGGCCCAGCAGCATAGTCTAACTAACCAGGATATAGCAGAGAGAGTTGGTGTGAGTTGCACATTACTGTAAAACAAACTGTTTTAATTAGTTTAAAATAGTCAAAATATCTGAAGAGTAATGGCACAAGTAAATTTGTCACAACTGTCCATGATATCCAGGCTGGATGGAACAAACTATGTTTCATGGTCAATGAAATGTAGTTTACTTCTACGCAGAGAAGGATTGTGGGACATTATAGCAAACCCACCAGATGTGAGTAGCTGGGATCCTGCTAATGATGATGATAACGAAAAGTTACAAGACTTTAAACTGAAGAATGAGCAGGCTTTATGCATCATAGGACTGACTCTCTGTGATCAGCAGCTTGTCCATATTCGTGGAGAAGAAAATGCTGCAAACTGCTGGGAGAACCTCAGGAAGATTTATGTTCGGGACAGTGTAGGAGCACATATAAATCTTACACGGAAGTTTTTTCGAACGCATCTTCAGAGGAATGGAGATATGTTAGTTCATTTAAACTGTATGAAGAGCATTTTTCAAGATTTGCAAGAAAAAGAGCTTATATTTAATGAACTGCAACAAGTCTACATAATATTATCTTCATTAGATCAAAGCTATGATGACTATGTGACTTCGTTAGAGGTATTGCCAAAAGAAAGCCTCTCATTAACCGAGATTACAGGCAGGCTACTAGAAGAAGCCAGAAGAAGGCGTGAGCGTGACGAGCTGAGAGAAGATAAGAAAGAAGAGAAATTATCTTCAAAGCTTGAAAGAAACCAGCATAGCAAAGTAAAGCACCTGGAAGAAGAGAATTTATCTTCGACGGCATACACAATTAAAAAATGTTTTAATTGTGGAGGCAGAGGACATTTGGCAAGATTCTGCAAAAAGAGAAAAAGCCAGAATGTAAAAAAGCCAAAGAAAGCATTTGAACTAGCCACGTTTAGCAACTCTGATGTGAAGAATAATTTATGGGTGGTTGACAGTGGCGCATCCCACTGCATCACAAGAGATAAGACAAAATTTATAAAAATGTCTACAAGTTCTCAACATATATCTCTTGCCAATGGCTGGAACCTGAAAGCGAAAGGTCAAGGTTTTGCACGTTGTCCGTACATAAACCAGGATATAAAAATGTTGTATGTACCGCAACTAAAGTTTAATTTGCTTTCAGTAAGGGTATTAGATAAATTAGGTTATGTAATTACTTTTAAGGATAATAATTGCATAATTGAAAAAGATAACAAAAAGGTAACTGCAGCTTTAAATGGAACATTATATGTATTAGATAATAGTAAGAAAGGGGAGGCTCAGACTGTATTTAATAATATAAAGCCTCATGATGAATGTATCCATTTATTGCATAGGCGTTTGGGGCATGTAAATTTTAAAATGCTAAAACGTACAGTTGAGTTATCTGAAGGAATAAGGTTAAAACCTTGTGATAAATATTTGCGTTGTAATGTTTGCTGTGAAGATAAGAGCAAGGTATTGCCTGCAAATAGGCTAAATGGTTTCAAAACAAAAGAATCTTTAGAAGTAGTATTTGCAGACATAATAGGTCCAAAGAAACCCAGTATGGGGGTGCTAGATATATACTGAGCATTATGGACCATTATTCTAGATATGGGTTTTGCTATTTAATGAAAAGCAAAACTGAAACATATCAACATTTTTTCAATTGGCTTAGGTTTGCTGAAAGAAAGTCTAAACGACAACTGATAACCCTGGTGACAGATAATGGCACGGAATTTATTAATAACAAATTCCAGAACAGACTTAAAGTAGCTGGAATAGAGCATAAGAAGTCTGCTCCATACAGGCCAGAACATAACGCTTTTATTGAAAGAAGAGGCCAAACACTACAGGCAATGGTTAGAACAATGTTAAATGATTCTGGGTTACCTGATTATTTGTGGGGGGAGGCTACAATGTGTGCTAATAACATATTGAACAACGTTGTTAATACAACAACAGGTGAAATTCCATTCACCAGGTGGCATGGCAGGAAACCTGACCTAAGTTATCTGCACACATTTGGTGCACCAGCATGGGTGCATATTCCTGCACAACTCAGAAAAAAAGGGCAACATAGAGCTAAAAGATTTTTTCTTTGTTGGTTATCAGGCAAACCATAGGGCATATAGATTTGGGAAAAAGGCACATCTAAAGTGTTATGTAGTGCTAGTGCCCAATTTCTAGAACATGAAGGATGGGAGAAATTAGAACAGGATGCCAATAAAGATGTAATTATTGAATCCTATAGAAATCCCATTAGTTATCCCTGTAACTTTAAAAATAAAGTAAAGAGACAAATACAGGATGAAACAGTGCCCATAAAGGAAGAAACAGATTCAATAGCTGAACAGGATGAGGAAGATGAACAGGTAGTAGTTCAAGAAAGTCCTCCTGTAAGCCCTGTAATTCCCAGAAGAACTACACGTGTATCTAGACCGCCTGATAGGTACCAGGCTAACACAGTGTGCCAGATTAATCAAGTTCCTAATTCTGTTGAAGAAATTAAAAAGTATCCTAATAAGGAAAAAGAAAAATGGTATGCAGCAATGAATAAGGAACTGAATTCATTAAGTGATATGAAAGTGTATGAGAATGCCAAATTACCTGTAGGAAAGAAATCCATTGGCTGCAAATGGATATTTAAGGTAAAAATAGATAAAGATGGTAATTTAATCCATAAGGCAAGGTTAGTAGCCCAAGGTTTTAGGCAGAATGCTAATGACTATGATGAGGTGTTTGCACCTAGTCTTAAGGCAGCAACCTTGAGGGCAGCTTTAGTGTGGGCAGCTAGTAAAAACTATATAGTTAACCATCTAGATGTGGAAACTGCTTACTTGCACGCCCCATTAAAACATATTATTTATATGAAAAAACCTGTTGGTATTAAAAGTGAAAATAAGGATAATAATGATTGTTGGTTGTTAAAGAAAAGTCTCTATGGTCTAAAACAATCAGGCTATGAATGGAACCAGTATATTGTAAAGGAACTAGACAATATAGGATTTAAAGCTGGTTTAGCCGATCCATGTCTGTTTAAGAGGGAGACAATTGGGAAAGTATCATTATTATTACTATTCACAGATGACATTGCATTGATAACTGAAACTAATGATGAAGCAAATAAAATAATAGCATCATTAGGAAAGAGAATAAAGATCAAGCAATTAGGGGAGATAAAGAAGTATCTCGGTTTGAATATAAAGAAAACACGGAAAGGTTTTAAGATATCTCAGGAGGATAAGATAAGCAAATTGCTAAAAGATTACAAGATGGAGCTTTGTAAGCCAGCTAAGACTCCAATGAGTCAGGAGTTTAGCAACACTGATGTACAAAGCCCTGAGTTTGATAAGGTGATTTATCAATCATTAATTGGTAGTTTGAGTTATATTAGTAATTGGTCTAGACCAGATATATCGTACTGCGTGAATCAGTTGGCTAGATTCAATTCTGCACCATGTGAAAGACACTGGAAAGCAGCTAAGAGGATATTAAGATATCTTAAAAAGACAATGAATTATTCATTGTATTTAGAACCAAAGGGTGATTTAATTTTGAGTGCTTATGCAGATGCTAGCTTTGCATCAGAAAGAGACACTAGAAAGTCGACTTCAGGAACAGCCATAATGCTGGGTAAAACATTAATAGGCTGGAAGTCAATAAGACAACAGCATATAAGTTTGTCTACTATGGAGGCAGAATTCTCCTGTTTATCATTGTTATGTACAGAATTAATAATGTATAAACAAATGTTAATTGATATAGGTATAACAGTAGATTATCCTATAATTATACATGAAGATAATCAGGCAGCAATTCAAATGGCCACAAATATTGGAGTAAAAACAAGGAGCAAGCATACAGATCTAAGATACCTAAACGTGAGACAATCTGTAAGAAGTAAGATGATTCAGCTAGAGTACTGTATGTCGGAGGACAATTTAGCTGATAATTTTACTAAAGCCCAAGGTGCCAGTAAGCACCAGGAGAGTTGTGAAAAATATGGGGTTAGATTGTAAGGTATTATATATTTATTTCACCCAAAAGGGAGTATGTTAGGTATAACATTGATACCAAATATGGTTTGGGTGAATAAATATATAAAACTTAGATATCATGGTTTAAGTGCTTATCACTTTAAGCACAATGCAGCAGGCAATTAGCCGATTAAGGGTGCGGTTAGAAGTTACAATATAAGGAAGCATTAGAAGCTGGAAAGCTGGCTGTAACTGTGTGCTTACTGTAACTGTGTGCTGCTGCGAGTAACTGTGTGTTGCTGCATAACTGTGATTACTGACTGTGAGTGCCTGTGACTGAACTGTTATTGTTTGCTACTGTTTGCTGAATATCCAGCGTTTGTTTCTCTGGAGAGTGAAACCGGAGGAGGAGAAGATATCTTTATCGGCTGATAAAGATATTGCAAGGACTCTTAACTTGGACTATACTAGTGAGTCTTGCTGGATGGAAATACTGTGAATGACTTAATGGACTGAATGACAATGCTTAAACTCTAACTGGATTAAAAACTATTTAAACTACAAACAGTGTTTGTGTTCAGTGTGTGTATACTCTGGGGCCCTTCCGCTCTCCTTTGGTTGCCTGGTTTGACTACTGCTGCAATACTCTTCTAGGGGTTAATTCCAAAACCCTAACAGTGTGCCAGGGGTTTTCTTGTACAACTGAGCTGCCCTTTGCCTCCTGGCTCTCTGACCAGTGGTGAGATTCACTTTTTTTTACTACGGGTTCTGTGGGCGTGGCTTGGTGGGTGTGGTATGGCTTGGTGGGCGTGGCAGGGGAAGAATACTGCAAAACCTCCATTCCCTCCCCACTCCTGGGGGAAGGTTACTACAAAATCCCATTCCCTCCCCACTCCCACTAACCTGCTTTCCAGCTCAGGGCAACCAAAGAAGACTCAGCCAATCAGCTGGGACTTGGGAGGCAGAGAATAGATGGGGGCGGGGACAGTCAGAGGTGTTATTTGCCAGTTCTCCAAACTACTCAAAATTTCCACTACTGGTTCTCCAAATTCAGCTGACAGTGTTCCCTAGAGTTGGAAGTTAAAACCCACCCCTCTCTTAGAAAAATGAAATATTTTAGGATATATTAAAAAGGGCAGAATATTTCCCCTAAAAGTGAAGTAGAAACTCAGAGAGGCAGAAACTCAGCCCCCTCCTTTTTAATGGGCCATTAAGGTCTGGGCCAGTCTATTCTACATAACACAGATCTACCTCCTTCAGGCAGAGCCATATCATTGCCCTTCATTGCATCACCCAGCAAGTTTCAACCAAACTTAGCATACAGACAACCTACAAAGCTAGCTAAGATCTCTGACAGCAACCAATCAGGATACTCTTCCTGTGCCCCAGGAAGGTCAAAGCCAGAGAGGGTATAAAACCCAGGGGCTCTCAGCATCTCTTCCCTTTTCTGCCCAGGAACCCATTCAGTTAGTCAATAAACCATCTTTCCAAGCGGCTTCCATGTTTCCAGCGTCTTTCTTCCCCACTTGGAGCTGAACCCAGAAAGATATTTCTTCCAACACTAGGCTGGGTGATGAATCTCCAATTCTGGGTTGAAATGCCTGGACTTAGAAAATTAGGCCTGATGCCATTTCACCACTGCTGCCAGTGCAGAGTCTTGTTGTATCTGACTAGCTTTCCTTCTGAGAAGGACACTTAAGCCAGGGTGACAACATAAAAACCCTACCTTATGAAGGTTTACATTGTTGTTTACAAGCTTTTCTTTCCCTTGCCCGGGGGCTCTCCAAATGTTGCTAAAATAAATTAGATGGAAGCATGTATATAACATTACATGATATTTGGTAGTTAAGCTGTATATCTCTGCTAGCACTTGCTTGGCATTACCAGATGCACAGTAGCTGTTGTAAAATTTAATTTGACTTTCCCTTGTATTTACTTCTCAGCATATGCCTGGTAGCATTAGATGAGCTTATGTTTGAGCAATGATACTACTAGTCTGCATGAAGATTATCTTTTTCTTCCTCTGCTATATCAACAATCATCATGGCTTTTGAATCTTGCCTCCAAGCACTTATACGCCATTCCTTTGCAAGCATCTTTATGTTATACTCTTACATCCTTAAATCAGGAACAGATGAATTCCAGAAAATCCTTTATAACAAGGTCAAGAACAGTGGTGGTATGCTGCTGGTTCACACTGGTTCTAATGATCTGGTAGCACGGTCAGCAGTTGGCCCCACCCATCCACCCTGCCCTTTCCTGTCCTTTATTTCCTTTGTTTGTAGCTCAGCTGATAGGTGCGGCAGAATGGATTGCCACGCCTCAGCTGTTTTACTCACCAGTGCTGACAGTAAGTTTTCATGCTTAAAATTGCCCATTTTAGAATGCTCTGAGTGTGCAAGAAGCGCTCCCTCCCTGACAGAACTGATAGTAACATATTTTTAATTCCACTGGTCAAGAGCAAGAAGGGACAACACAATAGCATCCATGTTTCTCATGTCCAACAGATTACCTGGTTCCTAGACCATGTATTCTGGAATCTAGAACACCTGCCCACCAACTGGATAGCCACAGATCACAGTGGGCTGCAATTCCTAGAATTGTAAAGCAGGTTGTAGCCACAATTTGTTTATCAATAGTGGAAACTAAGAGGTCCTTGGTACTCTCTGAATGTGGTTGTTTTCTCATAGACGTTTCATTACCAATCTATTTAGGTTACATCACCAATTCCTATAAGTCTTCACTTTTCTCAAAGAAAGCTAAGTAGCTTCCTTATCCAAGCGATTTTCTGTCACTATGGAATAACATAAAATATCCAGGATGAAGTGCAAAGTCCGTTTCATGGATAAGATTGGAAAAGTACCAGGACCAGACAGGGTAACTCCTTCTTGCTTGAAAGTCTGTGCTGATCAACTGGCCCTCATCTTCTCTTCTAATAAATCAGTGGAGATGTGATTTATTCCTAACTGTCCTAGAACTTCCTAGAACTGTCAGCAAGATTGTAAGAATATCTAGGGACTTGGGGAGATAGAGGCAATGAGATGGTCTGTCTGTTTGTTGTCTGCCTATTTATTTATCATCTATCTATCATCTATCTATCTATCTATCTATCTATCTATCTATCTATCTATCTTCTATCTATCATCTATTTATCTATTATTTTAAATGTTTATGCTGCCTAACTCTCTTAGAAGGTGACTCCAAATTTATTTATTTATTTTATTTTATTTTATTTTATTTATTTACCTAAGCTCCAAAAATGTATGGAGAGATGAATTGATATTTTATAGACTAGACTAGACTAGAATAACAAATTTGGAAGGGAGTTTGGAGGTCTTCTAGTCCAATCCTCTGCTTAGGCAGGAAACCCTATATAATTTCACACAAATGGTTGTCCTATCTCTCCTTAAAAACTTCCAGTGTTGGAGCATTTCAAACTTCTGGAGGCAAGTTCATTGGCTGGTTCATTGTTCTCACTGTCAGGAAATTTCTCCTTAGTTCTAGGTTGCTTCTCTCCTTGATTAGTTTCCATCCATTGCTTCTTGCCCTGCATTCTGGTGCTTTGGAGAATAGCTTGACTCCCTCTTCTTTGTGGCAGCCCCTGAGATATTGAACATTTGTGATTTCCTGGGTCATTGATTTCAGTGGATCAAAGAGATATATGATCAAAAGAAGTATATCAAGATACCTTGCAGCAATATGGAAATATGTCTGAAGTGACTTCCCGGATTTTTAGGGCATTGTAAAGACTCTGAAAAAAAAAAAGACTTCCGGTTTGAGCTTCTTCGGCGACAGACCGAAACCTTGTCTCTGTGAGGCTTCAATCCGTGCTCGCTGCTGGAGCGGCCCAAGCCAGCTGGTTTTGGGGCTAAGCCACCCCGTAGAGGTGGTGAAGAAGGGGGAGACTGCCTGCAGGGTTGAGGAGAGCCGCATCTCTCCTCCCCAGCTGGCCATTACTCCCTTTCCTGAAGGCGGTTGTAGCGGTGGTCAGAAATGGCCACCACAAAGAAGAACTCAACTGGAAAAGAATGTGCAGGAGGAAGA
This sequence comes from Notechis scutatus, assembly GCF_049901735.1. Classification (NCBI taxonomy): domain Eukaryota; kingdom Metazoa; phylum Chordata; class Lepidosauria; order Squamata; family Elapidae; genus Notechis; species Notechis scutatus. The sequence goes on along the minus strand of NC_142011.1, from coordinate 13,938,060 downwards.
TAAGAAGAGAAAGTTTTGGTTGACTGGGTCAAACAGCAAAAGCAACAAATAAGGTACCCTGCAATTGAAACTATTAAAAAAAACAATAACATTGTTCCCTAAGAAGATTTTTAAGCTGCGAAGGAGAGAGAAAAGGGAAAAGATTTGGTTTTTTTTTTCTCCTTTTCCTATACTGATAGCTAAGAGACTTAAGCAAGAAATTGGAAAAAAAAACCACTTTGACATTAATAGGCATTTAATGCTGAAAATAAAAAGTCAAAGGGATAATAAAAATTTCTGAATAATCAAAAGCTTTTGAAAACAGGAAAGGAGAGAAAAAGAATAAAAGGGCAGGATCTGGAAGGGAGGAGACTGCCTGGAATTAAAAAGAACTTACAGCAAAATCTCAACAAGACTTCCAAAAGATACATTTTAACTGAAATATCGCAACAAAAACCCCAGGAAGAGAAAGTGGAAAAAGAAATAAGAAGAAATAACTTGGGACTATTTGGATTACTTGATGATTTCTGGATTTTTGGTTATTGTATTTGAATGACTAAAATCAATCGGGTGGTTGTTTAAAACTGTTTAAAATGGCTCCACTTTTAGAAGAACTGAAAATGGAACTTAAAAAGTACAAAGAAGATTCACAAGAGGGGAGAGGTTCTTTTGGCTTCGTATTTCAGGTTTTAGAAATGGAGATTTGGAATTATGAGAAACAATAAGAAATGCCTGCAGAACAAGAAGATTGGGACAAAGAAGAAGCCATCTTTAATGAACAAGTAATCTTAGGTGGGGAAAAAAAGGAAAGGGGGGAAAGAGAATGGAAAGTTTAAGATTGGGAAAAACAACTCCAAAAAAAAAAAAAAAAAATAGAGTGAAAAATAAGTATAAAATCAGAAAGCAACAGAAGAGGGAAATGCAGAAGAGAGAAGTAGAAGTAGAGAGACAAGGGGGTAAAAAGGGGAGGGAGAAGATGAGAGGGAAGAAAGAAAGGAAAAGAAGTTATAAAGGACCGGAACAAAATATAGAGAAGCAGGGCCTATTTAGAGATAATGGGTGAAAATTTAATGGAAAAAGGGATTCTGCAAAGGTACATAAGATAGTATCGTTATATTAGAAACAGAAATAATTTTAGAAAATATGAAACAATGTATGGTTAAAATCTTTGATAAAATAGCTATTGTAATTCAGTGGAATGCTTGTCAATAAACAAATGTAACAAAATGAATATTTAATGATTTACAAAACATATGTGAAGAGAAATAAGGGAAAAATTAATAATGGAGATTATATGTGTCTTTAAGGAAGTATGATATTTAATTGAAAAGAAGTGTTAAAGATGTTAAGATTTTAATGATTATTAATGATAGAACTGAATTGGAATGGAATGAGGGTTTATAACATATATTTATAATCTTTTTTTTTAAAAAAAAGAATATAGTGTGTATTATAAGAATGTACCAAGCAGAATTCGATTGGAAGTTATGTATTATGTATTATATTGAAGGTCATAACCTTAAGGTATATATTGAAGTTTAAATAAGAGTTGAATGGATGTAATTAAAAGATATAAAGGTGTCATACTCCAATTAGTAACTACAGGAGAAAATTTGTTTAATGAGAAAAGATAATATGAAATTGAAACAGAACGGACAAAAGTATAAATATAATGATTTGAATTGAGATAATCAAAATAAAATTGAGAAAATTAAAAGAGGGGAAAAACTATCTAGAAAATGTAGAATAGTATAAGATATGGAATAGAACACAAAAAGGAGCATGAAATTGAGTTTTGTGTCTGTATAAAGAAGTTCAACCCGGGACCATGCTATTTTCAAAAAAGATGTTTTACTTGTATTTTGTATGTGTGAAAACCCAAATAAAACTTTATTTAAAAAAAAGACTCTGAAAAAAAATCAAATTGCTCCAAAAATATATTCTATTTTTAAGTGATATTAGGATGTACAGTATTTGTTTTGCATACATTTGTATTTGTACTATTCATCAGTATACAACCCAAATAATATCCCAGAAGTTAAAACAATTCTTCCAAGATAGATGATTAAATATTTGGAGGGTTTTTTCTGTTGTTGTTGGATTTTTTGGGGGGTGGGGCGGAGGAGAGATATGCCTAATTTTATTTCCAATATGAAGGAAATTGAACTAAAGATGCTTTAAAAAACAGGGGACTGTTTTTGAAGCGAAGGCTTATTTAGGACAGTTGTGTTTATGGTTTTTTGACATCATATAGATGTAAAAGTGGGAGAAATTTTAATAAGAGGGAACAATAAATCTTCCATTCCCTACCTCTCCTTTCCCTTCTTTTTTCCTCCATTTCCCCAAACCATGTGAATATTTTTGAATGTCATCTCTCCAATAAATTACATCTCCCAAAATTAAAGTAACCTCTCATCAGTCAAATTCATATTTTTAGCTTATAGTTAAAAATGGAATGGTGGAAAAACAATGCATTTTTAAAATAATCTATGAATTATTACTCCTTAAACATTGAGCAAAGTGATACAGCACCATCTTTTGCAATCTATGTTAACACTTTAAAAAAACACGGACTTCTTATGTTGGAAGAAATTCCTCAGTTCGTTCCCAGTTGGGACGCACCACAGATGCTGAGAAGAAATGGATGAAGAAGCCAGCTGCCAGAAAGTGGAATTATTTTAACGTAGGAAGGCAAGAAGGAAAAAGTGACACAGCTCGAGACTTCCTGGTTTGCAAGCTGATTGGGGGAGGCAAACCCATGCCTTCTTATACCTGAGAGGGATCTTGGAGTCTTAGTGGACAACCAGCTAAATATGAGCCAGCAGTGTGCAGCAGCAGCCAAAAAAGGTAATGCAATCCTAAGTTGTATTAACAGAGGGATACAATCAAGATCAAGAGGGGTACTAATACCACTCTATAAAGCCTTAGTAAGGCCACACCTAGAGTACTGCATCCAGTTTTATTTACAACATTATAAAAAAGATGTTGAGACTCTAGAAAAAGTACAGAGAAGAGCAACCAGGATGATTAGGGGACTGGAGACTAAAACATACAAAGAACAGTTACAGGAACTGGGCATGGCTAGTCTAGTGAAGAGAAGGACCAGGGGAGACATGATAGCAGTCTTCCAATATTTGAAGGGCTGCAACAGAGAGGAAGGGGTCAAGCTATTTTCTAAAGCACCCAAAGGCCAGACAGGGAACAATGGATGGAAACTGAACAAGGAGAAATTTAACCTGAAAATAAGGAGAAACTTTCTGACAGTGAGAACAATCAAGCAATGGAACACCTTGCCCTCGGAAATTGTGGGAGCATCATCACTTGAGACTTTCAAGAAGAGATTGGATTGCCATTTGTCAGAAATGGTGTAGGGTCTCCCACTTGGGTGGGGGGTTGGACTAGATGACCTACAAGATCCCTTCCAACTCTGATTATCTGTTATCTGTGATTGATTTTCTTTTGAAGCTCATACAGTTTGATGGGGTTATTTGTGTGCCTCGAGTTAAAGTGATTGTCCTTGATCCTGTCTTCCTGCCTTAATGACTTAATCCTAGTCCTGGAGCTTTGTCTTTCCTAACCTGGGATTAATTCTGTCAGGAAAGAGGAAAAGGGGAGTTCCAGGTGAGTTATTTTTAGTTGGTTTTGAGTACTTTCAGGATCTGCCTCATAGTCCAATTTTTTTTTTTTTTTTTTTTTTTTTAAACAAGTTTTATTAATTTTTAAAACACACAAATTATCATTATTCATTACATGTTTAAACCTTTTTCCCTTATAAATTTAACAAGTCAGATAAATTATGATTCTGTTTTAAACCATTTCCATATAATATACCAAAACCTCTTATTCAATTTCTCTTTACTTCTCTTTACTCTTATTCAATATCATTATTATTATTTCATCTGTTTCTTTCTGACTTAGTTACCATTATTCTCATTCTATATTTCTACAAGTTTTTACCAATTCTCCCCCAAAAAGACATATACACACAACACACAAAACATAAAAAAAATATCTTTTTGGAAAGTAACTTGACCCAGGTGTCTCTCTCTTCATGGACTTCAATTATATTCATGCTCATCTTACATATCATTACTTATTTTATTTACCATTCTAAGCCTTCTATATTAACTTCTCCACATATTTCACACTTCTTAATTCTACCTTAATTAATCATCTTAGTTTAAATCATTATATTTGTATCTTTTGTCCATTTTTATCATCCCTTTGTCTCATCCCTTATGAAAAAAAAAAGAAGATCAGTTTCTCCTGAAATCATTAATCAGAGTATGATGCCTTTCTATCTCCCCTAAGTTAATCAAATTAATCTTTAAAATAATATCTAATACCCAATCAGATTTTGCTTGGTACATTCTATCTAACTAATACATCCAACACAATTAAATGCATAATTAGAGAATAAATCCAAATATTAAAAAGAAATACTATAATAAAAATTTTATAATAACATCAATACCATAATTTTATTAAACTCTTTAATTAAAACAATATTCTAAACCTCTCCTATTATTAAGTTTTAATACCAATCATTTTTAAACATTTTAACATTTTAATCTCTTATCAACTCTTAAACCATTGCAATACTACCATCTCATCTTATGTACCTTGCAAAATCTTTTTTTTTTAAAAAATTATACTTTATCCATTATCCATAAAAATTCCTTTTTTCCATTCAATTTCAAAACGTTGTAGCTTTTCTCCACCTTTTCCTTTCTTTCTTTTCCCAACAAACCTTTCTACCCCCCTTCTTCTAGCCTCTGCCTTACCGGCTTCCCTTCTCTGTCGTATTTCTTTTCCCCCTTTGTTTACACTCATCATATTGGTTTTTGCACTTTATTTTTCCCTTTCTTAAATGTTTTTAGATCTTAAGTCCTTAAATCCTTTAGTTTTCTTCTTTCTCTTCTTTTCTTTTCTTTCTCTCTTCCTTTTTCTGGATCAAATTCTGAGATTCATTAAAGATGGCTCCTTCCTTTCTTTCTTGTTCCTCTGCTGTCTTCATCTGTTGTAATTTTTGTTGATAATTAGTAAGCGCCATTTCTAAGAAAAGAAAAGCTTCTTCCACACCATTTCTCAGTTCCTCAACAGAAAGAGCCATTATAAATCTTTTCTTTCTTTTCTCCTTCTTTCTTCTTACAACAACCAGAATATTCAAAAGAAAATAAAAAAAGATAAAACAATCCCAAAGTTATCAATCAGTCCAAACCAAGGCAGAGTTCTCACTTTCTCCTTCTGGGGTGATATCAATCAAAGAGAAAGAAAGTCCAAATCTGTTTAAAGTCTTGTTACAATATATTCTAGTCTTCAAATCCTTAAGGCATCTGCTCCAACAAATCTTAGCATACAAATATTTTCTTTTTAATCCTCTCTCTTCCCACTCATCGCTTAAATCCGATTTCCACCTAAAAATAGGTTTCTTAATATCCAGTTATTTATTCCGTAGGAAAAGGGGAAAGCTATCCTTTCAGCACCTTCCAGCAGCCGCTTTTTTCCTCTTCTGGCAGGTATTATTCAGAAAGTCATACTATTCAGGAATTTTATTAAATATGTCTTAGAGTCCTAGGAGCCAAGAAAAACTTTCTCCTCTCAATCACTTTCTCCACTTCCTCCTGCGCATTCTTACCCGGCTGCCAGCTTCTTTGTGGCGTGACCATTACGGACCGCCGCTGCACCGTCCTGGGAAAAGGGGTTCTGCCGGCCAGGGAGGGGTCTGCAGCACCCCCAAACCCTTCTCCGGATCCCCTACCTTCAGCTGCCCCTGCAGCAGCCTAGCTCACCCGGCTGGGTCGGGAGCCCAAAACGGCTAGCGCGGCAGGATCGCGCAGCTTAGCAATCCCTGCCGCTCAAGCCGACAAACCGGAAGTCCTCATAGTCCAATTTTTGTTATTCCTAGTACTAACCTTTGGCAGTAGCCCAGACTTTCAGTTTACTTTGTTATGTCTAGTAACAAGCGTTAATGGCTTTGGGCAGCATGCCCAGACTTCTAATCAGCTCTGCTGGGACTTTAGTTTTAGGCTTTCTTAAAGGGGAAGGGCTGGCCTGAGTCTCTTGGCACTGTTTTATGAGGTTTCTGGCATTGTCTTCTGGAGTGTACTTCCCACACCTATTTGCCCCTTTTCTGGTTACTTCATGGTGTAGAAGAAGAATAATTAGAATACTTTTATTGGTCAAGGGTGATTGGACACACAAGGAATTTGTCTTGGTGCATAACTACAAATAAGTAAACAGAATAGGATTTGCACATTTGATTGCTTCAAAGTCTGCTATTTCACAGGCAGCTGCATATTACAGATAGTCCTCATTTAGCAACTACAATTGACACTGGCCACTTGATCAGTAAGAAAAGAGGTTGCTAAGTGAAATCCAGAGTGTGCCAATCATCTTACTTGTGTTTTCCTTCACTTTAAAGATCAGCAGAGGTCATGTAAGGTTTAGCATGCAAAATGATTTCACTGCAAATGCTCACTAAACAAACCAGTCACTAAACAAAAACTACCTGTAAAGGGGAACTTCATTCAAAAGAAGAATACTGCTAACTTAAATTTCAAATGGGGGAATCCTACAGGTCCAACTTTGAGTGCTACTCTGGAAATAAAACATTTTACCTCTGGAGCATAAATTTCTGAGGAGGAGATATATTTATTTCTCTTTCAATAAAACAAATGTTCTGCACTTTGTATTTTCCTAGTTTTAAATGAGGGAAATAACTTCTTTTCTGAAAGTAATGGTCACTATCAAGTGACAGGAGTTAAAGTTCCTTTTCTTCAGTTAATTGTCCTTCTGAAGCTTTGAGCAAGCTATGTGTCACTGATGTAACGTTGCTCCTGAAGTTCTCTGGAGGAAAAGGAGGATGTCAGGCTTTAAGGTTAAATTGGTGCTTGCTTGGTGATATAATTGCAGTGTGCAACTGTACAATTGTACAAAAAAGGGAATGTTGAAATTCTACATAAGAATGTAGAGACACAGGTACTGATGAAAAAGTGATTAAAAATTATATAGTTATTTGTTGGAAATTAAATTAGAGGAAGAACAAGTTAAAGAAACGATGATTGCTTGGGGGAAAAATTTTGGATATGGGATTGATTTAGAGAAATGGCAAAAATTATGGTCTCAAAATTATAAAATGACAATGTCAACAGCATATAAAGAAAACTTGTATAAGATGTTTTACAGGTGGCATTTCCCCCCGACAAGAATAGCAAGAATGTTCAAGAATAAGTCTGAAAAGTGCTGGAAATGTCATCAGATAACTGGCTCATATTACCATATGTGGTGGACTTGTGAGGACGCTAGAAAATATTGGACTAGAATTTGCATATGGCTGGAAAAAATAACAAAGAAACATATAGATTTGAAACCAGAGATTTTTTTATTGGGAATCTTACCTGATACATATAATAAAAATTTGAAGTATTTGATTGTAAATGTATTATCAGCGGCTAGGATTGTATTTGCTAAAAATTGGAAGAGTGAGAAAATGCCATCAGAGGAAGAAATTATTAAGAAAATATTGGAATGTGCTGAAATGAGTAGATTGACATTTGAAATTAGAGAACAAGAAGATAAACAATTTTATGAAGTTTGGGACCTTTTCAATCAATGGCTAGATAATAAAATATAATAGAATATTTAGAAACTTAGGAAATAATGAATATATACTTCTTTTTTTCTTTTCTTTTTTTGACACTATTTTTATAAAACTTTATTAAGATAGAACTGGTATGATTTTACGATTTGTTATAAAATAAACTAAGTAAATTATAGTTATCTCGTTAAAGTATGAATTAATAAAATTATAGTCAAATGATTGTTTAATAATGATATTAGGTTATATAATTGTTGATTGATAATATGAGTTATTATTTAATATAACTACAATGGAGACTATGAAATGGATGCACAAAAAAAAGTGGTAAACCAACCGATACACTGTCTGTAAATTTATGAAGGAGGATGATGTTTTTATGTTTTATGTTATATGTTTTATATGTTTTTGTTCGTGGTTAAAGCCAATAAAACTTTTTTTCAAAAAAAAAAAAAAAAAGAATGTAGAGACAGATCAACAGGGGTATTCGACCGGTTCTGCCCGGTTCTGGAGAGCCAGTAGGAGGGATGAGCAGCAGAGACTAAACTGGTTCTCTCCGTTGCTCTGCTGGCTCTGCTGTTGGGCCCACCCACCTGCCCGGGCTCCCATACTCACCTTTATCCGCTGAGTTTGAAGCGCAGCTGCTTTACGCGGCACAGAATAGTGCCGTGTGGCAGCTGCTGAAGTGACCGGGATCATGCAGGCTTGCAGGAGGTGAGTTAGAATGCCTCTCTACCTGCGCAAAGTGCGTGTTTAGCATGCACGTGCATGCGAAGTGTGTGCACGCACATAAAGTGCGCCCACCAAGCCACACCCACTGAACCCGTGGCAACAATATTTGAACCCCACCACTGATACAGGTGCTTTCTAGCATGTCTTTCTCTCGTCTATTTCTTAAGAAAAAAAAATAGGCCTGTATACAAGGATATGCAATCAAATTAATATGCATTTGACTGACATTAAATGAGTTCTAACTGAAAGAAAGGGCCAAATTAGTGTCGGGATGTTTATTCGGAATGCTTATAATCTACCTAAAACATATGAAGAACGGTTGCAGGAACTGGGTATGTCTAGTTTAATGAAAAGAAGGACTAGGGGAAACGGTCCCTGAACTTGTCTCAACTTGTCTGCAAGTGGCCCCTCCCCCAAAGGTCCAATAAGGCAAAGTCTGGCATGAAGTCAACCAACCAAAATGCCAAATCCAAAGTCTAGGCACAGGTTCAAAGGCACGATGTCTACATTCAAGGTACAAGTCCAGAGGCCACTCAAGAAAAAGACAGGAATCCACAAAGCTAGAATACAAACACAGGTGGAAACCCAACCATTGTTTTCAGTGTCAGGCTGCTTCACCGATTGGGCTCAGTAGACACATGCTGGTGTAACTCATTAGGAGGGGCAAGACTGCCTGCTTGTGAGTAGCATCTCTAACCTGTTGTGTCTGCCTTTGGTGGAGGAAGCAATTTGTCCTCATTCATGTTGACTGGCTGCAGCTACATTCCTTCTTGGTTCTGCATTTGCAACTGGGTCTCCAAGCACTCCAGCTGCAGCTACATCTCTCCCCTTTTGTTATGAATCAATAAAGTAACTAGCATAAAATGCAAAGTAAGGTTTGAAGGCCTGCACACCTGATTGGTCCTCAAACAATGAACAGGGATTGGTCAGGATGAGGCCACTCCTTATTGGTTATTAGTTGAACTTATCACAAAGGTTATTGGTTAATAGGGTAGCAGCCAACCCTATAAAAGGGTTACTGCTGCCCATAGAGTTGCTCTGTTCTATTCCTATTCCTGTTATTATTAAAGAGTTGAAGTCACTGGTCAGATGTCTGGTCTCCTTATTCTTCAAACTTAACACCTTTCTTCTTCAGTCAGGCACTCATCTAGTTGTTCCCTTGATGCCCCCCCCCCGCCCCCAAGGTTCCTACCTCTCCTCTTCCTCTGGCCCATTCGGTCCCTGATCGGAGACTTCAGTGTTTTCCTGACACTTCCCCGCATCCTCCTCCAAAGCCCCTGGAGTCAGCTCTTCCTCGTTGTCTGAGCTAGTGTCAGGGCAAGCCATTACAGACTGATTATTACCTGTGTGTTGGGAACATCCCTTCCCTCGCCGTCTTTCTTACCTCAGTTTCCCCATCAAATTCACTGCGGCAAAGCTTGAATATCTGCCTTGCTCAACATTCTGAACTCAACCTTCACAGGGGAATTTTGAAATCAGATTGAACACCACAGTTGATCCACCTCACGTTAGAAAGTAGATTGTATGAATCCCAGTTCTACTTTTGAGTGGACTTGCGTTTATAACAGGGAAAATAAAGGCTTGTCATTTTTAGTTACTCTAACTAGAGGAGTAGCAGAGCTTAGATGTTTACCTTATGTCTAAAAGCATTCTTATCCATCAATTATCAACAGGCAATGACCTTAAAAGAACGATCACTCCTTGATTAACCAAACGGATGAGAAAATAAATAGTACCAATATATTGTGACCTTTAAAAAGCAACAGAGGCATTCTGAAAATCTATGGGGTTTTTTTTAAATGTAAAATGAAAATATTTCCTCTTATACTTGATAACTTGCTAATGTTGTGTTTTCCAGCCATTACATTTATAATGGGTAAGAAGACCTAATGCCAGCTCTCCTTTCTCAATGTTTAAAATGCTTCCTACATTCAAGGACAGATTGCCACTTTCCCTAAGTGCTATTGCTCTAAGTTTGGCTTTCCGGTTCCCTGATTCCTCAGGGTTCTTTTCAACTCTCTATTATTATTATTGTGTTTTGTTACATAATGACCCAGATGTTCAGACTGAATTTGGCATTTTTATTTACCTATTGGGTCTTCCGCAAGGGCCTGGGAAGGCAGATTTTTTGTTGTTGTTGATGTGATAAAGGTATTGTCATGGGATATAGCAATAGCAATAGCACCTAGACTTATATACTGCTTCATGGTATTTTACAGCCTTCTCTCAGGAGTTTACAGAGTCAGCATATTGCCCCCAACAATCTGGGTCCTCATTTTACCCATCTTGGAAGGATGGAAGCCTGAGTCAACCTTGAACTGATCACGATCAAACTGCTGGCAGTGAGCTGAGTTAGCCTGCAGTACCGCATTCTAACCACTGCGCCACCATAGCAACAGAATAGCATAGCATAGCATAGAATAAGCACTTAGATTTATATACCACTTCACAGTATTTTACAGTCCTCTCTCAATAGTTTACAGAATCAGCATATTACCCCCCAGTAATCTGGGTCCTCATTTTCACCCACCTTGGAAGGATGGAAGGCTGAGTCAACCTCGAACCAGTGAGAATCAAACTGCCAAACTCCTGGCAGTTGGCAGTCAGCAGAAGTAGCCTGCAGTACTGCATTCTAACCACTGTGCCACAATGGCTATTCTGAGTAAAGCTGCCTTTTGTAATTGACTGATTGTGATTTTTTTCAATGCTGATAGTATTTAAGTGGTGCACCAGATGTTTTGGGATTGTACCCATAGCATCTATGACTATTGGTACTATCTTTGCTTTCTTCGGACACAGTCATTCTATTTCTATTTGTAGGTCTTTGTATTTTGTTATTGTCATGCACCTGTTGGAATCTGATTCCAAGGGAGAGGTGGAACGGCTGACATGGAGTGGTGGCTGTGGAGGAAACTGAGAAAGGGTACAGTCCGGCTGGTCATTCAGAGGAAGACCCAGGCCCACCCACTCTTCATCCTAGGCCACGCAGGGAGGAACGGATAAGGGAGCAACGTGGGTTATGGGGGAGAAAAGGGCCCTGATTCCCTTCATTAGCTGCTGCTGGGGAAAAAGGATAAATAGGGTGTTTGCGCACAGCTCCTTGTTGGAAGCAAAGCATGAATTATTTTGGTTTGTCAAGTCTAATTTGAGTTCTGGCATCCTCCCAACTGTGTGTGTTTCATTATCTTTTGAAGTCTTCAATTCCTTATCCTGCCCTGTCTCATTAATTGCTGCAGTGTGGTTTGTGTTGGTTTTTATTTATAATTTGTATGGACTTTGGGTTCAGACAGAATTTCTTCCCTTTAAAAACTGTTCTTGGGAGAGTTTTTTCTCCAGCTGAGAATAGCTGGACTTTGTGGGCCAAGTTGGAGGTATTAAAGTGACTTTACCTATTTTTGTGACTTTGTTGCTTTTGTGCCATGCCCCAGGTCATCACAGTTATCTTTTGCAGGTCTTTCTCTTCTTTTCTGCTATTTCCAGGTGCAAATACGTCCACACTGCCCAGACTTTTTTTGTCTTTCTTATTGACAATTGTTAAGTCTGGGGTGTTATGTGATAGGTGCCTGTCAGTTCGAATTTTAAAGTTCCAGGGCACTTTATCTTCTTTATTTTCTATTACTATTTTGTGGTCTCACTAGTTCTTACTTGCAAGCAAATGGTATTTCTTGCAGATCTTCCAATACACCATTTTTGTGACATTGTCATGCTGTAGGTTTTTTGTTTTGTAATCTGTGTGAACTTCTTGCAGCAGTTAACTTGGTGGTCAACTGTTTCTTCAGCTTCTTTGCAGGGGTGGCATTTGCTATTTTCTGCTATCTTCTCCATTCTGGCTTTATATGCATTTCTTCTTAAGGCTTGTGGCAGCTGAATTTCAAAGCTGAATTTCTTGTGGAGCCAGAATTAGCCCCTCTGTCTCTTTCTTCAACATTCCTGTTCTTAGCTATTGCCAGGTATTGTTATTATCTGTTTTGCCTGCTAGTTTTTTTTTAGACTGGCCATATAATATTGTAATCATCTTTTAGTGACCCCTAATAGCATTACCCTGTTTCTCCAACAATACAGCCTCCCCCAATAGGAAGTCCCAGCATGTTTTATAGGCATGAAATGAAATTAAGCCCCTCCCCCCAAATTAAGGCCTATATTAAAACATGCGAAATGGGGGGGAATGGTGGGGGGGCTTGCTGTTAGGAAGTACTTTTGTTGCACACCCGGATATGGTGCTGCCTGCGTTGACCCCGATACGAAGTGCCCCACCAACGCCGAGGTCAACATCCAAGCCGTCGGCGCCCGCCTGAAGATGCAAGGTGGGGGAATTAAGTCACCCCCGAAAAGACGGCCTAGCCATTTTTTCAGGGCTCAAAAAAAAATAAGACCCAGCCTTATTATATGAGAAACACGGTAGCAATGGGTAGAGTGACTCACTCTCCCCCCGCCCCTCATCCTGGACTCGATGAACGACATCTATGGAGATTCTTAATCATCCAGGTCATGGTTGTCCCAACGATTTTTTTCTCAGAAGGCAATTGGACTTTATTTTTCCTTGAAGATATTCTGTTTCTCATCCAAGAAGCTTCTTCAGTTCAGCTTCTTGGATGAGAAGCAAAACATCTTCAAGGAAAAACAAAGACCAGTTGCCTTTTCCGGGAAAAACAAAACAAAAACCCTTTGGGCTTGTGAACTGTGATGTAGCAGGAAGGCAGCCTTTCTTGGAGGAAGATCTGACAATGTCCGTTCTTTGTAGATAGGATAAGAAACAGATTTGACCAGAAATACAGAACTTTACTTCATTGATATGGGTTATAATAACAGAATCTTGAAAGCCTGCCCGAGTTTCTCTTTTCCTCCTTCTTATACCCAAGAGAATCAAAGCAGGCCAGTCTTGATTTTCTTCCTCACCCCTCCCTATCTTTCCAAGCTAAGTTAATGTTTTTGCAATGGCTGCTGCACATTTTCTTCAAGGCCATCGCTGTTCTCCTCTACAGAAAAGGAGAGCATACAAACTGAATTTGCTGTCTGACAGACATCCGGGAAAAACCGATAAGGACTTTGGAGTGCTAATGCTGTGCCTTATATTCAAGCTAAGAAAAGAGTCTGCGTTTCTTGAAATATGAATAGAATATTTCAAAAGGCATTTTCTATCAAAAATGTGTGTTGACAACTTGAGCTGTCAGACTGATTAGTATGCTAGTTAGGTACAGGCATAACATATTCACTATTAGTGGAGCCACGATGACTCAGAATTCAGACTCAAAGAGTTTTCTCTTCAAAATGGTTTCTCATCAAACTGGGATGAGGCATCAGGCGGAATGGGCTTGGACTTCTTCAACCAGTGGTGGCATTATCTGGTTCGCACAGGTTTGGGCGAACCAGTAGCAAGGATTTGGTGTGGGTCATTGAACCGGTAGTAAGTTCTGGCTGGCCATGCCCCCAGCCCGGTCGCCCGGTTGCCCCTGGCTCACTTGCCCCACCCACCCAATGCTCCCTCACCCTGCCTGCCTGATGCTTGCCCCTTAAGGTTTTTTTTTTTCCCCTCCCGACAATCAGCTATACATATGATCAGCTGTGCCGGGACTTCCCTTTCTGAGGCCCAGGAAGGCAAAAAGTGGAGGGAAGGGCGCAACCCCCCTTCATTTTTTTGCCTTTCTGAGCCCCAGGGGAACCTTCTGGGAGCAAAAATCCCCACCAGGAGGCTTGCCTGAGGCCCAGAAGGCCCCCAAAATGGGTGCGGGGTGGCTGCAAAAAAAAAAAAAAAGCCATGTGCACCCAGTCACATGGCCATGCCCACCTAATCACGCCCACCATGCCATGCCCACAGAACCAGTAGTAAATTTTTTGGAATCCTACCACTGTCTTCAACATATATCTTAATGGCTTTCATGAAGAGGTGGGATAGCTTGTATCCTTGAGCAAAGTGTGATGCAATAGCCTGCTTTCTGAAAGACAGCAATCTTGCTTGTTGATTTTTATTGTTCTTACTGCTTCGAGCCATTGAGAATCCATATACAATTGCACCAGGATAAAAATATCATATGCGATTTAAAAAAAAAAAGATGTTGAGACTCCAAAAAGAGTGCAGAGAAGACCAACAAAGATAATTAGGGGGGTGGATGTTCGACGGTACTAGGAACCATTGTGGGAACTGTGAATGCCTAGTCTAATGAAGAGAAGGACTAGGAGTAACATGATAGCAGTCTTCCAGTATTCGAGGGGCTGACACAAAGAGGAAAGGGTCAGTCTATTCTCCAAAGCACTTAAAGGCAAGATAGAAATAATAGATGGAAGTTTATAAAAGAGAAATCCAACCTAGAACTAAGCAGAAATTTCCTGTTAGTGAGATTAACTAATCAATGACAAAGCTTGTCTCCAGATGTTGTGGATACTCCCTCACTGGAGGTTTTTAAGAAAAGAATGAACAGCCATTTTACATAGATTCTCCTGCTTGAGCAGGTGGTTGGACTAGAAACCTGCATGGCAAGGTCCCTTCTTACTCTTTTATTCTATGTTGTGTAAATTAGACACATAGAATCATAAATAAATACATTCACAATGATCTTAATAGAACAGAAAAGTGAAAATAATAGAATAAAACTGAATAAAAAGACCCATAAAGTTCGTTATTTAAAAAAAAAAATCAGGATCAACTGCACAGGTTTAAGATACCAAAGTGCTAGCTTGTTAATTGATTGATTGATTATGTGCCATCAAGTCTTAACAACTACGTAGATAAATTTTCTCCATGATGATCTATCTCTAACCAGGTTTTTCAGGTCTTCCAATGGTGCACTCATTACCAACATAACTGAGTTCATCCATTTTGCTGCTGGTCATCCTCTTTTTCTCTCCACCATTCTCAGCGTTAGAGCCTTCTCCAGAGAGCTGGCTTTTTGCATAACATGTCTGAAGTACAATAAATTGAGCCTGTCCTTTTGTATCTCAAGTGAGAACTCTGTATTGATTTGTTGAATAATCTATTTGTATTTGTATTAGTTTTAGTTGTTGGCTGTCCATGGTGTTCTCAGGAAACTTCTCCAATACCAAAGTTCAAAAGCATCAATATACTCTTCCTATTCTACTTCTTCAAAGTCCAGATTTGTTAATCATGTGGGGGTATAACTTTCTTGGACTTGTATCTGAAACTAAGCTGTGTTTGAGTCAAAGTGTGGCATGGAGTCTAAAAAGTCAAAATACAATGTTATACTGTCTCAAGAGAAGTATTGTTTTCAAATAATGGAAAGTCATAGTTCTATACTCTATTTGAGACCCTACTTTGGCAAGTATGGCATCCAGTTGTGGGTGACACGTTTAAAAAAAATTGAGAAATTGCAACAGATGCAGAAAATAACAGTAAATATAATCAGAGGGCTGGAAATAGAACTTACAAGAAATTGGAACTGGGAATGTTACAAGAAAAGGCTAGAGAATTTTTTTGTATACCAAAAGGGGTGTGAAACTTGTATAGGGCATAAATTATGGGATGGAACATACTTGGGTAGACCAGGTTGCCCTGATAGACCAGTCCCATGCCAGAAAAAAAACATTTAATCTTTCCCCTAGGATAGCCGACAAAACAAGAAGAACCGTGGCTTAGAGGTGAATACTTCTTCTTCTTCTTCTTCTTTTTCTTCAGCGTTTGTCTCGCGCTCTGGCGAGGTCCGCTAATGTCCTTGAGTACTGCTTCCACGCCTCTCTGTCTGCCACGTATGTCGGGTCTGCCTTCGCGATCTCTAGATCGGCCTTGATCGTGTCCATCCAGCGTTGCTTAGGTCTACCACGCGGTCTTGCTCCTCCGACAATCACCTTCATCGCAGATTTGATGATGGATTCTTCCTTGGCGCGACTCACATGGCCGATCCATCGTAGCCGGGACTGCCTCATGACCGTGGGGATGGGCACGACGCTGAACCGTCTACGCACTTCTTCGTTCCTGACGTGATCGAGTAGGGTGAGGCCTACCGACCATCGGAGCATTCGCATCTCCATTGTCTGGAGTCTGCTTTCGACTTCTTTGGTCGTCGGCCAGCACTCTGCGCCGTATATGGCCACGGGCGCACCACAGAGTTATAGATTTTCGCTTCAGGCGCATCGGCATCTTCTTGTCACAGAGGACGCCCGTGACGGACTTCCATTTGCCCCACGCTGCGTTGATCCTGGCTGCCACCTCAGTTTGTAGTAGGCCTTCTTCCCCAAGAGTAGTTCCCAGGTACTTGAAGGTGGAGGCGCGCGGTAGCTCCTGCCCGTTCACGTGGATGGAGCCTGTCGTTTCGTTGTCAGTGGTCAGGTATTCGGACTTCTTTAGGTTCAACCGGAGCCCGAACTGCTCGAGGCGGTCATGCCACTGTTGGACTAGGTGCTCGAGTTCAGCCTTGCGCAGGTTGGCCAGGAACACATCATCGGCGTAGAGCAGCATCCATGGGGCGGGTGTGTACAGGTCGTGTGTAATTGTGTCCATCACCAGAATGAACAGCAGTGGTGAGAGAGCAGAGCCCTGGTGTACGCCGACGGTGATATTGAACTCCTCTGATATCCCAGCTGCCGCTTTACACGGCTTTTGTGACATCTGTATAGGAGTTGGACCCATTGTACGAGCAGCTCGGGCACGCCGTGATCTCGCAGTGCGTACCAGATGAGATCGTGCGGGACTCGGTCGAAGGCCTTTTCCAAGTCCAAGAAGGCGGTGTGGAGCGGGATTTTCTTCTCTCTGTGAGCCTCCATCAGCATCCGCACACCGAAGATGGCATCGGTGGTGCCGCAGTTCTTGATGAATCCGGCCTGGTTGACGCTGATGTCGACGATGTCCCGAATGCGCTATCGAGGACGCGTTCGAAGATCTTCATAGTGTGTGACAGTAACCTGACCGGTCTGTAGTTGGAGCAGTCCGCTGGCCTGCCCTTTCCTTCCAGATCGGAACAGTGGTGCTGCGGTACCAGTCGTGTGGCACTATTCCCATGGAGACGATGTTGTTGAACAGCTCGCACAGCCACAATGCCGAGCCCGGTAGGCTTAGAGGTGAATACATCTACCTAATATGCAAGTAGCAGGGGTTTGAATCCCAGAAGGGTAATGGCTAGCTGATGAGAGCTAAATAGCTTGAATACTAGGCTCCTTTTATTTCTTTATCGGTAAACATAAATTCAATGGCATAAATTAATGTCCTTAAGGTACAGAAAGGTAATTTCCAGCTGAGTAAAAGTGTAGAAATGTTCAACCTGACAGTAGAAGCAGATTGACAGTAGAACCAATTGCCCAGGGAACTTAGAAATCTCTCCTTCACTGAATCTCTTCCAACAGAGGTTGGATCAGCAGCTTCAACCAAGGATATTGTTTTATTTGGATTCCTGCATTTATGAGGGTGCATTTGCTGGCTTACATGAATTATTTCTAATTACTTGGGAACAATGAGAGAAAAAGAAACACCCCTGGATAAGTGGATAATTAAGAACCAATCCCCATGTCATTCTGAAAAAAAGTGCAGGTTAGTTGAGTTTCCTCTTGACAGTTCACAAAGATCAATGCTCAAACGTTTGGCTCTTCAACAACATTGCTGTGAGAAGATCCTATCAGAAGAGACTGCGTTAAGCTGATCTTCATAATGGTAGATGATCTTGCCTGTTTTCTACTCCACATACAGTTTTAAAAATTCCCTGGAAGGGAGGGACAGAACCATAACATGCAATTTGCATATTTTTCATGATTGCTTCTAAGCAGGACAAGTAGATTTTTTTTCTTCCCCTTCTTCAAAACCATTAAGAATAAACTGCTGTTTAACTGTCAATTGACTCTCCTCCCAAGCTAATTACCTCATCTAAAGATTTTAAATCACATTTTCAACATGATAGATACTGTGCATCTGAATTTCCCGGCACCTCCTGAATACTAATCTGAGGCCATTGAAAACCTGACAAATACTGTTAAAACTTTTACAGCAGGGTGGGGGAAAAACAGCATTTTCATTAATGCTCCTGTATAGGTTGCAAGAAGTTTTTGATGATGTTTTTCAGAGAGAGAGAGAGAGAGAGAGAGAGAGAGAGAGAGAGAGAGGGAGATAGATAGAGAGGGAGGAGGGAGGAGAGAGAGAGAGAGAGAGAGAGAGAGAGAGAGAGAGAGAGAGATATTCATAGAAAATGTGAGCTGAAATACCTGCAACATAAATATAAAATGTTCATTTATCCTTCCTGCCTGTCTGCCTGTTTTTAGTTAGCTAACTTCTTCTCTCTCTTTTTTAACTGTCTCTGAAGCATTTGCAAGCAATTTTGCCTTCCCAATTTGAATTCCATGTTTCTGAGCTGATTCTGGTAGACAGTTCTTGTCTGCTCACCCTCTTGTCAAAAGTGTACCAAAAGCTTCCCAAATAATTTAAAGGCTTCCAAAAGTGTAGCACTTGTTTCTGTTTCATCCTCATCCTCATCTAGGCTACAGAACCAATTTTCTCTGAGACCCTTATCCTAAACCAAAAGTATTAGAAATTTACCTGTTTGTGAAATAATCTATTTGCTGAGGGAGATGAAACTCTGGTGCTGTTACGCTGTCCATGCTTGAAACTTGTAATTCACCTCTCTAGTCTAGGAAGATCGTATTTCTTTTGACATATCGCTGTTCCTGAGTTCAAGTGTGCATTGGTGTTTATACAAAAGACCAGAGAACACTTTATTCCTAAAGCTTTAAAGAATTTTTACATGGCCAGTACAAAGACACTGGTGTGTAATTTTTTTTTCTGAGTGTAGAGCAAATGGAATGGGAGCAAGAGAGAAGGGGAGGGAAGGAGGAGAGGAAGAGAGGGGAGAAGAGAGGAGGAGAGGGGAGGAGAAGAGAAGAGAAGAAGAGAAGAGAAGAGAAGAGAAGAAGAGAGAAGAGAAGAGAAGAGAAAGAGGGTAGGGAAGGGGAAGGAACGAAAAGGAAGGAAAGGGAACGGAAGGGGAACAAGGAAGAAAGAAAAGAAGGAAAGAAAGAAGGAAAGAAATGAGGAAGGGAGGAAAGAAAGAAAGAAAGAAAGAAAGAAAGAAAGAAAGAAAGAAAGAAAGAAAGAAAGAAAGAAAGAAAGAAAGAAAGAAAGAAAGAAAGAAAAAGATTTACTGCTTACGTTCTATGCCAGACCAATATATTATAAAATTGAGGATGAGGAAGAAATTAGACATTCACTTTGCATAGTCTCTTTCAGATAGGGCACATGGATGCATGTCTTGATCAGTTCAAAATGTGCCTTCAGAGGTAAGAGCAACAAGCTGCATGAAAAGTTGACAGGCAATGATACCATTTTTTTTTTTGAAGTGCCTCCTGGCTTTGGGAACACAGTGAGCCAAGGAGAGGCAAAAAGGCGCTAACAAATTGCATTGGACAAGAGCCAGTGGCAAGAAGAATACTTGTCAGCCTAGAGGTCATTGGGGCAACACAGCTTTTGGTGAGCTCTTGCAATTTCAAGCCTTGCAGTACAAACCTTGAGCTTAAGTCATCATTTGCTAGAATAACTTCCGGGTACTACGGGTTCACCAGGTAAAATCAATCAGGCAGAATTATCTGGTTTTGCTCTTCTTTTTCCCTAGGATTACTATAGATGGTGGCTATCTAGATAGCAAGAAAGGCTTTGTTTTTGATACCTTTCTGCTGACCAGATATGGAAAACCAGCAAATACCACCTCTGACTGGCCCCGCCCATGTCTATTCTCCGCCTCCCATTGAGTCCCAGCTGATCAGCTGGGTTTTCTTTTGTTGCCCTGCACAAGAGAACGGAGCTGGAAAGCAGGTTAGTGGGGTGGGGAGGGAATGGGGACTTTGCAGTAACCTTCCCCCAGGAGTGGGGAGGAGAATGGGGATTTTACAGTATCCTTCCCCTGCCATGCTCACCAAGCCACACCACGCCCACAGAACCAGTAGTAAAAACTTTTTTTGAATCCCACCACTGATGCTATTGCTATATTTAAGGATTAAGATTGTAAGCATCAGAAATGAACAGTACTTAAAAGACAATTAGCAGGCCATGATCCTGACACAAGTGTTATGCTGACATTAGAAGAGATAAAATATAGGGAATATAGAAAAAGGGGAGGAAGTCAATGGAATTCAAGGTGGACTTACATCTCTTTTGGGCACAAAGAGACTCTAGACTGATGATGTGCTTGGCCCCTCCCTCAGGCTCAACCTGATCATCTCCTACATCCTGTCTGCCCTGCAGTGTTGGTCATGGGGCATTGGCAACAGGGACATCGGTAGGGGGTTTGGTGGGAGCTGGGGTGATGGTGGTGGCACTGATGACCCTCCACAACAGTCCCAGGTTCTCATGTGACCCCTTGATTAAAATTAATTTTTCACCCCTGCCCTACAAGCTTTCCAGAATAGTACTTGCTTGCAGAATAGTAGACAGGCTCTCTAAGAATCAGAGCCTCACGCTGCATCACCCAGCTGCCTCTGCAAAAAATAGAAAGGTAAGTTGGGTGCTTTAGGATCCCTGAGGTGGATGAGGAGTGGGACAAATCCTGCAAGTCCCTTTGATGGGCAGTATGTCAAGGCCTACATTCTGTAGCAGCCTCCCAAGTCTCTAGGTTGCTTTGGGTAGTTGGATGGCCAGGTTGGGACCAGGCCAAAGACCTGCAGTTACTCAGTAACTCAGTAACTGGGAATGGGAGATTGGTGAGGGTACTCTGCAGCATCCCTAGTAGTTGGTCATAAGAATAAGGGGTGCTGTGACTTCAAAATGGGGTCATAGGTAGCTTTTGCTGGTGAACTTCAAAAGGTCATTAAGGGACCAGTCATATCTCGAGGACTACTGGTATGCATGTTACAAATCAGTACAAATAAATTTTAACCCCAAATTTGAAAAAAACTAAAAGCAAAGACTTAAAACAAAATTTGTGTCAGGCACCAAAGATCAGGACTACAGATGAAGTTCCATTTCAATTAATTTCTTATTACTCATGCCTATGTTATATACAGGAAGGGACGCCGTGGCTCAGTGGCTAAAAAGGCTGAGCTTGTCAATCAGAAAGGTCAGCAGTTTGGTGGTTCAACTCTAGCACCATGTAATGGAGTGAGCTCCTGTTACTTGTCCCAGCTTCTGCCAACCTAGCAGAAAGCATATAAAAATGCAAGTAGAAAAATAGGGACCACTTTGGTGGGAAGGTAACAGCATTCCGTGCGCCTTTGAAGGCATTTAGTCATGCTGGCCACATGACCATGGAGACATCTTCGGACAGCGCTGGCTCTTTGGCTTTGTAACAGAGATGAGCATCACCCCTAGAGCAGGGGTGGGCAAACTTTTTGGCTCGGGGGCCGCACTGACTTTTAAAATTTGACAGACGGGCCGGGTCAGCACAAGATTTTGGGAATCGCCCCCACCCCACCCCTTCCCCCCTCTTTCTCCTCCTTCCCCCCTCGGAGGCCCCTGAGTCAGGAGTTGCTACCGCTGGCGCGGCTCGCGCGGCCCAGTCCCGCGTTGCCTCGGGAAGGGAAAGGCAAAAAGGAAGAGCCGCGGCGGTGCTTTGCAACGGGAGCAGCGGCACCGGAGGCTCAGGCTCAGTGGCTCCTGGTTTTGCCTTTTCCTTCCCAAGGCAACGCGGGACTTGAGCTGCACGGAGCTGCGCCGGCGGTAGCAACTCCTGACAGCCCCAGCCGGACACCTGAGCAGAGCCCGGCGAAACTGCCTGTTGCTGCTGCCAGAGCACCGCCGGTCGCTCCTCCAAGCAGCCTGCCCGCCCACTGGGCTTCCCTCTGCCACGTGGCTCGGGGCCAGGCGCGAGGCGCCCGCGAGTTAAAAGGAAGCCGAAAGTTGCTGGGAAGTTGCTCGGGTGCTGGGAGCAGGCTTTAAAGTGCCGCCCGAGCAAAGTTTAAGAAGCCCGCCGCCCGCCGGGCGGAATCCTTCCTGCTCCTCGGCGGAAGACGCTCCAGCCTGCAAACTTTGCCTTTGCAAAGTTTAAGCCTGAAGCCCCAGAAACCAAGCAACTTCCCAGCAACTTTGGCTTCCTTTAACTTGCAGGCGCCGTGCCTGGCGGAGGGGAAGCCCGGAGCCTCCTCCAAGCAGTCCGCCCGCCCACTCGCCAGGCTTCCCTCTGCCGCGCTGCTCGGGCCAGGCGCAAGCACCCGCGAGTTAAAAGGAAGCCGAAAGTTGCTGGGAAGTTGCTCGGTGCTGGGAGCAGGCTTTAAAGTGCCGCCCGAGCAAAGTTTAGCAGCCCGCCCGCCCACCGGGCGGAACGCTTCCGCCTCCTCGGCGGGAAGACACTCCAGCCTGCAAACTTTGCCTTTGCAAAGCCCTGAAGCTCGAAACTCGGTCATTCCCAGCAACTTTCGGCTTCCTTTAACTCGTGGGCGCGCCTGGCGGAGGGGAAGCCCGGAGCCTCCTCCAAGCAGCCTGCCCACCCGCTTGCCGGGCTTCCTTCCGCCACATGGCTGGGCCAGGCGCGAGCGCCCCATGAGTTAAAACGGGCGTTTAAAGTTGCTGGGAAGTTGCTCGGGTGCTGGGAGCAGGCTTTTAAAGTGCCGCCGAGCAGGACCGCCGAGCCGGGAAACGGGCACCAAGGCAGGGCAAGGCTCCACCAGCAGCGGCCTAGCTTTAGGTGGCTCCAAGCAGCCCGCCCCGCCCCGCCGGGTGGAACCCTTCCCGCTCCTCGGCAGGAAGACGCTCCAGCCTGCAAGCTTTGCCTTTGCAAAGTTTAAGCCTGGAAGCCCCGGAAAAAAAGGGGATCGGGCGGGGACTCACCTTCGGAGAGGTCGCACTTGAAGGTGATTTCGAACTCCCAGCCGAGGCCTTTGCAAATTTCTTTTCTTTCCTACCCTAGATCGCTCCGCACTGTTTTGCAGCTTTGGGGGCCATGCGGCACAGGGCAATACGCCACGCCCAGCAATTTTTTTCAGGGGCGGGCCGGATTGGACAGACCAATGGCAGCGATTTTTTTTCAGGGCGGGCCGCATTGGACAGACCAACGGGCCGGATGTGGCCCGCGGGCCGTAGTTTGCCCACCCCTGCCCTAGAGCCAGAAATGACTAGCACATATGTGTGAAGGGAACCTTTACTTTTACCTATGTACAGGAATCTACTCAACTAACAATTCTAGAACAACGGCATTCAAGGGAGGTTAGACTTAGTCTATTTGTCATTACAAAGAGATGCTAGGCTGATTCCTCTTTTGACTCCACCCCCAGGTTCTGCCACCTTCTCCGACAGTTTGTGTTTTCATAGCAAGATCCCTAAAACTATTCCTGAATTTTCTCACTCCCCCTCAAAAACCATTGCAGAACAGCAGGATATCTAAGAGCTGAACATAGACATGGGACAGAAAGAGTAGACATTTGTTTAAGTAGCCCTCCTATATGTATGTTTAATCATAACTAACAATTTGGGGAAAATTCAATTTGTTGGAATAATATTATGCAGATAAATAGATGGATGATTAAAAGGGAGGGAGAAAAAGAAAGAGAGGGGTTGGACATCACTTGATAGAAGACTCATCAATGATAACCAGTGTAATCACCTTTTTAGCTTTCTCCTGACCTCATATCATTTAATTATACATATGAGCCAACAGAACATCTGAGCAGCAAGAAGATCTTTATTACCTATAATTCCTATTTTATAACTTTTTGTTTGATCTGTTCCTACATTCAATCCAGACATATTCAGCTGTATAAATTACTATTCTTTGCAACCACTTGAATACGACTTTGAATATCTAATATATCCAACCAACTATATCATGAAAAGCTACTATTCTTTCATGGCATATTGTTTTTACCCCCCAGGTTTAACACTTTCTGTATTAGTTAAGAGATTGTGGCATGTTTCATAGAGGTGTATATATGGAGAGGTTTGTCAAAATGAAGTCATTTCTGATCAAACAGGTTTTTAAAGATTTATTTTGTCCTCCCTCCCCCCCTCCCTCCCTCCCTCCTTTCCCTGAACTACTATGACTATAGGAATCATATGCACATAAAAATGGTAAGGAAGATGAATAGAAATATGGACAAAACCAAGCCCTTTTGTGAGAGGAACCTGAGTAGTAATCAGGCAGCATTGATTTGATCTGCATATTTCAGACTCATATGGCTACGGTGACCAAATAAAACATCTGATTATGTTGGGAGGTGACAACAGTGTCATCAAGAGGTTAAAGGAGACAATAGAATAGTGCAGCGGTCCCCAATCTTTGTGGCTTGGTGGCCTGGCTGGGGGGGAGAGGGGAACCGGGCCACATGAGTGGTGGGTTGTCATGTATACATATAAGTCAACTTGACTGAACAACAGGCCAGCATGCATACTCATGCACATACGTGGGCAGCTCAACTAATGCCTGCTGCTCAAGTAAGTTGAGTTGTGCACACTAGTGCATGTGTGCTGGCCAGTGGTGGGATTCAATTTTTTTTTTTTACTACCGGTTCTGTGAGCGTGGCTTGGTGCATGAGGTGTGGCTTGGTGGGTGTGGCAGGCGAAGGATACTGTAAAATCTCCATTCCCTCCCCACCCCACTAACCTGCTTTCCAGCTCCGTTCTCCTGTGCAGGGCAACAAAAGAAGACACAGCCAATCAGTTGGGACTTGGGAGGCAGAGAAGAGATGGGGGCGGGGCCAGTCAGAGGTGGAATTTGCTGGTTCTTCGAAGTACTTAAAATTTCCACCACTGGTTCTCCAGAACTGGTCAGAACCTGCTGAATACCACCTCTGGTGCCAGCCCACCACTTGCACAGCCCAGTTTCGAACAGGCTATGGCCCAGTAGTGGCCCAGGGCCTGGGGGTTGGGGACCCCTGATATAGTGGATGCAGTAATACAACTCAAGCCTCACTCACCTTGTATGTGCATCATATTAAATGAGCCTTGCTTTGAGGTGTCATGTCTTTCATCTTGCCTGTTCTGATGCCCCCTCCTGCAAATGTCACTGAGCTTGAAAAAAAAAAAGTGCAATCAATATTATTTTAATATGCACATTTTCACTTTCAATTTTCTGAGCTCAGATTATCTGCTAGTCATAGAATCAAATGATCTCAAAGTAATAGAAACAGAATTAAAGTCATCAAGCTGAATTTCCAAACACATAATAATATTCCCAATCTCTCTTGTCATTTGGGCCTGAAAAGGTCCATTTTTTGTGTGTTTTTGTTTCCGTTGCCATGTATTTTGAGAGCCAGGAAAGTCTACAGAGTAATCTGGCTGCCAACAGTTGCTAGTTCGTATAATTCATGCTGCCATACTATCCAGAGTACATCTCAAGGAGTGAACTAGCTTCAGTGGTTAAATGGATGAAACATTGGTATTTGAATATAGATCTTTTTTAGTATTTGCATTTTATTGTGTTTTATTAATCTAGATGAAATGTTAATATATAATGCAAGTCCACGTGCGATATACTGTCAGATCCATGTATCTGCCATTTTTCAATGGAAGAAGAAGGGAGGGAGTTGGTACAAGTAATCCTTTTTGATGTAACCTGAATATATTAAATCTTATATTGAATTTGTATAACTGCACATGATATACAACTGGAGGACTGGAGTCAGATGGCTAGAAACTTGTCACTTCTTGGAGAGATAGCAAGAGGAGAAGGGACCATAAAAATTCCAGCTGTGGAAGATACTCCCTTGCAAAATCCTCTAAGATACGTTCTCAGGAAAGGGGAGGGAGGAATTAACATGTTGGTTCTATGTTTGACTACATCCACATCTAAATAAGGGGAGGAGTCCCAACTCCCTTTATCTATTACTATATGCCTAGATTCTGCTTTCACTAGTACTGGATTCACTTCCTTTCAATAAAGGATTCCTTTTGAAATACCTAGTTTTCAGAAGTTCATTCTTTTCGGTTGGAGGAGAAAAGTCCATTGCTTACATACACCATACATTAAATAAATCCAAAACTCTGTCTAAACTCTGAACATATACAAAGAGGGGATAATGCCCTTCAGTAACTAGAATTGTTTAATTCCTCTAACTCAGGGGTGTCAAACTCAATTTCATTGACGGCCACATCAGGGTTGTGTTTGACCTTGGGGGGGTAGAGTGGCCAATGCCAGGGTGGGCATGGCCAGTTTGACATCACTCATGTTAGGGGCACCTGTGGTGGCCCGAGCTCCCTGCCAGAGAAAACAGGCTCCCAAGCTCCGTTTTCAGCTGTGACGGCCTCCTATAACTCTCTGCCAGCAAAAACAGAGCGTAGGAGGGCCGCAGTCCTTTGATGTTTCCAGGGTGGCCCCGTGGCTGAGGTGGTATTCAGCAGGTTCTGACCAGTTCTGGAGAAATGATAGCGGAAATTTTGAGTAGTTTGGAGAACCAGCAAATACCACCTCTGATTAGCCTCGTCCCCATCTATTCTCTGCCTCCCGAGTCCCAGCTGATTGGCTGTGTCTTCTTTTGTTGCCCTGCACAGGAGAACGGAGCTGGAAAGCAGGTTAGTGGGGTGGGGAGGGAATGGGGATTTTGCAATAACCTTCCCCTGCCATGCCCACCAAGCCAAGCCCACCAAGCTATACCCACAGAACTGGTAGTAAATTTTTTTGAATCCCACCACTGCCTCATGGGCCAGATCTAAGCACCCCATGGGCCAGATCTGGCCCCCAGACCTCAAGTTTGACATATCTCTAACTATTAAGATTGCCAAAATTAACAATTCACCAGAGAACAAGCAAATAAATCATCAAACAGAGTTCTCCTTTGAGACAAAAGTCACCAGGCTCAAACAATCCTACCTCAGACACCTTATGGAGATGGCTATAATATAATGCTGTGTTACTGTTCAGGATCCTCTCACAAAAGGACTTGGCTGTATGTACTAAGGGACGCTCCTCACTAACCTTATGTACTTAGGATTGATACAGTCATAATATCTCAAAGGTGCATTTTTCAAAAAGCAGCTGGACTGTTCTTTCCTTGAGGAAGAAGGTGTTTTATTTCGTATCCAAGAAGCTTCATTGGTTCTGGCAGTCCTTCCAGCAGTTTCAAGAAGATTCCTCCCCTTTTGCACTCAGGCAGAGTGCTAATGACCAGAAGACTGCAAAGAAATATGATCCTCCCACTATCACCTTCATTCTGTCAGAAATAATCCTTCCATTCTCCCCCACCCCCATTCTGCCCGAACCAATAAAGCTTCTTGTATAAGAAGCAAAATATTTTCTTCTTCTTCCACAAGGAAAAAATAACAGCTTTAAAAAAAGCACCATGACCTGGATGACTAAGAGGCATACAGACATACAATTATACTGGGTGCTCAGAGGAAGGAAGGCAGGAAGGCAGGAATATCAGCAAGCTGGATGGACTTGAGTTAAATGGTGATGGATGAATTATTGGAAAATCCAAAGGACCAGATCATCAGATGGATGATTTATTTATTGTTCTCCTCCTCCTCCTCCTCCTCCTCCTCCTCCTCCTCCTCCTCCTCCTCCTCCTCCTCCTCCTTGTTCCCCCCCCCCCCACATTACTTATGATCACATATGTTATGAATACTGCATAAAACTCCCTCTTATTTTCTTATTATATCCCAATGGCACACGGAAATAAGGAGAAAAGCCATATTTAAGCAAATCATTGAAATAATATTGTTCATGCAGAAATTAGATCTTTTTTTCTTTTTTCTTTTTGCATGGATACAGAAGTGGTATTCAGCAAGTTCTGACCAGTTCTGGAGAACCGGTAACAGAAATTTTGAGTACTTTGGAGAACCGGCAAATATCACCTCTGACTGGAGATTTTTACAGTATCCTTCGCCTGCCACGCCCACCAAGCCACGCCCACAGAACTGGTAGTAAAAAAAAATTATACTGCCAGGTACTTATTAACCATCCAGAGTTTTGTACTTCAGGTCTGGTAGTTGTGTTGGATATGGAGAACTGTTCCAGAAAAATACTTGAAAGGAACATTAAATGGAGCAACCTACAAAAAAACGCCTCAGACCTTATAAGGTAGGTTCTGAGACTCACACAAGGATTGAGAAATGATATCTGTCCCCCGGACTTTCAAAGTAACAGGAATAAAAATTCCCTCCTCTAGTGTGGGAAAAGTGAAGCACCACAGAAATCTTCCTTGGTCCTTGGATTCCAGTCTTCATGTGCTTTGTAAGAGGTGAAAATGGAAAACTATTGTTAAGATTTTAAATAACTTAATTCATTAAAAAGTATTTCTATGCACTGGTATCTATACAACGTCTACTCTTAAAGGCTGTGTTCTTCATATTTTCTAAATTTATAATTAGCTCAAACAATAGAAGAAAGCCTAACTCTTTTCTAGGATCATTTGATGTCATTGAGAGAAGCAGGTGAACTGAAGAGCACATCATATGTAGTTGTTGAGGCACCAACTACTGCAAAAAATGTGTTTTGTTAAGCAGTGAAGGGGCTAAGATACAGCTTTCTTTGTGGTTATTCAAATTGATACCTGTCCTAAATTACTGTGTAATGTTTTGATCAAGTGCAATGACTGCATATCAATTCATCATAAATCATATCAGGCTTACTAATTGGTAGCTAGTTGGAGAACATCTAACACACTGCAATTAAATCTCTTTATATGTTGAGGTGAGGTGCTGCTAATTATTCTTTGAGTATGCAGACGACTTGGCACACTACGATAAGAAAGGAATATTTTAAAAATATTTTGTGCATGTGTGTATATTAATAAGGCATAAATCATACTGCCTAGTTTTCACACTGGCTTTCTCCTTCTGTTACCTACCACAGAAAGCCTAAGGGGAGTCTATTTTCTCTTGTAAAATAATATACGCTAATATAATCCAACCAATTGTCATAAGGTAAAGTTTGTGGTTTTAACAGAAAGCATTTGTTCAGAATTTCCTCAGGTTTTATGTTCTCTATTATTTTCGGGATGTTATAAAAATAGAAGAAAAAAGGAAGGAAGTGGGGGGAAGGTGTTTAAAACTTGTTCTCTAGTGGAAATTTTGGTTAAAAAGAGACCCACTGGATGGATTGCATGAAAAGAATATTAAAGAAATCAGCAGCTAAGACAGAGCAACATAGAAGTGACTATATCATCTTTCTTAATTGAGGCAATTTATTGCAGTATCCCTAACTGACTTTTTTTTCCCGAGCCACCATGTCTGGTTGGCATTATTTAAAAATATCAAATCAAATCAAACCTTGTGTGGAATATTTCTAAAGCCAGAAAGCACAACAACAACATGCATAGACCCATAATTATTAATAAAACTTTACAACATGTAATCAAATCACATAAATACATTACCACAGAAACCTGGAGATTGTGCGTTCTAGTCTGCCTTAGCCATGAAAACCAGCTGGATGATCTTTAGCCATGAAAACCAGCTGGATGATCTTGGGCCGGTCACTATCTCTCAGCCCAACTCACCTCACAGGGTTGTTGCTGTAAGGAAAATAGGAGGGGTAAGGAATGTTGGATATGTTCGCCACCTTGAGTTATTTGTAAAAATAATAAAGGCGGGATTTTTTTTTCTTTTAATGACCCTGTAATCCCTTGCATTGGGGTGGAGTTGGAGTAACTGAACAGAGCTTGAGTATTTACTGACCTTCCTGATGCCTAGACGGAGTTCACAGCAGACAATTACTCATTGTGCCCAGAGAGAGAAATATCTGCTACTACCTAGTATTGAACTCACAGTGCGTCCAGAGAGATAAATATATGCCACTGTCTATTATTGAACTCACAGCCTCCTGATTGAGGCAAGAGCTCCACCGTTAGGTCATCGTGGCTCTAATAAAGGCAGGATATAAATAAATTTTAAAAAATAAAATAAATACATTATTTTTGTAATATTTTAGTAACTGTGATACAAATAGCAGTGGCAATCACCAAACGTTGTGCTAAATCTTAAATGTAGGATGGATACAATAAACAATAGCACAAAATCAGGCATTCTGGAAAGATATGTCCTGATCAGATAGAAGCAAAGACAGATGGACATTGTGTTCTTGACCAGTATAGTTCTTAAAATGGAATAGATTTACAGCAGGGGTGGGATTCAAATTTTTTTAACAACCGGTTCTGTGGGCATGGCTTAGTTGGTGGGCATGGCTTGGTGGTGATGTGACCGGGTGGACGTGGCTTGCTGGTCATGTGACTGGCTGGGCGTGGCCAACTCAATATCACTCACATCGAGGCACACATCTCCTCGCCTGGCCTCTCATGACTGTGGGGATGCTGCAATAGTCGTAAGTGTGAAAAATGTTCATAGATCACTTTTTTTGTTGCCATTGTAACTTTGAATGGTCACTCCACACAAGCAAAATACCAGCAAAGGAGGAAAAAAAACCTCCAGAGAAGTTCCTGAGACAGGAAGTTTAGTCCTGCCAAGAATGTAATAAAGGTCAATGGAGAGGCAGTTTCTCTAAGCAACACCAGAATGTTTCCTTCCTACCTTCCTTACAGGATTAGGCCAGTAATTTCATCTAACAACGGGTTCTCCAAACTGCTTAGAATGTTAATAACCTGTTCTAGCGAATAGGTGCGAACTGGTAGAATCCCTCCCCTGATCTACAGTATGTCTCTCTTGATTTCTTATAGCGGGAGCAACAAAGGAATAACAGAATAACAGAGTTGGAAGGAACCTTGGAGGTCTTCTAGTCCAACCCACTGTTCAGGCAGGAAACCCTACACCATTTCAGATGATCCAATCTGTTCTTAAAAAACCTCCAGTGTTGGATCACCCACAACTTCATGCCACTGATTAATTGTTCCAACTGTCAGGAAATTTCTCCTTAGTTCTAGGTCGGTTCTCTCCTTGATTAGTTTCCATCCAATGCTTCTTGTCCTCCATTCAGGTGCTTTGGAGCATATGGCTTAGAGATATCAAAGAGTCATTTCCACATGAACTGCTGAAAATATGATTTTATACTGGCCCCACAGAATGACAAAGGGTACTATATCTACCCAACAAAGGTGAAAGCAGCAAAATCTCAGAATTAGAATTTAAGAGAGCTATGATGGAGGGCCCATGCCCACTTTAGAAGAACCCTTAAAGTGGTATCTAATGGAAGCCACAAAAGAGAAGTGATGAAAATTCTAAACTGCTTTAGATGTTAATTTGGTAGAAAGAAGATGGTGTCACATCATATTTCTGGATCTTCCTTAGTTTTTTGGTGTCATTATTTTTCTTCCACTATGATGCCATTGTTTTTGTCCATCATTTTTGAGGTGACATGCCAGCAGAGTCAAGTCGCTATTTTCCAGATTTCTGGCGCACCAAGCCAAAAAGGTTTGCCACCATTGAAATAGCACAGAAGTTCTTCTCTGAACTGAACTACTTGCTTAAAAAGACAGAACTTGAAAATCAAGCTACACTTGAGAGGAATTCTGGATAGCCTTCCAACTGAATTAAAATTTCTAGGAACATCTCTGTAACAAACAATGTTGGGCAAGGATTTTTTGCACACCATTCACATCTATCCTTGCTTTTCTTCTTCTTTATATTATAGATATCTCTGGTAAATCAAATCTTCCTTGCATAGAGACTGACTTTGTTCTCTTGGTTTTGCTGTCTGGAAAATGTTAGAATTTGGAATCATTTACCTGACTTCTGGATCAATGTGATGGTTATTGGGGCTATGCAAGCTTTGACACAGAGATTTGATTTGAAGTTGATTCATTTGAAACACAGAAGGGAATTGGAACATTAAATCAAAGTGGATGCTTCCAAATTGATGAGATGATTTAGAAAGGTTTTTTTTTTTCCCCTGAATCAATTTGGAATACTGAATTGGCTTGCTTTGATCCTTCAAACTCAAGACTTGAATCAAATTATCAAATCAAATCAACATCCAAATTGAATCAATTATTCAAATTACATCACAGCTAATTCACACTCCTTCCAATTAGTCTTCTCTGTTTTGCCCAATAAAGAATCACTTTTTGTACTGGAAGTTGGGCTGTTTAATCACATTTTTATTTCTCCTAGTGTCTGATCCTGCCTTGGGACAAGACAGTCAAAACGTCCAGATTAATCCCTTATTTGCTTACTACTTTCCTTTATCTTATCTCAGTTTCAGGATCCATTAAGAAGGAGAAAGACTGGGAAAAAAAGGGCTGGTACAAGTTTCCTTCCTTCCTTCCTTCCTTCCTTCCTTCCTTCCTTCCTTCCTTCCTTCCTTCCTTCCTTCCTTCCTTCCTTCCTTCCTTCCTTCCTTTCTTTCTTTAAGAAAGCAGGGATTAATGGAGAAAAAGTAATGAAAATTCAAGGGTGCAGCTCTTTGTGGTTGGTTGTTTACTTTCAGAAAATTTAATTACTCAACTAATTAGCATCATTAGTGTTTGTGAGTGTGGGGTTTATTCCTTTTGTGTGGGGTTTGCTCCTAGCTTGCTTTGCAAGTGTTAAGGGTGGTATGGTTTTCTTCTTAGTAGTTCCTTGACTAGAGTATTACTTTCTGCTTTATTTGTCTGGTGTTTGTCTGGTGTTATTCCATGCTTATCTGGGTGTAGGCTGCTGGAAAGGATGTTTTCTGGACTTTTGGTTTCCTTCGTAGTTTTTTTATTGTCCCTTTGAATGGTGTCTATGTGTCTGTTGATGGCTGATTTGTCTGAATGCAAAACTTCCAGGAATTCTGACCATTTTGGGGCTTGGCTTGGTCTAGGAGACCCACAGTTTCACAGTTGAAACTATGGTCAACACTGTCAATGATGGATTTTGACCAATTAGCAGGTTTTCCATAGATGTCTTTCTGGATTTGGGTTGCTAAAGGACCTTAACAATGTCCATCCTTAATGTTGGTTCTCATCTTCATCCTCTTAGGTAGACTTCATAGGGTTTTCTCAGTCAAATGCTTGAATTCTGTTCAGCAAACTCTTCATGAATAAGATGGTTTTCCCTGTTATGCGCTTCACTTAAACTAGAAGTATTCCTAAATTCTTGAAAATATTACATATGCATTGCCCCAGTTTTTATGCACATATAGCTGAGCTGGTACCACTTCATCTAAAATTTTAATAAGAGCAATAGTTGAAGATACAGTTATGACTGAAACTAAGGATTTCATTTGGAACTTCATAATCTTTTAAAAGATTATTTTCCCTCCTCTTACCAGCCATTTTGTACAAACTAATTTTAATAAACTTTAGGCATAAGCCAAATAGTCCTGATCTGCAAAGGATTTTTTTTGGGGAGGATATGAGGTGGGAGTAAAATTTGATTTGCAAAAACCTTGAATTATATGCAAAGAGTTGCGTGACATCTATTTATCCTTACAGCAGGGGGGATTAGGGAGTCAATGCTGCCCTTTAAGGAGGAGTTATAGGATTGTCTTTCTCCCCCACAATCTTCTATTTCCAGGACATTAAACTGGTAGGCTTTTCAATAAGGATGTAGAAAGATAATGTCCTTTGTAACAAGCACAGATTTTCATGAAAGGCTGTTGAAACAGCTCGAGATTAGAACAATGCTGTAGAGTTTGCCCTTGAAGATATAGTATCTATGGGATCCAAGATCAAAAACCAAGAAAAGGAGAGAGATAGAATGAGATAGAAGAGACTAGACCCTTCCTTTTCTATAAGATAAGAAAGCCTTCAAGGATAATGATGAGGGGGGGAAAAAAGACTACATTGTATTATGGTTTGACCAAGATGAAGTGAAGGCATAAGCAATTTGCTAAGACTAAATGAAATGACACAGCAGCATTTTGCCCAGAGAAAAGAACCTAGCGAGATCTAAAATATAAGGAGATATAAAGGATCATCTTTTTCCAAGAGTCTCTATGCATCCAATAAGGTCGAGCAGAAGGGGCATGCTTGAAGAATATCAGCTGGTGGAGACTAGAAGACAATCTTTTTCCTCAGTGGCTCTTGCTCTTCCTTCAAAAATCAGAATGGCCATAACCCTGTTAGCCTTTTTGTAAGGCCCCCAAAACCTTACTATGTTCTGATGTGTACAGGGGTGGGCTGCTGGGGGTTTGCAGGGGTTCAGGAGACCCTCTAGCTAAGATTCTGCACAGTTCGGAGAACCCCCCAAATCCCACTCCTGCCTGGCCCCGCCCACCCCTGCCCACCCCTCCCAGCAGTCCTAAGTGGCCGGTTTTGGATGCAGGTAAGCTCAGGATGCATGCAGAGGCTCAGGGAGGGTGAAAAATGGGCCTCCCAGAAGTGCAGGAAACGGGTCAGTTTCCGGATTCCAGAGAGCCTCCGGAGCCCAGGGAGGCAATTTTTGCCCTCACGGTGGCTCAAGGAAAGCCTCTGGAGCCTGCGGAGGGCAAACCCCCTTCACCATGATGCAGGAGGCCGACTAGGCCACGCCCACCCAGCAATCAGGCAGAGAACCCGTTGCTAAAATTTTTGAAGCCCACCCCTGGATGCGTAGGTTGCTGAATGTATCAAGAACCCTTTCTCCTGGCTGTATTGCTAACTGGCAACACAGTTACAGAATATACAGATAATACAGAAGCAATGGATGAAAACTAATAAAGGATAAAAGCAACTTAGAACTAAGGAGAAATTTCTTGACAATGAGAACAATTAATCAATGGAATGACTTGCCTCCAGACACTTATGTGCTCGAACATTGGAGGTTTTTAAGAAGAATTTGGGAAACCACTTGTCTGAAATGGTATAGGGTTGGGGACTGGGGATTGGACTA
This sequence comes from Notechis scutatus, assembly GCF_049901735.1. Taxonomy (NCBI): domain Eukaryota; kingdom Metazoa; phylum Chordata; class Lepidosauria; order Squamata; family Elapidae; genus Notechis; species Notechis scutatus. The sequence goes on along the minus strand of NC_142011.1, from coordinate 13,903,237 downwards.
GTGTCAACTCATAAAATACTTCTCTGATCTTTTTAGAGTTGCCAACAGAAAGGAAGGGGGGAGCAGTGTAGCATCTTGCAAAACCAAAACTGCATTCCATAAATGTTTTCAAAGATAGTAACTAGGTGACCAAAGTTTCTGCAAAATTCTAACTGGAGAGCATGATTGATGACTTTTTGCTATGGATGTGTCCCATTGGAGAATATGAATTATGATACACCTAGGGAGTGAGGGGAAAACCAGGGTCAAAGGTGACAATGAATTATGTGTCTCAGAGTCGGCTACACCCAGGCAGTGCCGGACAGTTTAACTCCCAATGAATCCTTTTTAAGTTTTGGAAGTTTGGCTTGAGACTCATGATTTAAATGGGGGTAACTGCCGGAATCCTGACAGCTAGTTGACAACTAGAAGACCTCTTCCCACATTGTTATTCTGTTATTTTTTAAATAAAAAAGATATAGAAAAAAAAAAAAAAAAAAAAAAAAAAAAAAAAAAAAAGGGGGGGGGGGGGGGGGGGGGGGGGGGGGGCTCTTCCCCCTCACCCACTGGGGGGGGAGGGGGGGGGAAGGGGAGGTATTTGGGTGGGGGGGGGGGGGGAGAGGGATGAGCACGCCTCTGCCCGACTTTTTTCTTGTGTTTTTGTTTGCCCCGGATGATTTTATTTATAACCCATTCAAAGAGGGCCAGCGGGGGGGGGGGGGGGTATTTTTTTTTTTTTTTTTTTAAATTTGGAGGGGACACAAAAATTCTCCAGGGGGGGAGTTTGGTTATTCTAGCCAAGTATCTTACTCTTTGCACATTTAATCTGGATGTTTTTAGTATTTTTATTGCATTAAAATGTTTTTTGTATTTCTAATTGTAATACGTTTTTGCTTTTTGAATTGTAAGCTGCCCAGAGTCATTGACTGAGATGGGCAATTATAAAAATTAATTAACTAAGCTTTGGTGGCACAGTGGTTAGAATGCAGTACTGCAGGCTAACTCACAGCTCACTGCAGGAGTTCGATTCTGAGCGGCTCAAGGTTGACTGGGCCTTCTATCCTTCTGAGATTGGTAACATGAGGAGCCAGATTGTTGTGGGCAAGATGCTGACTCTGTAAACTTCTTAGAGCGGCTGTATGAAGGGCTCTATGAAGCAGCATGTAAGTCTATGTGCTATTACTATTAATTAATAATTAATCAGTTAAAATGTGGCAGAAGGCAAGTTCTGAAAAGTGATCTTCTGGGCAATTTTCCACGATATTAACAAACTGTAGGTTGTCAGGATAGTTGTGAATCCAAAATTCACAACTGCAGTATCTTGCTATTACTCATTTTTTCTTGTTGAATGCCAACAATGTTTAGTGTTGTTGCACGTATACGGCCAGGCTATCGTATGCATGGCAGGCCTAAAATGTAACACGGGAAGACAATGGAAAGGCAATGGGAAACAGCGTGCTTGAACTCATGCATCCCTAATGCTCTAGCAATTAAATGAACAATCATGGCAGTTTTCTGCTCCTTTCCAACCATATTACACTAGCAATGAGACAAACCATAGAGAAATGACTCTTAATTGTGATCACAAAGGGTAGGGTATGAGTGAACTGCATTGCTGCTTTAGTCCATCACATTTTGTAACTCTGCATAACACCACCCATTCAACCTTTTCAAAGAATTGTAGAATGCCAACCAAATCAACTTTTCAGTGCTTTACCCATGCAAACAGTGGCCACAGGTATCAATTTATTTCTATGGAAGGAGAACTTTAATGCCTGCCTGCCAAGAATAATAGTAACATTGCTGTTCTACAGTGCTTTATTATTTGTTGACAATAATATTACAGAGGGAGGGAAATAAAGTAATGTATGTTTTTGGTTCAGAGGCTTTGTTTATTTACTTTACTATAGCAACATTTATTAATAGATGAACAAATATACATTCATGAAACACCTGTTTCTGTTGCCTAAAAGAACTGGCAATGACACCCATAGAAACAAAACAATGACAGAATGTTTCAGGAATATCAGTTCAACTCTGTAAAATAGCTATATGGCATCCAGCTTATGCACAGAGAATGTATTTAAAAAATACTGAATAGAACACACAGCCCTCTACTTGCTAAACCAAATGTTAGTGTGTTAATTTATTCCATAATTTGCCCAGAGAGAAGAATGAATTTATCTCCCTAAATTTAGGAACTTTGATTTTGATGCGAAATGTATTTTTGATAAATAATGCCATCAAATTCCAAGAAGATGTCATAGCAATAGCGATAGCACTTCGACTTGTTTATTGCTTCATAGTGCTTTACAGCCCTCTCTAAATGGTTTACAGAGTCAGCATGTTGCCCCCAACAGTCTGGATCCTCATTTTATCAACCTCGGAAGGATGGAAGGCTGAGTCAACCTTAAGCCGGTCAGGAATGAACTCCTGGCAGTCAGCAGAATTAGCCTGCAATACTGCATTATAAAAACTACACCACCACAGATCTTGATTCGACAACTGATGGTATTTTATATTCATCAGTTGGTACTTGATAAAGTATGATAGCTGTCAAATAATTGTGCATACTATTTAACTGCCTTTAATCAATGAAACACAACTGGTATTGTACAGTCAATATTATCTGACTTTCTGTTTTTGACATCTGTCAAAATCAAAACAAGATATTGTAAACAAATCTGAACCACTCTAGATTTAAATAGGCAAGCTGTTCCACTGATTAATTGTTCTGTTAGGAAATTTATCCTTATTTCTAGGTTGGATCTTTCCTTGTTTAGTTTCCATTTATTGCAAACACCAGCAAAATTAAATAGCCTCTTTTTCTCCCAATTTGTCCATTCTAATTGTCCATGTCAAGTTTTCCTCTTCAAATCCGAGGTAATCCTGTTGTAGAAAGTTAGCATCTACCCCTCTACTTGAAGAATGAAATATTTTGAGAAGTATTAAAAAGGAAGAATATTATATTTCCCTGTATGAGAAATAGAGAAACATGATCTTGGAAAGCAGCCCCCAACTTTCTTAATAGCCCTCAGCAGATGTCAGCACTTAAGAGATAAAGAGATAGATAGCTCTATTCATAAGCAAATACCCTCACCCAAGATCCAGCAAAGATAAGATTAGCCCTCAGCCACAATAGGAATTGCCCAATACCCCTTCATTGCATCACCCTCCAAACTTTAACTAAACTTAGCTCAGACAAACTTCTAGGATTTGTACATGGCCCCATGAGAGTCTGAAAGCAGCCAATAGAATATATGTTTAGGAACAGGAACAGGAAGTTCAAGTGCAGAGCCCAAGAGAAGATATAAATACCCCTAACTCTCAATTCCAGGTGATCAACTGCGCCAGAATCACATGTGCTTGGTGGTTCTGCTTATCATTAAAGCATCTTTCCAATCAGCTCCATGTTTCCAGTGTCTTTCTCCCTGTTTGGAACTGAACCTGATGGATATTTCTTCCAACACTATTTAAAGGATTCTGTATGTGTGTTCCTTGCAGGAGTAGTTGTTATCCACTCCACCTTTTTAAAAATTCCCAAACATGGCCAAATCCCAGAGGATTTGTAAGGAGAGATGGAGGAAGTCTATAAGCCATTGCTAATTGTTTTGCTAATCTTCAAAAGAACTGATGCACTAATTCACCAACAGCATAAATTCTTTCCTAATATTAAATAATTATTAGGTGATCATTATTTTCTACCAGAGGGGACAAAATGTGTTTAGGGTCCTTTTAAAAAGAAAAGGAAGAGATCACATTTCCAATTTTTTTCCCTCCTTTTAAAAGAAGCTGTATGTGGTTGCAAGCACTGCATTTGCTCTCTGCCTCCATTTCTGCTCTCTAAATAAGGCATTACCATCTAATCAAGAAGAATGTTTGGTAAGGTGGTCACCTTTAACTAAGCAAGAAGAGGGAGGTTTGTTTAAAAAGACAAAAAGAAATGACAAAAAGAAAACGCCCTATCTTTCTTTATTCCCCAGTTTTGATTGAAATTTGGTCCTCAGTGCATATAAGGTTGCTAAAACTTCTTTCTTTCTTTCTTTCTTTCTTTCTTTCTTTCTTTCTTTCTTTCTTTCTTTCTTTCTTTCTTTCTTTCTTTCTTTCTCTCTCTCTCTCCTTCCTTTCTTCCTCTTTCCTTTCTTCCTCCCTCCCTCCCTTCTTTCTTTCTGTCTTTCTCCTCCCTCCATCCCTCCCTCTTTCCTTTCCTTTCCTTTCCTTTCCTCCCTCCCTTTTTCCTCCCTCCTTCCCTCCCTTCCTTCCTTCCTTCCCCCTCCCTCCCTCCCTCTTTCTTTCTTTCTTTCTTTCTTTCTTTCTTTCTTTCTTTCTTTCTTTCTTTCTTTCTTTCTTTCTTTCTTTCTTTCTTTCTTTCTTTCTTTCTTTCTTTCTTTCTTTCTCAATATGATATTGGGCAATTTAAGTTCCTGTCTCATAAAGAAAGGTAAATGGGACAGAGAGAAGCTGTTAGGGAGGCATTGAAAACAGACTTTAATCTTGACTTTTCTTTGCATAAAGCAAATGACAGCAAACTGCCTTCCAGGAGTTCTCCACAGGAGCTATAAATAAAAAACTATATTTGGGTATTTGTGCAAGGTATTATTTGAGTTGTATGTGCTGGCCCAGCACAGACTCTCATAATGTAACCCGTAGGCTGCTCTGCCCTCATGGAACGTGCTCTGCCATCATTTGAGTTCTTTAATAAGATCAGGGCAGCATTTTTGAACCTGATAGCCAAACAGGGGGTTTTCAATTCCAACCCAACCATATTCCAGGACCTGACATTTATACTAGGGCAAACAAACAACACAAAAATGGAAATAAATCCACATTTGACAGCTGAAAGGGCACACATATTTCCTGAAGAGTCTGAATGTCACTTTATATATATATAGGAAGGCAATACAATCATGATCAAGGTATGTGCGCATCAGGTGAGGCTGTCCTTCTACATTATGGGTCAAAATTAAATTTGTTTCGAATGGTTGTGTTTCTTGTTCTGCGCAATATCTCCTGATATTTGTAATGTTCCTTTTAAACTGCCAGAAAAGAAGGGTTTGAAAAGGTCAGGCTGTGTTTCCTATTGCAGGAAGAGTATGGTAAGTTAATAAGTTTTATTTAATAAAAGGCAACCAATTTTTCAGGTGAATCTGCAATGAGAGTCTCTATGTATCAAGTTTATTCTCTCTACCTTCCTTCCCTCCATGGGCTCTCTGTAATTCATAACCTAGGAGAAACCATCACTCCAGTATCCAGGTAACAAATGGGGATATTTTCTATCTGTGCATTGCATTGGGGATAAAGGTGAGCATAGCAAGAAATGTGGATGCATTCATCCTCAAATAATAATATCTTCTACAGTTTACAATGAATACCCAGTTATATCCAATAATCACCTTGGAATTAACATATATGGTGCAGGCCATAAATAAATGCAAACATTTGCATCTTGGTTAACATTTTCTTGCTTTGGGATGTTATTCTCCTCTTTCTCCTTCTCCTTTCTTTTTCCTCCCTCTTATTTCTATTCAATCTTTTGACTTTTCTGAAGCACATTTAAAGGAAAAACAACCACAACAAGCATTTACATTGCCATTGCACCCCAAAATAATGCCAGCTTCTGTTGAAGCTAATCAGGTTAAAACAAAACAAATGAGTGGTGAAAACAAGTGCGGTGCTGAGGAGAGAAAGAATCTTCTAGAATATCTGACTTGCTGGCATAGTTAATTAGATGCTTTAACTCTTTTGGGTTGATATTTGAAAAAAAGTTTAGCGGGACCAGGAGACAACTGTCTGAAAAACTGTATTTTCCTCTATAAGCCTATTTGAGATGACCATTAATTTTTTTTTATAAGAAGCCCTGTCACTCACATAATGTTTATTTATTTGTTATATCCTACTTGTATTATTTTTTATAAACAACTCAAGGCAGCAAACCTATTTTAATACACCTTCCTCTTCCTATTTTCCCCCCACTACAATCCTGTGTGATGGGTGGGCTGAGATAGAGTGACTGATCTAAAATTATCCAATCAGCTTTTATGCCTAAGACAGGGGTCCCCAACCACCAGTCCGCGGACCGGTACCGGTCCGTGGAACAAGTCCTACGGGCCGCTTGTTATGGCGCCGCCATCTTGTTTTGATGAAAAAGTGCTTCCGGTGAGCTTTTCCGGGTAGAAAGCTCACCGGAAGCACTTTTTCATCAAAACAAGATGGCGGCGCTGCGTTCGAGCTTTTCCGGTAGAAAGCCATTTCTACCCGGAAAAGCTCATCGAAGGCTGGCGCCGCCATCTTGTTTTGATGAAAGTGTTTCCGTGAGCTCACCGGAAGCACTTTTTCATCAAAACAAGATGGCGGCGCCCAGCTGATGTCGGTACCGGGCCGCGCCATAAAAAAGGTTGGGGATACCGGGCCGCGGCGTAAAAAAGGTTGGGGATCACTGGCCTAAGATACAACTAGAACTCATAGTCTCCTGGTGATTGGCCCAAAGTCACCCAACTGGCTTTCATGCCTTAAGTGGGACTGGAACTCATAGTCTCCTAGTTTCTAGCTAGTTGTCTTAACCTCTAGACCAAACTGGCTTTGCTTTGGGGTGTTATTTTCCTCGTTGTCCTTCTTTTTCATTTTCTGATTGTCACCTAAGATTAGAATCTTCTCTGTAGCTTTTTCCAACTTGTGGATAGCTGTCACTATAGAAGACCAGCTCAGTTCACTTTTTTTCTATTTTCCTTCTACCGATGAGCAAAAGCCATTTTAATTTGGTAGAATTTGGATGCATAGAAGGATCTTTGGCCAATGAAGTTGTCTATTTTCACTATAGTTACAGTGTGTTTTAATGTGTTTTTAATTGCATTTTAATTATGTTTTAATTATATTGTTGGTGTTGTTGGTTATCTGCTTTGAGTTATACACATTGACAGTCAGGGGTTGCAAATCTCATAAATAAATATTTCACTGAGTTTGACGGAGAAATTCAGGCTTTCTAGTAAGTTCTGCCTACCCTCATGAAAGTATAATTCCTGGGGTTCTTATTGGGGGGCACTATGACAGTTATATGAACATAAGATCAGTACAAAACTGTAATTTAAATAAAACAAGCAAGTCTCTGTTACTGGATAAGCATAATCACAGAGCAGGCATTCTTGAAACATTTTTTTTTTTGTGGAATAACCTTGCAGAATTGAAAGGCTATGTTGAAATAGAATTTGTCACCCACGTTTGCCGACACTATAATCTAGCCAGCCACATGAAGGTTCTACAATCATGGCTCAAGGCCCAACATTTCATTCATAGACTTTAGGAAACAAAGAACTGGTTGACAAGCTGTTCCAACATGAAAGCAGCACTCCTCATTCAAGAGATGTTGTACAAAGCTAATTATTGCATTGTGATGGTTGCATGGTGATTAAGGAGGCTTGTGAAAAGGAATAGCATCTACATCTTTGTACCAGCCAATTGTTGGAAGGAGGAACATTCAATATGACAAATGACTGGGCTTCTGTGGCTGCCCTAAAGTTTTTTTTAAAAAAGAATTCATTTTGCCAAATTCAATCATTTTTATTTTGTTATGAAACCCTTGTTAAAGAAATCCCTATGAAGTTTATGAAAATACTTCTTTTCCCTTTACTTGACAGACCATTTGGCAATCAGCTGTAGAAAATGTTAAGAGTAGAATTGGCTGTAACAGGCTCTTTGAAATTCACTGTATTGACAGGAAGAGCAATCCAGTGGTTGACTTAATTTGTTTGTTTGCTTAACATTTTTATCCTGTCTATTCTAAACAAACTCTATGGAAAGATAGCCTGGGAAACAGGCCCCTCATCAATCAATAGGAGTGCTGTTTTACCACCAGCTTATCAAGAACTTAGGAGAGGAGAGCTTGGCAACACAAGGAAACAACAGCCAACAACTTAATAGCAAGCCATCAACACCCCAATCAATAACTAAAAAGCCACATTACAACCAGTGGTGGGATTCAATTTTTTTTACTACCGGTTCTGTGGGCGTGGTTTGGAGGGTGTGGCATGGTTTGGTGGGTGTGGCATGGCTTGGTGGGCATGACTTGGTAGGCATGTCAGGAGAAGGTTACTGCAAATTCCCCATTCCCTCCCCACCCCACTAACCTGCTTTCCAGCTCCGTTCTCCTGTGCAGGGCAACAAAAGAAGACCCAGCCGATCAGCTGGGACTTGGGAGGCAGAGAATAGATGGAGGGAGGGCCAGTCAGAAGCGGTTCTCTGAACTACTCAAAATTTCCATTACCGGTTCTCTGAGCTACTCAAAATTTCCACTACCAGTTCTCCAGAACTGGTCAGAACCCGCTGAATACCACCTCTGATTACAACCAGGCACTACATAAATATCACACACAGAATAGTCCAAAGCACACACTCTGCTAGAAAGAAGTTCCCCGAGGATGGGCTCCAGCATGAGCCTGAAAGCTCCGAAGACTAAACCTCTGGTCCCAGTGACTAACCCAGATTTGATCCTGCAACAATATCCTGCAACACATATATTTGCCTTCATTCTATGGAAAGAATTTGGATTATACAGCTCTCTATGGAAGAGGCATCTAGTCTCCAAGAGCAAGGTTTTTAAAAAGAATGGGGGCAACCAATGAGAAAACTTCTTTCTATAATCCCATCACTCAAGGCATCAGTTCTCCACTTCATAGCAACCCTGTCAAGGGCCCACTTTATTTTGGACATCACAGAAACTAGAGATGAAATTTCCTGCTGGAGTCCAACTAGATATTGTATAATCTGTTTGGGAGCATATCGTTTTATTTTATTTTATTTTATTTAACTTTATTGAAAATTTAAAACATTAAAATACAATACAGATATTTAAAATGAAAATGTTGTATATATTACAATCTATTTTGACAGTACTTACATTTCAAGTATTATTCCAGTGCATATTTTATACCCCTAATTGTTCTTATATACAGTATACACCTCTATTTTTCTAAACTATACATTCCTTATTTATTTGATTGCTTGTTTCTATTATTTATCCAAAGATACCATTTTTCCCAAACTGTAAAATAATCTGAGTCTTCCTTCTCTTTTAATTCTAATGTAAGTTTGTCCATTTCCGTGCAATCGAAAATCTTTTGGATTATTAAACCATCTGTCGGCATAGAATCTCCTTTCCAACATTGTGCAAGTGCTAATCTCGCTGTTGTAACTATATGCAGGATGAGATATTTTATCTCTTTCGTATAATTCCCTTTGATAATTCCCAGAAGAAATATTTCTGCTTTAAATTCTATTTGGACTTTCATAATTTCCTTTAACCATTTTTATATTTTGGTCCAATATTTCTTAATTTTCGGACATAGCCACCATACATGAAAGAAGGTACCCTGTGATTGTTTATATTTCCAACAATTTGGACTTAGGTTAGGATACATTTTAGCCAATCTTGAGGGGGCTAGATACCACCAGTAGCACATTATATATTGATTTTCTTTATATGCCGCTGATTTTGTTATCGTATAGGTTCTTTTCCAGATCTTTTCCCAGTCCTCCAGCTCTATATTATGTCCCAAATTCCTGGCCGACACTATCATTGGTCCTTTCACTATCTCTTCTGCCAAATCATATTCTAATAAATAGTTATATATCCTTGATATCAGTTTTTCCTCTGTACCCACCAATAATTTATCTAGTTGGTTTGGTTCTACCTCAATTCCGAATTCCTCTTGGTCTTTTTTTAATTGGAGGTACGGCCACCAGTCTATATTTAGTCCCAGATCTCTTAACTCCTGGTTGGTCTTTAGTGGGAGCATATCACTTTAAAAGGTCCCTTTCTGTTGAGGAGGCTGTTGAGGAGTGACCTTCCATAGGCCGATCACAAAATGACCTGATCAAGTCATCCATGTCATGGTTGTCCCAAAGGTGCTTTTTCAAAAGGCAAAAGGGAATTTTGTTTCATTTCATTTTTCACCCAAGAAGCTTATTCAGTTCTTCAGCAAAGTCCACATTCTGGATAGAGAGGACCACTGGTTTGAAAGAGGGGTCAAAGAACAGAACAGAATAGAATAACAGAGTTGGAAGGGACGTTGGAGGTCTTCTAGTCCATGCTCCTACCTAGGCAGGAAACCCTACACCAGACGTCATCTATGTTAGAATTGAACAGCCCTCTCTCAACAGAAGGGGAGGGATGTGCCACCACCCATCTCCTGTTTACAACAGAGTCTTTACAGCAATTCCAAGAAAGTTCCACACCCATTTGCCCTAGGCAGGTGACCCCGAGAGCACAGATAAACCTCCAAGTGGCCTGAATGGCTCACGGAAAGAGTGCAAATGATCATATGAATGCAAAGAATATACTGTAAATCCTTCCATCCTCCACCATTCTGTCAGAACTGAAGAAGCTTCTTGGAAGAGAAATGAAACGTTTTCAAGGAAAAACGAAGTCCAGTTACCTTTTGAAAAAGCATCTTTGGGTCAGTCATGATAAAGGACAAACAGATATATTCTCTCTCCTCTCATTACTATCCATCTGCTCTGAAGTAAAGTTTAGACCTTGCATGTGTGAATTAGATCAAATGTCCCAATGCCATGGTTGCCCTTCTGATAAGAATAGCACTTCCACTTAAAAGTACATTTTGAGAGGCTCAGCTGAACAAGACTAAGTGCTCAAAGGGTTAAAAAAAATTCCAAAAAGGAAAACAATACGGAGTAGCAAAAACATTTTTCCATGTAGATAACAACAAATGTTACTTGTACCCCAATAAATGATGCACAGGTGAATTAGACTAGCTTTATAAAAGAATGACTATCCAACTGGATATAGAATCTAACATGAATTTGCAACCCCACATGTCTTCATTTTAGGTGAATGCTGAAGAATGATGTTACTACAAATATTCTACTAAGGGGCCAGTCTCAGCAATTAAGAATTTATTTATTTAGAAAATTTACGGTATATAGCTGCCCACTCAGAGCGACTCTAGGCAGCTTACAAACAATAAAAACACATTTAAAAAAAAAAAAATCTCACACAACCCTAAATCCCCACATGGATATGTAGCCCCACATGTCTTCATTCCAGGTGAATGCTGGAAGTATAATGTTATTACAAATATTCTGCTAAGGGGCCAATCTCAGAAGTTAAATCGGTGCAAATGTGAATATTTTTGATTCAAGGGCCATCACAAGCACATTAGATGATGTGTTCCAGCTGCACTCTGAAATGTAGTCCTTTTCTGTACCCAAAAATTCACCAGGAATCCTTTGAAAAGCCAACCACATTTCCTCAATTGGCAAACCCGAAAACTTTCCTTAAGTGAAGCTCCATCGCAAATAATCATACTCATATGATTTTCTGAGCTATTCCTCAACGTATTTTCTGCCCGGAGGGCAAAGTGCATTCCTATTAATGCTGCTCTGTCACCTGTGAATGGATTGATAGAAATTACTTATGATGAATTAAAAAAGCTGTTTCCCCAATAAACAGTATTACATTATCACATTTCACTAGCTAATTCTAACACCACACATTTTCTTTCCAAAATTAACATGGTTTTCATAGAGAAAATAATTATGTGTCATTTATAATCCATTAACTAGATAAAAATAAAATTGAAACTGTTAGACATTTATTTATTTTTTCTGTGTATGTGGGAGGGGGGAAAAGAACCCCTCTGGAATTCCTACACTTCCCTCCTGTGGCATACTGGTGTAAAAGCTTTTGCTAATTGTAGCAAAGTGTCATGGGAATGGTTAGCTGAAACCCGAGACATTTTCAAGGCAAAGATGGAATGGATGGAGTATACTTTGGAAGGATGTTAAACCTAGGATGAGTGGACAGATAGGAACAGTCCTATCTATGTTTATCATTAGTAGACACATAGAAATAAACTATATTTAAAAGGTTCCCCTCGCATATACGTGCTAGTCGTTTCTGGCTCTCATCTCCGGTGCTCATCTCTGTTACAAAGCCAAAGAGCCAGCGCTGTCCGAAGATGTCTCCACGGTCATGTGGCCAGCATGACTAAATGCTGAAGGCGCACTGAACGCTGTTACCTTCCCACCAAAGTGGTCCCTATTTTTCTACTTGCATTTTTACATGCTTTCGAGCTGCTAGGCTGGCAGAAGCTGGGACAAGTAACGGGAGCTCACTCTGTTACACGGTGCTTAGGGATTCAAAGTGCTGAACTGCCAACCTTTCCAAGCTCAGCATCTTAGCCACTGAGCCACCGTGTCCCATCATATAAACCATGTTTACACACCATTAAAACAACAACTAAAAAAGCTAAGAAAGAAACAAACAAAAAGTCCAGACACTGCAGAGAACACTCAGATAAGCAGGGATTCCCACCAAACAAAGAATCAAGCAGAAAGGAACAACAACAATAATAATAATAAACCAGTAAGGAGAAAACCTCTGATGGATTGCATCTACCAAGGGGCATGTGGTGTGAGGAAGGGAGCACATGCATGTGGTGTGAAGAAGGGAGCACATACCAAGGATGGGAGAGGGGGCAAGACAAAAGACAACACAGCTATCAGCAGATCAGATTGGAAACAAAGGAAGAGATCTTCTCCAAGTAGAACAGACCTGTCTCATACACGTGAGTTGAGACAGCTTGCTGAAAGTCACTTCCTGAGGTGTTAAGAATGTGGTAACCTCAAGCCTTTATTGAACAAGATCCCATCGCTCTGGATTATTGTTGCTGTTGTTAGTTGCAAAGTCGTGTCCAACCAATTGCGACCCACATGGACAATTTTCCTCCAGGCCAGGGGTCAGATTCAACCAGTGTTACTACTGGTTCAGTGAGAGTGTGTTTTGCTATGTGTGCGTGTAGAGCATTTGGGAAAAAAAACAAACATCAGCTGTGCCACCTGGACAGTTTGACAAGTGCTGCATGCGGGGGTGCAGCATTTGAAAATCCTCTTCTTTCCCGCTTTTTCAACCTCAGCTGTGCCATGTAAAGCAGCTGAGGTTGAAAAAGCAGGAAATAAAGGACAGCCAAGAGCCCAGGTGGGCAGGTGGGCCGAACAGACAACCAAAAGGTCATAGCAGTGAACCGGTTCGGTGTCTGCTGCTCTTCAGAGCTATCAGTTCTATAGAACCAGGCTGAACCAGTAGCATCCCATCCCTGCTCCAGGCCTTCCTCTCCTCTACCATCTTCTGGAGTCCATTTAAGCTCACACCTATTGCTTCAGTGACTCCATCCAGCCACCTCATTGTCTGTCGTCCCATTCTTCTATTGCCCTCAATCTTCCCCAGTGTTAAGCTCTTCTCCAGTGAGTCCTTCTTTCTCATGAGGTGGCCAAAGTATTTGAGTTTCATCTTCAGGATCTGGCCTTCTAAACAGCAGTCAGGGTTGATGTCCTCTAGGACTGACCGGTTGGATCGCCTTGCAGTCCAAGGGACTCGTAGGAATCTTCTACAGCACTAGAGTTCAAAGGCCTCAATTCTTTGGTGCTCAGCCTTCCTTATGGTCCAATTCTCACAGCCATACGTTGCAACTGGAATTATTGTGCATACAAGCAAACACATACACCAATTTAGAATGGTTGACAAATTGTTAATATGTACCAGAACTGTTAGACTTTGCCATAGAGCCTTCTGATTGCCTGGTGTGCAATGACTGGGGGGGAAACCACTGGACTTTTGTGGACCTATAATTATGTTTATTAGTCTATTATTATAGTCTATTATTTTATGTATAGTTTACATAGCGTATAGCTCACTATGACATACAGCTTTTATGCAAATTCATTTTGCAAGATCTAAACTGTCCGCAATCCTTTGATTAGGAAGTATAACAATAATTATATTATTGTATAAATATAGCATCCTCCCCTCAGTGTGACTGCAGAGTCCTTCATCAAACTGTAGGTCACATTTGACCGACTGTAAGCTGAGAGCATATACCAATCCAGTGTCTGATTTTTCCCCCCCCACATAAACAATACTGCAGTTGAATGGTTAGATGACCTAGACATTGGTATTTGAATACAAGCCTTTTAACATTTATATTTTATTGTGTTTTTAATCTAGGTGAAATGTTAATATGTGTTGCAAGTCTATGCTATATGCTAGATAATTATCTATCTATCTATCTATCTATCTATCTATCTATCTATCTATCTATCTATCTATCTATCTATCTATCTATCTATCTATCTATCTATCTATCTATCCAATCAATAATAGAATAACAGAGTTGGAAGGGATCTTGGAGGTCTTCTAGTCAACCCCCTACTCAGGCAGGAAGATTTATACCATTTGGGACAAATGGTCATCCAATTTCTTAAAAACTTCCAGTGTTGGGGCATTCACAACTTCTGGGGGCAAGTTGTTCCACTAATTAATTGTTCTAACTCTCAGGAAATGTCCCCTTAGTTCGAGGTTGCTTCTTTCTTTGATTAGTTTCCATCCATTGCTTCTTGTCCTGCCTTCAGGTGCTCTGGAGAATAGCTTGACTCTCTCTTCTTTGTGGCAGCCCCTAAGATATTGGAACACAGCTGTCATGTCATTCCTACTCAGAGAGGTCAATGTCTGGAATACTCTACCTGACTCTGTGGTTTCTTCCCCAAACCCCAAAAACTTTAACCTTAGACTGTCTACTATTGACCTCACCCCCTTCCTAAGAGGCCTGTAGGGGGCGTACATAAGCGCACCAATCATGCCTACCGTCCCTGTCCTATTGTTTTTTTATTTTTCTTATAAGTATCTATCTCATGTATTCAAAACTATATTTATTCTTATACCTGTATCTTGTAAACAATTGACAAATCAAATAAATACTAAAAAAATAAATACTGAAAAATACTAAAATACTACTCCTTCTTTTCATTGAACTAGACATACCCAATTCCAGCAACCGTTCTTTATATGTTTTAGCCTCCAGTCCCCTAATCATCTTTGTTGCTTTTCTCTGCACCGTAATCATATTAACAGCCTTGCCTCCTTTCTCCTCATTATCACAATAGTAATTCAGAGAAGTATCCTCTGATCCTTGAAATATACAGTACTTTGCCCTAACACATGCATATAAAACATTCTGTGCTTTAATTTGGATAGATTGCTGGAACAACTGGAAACTGTGTTTGCTTTAAAATACTTATTGAAGTCACCGTACTTTATTTTGCCAAATGATTAGCCAGCATCTTGTGAGCCATGGAGAAAAATGGAAAGGAGGTTATGAGTCCACAGGAATCATTCTATTAGAATTATTCCAGGCCATGAGCTTTCTCTGTCAGTATCCTCTTCTACTTCTTGCTGATCATAATACTCAAACCACTTGAAAGCAACATTTTGACAAGGGAACAATTGGCAGTGTGTTAGTTTTTTATATCAACATATGGCCACTCTAATTTTAATTAGAACGTTCTCCTTAGGCATGACCTTCCTGTTTCTTAAAGCAGCGTTCCGATGAATCACCTAATGGATTCCAGATATTGTGGATATCCGTTCTGATAATCCTGATCAGTAGCACTGAAGTCTGTGGCTTATGGGAGTTGTGGTCAGGGGCACCTGAAGCCTGCCTTAGAAATGGTTTTCTCATTCTTTGCTTTAGATTAGCAATCTCCTCCATCATTGAAATAAAAAAGATTTGGCAAACAACAGCTTCCCAACTGGCTACAATTTTAGGAGCATTTGTGAATAATTACTGTCAATTTAATTGACTCTGAACATACCACTTCTGCATTTGTCAGGCGCCTCATGTCCCCCAGAGTCTCCCAGGCTACAGATTGGTTCATAAATGGTTAGAAATTGACTTCACTCTCTTAAATGATTGTATTCTCCAATGAGGTCTCTATTTGTCTACAACTGTATAAGTTAAATGCTTTAATTATGAATCATGGGGCTTGATAACTTATAGTTAGGCATGATCGTAATTGGCTGTGATTTTGCATATCACTTTGCATAAATGATTAGGTTTCCAATATGTAGCTTAGCTAGTGCAATCTACTCCAGGTGGCTGTACTGTAGAATACATGGAGGCTTCCCAAAAGCCTTCCAGGAAGCAAGAAACAGTGAAAAGGGAGACAGAAAGTGAAAGCAAAAAGCAGTTCAACATGGCAAAGATTTGAATCTGGCCATGGATATAGTAAAAGGGGACTTTTTTAAACAATAGATCAGAGGTGGTATTCAGCAGGTTCTGACCAGTTCTGGAGAACTGGTAGTGGAAATTTTGAGTAGTTCGGAGAACCAGCAAATACCACCTCTGACTGGAGATTTTACAGTATCCTTCCCTTGCCACGCCCACCAAGCTCACAGAACCAGTAGTAAAAAAAAATTGAATCCCACCACTGCAATAGACCTCTAGTGTATTCTAGCTGCAGGCATCAGCAGATAGACTTATGAACGTTCGACTTCTTCATAAGTTGGGAGTGAGATGACAGCGATATTATGGAGACAGCAGAAAAATGATGTTGCCAAGACATGTTTATGCTGTAAAGAGTGGATGGTTTGATTGATTGATTAAGCTTCCCATATCACATACCGCAGCAACATCAAGACAAGAAACAATGGATGGAAACTAATCAAGGAGAGAAGCAATCTAGAACAGGGGTGTAAAACTCAACTCCTGTGGGCCAAATCTGGCCCGCAGGATGCTTAGATCTGGCCTGTGGGGCTGCCCTAGAAACAGCAAAGGACCAGCCTGCGATGCCTCTGCCAGTGAAAATGGAGCTTGCGAGGGCTATGCATGGCTCCCCCAAGCTCCATTTTCACTGGCAGAGGGTTGGAGGAGGTCATCACAGCCAAAAACAGAGCTTGGGAGCCCATTTTCGCTGGCAGAGTGCTTGGACCACCCTAGGTGCTTCCTGACACAAGTGATGTTATGCTGGCCATATCCCCCAACCCACGCACCCCTGTCGCCCCCGAGGTCAAACACAACCCTGATGCGGCCCTCAATGAAATCGAATTTGACACCCCTGATCTAGAACTAAAGAGAAATTTCCTAACAGTGAGAACAATTAACCAGTGAAACAGCTTGCCTTCAGAGGTTATTGGTGCTACATCCCTGGAGGATTTTAAAAAGAAACTGGACAGTCACTTGTTGGGAATAGTATAGGATCTCCTGCTTCAGCAGGGGGTCAGATTAAGCTCCCTTCTAACTTTGTTATTCTGTTATCTCTTCTGGAAAACTAAAAAGAGGCTCTGCTTTAGCAAACAAGAGAGAGGTATTAAGCTCACATCAAGTTCAAAACACTTTTAAATGTTCAAAGCAAATATCATTCAATCATTCTGAAGCCGCTTCACAGGGTTGATTTAAAATTCAGCTTGTGATGGACTAAAAGCCTATAGCTTGGTTGTTGTTGTTGTTGTTGTTGTTTTTTGAACTTTTCTGCTGCCGAGGCAAACTTTCTCTGCCCCAAACACCTGCATTGGATTTCTTTCTGGGGTGAGGAACTTTTTATTTATCTCTGTTAAAATTACTTCTACGACATTTAGAGATGGATTGTGTTCAAGCAGGATAGTCGTTCCTCAGCCTTCAAATCTGTCATGGCAGTTATCTTAATTATTTACTTGATGAAAATATTTATATCCATCAAGCCAACACAATGCAGTTCTCTTCATTCTTGCATAATTGATGATATGAACTGCTGATGGCTGTCAGAATCACCATGCCTTTCTTCCACTATCACCATCTTAACAAAAATACTACATTTTTATTCATTAAGAAAATTAATAAGACCATCCAACTCACGGTGACTCCAGGTGGCTTACAAAAATAAAACTCCAATACAAAAGCCAATAAAGACATATCAATACATGTAGACACACATAGATACATGTAGACATGTTGACACATGTAACAGATTTTAGCTCTAGAAAGGACAGAGCCACTAATATCAATCTATGACTACTGCTAAACATGAGAGGGGTGAAACATATTTTTAAGCCATAATTTGCTGGGATGGGGTTAACCCTTACTTCTCTTCACTTGAAATATTTTTAAAGTCAGTTGCTGGTGACTCTATGGGCAAGTCTACATAGCTTTTCCTTTTTTAAGTAGAAATATAGAAGAGTTTCCTGTTTCCTTTTACAATTACTATCAACCTGCCTTCCATTGAGGATCTGTATACTGCACGAATCAAAAAGAGGGCTGTGAAAATATTTACAGACCCCTCACATCCTGGACATCAACAATTTCAACTCCTTCCCACAAAACGACGCTATAGAGCACTGCACAGCAAAACAATTAGACACAAGGAGTTTTTTTTCTTGAAAGCCATCACTCTGCTAAACAAATAATTCCCTCAACACTGTCCAACTATTTACAAAGTCTGCACTACTATTGCTATTAATCTCCTCATCACTCCTTATCACCCATCCCTTCCCACCTGTGACTGTATGACTGTAACTTTGTTGCTTGTATCCTTATGAATTATATTGATTGTTTCCTGGTATGATTTGATTGCTTATTGTACCCTATGAATATTATTAAGTGTTGTACTTTATGACTCTTGACAAATGGATCTTTTCTTTTTATGTACACTGAGAGCATACGCACCAAAGACAAATTCCTTGTGTGTCCAATCACACTTGGTCAATAAAGAATTCTAACTTCTAACTTATTTTATTGAGTTGTTTTATCAAATTCCTAGTTGAGTATACAGACCTGTAAGTCTCCCATCCAATTTAGACACAGTTTAAGTTTTAAGCTTCTTCATTTTAATGACATAGCGATTCTTCTCTAACTATGCTATGTTGAACATCTGGAAAACTTCAGACCAAGAGATCTGGCACTTAGTTTTTTTTTCTCCCAGATTGTTGAGGGCCATATGCTGATTCTGTAAACAGCTTAGAAAGTGTTGTAAAGCAGGGGTCCTGAACCTCTTGTCTGTAGACTGACTCTGATTTGCAGCATGCCAGAAACCAGGCCACAGAGACAAGCAAAGGCTCATCAGTGGGATGCAGGCAGCATGCAAAACAACACTCCTCCAGTCCACGGAAAAACCTCTCTCCACAGAACTGGTCCCTGGTTCCCAAAAGGCTAGAAGCCACTGCTGAAAAGCTAAATGCTCTTCAGTTTTCCTTCCAAATAGAAAATCAGAACAATGTGTTCTGGCCCGGCTCCCAAGCACGACGAATCCTCTGCAGTTAAATCAATGATTCCTTTATAAGGAACACCAACTCTCACAGCAGGCTAACAAGCCTGTCCGGCAGGGAGATAAATAGTTGTCTGTCGCACCTATTCATCTCCCCCCTGCCTTTTATCCCCAGAGCTAGGGTGGGGCTTCGCTAGCAGCAGTGGCTCTTCCATCCCAAGGATCGACTCATAGATTTCCACTACTCTCCTCTCCTCTGCCTTCTGTGCATCTATGCATCAGGCACTGGACCCAGCTGTTCCTCCTCCTCTTCCTCATCAGCCATCTCTAAAGAAAGAATCTGGAACTATTTGTCTGTAGCGACAACCTGTGATGCTTCTTCTTTTTTTTTTAACAGATGAGTAAAAAGATAAAATGGCAGTGCAGTCAATGGTTAAGGCTTCTGCGTTTGTCAATTGGCAGTCCATATTTTAGACTCTAGCACTGCTTGACAGGGTGAGCTTCCATTACTTGCCCCAGCAGTAATGGAGTATCTTGTCCACCTAGCAGTTCAAAAACAAGCAAGTGCGAGTAGATAAATAGGTACCACTTTGGTGGGAAGGTAACAGTGTTCTGTGTGCCTCGGTATTTAGTCATGCTGGCTACATGACCACCTTCAGTCAACAATGTTTCATGGAGATTGGACACAACTGGACAGGGGAAATCTTTGCATTTATCTTTAAAAAGATAAAAAGGGGAAAAGAAATAACTTCTATCTTTTAGCCTACTGGGGTATAGTGTAGAGGAGTTTCAATCCTTTCTTGGGAGATACTCCAATCTTACAAAAGATAAAGCAAATCTATTGTTCTAGTTCTTGTTGTTCAAACTCTTCTTTAAAATGTCAACAATTTTGAAATGAAAAATGCATATAAAAGGCTTCAAAAAGATAACAAGATGCTGGTGGACCATTAAAAATAGCTCATTCACTTCCCTAGGTTCCATGAAAGAAGCAGTGAGAATCAAAATGAATTTATAGTGCACAAAAGATTTGAAGAAAAAAATCCTGATACAAAACCTGAAGATATTCCTGAAAAACAAAGGAATTTCTGAACTTGATAAATATTAAGAGACTAGAAATCTTAATAAGCACCAGGAAATAAAAATCCAGAATCTAGATCAAGATCCTGCTTGGACTTTTATCTATTTCTACATAAAGTAGGACATTCTTGTCTTCCATTCTTGAGCAATGGCTCAGTTGTTAAAAATGCTGAGCTTGACACCTTACAATGGGACACAGCAAAATGGGGTGACTACAACACAATGGGGTGAGCACCGCACAATGGGTGAGCTCCCATTACTTGCTCCAGGTCCTACCTACCTAGCAGTTCAAAAGGATGCAAATGCAAGTAGATAAATACCCTGTTTCCCCGAAAATGTGACCTACCCCAAAAGTAAGTCCTAGCTTGATTTTAACCCATGCGTCCAATGTAAGCCCTACCTCCAAAATAAGCCATAATTAAGACCTCACCCATGCCAGAGTGCACGGGTAAAAATTAAGCTAGGGTGGGGATGGGGTGGTGGTGGAGCCACCCTACTACTTACCTTTGGACAGCTGTGTGCCATGCACACCCCGACACCTGCCTTGTCAGCCCATTTCTTCTGCAGCCAGCAAGGCTGGCAAGACTTTCCTGAAGGCCTCTGTAGCTGATAACAAAGCTCCAGATCAAGCCAAAGCTCTGTTATTGGCTGCAGAGGCCTTCAGGAAAGCCTTGGCAGCCATAGAAGAAGAAGTTCCTGAAGGTCTCTGGCAATGAAAAGGAGACCGGGGGCGATGCGCGCAACTGAGATTAGTTAGTGGATGACATCTCCTAAGATCTGGTGCCTTTTTGGTGGCAAAAAAAAAAGAGAGAGGGTCTTATTTTGGGGGAAACACGGAGGTACCACTTCAGTAGGAAGATAAGAGTGTTCTGTATGCCTTGGCATATAATCATGCTGGCCACATGACCATGGAAGTGTCTTTGGACCATGCTGGCTCCCTCAGCTAAGAAGCATAGATGAGCACAATTCCCTAGAGTTGGGCATGACTGGACAGGGATAATCTTTATCTTTACTTTAGGATTAACCTTTCTGTTTATCTTACCATTCTTGAAACAGTTATCCTTTCTGCTTTAATTTGTCTGGATTTCATATTTTCCTGGAAATATCAACAGGTTATTTCTGAGTCAACAGAGAGTTGTTAAATCCAATCCATGTTTGCCTTAGTTCCACAACTTCTGCATTTCCTCCTGGATTTCTGCTTTCATTTCCTCAAGAGAGGAAGGGATAAGGGGGGTATTTCTCTGCTTACCTGCCAAAAATTTGATCTTACCCATGTGAATGTGTATTCATCCTCAGGTACTGGCTGGCTGGCAAGCTGGGTATTTGAACTGCCTGGGAGACTGTCTCAGAAAGTTTGAGCTACGTTGATACCTTTCATTTGAAATTCAGGACTGCTATTTAGCCTGTTTCCTAGACACCACTTTTTAAACTTGGGCTAACCTTATTAATTCTCCCTTAAAAACTTCATTTCACCTGTTCAGTCATGACACTTTCTGGCTTCAGTTCTGAATTGATCATCCAAAGTATGAGTTATTTCTCTCCGTAGATATTGCTAACTCTAGCAGAGACTTACAACTCTGGGTAGGAGAGACATTCATTTTCCAGATATGAAAATGTTAACTAAGTTTGATTTCATTATGCCCACTGGCCACGGGTGAGCGATAGAGAGCTGTTATTAATCAAAATGTAATCATGTTTTATATAGTGGGTGTTTTGAAGGTAAAGTCTTTAAAATAATGAAATTTTTACTCTCCCAATTTAACATTATTCTGAGAGGAAGATATTTAAGTATACCTAAACTCTAATACCATAAAATTTAGTCTTATCAGCTCAAGTGTTGTAACTATTGCCTTTCACACTGGTCTGGTATGGTCTGTCTTAGGAACACTGTCCATCCAGTCTTGTAACGTTTCCAGTAGGAAATTAAGGCGCCAGTTAGATCTCTTGCCCTCCCAATCAATACTTCACAGGGTATTTTCTCACAAGCTAAGTCATACTGTTTTATTGGTCTTTTATAGAGCAATTACTGTTGCAAAGGGTTTTCATTGTGCAATTAAGACAAATCTTCCGCCACATGTGTTAATTACCAGGACTCAAGAAAGACCAAACAAAACAGCACACTCTATCTTTTAAAAAAAATACTTGAAGAGGCACTTAAGCTGGAGCATTTTACGATGAACAGAAAAACCTTCTTACACCAAACAAATGTTTTCAGTATGCCAGTTAATCCAGATGATCGCTTAAGGGTCTGCCCCATTGAATTTTGTCTCTTTGAAGGAAGCCCACCAAGCCACATTGTGAAAACAAATGGACAATGTTATGCATAACCCCAGTGGGAGAGTTGGTTGATGGCTGGGGTGAGGGGAGAGGCTGCATGTGTGTGTAATGTTTGTAATAACTAAGATTAGTCCAATTGCTGACTTTCTTTCTAGCCAGCATAGATTTGCATGACTATGTACCTTACATAAGGCACATTCCTAAGAGGACATCTGTTTTCTTTTTCTTTATTCTTTATTGGCCAAGTGTGATTGGACACACAAGGAATTTGTCTTTGGTGCATATGCTCTCAGTGTACATAAAGAAAAAAAATAAAATACAGTCATCAAGAATCATGAGATACAACACTTAGTGATAGTCATAGGTTACTAATAAGCAATCAAATCATACTAGGAAACAAATAAAACAATATAAATTGTAAAGATGCAAGCAACATGATTATAGTCATAAGTTGGAAGAGCTAGGTAGTAGGAAGGATGAGAAGAAGAATAGTAATACAGTCTTATTAAGTAGTTTGACAGTGTTGTGGGAATTAATTGTGTAGCAGAGTAATGGCATGTGGGAAAAACTGTCCTTGTGTCTAGTTGCTTTGATGTGCAGTGCCCTGTAGCTTTATTTTGAGGGTAGAAGCTGAAACAATTTATGTCCAGGATGTGAGGGGTCTGTAGATATTTTCACAGCCCCCTTTTTGCTGTATATAGGTCCTCAATGGAAGGCAGGTTGGTAGCAATTGTTTTTTCTACAGTTCTAATTATCCGTTGAAGTCTATGTCTGTCTTGTTTGGTTGCAGAGCCAAACCAGACAGTTATAGAGGGGCAGATGATAGACTTAATAATTCCTCTGTAGAACTGAATCAGCAGAACTCTAAATAATAATAATCTCTAAATGATTATACAGTTTTCCCTGTTTGCATAGGAAAATGGTATCTACTTTATTGTTTTTAATATGGCAGGAAGGACAAAGTTAGAAGCAACCAAAGCATAAATAAAAATATTAGATTAATAAAGAAACAAATCCAAAAGCTGAAGCTCAAATACTCTGGCCACCATATGAGAAGATAACTCATTGGAAAAGATCCTGATTTTGGAAAAAAAGGAAAGGGGACGGCAGAGGATGAGATGGTTGGATAGTGTCATCTATCATCAATAGTGATATCATCAATAGTGGCAATGAACATGAATTTAGACAAACTCAGGGAGACCGTGGAGGATAGGGGGACCTTGTGTGCTATGGCCCATGGGTTTGTGAAGAGTCGACACAACATAGAGACTGAATGATAAAAAGAAACAAATCACAGACTGGTCTCAGCCTTCATTGGAGTAGTAGGGATTTCACCTTTGGATTTCCCTGTGCTGCATTGGTCCATAGTCCTTAGTTCTAGATTGGATTTCTGTTTGATTAATTTCCAACTGTTATTCCCCCCTCTTCTTTATAACAGCCCTTCAAATATTGGAAGGCTGCTGTCAAGTTACCCCTTGTCCTTCTTTTCATTAGTCTGTATAGAACTAAGGAGAAATTTCCTGACAGTGGAAAAATTAATCAATGAAACAACTTACCTCCAGAAGTTGTGGATGTTCTATCACTGGAGATTTTGAAGAAGAAATGTGTCAGCCATTTATATCTGGAATGATATAAGGTCTCCTCCTTGGGTTGGACAAGAAGACTTCCAAATACCCTTCCAACTCTGTTACATTATTACTGATGCTTCTGACAGCCTGCCTTCAAATTTAATATTTCCAGTATTAGGTTTCATCTTTTTGCTGAAGAAGCATAGAATAAAAACAAAACAGCAAGAGTATCTTTAAGAACCTGTGGATAAATTATGCATGTAAATGTGTTGGGAAGTTTTAATGCAGAAAATTAACCTCTTTGTGATTCAATTTGCCCATAGGTAAAAAATTGTGATAATTAAGTCTCCCTACCTAACAGAAGTGCTATGCAGATTGATTACTTTGGGTTTACGAAGCCCTGCTAACATATATCACAAGAATTCCATAGTACTAGGTGGTCATAATTTCAGTGCAGTCAATTTACAGTCCTAATATCTGGCTGCTGAGTGGTTTTTATAAACACAAAATGTTTTAATTACTTGATGATTATGAGTGCTCATTTGCAGCTACCTGGGGATAAGGGCTGGGCAGCAGATTTGGAAGAGTGCAGTGGTTAAGTATCATAATTCCATGTATCTTCCCACATTCCTATATCTTGCTACCTTCTTAATTTCACTCCCTCATTATGAAAAAGAGACCATAAACCAGTTGACCTTTCCCTTGTTGTGTGTGTGTTTTTTTTAAAGAGGACAATTATAATGATTACATGAGATGGCAGCATCTTAAGTCCATCACCAAGCAATTAGGTGCACAGCATGAAACATCAGCAGCCAAAGTTGTATTATAATAAGCAAATTAGTCCAAAAGTCACGGAATTGTCAATTTTTAGGGACGATTCTTCTCTGGAGTCTTCCAATCTGCAAAGCTTATTGGCTTGATGACAACAAAAGAATTTCAGTCCATTCTATATAATTGAGTACCAGTGTATTTCCAAAAACATCATTTTCAGACCTGAAATTGTATGTCAAATGCCATAACATTTACCTACATTCTCAGGCATGATCCTGGTAGAATTTTACTTCCAAACTTATAAAATTCTGTTAATAAAACCCTGTTTCTCTGAAAATACAACCTACCCTGAAAGTAAGTCCTAGCTTGATTTTCACTTGTGTGCCCAATGTAAGCCCTACCCCCAAAATAAACCCTAATTAAGATTCTACCTACTCCAGAGTGGACGGGTAAAAATTAAGCTAGGATGGGGATGGGTGGTGGTGGAGCTGCCCTACTACTTACCTTTGGACAGTTGTAGCCAGGCTTCACACACTCTGACACCTTACCTGCCAGCCCATTTCTTCTGCAGCCAGCAAAGCTGGCAAGGCTTTCCTGAAGGCTCTGTAGCTGATAACAAAGCTCTGGATCGATCCAGAGCTCTGTTATCTGCTGCAGAGGCCTTCAGGAAAGCCTTGCCAATCACAGAAAAAGAAATTCCTGGAGGCCTCTGAGAGCGAAAAGGAGGCTGGGGGCGACACATGCAAGTGAGATTAGTCAGTGGATGACATTCCCTGAAAATAAGACCTGGTAGCATTTTTGGTGGCAAAATATACATATATAAGACAGGGTCTTATTTTCTGGTCCAGTTTTCAGTCTGATCTACCAGGTAAAGCTGACATAACTTCTCTTTATTGTTTACCAGAGATAGACTCCAATGTGGATCCAATGGAGGTGACTTGATACCTTTATTTTTTACAAATGGATTTTGTTGCTTCATTAAACAACTAAACTAAAACACTCAATTGAAAAAAGCTGTCCATCTCTACCCCAAGATGGACAGCTTTTTTCAATTGAATGTTTTAGTTTAGTTGTTGTTTTTATGATGGGGAATGAAATACTCTTTCAAAGATTTGCACAACTCTACAATTTACTATTTAAGAACCAGGTAAGACTTCAGGTCTTCTATCCAGCATGCTGAGACATTGGAGAGCAATTCTGAGAAGTTGAGGCCTTTGCTGAATTCTTTGGTAGTGATGAAGCTAAGAAGGATCGATAAGTTTGGATGGGTTAAATGTAAATCACTTCAATGTTTCTAATGAAATGTGAGATCTAAGTCCCAGTTGAGAAGGTGTGCTAAAGGGAACTGTGGATGATGCTGTTTGTGAAACAGGAAAAGAAAAAGAAAATTAGCATTTCCTCCAACTGGGTATTTATTCTAAATAAAACTAGTCTAATTTTTCTCTCCAATGAACCACAGTGGGGATGGTAAGAGTTAAATTATATTTCCATGCCAGCTGCATTCCTTATCCTTATTATATGGTATTAAATGCGAAGAAGTATTTAATGTCACATTTAATTTGTCCCTGAATATGGATGAAAGGAAAATTATTATTAAAGAAGTAAAGTAAAATGGGCCAAGAATACCAGATTTCCTTTTTATCCATGCCATTCTGTTCTTCTCCTTTGGTTTTCTCCAAGTCACTTCTTTTAGACGTGGCTGTAATTTCACCAATCATTCTCTCTTAAATTCTAATTTCTCCATTTGGCCATCTGCCCCATAAATTCTATTATCACCACGTACCAGACATTAAATGACCCCATCTTTTCTCACCTTCTCATGATCTTCTGTACTTTTAAAAACAAATTTAGTTATGGACCTGACAGGATAGTCAATTGCTCCATGATTCTCACCCTGTGAAAAATAAATCTAATCACCTTATCATCTTTCCTCAGGTATTCAAAAATTTATTTATGGAGGCAATATGAGTGAATATGTTTCCTTGAACTTCCACCTCTGTATATTCTTGTAAAACCAAAAGATTGGGAAGGGAATTTTAATCATGTGCAGTTAAGGAATTGTTAATCCCATTAACATGCCAAAACTGATCATCCTTGTTCTGTTTTCAACCTTCCGGATTGCTTGTCATGAACTACTGTCAGAAAATAGACCAATTTCAGCCAATTTCAAGATGGTCCTGTTTTGAAAGGTTGGTTTTTACTAGGATCCTCATTAGCTAGGTTCACTCAAGTGAAAGGCATAAAATATATACGATTGCCCTTCAACAAT
This sequence comes from Notechis scutatus, assembly GCF_049901735.1. Taxonomy (NCBI): domain Eukaryota; kingdom Metazoa; phylum Chordata; class Lepidosauria; order Squamata; family Elapidae; genus Notechis; species Notechis scutatus. The sequence goes on along the minus strand of NC_142011.1, from coordinate 13,876,276 downwards.
ATTCACTGGCCAATAGTGATATAAGCAAGTAGCAAAATCAGCCCTTATGTGAGATCTAAACACCTGGAATCCATTTAAATAAACTTTAGGATCATCTTGAGCCTTGGTCGTGCAGTGGCTATAATGCAGTACTACAGGCTAATACAGCTCACTGCCAGGAGTTCGATCCTGACCGGCTCATGATTGATTCAGTCTTCCATCCTTCTGAGGTCAGCAAAATGAGGACCCATATTGTTGGGGGCAATATGCTGACTCTGTAAACTACTTAGAGTGGGCTGTAAAGCACCGTGAAGCAGCATATAATTCTAAGTGCTATTGCTATCTTATGCGGAGATGAAATTCTCAAGAAATAAAGCACACCCTGCTACATTGCAAAATCTTTATTAGATACAGTTTGCTTAAGTATCATATTACATATGTGCATGTAACTCATAAATTCACACATTCCCTCTAAGAACTGGTCAAACATATATTGCAGGAGGCCCCACTCTCTGGTCTGTGGACCAGTATCAGGCCGCAGCATGCCAGAAAGTGGGTCATGCAAGCAAGTGAAGCCCCATCTGTGGGATGGAGGTAGCATGCAAAATGATGCCCCCACCAATCCACAGAAAAACCTATCTCTATAGAACCAGTCCCTGGCGCCCAAAAAGTTGAGGACTGCTGATATATTGAATGGTTGCAGGAATTGGACATGTCTAGTCCAATGAAGAAAAGGACTAGGGGTGATATCACAGCAGTCTTCCAATGTTGGAGAGACTGTCATAGAGAAGAGGAGGTCCACCTATTAGCCAAACCACCTGAAGGCAAGTAATAGGTAGAAACCTATGAAGGAGAGATCGTACTTAGAGCTTAGGATAAATTTTGTCAATGAGAACAATTAATCAGTGGAATGGCTTGCTTCCCAAGGTTGTGGGTGCTCTATCAACGGAGGTTTTTAAGAAGAGTTTGAACAGCCATTTGTCTGGAATGATATAGGAGTATGGTGGTGAACCTATGGCACATGTGCCAGAAGTGGCACACAGAGCCATTATTGCCGGCACGCGAGCACTCACCCAGAAAAGGTGTACTGCACATGCGCGCAAGCAGCCCACCCGACAGCTGATTGTTGGGTATCTGGCGTGCATGTGCAGGGATGTGGTGGCACACAGGAGACACTCGCACATGCGCAGAAGCACACGGCATGTGTGTGAGGTCACACATGCATGCACAGAAGTGCGGGTTGCACAAGTCACATGGGTGTGCATGTATGTGCAGGAGGCATGCCCCCCCCTACACGCATTGCCTTCTGGGTGATGGCACATGAGCACAAGCAGGCAAGCGCATGTGCAATTATCGGCATGGGAGCCCAAAAAGATTAGTCACTACTGGTATAGGATGTTCTGCTCAAGCAGGGTTGGACTAGAAGACATCTAAGGCAGGGGTGGGATTCAAATTTTTTAACAACTGGTTTTGTGGGCATGGCTAAGTTGGTGGGTATGGCTTGGTGGTCATGTTATTGGCTGGGCGTGGCCAACTCAATATCACTCACATCGAGGCACGCATCTCCTCTCCTGGTCTCTCATGACTGTGGGGATGCTGCAACAGTTGTAAGTGTGAAAAATGTTCATAAGTCACTTTTTTCAGTGCCACTGAAACTTTGTAGATAAAGTATTTTTTATTTTTAAACACAAACATACACATACAAAAACATAAAATCCTCTTCCATTTTATATACATACAGTGTGTCAGTTGGTTACGTATCTTTTGTGCTATACTTTTGTAGTCATTTACTCACAATTTATATCAATCTTCACATTGTCAAACTAACATATGTTTATATATTTATCAGTTATTAATCATCCATGATTAAACTATTTATTCCATCATTTTATACGAGATGTTCCACATTTTATCTTAAAATTTATGTTATACTTTCAACCAGTGGTTATATATATCTGTATCACGTTTTATATCAATCTATTAAATTTCTATCACAAAATTATCTAGTCTATTATATTACCATGCCTTTTTATCCAACCATTGATAAAACAAATCACATATCACATAAAATTGCTTATCTTCTTGTTCTCTAATTTCAAATGTCAATTTACTCATTTCAGCACAGTCCATAATTTTTTTGATAACTTCCTCCTGAATAGGTATTTTGTCATTTTTCCAGTTCTTCGCAAATACAATTCTAGCTGCTGTTAAGACATTTACAATCAAATATTTCAGTTCTTTATTGTATATGTCTGGTATGGCTCCCAATAAAAAGACTCTGGTTTAAAGTCTATATACTGTTTTATCATTTTTTCCAACCATGTGTGGATTTTAGTCCAATATTTCTTTGCATCTGAACATGTCCACCACATATGGTAATATGAACCAGGTATCTGATGACATTTCCAGCATTTATCTGATTTATTCTTAAACATTCTTGCAAGTCTCGTAGGGGGTAGGTGCCACCTGTAAAACATCTTATACAAATTTTCTTTATATGCAGTTGACATTGTCATTTTATAATTTTGAGGCCACAATTTTTGCCATTTTTCCAAATCAATCCCATATCCAAAATTTTTTCCCCAAGCAATCATCGTTTCTTTAACTTGCCCCTCCTCCAATTTAAATTCTAATAGATATCCATAAAGTTTTTTAATTACCTTTTCATCAGTATCCAAGTCAGTCAACTAATCTAAGTCAGTCAACTTATCATAAATACCTTCTGCCTTGGAGTCTTTATCAAACCTAGATTGTATTTGCAAATAAGAAAACCAATTCATTTTTACACCTTGTTCTTGCAATGTTTGCATAGATTTAAGTTCACCCTTTTCATTCAATAACTCCCCATATCTAACTGTTTGCTCCTTTTTATATATTATTGGATAAGAAAAAGCTTCGATAGTTGATATCCATGCTGGAATTTTTAAGTAATATTGTCTTTTAATCTTCTCCCAGCTCAAAAACAATGCCTCACAAATATAATGTCTTCTAAAATACCCCTGTGTTTTAGTTCCCTTATACCAGAGAAAGGCATGCCATCCCAGCAGCAAGTTGTGAGTGCCACTGTAACTTTGGTCACTCCACACAAGCAAAGTACCAGCAAAGGAGGGGAAAAAAAACTCCAGAGACATTCCTGAGACAGGAAGTCTAGTCCCGCCAAGAATGTAATAAGGGTTAATGGAGAGGCAGTTTCTGTAAGCAATACCAGAATGTTTCCTTCCTGCCTTCCTTACAGGATTAGGCCAGTAATTTCTTCTACCGGTTCTTCAAACTGCTTAGAATGTTAACAACCGGTTCTAGCGAATATGTGCAAACAGGTAGAATCCCACCCCTGGTCTAAGGTCTCTTCCATCTCTGTTATTCTGTGAAGTTCACATAGGATTCTGGGGGAAACAAGAGCATCTCCAAACCCCTGATAATATGCAGAGGTAGTGAAGTCTCATGAAATGGGACCACTTACAGATTCCCTCCTTTGCCAGCATGTTCTCAAGCAGTCATTGAATATTACATTATCTGCTACATAGTTCTTATCTTTGGCAGATGACACCCTGTATCTTGTCTGATTTGAATATATTTCAGGCAACCTGCTACATGACAATTGTCATCTCCAATAGGTGTTATCCAGGTGGTATCTGGTGGTTTCCCTGTTTTCTCCCCCCCACACACACATCTGCATTTTTCCTCAGGTACAAATTTCATCCATCTATTTCTTCTAATATTGAATTTCTTCTAACAAGGGAAATGAAGCAGATACTGAATTTGCTGTGAAAAATATGGGTCTCTCAGGGGTGCATTTCAGTTCAATGAAGAGTGGTGATGCATTCAGAAGACTCATCAGTAAGAGCTGCCTTGTAATATCCCTCCAGGGCAAGCTTGGATGAAAGAAGAGAGAATGGCACATAGTTTGGCTTGCAAATAATTTGTTCAGGTAGCAGTTTCATTTGTATTCTATGCCAGGACACATGTATTTGCATGATAACTTTATTGACCATTCAGATTCATCTATGGTATAGCAATAGTTTACAGGGGAAAGGGGTGGGAAGGTCAAAGTTTGCAAGAAATTGGGTAAAGCATAGCAATCCAATCCCCACACAGTATATGATGACATAATACAAAAGAGTTGGGGGTTGATTGCAAATCTATGCTGACCATCATGCAGATTTGAAGTCCCACTCAGCCCCATATGATGCACAGCCTCCTCTTATATCAGTTGCATCTCCTCCTCTTATTTATTCTTAAAATTGAGTTTCTCAATCCTGGCAAATTGAAGGTGAATGGACTTCAATTCCCAGAATTCTCAGCAATGGCTATGGTTGCTGTGCAATTCTGAGAGTTGAAGTCCATATACTTGGAAATTACCAAGATTGGGAAACTCAGCCTTAGGTGGATATCATGGTTCTACCTACCTACCTACCTACCTACCTACCCACCTACCTACCTATCTACCTACCTACCCACCTACCCACCTACCCACCTACCCACCTACCTACCTACCTATCACTATTATCTATCTATCTATCATCCATCCATCCATCTACCTACCTACCCACCTATCTACCTCCCTACCTATCTATCACTATCATCTATCTATCATCCATCCATCCATCCATCCATCCACCTACCTAAATCCATCCACCTAACTACCTCTATCTATCACTATCATCTATCTATCTATCATCCATCCATCCATCTACCTACCTACCCACCTATCTACCTACCTACCTATCTATCACTATCATCTATCTATCATCCATCCATCCATCCATCCATCCATCCATCCATCCATCCATCCATCCATCCACCTACCTAAATACCTACCTATCTACCCACCTATCTACCTACCTACCTATCTATCACTAACATCTTTCTATCTATCTATCTATCATCCATCCACCCATCCCTCCATCTACCTACCTACCCACCCACCTATCTACCTACCTACCTATTTATCACTATCATCAATCAATCAATCAATCAATCAATCTATCTATCTATCTATCTATCTATCTATCTATCTATCTATCATCCATCCATCCATTTACCTACCTACCTATCTACAGTATCTTTCTGTCTACTATAAAAAGCACAGTGGCTCAGTGGCTTAAAGAGTCTGGATATTTTCTTAGTGCCAGTTGTTTGAGTCCTAGCATCATATGGCAGAGTGAGTTTCCATCACTTGCATCAGTTTCTGCCCACCTAGCAGTTCAAAAGCATGTTACATGCAAGTAGATAAATAGGTACCAGCTTGGTGGGAAAACAACAGTGTTTTGTATGGTATTGTGAATCCAGCCAGTGCTGGACCTTCCCCAATGCAATGCTTGTGGCAGCGTGGAACTAAGAAAAGAATTTTATTTTGTCTACTTAGAACTACTCAATTGAAATCATCCCCCTCCCAACTTCTCAGGCTATGTGGCAGAGTGGAATATGGCTTCCAAAGCTGACAGCTTGAGCACAAGGTGACATTGGTGGAGAGAGAAGCCCCCGATAATGCTACAGAACACTATTGAACCTTTCCAAGTTTGGAGCTAGTCCACCACCTATGGTACACTCTGGATAGCATGTGAGAGTGAACTGAACAGTCTAGCAATTGTTGGCAGCCAAACAACTACTTTGTGCTAATACTGTAGTCTCCTGGCTAAGATAATATCACCATACGCTAAATATACTGTATGTCTTTCCGTCTGCTTATCTGCCAGCCTATTTCTTTCTTTCTTTCTTTCTTTCTTTCTTTCTTTCTTTCTTTCTTTCTTTCTTTCTTTCTTTCTTTCTTTCTTTCTTTCTTTCTTTCTTTCTTTCTTTCTTTCTTTCTTTCTTTCTTTCATCATCTATCATCTATCATCTCTATCTCCATGGATATAAATCTATTAGCTCTGGCAAATTAACATCTATGATAATTGGTTCTTTCCTAATTTTAGGCCCTTGGTGGACTTTCTCTGCTACAGTTCTAAAGTCCAATTCCTCAATGATTTCCCTGGAGGGAATTGCAAAAATTAATACAAGCACAATGCCTTTTTCAATGGAGCAAGCTCCATTGGAGAAAAAAAAATAATGCATAGTGAGATGGGAACAAAGTACTTTGGGAATATATACTGTGCCAAAAAACAACCAGTACAATAACAATAGATAATAATGTTCTGTGGCTAACGTTATTAAGATGGATAAAAATGGAGGGAATTTTCAAGTGCTAAATATTTCTCTTATTTTCCTGCACTGTTCTGAAGCAAAATGCCATCAGGACTTGTTAAATGAGCGTGCTTTTGTTTCTGTGTTTCCTTCACTAAATGCAACAGAGAAATACACTATTTATGTATGAAATGTTCATTTTCTGGAAGAAGGCCAAGCTTTTGCAATAGAATGAATATTTTCTCTTCATGGTTTTCTTTTCCAGTTTTCTTTTCCCCTGTTTTCTTAAAGCTATATTCTTCATTGTTTTAAAAATATATTTGTCTTGTCATTCAATAATTGCCCAAGGTGGCTCATGCCATTATTTTCAACCATTTTATGGAACAAAAGCAATGTTCTGTTAGTGGAAATCTGAAAACATTTAAAACATAAAAAAACAATGCCAGTAAACACCCCCCACCTCCAAAAAATTCTTCCTTGCTTCCATTCTTCCTTCCAAATGTCTTCAAGGAGCAGATGAGCTTTGTAAAGGTGCTTAATCATCTAAGAACAGATGTTCAACTTAACTCTTTGGAGAAGATTCTCTAGCTAGAAGATTTTCTAAGAAAGCCCTGCTCCTTATCCTTCTTTTTCCCCCCCTCAAAGGTGGAAATTTAAAGTTTACCTGAAAAAGAAAACCTTAAAAATTAAATGTGGTCATTTGAGCCACTAGACCATCTGTCTTAGAAACAAGGTCAAATACTAGCTTTATGTATTTCATGAATCTCTTTTAGAGGACAAAATAGATTGATTTAGAAGAATAGAATAGAATAGAATAGAATAGAATAGAATAGAATAGAATAGAATAGAATAGAATGGAATGGAATGGAATGGAATGGAATGGAATGGAATGGAATGGAATGGAATGGAACGGAACGGAACGGAACGGAACAGAATAGAATAGGTTTATTGGCCAAGTGGACACACAAGGAATTTGTCTTCAGTGCATTACCATTCAATACAGAAAAAAATTGTTGTGGCTCAGTAAAATATAAAATGGTCCAGTACTGAACTAAGATTAGTGAGACTTGGGTTCAAAATACCACTTAATCATGCAGTTTGCTAGGTACCCTGTTTCAGGCTTCAAACTCACACACAGAGTTGCTAGATGAGAATAGCAATTTATTCAAGACTGAGCCTGAACAACACCAAAGGAAGGAATGGAAGTCTTTTGGAAACTAAGGTTATTGAAAGCTTTCACTTTCAACAGGAACGTGCAAAAGAGTAGTCAAAAACCAGTCCAAAGATCAGAGAGCCAAGTCCAAGTTCAGCTTCACAAGTAGGTCCCAAAGGTGCTTTTTCAAGAGGCAACTGGAAAAACCATGGCCTGGATGACTGAGAATCTCCATAAGACTTTTCACAAGCAGGCTTTTCAGAAATGACACCACAGAGCAGAAAATCAGATACTGTTTCCATTAGAGAAAGACAGGTTGGGATTGCCTCTTAAATCAGCCTTTAGCCAACTATCTTCAATTAAGATAGTTTCTCCTTTGCTGGGCAAAGAGCCTCATTGAATGTCTTTGTTCTGCTTTCCACTATTCTCACTGAGTGCAAGAGCTTGGAGGCCATATGTCATAATCTGACTTCTCCAGCTGTTCTGATGGTCCCTCTGCTTCATCAAGTGATTCCTGCCTTGTGTTTCCCGAGGCTTTCACTCCACAGATTCAGCTGAGGTAGCTTCTTCAGAGTCTGGGTCTCAGTTTGAGTTTTGAGCCATGTTGCTAAGTGGGCCATTTATAATTTCAGTGTGGTGCCCGGTTCTACCGGTTTGGCCCAGTTCAAGAGAACCAGTAGTAAAAAATGCTACCAGTTCAGCCAAACCAGTAGTAAAAAAATGCTACCAGTTTAGCTAAACTGGTATTTTCTACAATCAGCTATGCTACATGATTTAGATTAGCTAGAAATCATGGAATCATCAGATTTCTTGCTTTCTAGCTAATCTAAATCACGCAGCACAGCTGATTCCACCCTGCTCACTGTTTTATTTACTTTGCCAGAGGCTTCCCTGTGGCCTAGTAGGCAAAAAATGGGGCACAGGGGGATGTGCTGTGCAGGGGGGGGGGGCTTCAAAAGGAAAAAGCACAACCTAGCCATTCCCACCCAGTCACATGACCACCTGGCCATTCCCACCTAGCCACGCCCACCTAGCCACAGAACTGGTAGTAATTTATTTTTATCATGATAACAACAATAAAGTATAGTAGCTTCTTGGAGATGAATGGAATAAAAATGTAAACATGATAACAGACAATTCAGGTAGGTTTTATTCATTCTTAGAACATGCAATTGGTCAATGTAATGAGAGAGAAAGAGAGAATGAAAAGAGAGAGATATGTTTTATTTCATTCTTCTTGCAGTTTTAATTAAAGAGTTATCATTAAAGTGTTATCATTCAGCAGCTCTGTTCAGGTTTTCTCTGTCCTGTGGAAAACTAGGGAGGAAACTAACTTGGTATCTTCTCTGTAACATCCTAATATTCATGGGTGCTATACTTTTTGCATAAAAGTTCATAAATTCATCTTCACTTACTATGAATCCCAAAAGATTTGAGCCACATGACTTTTCTAAACATTTTATTTCCTTTTTTCCTAAAATTTGCAGTCTTATGACTTTAATCTTGTCCTAGTGGCTACTTTAAGGATAAGCATGAAGATCTGCTGCATCCCCAAATTGTTGACCTTGTTACTTATTTAAAAAACAAATTGGTCAATTGAAATATCACATGATTGCTGACTTGTGCAAATGTTTGGGCTGCTTATGTGAAATTCTAAAATTGCTAAAATATCTTGCGTGATACCAGTTGCATTTTTTTAAAAAAAGATTATTTTTCATGTCTGCGCTATTGTCTGAAATCAAGTGGTAATGATGACCATCTGTATATAAATTTTTGGATATAAACACAAAGATCCTTTACCTAGCTTTGAAAGTTTTACCTGCATTTTATTTCGAACCTCAACTGTTAATCCACTACTACTTTTAACTTCTCCTGAGATGGATATCATCTCAAGAACACCATTTCATGCTTCATTGTCTTATATTGATAGGGACTTTAAGGGACTCATTATTCACTCAGTGTATGTTGTTGTTTTTGTTATAGCTGAAATGAGAGGGGGGGAAGATAATGTATAAGGTTATTCTCTATTTTCAACATAATTCTTATCATTGATGAGATCAAGCTAGCTGTGATGATGATATATCAGATTATTTTGTTCTGTGGAATAGCAGGTTGCCAATTTAGATAGCAAATGATATAATTCTGTCCTGGTACAGCACAAAATAATAAAAAATGCTATTCCCAGTCAGGATGAATGTGATAAAGGAAAGAGATGATACTATGAATATTCTAAAGATGTGGTTCTTATGTAGTACCCAATTTCTAGCCAGTGTCAAGATAATTGATATGTCATAACAGATCACTAGGAACGTGGACATTTTTTACATGGCTATCTTGCAATCTTCAGATCTTGGGTTCTTTGACAAATGTCTGCATAAGTTTCCAACAAATAAATGTGTTTCAATTAATGATTTCCTTAATGATTTAATTTGCTGCATATTTTAATTTCCTGACTTTATATTTGTTTCAGCTCCCTTTTCATCTCAGTTTATTCTTTTTTAAAGTTTCACACAAAAATATATATGCATCTTTGAGTTTCTTTTAATATTAATGTGCATTTTTTTGTACAGGTTTTTTCTTAGATTGGATTCATCTTTTGGGGGGGACGTGAATTTTCTGTTGAAGAAATTTGTATTGGACATACAAATATGATAAAAGTGTGTGCATACGTATTTAACATTTGTATTTGTTTGAGATGCAAATCACAATATTACAAGTAATGTTTATGCAACCTGCAAATTGCATTAATGCCTGGAAAAATTCAAACCTCTGTTTAGAGTGAGGAATCACTTATTTTGAAGAAGACATCTAGAAACCACAGCCCACTGAGTAGTTTATCATTCTCGACATCAGATAAAGTAGTGCATACTTCCAGATAAAAAAAGGTTCCTAACTCTATAGGAAACTAGCATGTGATTGGAATGTAGAATTCTCTCTGACACCATCTTCCCTTTCTGCCAGAAATTATTTTTATATAAAGGGAATACTCTATTCCCATCTCCTTATCTTAAATGATGTAGTTCAGGAACAATTACAATGCCATGCTCTTATTTGCATGCTACTGCATTTACTTTAGCTGCTGTTGATCCCTCCATCACACAGGTGAAGATGGGTGGTGGTAACAGCTGGAGACTATAAGATGAAGTAGTTGTGAAATTATGTATTCTGTGATATGCCATTAGCACATTTTGACAAATGACTCTCATCAATGGAGGTCTTTCAATAAATAACAGAATAACAGAACTGGAAGGGATCTTGGAGGTTATCTAGTCCAGCCCCCTGCTCAAGCAGGAGGCCCTATACCATTCCAGACAAGTGGCTGTCCAATCTCTTCTTAAAAGCTTCCAGTGATGGAGCCTCCACAACTTCTGAAGGCAAGCCATTCCATCACTTAATTATTCTCACTGTTAGGATTAGTTTCCATCCATTGTTTCTTGTCTTGCCTTCTGTTGGCTTGGAGAATAGGTTGATCCCCTCTGCTTTGTGGCATCCCTTTAGATATTGGGACGCTGCAATCAGTTCATCCTTAACCCTTCTTTTCACTAGACTAGACAAATCCAATTCCTGCAATTGTTCTTCATATTACATTATATTTCAGATTACAGTTTGTATCAGCTTCCCACGTCAAGCTTACATATTTGAGTTTTTTTCTACATCTGGATGCTCATGAGATAGACAAGACCGACAACAGAGGTATTGCTGTTGGTCTGCATCATTTCTTCAGCTTTTCATGTACAGCTGACTGAACAACTTATTTCACACTTAAGTGCATCTGCTACATATCTTGGTTTGTTTCTGTTTCAAAAAGACAGCAGTAGGAAAGGTCACATTTTGAAGGGACCAACTTAGTCATATAAAACAAACACAAATTGTTGCCTTTCTATTAAAGGATCAAGCCCACCCCATTCGCCATCCAATTCTCTTATTAACCCAGTAACCAATGTCTCTTAGGTTTAGTTTTGGTTTTGTCAGAATTATGTCAACACATTGTAAAACAAGGAAGAAAGACCCAAGGAAAAAAATTCTATCATCTGTCTTCATGTCCATACTGAACATTTAGTTCTCCTTGGGCATACTTATATTACAATAACAGAATAACAGATTTGGAAGGGGCCTTGGAGATCTTCTAGTCTAGCCCCCTGCTCAAGCAGGAAACCCTACACCATTTCAGACAAGTGGCTGACAATCTCTTGTTAAAAATCTCCAGTGTTGGAGCACCATAACTTCTGAAGGAAAGTTGCTCCACTGATTAATTGTCCTTACTCTCAGGAAATTTCTCCGTAGTTCTAGGTTGGTTCTCTGTTTGATTAGTTTATATCCATTGCTTCTTGTCCTGCCTTCTGGTAGTTTGGAGAAAAGGTTGACCCCCCTCTTCTTTGTGGAAACCTCTTAGATATTGGAACACTACTATCATGTCACCCAGTCCTTCTGTCATGCTCTTGGTGGAATCAGACTCTGAGGGAGAGGAGGAACAGCTGACAGGGAGTGGAGGTGTGGTTCCGGAGGTTGTGGAGGAGGCTGGGGAAGGGCAGAGGCCGGCTGGGCAGTCAGAGGAAGAACCAGGCCCATCCCCTCTGCATCCTAGGACACACAGGGAGGAACAGAGAAGGAAACAACTTGGCTTACGAGAGAGGAAACGGCCATGATCCCACCCATTGGTTGCAGCTGGGGAGAATAGTATATAAGAGAGATGGTTACAACATAGCATTGCCAGAAGCAAAGCATGTTTTATTTTGGGCTGAAGTTATCTTGGTTGGCGTCCTTCCAACAGACTGCCTTGTTATCTCCTTGAATTTGGTAATTACTTATCTTGGTCCGTTATGGAAATTTCTTCATTGTAGTTTGTTTGGCTTTTTATTTCACCTCTATCTGCTCATTAAGTTTGGACTGTATTGCTTTCTTTTGAAGACTATTTTTGAGTAAGTTTTAACTCCAACTAAGAATTATTGAACAGTGGGGCCAAGTTGGAGGCATTAAAGGACATTTATTTATCTTTTGGATTTTGTTACGTTTGTGTTATACTCCGGGTCATCATACCTTCTTTTCATTAAACTATCTTAGGAATATTTGCAATTGGTTAGGAACATTGCTTTGCCCAGCGAAAGCAATGCCTCTATCAAATAAGTGGAGAGATGTGGATCAGAAATCAGTGTTTGTTTACATTTGCACTTCATCCTTATTTGTTAGAAGGAAATATTAGAACAATGTGCTTAGAAAAACTATAGAAAGAAATGCATGGGAAATACTTACTCACAAACTTAAGGATGAATATAAATCAATATTTGCTGCAACATAGTTATCAGAGATCAATGGTAGCCACTTCTCTTTTTGGAAGAAATAAATAATTTTATCTGGATATAAGTCATATTAGGACACTGACCAGTGGGAATATAGTTATTAAACTTCTGTAAATTTTGTGAAGTTTTGAGCTCTGTTAGGTATATCAGCAGGTGACGGTAGCTGGCTACTTTTGGCTAGCCTCAGAAATTAAGCAGGATTGTGCCTGGTCAATTGGAACTCCCAGGGTTGTAAATTAGATCAAGAAGTCAGAAAATATCCTGGGAGATGACAATAGCAGAATATTTTCATATTATTAGTTGATTTGTCCATGTAGTCACTAAGGATTAGAATCAACATGATAGAGACTAGCATATGTATTGGAGGCATGTTCAGGAGAGGCAATTTGATCTACTGGTTAAGGCATCAGCGTAGAAATTGGGAGACTGTGAATTCTAGCTCCACACTAGGCAGATGCCAGTTGGGTGACTTTGCCAGTTGCTTTTTCTCAACCCAAGGAAGGAGGTAATGGCAAACCACCTCTGAAAAAAACTTGCCAAAAAAACTCTGGGACTTCTCCAGGCAAGAAAACTCAGGGACTTTTCTAAGCAGTCTCCAAGAATCAAAGGACGATTGAACAGAAGGGAAAAAAAACCCTGAAAGATGAGTAGATATGCCCCTTTGTCACAGCTGTTGGAACAATCCGTTTAAATTGGATTCACTTTAAAACCATCACTCATCTTCATGACTTCTGCAGAGTATTCTAACATGCGAATCAAAACAGAGCTGATTGTCCCCCCCCTCCCCAGATGTTAAAAATATCTACACATTTTTATCACATCTTTTTATCACATCTTTCTTGGATGGACCCAAATCCAGAAGCTCAAGAAGCTATGCCATACTGACCCATTTGCAAAACGTTTATTTAATCAAAATACAACTTTGCTTTTTTAGTGGTGCAGTGGCCTAGAGGCGGAGCTCTCACCTCACAATCAGGAGGCCGTGAGTTTGATCCTAGGTAGGGGCAGATATTTCTCTCTCTGGGCACGATGAGAATGTATCTGCTGAACAAAGCTCCACATTGGTGACAGGAAGGGCATCCGGCCAGTAAACACTCAGCTCTATTCAGTTGCCCAGACTCCACCCCGCAAAGGATTATGAGGTCGTTAACTTGCTTTTTTAGTCAAATGGAGAAAATGTGATTGGGTTACCAGTCTTAGCTGTACCACATCATATGCAGCATACCCTACTAAAGGTACCTCACTTTTTGGCCAATTCACCACAAATGCAACTGAAGCCTGGTGACACTGCAGCTTGCTCACATAATTCTGTACCAGATAGAAATTCTAAAATATCTTGCAAATCAATATACTGTTGCCTACATTATTCCAACTCAGAGATTCATGCAGTGTACTGACACAATTAAGGATGACACACATTCAGCGGATGACCACTTTGGAGGAACTACAGGGTGAAAGTTTGGTTATATAGAGAGAATGAACAAGGACCAAATCACAAAATAAATGAGAAGGAAGAGTGAATGTGATGACATGAGGGGAAAGGCCAATAAAATCAGGGTTGGAGAGACTTGTTAGGATACTGGGAAAATAGCGATGAGAAGTGTAGAGAATGACAAAGCAATGAAGGCAGCAGAATGGATACACAGTGGAAGCAAGATGGTTTGTGAAGCTAGAAAGCCATGGAAAAGTATAATGAATGGTGTGGTCTAAGTTAGCACTAGCTATAATTCCTTTTCTTCTCATTTCATTCTTTGACTTATTGTCTCCTTCTCCCTTTCTGCACTTTGCCTAAATTTGCTTGCCCCACAATGGAAGAGGGTGATGGCTTTGTATGTTACTCTCCTTCACCACTAATTGTTTCCCATGGTCCATTTAATAATAGGACAAGTTAAGTTTTACTTCAACCAGATTGCTTCCATTGGTCACTTTGACATGGTTCACTACAGCTGACCTTTGTTCCTAAACTAGTCCAAGTTCCAACTAATAGAACTGACTGAACGATAAAGAAAACAATTTGGCAATGTTCACAGAACCCACTAAGACGGGATCTACCTGCTCACAAAATGTGGGAACACAAGCTTAGCTTGAACTCGGTTGCTACATCTTTTATGTCCTATTCTGTTGTGTTTCCAACAAGCAATTCTCTTCCAGTCTCTTCACTGAATTTTTCTTTCTCTTTGCCACCCAACACTTCATTATTATTTTGCATATTGTAGGTCAGAATACATATTTGCACAAATCAGTGAGAATTGCAACATGAGTGAAAGATAAGAATGGGCCAGAGATGCTTTCCCAGCAATCAACAGCCAGATAAATAGGGATTAATACCAGACAAACAATAAAGCAGTAAACAATACCCCAATCAAGGAAATACCACTTCAAACAATATGAGAGTAGACAACAGCCTAATTAAGGAATCACAATGAACAGTCACACTGACACTGACAGGGCAAGGTGCTAGTAAACAGAGAGTAAATCTTCGAACATTGAAGATGTTGCCTAGTTGGGTAATGATATATTGCAAGAAAACAACCAAGCTCAGAAAGCACCAATTTTATTACATCTCCTGAGTCATCCTCCCATCCTTGTGCCAAAATTGCAGTTAATGTGGATCAGGTTGAAATCTTGTCCATGGTGCTATAAAAAGTCCATTCTTCACTACTCTCACTAGCATATAAAAGATATCATGGCAAATAGAAACATGAAAACAGCAGCTTGCAGCTGCCACCATAACCATAGAATATGATGATGCTGTTGAATTCTTGGTGCTCTTCGAGCTTCATTTTCTTCTTGAAGATGTTGCTTTAGTGTTGCAGAGATGCTCATGCTCACTGGCACACCTTTTGGAGAGTGAACCCAATGTGCTGCACTGTTATCACAGCCATTTTATTGTTCTTATTATATTTAGGAGCCATGGTGGCACAGTGGTTAGAATATTTACCCACCTTGGAAAGATGGAAGGCTGAGTCAACCTTGAGCCAGTAAGGATCAAACTCCTGGCAGTCGGCAGTATTGCAGGCTAATTCTGCTGAATGCCAGGAGTTCGACCCTTACTGGCTCAAGGTTGACTCAGCCTTCCATCTTTCAAAGGTCAGTAAAATGAGGACCCAGATTGTTGGGGGCAATATGCTGACTTTGTAAACCTCTTAGAGAGGGCTGTAAAACACTATGAAGTAGTATATAAGTCTAAGTGCTATTGCTATTCCAATGGGAAAGACTTTTTTTTTGCTTAACAGATTTATTCCAATTCATTTTAATGTTTTGGGGGGAGGTATCACACTGTAGCTAGTAATTTGGAGTAAGCCAAACTAAATACAAAAGAGAAGACATTCAAGCAAGTGTGTTTCTATTTCAACTAACCAACGTAACATGACAGTCCCTTTCTTCAAGCTAGTTACCTGTTAGCTTATAATCAACATGCAATTATTTCTTTTGTCTTTCGGCAAACAGTAATAATAAAGATTTCAAAATCCAGGGTACGGTGGATCTATTATTTTCACGGTGAGCATAAGCAATTAAGATGTGTACCGATGGAGGGTGGGAAACACTGCACTTGATATGTTGCCTTCATTTTATTCTTGAAACTGTGATTAAAACCACAGAGTTCTCCCTCCCCATTTTCTATTTTTTTGTTTTTAAAAAAAGGTTTAGCAGATAGGCTAAAAAATGCTCTGCGGAACCTTTGCGATTTTTGTTGCTGTTAAATAACAAAAAGGAACAGGCACTTTTTTTTGAAGCTGCAGGTTCAGTGTTGACTTTTTCTGCAATTTAAAATCTAGCTCACAGAAGTAAAGCGATTCACCCACGTTTGCCCTGTTCCATTTTAATCAGTAAAAGTGCTTGGGATTGTCATGATTGATTTAAAATAAATAAAAATAACATTCCCACTTAGAGAGCTCTATCCCGGCAAACAGAACATTGGACTTGAGTAGTTCCTCTTTATTTGCCTTTTAAAAAATATTGTGAGCCAAGGCTATAACTTACCTAACATAAAAACAGAGTAGGAAGGGACCTTAGAGGTCTTCTAGTCCAACCCACTGCACAAGCGCTGGACAAATGGCTGTCCAGTCTTTTCTTAAAAGCTTCCAGTGATGGAGCATCCACAACTTCTGAAGGCAAGTCATTTACTGGTAATTGTTCTCATTGTCAATAAATTAGTTAGTTTTAAGTTGCTTCTCTCCTTAATTAGTTTCCATCCATTGCTTCTTGTCTTGCCTTCTGGTGCTTTTAAAAATAGTTAACCCCTTCTTCTTTGTGGCAGCTCCTCAAATATTGGAACCCTGCTATCATGTCATCCAGTGGTGGGATTCAATTATTTTTTACTTCTGGTTCTGTGGGCATGGCTTGGTGGGCATGGTGTGGCTTGGTGAATGTGGCAGGGGAAGAAAAATCTCAATTCCTCCCCACTCCTGGAGGAAGGTTACTGCAAATTTCCCGTTCCCTGCCCACCCCACTGACCTGCTTTCCAGCTCCCTTCTCCTGTGCAGGACAACAAAAGAAGAGCCAGCCGATCAGCTGGGACTCGGGAGGCAGAGAATAGATGGGGGAAGGGCCAGTCAGAGGTGGTATTTGCCGGTTCTCTGAACAACTCAAAATTTCTGCTACTGGTTCTCCAGAACTGGTCAGAACCTGCTGAATACCACCTCTGATGTGACCCCCTAATCCTTTTTTTCAGTAGACTAGATACACCTAATTCCTGAAACTGTTCTTCATATGTTTTATACTCTAACCCCCTAATTGTCTTTGTTGCTCATTTCTGCATTCTTTCCAGAGTCTCAAAATATTTTTTTTTATAATATGGTGACCAAAGCTGGCTGTGTAGCACCAAGGAAAATCTGATTGTTTTTCCAGAGTCATTCCCTAATTCCATCAATATGATCTCTGGCATCTGTACATCCAGAAAAGCCAAACATCCTGGTGCATCTGGCTATGAAACAAAGGTATTGTTCCCATCATTTTTGAAATTAGAAATGTGATGTCAAAGATGATTGTCATTCATGTGCAGAAAAAATACTGCAAATGCTCAGATCAGCTCTATTGCCTGCTTAGATTTAGAAATTAAAGAACTGAATAAGTGGTGGGATTCAATTTTTTTTACTACTGGTTCTGTGGGCATGGCTTGGTGGGCGTGGTAGGAGAAGGATACTGTAAAATCCCCATTCCATCCCCACCCCACTAACCTGCTTTCCAGCTCCGTTCTCCTGTGCAGGGCAACAAAAGAAGACCCAGCTGATCTGCTGGGCCTCGGGAGGCAGAGAATAGATGGGGTTGGCAGGGGCAGTCAGGGGTGGTATTTGTTGGTTCTCCTAACTACTCAAAATTTCCACTACCAGTTCTCCAGAACTGGTCAGAACCTGCTGAATGCCACCTCTGAACTGAATGTGATATCTGCTGTTTGCATATTATCATTGGAGTAGAAATGGAGTGAGATGTTGATACTAATATTTCCATGATAGATGAAACATGATACAAACAACTCCAGTGCTTGAGGGGATGACATAGAGAAGAGGGGGTCAACCAAAGCAGCTGGGGAAGTACAAGATGTAATAGGTGGAAAATCATTAAAGAGTGATCTAACCGAGAACTAAGGAGAAATTAACAATTACAAAGATAGTCGGGGAAATGATTGAAATTAGGGATATGGGCCCCTTGTCAATCAACAGGAGTCCACCAGCTTATCAGGTACTTAAGAGCCAAGGGCTTGGCAGCACAAGGAAACAACAGCCAATAATAGGCCATCAACAGATCAATCACCCAATAGGAAGGCACCACATAAATATGACCCGTAGAATAGCCCAAAACACGTATTCCAATGGAGAGAAGTTCCCTGAAGATGGGATCCAGCATGAATCTGGAAACTCAGAAGAGCAAATCTTTGATCTCAGTGACCAACCCAGATTGGATATTGCAACATTATCCTGGGACACATGTACTTTGACTTCCTTCATGCGAATTTCTTGACTGTGAGAACCATTAAATCAGAGGAACGGCTTACCTCCAGAAGTTGTGGGTGCTCTAGCACTGGAGGAGGTGTTGAAGAAGAGACTCATCAGTCATTTGTCTGGAATGGTATAGGGAGATCTGCTTGAGCAAGGAATTAGACTACAAGACCTCCAAGGTCTCTTCCAACCTTATCATTCTATATTTTATTTCCTGCCACAGTTACCAAGTGGAGATTGAGAAAGGTTCAGGCCTGTTTTTTTTTCCCCCAACTGATGAACACTATGCAATTTCTACTGTGTTTTCCCGAAAATAAGGCCCCATCTTATATTTTTTTTGCTACCAAAAATGGCACCAGGTCTTATTTTGGGAGGATGTCATCCACTGACTTACCTCACTTGCGTGTGTCACCCCCGGCCTCCTTTTCTCTGTCAGAGGCCTTCAGGAACTTCTTCTGCAGCCGTAAAGTCTTTCCTGAAGGCCTTTCCTGACCCAGAGCTTTGTTATCAGCTACAGAGGTCTTCAGGAAAGCCTTGCCAGCCTTGCCAGCTGCAGAAGAAATGGGCCGGCAAGACTGGTGTCGGGGTGTGCGATGCCTGGCTACAACTGTCCGAAGGTAAGTAGTAGGACAGCTCCAACCCCTACCATCCCCACCCTAGCTTAATTTTTACCCATGCACTCTGGTGTGGGTGGGGTCTTAATTTGGGCTTATTTTGGGAGGTAAGGCTTATATTGGGTGCATGTGTAAAAATCAAGCTAGGATTTACTTTTGAGGTAGGTCGTATTTTAGGGGAATCAAGGTAATGATGTTAGTAGTTGCTAGTATATATGCTGAATGCTAGGAATCCTGATTTATCCAAATTACCAGGAAACCTCTGTGTAGAGAAATTACAATTTCCAGCATTCCTTCACAAAAAGTATATGCTTTCACAGGGCTAAATAGCAGCCTTTTAAAGATTTATCAGCCTCAGTAAACAAGAAATCCCTGTTATTTTTTTATTTTTATTTTTTTTTAAAAGCAGAACTAGCATTCTTTTCATATTCATCATCAAAATTGCTAGCAACTCTCAGATTCAAGATGCTTCCTTGTTAACAGGGATAGATGAAGGCCCCCTGCAATGGAAAACGTAATCTTCAAATATATGGTTGGGTTTGCATAGCTGTCTTTTCTTGACTTGTAAATGCCACCAATTCAACACTGAAGTCACTGATGGAGAAGCAATGTGGAATTGCTAAAATGTTATTTTGCCAGTCACTTTTGCTTTTGTTGTGCTCTCCAGGTGACAGGCTGCAACTTGAACATTCCTAGTGATATAAAAAAATATTTTCCCATCCATGTTTCATTGTGCGACATCTGCATCACTTTAAGGATGCTTAACCTTTCCTTTTACAGAACCATTAGCACTTATGTCTATGGAGATTCTCAGTCATCCAGGTCATGGTTGACCCAAAGGTGCTTTTTCAAGAGGCAACTGGACTTTCTGGTTTTTCTTTGAAGATGTTACACTTCTCATCCAAGAAGCTTCTTCAGCTCTGGCTGGATGGTGGGGAATGGAAGGATCACAGTCCTTTCAACAGTTCCAAGAAGGCTATATATCCATTTGCACTACTCAGGGGACCCTGAGGACACAGATAAACCTCCAGGTGGCCTCAATGACTCTCTAAAAGAATGCAAATGTCCAGCTGTCTTCAAGGAATATATAAAATCCTTCTATTCCCCCACCATCCAGCCAGAGCTAAAGAAGCTTCTTGGGTGAGAAGCGAAACACCTTCAAAGAAGAACCAGAAAGTCCAGTTGCCACTTGATAAAGCTCCTTTGGGACATAAGCTTACGTTGTTAAAAAGACTAATTTTTTGAAAGACAAATTATTGGCAGTCCTCAACTTACAACCACTAGGTTAGTGATTGTTCAAAGTTAGAATGGCACTCAAAAAAGTGACTTATGTCCATTTTCCACACTTACGACCATTGCAGCATCCCCATGGTCATGTGATCAAAATTTGGATGCTTGGCAACAGGTTCATATTTATGATGGTTGCAGGGTCCCAGGGTTTTGTGATCAACTTTTGTGGTCTTCTGACAGGCAAAGCCAATGGGGAAGCCAGATTCACTTTATAACTGTGTTACTAACTTAACAACTGCAGCAATTCACTTAAAACTATGGCAAGAAAGGTCACAAAATGGGGCAACACTCACTTAACAACTATCTCATTAGCAACAGAGATGTTGGGCTCAATTGTAGTCATAAGTCAAGGACTATTTTTCAACTCATACAAACTTTGGGAATCTATGCAGATGAAACAATTTCATCACATTAGGACAAATAGCTTTTGATGACCCAGGGTGTGACACAAATGCAACACAGTCAAATAAGCAAGAAGAGTCCCTTTATTATCTCCAACTTTGCCCCCAATGTTCAGGTTACCTTCGGCTGGAGAAAATTCAGTCCCAAACAAAATACATACAGACTGTAACTAAAAATCCAAACAAACCAAGCTTCAGTAGTTAACGTGACAGGGCAGGAGAAGGAATTTCAGACTTGAAAGCACGACAAAACTCACACAGTTGGGAAGATGACAGGAACACAGATAAGTCACGTTGAAACCAGACAAATTTGCTCCCAACATTTTTTGTGTGTGCAGCTTCCCTTTTTAAACACTGTGTTCCCAATTGCAGCTAATGAAGAGAATCAGGGCCCTTTCCTCCCCCTTAAGCCACACAACTCACATTTCTCCCTTCTCCATTCCTCCCTGCGTGCCCTAGGATGAAGAGGGGGTGGGCTTGGGTCTTCTTCTGAATTCCCTCTCCCTTGCTCTACCTCTCCTGCTCTGCCCAGCTGGACTTTGCCCTTCCCCAATTTCTTCCACAGCCAACTGAGCCAGACTCCCACTCCCTGTCATCTGTTTGGCCTCCCCCTCCTAATCAGATTCTGACAGGGTCACGACATAACTCTTCTTTAAAGCCAAATATAAAATGCTATCCACTAGTTCTTCTGTTGGCTAAAAAAGTATCAATACCAGCATAACATCCACTGTTTTCCTAGCAATTCCTATCTTGCTACAGGCATAATGCCAGCTGGTATTGCTGCCCTTATTTCTGGTGCATGTTAAGGAGATGTTAAGGCCAAAGACTGTTTTTTTAGCACTAGCAACAGCACTTAGACTTACATACCTCTTCACGGTGCTTTACAGAACTCTTTAAGCAGTTTACAGAGTCAGAATATTGCACCCAACAATCTGGGTCCTCATTTTACCAACCTCAGAAGGAGGCCAAGTCAGCCTTAAACCAACCAGAACTGAACTTCTGGCAATAAGCAGAGTTAGCGTGCAATACTGCATTCTAATCACTGTGCTACCATGGCTCCTTTTTTTTACTGCTTCTACAACATGTCACAAGGAAAACATCTACCAATCATCTTCCTTAACATGAGATGGGAATGGGATAAGGGCAGGATATGAATTTTGATGGGTGACTACACCAGAGGATTTGGCCATATGTCACAACCTGCTTTGGTTTCATGCCAATGTTTTCCTTGGGTTCTTCAAAGAGAGTCTGCTTATCATCTGACATTAGTTGATTGTTATTTACATTAGGGTTGATCACATAGTCAGCCAGATGAATTTGGCATTGTTATCCACCTGTTGAGTCTTTCTCAAGCACCTGGGATAGACAGATGTGGCTGTGTGATGGTGTTAAAGGTATTGTTGGAGGTGTATGCTTGCTCCAAGTAAAGTGTTTTAAGATTGACTGATGGTGATTTTGTCAATGCCAATGGTATTCAAGTTTTGGCATTCTTTTTTCAGCTCTAGGAAGAAGAAGGCAAGGACAAACCACTTGCCAAGAAAAATTCAGGCAGTTTTTCAGAGTCAAAAACTGGCTTGAGGCCACCACCACCCCAAAAAAAAAAAAAGCTATACCAGTACTTTTATATCCACTATTGGGGTAGATGTTGATATGGATACAATATATACTTTAGGATCTTTTGTAAGTATATTCCAGTGACAATCCTGTCTTTCTCTTTACCTCACTACTATTTTGCCAATGCCCTCAAAGGTAAAGGAGTACACAAACTGAGTTTCTAATTCAGTAATTAGGAAAATATCCTGTTTTAACTCACACTTCTTTGCTAAGCAAACTTGGTTCTAGGGCTAGATCCAAACATTGGAGAAGCCCACTTCAACTTAACCATCAGCATCCATGCATAATCAGCTCTATGTTGTTGGGATATACTCAGAACTGAAGTTTACCCCTCCTCAAATAGCCTCATGACCAGTGCTCATATTAAGTGACACATGTTGTGACTAGTTGACTTCCAATTGAACAGATACCAGGGGGATATTGCTTTTCTTTAAACAAACAGGATTTCAGCCTCCACCCCCCAAAAATCAAGAAAGACATGCAGAGCTACTTCTAAGCAGTTTCCTTTGTTGCTCCTCGTCTATAGATAGAAATCTTGCCAAATTAAAGCAACTGCTTGCATCATTGCTTGCAAGATATACTCTGAGGACTTCTAGGGAGGAGACTTCTTAACTCTCTTCCAACCAAGCTGTCCAATCTTTGCTGTCTCTTGATCCTCTGAAAAGCAGCCCCTCCCTCCTGGGAATCCAGCCTCCATTCCACCACACAACAAAAACCAGCAGATTGGTACGCTTAATTGAAACACATTAAAAAGTTGTCCTGGTACTAAACTTAAAACCTTCACCATAGGAATATTCATCCATCCATGAGATCATTCAGCTGACAGCAGCTTCCTGCAGGAGTTGTTCAATCATGACTGTCAGTGGGAAGAAAACTATGGACAATCCTACCTCTCTCTCAATCATCTCTCATCCTTTCATTCACACATAATTAGAACAACACTGCTGGCTGTGTGCATGTGTGTTATTCAAAGCATTCATCAGATGAACGTTCTAGATTCATAACTCCTGAGTAAATGAGAGTTTGTTGTACATTCTTTTTTTAAAAAACATATATACTGTAGTTTTATTAAAACTTTTTAACAAGAAGATAAAAGCTAACACATGCTACTAGAAAATAAAGAATACAAAAAAAATCAAAGAGAAAGAAAAAGTGCAAGACAACAACAAAATCTGAGGAAAAATAGAAAAGAAAGGAAAAAAAGAGATAAAGAAAGGGCTTCAGTATTCTTCACAGCAGTTATATGTACAATTCTATTGTTACCTCTCCCTCTAAAGTCATAATGCTCTCTTTTTTTTATAATCTATCCTGTCTAATCATCAAAGTCATAAATCACAGGTTCATTTTTTTTTCCTTTTTACACAAAAAGTCTATAAGGACTTTCCAGTCACCAATGATTGTAGATAGTATCTCTTCTCTAATCAAAGAAGCTAATATTCACCTCAGTAAAATCTGTCAATTTCACCAACCATTCCTTCATACTGAGTAGCATCAAATCTCTTTGCAGTAATAATTTCAACTCAGCAAGCATATACTGAAATAATCTTAGTATGTATGGCGCTAAGATATTGGTATTTACTTAATGAGGGCAATGTTCGCTTAACAACCATCATAAAAACCAATTGTAACTTCTAATCTGATCGTGTGATTCCTTGATTTAGGACTGCAATGACCATAGGGCTCAATTATGGTCATAAGTCGAGGACCACCTGTATTCTGAGGTTTTTCTGATATGAGGAAGAGAGATTTGGCATCAGTCAACATTGATGTCTGAGCCCTTACACAAAGAGTGAAAGACAGTTTCACTTTAGAGATTTCTTGTAACCCCGAGTAATATCTACAGAATATAAGCTGCACTTGAAATTTACTTTGCTGTCCCCATTGTAAAAGAGGAATATTGGATAGAGACTGTATGCAGACTTTTCTCCAAAGAACACAAACAATAGGCTGAAAGGGTCTGGCAATCTGAAGCATAGTGTTCTGAGGTATATTAAAAATCAGATAAATGCCCATCAATTTGGTGAAAGAAGGTAGTTTGCAGAGATTCATTTTTTGGGGGTATCCATGGGGATACTTCTCAAGATCTCAGCATTGCAATTTCTTTGGATTAGGGTCCCAATTTGTATAGATTGAAATTAAAACAATTATTTGAAAACTAGAAATTTTCCATAAGTGCCTTAAAATCTCTCATATCTCAAGACCTAAAATGGATACCTAACATCAAAAATGTCATCAAAAAAGCACAAGAATGTTCTTTCTGTGCCAACTCAGAAAGCTCAAACTGCCCAAGGAGCTGCTGATCCAGTTCTACAGAGGAATTATTAAGTCTGTCATCTGCACCTCCACAACTGTCTGGTTTGGTTCTGCAACCCAACCCAGACAGACACGGGCTTCAGAGAGTAACACTCTCTGAAGTACACTCCTGCAGTACAACACTCCAACCACTGCACCACCAAAGCTCTTGTCAATGTACAAATTGCTGGTATGTTCACATACTATATATATAGTGTGATATATACAACATCAGTTGTGAACATACCAGTGAACATACCAGTATGTGAACATACCAGTATGTATATACATATATACATACAGTTCTGGTCATCATATTTGGAAAGGTTGTAAGGCATCTGTAAAAATGGGAGAAGAGGGCAATCAAAATTAGGAGCTTCAACGAGAGAAAGGTAGACCACTTGAGATTGTAAGGGGACTGAGGGAGGATAAGACTGAAGTGTGTAAAATCTTGTGTGGCATGGATAAAGGGAAATGTTTTTCTCTCCTTTTCTGGAAAGATTAGGACTGAGGCCATCCGGTGAAGCTAATTGAAAGGAGATTTAGAACAGACGAAAGAAAGCCCTTCTTCACACAGTGCATAATTAACTTGTCAAATTCATTAGCACAAGATACAGTGATGGCCACTAACTTGAATGGCAATAAAGAAGGACTTGATGAATCCATAGAGGACATGTCTATCCAGCGTGATTAATCTTGAAGACTCAGTGTTACCTTCAGGTGAAGGGAAGCATCTTTGTAAACATCAGTTGTAAGGGAACAATATCAGGAGTAGGGCAGTTGTCAAATTATTTCAGTACGAGATAGATGACAAACATGTTTAAAAAATTGAAACAAATGAATATTTCCTCCATCTTCTGTTTGTGAGCTAGCTAGGGAATTCAGGAAATTGAAGTCCACAAGTCTTAAAGTTGCCAAGGTTGAATATCCCTGGTTTAATTAATGTTCTTGGCTGCTATACTTGTCATTTCTGTTGATTCTAACTCTGTTTTTAATTGTTTTTAACTGTTTTAGTTATGAACAATATAGAGTAGTATATATGAGACAGGCAACCTATAAATTAAAATATAAACTATAAAAATATAAATTTATTATATAAATATAAAACTCCTATGCTCAAAATGACACTATAGAGCACTGCACTGCAGAACAACTAGACACAAGAATCGTTTTTTTCCGAATGCCATCACTCTGCTAAAAAAATAATTCCCTTAACATTGTCAAACTATTTACTAAGTCTGCATTACTATTACTATTCATCTTCTCATCCTTCCTTTCACCCATCTCCTCCCATTTATGACTGCATGAATGTAATTTTGTTGCTTGTATCCTTGTGTTTTTTTAATTGACTGTTTACTAGTATAATTTGATTTGATTGCATATTATTATGTTTCCTAGTATGATTTGATTGCTTATTTGTACCCTTAAGTGTTATACCTATGATTCTTGACAAATGTATTTTTTTTCTTTTTATGAGCACTGAGAGCATTTGCACCAAAATAAATTCCTTGTGTGTCCAATCACACTTGGCCAATAAAGAATTCTATTCTATTCTATTCTATTCTATTCTATTCTATTCTATTCTATTCTATTCTATTCTATTCTATTCTATTCTATTCTATTCTGTTCTGTTCTATTCTATTCTATATTCAAGTCAAAACCAGCAGCTGGAGTTAGAAAGCAACATCTCCAGATCATCTTTTAGAAACCATGTTAAAAAACAACAACACCCTTAAAAGGCCAGATCCAAATGTCTTTATGTTACCAAAAGACTTTTAGCTTCTAATAATAAAATTTAAGACTCCTGTACTTGATGTAGTGGTATTCCCATTATGCGTGTGGTTGAATGTTAAAATATATAGATCTTCCTGCATAATTGGAACAAATATATTATACAGGACCATGGAGAAGAACTTTTTTTAATGGTATCTTCTGAGAGTTGATCCATGCCTAATTCATCTTAAAGTTACTGAGGCTGAGGAGCACAACTCTAGAGAGATTATGTGGTGTAGCGATTAAGACTGGGCTAGCACTGGAAAGACTTTTGATGCAAGTCAGAGAGGCTGGATTCCTTCAGCCAAGGAGTTTCTGTCAACCCTGAAGCTGACCTGACCAAAGCCATTTTTGACTGCTTCAAGTTTTCTTTTTTCTTTTTTTATTTGTTGATATTTGTCAATTGCTTACAAGATAATAGGTATAAGTAAAAACATAGTTATAAATACATGGATACATATAAGAAAAATAAAAAATAAAAATAAAAGAAACAATAGGACAGGGACAGTAGGCACGTTGGTGCACTTATGCACGCCCCCTACAGACCTCTTAGGAAAGGGGTGAAGTCAATAGTAGACAGTCTCAGGTTAAAGGTTTGGGGGTTTGGGGAAGAAACCACAGAGTCAGGTAGAGTATTCCAGACATTGATCACTCTGTTGCTGAAGTCGTATTTCCTGCAATCAAGTTTGGTGCGATTAACCTTGAGTTTGTATCTATTGTTTGCTCTTGTGTTGTTATGGTTGAAACTGAAGTATTCATTGATAGGTAGGACATTTTATATACTATACTTAGATCGGACTGAAGGCAGCATAGTTCTAATTTTCTAGGTCTAGAATTTTGAGTCTGGTGGCATAAGGTATTCTGCAATGAGTAGAGGAGTGGAGAACTCTTCTTGTGAAATATTTCTGGACTTTCTCAGCTGTGTTAATATCTGATATGTAATGTGGGTTCCAGACTGATGAGCTGTATTTGAGTATTGATCTTGCAAATGTTTTGTATGCTCTAGTTATTAGTGTAATATTACCAGAGAAAAAGCTATATAAGATTAGGTTAACAACTCTTAATGTGTTTTTGGCTATGTTGTTACTTAGGTCATTAGAGATGAGTACTTCAAGATCTTTGACAGAGTTGGGATCATCAACAAGGTCTTGACTATTCAGCCTGTATTTTATTTTCTGATTTTTTTTGCCAATATATAGGACAGAGCATTTATTTGTTGAGATTTGAAGTTGCCATTTGTTTGACCATTCTGATACATAGTCAAGGTCTTTTTGAAGGGTGGCAGAATTGTCTGTGGTGTTGAATAGCTTTACATCATCAGCGAAGAGAACGCAGTTGCTCTTGATATGATCACAGAGGTCATTTATGTAGAGTATGAAAAGAGTTGGTCCTAGAACACTGCCTTGGGGGACACCGCTGTTGACAGGTGCAGAATTTGATAGGATGCTCCCAATTTTGACCATTTGTTGTCTGTTTGACAGGAATGCTTCTATCCAGTTATGCAGGTGTCCAGAGATACCATAAGATTTTAGTTTTAGGAGTAGTTTGTCATGTACCACTGAATCAAAGGCTTTACAGAAGTCTATGTAGATTGCATCTATTGCTTTGCCCTGATCGAGTTGTGTAGTCCATATGTTTTTGCAGAGTTGCAGATTACAGGATAGTTTTTCCTAAAACCAAATGGTTTATTAGAGAGTAGGTTGTTTCTAAGTGGAGGATGATGGATTGGTTAATAATTGATTCCATGACTTTACAGGTGACACAACATAAAGAGATTGGTCTGTAATTTTCAACTAGGTTGGGGTCTCCCTTTTTGAAGATGGGGATGACCGTGGCTTGTGACCATAGGTTAGGCAAGGAGCTGGTCCTGAAAGATTTTTCAAATATTATGCTTAGAGGTTTGGCTATGGCAGTGGATAGCTTTTTTAAGAAGTAGACACGTATTCTGTCCAGTCCAATAGATAGAGATGGTTTTAGATTGCGCAGTGCTTTTTCAACATTGTCTTCTGTAAAATCAGTATGTATTAGATCATTGTAGTTGTCTGTGGTTCGACTAGGAAATACTGGGCATGATCTATTGCTGTTTACAAATACTGAGCCAAAGAATGTGTTAAAGAGGTTGGCTTTAATAGTGTCGTTGTTGCAGTCTTTACCATTAGGTCCTTTCAGGGGTGGGATGGACCTTGAATCTTTTATTTTGTTGTTTACAAAATTGCAGAAAGCGCGGGTGGAATTGGTGCGTAGAAGGTTTTCTTCTTGTTTAATGTGATAATTGGTGCATTCAGTTTTTATCTGGTGGCATAAAGTTTTTGTATCAGCTTTTGAAGTTGGCAATGTGACCAGATTTGCTTTTCCGCCAAAGTGATTTCTTTTTGGATTGAAGCTTCCTTATTGTTATGGGTAATTTGTTTTTTCTGGTTTTGGGAGTTGTTAATGGTACATATAGTTTGATGACTCTTTTGCCACACTGGAGGTGAGGGATAGAGAGGGGGGATTTGAGATAGAGGGGATTCTGTAGCCAAAACAAAATGTTTTCTCTTGGGAACCAAGGACATTGTCATACCTGGTCAGAGAAAGGTGGAATGATGCTTCTCGGCTGCCAGTCCACAGTGTGATTGGACCATGTGACTGATTGTTTTGAGAAAGTAG
Source organism: Notechis scutatus (assembly GCF_049901735.1). Classification (NCBI taxonomy): domain Eukaryota; kingdom Metazoa; phylum Chordata; class Lepidosauria; order Squamata; family Elapidae; genus Notechis; species Notechis scutatus. The sequence goes on along the minus strand of NC_142011.1, from coordinate 13,847,152 downwards.
AAAAACTTTTACTTTTAATTAGAGGAACACCGTGGGAGACTTCAGAGCTGGTTTTCACCAGAACTGTGCCAATATGATATTTCCAATAAAGCTACACCTGCCTCGGAGTTTTGCTTGCTATGGGTCTATTACTTGGAACCCTGATAGCTTCATTATGTGACTTTGGACCACTCTCTTCAGCTCAACCTACGCCACAGAGTATCTAATGCAAGGAAAATGGGAGCAATGAATCTTGTAAATGTCACCTTGTGTTGCTAAATAAAAGGTAGGATATTAATCTAGGTAAAGGTAAAGGTTCCCCTCACACATACATGCTAGTCATTTCCGGCTCTAGGGGGCAGTGCTCATCTCTATTACAAATCCGAAGAGCCAGCGCTGTCCAAAGATGTCTCCATGGTCATGTGGCCGGCATGACTAAACACTGAAGGCGCACAGAACGATGTTACCTTCTCACCAAAGTGGTACCTATTTTTCTACTTGCATTTTACATGTTTTTGAACTGCTAGGTTGGCAGAAGCTGGAACAAGTAACGAGAGCTCACTCCATTACACGATGCTAGGGATTTGAACTGCCAAACTTCTGACCCTTCTGATCGACAAGCTCAGCGTCTTAGCCATTGAGCCACCGCATCCCTATAGGATATTAACCTAAATAATAATAATAATAATAATAATAATAATAATAATAATAATAATAATAATAATAATAATAATAATAATAGCAAGACAGTGAAGTAAGTTTTGCTCCATCTTGTGGCCTTTCTTGCCACCGTTATTAAGTGAATCACTGCAGTTGTTCAGTTAGTAATATGATTGCTAAGTGAATCTAGCTTTCCTAGTGTCTTTGCTTGTAAGTAGATCACCAAAGATAATCACATGATCCTGGAATACTGCAATGGTGCAACCATCATAAATACATGTTGCCAAGTGTCCCTTTTTTGATCACATGACAATGGGGATGCTTCAAGGTTATAAGTGTGAGAAACGGTCATGTCACTTTTTTCAATGTCGTTGTAACTTCAAAAGGTCATTAAGCAAATTGTTCCATGTGGAGGACTACCTGTATAGATTGTAACTAGCCAGAAGGCCCTTTGGAAAATGGATCGGCCTTTGAATATTTGAAATAAACATCCCACCCAAAAGGATCAGTTAGACTGAGGGTCTGATTACTGGAATCCCTAGAACATTTTTCCGTTGTGTTCAAAAGAATCTGAAAATGTAACCACTTTCTGATCCTCAAATAACAAATGATTGCAAATGAGATAATTAATTAAGAGGAACTGATAAGTACCCCAGAGGGAGATATCAAAGTGGCTGTGCCTGAGTGGGGTAAGAAACTGCAGCTAAAAATACAATTTAAAATTTATCTCTGGGGTCATGTGAGGTCAGACCTGGCTTAAGTTTTTAGTACTTTTTGTTTTTTCTCTCTCTCTCTCCTGAGGATACATTAAGAAGGAAAATTGCAAGCAGAAGGTTACTCTTGGGTATTAGCCCCGATTCCAAGCTAATGGAACCAAACAGCCCTTGATAGCTAACATAGACTCAAAGCTTTTAAGCCACAAAAACATCCTACATGGCAGTATCAGAATTCACTTTATGGTTTTTTCAGAGGACAATTCATTTTATATATATATATAATTATGTGAAGAGGGAAAATGCACCGAAACAAATACACGCCTGGGAAGGAAATAGATACAACCTCCTATAATAATAATAATAATAATAATAATAATAATAATAATAATAATAATAATAATAACAACAACAACAACAACAACGATGACGATGATGAAGAATTCTGATAATGAAGACTTTCTAACTCAGCTCCATCCTTTGATTGGTATTAAAAAATGGCAGTGACACTTTGAAAGGAGAGAGAACTATCATTAGGCAGGGAAATCTGGCTTTATTATAATGCCTTTTTGATTGCACAGTCCATAACAGATAACAGATAATCAGAGTTGAAAGGGATTTTGTAGGTTATCTAGTCCAACCCCCACCCCCAAGCGGGAGACCCTACACCATTTCTGACAAATGGCAGTCCAATCTCTTCTTGAAAGTCTCAAGTGATGGTGCTTCCACAACTTCCAAGGGCAAGCTGTTCCAATATATATATATTGTATTCTCTCTCTCTCTCTCTCTCTCTCTGTGTGTGTTTATATATTATTATATATTTATAATTATTATATATGTGTGTGTGTGTGTGTGTGTGTGTGTGTGTGCCCTCTGCTGGCTTCAGCTGCAGGAAAATAGCCTAGATAAAAAGCAATTGTAGTCTTTGTTCATATTGCTTTTCTTTTCTTTCTTTATCGACTGAATCTTTCTCTCATTAAGGTTTGTGTGTATTTGGATTTCAAACCTACAGAAAATTTCTAGTGAAGTAAAAATATTGCCATGGGGAAATGATTATACCACTTGGCTGGAAAGGGAGAATTTCTAAATGCACAGAGGATCTACCGGTGATCAATAGCCATGATAATTAAAAGTAGGCTTAGTGTTCTGAGGATTCTTTCTCTGTTCTTGAATTTTCATGATTGGCCACTGGTGACCATGGGAAGCTGAACTCACAGAGATTCTGTTCTGATTCACTAGTCTTCTTCTTCTTCTTCTTCTTCTTCTTCTTCTTCTTCTTCTTCTTCTTCTTCTTCTTCTTCTTCTTCTTCTTCTTCTTCTTCTTCTTCTTCTTCTTCTTCTTCTTCTTCTTCTTCTTCTTCTTCTTCTTCTTCTTCTTCTTCTTCTTCTTCTTCTTCTGTGTCATTCCTTCCTCAAAAAAATTACTTTTTGGATCCTTTGAGGTGGCCATGCCTCCTGGCAGGAGGTAAAAGTTCTTGCAATTTTTTTAAACAAGATTTTCAGAAGTATTTGCCATGCCTTCTTCCCAGGGCTGAAAAAGAGGGACTGGGCCATAATTACCCAGCTGGCTTCACACCTAAGGAAGGTCTATCTAAAACTTGTGATTTATTGGCTTTAACCACTATCCCAAATTGGACCCCACATTCTACTAGAGCCAGATGAGTCTAGTGGTTAAGGCACAGCCTAAAAACTGGGAGACCATAAGTTCTAGTCCTATGTCCTTAGACATGAAAGCCAGCTGGGTGGTTTTGGGCTAGTCACTCTCTCTCAGCTCATACCACCTCACAGGATTGTTGTTATTGTGGGTGTATAGAAAGTTAGCACCCACCCCCCTCCTAGAGGAATAAAATATTTTGAGGAATATTTTAAAAAAAGCAGAATATTGCATTTTCCTAGATGAGAAAAGGAGAAAGAGGTTTCTAAAGACAAAAACCAGCTCCCTGAAGCTCCCTGCCCCCAGCAGGTATTTGGTGCCAATTGAGAAAGATTGGGCCAGCCTATCTATAAGACAAAAGACCTCCAGCTCCAGGGTGATGGGATTGAGACATGACACTCCAGGACATAATAGGATTATCTATCAGCAGAGCTCACCAGATGGCACAACCAAGCCCCTTCATTGCATCAGCCCAAGGTTCAACCAAATTTGACTTCAAGACAAACATGACTCCACATGCCCCATGGGAGTCTGACAGCAACCAATACATGCTCTTGGCACAGGAACAGGAAGCTCAAGTTCAAAGCCCAAGAGAGGGTATAAATGCCTCTCATACTCCACTCCATGTGGTCAGCTCCCCAGAATCACACGTGTTTGGTGGTTCTGCTTCACTATTAAACCATCTTTCCAATCAGCTTCCATGTTTCGAGTGTCTTTCTCCCCACTTGGAACTGAACCCAGATGGATATTTCTTCCAACAGGTAAAACAGGAGGAAGATAGAGTATTAGCTATGTTCACTGTCTTTAGTTATTTATAAAAACAATAAAGGCGGGATTTAAAAAAATCAAAATTCATAAAATAAGTTATGGTTTCCATGAGGCTATTGTTCCATCCAGTGCAATACTACATACCAAGTTTGAAATATGCTGACTGATAAAAATAATTCTGATTTAATTTCCTGGTATGTAGGCTGTCAGAGTTCAGGAATATTCTCTTTCAGAGGCTCCTTGTGCCCTCTCTCTTTCATAGCAAATGCAACATCCTCTTGAACTTCTCAAAATGAGCCGCTGTGGTGCAGCAGTTAGAATACAGTATTGAAGGCTGACTCTGCCAACTGCCAGGAGTTCGATTCTGACCGGCTCAAGGTTGACTCAGCCTTTCATCTTTCTGAAGTCAGTAAACTGGGGACCCAGATTGTTGGGGGCAATAAGCTGACTCTGTAAACTGCTTAGAGAAGGCTGTAAAGCAGTATGAAATGGTATATAAGTCTAATTGCTATTGCTGTTATAAAGGCTTTATCATTCTTTAGATTCACACTACCAACTTTCCTCTGCTAAATCTTAATAGTCAAATCAGGTAAATATCAAGACTACAGATGGTAGACTGGATGGATGCAATGCCTCATCCACATCCTTAAGCCTCAGAAAATGAAATTTATCTTAAAAATGATCTAAAGCTGATACTTTAAAGATCTCTTCACATGTTGTTGCTATTGTGGTATACAGTTCTACATAGAAATAAATATTTTTTCTTCCCTGTCTAACATTATAATGCAGGATTCTGGATTGTCATTATTAAGGCTCTGCCATAAAGCTTCTTCATCACTTAAAACAATGCCAATAGATGGTAGAAACTAAAAGAAAAAGACTTCCTTTTTTGCCTGCCTCATTGTTACACAATAAGCATAATTTAGAACTCAGAAGACACATTCATCTTTGAACATTCACTACTTTGCACAGTATGTGTTCTTAGAGTCCATTTCATGAATCAAAGATTCAGGAAGACCCAAAAGACATCCCAGTTTCCATAGGCTAAAAGTGGCCTTTTGGGACTATTGAGTCAGACATCATTTTTGTCTTCTCATTCCATCATGTGACAAGTTTTTTTTTTTTAACAGATAGATTTACCATTCCTGTTGGTTGGGAAATCTTTCAAAGCCATAGAAGTCTTGGGAGGGAGGGAGGGAGGGAAGAATCACCTCCTTTATCCCCATAGGATGGGCCTGCCATTTCTAGTCTAAATTTCATGAGGATGTGGATACTAAACAACAAAAAGATCATACAATAGAACTTCTCAAAATTCAATCCCCCTTCTTTTTTCTCAGTCTCTCACACACAGAGACACAAGCAAGCACACACACACACACATCAACATGTCCAAGGCATGACTTACGAAGTCTCAAGAGATTAGAAAAATTAGGATCATTGTTGTCATGATGGATATGCATTTTGAGCTGAAACTCAGTTTGAATATTAGAATAGGAATAGAATAGGAATAGGAATAGGAATAGGAATAGAATAGAATAGAATAGAATAGAATAGAATAGAATAGAATAGAATAGAATAGAATAGAATAGAATAGAATAGAATAGAATAGAATAGAATAGAATAGAATTGGAAGGGACCTTGGAGGTTTTCTAGTCCAACCCCCTGCTTAGGCAGGAAACCCTATATCATTTCAGACAAACGATTATCCAATCTCTTCTTAAAAACTTCCAGTGTTGGAGCATTTACAACTTCTGGAGGCAAATTGTTCCTCTGATTAATTGTTCTAATTGTCAGGAAATCTCTTCTTTAGTTCCAGGTTGCTTCTCTCCCTGATTAGTTTCAATCCATTGCTTCTTGTCCTGCCTTCAGGTGCTTTGGAAAATAGCTTGACTCCCTCTTCTCTGTGGCAGCCCCTGAGATATTGGAACACTGCTATCATGTCATCCCTAGTCCTTCTTTTCACCCCAACTAGACATATCCGATTCCAGCAACTGTTCTTTATATGTTTACAACCATTCTTTATGTTTAGAGCCAGCAATCTTGAGTTTTCAAACACCTTTACTACTACATCAAACTGTCTTTCCAGAATACATTGATTCCAAAAATTGGCATCTGGGTCAAGCTGAAGGATTAGCATCCTTAGTTGACTCTCTTCTCTCCACATCCTCATTCTGTTACTGTTGCTGGAACAGGAAGTCTACCCATAGCCTAACATCTATTCTGTTTCACCTAATGAAACTTGGTTGACATGGATGAGGGACCTCCAAAGGTTGACATGGATGAGGGACCTCCAAAGGTTAGTTGACTCTCTCCACATCCTCATTCTGTTACTGTTGCTGGAACAGGAAGTCTACCCATAGCCTAACATCTATTCTGTTTCACCTAATGAAACTTGGTTGACATGGATGAGGGACCTCCAAACTTTTCCAGCCAGCTTTTCTTTTAACAGATTATGACTGACAGGTAAAATATAGCTCTTGTGAAGCCTAAGCTAAGCTAATAATAATTCCCCCAATGCTTTCCTGCATTGGTGGTGAGAAGGTGCAAAATGATATGTGGAAGGAAGGAGTAAAGGTGTTTCATTATCAAACCATAATGTGCTGCTAATAGACCCTATCAATCACTATAAATATAATTGCTGGCAATTACATATAATCAGTTATTCTCATTCATGACTGGGAGTTGGATGCAAGGCAGTTTTAGCTAGCTCTAGCTATTTTTGATGTCAGAGGTCTCAAATATACAAGTATACAAAATATCTTTTTTAAATTCTCGCACCTGATTTTTGAGTGGAGAGGTAGCTGAATTTTCACATGAATTTGATAGGAAGTAGATTTTGGGTTTTAGCTGCAGCAGAAATCATGCCAGAGTTAACGCTACCTCCAAATGAAGTCTGACTAGTGTTTAACCTTCCAATGATCCATGTTCACCTTTATAATTTTCATCAGAATATTTATGTAGTATTTCCTGGGATGACCAGCTAAGGAAGGAATGCTATGTATTATCTGATCCTTTCTTTATCAACTGAAGGATGGGGCCAACTTCACATTGAGGGGAGTTTCAGAGGGCAGGAGCAACAGCAATTCTCAGTGTGTAGGACTAATCTAGCTAGCTTTATCCTGAGAAATCCCATTTTGTTGAAAAGCCTTTATTTTGCTCACTTCTGTTTTTAGGTGTTTTCCTTTTGGACCTCTCATCCTTGAGGTTCTCATCCTTGCCCTAAACTTCCTGGAAGGCCATGTGAAAACCTTATCAAAGAACATGCTCTGTCCTGAATGGAGAATTAGTTAGAAGAACATGCTTATTTCCCATTTCTTGTTGCAGATAAATTAGCTAGAAAGTTTTGCATATTTAATTACCAGCCTTATCTGTTAGAGGCAGAAGGGTGAGGGCTGTAATATTTTAATAAGGAACCCACCTTCTGGGAAGACCATCCTCCACCAGGGGTGTGAATACTTTGTTGCTTGTGGCCAATTGCTTATAAATGATCATGTGCCTTTGCTTTTCAACAGCGTATAATGCTAATTTGTGCTCTTTGATTGTGGCTTAGTTCCCTGAGCACACCTTTTTGTGCTGGACAGAATAAACAGGTCTGCAGTTCTTTTCCTTGTGTGATAATTCATACCAGGGAAGGAGAAATCCAGCCTTTGGCTCGGCCAATCAACAGCTTAGCCAACAACTTTACAAAATGTTTAAAAAGAGTAACATTTAAAACAAGAAAACAATGTACATATAACACAAACTGGGTGACTGTGAGTTCTAGTCCTGCCTTATGCAGGCCAACTCACCTCACAGAGTTGTTGTTATGGGGAAAAGAGGAGGAGAAAGCAATATTATACACAGTCACTGCCTTGAGTTACTATAATAAAGGTGGGATAAAAATCAAATAAACAAACAAACACATGCATGCATGCATACATACATACCCACAAAAGAGCAAAAATGGTAAGGATAATTAAACCAAAGGAGAACAGAGAAAAAGAGGAAAAGGTTGGCAAAGGACTGGGTGAAGAGCTAGATCATTAGCATCCTTCAAAACACAAGTGTGAACCTTTCATTCCAAGGCAGGGGTCTTCAAACTTGACAGCTTTAAGACTTGTGGACTTCAACTCCCATAATTCCTCCTCCAGGCATGTTAGCTCAGGAATTCTGGGAGTTGACGTCAACAAGTCTTTAACTTGCCAAGTTTGAAGACCCTTGTTCCAGAGGAAATGCATTGTGACAGAGAAAAAGTGAACTTCAGGGGTCCCAAATGTTGATATTTGCTTAATTGAAGGAATCCAGAGCATGCCAACCTTGTCAGATCAGATTGGCTGGGCAGATATTATGGGAGACAAGTGGACCTTTGAACATTAAGGGACTGTGTCATAGATAGTGACCGGCACCCTGAATTGAACCTAGAAGCTAAGTAACACTTAGCACTGTTCACAAAGCACAGATTTACACTGATTCAAAATTACATAATTATTCTGGCATATGAGTACTCAACTCTCGGAAACCCTGGCAAGGCAACCAATGAATCCTTCAATATCTGTTGTCTTCTGCACAATGTCATGGTATGATAGTACATTGCTACAGAACATTCCTTCCTAATTTTATAAACAGGTAAAGATTAATATGCAAATTACTGTGCTCCTGCAGCTTAGTTGTCCTCAGGTTTGTTGCATTTTCAATTTTCTTCATTCTGGCATCAGTTCATGAGAACTGATGTCCAACAGATCTGGAGGATACAAGAGGGGAGGCCAAGCTACTGGGTATTTTTCTGTTTAAAAAAGTGATTATATCAATCTGATTGAGTGAATTTGTTTGGCAAAAATAATTCTGTAGCAAAGACTGAAGAAATGAAAAAAAATTTTTGCAATAAGCAAATAGATTGTCTATCGACTACTCTGTCTGTCTGTCTGTCTGTCTGTCTGTCTGTCTGTCTGTCTATCTATCTATCTATCTATCTATCTATCTATCTATCTATCTATCTATCTATCTCATAGATGATAGACAGACAGATAGATGATATCATCTCTCTCTCTCTCTCTCTCTCTCTCTCTCTCTCTCTCTCTCTCTCTCTCCCTCTCTCTCCTCTCTCTCTCTCTCTCTGTCTCCCTGTCTCTCCCTCTCTGTCTCTCTCTGTCTCTCTCTGTCTATATCTATCACCTACCTCCTGTTTTTGGAATGATTTTGTAGCCCTAAAATGATCTTATGGCTACTACCTGGCTATTAAGGGAATGACACTCATACTAATACGCTTTATAAGAAGAAAAGGAAATTTGACAAAGAAAGTAAGTCTTATATAGTACTATGAAAATTGATGTTGCCCTGAGACAAACTACCTGAGAAGCTGTTAGGCTGTTTTTCATAAGAGTGTTTGAAGCAGTGCCAAAGTACCAATTTAACAAAGGTGCTGCATCAAAAGACAGTTGGACTCAATGGGTTTTTGAAGTCTCCACCATCTCAAGAGAGTCTGTGATATTTTATTGGACCTTTCCTAAAGGCAGGATGTGATAGCTTTAATCTTTCATTTTCATCCAGAAATGAAAAGTCTGAAGTTCGAGTTAAATTAAAGGAAATTAAATTAATGTTCCAATTGTTCTTGGCCTTACACATGCTTGGTTGATGATTATTAATATGACTATGCTAACCAGAATATTGCGACAATACTTTGAGCAAAGTGGCATCAACTCTCACCTTATGGATAGAGTGCTTGGTTTACAGTTTGAAATGTTTTAAAACACAGAAGCTGAGATTAAATAAACATCCATTAGGCATGCACTGAAAGAACATGGAAAGAAATATCACAATGAATGATTGATGACCAGCTTTTTTGTTTTTATAAAATACAGGAACACTTCATTAAAACAAATTACCTAGCCAACAATTCATTGGCCCCAACAATTATTGCTCTGCCCATTGTTGGAGATGCAAGCAGAACTAGCATGATGTGAGGAAGTATGCATGGTAGAAAAATTTGACACTGCAAATTTGTGTAGCTCAATAAATGCCCATGCTATGTGCCATCCCACATAAAAGTTAATGGAGCTTTTTATAAGCCACTGTTCTTTTGTTGATTGTTTTCCACCCCTCTACATCTCAATCAGTTGATCAAAATGAACAATAGCCTTTAACAGCAGCATTGCATAGGAGCTCTGCATATATGCAGATCACTAGTATGGGTTAATAAACTTGGCTTCTATAGATATGATCCAGATGCATAACCTAAAACGTGAGTAAGCATATTTATCCTAGAGCAGAGATGCCATTGGCTATGGAAACTCTGCCATCCACAGTGTCATGTGGGCACGCAGTTTCAGAATAGTAGGTACAGGTCCAAGCCACACATTTTGTTTTGTGCAGTGACATTTCAGTTTAATTAAAATCAAAAGACAGGGTTACTCTCCACATGAATTTACCATCCAATCATTACAAGTCACAATTTGTAACAACAGTTGAGGTCTCCAGGGACTTCCCTCATAAACTTTCAGGAATTTATTTATTACTTTTATGTAGCCACCCACCTACCAAAAGTAATTCTGGGCAGCAAACAAAATAAAAACATAATATAATAAGGCAACCATTTAAAGCACTAAGTGATATCGTTTTAAATAAATAACAATATGGATATTGCTCAGAAGGCTCAATTTTTTTTTTTTAGATCAAGGGTGTGAAACTCGTATTGTCTCGTGTTATCACATGATATATCGTGACTTTTTTTCCCATTTGCTAAACCAGGTGAGGGCATGGCCAGTGCGTGACGCATCTGGCCCGTGGGCCGTGAGTTTGACAGCCCTGTTTTAGATCAATCCAAGAATGCAGAATGCCTCCTTCTCCTTCTCCATCTCTTTCTCTTTTTCTTTCTCTGTTCTCTATTTATACCTTAAATGCATACAAGTAGTCCTCAACTTAGAACCAGTTGCTTAGCAACAACTTGAAGTTACCATAGACCTCCTCAAGGCTACTTTTGATTCAGATTTGAAATTCTGACAGCTGCCTCTCTCTGCAGTCATGTGATCTTATTTTGGCCATTTGGCAACCAGACTGCATTAATGGTTGTTTGCAGTATCCCATGATAACATAACCATGAGTTATAACTGTTGTTTACCAGAAAGTGGCAATTACTTGTGATTTCAGCCAAAAAATCCCCATGGGTAAAATGGATCTATTTAATGGCCACAAAGTTTGTTTCACAGTCCCAATGGTTCACCTATCAACCATAACAAGGTCATTAAATTGGGTGTGGTTATATGGTGACCCACTTAATGGGGTCAATTAAGGTCGTAAGTCAAAGTCCAACTATGCTTACTGGAAGCTCTGACAGTAAAATCTTCCTTGGTTGTTCTGTAAAATTTCCATAGTACTTACCTTAAAAAAAAAAGATAGTCTCACAAGAAAAGAAAGAGTATAACTGTGGGACTGGATGAATAAACCTATTTCAGAAGCTGATCATAGATTCCAAAGCTGTGGGTTTTAAAAATTCTCTATATTAGTTATTAGAATCTCTCCCATTAGTTATTGGAGAACCTCTCTAGGACTGAAAGGCACCATCACTGGATCCCCTTAAGAGCTTCTCATGGAAAATTGATTGTGAGAAATTGATCGTTGGACAAGCTGAACAATGTAATGTCACTTATATTCCTTAAGAGACAAGAATATTAGACACCAATACCACAATCAGAGGTGGTATTCAGCAGGTTCTGACTAGTTCTGGAGAATCAGTAATGGAAATTTTGAGCAGTTCAGAGAACCAGCAAATATCACCTCTGACTGGCCCATCTATTCTCTGCCACCCGAGTCCCAGTTGGTTGGCTTTTGTTGCCCTGCACAAAAGAACAGAGCTGGAAGGCAGGTTAGTGGGGTGGGGAGGGAATGGGTAACCTTCCCCCAGGAGTGGTGTGGGAATGGAGATTTTAGAGTATCCTTCCCCTGCCATGCCCACCAAGCCACACCACGCCCACCAAGCCATGCCCCCAGAACCAATAGTAAAAAAAAATTGAATTCCACCACTGAACACAATGAAGTTACAACAAATGGCTAACTAGTTGATCTTTGTTGCATAGGATTTGGCCTTATTGTATTCAGGAATGAGAACAAGAGTGGAAAAAAATAAAAAATAACCTAGAATCCAGAAGATTATGAGTTCCAATTCTAGTCCTGCCTTCAGCATAAAAGCCAGATGGGAGACTTGGAGCCAATTACTAGAACACTGTGAGTTCTAGTCTTGCCTTAGGCATGAAATCCTAAGTAAATACAGAGAAGTTTAACAAAGATTATTAGGTACAGGAGGCTAAAGCATATAAAGAACAGTTGTTGGACTTGGGTATGTCTTCTCTAGTGAAAAGAAGGATTAGGAATGACATGACAGCAGTGTTCCAATATCTGAAGGGCTGCCACAAAGAAGAGGAAGTCAAGCTATTCTCCAAAGAACCTGAAAGCAGGACAAGAAGCAGTGGATGGAAACTAATTGTAAAAAGTTGCTCAATTTGTGCCACAATGAAACACCGAACTGGAAAAACCCCTGGCCTCCTGCAACAAGTTGCTGAACCAACCCAATCTTGGGAAGAGATCGCAATGGACTTTATTGTTGAATTACCTAAGAGTGAAGGGAATATGATCATTTGGACTATAGTTGACTTATTCTCTAAACAGGCCCATTTTATAGCCTGCAAAGGACTTCCATCTGTGAAAAAACTTGCAAAGCTGTTCGTGAAACATATCTATAGACTACATGGAGTACCTCGTAGAATAATATCAGACAGAGGGGTACAATTTACCGCAAAAGTTTGGAGGGAATTTCTGAAATCCATTGGTTCCTCTCAAGGGTTATCCTCAGCTTTCCATCCTGCTTGTAACGGAGCAGTGGAGAGGGCTAATGCCATGATTGAACAATACATTAGATGCTATGTTAATTATCAACAAGAACATTGGGCTGAGTTATTACCTTTTGCAGAGGTTGCTTACAATAATGCAGTACTAGTCGCACGGGATTGACTCCATTCCAAATCAACACTGGAATGGATTTTGTCCCGATGCCAGAGTTACCGAGACAACCTCCCTCATCCATGTCCCTAACAGAATGGATGAACTCATTAAAGAAAGGATGGGATGATACAAAAAAACTTTGACCAAAGCTGCAAAAAATTATAAAAAACAGGTGGATAAACATAGATCCCTTCAACCACCTTTTAAAGTAGGGGACAAAGTATATTTGTCGACCAAGTATCTTAGATTGAAACTGCCCAGTAAGAAGCTGGGTCCAAAATTCTTGGGTCCGTTCCCAATTTCATAGTTAATCAATCCAGTCACTGTCCAATTAAGTCTTCCTCAAATATTGGGGAAAATTCATCCAGTATTCCATTGTAGTTTACTAAAACCAGCTACTACATCAATGATAAGACCACCACCAATCACTCCCCCTAATGGTACAGGGGGAAACACATTATGAAATTCAAAAAATTCTCGATTCTAGATTACACCGTGGCCGATTGCAATATTTGGTCTTATGGAGAGAAGCAACCTAGAACTAAGGAGAAATTTCCTGACAGTTAAAACAATTAACCAATTAACAATTAACTTGTGTCCAGAAGTTGTAAATGCTCCAACACTGGAAGTTTTTAAGAAGAGATTGGATAATAATTTGTCTGAAATGCTATAGGGTTTCCTGCCTGAGCAGGGAGTTGGACTAGAAGACCTCCAAGGTCCCTTCCAGTTCTGTTATTCTGTTAAAGACAGCTGGGTGACTTTGGGCCAATCACTTTCTTCCAGCCCAAGCCATTTCACAGGGTTGTTGTTGTGTGGAGGAGGAGGAGGAGGAGGAGGTGGAGGAGAGGAAGAGGAAGAAGAAGAAATATGAGGTATATTCACTGCCTTGAGGTACTTAGGATAAAATCTAATAAATAAATAAAACAAACAAACAAACCAAAACCTTTCAGAGAAATTATTTGAAATGAGAAATCATTTCTGTATCATTTCAGTACCAGGAAGACTGAATGGATATGTTTATGAAGTCACCAGGAATCAAACTCTGTTCAATAAAACTTGTTTTCCTTTAGTGCTAAACACGTTAAAAATGCCTTCCTTTCACTATCAAGCATCAATTTCTCTCTTATAAACATAGGCATGCCCAAAAAATGCTTTTGGAACTGGTGCAGCAAAATGATGCAATTAATCATATGCATTATGCCTTGCATGTATAAATGTATAACTTCCCCATGAAAAAGATGCAATAGCTATATTTCAGTGATGATAAAGATGCAATTTAAAATTACATTTGGATGAAGGAAGGACCAAAGAGCAGCTTTGGATTCCCTAGAGGTACATTTGTAATGTTTAAGCTAATCATCATTCTCTGGCAGATACAACTCCAACTTACATCAAAGGAACCCTAATCTCTTTTTCAAGATGGTTTAATGGGAGCCAGCTACATAATGACAGATGGCCCCAATTACCATCTTAATTTGAAACCAGGGCAGACATAGCAAAAATCAACAAGGCTAGATATTTAGAGACCTTTGTAACTGTTTCTTTGAATGAATTGGGAGTTGACTTTGAGCTGCTGGTCCTGTGGCCGCAGTTTTGATTATACCAGTTTTTTTTCTCTATCTCAACAACGTTAATGTGTATGGACTGGATGAAGAATTCTGAGATTTGAAGTGTATACAATTTAAAGTGGCTGAGACTGAGAAACACTGGATTGTATAATTTATACCCAATTAAAACATCATTGTTTAAAACATATGTTTGGATAGGAGACACCAGACTTGTTTGGAATTGGGAGAAATTGTTAGTGCTTGCACAAAATGGCAGCTAAGGCAGAGTGCTTTTTTCCCCCAAAGTGTCTTCTTTTGGGTTATAATCAGTTACAAAGCTCTCACTTCCTGTTCTATCACCTGCCCCAACTCCCACCTCCAAACCTTAGTCCTTTTTTTGGAATGGTGAGCATGGATTCAGTATTTTAAAAAAAAAAATCTAAGAAAACTGATCATTTCATTAAGGCAGCGAGGGATGATACTGAATTTTTAATGGATGTTTAATTAACTGTTTGAATAAAACAGGGGTGTCTGTGAACTCAGGTTAAGGGACTAGGCTAGAAATTGGGAGAGCTCTAGTCCTACTTTAGGCATGAAAGCCAGCTGGGTCATTTTGGGACAATCACCAGTGAGGTTATTAGCCCAGGAGATTGTTATTTCTAGCCCTACTTAGGCATGAAAGCCATCTGGTTTAGTTGGCTTGGGCCAGTCACTTTCTTTCAGCCCAAGTCTCCTCACAGGGTTGTTGTTGTAGAGAAAACAGGAACAGTAAGGAATATTCTGTATGTTCAATGCCTTGAATTACTTATAAAAACAATAAAGGTGGGATTAAAAACAAACAAACACAAGTACTATCTGTTCGGACTATCTTTAAATGGCTGTGTCTGTATTAACAAGAAATAAAATATCTGATCTGGATTTCAGAGATAAGAGCTGCCATGCAGATGGAAAAAAACAAAACAATCCCTCAAGATCAAACAAGGACTAGGGGACAGCAACTAGAGATAAGAAAGTGAATAATCAACCTCCCTGAAAGAAGTCACATCCGAGCAAGTCAATGAAAGATTAAGGTGATTGGAAAAGATTGTGCAATGGAAATTGCTGGCAAGCATAAGAAGGACACTTTGGACAAGTGTCTGTCAGAGGACACCACAACTATCATCCAGTTATGATGATAACCAGTTTAGTCAAGTGGTTAAGGCATCAGACTAGAAGGTGGGAGACTGTGAGTTCTAGTCCTGCCTTAGCCATGAAAGCCAGCTGTGTGACCTGGTGTCAGTCACTCTCTCTCATCCCAACACAGCTCAGTTTTGTTGTGGAGAAAATAGGAGGAATGTGTAATAAAGGCAGGAAATAAATAAATCCTAAATAAATACATAAATCTTAAATAAATACATAAATATGAATAAAATAAATTCATGGAGCACTCTGGCTCCATGTAGGAGGTAAAGGAGGTGTAGGAAATAAGTCAGTGTGAGTAAGTTGCATGGATGTAATGCTAAAGATATTGTAATGAATGTGATTACTCCTTTTCAATTCAGCTTAATTTATTGCAGCCATAGATCAGTATAGACAATCACCAAAATAAAATTTAAGACAGAATTAAAATAAAACTGTAAAGCAATGTATTCAAGTGAAATCCAAATTTGGGTGACCAGGATATCTACTATTCAGATGCAGTATGAATCTGGTTTGGATGTCTCCATAAAAGGAGCAATGAAGAATAAAAAAACATGCCTTCCGGTTTGAGTCTCTTCGGCAATAGACTGAAATCCGTGATTGTGTGCAGTTTCGATCTGTGCTCACCGCCAGAGTGCCCCGAGCCAGCTAGTTTCAGGGCTAAGCCACCTTGTAGAGGTGGTGAAGAAGGGGGAGACTGCCAGCAGGGTCGAGGAGAGCTGCATCTCTCTTCCCCAGATGGCCTTTACTCCCTTTCCCGAAGGCGGTTGTAGTGGTGGTCAGAAATGGCCACCTCAGAGAAGAACTGAACCAGAAAAGAATGTGCAGAAAGAAGATAACAAGAGAAAGTTTTTGTTGACTGGGTTAAACCGAAAAAGCAACAACGTAAGGTACCCTGGAATTTAAATTAAATAACATTGTTCCCAAAGAAGATTTTGAAGCTGCGAAGGAGAAAGAGAAGAGAAAGGGTTAGGTTTTTTTTTTTCTTCCCTTCCTTATACTGACAGCCAAGAGACTTAAGCAAGAAATTGAAAAAAAATCCACTTTGACATTAATAGGCATCTAAGCTGAAAATAAAAGTCAAAGGGATAATAAAGATTTCTGGATATTTAAAAGTTTTTAAAAGCAGGAAAGGAGAAAAAAAAAGAATAAAAGGGCAGGATCTGGTGACAGGATGTTTCTACTTGTGCAAGGTAGTAGTGACAATATATCTGTCGTATCCTGGTGACTGGAAGGCTGGAGCCTTTCCTAGGTTTGATTGCCTTTCTGCATCCTTTATCCTTTGCTTCAGGTGTTTTTTTTTTTTCATCTGAACATATTTTATTTTAAGAACTGGGGAGGGAACTAGGTACTTCCATTTCTGAGAGCAGGACAAGAAGTAATGGATGGAAGCTTGTCAGAGAGAGAGCCAATCTAGAAGTGAGGTGAAATTGTCTGACAGTGAGAACAATAAACTTGCTTCCTAGGGTTGTGGGTACTCCATCACTGGAGGTTTTCAAAAAGAGACTGGACAGCCATTGGACTGGGATGGTATCAACTCCCTGCCTTGAGCAGGGAGTTAGATTAGAAGACCTCTGAGGGCCCTTGTGACTCGACAATTTTATGATTCTGTAAGCTTCCACTAAGAATGGTTGATTGAATAAGAATTGATGCCTTTGAACTGTGGGGCTGTGTAAATTATTGTGGACAGCCATGGACAGCCAGAGTAACCAAGAGAGAGGAACTAAATCGTATAAAACCAGACACATCGCTAGAATCATAAGACTAAGTCCAATTTACTTTGGTCATGTCTTGTGTTCAAATTCATTGGAGAAGGCAGTGATGCTAGGAATGGTTAGTGGAACAAGAAGAAGGGGCAAGCAAAGAACACACTGGCTTAATAGCATCAAATCTGATCCAAAGTTGAATATCCACCAACTGAAAGAAGCTGTGCTTCACAGGGTAGCATGGAGAGCACTTGCTTATAAAGTTGTCAAGAATTGGACATGACTAAATGGTTAAAACAACCACAGGATGGCTGTTTGCTCAGCCTTAGTGGTATCTGTATAGGGCAGGGCATGAACAGATATTATTTTCAACTGACATCTTCTGATTGAGACTCATTGGCACCTCAACTTTCCATTGATTACTTTAACTACTGAATATCTATAATACTTCTTGCAGAGGTGTTGAATTTATATTTTACCGACAAAGAAACAAATAATTTTTTTGTTGATAAAATATAAATTCAACATAAAAAATAGTCATGAAAGCGACTGCCTGCAAAGGCTCCTGGATTGGGGCTGAAAGGCAAAAGCAGAAGCAGTATGCTCCATCCCATATTTGGGTAGACCAGGTTGCCCTGACAGACTGGTTTCACTGGAAAAACACTTTCTTGCAAGTGTTCAGTCTTCAGCTCTAGTCTTCAGGGAAGGCTTTAACAAGCTACTTTTAAATTGTTGCCCAGCTGGATGTGTCCAAGTGATTTAGCTGGAGTTGACTCAGCTTGGACACAATTTTATTTTACCAGCTAGGTCAACATTGAAATGACTTGGGCTGATCTAGAACAAAGCTAAGTACTGTAGGGCCAGATCTGATAAATACTTGGATGTGAGAAGAAATTGGGAATTTGAAAAACATCCCAGTAAAAGATAAGGACAAACCACATTTTTCTTGTTGCTGAATAGAATAAACCAAGAGCCATGGTGGAGAAATGGTTAGAATGCAGTATTGAAGGTCTGACTCTGCCTACTGCCAAGAGTTTGACTCTGACAGGCTCAAGGTTGACTCAGCTTTCCATCCTTCCGAGGTCAGTAAAGTGAGGAGCCAGATTGTTGGGGGCAAGGTGCTAACTCTGTGCTTTAACGCACTATGAAGCCTACTGTTATTTAACGCACTATGAGAGTGCTTTAATGCACTATGAAACTGTATATAAGTCTACTGCTATTGCTAAAACATAGAAAACTCTACTGCAAGGCTGGCTGAGGAATTCTGCAATTTGAAGTCCACACATCTTAAAGTTGTCAGGGTTGAGGAACAATGTCCTATAAAGAAGCGGGGCTGATTCCATTTGTAATGCAAGGGCAATTTGTGAAATTGTTGCTATTTCCCCTGAAACCTTCAGTGGCCCAGAATCATTAAAACTTGGCTATGTATAGTAATTACTGAACAGCTGCTTTGGCAGATCTATATAGACAACTATCTGTTGATCTCAGTCCTCCAAACCAAGGTCATGGTTGCACCTGAAACTAAATTTACACTAAATATGCTCCTACCATTTGAAAGTCTCACATCTAATGATGCATGGTATTTTGCTGTCTCGCTGATGTTACGTGTGACTTTTCAGCCAGTCTTTTTCTGCTGGGATCAGAAATGGATTTTCTGGTCCCTAGACAATTTGCACATTGACGCCTTTAGATTTTCAGTGACTTGTGCTGAATTATGTTGCACGCATACTAGGAGATGGCTGGAACTCAAACCAGGAATCTTTGTTGGGCTGTCCACTTAGTTGCAATCTCACAGTCCTTGATTGAGGTAGCAAATGTATTGTGTAACTTTATTGCAGTCAGCGACAATAAACAATAATAGAATTCTTTATTGGACATACAAGGAATTTGTCTTTGGTGTATATGCTCTCAGTGTACATAAAAAGAAAAGGTACATTCATCAAGAATCATAAGGTACAACACTTAATGATAGTCATAGGGTACAAATAAACGATCATATCATATCAGGAGGCAATCAATATAAATTATAAGGATACAAGCAACAAAATTACAGTCATACTGTCATAAGTGGGAGGAGATGGGTGATAGGAACAATGAGAAGATTAATAGTAATAGTGATGCAAATTTAGTAAATAATTTGATGGTGTTGAGGGAATTATTTGTTTAGCAGAGTGGTGGCATTTGGGAAAAAAACTGTTCTTGTGCCTACACACAAGTAAAACACACAGACACACTAAAACAGACATAATTATAAAACAATAACATTAACATCACTCTGATCAACCTTCACAGCTCTATTGAACAATTCCTGTTGAATTATGGCTGTAGGTCTAAAGATCCCCATAACAAACAGGGGATCACCCTGCCAGTAGATCTCCCTGATCAACCTTCAGAGCTATATTCAACACCTCCTGGTGAATAATGGCTGTAGCTCTAAAAATCCCCAGGGAAAACACTGGATCACTCATCCCAATCAACCTTACGGCTGTAGATCTGGATATTCCCATAACCAGCAGTGGGATCACGCTGCCAGTAGATCACCCTGATCAACATTCAGAGCTACTGAAACCCCTCTGCTGAATTGTGGCTGTAGCTCTGAAGAATTCTACAATCAACGTAACTTGATGCAAGTTATATAACTGCCATTATTCTGCCTGAATTTGTTTACATCCTTTAGTAATAGTGATTATTCTATGCTTTAAAAAATGGATTTGGATTTCATGTTCAGACTCAATACTATAATCACATTGCAAGCAAAGCAGGCACTACATAAAAGTCACTCCTTCTTTGCTTCTTGAAGGTTTGAATTAATCCATATATTACTTGGATATTTACAATACTATCAAGGTAATAATCACAAAACTCTAATCTGATATTAGCACAATTGAGAAAGTCCAGAAATATTTCACAAGAAGAGTTCTCCACTCCTCTACTCGTTGTAGAATACCTTATGCCACCAGACTTGAAATTCTAGAACTAGAAAACCTTGAATTACGCTGTCTTCGGTCTGGTTTAAGCATGGTATATAAAATCATACATTGCAATGTCCTACCTGTCAATGAATACTTCAGCTTCAACCATAACAACACAAGAGCACACAATAGATACAAACTCAAGGTTAACCGCACCAAACTTGATTGCAGGAAATACGACTTCAGCAACAGAGTGGTCAATGTCTGGAATACTCTCCCTGACTCTGTGGTTTCTTCCCCAAACCCCAAAAACTTTAACCTTAGACTGTCTACTATTGACCTCACCCCTTTCCTAAGAGGTCTGTAGGGGGTGTGCATAAGCGCACCAACGTGCCTACCGTCCCTATCCTATTGTTTCTTTTATCTTTCTTTTATTTTTCTTATATGTACCCATTTCATGTATTCATAACTATGTATACACTTAGACTTATTATCTTGTAAACAATTGACAAATCAAATAAATAAATAAATAAAACTCCTGTTTCTGTTTAGAAGGTGTTTTCATGTTTGCTTTGCATGTTAGGAAGTCACTTAGATGTCCAGAAGTTTATATATTGCACTGGACAGATACATACATGTCATTTACAAATTTCCATTTGCTCTCTGTCATATTATAACCTCAGTTTCCAAGGAGTTTGCTGTTTTTACAGTTACTGATTGCCTCATTCAAAACAAGCTCGCAGTTCTCTCTCTGGGACTTACATATTTTTAGTTGTTGCTGTGAAGCTGATCAAAAATTCCATAACAAGACCACACTTTGTACTTTGTTGCTAAAAGCAGAATTAGAATTTCACTAAAAAAATACCAAAGTTTTGATATGGAGCTTTCAAGCCAAAATTAATTAAATGTAGAACGAAGTTCATAGTGCAGTTCATACAACTAACAAACTAGCAAACAAAATACTGTGTGAGCAAGGGAGATAACCAAAGGGACACATTCTTGAAATGGAATTATATTACCGATAAAAAATATTTCACTGCATTATTGTCCTAAGGGATTATAGATGGACAGTCAACAAACCATAAGGACTTATCTGATCTTGCATGCTAAACTGAGACAAAGTTGGTTAATATTTGGATGGGAGACATCAGGAATCTCAGGGCTATATAGTACATTGAAAAATCAAAGCAACATCCTAGAAGATGACAATAGTAAACTTCTATAGTCTTGTCCATAAAACACACCAATATCTCTGTAGTCACTGAGTCTAAATTCAGCTTAAGGAAGACTGAGGTGGACCTCTGTTTAATGTATGTATCTACCAGGGGTGGGATACGACAGGGTTAACTACCGGTTCGGGATTTACGAGCTTCCCTGCCCGCTGTGAGCCAAGCGCCTGTTAATCGTCATTAGCACGCTGCTGTGCCGAGAAGCAGCCTTTGAAACAACCCTCTTTTCTTGTTTTTTTAACTGCAGCTGTGCCTCGTTTGGCAGCTGAAGTTGAAAAATCAGGAAATAAAGATCAGGTAAGAGCCCGGGTGGGCAAAAACATCAGCAGACATAGAACCGGTTCTATGTCTGCTGTTCTTCAGAACTACCGGTTCTACAGAGGTGGACAGAACCGGTAGAAACCCATCCCTGTTATCTACCCAATCATCCACAGGAGTTATGAACTCTTGAGTCATGTCCTCCTAGATATAATGCAACCAAAACACTCACACAAAATGACAAATGTTGAAATAATAAAAGAGGACTATGATAGCTACAATGACAAACACATTCAATGAGGCAGTAGCAGAAGTTAACCCCAAAGCCCAGCATGAAGATTAGTGTTTAGTTGAGGATGACAGTCACCTAAATTTGGTTTCAACTCTAACAATGTCAGGGGAATATTTCATAGTCAAGGCAGTGGGATTTTTCAATTATCTTCGTGTTTCTAGTCCTCCCTAATCAGCTGCCTTTGATCCTGATCCTTAATTCGGGTCTTGACTCTCCTGGCCAGATTTCATTTCATCCCACAGAAGATCCTGGAACCATGGATAGATGGATTACACTGTGAGAAGGTCCTGCATCTCAAAACCAGTTGTTATACTACTGCAGGTTCTCACTACTTGGTGAGCTTGTAGTTACCGTAATTAGTAATTTCATAAAGAGGTTTTCAACAGATCGTTCAGTTCAGGTATGTCTCTGCAGCATTTGTTTTGTGTCACTTTGAAAAGCAACATTTCAAAGGTTGAGTTGTTATGAATAACAGGTAAGATGCATAAATGCTACCTATGGGAATCATTTGCAAATATTGCCAGTCACAGATCACTGATGTTATATTTTAAGTAAATTGATTACATCCTTTCACCCCAAGTAATAATATGAAAAAATAGCAGAATTTTTGGGAGAAGAACTGATGTTTTTCTTAAAAATGTTAGTGCTTTTTATAAGCTATGAAGCTTTATATATTTTGGGGTGAGTTGGTGATAGCATTCTTTGTTTGAAAATTTGAATGTGAGTTTATGGTGACAATTAGAACTCAAATAATCACCTACATTTGTAGCTTTAGGGGTCTTTTTTGGAAGTGGATGAAAACCCTTGGTTTGCAAATTCCAGTCCCCAATTGATCAGCTAATTAATTACTAGGATAATTGTTTTAGCTTTAGGAGTGGTGCGGTGACCTAGAGGTAGAGCTCTCACCTCACAATCAGGAGGCTGTGGGTTTGATCCTAGGTAGAGGTAGATATTTCTCTCTCTGTGCACAATGAGAATATATCCACTGAACAAAACTCCACATTGGTAACAGGAAGAGCATCCGGCCATTAAAACTCTGTGCTAGCTCCATCCACAGCCCAGACTCCCACAAGAGATTATGGGGTCATTAAATGAAGATGATAATTGTTTTAGCTTGAGATGAAATATGTACATGGTTGGCTGAGTTACCTGGCCATATTATTCTGCTTCAGATGTAACTTCTGGATAAAAAAAGTCCCAGATTGCAATTATCTAAAGATGAGATTAGCGGTACATTGACCATGATAGTTGTGCTATCTCTATCCAATCTAAAGCTATAAACTTCTAATCTACTAGATATATCCTGAAAGAACTTAGGGTGTGGCTATCCTGAACTTCTTTCTCTCTCCTCCATCCATTTTGGGGCTGGGTAATCTCTTAATCCAGGCCTCTCTCCATGACAGCTCTGTGTTACCAAAAGTTTTCTCCACTGTGCCTCAAAGTGCACATTCCATCACTGCTTCACGATTCAATCCTCTTACTTAGTAATAAAAATTCTGGGCTCAATTGTGGTCATAAGGACTACCTGCATTTGAATACATAGTTAATCCTCGACTTGCGATCACAATCAGGACCAAGCAAGATGTTACTAAGCAAGATGGTTGAATCATGTCCAATTTTATGACCTATTTTTGCCATGAGAGTTAAGTGAATCACTGCAGTTAAGCTAATCACACAGTGGTTAAATTCAAATTTGGCTTTCCCCATTGACTTTGTTTGTCAGAAGCCAGATGGGAAGGCCACAAATGGCTATCACGTTACTCTGGATGCTGCAATCCCCATAAATACATGTTCAGTTGCCAACCACCTGAATTTTTATCATGTGACCATGGGGATGTTACAATGGTCGTAAGTAGGAGGACTGGCCATAAGTCACATTTTAGTGCCATTGAATAGTCATTAAATGAATGGTTGTAAGTTGAGGACTACCTCTAGTTAGCCACCCGAAATCATGTATTTGAGATGGGTGTCCATATGAATCAAATAAATCCATCCATCCATTCATCATACTGTATCCAGTTTTGGGCACCACATTATTAAAAAGATGTTAAGACTCTAAAAAAAGTGCAGAGAAGAGCAACCAGGATGATTAGGGGACTGGAGGTTAATAGATACAATGAATGGTTGCAGGAACTGGGCTTGGCTCGTCTAGTGAAGAGAAGGACCAGGGGAGACAGGATAGCAGTGTTCCAATATTTGAGGGGCTGCCACAGAAAGGAAGGGGTGAAGCTATTTTCCAAGGCACCCAAAGGCCAGACAAGGAATAATGGATGGAAACTGATCCAGAAGAAATTCAACTTAGAAATAAAGAGAAATTTTCTGACAGTGAGATACAGCCATCAATTAATGGAACAGCCTGCATTCAGAAATTGTGAGAAATCATTGGAGGCGTTCAAGAAGAGATTGGACTGCCATTTGTCATAAATGGTTTAGGGTCTCCTGCTTGGGCGAGGGGTTGGACTAGATGACCTACAAGATCCCTTCCAACTCTGTTAATCTGTTAAATCTAGCTGTTCATCCATCCATCCAAAGGTTAACAGCAGTAATTGGTCACTCTTACCCTCATCCTAAGAAGTTAAGCAGGGTTGAGTCTGATTGGATGAGAGTCCTTCTGAAAATTCTAGGGTTTCAGACTTCAGGAAAACACACAATGTATTGTTGCCAACAAAACAACATGGACATGAATTCATCAAGGCTCAGCTATGTTAAAAACCAACAATATATTTTTTCCTTTATCCGCAGTAGGGAGATATCTTGTCAACTCTTTCTTCATGTCTTCTATTACAAGTAACCACCGGAAAGCATCATGTTCTTCTTATGACAAGAAAGACAACCGATAATTAAAAGTTACATTGCTATAAAATCAGCATCGGAGGAGCACGGCCCAATATTTAACCCTGTGTCCAGTGCATGCAAGAAACATCTGCTGTCGGATGAAATCATTGATTAGGACTTTTGCTATTTCAGCAAGAACATAGAACTAAAGAGTCAAGTTGTATGACTGAATCCAGAAATAGGACAACTATCGGTTGACAAGCCTTTCTCCTCCGAATGTTCTAAACCCATCCAGCCTATCGCTGTTCTTAGAAATACAGAATTTACCGCCTTTGCAATCATGACAGGATGCATGGATTAGATAATTGTGAATAGCAGTGGGTAATTAGGCACATTGCCGTGCACAATGACAGTAATTGTGCAGCATAATTAAGACTGGATAACATGTTTGAATACCTAGCCCCATGGGACTGAAGACAGGTTGAAGTACACTTTACGCTGAAGAGTGCTGCATTGTTCTAATGAGAGGGGTTTTTATTGTGGGATAAGTTTGTCACTAATTAAGACTGAACTATACACTCCATCCATGTTGACAGAGCACCCTGGGAAGTGATATCACTGGCTCAAAAAAATGAATTAATTGCACTAGAGTAAATTTCTCATTAGGGGTTGTAAACTCCAAGATTAGTTTTGGATATAATGTACAATTACTTTAGACATGCTGGGATTTTATTTTGCATGGCTTATCCTGGCTCTGGCATAGATTAGAACTTCTGTGGTTTCACTCAAGACTGGACAATAGGGGTGCAGGCGTGTCAAACTCAAGGCTCAGGGGCCAGTATTGGCCCACCAGGTGCTTAGATCTGGCCCGCGAGGCTGCCCTGGAAAAAGCAAAGGACTATACTTCTGCCAGTGAAAATGGGCTCTCGATCTCCATTTTCGGCTGCCACGGCTTCCTGCAACCCGCTGCCAGTGAAAACAAGCTGGCCATGCCCACCTTGGTCACGCCCACTTCCCCAAGGTCAAACATAACCCTGAATGTTATGGCCCTCAATGAAATCAAGTTTGACATCCCTGGCTTACTGGACAAGTATCTGCATTGCATACAAAACATTCTAGGCTGACAAATGGTCCCTCATTGTAACTAGAGGTAGCACCACCACAATGTTGAGATTTGAACATGAATTCCAGACACCTTTACTTAAAGACAATCTCTGGTGCTTTTTGGAGCTGGATTCATCTCCATTTCAAAACAGTAGTTTACTTTCTGCTCCAACATAGAACTATGAATGCAGGTCCCTGGAAAGTAGTGGGAAAAAAAAATCTAATTATGGGGGTAGCGCATCTATTTCAGGAGTATGTGTATGATTTTGTAAATGGTAATGTATCACAGTAGGAAAAATGCATTTGTCTACTCTGAGATTTTTTTATTTAGTTTAAGTACTCCTTTACAAGAAAAAAGGGGCATGGATATACATATTTCAGAGGTTTGTAGAATAAAAATCTCCCCACTTGTTCAAATTCTGAGAGACTATCCTCTCCTCGGCTCCCCTCCCCAAATGCTAAATCTCCTTTTCCATCTTAAAGAGATCTTAAATCTAAGAAAAGTCGAATATATCATTCTTTATTTCTCCCAGTTTCTCTTTTTCCTTCCTAAGTATGCACTTTTTGTCTTTGTGATTTTTAAAATGGTTACATTCCTCTGGAATGCTGATTTTGATGAACACTTAGCAGGTTCCCCTTTTGTTTTGACTCTTTCCCTTGAAGTCTAATTAGTCCATATGTCCTTTCATATTGTGTTTAATCTGCAATTTCTCAATTTCTCATTATCATTTTGTGAAGATATGTCGCTGTTTCCCCTGGTCTCATCCGATCTCTTTTATGTTTCGCTTGTACAAAATTAATTACATTGTACCTTCAAGCATAATTTTAACAGTGTCTCCATTGCGCTGTGCTTGCCTTTAATTAATGCTCTTCTAATGTGGGTTTTAAAGCCAAATGCTGCAATATTCTAGGCATCAAAGAAACAAAAGATGTAACAAAGCTGAATTGAAAAGGTGAGACAAAGGAGTCAACAATGTGTTCTTGTTGAAAAATGTCACTTTGACTTTATTTTAGGTAGCGCAGCCGAAGAACAATTTTTCCACCACTCTCAATGAAATTGGGAAGGTTGCATGCTAAACGGGAAGACAAAACTATTATGTTTTATTATATGCCAAATGAAGGCGGATATCTTTATTATTGTTGTTCTGCCTAGGTATGCACCTTTTGTGTATATATAATTTCTTCTACTTAGTCGAGTGGGTAACCATGCCCTAAATTCATATGGCAGTAAATGGAAGCACCCAGAAAGTGTGTGTGTGGGAGGGGGGGACAGTTTCTGCATTTCTATAGGATAACATCACAGACTAATATTTTGGAGAATAGAATAAGATTCTTTATTGGCCACGTATGATTGGACCCACAAGGAATTTGTCTCCAGTGCATAAGCTCTCAGTATACATACATACAACAACAACAAAGTGATAAGTCATAAATCATAAGGTACAATCATAAATCATAAGATACAAACAACAATTGATGAATCAAAATATACCAATACGGGAAGGTAGTAGGAAAGATGAGAGGTGAGAAAGATGAGGAGATCAGAAGATGGGAAAAATGAGAAGATGAGAAGGATTATGGCAATATAGCCCCACTCCATGGGTAAATACCTTTAGGCAAAAGACACAGCTGTGGGAGATAGCAGAGTGAGGATGGGATGGGATGGGATGGGTAAGATAGGGTAGGATAGAATAGAACAGAATCTAATACAATGTCCTACCAGTCAATGACTACTTCAGCTTCAACCTCAACAATACAAGAGCACACAACAGATACAAACTCGATATAAACCGCTCCAAATTTGATAGCAGAAAGTACAACTTTAGCAACAGAGTGGTCAATGCCGGGAATGCACTACCTGACTCTGTTGTTACATCCTCTAACCCCCACTCCTTTAACCTCAAACTATCCACTATTGACCTCACCCCATCCCACCCCGTCCTATTGTCCCCATTTATTCATACCTATTTCCTGTATTCTTACTCATATTTATACTTATAACTATTATCCTGTAAGCGATTGACAAATCAAATAAATAAAATAAGTAAATAAAAAATAAAATAAATGAATAGAATAGAATAGAATAGAATAGAATAGAATAGAATAGAATAGAATAGAATAGAATAGAATATTGGTCAAATGTGATAGACATACAAGGAATTTGTCTCTGGTGAATAAACTCTCAATATCCATACAAAACAACAAAGTAATAATAATCATAATATTAATGTGATGATGATGATGATGATGATGATGATGATGATGATAGAAGGTAGTGGAACAGATGAGAAGGATAAAAGTAATACAGTCCTACTACATGGGTAAATATCTTTAGGCATAAGACAAGTGCTATGAGAGTAAGATGTTTAACAGAGTGATGGCATGGGGGAAGAAACTATATTTGTGTCTAGATTTTTTGGCATGCAATGCTCTATAGCGGCGTCCTGAGGGGAGAAGTTGAAACAGTTTATGTCCAGGATGTGAGGGGTCTGTAGATGTAGGGGATGGAAATTGGAAAAACAACTGAAAAAAGGAGAGAATGGAAGAGTCCTCTGGAAGGACAAAGCATTGAAGCATGTTGTGATATCACTGGAATGTGCAGTGCCAAATATTTTTGACCTATGGTAAGGGTGAAGTTTAGGGGCTTAAGGAATAAAATTCAGAACCTGAAGTTTGTCCTCAAAACCCTTTTAATAGGAGAAAAATCAGCTGATTTTTTTTTGAGATTTGGTATTCCTAAGTGGAAATGAATCTTCTTTCAAAATTGCCTTTCACAAAGTCACTGTCTTGCCATTTTATAACTATCTAAAACAGGGATGTCAAACTCAATGCCCATGGGATGGATCTGGCCCGTGATGTGGTTGGATCTGGCCCATAGGGCCATCCTGGTATATCCATCTTGCTCTGGCCCAGTCTACTCATGTTGCTTCGGCCCGGTCTACCCAATGCAGAGAGGAAAGATCAGGCCAGTGTAGCTTCAGCCCAGTCTACCCAATTAGGCCAGCATGGCTTCGGCCCGGTCTACCCAATGCGAAGACATGCCAGCAGTTTGGGGAGTGGCGTCAAACTGGCCAGCCCACCTAGTCTGCCACACCCACCCAGTCAGCCACACACCCCGGCCCCCCGAGGTCAACCACAGCCCTGATGCAGCCCTCAATGAAATTGAGTTTGACACCCCTGATCTAAAAGGTTCTTCAGATTGCCTAAGTAAGATTCCCTTGAATAACTCCTGACATTCAAGGGAGAGGGAACCTGTATGGTTGACATGATGAACTAAAATCAGGAAGAAGGAGGGACCAGTTTATGCTCAACTATGGAAGTTCCTTAGGTGACTTTGAACCTGTCACTATCTCACAGGACAATCCATCTCACAGGGTTGTTAATATGGGGGGGGGGGGAAATGGAGGTGAGCATGCTACAAATCAACAAAGAAACAGATAGTGCCACTTTAAAGATTGATAGGGATTTATGACCTGTAAAGTATAGGACATTCATTCATTCATTCATTCATTCATTCATTTCCTATAGCCATCCAACTCGACCAAATGACTCTGGGCAGCTTATAACTCTAAAATTATAAAACAATTTAAAACAATAAAATATCTAGAAAATAAATGCATACAGCAGCCAAGATAATTAATCAGCTAGCAGTAAAGCCAATAAATTCATCCCCTCAGGATGCTGCTACAGAGCATTGTATGCCAAAACAACTAGACACAGAGACGTTTTTTTTCCCCTTGGGTCATCATTCTGCTGAACATCCAATTCCCATAGTACTGCCTCAGATCTCAGTATATTTACTCATATAATATGACTGTATTACATTTATCTTTCTCATATGTTTTACTACCTTCTATTATTGGTATCGTTATTATGATTATTTTTACTTTAATATTATGATTATTAGGTTGTTGTTTAACATGTACATTGAGAGATTATGCACTGGTGACAAATTCCTTGGGTGTCTTTCACACTTAGCCAATATTCTATTCTATTCTATTCTATTCTATTCTATTCTATTCTATTCTATTCTATTCTATTCTATTCTATTCTATTCTATTCTATTCTATTCTATTCTATTCTATTCTATTCTATTCTATTTTCTACTCTACTCTACTCTACTCTACTCTACTCTACTCTACTCTACTCTACTCTACTCTACTCTACTCTACTCTACTCTACTCTACTCTATTTTCTGCTCTATTCTATTTTCTGATTTTAACACATTCCCAGCCCCAAGGGGCGAGATTCTACTAGTTCGGACAGGTTCGAGTGAACCAGTAGTTCTGGTGATCATTTGGCCCTGTCCACCCACCCCCGCCTTTTTCCTGTGCTTTATTTCCTAGTTTTTGAGCACAGCTGATTCCCATGGCAGAGCGGTTTGCCACGCATCAGCTGTTTTACTCACCGGGGCTGCAGCAGAAGGTAAGTATTATGGATAAAAATGTTCTTTTCTAAATGCTGTGTGCGGCACAAAGCACGCATTTGGAACATGCACACACAAAGAGCACGCTCACCCAACCAGTTGTTACACCAGTTGAATTGCACCACTGCCCAAGTCTGAGTACTAAACAAGTTTGAAGAGCCTTGTGAAAAGCCAACAGGGTTGGAGCCATTCTAATTTCCAAGGGGAGACTATTCCACAAAGCAGGGGCTACAACAGAGAAGACCTCTCATTTTGTTCCCACCCACTAACACTCTTTGGCTGATGGGCTCTATAGCATGCTCAATCTGCTGGATTGAATTGTATGGGTGGAGACCCTCAGAAAAAGACAATCCCTCGGGTAACCCAGTCCCAAGCCACATGGAGCTGTAAAGGTGACAACCGGCACCTTGAATTGCACCTGGAAACATCCTAGCACCCTGTTGATTTCTTTCAACATTTTCCTCTTTGCTTTGTTTCAGTTCATTTCAACATAGCCTGAATTTGTCCAAATTTAGTTTTTCATTCCTTTCTCTCAGGGAGATTAAATTGAAAAGGGGCATGCCTGGGAGGCTGTCCTTTTCAAGTGGGGATAGAAATGGCATCACATATAAAGCCTCCTGAAGAAGCTGCCGGAAGAAAGGAATTGTACTCGGCAGTCATTGAACTGATTCCCAGGGATATACTCAAGAGGATAAGTTGGCCTAATGAAGATGGTTATTTTATGCAATTAAAAGGGTTATGGCTGCTCTTTAGTCATGGCTGGTTGGAATCTCTTGTCATTCAGGGGGCTAAAATGTATTAATCAGTCTTCTCCTGCAGATACATTTGTGGTCTAATGAAAAGGCTTTCTAGGCTGGTCTCTGAAAGAATTGCAGGAGATCTATTACAGGTTAGAGGACCAATGCTCTTTTCCTTTTCATCAAGCATGTTACATTTTGTATCAACTGGGCTCTCTAAGATAAATCAGAGCCTATTTCCTCCAGTTCTTCCATTGGATGGGATGAGAAACCACCCAAGACAAGCCCTGACATATATTGGTCTCTACCAGAGTATCATCTTCAATGGTGTTGAACATGGAGAAGCTCTTCATGACACTTTCTCTATGTATCTCTTTTTAGAAGAGCCTTTAATCTACAATATAATTCTGTTGCATTCATTTTAACAACAATAATATTATCGTTACCATCAGTGTTACTTATTATTACTAGAATGGAATGGAATAGAATAGAATAGAATAGAATAGAATAGAATAGAATAGAATAGAATAGAATAGAATAGAATAGAATAGAATAGAATAACAGTTGGAAGGGATCTTGGTGGTCTTCTAGTCCAACCCCCTGCTTAGGCAGGAAACCCTATACCATTTCAGACAAATGGTTATCCAATCTCTTCTTAAAAATTACTATAGTTGTTTTCTATTACAGTATATTCCTGTCCTTTTATTTGATATAAGGCATCAAGACCCATGCAGTATACTACAGATTCAAATCCAAGAATAATAGTATTTCATTTGAATATTATGTTGTGGTGGCACAGTGGTTAGATTGCAGTACTGCAGGCTACTTCTGCTGCCTGCCGGCTGCCTGCAATTTGGTAATTTGAATCTCACCAGCAAAAGGTTGTCTCAGCGGTTGTCTTACCCTCTGAGGTGGGTAAAATAAGGACCCAGATTGTTTGGGGCAATAGGGCTGACTCTGTAAACCACTTAGAGAAGACTGTAAAGCACTATGAAATGGTAAGTGCTATTGCTATTGTTAATACATGTATAATACATATAATACATGATAGAAGTATTCTGGTATTTTAGAGGCTGCCACAAAGAGGTGGGGGTCAACTTATTTACCAAAGCACCTGAAGGCAGGAGAAGAAACAATGGATGGAAACTAACCAAAGAGAGAAGCAACCTGGAATTAAGGGGAAACTTCCATAAGAGTGAGGACAATTAACCTGTGGAACAGCTCGCCTTCAGAAGTTGTCAGTGCTTCATCACTGGATGTTTTTAAGAAGAGATTGGACAACCACCTTTCTGAAATGGTATAGGGTCTCCTGCTTGAGGAGGGGGTTGGACTAGAAGACCTCCAAGGTCCCTTCCACCTCTATTCTGATTGATTGATTGTAGGATTAGACCAAACTTTCTTTGTGGACTAGTATTCTCTGAATTTCCCAGCCAGCATGATAAAGGTTTTAGAAGTTAAGGTTTTCACATCTGAAAGAGGCCAGGACTGTTTTTTTTTTTTTTTGTCACTGTTAATTAAAGTCCAAATTTTAAAGCCCACACTCACTCACAGTTAATTGGGTAGTAAAACATCTCTTTTTTAAAGCACAGTTCTCCTGCATAGACTACCCTTCTGAAAAAGGTTTATTTTCAGATTCTTTTGCTCTGTTTTAGTTCTAGGAATGACGGGTTGTATCAAGCTTCTTCAAGGACAGAGCAGAGGTATAGGTAGGAGAAACTAAGGAAATGCTTTAGAAAAATACACATTTCTGAATTTGTAAAAAAAAAAAGTATTAGAAACATGCTTTTAAAAATCCTCATTCTCCATTCATCGGATGGAAAAGCCATTGCCATTGATGGTTATCCTCCACTCCAAGATAAATAAAAAAAATCTCAAGTTAAATTTGACTCCGGCTGATGTCACGGACCATGCAGTTTTCTTGCCAATATTATGGAACTGGTTTGCCAATGCTAGTTTTCCAGTTTAGTTTACAGCCTGATATGTATGGTGGTCTCCCATCTGATATTCCAGGGGTCCCCAATTCCCTGTTTCCTGATCCAGTGTCGGGCTGCAGCTCATTTATTTTATTTTATTTACCTAGAGAGATTTCTGTTATAGTTATCACCACTGCCTATATTCCACCTGATGCAAATGTTAGCACAGCGCTCTCTAAGTTACATGATGCCATCAAGAGGCAGCAGCACACCTGAGGGCACTTTTGTCGTATTTTGAGATGTGTTTTGTGTTTCGGGGGAAGGGGGGCTGCCCCAAGGGAAGGTCATTCAATTTTATTGTACACATGTTGTATGTTGACAGTAAAGGTTTGAACTGATTTGATTTGAAACTGAGCTGCAGAAATGGTGGGCAAATACTTATTCTCCTTCTTGTGCTGTAACCGTCATCGGACATGGGTGATCATGTTGCCGATCCTATTTTTTATCAACAACCACACACAAAAAAAATGCTGCTGAGTTTTGTCCAAACCAGTCCCTTAGATTTTGAAACCATGATGTTCTTCTTTTGCCTGGACCTCATTTGCCTTCAGTCTTTCCTTGGAGATGGAAGTATGCCGTATTTTTCTGAGTGCCGCATCACATGTCCAAAATATTTTCACTTTCGCTTTTTAATGGTTTTGATGATTTCCCTTGGCTTTCCATGCAGCTGATCACCCCTTCATTTCTGATTTTGTCAGCCCAGTTTATACATAACAGCTGTCTCTAAATCCACATTTCAAATGGTCTTCTAGTGTCTTCAAGCAGCTTTCTGTCAGAGACCAACTCTGCACTCCGTAGAGCAGGATAGGAAAGATGTAGCATCTGACAAACCTGATTTTGAATCTTAGGCTTATGTGACGATTGCAGAAGACCTTTTTTTCATTTTGAAGAATGCTGTTTGAGTTTTCTCTATCCTTGTCTTTACTTCAGTGGTCATGTCCCAGCTTTCATCTAAATTAGAACCGAGGTACATGATAGCACACACATGTGCGTGAAACCATCCTCTTCCCCCACACCTCCCTTTGCCCCACCACTTCTGCCAATCCGCTGATCCAGAAAAGTTGGAGGCCTCCGTAGTATGCTGTAGACGCAGGGGTCTTCCGACTTGACAGCTTTAAGACTTGTGGACTTCAACTCCCAGAATTCCTCCTCCAGTCATGTTAGCTCAGGAATTCTGGGAGTTGAGGTCCACAGATCTGAAACTTGCCAAGTTTGAAGACCCTTGCTGTAGAGCAGTGGAGAATAAGGAAACAGAAAACATCAACCATTTTCCAACCAAGATGCCAAGTATCTCAAAGATGAGATCGAGAAAGAGAAGCTTCTTCTGCAAGAGAAGAAAACTTTTGTTGAGAACTGCAAGATTATTATTACTATTATTTTCCTCAGGACTCATTTCCCACAGTACCAGCAAATGGCAGCACTTGAAGATGTAAGCTCTGGGCACTCTGATACATACTTTTTAAGCTGAAGGAGCAATGGAGTTAATCAAAGTCCTGCCTTTCATATCCTGACAAAATGTCAGGAGAATTACCTTTCAAACTACGCACAGCCTTTTTCAAGAGCTATTCCGATGTGTTCTTTTTTTTCATTTTCAAGACAAATGAAACCGAAGCGTTGGGTGGGAAGGAGAGAGCGAGAATGTGACATAAAGAATTCTTTGCCTGGATATTTTGGGAGTTGCAGGTCAAATCTAAAAAGTAACTCGCCCTCTTATTAGTTAACGGGAAGGAAGAAGGTGGGCTGCCTGTGGTATCTTTGAAATCTCAAACATTTGAAGCTAGTCAGTGGGCTACATTTTGTAAGATCCAAGTACTGAAAAATGTCTTAAAGTTGCTTTCATATGAACCAAAAGGAAGCTTTGTTTCCAGAGTTGGACTGCACTTTCATTGGCAAGGGGTTTGGTGGTTGTGAGAACCGACAAATACCACTGCTGACTCGCCCCGGCAAATACCACCGGAGAACCGGCAAATACCACCTCTGACTGGCCCCACCCTCATCTATTCTCTGCCCCCTGAGTCCCAGTTGATTGTCTGGGTCTTCTTTGGTTGCCCTGCACAGGAGAATGGAGCTGGAAAGCAGGTTAGTGGGACGGGGAGGGAATGTGGATTTTGCCTTCCCCTGCCACAGCCACTAAGCCTTGCCCACCAAGCCACACCCACAGAACCGGTAGTAACATTTTTTGAATCCCACCACTGTTCTATATCTGTCTGCATTGTAAGAAATCTAGCAATGACTGTGATTCTTGAAAAAAAGTAAGCTAATTTGGTGGTTTGGCATAAACATGTGTTTAAAAGGCATCACAAACATTCACTCCATACTGGCTAATTTAGATTTAAATTATCCAGTCAAAAGCTTCCTTCCCAGTGCATTTTTCCAATGGTTTTTTTTTTTTTTTTTTGCTTAAGAAGAAGGAAGGCAGCTGTAATAGGAATGGCTTTAAAGCACCAAAAATCCACAGCACTCTAATGCTAAGGTAATGAGCACATTCGCATAAACGCATTTCATGCTCGGGTAGTTTTTATTGTTTATGGGATGGCTATTAATACATCCAACGGTGCAGCAGAAGAATAATGTTATTTGAGCAATATCACAATTGAGTTCTCTGAATTTTACATAAGATAGCTTAACTGAGGTTCATTGGGGGGAAGGAAGGAAGGAAGGAAGGAAGGAAGGAGGGAAGGAAGGAAGGAAGGAAGGAAGGAAGGAAGGAAGGAAGGAAGGAAGGAAGGAAGGAAGGAAGGAAGGAAGGAAGGAAGGGTGAGTAGATGGATATATTGGCAAATGCTTGAGGAGTATAATATCAACACAATAGGGGTTTCAAACTCAAGGCCCGGGGGCTGGATCCAGCCTGCAGGGTGCTTAGATCTGGCCCCGGGGCTGCCCTGAAAACAGTGAAGGACCAGCCTGCAGTGACTCTGCCAGTGAAAACAGACCTTGGGAGGGCCACGGGCAGCCCTCCCGACCTCCATTTTTGCTGGCAGAGGATTGCAGGAGGCCGTTGCAGCCAAAAGCGGGCCCCAGGCTGCTCGAGCCACCACAGGCGCCTCCAATATGAGTGATGTCGAGCTGGCCACACCCACCTGAACCCCCTGAGGTCAAACACAACCCTGATGCAGCCCCCAATAAAATCGAGTTTGACTACCCCGCAGTAGAGATATTATTTCTTTAATAAAGCAAAAATTGTCTGATTTACAGAAAGAAAGGAAAATATACTTTAAAAGCATAATCCATTCAGTATTTTTAAAATGCAAGCAAGCTGTATAAAAAACCCCAGGGATCACTTTTTTTTAACAACCTTTCCCAAAATTTTTGCTTTTATTTTATTTTATTTTATTTTTTTACTTGGTGCTCCAAATGCATGGGGTCTTTTGTCTCTGTGCAGGTATTCACTGGAAAGTGCACACTTCCAGCCAAACTCCTGACAGCTTTTGTGTGAAGCCCAGAGATATACGGAGGCCATTTGCGAAGACTTTTGAGATTCTGCTCTTCTCTTTAAATGTTTTTGTCATCGTGATGGATAGAAACAGCACTATTGCTTTGACCACCATGGAAAACAGCATTGGACCACCAAGGAAACACACACAGACCGTGAGGTGATAACAGTATTTGGACCTTTTTCCTACTATAAAATAACAGGAGGAGAAAATAAAGCTTAACTCTTTCCCAAAATGATGATGTGAGATGCTTAAACTAAGGGGATATTGGCACCATCTGTTTAAGTTGCTCCTATCTTGGGCTAGTCTCTAAATCAGGGGTGTCAAACTCAATTTCATTGAGGGTTGCATCAGGGCTGCATCAGGGAAGGAGGCATAGGCAGGGTGGGTGTGGCCAGCTTGATGTCTCTCATTTTGGATGGCGCCTGTGGCCTGAGTGCTCTGCCAGCAAAAATGGGCTGGTGGCCTCCTGCAACTCTTATATTTATTGGGACCTTCCCCCCAAGCTCTGCTTTTACTGACAGAGGCACCATGGGCTGGTCCTTTGCTGTTTCCAGGATGGCCCATGGATCCAGCCCGTGGGCCTTGAGTTTGACACCCCTGCTCTAAATCATCTTTTTAAAAATCCTTTTGGACTTTACCAAAGAGCATTAAAAGTATTTTGTCCAGGCACGGGCTATTAAATCCTCCAGTTGGACAATTGGATGACTCTTAACATTTAACCACTTTGCTTAACAATGGAAATTCTGGTCCCAAAATTGTTGTAAGTTGAAAACTACCTGTAGCTTGCTTGCTATTTTGTTTTACTTTATTTTATTGTAGCCTTTTATTTTTCATTGCAAGACCATCAGGCTCTAACAAGTTGTTGTAAAGAGGAAGTTTGCTTCTGGTCCTCTGGTAGTTCCTGGAATGATCGTGTGACTTATATGAATGCCATGTTTTCCATAGTGGGGTGAACAGAAACAAGATACTTGTTTCAGCACATCAAATCCACTGTCAGGTTTTCTAAAGCAACAACTTTCCAAGTGATTCCTTGGATTCCAGTCTCCATCAGTAAAAACCAAGTGAATTTCACATCTGATCTGATGAATGATTATCTTGAACCACAAAAAAAAAGAAAGAAAGAAAGAAACCAATGTAGAAATGGCTGCATCTAAACATTGCACTGTTAAAAGGTAAAATAGAATGCATAAGATTGTTTTTCTTTTCTTTTGAGATCTGTACATCTATTTCCAGCCTGGCTGATCTCGACTGAAAACCATCTAAAATATCTTAGAAAATTATTTACCAAAATGACACAGGGATAAAGCAGAACCTTTTCAGCATCCTAAGCTTACGATGCAACATTTAATACTTGAGATTTTCTGACTGCACTGACACCCATCTTCCTCCATAATAGCTGCAACAGAACTGATCATTCTGTATCTATTTGGAGTCCAGAGAACCTGGAAACAAAAGATCCTAAGCCATAATAACCATATCTCCTATTGTTCCTTAACATGACTGGTCCCTGGTGATCCTATCAAGACTTAGACCTGCTTTTATGTTGGGAAGTAAATTTGAAGGTACAATTGGATCTGAGTAGTACAGCAAGCTTGATAAAGGATAGCCATGAATTGGGAGAATCTGCACATCACCAAACAGTAGGTAGCAGAATATCTTGTAATCTGCAATCTGAATCGTGAATACTTGAGCTAGTATTGAGCTATACATACCAGCCAACCAGAGGAGACTTGGGGAAGTACAATTATGCAAGCACATGAAGGAAAAGGAGGATATAGACCTAACAATGAGCAAAAAAAAAATTGTGTCTCTTGTGTTTAATAAAATCAAGTCAATAGCAATAACACTTAGACTTCTATACCGCTTCACAGTGCTTTACAGCATTCTCTGAGCAGTTTATAATGTCAGCATATTTCTCTAACAATATGGGTCCTCATTTTACCAACTTTGAAAAGATGGAAGGCTGAATCAACTTTGAACTGGTCAGAATCAAACTCCAGGCTGTGGGCAGAGTTAGCCATTCTAACCACTGCACCACCAGGGCTCCTAGGTGACAAGTCAACTTCCAGTGACGATGTAAATATTATATCAATCTTATTTAAATTCCAACCACAGAGAAAACTGTCCAGATGCTTCCACCAGCACCTGCTTAGTTTCTAAGCCCGGCGATGCTCAGCCTATTTCTCAGTTTGCTAAATCATTGTGTTTAATAGTTGATGGTGCTTACAGATTGACAGAGCATCAATGGGATGACTTGGTGGAATTTGAATATCAGTGAATATCTGAAGATCAAACATATATTCCATAGGAACAAAGCATTGGTTGATCTAAAACTATACCAGTCAGTGGGATCATTAATTGTGACTTTATAGCTCCTCATTTTCTCCAAGGTGAAAGAAAGGCTCAAAAGCAAGCATGAGTTTATAATGAGAGAAGACAGAGTTGAGCAATGCAAGGTTAGCTGAAAAGGGGAAGGATTCTGAATGGATTAATGATAATATTTCCTCAAGGAATTAAACCCTGACTGTTAGGGTCCTATACAAGGTTAGAATAGAAAAGAAGGAATTGAGAGCAATTAATGAGGAAGGAGAAAGAAAGTTGGAAGCAGGAAATTGAGAGAGTGTGGAACTAGGGAAGGAACAGACCAACCAGAAATTCTTTTATACTGTTATAAAATTTTATTAATTTTCTATTATTGCATTTAATTAGTGCTTACTAAACATCATGTTGTCTAGGTTATATTGTTTGCTTAACAATACAAATTATATTCCTAATCTTTTCTTTACCGCTTTTTTCCAGCCATTGATAAAATAAATCCCATGTTTGGTAGTATTCTGTATCTTCTTTCTGTTTAATCTTCAATGAAAGGCTGTCCATTTCTGCACAGTCCAATATCTTCTTAATTATCTCTTCATCTCATGGTATTCCTTAATTTTTCCAAGGCTGCACAAATACAACCCTCACTGCTGTTAATACATGCAATATTAAACATGCACTTTATTTATCAATTTTTTTCTGGTACTATACCTAATTAAAAAAAAATCAGAGTTAAGATCTATATGCTTTCCTGACATCTTTTCTAGCCACATGTGTATTTTTGCCCCAAATTTTTTAGCTTTAGCACAAGTCCACCATAGATGATAATATGTGCCAGATTTTTGGTTACATTTCCAACATTTACTAGACATATTTTTTTAAAATTTTGGCTAACAATTGCTAAAGAAAAGTTGTCATGAGGGTCTTCAGTGCTCTCTGAACGAGGAGGAGGAGGAGGAGGAGGAGGAGGAGAAGAAGAAGAGGAGGAGGAGGAAGAGGAGGAAGAGGAGGAAGAAGAAGAGGAGGAGGAGGAGGAGGAGGAGGAGGAGGAAGAAGAGGAGGAGGAGGAGGAGGAGTGGAGGAGGAAAAAGAAGAAGAAGAAGAAGAAGAAGAAGAAGAAGAAGAAGAAGAAGAAGAAGAAGAAGAAGAAGGAGAAGAAGAAGAAGAAGAAGAAGAAGAGGAGGAGGAGGAGGAGGAGGAGGAGGAGGAGGAGGAGGAGGGAGGAGGAGGAGAGGAGAAGAAGAAGAGGAGGACGAGGAGGTGGAGGTGGAGGAGGAGGAGGAGGAGGAGGAGAAAGGAGAAGAAGAAGAAGAAGAAGAAGAAGAAGAAGAAGAAGAAGAAGAAGAAGAAGAAGAAGAAGAAGAAGAAGAAGAAGAAGAAGAAGAAGAAGAAGAAGAAGAAGAAGAAGAAGAGAGAGGAGAGGAGAGGAGAGGGAGGAGGAGGAGGAGGAGGAGGAGGAGAGAGGAGGAGGAGGGAGGGAGGGGGGAGGAGGAGAAGAAGAAGAAGAAGAAGAAGAAGAAGAAGAAGAAGAAGAAGAAGAAGAAGAAGAAGAAGAAGAAGAAGAAGAAGAAGAAGAAGAAGAAGAAGAAGAAGAAGAAGAAGAAGAAGAGAGAGGAGGAGGAGGAGGAGGAGGAGGAGGAGGAGGAAGGAGGAGGAGGAGGAGGGAAGGAAGGGAAGAGGAGGAAGAAGAAGAAGAAGAAGAAGAAGAAGAAGAAGAAGAAGAAGAAGAAGAAGAAGAAGAAGAAGAAGAAGAAGAAGAAGAAGAAGAAGAAGAAGAAGAAGAAGAAGAAGAAGAAGAAGAAGAAGAAGAAGAAGAAGAAGAAGAAGAAGAAGAAGAAGAAGAAGAAGAAGAAGAAGAATTATATCAGACGCTTAACACTATTATTTTGCTTCTTTCTTTGGAAGTGTCCCTGATATTTAGTAGTTGGCTGCCCTGTTTTTAGAAGTATAAACCTGGGAAGAACCAAGAAACCTCTTGTAGCTTGCACCCCATGGATTGCCAATTCCTGTTTCAGAAAAATCAAAAGCCAAGAAAATTCAGACTCCATAAAAGTTTTTGTGGTGTTTTTGTTTTATGAGGCATTCAGGCAGGAGTCACGTCAAGCACCTAGCAGCGATTCTCAACCAAGAAAACAAGGTTTTCAGAATCTCATTAGTCAGATTTATTGAAAGGGGAAAAGGGGGCTAGGTTGTAGAATTTTGGAAAGTAAGTATGTGTAATTCAATCCCAGTGAGTATGCTAAACCCAGGTTTGTTTGATCTCCTTGATCCTCTTTCTCAGTCCCTCTTAATCCAGGGGTGGTGGTGGGGACGTTGCTCTGTGCTTGCTGAATGTGGAAGGAATATGCATCTCTTCTGCCCTGTAACATTCTGCAAATAATTGTTAGCATTCCTGGGGTCAGAATAATCCATTACAAGCCACCACAAAAGGTTTTCAAAGTTGACAAACAGTGCATGCTATTCACACAACATATTAAACTTGGATTTTGAAGTAATCCTTGGTCTCAATTTGCAAAATGCACCAAACCATAAATTAACCAAAATAACTGTATCCACATCAGAAG
The DNA here is from genome assembly GCF_049901735.1 of Notechis scutatus. Lineage (NCBI taxonomy): Eukaryota > Metazoa > Chordata > Lepidosauria > Squamata > Elapidae > Notechis > Notechis scutatus. The sequence goes on along the minus strand of NC_142011.1, from coordinate 13,805,953 downwards.
CTTTAAAAGAAAACCTTGTACAAGATTAGACAAAATAAGTATTTGCACTCAGTGTCCATGCAGCTGTTACATTTTTACCTGACCTGGTCAAGTGTCTTGTTTACACACAGAGACATGAAATGTAGCCTGTGAAAAATGATCCAACTCAAAAACAAGGAAGGTTTTCTTTGAAAAAGGATTCCCATTGCTCGATGGAAAGTTATTCTTACTTGCTTATCATTTAATGTATTTCCATATTTAGAATTGAATAGTATATCAAAGCTGGAAGGGTGCTCAGAGGTCTTCTAATCCAACCCCCTGCTCAAGCAAGGAGATCCCATACCATTCCAGACAGGTGGCTTTCCAGGCTCTTCTTAAAAGCCTCCAATGATGGATCACTCGTCGCTTCTGAAGCCAAGATGTCCCACTGGTTCATTGTTCTCACTGTCAGGAAATTATTCCTTAGTTCTAGGTCTATAGGTGCAGGGAGATGTTGGATATAGTCAGGGGTGGGATTCAAATTTTTAACAACCGGTTCTATGGGCGTGGCTTAGGTGGTGGACATGGCTTGCTGGTCATGTTATTGGCTGGGTGTGGCCAACTCAACATCACTCACATTGAGGCACGCATCTCCTTGCCTGGCCTCTCATGACTGTGGGGATGCTGCAAGAGTCGTAAGTGTGAAAAATGGTCATAAGTCACTTTTTTCAGTGCCATTGTAACTTTGAATGGTCACTCCACACAAGCATAGTACCAGCAAAGGAGGGGAAAAAAGCTCCAGAGAAGTTCCTGAGACAGGAAGTCTAGTCCTGCCAAGAATGTAATAAGGGTTAACGGAGAGGCAGTTTCTGTAAGCAACACCAAAATGTTTCCTTCCTGCCTTCCTTACAGGATTAGGCCAGTAATTTCTTCTAACAACCAGTTCTCCGAACTGCTTAGAATGTTAGCAACCTGTTCTAGCAAATAGATGCAAACTGGTAGAATCCCACCCCTGGATATGGTCCTTTCAGCTCATCAAAGGGATAAATGCTGGTTGAGGGAATTTTTCAATGGACACTGTTAACATGGTGGAGACAGGCATGTAATGAAAGGTATATGGATGTGACCTTAGAGCAGGGGTGTCAAACTCAACTTCACTGAGGGCCACATCAGGGTTGTGTTTGACCTTGGGGGACCAGCGTAGGTGTGGTCAGCATGAAATCACTTGTGCCTGTAGTGTCCCAAGTGCTTTGCCAGTGAAAATGGGCTTCAGATTTCCATTTTATTTGTTTATTTTATTTATTTATTTGATTTGCCAATTGTTTACAAGATAATAAGTATAAGTGTATACATAGTTGTGAATACATGAAATGGGTACATATAAGAAAAATAAAACAAGAATAAGAGAAACAATAGGACAGGGACGGTAGGCACGTTGGTGCGCTTATGCAAGCCCCCTACAGACCTCTTAGGAAAGGGGTGAGGTCAATAGTAGAGTCGGGTAGAGTATTCCAGACATTGACCACTCTATTGCTGAAGTCGTATTTCCTGCAATCAAGTTTGGTGCGGTTAACTTTGAGTTTGTATCTATTGTGTGCTCTTGTGTTGTTATGGTTGAAGCTGAAGTATTCATTGACAGGACATTGCAATGTATGATTTTATATTTCCATTTTCGGCTGCAACAGCTTCCTGCAACCCTCTGGCAGTGAAAATGGAGCTGGGGTGGGTGGGAGTGCAGCCCTCGCTAGCTCCATTTTCAGCAGGGATGGCCTCCTGCAACCCTCTGCCAATGAAAATGAAGCTCGGGGGGGGGGCATGTGTGGCCCTTGCAAGCTCTGTTTATGGCTGGGATGGCCTCCTGCAACTCTCTGCCAGCCAAAACAGAGCTTGGGAGTGACATGTGTGGTCCTAATCAGTTCTGTTTTCACTGGCAGAGGCACCAAGGGCTGGTTCTTTATTGTTTCCAGAGTGGCCCCGGGGGCCAGTTTAAGCACCACATGCAGGGGTGGGATTCTACCGGTTTGGGTCGGTTCAAGCGAACCCCTTGTTCCGATAATCAGCTGTCTCTAAACCGGTTTGCTGCAACGAGCATGTGAGGGCCCTCCCTCCCGCCCCTGCTCTTTCCTGTCCTTTACTTCCTTTGTTTAGAGCACAGCTGATTCGTGTGGCAGAGCAGTTTGCCGCACATCAGCTTTTTTCTTCACAGGCACTGTTGTAGAAGATAAGTATTAGAGCTGTTTGTAATGCGGAGTGCGCATTACAAGGACCAAACCGAACTGGTTGTTATACCAGGGGAATCCCATCCCTGACCCCATGGGGCAGATCTGGCCTCAGGCCTTGAGTTTGACACCCCTGCCTTGGGGAGAGATTACAGAAGAAGAAGAAGAAGAAGAAGAAGAAGAAGAAGAAGAAGAAGAAGAAGAAGAAGAAGAAGAAGAAGAAGAAGAAGAAGAAGAAGAAGAAGAAGAAGAAGAAGAAGAAGAAGAAGAAGAAAGAAGAAGAAGAAGAAGAAAGAAGAAGAAGAAGAGGAGGAGGAGGAGGAGGAGGGAGGAGAAGGGGAAGAGGAGGAGAAGAAGAAGAAGAAGAAGAAGAAAGAAGAAGAAGAAGAAGAAGAAGAAGAAGAAGAAGAAGAAGAAGAAGAAGAAGAAGAAGAAGAAGAAGAAGAAGAAGAAGAAGAAGAGGAGGAGGAGGAGGAGGAGGGAGGAGGAGGAGGAGGAGGAGGAGGAGGAGGAGGGGAAGGGGAAGGGGAAGGAGGAGAGAAGAAGAAGAAGAAAGAAGAAGAAGAAGAAGAAGAAGAAGAAGAAGAAGAAGAAGAAGAAGAAGAAGAAGAAGAAGAAGAAGAAGAAGAAGAAGAAGAAGAAGAAGAAGAAGAGCAGCAATAGTTTTCAACTTCTTGGACTCGGTTCCGTTTCAAGGAGAAGCTGGCATGCAGCCTCCAGCCACTGGTCTGTTCACAGGACACCACTGGCTCACCAAGGTTTTCTTTTCATAACATTTCTCTCTTACACCATCAGTGCAACAGATGCTGAAAAGGCTGCACATTGAGACTCTACCTGCAGAAATAAAAGATGCCTTGCTGTTCCTGAATATTTACAGATATCTGTTAAAAAAAAAATCAGACAATCAGCACAGTGGTGATCATAAACAGTGAATGGGTTTTAAACGGTGTTCTGATAAAAGCAACTTTCTCAGTGCATTCCCTCTCTTGGCTGAGTGTTTGGCTGCTGGCTAAAGAAAAAGCGGACAAGAGCTGTCAGACCTACTCCTTTAAGGTGAGGGTCCATTTTCAAAGGATATATTTCAGGGGTGGGATTCAGAAAATTTTACTACTGGTTCTGTGGGCGTGACTTGGTGGGCATGGCATGGCTTGGTGGGTGTGGCTTGGTGGGTGTGGCTTGGTGGGTGTGGCAGGGGAAGGTTATTGTGAAATCCCCATTCCGTCCCCACCCCACTAACCTGCTTTCCAGCTCTGTTCTCCTGTGCAGGGCAACCAAAGAAGATCCAGCCAATCAGCTGGGACTCAGGAGGCAGAGAATAGATGGGGGTGGGGCCAGTCAGAGGTGGTATTCGCTGGTTCTCCGAACTACTCAAAATTTCCACTACCGGTTCTTCAGAATTGGTTAGAACCTGCTGAATACCACCTCTGATGTATTTCATATCTAGTCAGGTTTGTTTAGCTCCCAAAAGTGGATGTCTCTTGGAAATCTAGTTAACTTTTTCTTAATTTTAGCTACTACATTTTCTTTCCTGCAATCATATCAGTTTAACCCAATTCAGTCGAGTCACAAATGAGCTGCCGATAACTGCAAGAACCAGTAAGCTGTTTTGCAACTCCACCATGGGCAACATTTCTTATCATTTTTAGGCAGAAACATACATGAGAGCTAAAAGAGGTGTAAATAGTAGAATTCCTTTCAAGATGGACAAATTGTTTCCATATCACAACAATACAGACAGTTCTCGACTTACAACAGTTCACTCAGTGGCCCTTCAAAGTTACAATGGCACTGAAAAAAATTACTTATGACCATTTTTCACACTTATGACTGTTGCAGTATCCACATAGTCACGTGATCAAAAATGGTATGCTTAGCAACTGACTCATATTTACGACAGTTGCAGTGTCCCAGGGTCATGTGTTTCTGTGAAGGGCTTCAGAAGGGCTTTGAGCTCCTGATAGATAACAGAATAGCGTAATATATATATATATATAAAATATACATAAATATATAAATAAACTCTTTTTTTAATTGAAGGAACCCAGAGGTGGGTTGGCTTCTGGTTTTTCCCCTTAACATTTAATTCCTGTTATGTCAGGTTTTTTTTTAATTTTAATGTAGCTTTATCACAGCATATACAGAGGTAGCCTTGTAACTTGGCTAGAGGTTTAGGAATTGCTTCATCAAACAAATAAATAGATAAATCACAGTGGAAAGAAAGTAACCACAAAATATTGGTCAGATAGTGCTGACGAATCTGCGTTGCTTTCAAAATTGCTCACTCATAGCTGAGTCTTTCATTGATTTTGTAGATGCTCTTTTATTCCATAATGTTCTATAAATAATCTTTCTGCTCTTTATGTCACACAGGGCTCCATGGATATCTTTGATATACTGGTCTGGCATGAAAAATCACAGGGCAGAATTTCCCCAGTGAATGTGACTCAGTATGATTCTGGTTTCTTACATCTATGTCAGTAATTCATTTAGAAAGTAGCATATATCCTTAAAGCCTTAGGTGCATTTTAAGCCTAATTTATTATGCCTGCATTTAAAATTCAGAGTAAGTATGTATCAAAGTTACACCATTTGCCCAAGGGGTGTGTGTGCTCAAAAAGATCTCTCTAGATATTATGGATGAATGCTTCCTATCCTTTCATAAATCGCTCTGCTCCATAACACTAAAAGAGTCATTAAGTTTAATCTAAATTAAAAGTATTTAGTAACTTTCTAAATATGAAGTAAACCCTTAATCATTATTGTTATACATGGGATGACACCTGGTTGTGTTGGAAGGCCTTATGATCCTCCATGAAGTTGAGGGTTATGTTGGTGATACTGTAGATCTTGTAGATCCTAATAGGATCTCCCAAGCCAGAATTAACCAGGAGGATTGAATAAAAACAACTCTGTTATCTGTTCTTAACGGTTAAAAACAAATGTCTGGGATTGGACATTGTGCAGGTCAATAATATGACTGCAGTTGATGGGGTAAGCATGTTATAAGGTTCAGTTCTTTCTACCAGGAAAGCATGACAAGGAATTGCATAGAATTGAACAATGATTTATACAAAGGCTTTGTGTATATCCATTCCACCCACTTTTTTCTTTTCTTTTTTTATTCAGAGATGTGCTTAAAATGTTATGTTGAAGCCTTCAGGAAAAATGGAAAGATGGCTACTGCTATCTGGTCTTTTTGGAGAAAGAAATTGGGAGCTTAAATTAGTATTTTTGTTTATTTGTTTATGCAATGCATGCAATGGGATTAGTTTAGTTTACTAGAGCCAATGGCAATATCTAGGATCTTTCAATGGTATTTTGACCCTGGTTTCCTCTCTCTCACTGTCGTGGTTCTTTTCTTAAAATATTATAACCATTTGATTGATCCAGGGTCCAGACAGACACAAAAGCACTAGCTTCTCAATCAAGTGGCTTCTATATATTTCACTATAAGGAATAAGGAGATTCTTTATTTTCTATAACAAAGAATTTAAGTAAACTTGGAAAATGTTCAAACATATACGAAGGGGATGTATGACAATTTGCCATGGCCAACTCGCCATGGCCAACTCGCTGTGGCCAACTCGCTGCAGGGCAACTTGCTGCAGGACAAGAGTTATACTAATGTCAAAGAAATAGAATCATTGAAGAAAGGATGCAAAAGGAGGGACCAAATGAAATGTAAATGGAAAAAAAATATTTTTTATTTATTTTAAATAATTAAATAGAATTGTTAAATTGTCCTGCAGCAAGTTTTCCCACAGTGAGATGATCTTGACTAGTTGTCTTGCCTTGAGTTGGCCATGGTGAGTTGGCACTGGACAGTTGGCCATGGCAAGTTGGCCACAGTGAGCTGATTGTGACAAATTGTTCCATTCTGATATGAAGGTATCTTTAAATCTTAAGCTTTGGAATAAAACTTGAATTGACCCTAAATTACCAACATCTGCTGAGCACTTTCCAGCAGAAACTAAATCATCATCATCATCTTAATTACCATAATCAAAACTAGAAGTCTCAAATACTTTGATCTTTCCTTCTCAATGTGGAATTTTGGCAACATAGTCCTAGTTCTGAAGAATATTTAAATTATCTTTCAAACTTTTCCTCTTTTTTAAATTCCACTGAATGGAAATATTTTGATTCATATTGTGGCTTGTCAATGATTGAAGAGAGAGACTCAAATTAGAGCTTTGTAAATGTTACACAAAGATCTTTTGTGCTGATGAGAAAAGGAGATGATTGTAATGCCAATGAAGTATAATTAGTAGTATTACTTTTGGTAGTAGTATTATTTTTCATGTGCCTATAACTAGACGTAGTACAAAATAAGACATTCTGATTTCAAAAATTAATAAATATTTCACTACAATCCCATTTAAAATCACAACTAAAATATAAAGTTCCCATAATCTGAATGAGCCATAACATTTGGTCTAGTGGTTAAAGTGTCATGTTAGAAACCAGGAGATGGTGAGTTCTAGTCCTGGCTTAGGCATGGATGCTAGCTTGATGGCTTTGTCCCAATGACCAGGAGACCAGGAGTTCTAGTTCTTCCTTAAGCATGAAAGCCAACCAGGTGATTTGGGGTTAGTCACTCTCTCTCTCAGCCTAACCCACCTCACCGGGCTGTTGTTGTGAGGAAAACAACAAGAAGGAATGTTGTGTGTGTTTACTGCCTTAAGTTATTTATAAAAATAATAAAGTCCGGATATAAACAAACTAAAAATTGACAAAATCCTCCAGAAAAGGAAGATTTTAAAAATGCTTTTTAAAATTCTGATAAATCAGCCTGAAAGTGTAATTCTGATTAAAGTTGACTCAAAATGGAGAAAAACTCACAACTGTGATGCAGCTATCTTGGTAGGAGTAGGTACCTTTGAGCCTGTCCAGATAATTTTGTTGAATTTAGGTCTCTGCATGAGCAGATTAACCAAACAATTAGGTGTTCCTGTCCTTATGCCATGATCCAATGAATCAATACCAGTAACTTACATAAGTATATTTAAGGAATATCAAGCCAATGCACAGTAGAACCTCTGTTCATGAACGCTTCTGATAACGACCAAATTGGGCTCTGACCAAAAAATTCACAAAATTTTTGAATCTGGTCATGAACACATACTTGGGTGGCAATCAAACACAACCCCGACTCAGAAATTCCTGAAGACAAAACATTAGAAGATGAAGAAATTGCCAAAGTTATGGAACGAATTATGGTTGTGATCAAAGGTTTTACTGTATAGAGTTCAACCAGCTCTGTATATGGAATGGGAAAGCAGGAGCAACTAGTTCACATCTTTATTATGTCAACTTTGTTATCTTTCCCTTTCTACAGGGAAACTATATTAGCATTAACTTTCTTGCTATCTTCAGAAGCATCAGCAATAGCAATAGCATTTAGGCTTATATATGCCCCATAGTGCTTTAGAGCACACTCTGGGCAATTTACAATGTAGGAACATTATTTGCATTGTGCTCCCAACAATCTGGGTCCTCATTTTTCCAACCTTGGAAGGATTAAAAGCTGAATCAAAGTTGAGACCCATCAGGACCAGACTCCAGACTGTGGGCAGTTTGCCTGCAATAATGCACTTTAACCACTGCACCACCAGGGCTCTTTTCTTATCTGTTGCTAGATAGATAGATGATGTCTTTGGCAACACCCTGTTATTGGAGAAAAATATGATTATAGTTTGGCTTCTTCAGCTCAATGGATTCTTCCATTAGTACTGTTAAGTGGAATACCATGTGCAACGACCACTAAGGATTCTTATTTTTGTGCATACCTTTTCAGGATGCTTTTATGCAAGCCGCCTGGAGTTGTGAAATTGGACAGGATATAAATTATGTAAATAAAAGCAAATAATGAATTCATAAATTAACATATACATTCCCTTCCTTGCATACATTTATCAGCTTCTTTCTGTAGGATGAAACTCTTTGAATTCAGATCTATTACATCCTTTCCCATTGCCTTTACTTCTCATAAAGCTTATTTTTCTTTCATTCCTTTCACTCATTAATTCATGCTCTTTACCATTTATTGTACTTATATTCCAGGCAAAGATCCTCTATATCCTGTGATCACCAATTGATGGACCCATAGATATCAATTTCTGCCATCCATTATTGCGTGGGTCAATCAAAAATTTTATATATAAGGTTTAATAAAACAGTATTGGACTCCAGAGCAGACATGGCTGTAAAGTCCAGCAATCCATACTTTTTACCCCTTTGTTTGACAAGATTAATCTCTTGATTGCAGACAAAAATGAAGTCATAGACACCTATATATCTTGTACACATGAGTCAAAACCTTTCCAAGATCTGTACTGAAGAAATAAAATCCCAACTTTTTTTTTTCTCACTGGCCATAGATACTTGACTATTATATAGGAGGCCTTGAAAAACAACCTAATGTATTAATATAACAATTCTGTTTAGCCTGGGAACCACTGGTTCCTGTTTTGCCATCTTCATTCCTTAGAGATAGCATCAATTCAATTATCACCCTTAGAAAGGATATAAATTATGCAAATAAAAGCAAATAATAAATTCATAAATTAACATGCATTCCCTTCCTTGCATCTATTTATCAACATCTTTCTATAAGATCAAACTATCAAACTATTTGAATTCAGATTTTTCACATGGCACATGCACCACTTTCTGATAATTGTAAGAAAAATACCAGTCGGTTTTGTTGGTGTTTCACAAGCATGCTCTATGCCTAGTTTTAACCCAACATATTCATGTAAGCAGACTAGGATCTTACATCTAAAAATGATCTTCCATCTCAGCTTTTGCTGTTGCCCACATCCTACCAATAACAACATGCATGAAAACCCCTCAAATACTCAGAAAACCCCCATATATGTCGATTTTAATTCAAATAAATATTTTAATTCAAATAAAGCAAATTAAAAAGGTGCAACATCCCTGTCCTGTTTTTAAAAGTAGAGCTAACTGAACTATTGAACTTCTCCCTTTAAGCAATCATGTCTTACTTAATGCGAAGTGTAGCATTGCAGCAGAAAAGAAGAAATCTAAGGAAGACACAATAAAAAAACAGCTTGTTGCGTCTCTCTCTCTCTCTCTCTCTCTCTCTCTCTCTCTCTCTCTCACACACACACACACACACACACACACACACTGTATGCATGTGTTCTAAAATTTCTATGTCAGCCTAGGTTTAGTTGCCAATCCAGTTTGATTCTCTCTGAGATGAAGTTCCATCAAGAAAACTTGGAAGTGACCCTGCGTCTAACTTCACCCTAAGATCCAAATCTAGCTGCACTATATAACCCTACTATCAAGCAAAGATACATTTACCTTAAGGGTAAATTTATTCTAGCTCTTCAAGGGGACTGAAAGCTAAAATATATAAAGAACAGTTGCTAGAATTGGGTATCTCTAGTTTAATGAAAAGAAGGACTAGGGGAGCATTGTTCCAATATCTCAGGGGCTGCCGCAAAGAAGAGGGAGTCAAGCTATTCTCCAAAACACCTGAAGGCAGAACAAGAAACAAGGAATGGAAACTAATCAAGAAGAGAAGAAATCTGGAACAAGGAGAAATTTCCTGACAGCACAATTAACCAGTGGAACAATTTGTGAATGCTCTAACACTGGAATCATATAGGGCAGTGATGGCTAACTTTTTTGTCATCGCATGCCAAAAGTGTGCATGTGTGTGCATGCGTGCCTGCACCCATAATGCAATGTGCGCATGACACACACCCCACCCCCTGCGCATGCACACCCCCACCCTGTGTGCCTCTGCGCATGCACGCTTGCCCCACCCCCACGCACCCACAGCAGATACCCAACAATCAGCTGGCTTGTGGGAGGTACACATGCATGCGCAGTGGACCTGATCTGGGGTGACAGCTTGCGTGCCAGCAGAGATGGCTCTGTGTGCCACTTCCGGCTCTCCATCATGGGTATAGGGTTTAGTGCCTGAGCAGTGGGTTGGACTAGAAGACCTTCAAGGTCCCTTCTCTTCTCTTCTCTTCTCTTCTCTTCTCTTCTCTTCTCTTCTCTTCTCTTCTCTTCTTTTCTCTTCTCTTCTCTTCTCTTCTATTCTATTCTATTCTATTCTATTCTATTCTATTCTATTCTATTCTATTCTATTCTATTCTATTCTATTCTATTCTATTCTATTCTGCCATGGCTGCCAATTCACCTCTCAGAATTCCAGCAACTCCTGGGAGAAGAGACATATTCATTTCCTATGCACAACACAATCAGGCCGTTCTCTTCTTAGAGGCATCTCCAGCTCCTTTTTTAAAATCATCAGATAGGATTCTATGCATAAGTTTGGAATTAAAGAGGAAAACTTTTGAAATATTAATAAAACCTTCCTTGATAAAAGCCTTGATTTGTACAAAACCTGCCTTTAAAAAGTGGCACGGATGTGCAGCAGCGCAGCGCACTGCTGTTTGTGTACAACTGCAAATATTATTCAACTGGCACTTAGGCAAAACAAGAAAATATTGATTAATTGATGGAATCCTTGCTGCTCAGATACTCCGAAGTTAATTATGGGAGGGCAACATGAAGGGAAAGGAATTCTTCAAAGGAATTTGTTCTTTTGCCCAACAAAAACCTGAAAGAAGATAGACAGATGGGAGGGAGCCCACAAATCTGGGTGAAATGCAGCTGTGTGAAAATAAAGAAAATAAAGAAAGGCAATCTGAATAGAAATGTTTCATTAAATCGGATTTCAGGAATTTGGGGGGTGGGGGGCACTGATCCAGTTATGGTGGGGTGCAAAAATCAAGAACAGAAGAACAGAGTTAGAAGGGACCTTGGAGGTCTTTTAGTCCAACCCAGGGGTGGGATTCAAATTTTTTAACAACCGGTTCTGTGGCTTAGTTGGTAGGTGTGGCTTGGTGGTCATGTGACTGGGTGGATGTGGCTTGGTGGTCATGTTATTGGTTGGGCGTGGCCAACTCAATATCACTCACATCATGGCACACATCATCTTGCCAGGCCTCTCATGACTGTGAGGATGCTGCAACAAATGGTCATGAATCACTTTTTTCAGTGCCGTTGTAACTTCAAATGGTCACTCCACATAAGCAAAGTACCAGCAAAGGAGGGAAAAATAACTCCAGAGATGTTCCTGAGACAGGAAGTCTAGTCCTGCCAAGAATGTAATAAGGGTTAACAGAAAGGCAGTTTCTGTAAGCAACACCAGAATGTTTCCTTCCTGCCTTCCTCACAGGATTAGGCCAGTAATTTCTTCTAACAACCGATTCTCCGAACTGCTTAGAATGTTAACAACCGGTTCTAGCGAATAGGTGCGAACTGGTAGAATCCCACCCCTGGTCCAACCACCTGCTCAGGCAGGAAACCCTGTACCATTTCAGATAAGTAGCTGTCCAGAATCTTCTTAAAAGCCTCCAGTGATGAAGCACTCACAACTTCTGGAGGCAAATTGTTCCACTGGTTAATTGTTCTCACTGTTAGGAAATTTCTCCTTAGTTCTAGTTTCTTAGTTTCTTTGATTGGTTTCCATCCATTGTTTTTTTGTCTTGGCTTCAGATGGTTCTTGGAAGAGAAGCGAAATATTTTCAAGAGAAAAAGAATATGCTTAGATCTGGTCCATGGGGCCACCCTGGAAACAGTGAAGGATTGTCCCTCAGTGCCTCTGCCAGCAAAAATGGAGCTCGGGAGCCCATTTTCTCTGGCAGAGCACTTAGGCCACCTCAGGTGCCCCTGACACAAGTGATGTCGAGCTGGCCACACCCACTCCCCCGAGATCAAACACAATCCTGATGCAGCCCTCAATGAAATCAGGTTTGACAATCCTGCCATAGACATTCATCTTTTTTCCATCAAGCTTGGGAGAGTTGCTTAACCACTTAGTGTTGTGGTTCGCTGGCATCTGGTGCGGATGGCAGAGGTATCAGATAGTGAGGAAGAAAGGGAACCAGTCAGAGAGTCTGGCGAGGACTTGGATGAGGGTCTTGCATCTGATGCAGGGATAGGGCCATGATGATCTGGGAGTGGGGTGCTGCCTTTGGAGCTTTCGGAGTCTGGCAGCAGTGAAGCAGAGGACCCAGGGGAGCCTGTTCCCAGTGCGTGTATGTGCAGAGCTGCTAGAAGGCGAGAGCAGCTGAAGCAGAAGAAGTGACTCAGGAGTAAGGCTGGGAGGTGATTGCCCCTCCCATAAGGGATAAAAGTCAGACCTCAATGACAAAGAGCTTTGCAGGAAGCAAAGCAATTCAATAATCTCCGAGTCCTTCACGAATCTCTGTACTCTGGTCGTTTTTTTTCTAGGTTTTTGGGTTGGTTTATGTTAAGTCTTAATTGGACTTCTGTTTCTTAGCAAGCATTCTACAGCACTGAAAAGCATGCTCTTATCTAGAGGAACTGTGTATAATGAGTTTTGGCTGGGAATGCAAGTAATTCCCAGTGCCACATTAAAAAAGGTTTTACTTTTAAATTCAGTTTGTGTTTTATTAAGTTTGACGAAGCCTGGGTCAGAACACTTAGCACCAGTAGGGATTATGCACAAAATAACTTATACATTGACTTGAAGTAGATCCCCGATTGGGCCAAATAGTATTTGGCAGATGAATGGAACCATTATCCCAAAAATGTTACAAGGTATGATGCACCTTTTCTCTTAGGGGAAAAATGTCTTTTAGAACAAACCAGCATTGTTTTCTGGCTGGGGAAAATATCCCGGTTAAGAGAAGATAGTGTTCTAGGTCCCATTTCCATAGATTGATGTGGCAGAACAACTAGCCCAGAAGAAATGGTGATCTTGGGTTGGATTAAATAGTCCTATCTTCAAAGGAAGCATTTATGCATAAAGGAACTTCAGATAGCATCAATTCAATTATCACCCTTAGAAAGGATATAAATTATGCAAATAAAAGCAAATAATAAATTCATAAATTAACATGCATTCCCTTCCTTGCATCTATTTATCAACATCTTTCTATAAGATCAAACTATCAAACTATTTGAATTCAGATTTTTCACATGGCACATGCACCACTTTCTGCTAATTGTAAGAAAAATACCAGTCGGTTTTGTTGGTGTTTCACAAGCATGCTCTATGCCTAGTTTTAACCCAACATATTCATGTAAGCAGACTAGGATCTTACATCTAAAAATGATCTTCCATCTCAGCTTTTGCTGTTGCCCACATCCTACCAATAACAACATGCATGAAAACCCCAAAAATACTCAGAAAACCCCCATATATGTCGATTTTAATTCAAATAAATATTTTAATTCAAATAAAGCAAATTAAAAAGGTGCAACACCCCTGTCCTGTTTTTAAAAGTAGAGCTAACTGAACTATTGAACTTCTCCCTTTAAGCAATCATGTCTTACTTAATGTGAAGTGTAGCATTGCAGCAGAAAAGAAGAAATCTAAGGAAGATACAATAAAAAAAACAGCTTGTTGTCTCTCTCTCTCTCTCTCTCTCTCTCTCTCTCACACACACACACACACACACACACACACACACACAGTATGCATGTGTTCTAAAATTTCTATGTCAGCCTAGGTTTAGTTGCCAATCCAGTTTGATTCTCTCTGAGATGAAGTTCCATCAAAAAAACTTGGAAGTGACCCTGCGTCTAACTTCACCCTAAGATCCAAATCTAGCTGCACTATATAACCTTACTATCAAGCAAAGATACATTTACCTTAAGGGTAAATTTATTCTAGCTCTTCAAGGGGACTGGAGGCTAAATATATATAAAGAACAGTTGCTAGAATTGGGTATCTCTAGTTTAATGAAAAGAAGGACTAGGGGAGCAGTGTTCCAATATCTCAGGGGCTGCCACAAAGAAGAGGGAGTCAAGCTATTTTCCAAAACACCTGAAGGCAGAACAAGAAACAAGGAATGGAAACTAATCAAGAAGAGAAGAAATCTGGAACAAGGAGAAATTTCCTGACAGCACAATTAACCAGTGGAACAATTTGTGAATGTTCTAACACTGGAATCATATAGGGCAGTGATGGCTAACCTTTTTGTCATTGCGTGCTGAAAGTGGGCGTGTGCATGCATGCCTGCACCCATAATGCAATGTGCGCGTGACCCCCCCGCCCCCTGTGCATGCACACCCCCACCCTGTGTACCTCTGCGCATGCACGCTTGCCTTCTGTGTGTGCCCCACCCCCGCGCACCCACAGCAGATACCCAGCAATCAGCTGGCTTGTGGGAGGTACACATGCATGTGCAGTGGACCTGATCTGGGGTGACAGCTTGCGTGCCAGCAGAGATGGCTCTGTGTGCCACTTTCGGTTCTCCATCATGGGTATAGGGTTTAGTGCCTGAGCAGTGGGTTGGACTAGAAGACCTTCAAGGTCCCTTCCTTCTCTTCTCTTCTCTTCTCTTCTCTTCTCTTCTCTTCTCTTCTATTCTATTCTCTTCTCTTCTATTCTATTCTATTCTATTCATTCTATTCTATTCTATTCTATTCTATTCTATTCTATTCTATTCTATTCTATTCTATTCTATTCTATTCTGCCATGGCTGCCAATTCACCTCTCAGAATTCCAGCAACTCCTGGGAGAAGAGACATATTCATTTCCTATGCACAACACAATCAGGCCGTTCTCTTCTTAGAGGCATCTCCAGCTCCTTTTTTTTTTTTAATCATCAGATAGGATTCTATGCATAAGTTTGGAATTAAAGAGGAAAACTTTTGAAATATTAATAAAACCTTCCTTGATAAAAGCCTCGATTTGTACAAAACCTGCCTTTAAAAAGTGGCACGGATGTGCAGCAGCGCAGCGCACTGCTGTTTGTGTACAACTGCAAATATTATTCGACTGGCACTTAGGCAAAACAAGAATATATTGATTAATTGATGGAATCCTTGCTGCTCAGATACTCCGAAGTTAATTATGGGAGGGCAACATGAAGGGAAAGGAATTCTTCAAAGGAATTTGTTCTTTTGCCCAACAAAAACCTGAAAGAAGATAGACAGATGGGAGGGAGCCCACAAATCTGGATGAAATGCAGCTGTGTGAAAATAAAGAAAATAAAGAAAGGCAATCTGAATAGAAACGTTTCATTAAATCGGATTTCAGGAATTTGGGGGGTGGGGGGCACTGATCCAGTTATGGTGGGGTGCAAAAATCAAGAACAGAAGAACAGAGTTAGAAGGGACCTTGGAGGTCTTCTAGTCCAACCCAGGGGTGGGATTCAAATTTTTTAACAACCGGTTCTGTGTCTTAGTTGGTGGATGTGGCTTGGTGGTCATGTTATTGGCTAGGCGTGGCCAACTCAATATCACTCACATCATGGCACACATCATCTTGCCAGGCCTCTCATGACTGTGGGGATGCTGCAACAAATGGTCATGAATCACTTTTTTCAGTGCCGTTGTAACTTCAAATGGTCACTCCACATCAGCAAAGTACCAGCAAAGGAGGGAAAAATAACTCCAGAGATGTTCCTGAGACAGGAAGTCTAGTCCTGCCAAGAATGTAATAAGGGTTAACAGAAAGGCAGTTTCTGTAAGCAACACCAGAATGTTTCCTTCCTGCCTTCATTACAGGATTAGGCCAGTAATTTCTTCTAACAACCGGTTCTCCGAACTGCGTAGAATGTTAACAACCGGTTCTAGTGAATAGGTGCAAACTGGCAGAATCCCACCCCTGGTCCAACCACCTGCTCAGGCAGGAAACCCTGTACCATTTCAGATAAGTAGCTGTCCAGAATCTTCTTAAAAGCCTCCAGTGATGAAGCACTCACAACTTCTGGAGGCAAATTGTTTCACTGGTTAATTGTTCTCACTGTTAGGAAATTTCTCCTTAGTTCTAGTTTCTTAGTTTCTTTGATTGGTTTCCATCCATTGCTTTTTGTCTTGGCTTCAGATGGTTCTTGGAAGAGAAGCGAAATGTTTTCAAGAGAAAAAGAATATGCTTAGATCTGGTCCATGGGGCCACCCTGGAAACAGTGAAGGATTGTCCCTCAGTGCCTCTGCCAGCAAAAATGGAGCTCGGGAGCCCATTTTCTCTGGCAGAGCACTTAGGCCACCTCAGGTGCCCCTGACACAAGTGATGTCGAGCTGGCCACACCCACTCCCCCGAGATCAAACACAATCCTGATGCAGCCCTCAATGAAATCAGGTTTGACAATCCTGCCATAGACATTCATCTTTTTTCCATCAAGCTTGGGAGAGTTGCTTAACCACTTAGTGTTGTGGTTCGCTGGCATCTGGTGCGGATGGCAGAGGTATCAGATAGTGAGGAAGAAAGGGAACCAGTCAGAGAGTCTGGTGAGGACTTGGATGAGGGTCTTGCATCTGATGCAGGGATAGGGCCACAATGATCTGGGAGTGGGGTGCTGCCTTTGGAGCTTTCGGAGTCTGGCAGCAGTGAAGCAGAGGACCCAGGGGAGCCTGTTCCCAGTGCGTGTGTGTGCAGAGCTGCTAGAAGGCGAGCAGCTGAAGCAGAAGAAGTGACTCAGGAGTAAGGCTGGGAGGTGATTGCCCCTCCCATAAGGGATAAAAGTCAGACCTCAATGACGAAGAGCTTTGCAGGAAGCAAAGCAATTCAATAATCTCCAAGTCCTTCACGAATCTCTGTACTCTGGTCGGTTTTTTTCTAGGTTTTTGGGTTGGTTTATGTTAAGTCTTAATTGGACTTCTGTTTCTTGGCAAGCATTCTACAGCACTGAAAAGCATGCTCTTATCTGGAGGAACTGTGTATAATGAGTTTTGGCTGGGAATTCAAGTAATTCCCAGTGTCACATTAAAAAAGGTTTTACTTTTAAATTCAGTTTGTGTTTTATTAAGTTTGACGAAGCCTGGGTCAGAACACTTAGCACCAGTAGGGATTATGCACAAAATAACTTATACATTGACTCGAAGTAGATCCCCGATTGGGCCAAATAGTATTTGGCAGATGAATGGAACCATTATCCCAAAAATGTTACAAGGTATGATGCACCTTTTCTCTTAGGGGAAAAATGTCTTTTAGAACAAACCAGCATTGTTTTCTGGCTGGGGAAAATATCCCAGTTAAGAGAAGATAGTATTCTAGGTCCCATTTCCATAGATTGATGTGGCAGAACAACTAGCCCTGAAGAAATGGTGATCTTGGGTTGGATTAAATAGTCCTATCTTCAAAGGAAGCATTTATGCATAAAGGAACTTCGGTTTGCTGAGATTCACTCATGATTCATTCATAACATTATTAATCATAGATTATTTTTTTCCTGAAAGATCCCTGGTAAATATTACCAGGACTCATGCAACCTACCACTGAAGCAACTTCCTATGAATTACGGGATTTCTTTGAAGTGAGAAAAGTTAAGCGGCTTCCAGAATTATGGGACTGACAATAGGCTTGGCTCCAACTCCCTGAACATTGACAGTTCCATTTAATTGGTTAAACAGATGATCAAACAGGACCCTAAAATCAAGAAAATATAGGTTACTCGCTCTGAAGAAAATACATTTGTCTTGAATGTAATAGTGTGACTGACTAAGGCAAAGTATTACTTATGGGCCTGTTTAACTTTGGGGGGGAAATGCTTGGGTTTTCAAAAGCCTTTATTTCTCCCAAATTGTTTGGTTCTTCATTGTTATATTTCCCCCCCCTCAGTTTACCCTTAAGACAGCTGCTATTTTGCATGTAAGTCTGAATAAAAAAGACTCCAGTTTAGCTGTCTGGCAATGCCCTGTGTGACACTTCCTCGCTTTGAGTTAAATGACATTTGTCACACTTAAGCACAAACAATTATTAATAATTTTCATTTCATTAGGAACACTACAATGAAATGTCAACAACTTTTTTAAAATGCGGCAGGAGTGTACAAATTAATTTTGATTTTCAGAAGTGTAATTATTTTTGTAAGTACCAGACTGTGTAATCATTTTGGGTGCTATTACTCGTTCAATCAATTATCCTGAGATATACTTATCTGGTCTCAAACATGATTTCCTACTGTCACCTGTTTGTGGAATTTATGTTTTTTGTTTAATGGAAGAACATTAGAAACCAGATTTTGTATGACCCATATGTTGTAGTAAAGAAGACAGAAGAAAAATGAAGGAACTCTATAACCTTCTGCTCTGCTTTCAAATAACAACATGTGCTTTGTAAAATAAATACGTTGTAGATTTCTAAAAGACCAGCTTTGCAAATTCCTGGGTGTGCCATATACAGAAATATTAAACAATGTGGTATGTAAATCAGCTGGAATCCTTTCAGATTTAACAACTGCCATTTGTTCAAAACCATAATTCAGTCTGTTTTTCATGCTTTCAATTTTGGAGGCAACATAATACGATCAACCACTTGGAGATTTGCGATTTAGGTTAGAAAATGTTTTGACCATAGAATATAATGGAGAAATATCAAAATGTCTGCAGCTGCTTCATTATTTTGGCTGAACTAAACAGAAAATATGCTAGATCTTAAAATAGTTTAAAGACATTTATTGTATTTTTAAAATATTTTCCCTAAATCTGGTATGACAGATGAATGGAGCAAGAAAGAAGAGTTATAGAACTTCCAAATGGTTTAGCAAAGAGTCTACAGAGAAACTGCATTAAACCAATGCAAAATAAAAACTTGCAAAAACTGTTTTTTAAAAAAATAAGATCTTACTTTCCACCTGATTCCCTTCAACTGATAAGGTTCATTAATAAGGTTGGCATTTTTTGGGGGGGGAGGGGAAATGACACTATAGAATGTCCACTGATAGGGTCTTTTGTCATGTACATCTCTTCATAATGGAAAATTATGTGTATACAATGTGGCTGCAATTCAAAATGTCAATTTCTCTTTAGAACTAAGAAGAATTTCTCCCTAGAATTAAGAAGAAATTTCCTAATGTTGAGGGCAATAAACCAATGGAATAGCTTGCCTTCTGAAGCTGAGAATACTCCATCATTGGAGATTTTCAAAAAGAGACTAGACAGCCATTTCTCTGAAATGATATAGGATCTCCTGCTCAAGCAGCGGGTTAGACTAGAAGACCTCCAAGGTCCCTCCCAATTCTATTGTTCTATGTTCTATGTTTTGAAGTTCACATTTAAAGCTGATCTGAGCAAATCTCCAAACTGAATTGATTTTTAGAATCAAACTACTTTGTGTGTGCTTGTTTCAGGATTGGTAAGTATTTAAGAAAGAGATCAATAGGATGGTAAGCTGGATGGGATTGGCCAAATAAGCAGTAAAACAGAATTACTTGTTCTGCGCCATGCTAATATGGAAATTCTTTCTAGGTTCTCTGTCATTAGTTCTGCTTGATCAGCTAAATGTCTGAATTCTCACCAAATTGTCTGAATATTCATAATGCATTACCACATAAACTGAACAGACTTGGTTCACACAAAACAATCAACAACCCCAATTACTTTAAAATGCAAACTATATTTTTATAGCTAATAAATTAATTGTAGCATGTTGTGTGATTGTATCTGCTCATCGCTAAACTAAATGTAATCTTGTTACGTTAGCTTCTGGTATGGAACTGTCAATACAGTAGACTTTAATTGAAAGTTGTGGACACAAACTCCTAACACTAAGAACTTATTTACAGCTTTACAGATCAACAGAGTTGGTAGGGATCTTGTAGGTAATCTAGTCCAACCCCCCCACCCAAGCAGGAGATCCTACACTATTTCTGACAAATGGCAGTCCAATCTCTTCTTGAAAGCCTCCAGTGATGAAGCTCCCACAACTTCCGAAGGCAACTTCTGTTCCATTGGTTGATTGTTCTTATTGTCAGAAAATTTCTTCTTATTTCTAGGTTGAATCTCTCCTTGTTCACTTTCCATCCATCATTCCTTGTCTGGCCTTCAGGTGCCTTGGAAAATAACTGGACCCCTTCCTCTCTGTGGCAGCCCCTTAGATATTGGAAGACTGCTAGCATGTCTCCCCTGGTCTTTCTCTTCACTAGACTAGCCATGCCCAGTTCCTGCAACCATTCTTCATATGTTTTAGTCTCCAGTCCCCAAACTGTTCAAAAATAAAGTAAGTTGCTCAGAAAAATGGGGGAATTCCTTTCATTGCAAATGTTCAGGCAAAGGCTAGACAGCCATCTGCTAAAGGATGCTTTCATTTCGATTAAAGGGGTTGGATTTGGATTAAAAGAATTGCTGTAAATGGACTCTTGAATGACTTCAGCTGACTTCACAATATTACTTTACATATGAATATATATCAATATATATCTATATCTATCTATCTATATACATATTTATTTTTCAGTCATTATGTAGTCTTAACACCTTCAAGGCTGTGTGCACTATCAAGTGAAATCTCCATGGTCATTTAAAAAAAACTGTTTTAACACAACATATATTGGGTAAAATGTATTAATCAGTGCCATGCATAAGCGTTACATTGAAACAAATATTAACATAGTGGAAAAGACAAAAATTAATAAGATAGAGAATGTCAGGTTCCCTAGAGGCTTTATCTCCAATCACAATATAAATTCTTTTTTAAAGAACAAGAGAACAAAAGAATCAACATATGACAGGAAAAACAAGGATAAAGTTTGCTTTATTATGCTTTAGTGATACAACCATGTTAGTTGGAAAGATGCTTACAGGGTCATCTCTTTACTTAAGATAGACCTGAATTGCAGGCTTCCTTTGGTTAATGACCACTCATTCAGCAATCATGCAAAGTTACGACTGTGCTGAACAAGGAGACTTATGACCAACATTCAAAGTTGCAGCCGTCAGAGCATCCTTGAAATCACAAGATTGCAATTTGGGCACTTGATAATTTGGGCATTTGGTACAATTACCGTGGTAGTAGTGTCCCACAGCCATGTGAGACCACTTCAGTGGTGGTATGCTATTGGTTTGGACTGGTTTGGCTGAACAAGTAGTAAAAAAAAAACCTATTGGTATGGCCCAGAGGTGGTATTCAGCAGGTTCTGACCAGTTCTGGAGAACTGGTAGTGGAAATTTTGAGTAGTTCGGAGAACCGGCAAATCCCACCTCTGACTGGCCCCGCCCCCATCTATTCCCTGCCTCCCGAGTCCCAGCTGTTCAGGTGGGTCTTCTTTTGTTGCCCTGCACAGAAGAATGGAGCTGGAAAGCAGGTTAGTGGAGTGGGGAGGGAATGGGTATTTTGCAGTAACCTTCCCCTGCCATGCCCACCAAGCCATGCCCACAGAACCAGTAGTAAAAATTTTTGAACCCCAGCACTGATATGGCCAAACTGGTTCCTCAGATGATTAGCTGAGAGGATAAAAGACAAGTGCATGGATGGGTGGAAGGGTCACTCCTAGCTTTTTGTTCCTTCATCATCTCAGCTGATTGGCACATTAGGGGCATGCATGCACACATGTTAGAGATGCGAGCATATGTGTGTTAGGGGCGCATGTGCAATCACCCACTGAACCGGTAGTGACCAAGGTAGGAACCCATTACTGCACCGCTTCAACCTTCACTGTTAGCTTCCAGCAAAGCAAAGTCAACAGGAAAACTGGCAAATGGTTTCAAATGGCAATCAGGTGACATTGTACTTTACAACCACATGGGACTGACTTAGTGATCAGAAGTTCAGCTGCCACCTCTGCCATTGTGAATCGACGTGAACATGGGATGTTGCATTTTAAGCTGCATCAGTTGGAGGTTAGTGAAGCAGAAACCATTGGTTCCTAGGCTCAAGGCATCTCAACTGCCTTGTAAGGCTATCTAGACACCACCCAAGCATCCATTAACAAGACGCCAGACAAGTATCCATTAAAGATAGGCCAGGTGAGAAAATCAGGTTGCCTTCTATCCTTTGTTATGCTATACGGAATAATGGTGTAGTTATTTTACTCTCTTGCTTATGTTTACTGAGGGTTTCGTTTTCATTAATGACTTCTGCATTCCTTTGGTAACTACACTTCCCTCTACATATAGGAAGTAAATGCTTTGAATTTTAGCTCTGGAATGGAGAGATAGAGATGGAGATGATAGAGATGGGGATGATGGAGATGGAGATAGGAGGGAGAAATAATAGAGATGGAGATAGAGATAATGGAGCCAGGATGATGAATGGAAAGAGATAGCGAGAGATAGAGATAGAAGGAGTCCCTATAGATTTTACTCCACTAGTTGTTTCTGACTATAGGGGGCAGTGCTCATCTCTGTTTCAAAGCCATTGAGCTCTGTTTCAAGAGTATTTCCGCAGTCATGTGACCAGCATTACGACATGGAGTGTTGTTACCTTCCCACCATAGTGGTACCTATTTATCTACTTGCATTTGGATGCTTTCTAACTGCTAGCTTGACAGGAGCTGGGGCGAGGATGGGAGCTCACCCCATCATATGGCTCTCGGGTCTCGAACCTGGCTGCCGATTTTCCAACTGACAAATCCAGCATCTTAACCACTGAGCCACCGCACAGCTCCTACAGATGGAAGAGATATACACAAATGTAAATGTTGTGGTTTATTTCTTCTGCAGCAGACTATGGCAGTTGTGTATGAGAGTTCAATGTTTTATGTAATACAGTAATACTGTAATCTAGTCAAGTGAGATCTGGAAGCCTTTTGCAGGTCAAACTGAGAAGCTGAACTAAGAATTAAGTATCTGTACAGTTGCAACTTAACACTGAATTTTGATGTAAAACCCCAATATATATAACCTCAAATCCATGAGACCTACAGAAATTTCTTGTGAACTCACTCAATGCAGACCAATAATGTAGAAATTAGAGAAGGATATAGATCTCTTCCATAATTACATCAGCTTCTAATATTTGCATGGAAGAAAACTGAGGCATTCTTCCCATCCATTTCCCTTATTTGAAAATTGAAAATTGATTAACAGCTCTCATATCTCTACAACATTGCCTGAACCAGTTAATAGACTAAAGATTAATGAAGCAAAAGACTAATTAATTAATTGAGATAATTACAGTAGGAAAAGTGACAAGTGTTGGTAATATTGCTTTACCTAACATCCTTATCTTTTCTGGCTCATTTGACTATCATTTCTACCAGAATCAGAGGTGGCCAAGTCATAGATCAGATTTCACCCAAACAAGCCAAACAGAAGCTATTTAGGCATGCCCATGAGAAATTCGAGAATTTAATATCAGAAATTTTGCAGGAGAAAGTTAGGAGGACATACCCCAAAGAATGTGAGCAACTGATGTGGTTTCAAGAGTGAGTCCTTGTTCAAATCCACATGCAGTTATTTTCTCTTCCCATCCGATATAACAAAATCCCCATCCTCATCTTTTCCCAGGTCTGGCCTGTATCTATCTCTCACTTCTTTCTTCAGTAGGCAGATCCGGTCTTCTCTTGTTTGTCACAGAGTCCTCATAGCCTGCTTGATCAACTGCACAATCCTGGATGCACTATCCTGGATCAGAACAATCCTCACATCATTTTGATGAAAATAGCATGTTGTCCTAATAAAAGTGTCTTTAAACATAATTACATGATTTGGGGATTTTCTAGCGTTTTTGTTTGAAAGAGGGCTTTAAAAAAACCCCAGCCAGTGTGTGTTATCTCTACACACATTTCCTTGGGTTGATTGAAGAGAAGAGAAGAGAAGAGAAGAGAAGAGAAGAGAAGAGAAGAGAAGAGAAGAGAAGAGACAGAGACAGAGACAGAGACAGAGAAACACACACAGAGACACACACACAGGGACAGAGATAGTGACAGAAAGACACACACACACACACAGAGAGAGAGAGAGACAGACAGACAGACAGACAGACAGACAGACAGACAGAGAAAAACATACAAAGTATTATTCTCTACCAGTGAAAAAAGCTGTGCATCCTGAAGACAAATTGACCATAGGCTAATGTCATGATGATGCAAACTTCCAACTATTTAGTTGGAACCATTTTCTTGCATCTAAAATTCTCTTCCGTGTATGAATGTCCTATTTTTAACTTCTAACTTCTATGCCACTTGTCTATTCTATGTCAATCCATATGTCCTATAAACTTCAGAGTATTGTCAAATTTTTTCAACAATTTTGGAAAATGTTGATAGCTTCAGAGCAAAGAAAGTACAGGTAGTCCTTGACTTAACACCGGCCACTTTAATGACTGTTTCAAATTATGATAGGCCTGGGAAAAGTGTTTTATGCCCCTTAAAGCACTTCTGCCATTGTAAAACATTAGGCCAGTACACACTCCCCCTGTGGGCGGTGTGGTGGCTCAGCGGTTAAGATGCTGGGCAGCCCAGGTTCGAGACCTTCAGCATCACATGACAGGGTCTCAGCCCAGCGCTTGCTAACCTAGCAGTTCGAAAGCATGCAAATTTGAGTAGATAAATAGATACCACTTCGGTGGGAAGGTAATAGTGCTCCATGATGTCATGCCAGCCACATGACTGTGGAAATGTTTTTAGGCAGTGTTGGCTCAATGGCCTTGAAACAGAGATGAGCACCACTGCCTATAGTCAGCAGTGACAAGTGGAGTAAAATCCACAGGACTCCTTTACCCTTACTTTACTCCCCTGTAGTCACATGACTGCATTTTGGGCATTTGTCAACTGGTTCGCCTTTAGGACTCATGAAGTGAAAACTGTGCTTATAATAAGTGCAAATCTATTCTCCTGAATGGGGTGATTTTGTTAGAGACTGTAAAAAAATGTCAGAAACTGGACCAAAATGTTGCAAATCATGGTCATGGGACAAGTGAAACATTTTTTTGCCAGTTTCTGACTTTTTATTTTTGCAGTCTCTAATAAAATCACCCCATTCAGAAGAATTGCACTTATAACCACAGTTTCCACTTCATGAGTACAAGATTCGCTTCACAATTGCCTCAAAAAATGTTTGTAAAATTGGGTCTAGTCATGTGGGTGCCTCGACTTATGATTGTAATGTTTTACTGTCAGAGTATATTCATGAACAGGAATAGAGCATGGTAACAAAGTCAGCCAATGAATAGGCAAAGCAACTAAGTCAGCCAATGCACACTGTTTGGAAACTGAAACTAGAAGTAGCCTACACATGGCTATAAATTAAGCTCTGCAGCTCTGAAGCTATGTTTAAGCTCTGAGTCTGTCTATTGAAAATGAAACTGCTTCTCTCCTCTGCTGTGTGTCTTGCTTGCCTACTGAACTAAAGTGAAACTGATGTCTGTTTCTGAGCTCCTGAGTTGTTGTTCTGCTCTGAACATGTAACATGCTTGCTTCTGCTTGAGTTTGCTCCATGTTGGAGAAATCTACAACTGGTATTGTAAACTTTACTTTATATGTTTATAAAGAAGTTAAATGAAGTCTCAGCCATCTGTGTTTATTTTTCTGGTGCTTAATTTACGCTGCAATACTCTGAACATTTACAACTGGAAATCTTATCCCAATTGTGTTTGTAAGTCAAGCACCACCTGTAGCAGAAACCCTTTGCTTCTTCCTGTTGAAACTATACATTTGTGTGCAAAGACATGTATATATGTCTGGTTTTTGGCTTGCAAATCATTTTGTGTGCTGTTGCTGAAGGCATGTTGGAGCTGGCTTAGTGGACTTGAGAATAATTAGCTTCTCCATACAAGGCTAAAAGTGTTGAAGTTCATCCAGCAGGACAGTTTTGCCAAACTTTCATTTTGAGCAGGAATCTTCAACTGGCTCGCATTTCAGATACCATATGCTTGAGACACTTTATGCAGCTTTAAACTGCTTGTTTCTGCTGCTGCTGTCTGGCCAAGGGCTGGTTATGAGAAGTTGACTTATGTTGAATCACACTTGTGAACTTTCCATAAAGTCCTGCAGGACTGGGTCCCATCTCTGTTGCGCAGGTTAACAGGATTAACATTTGCTGATGAAAAAACAATTTTGAAACAAACAGAGAAATCATGGTAGTCATTACTGGCCCTCTAGAACTTTCGAGATGCCAAAAGATGTAACAGATGTGCTGAAAGTATGTGTTGCCTTAAATCATAAATACAGATGTGTTGCTAGCTCTGAAAATAGATCAGTATTAGCTATAGCAGGGTGAAGTGAGTTTGATCCTGTTTTTATTTTCTTGGGAAGTTAAATTTGATTACTGCAGTGGACCTTTTCCTTCAATGAAGCCACTAGACAGATGCTGCATTTATACTCCTGTATATTATAAGAACCCATTTGAATGGTGCAATATTTGAGGTTACAATATTTGAGGGGCTCCTACAAAGACGAGGAGGTCAAACTATCTTCCAAAGCACCAAAAGGCAAGACAATAAACAATGGGTGGGAACTAATGAAGGAGAGAAGCAATCTAGAACTAAGGAGAAAATTCCTAATGGTGAGAGCAATCAATTAATGGAATAGCTTGCCTTCAGAAGTTGTGGGTGTTCCATCACTGGGTGCTTTCAAAAAGAAACTGGACAGCCATTTGTCTGAAATGATATTGGGTCTCCTGCTTGAACAGGGGGTTGGGTTAGAAGCCCTCCAAAGTCCCTTCCAACTCTATTTTTCTGTGAATTGAATCCATTGCACAGTCCTAAAGGTAATACCCAAGACATTATGAGGGACGCGGTGGCTCAACGGCTAAGACGCTGATCTGGTCGATCAGAAAGGTCGGTAGTTCAGTGGTTGGAATCCCTAGTGCCATGTAACGGAGTGAGCTCCTGTTACTTGTCCCAGCTTCTGCCAACCTAGCAGTTCAAAAGCATGTAAAAATGCAAGTAGAAAAATAGGGACCATTTTGGTGGGAAGGTAACACCGTTCTGTGCACCTTCGGCATTTAGTCATGCTGGTCACATGACCACGGAGACATCTTCAGACAGTGCTGGCTCTTCGGCTTTGTAACAGAGATGAACACTGCACCCTAAACGACTAGCACGTATATGCAAGGGGAACCTTTACCTTTAAGACATTATCACCATTAATGTTGTTAGCCTTTCCTTCCAAACTCTCTCTCAGAATGTTAAAAGGAATGTCACATTGAACATTACATCAGCTTCTAATATTTGCATGGAAGAAAACTGAGGCATTCTTCCCATCCATTTCTCTTATTTGAATATTGAGTCCATTTTATTTCTTATGAGTGATAGTTTGGGAGGAAGTAGATCAGGTAATCAAGGAGAAAATCTATTTACATGGCTGCCAAGAGTCAACACCAAGTTGATGACACAAATAGCAGCCCTTGACATTCAACCATGACTGGGACTGGAATTACTGTTGCTAAGCAACTGTTGTTAAATGTATTGCACCTGATTTTACAACCTTCTTTGTGCCGTGGTTGTTAAACAAATCACTGTAATTGTTAAGTGAATCATGCAATCACTAAGCAAATGTAGCTTCCCCCTTTGCTTGTCAACAGCTACGATATCTGGGAAAGTCACCAATGGAGATCAGATGATCCCGAGATGCAGCAACCATTGTAAATACATGTCAATTGCTAAGTGCCCAAATTTTGATCGTGTGATGATGCTGCAACCATTGTAAGTAGAAAAACCCATAGATCATTTTTCTCAGTCCTGTGGTAACTTCAAATAGTTACCAAATGAATGGTTGGAAGTCTGGGGTTATTTGTAATCAATTTAAAATGAATCAAACCAGGAAGAGTGGATTCTGCTTAGAAGAACAAAAGACAGAAAGAAGAATAAGAGAATAACAGATATAGAAGGAACTCTGGAGACCTTCTCGTTCCACCCTCTACTCAAGCAAAGAGACCTTATACCATTCCAGACATGAGGCTGTCCAGTCTCTTCTTAAAAGCTGTCATGGAGCATCTATAACCTTTGAAGGAAACCCGCTCTATTGCTTAATTGTTCTCATGGTTAGGAAATTTCTCCTTAGTTCTAGGTTGCTTCTCTCCTTGAACTATAACACTAGATTGTTTTCAATTTTATACAGCAAAAAGGAAACTAATGAAAGAATGATATGTAAGATGGATAGATACCAAGGGAAGAAGACTAAGGTCATTTCCACATTAGCTTCTCCCAGTCATTGTTGAAGTGATGTAAAATCTATCCACATTACTATATTTTGGCATAACAAAATTGGTTGGACGACTCTAGGAGACCCTATAAATCACTACTGCAACAATGACCTAAGCAGGGCACTTGCAAGATAACTGCTTTGAAACAAAATAGAAACCTGGATAAGTTGTAAAAAGAGAGGAATAGAAAGGATAGGAAAGAGGAACAAATAAAAAGTAGGGTTATTGAAAAAAATACTGAAGGAGGTTCAAGAGGGGTATGCAGTAAGTGAGAATAGATATGAAGGTACTGAAGTGAAAAAAATGGTTGTTTTTTGAAGAAAAAATAGCATAATTCATAAAATAACCAAAAAACAGAGCCTGGATGTAAACAAAATGTGACACTGATAGCTAATAAGGGCTTTCCTTCTTCAACTATCCTCTTGTTCTTTCTATTCCTGATGATCTAGTAATTTCAGGAGTAAAGAGTAAGCAGAGCTGGGGGGGCAGAATTAAATATGTCATTAGCTTAGAATCATTACATTGCCACTAACAGTCCAAGTTCAACCCCACCCCCACCCCCTGGGAATTCTGTTGACTTTTTCCTGGCTCAAATTTAGTATTTGACTTTAGTTGACTAGGTTCTTGTTTATAAGCTTGAGCAATAAATCTTCTGAACTACATCTTAATGAATGTCTTAATCCTCTGCCCATTCAAAGTCTGATGTTGTGACTATTGATCCCAAAGTTCCCTCTGATTAATCCCCATTTTCAATAACTCCCTCCCTTTCCTGTTGATCAAACTATTATTTGTTATGCCAGTGAATACCAATTTTAACGGATAAACAGAGTTGGAAGGACCTTGCAGGTCATCTAGTCCAACCCCTGCTCAAGAAGGAGACAATGCACCTTTTCTGACAGATGGCAATCCAGTCTCTTCTTGAAATTTTCTGATTGGTTAGGTTGCTGAAAGATATACTCCACTGATGTATTGATTCTAAAATGAATGCCAAGTCACACAACAAGGAGATTCTGAAGACCACCATAAAAATGACAACCGTGGTATCAAGCAATCCACAAACCTTACAAAACTTGGAGCTTTGGTCTTGATATGGACATGACAAGAATGGCCAATTTCCCACCCATAGTTGACCTGTCCAAATCACAGGAAGGAACAGTGGACGCCCTTCCTGACAAAGAAGAACCGGGGATGATCCACCAAAGTTCTAGAGAACTTCTCAGTGAAGTGACAACTAAAAATAATAATAATTTTGAAGGCTACCTGAATGTTATTACATTTGGTGGAAACCAAACACTGTAAGAACCTGCCAAATTAGTGTGTGGAGGACTGTAAGAACCTGGCAAATTAGTGTGTGTGAACATTTGGATTGCATCTCAATTGCATTTGAATTTACATCAAATGTAAAACTGGAAGGGATTTTGAATGAGGGAAAGATACAGTTTAGATGTCCATTCCCCCTCAAGTTGTCCCATTTCACACTGAGTTCAGATTTCATGCTAGGTCAAAGCCCCAATTCTTCCCATCCCATCAATTAGTACATTTTCAAATGTAGTGGATTCTGTATCAGAAAATGAACCAAATGAACATAGCCCTTCTCTGAGGGTTTTGGTGGTTAATAAACAAACAAACAAACAAATCTTCACTAGTTATTGAACTAGCACTAGAAGGGAGAATATTATCTGTGGTGATATAACAATGGAACATCTCTTGATTTTCTGCAAAGCAAGGAAATTACCTCTCATACAGACAGTTCTAAGAATTAATAAAGGAGAATATTTGTAGCTCAGGGTTGAAATGAAGGGTCTTTGGTGCTCTCTAAGCTTGGTTGTTTTTTTGCAGAAATTTCATTACTCAAACTAAGCAACTGTCAGTGTTGCAGCAAAGGTACTTTCGAGATAATGTCAGTGTTCCAGCAAACCTCCATTCCAATCAGTAACTCCGAGACAAGCATAATCTCAAAAGTACCTTTATTAGAATAGCACCTGGCACATCTGCGAAATCTTGAAACTAAAGTTTCCCGGACTTCCCACAATGTCCCAAACTACACTTCATCCCCTTTTCTCCCATCATCACATCCCGTGGACCAATCACGACCTGTCTCAGTGTAAGATCCTTTTTCTCTGCTGTGCCACACTTAATAACCTTGAACTAAGAAAATAATTTTATTTTGTCTACTTAGAACCACTCAATTGAAATCACCCCCCTCCCAACTTCTCAGGCTATGTGGCAGCATGGAATATGGCTTCCAAAGCTGACAGTAACATCATCAGTGCTAGTTTGAAATATCTGCAAGAAAACCACCAAGCTCAAAGAGCGCCAAAGGCAGAGGTGGTATTCAGCAGGTTCTGACTAGTTCTGGAGAACCGGTAGCGGAAATTTTGAGTAGTTCAGAGAACCGGCAAATACCACCTCTGACTGGAGATTTTACAGTATCCTTCCCCAGCCACACCCATCAAGCCACGCCCATAGAAATGGTAGTAGAAAAAAATTGAATCCCCCCACTGGCCAAAGACCCCTCATTCTAGGAGCTCTTCTACAAATTCCTTTTCTCCTAGAATTAATCACTTGTTTAGCCTTTTTTTTTCACATGCAGGCCCTCACACACTCACTTTCCAGGTTTATGCCTAAAAGTCTACCTTAGCTTATAACACCACAGTTGCCTTTGTTCCCTCTGACATACCTTGCTTATTTTAAATAACGAGATATTTTAAATAACGAGATAACGAGCAGATGAATATTTTTCCCTTCCAACCTGTTTTGTTTTGTTGATTTTTAAAAGGTGAGATGCATTTATTTAAAAGAAGAAGATGGAAAACATTATCTTGTCAGCAGCAATTACATTCGCCAAATCTAGCAGCTGGAAAATAATATAATTCAAGGTCTCTGTTAGCATTTGCCATTGTTAATTCATGGACTAGTAATTTAGATAAATTCTGAATGGGAAATTGAATTTGAGGTGACTCAGCAAGATAACTGGTGCATTCTATTACTGAATGGGAAAAAAAAACATTGCAAATTTATCCGTGTTTTTGCTTATAATGTATTATGGTGAACACGGAAAGGGGCTTGCAACATGGAAGCTGTTTATGTTTTGCTGAAATAATAGACAAACCAGAACAAAAAAAAAAAAAAAAAAAAGGATGGTTGTGGAAAGGAATAAGATAACTAAAGGTGACAATGTGCTGCTGATTTCAGGTGTTAATCCAATATTAACTCTATATTCAGGAAAATTTTGGTTTATTTTATTTTATTTTATTGTCATTGCACCTTGTACAACAAAATTAAATACCATGGATAAACTAGATCAGGAGTGTCAAATTCAATTTCACTGAGGTTGTGTTTGACTTTGGGGGCCTAGGGTGGGTGTGGCCAGGGTGGCCACCTCAATGTCACTCCGTGTTGAGGGAGCCTGTGGTGGCTTGAGTGCTTTGCCCACAAAAATGGGCTCCTGAGCTCCATTTTTTGTCTGCAACAGCTTCCTGCAACCCTCTGCCAGCAAAAACAGAGCTTGGGAGGACCACCTACGACCCTCCTGAGTTCTATTTTTTTCCGGCACAGGCACTGCCAGGCAGTTTTTCACTGTTTCCAGTGCGACCCCGTGGCCCAGATCTAAGTACCCCGCAAGCCGGATCTGGGCCCCGGGCCTTGAATTTGACACCCCTGAACTAGATGATGCTACAACATCACTTCCTAGTCTGATTGTCTCCAGTTCAAAACATTACATGATTTCATTTTATGTTTTGTTTTAAATTTAAAGCCATAATATTTGGGGCAAGAAGAAGACAGTTTGAGTGAACAAAGAATGCTAAGATTCAGTGCTGGTTCCATTTATGTCACAAGAGAAGTCATTCAATATGCAATGTGCCAGTGTGACAAAATAATCACCCTCCATCATTCAGTCAATTCAATTAAAGAGCTAACTTGAGCCAGCTCTGTGAATATTTTATTATGCAATCAGTATAATATTTTATTATACAGTTATTATACAACACATAAATCTACAACCCTCATCATAGAAAAATTCTCGCTATACATATTTTAGAACCTAGTCCTACCTTACCCAAAATAAATTCCTTGATCGCCATTAAAAAAACAAAATAACTGATACTTACTCTTTTGGAAAAGGTGATGTCAGACATACTCTTGAAATAGAAAATATTTCGGACCATCATAATATGTCCAAGAATGACCAAGTTGTAAAAATCACTCTAGTGACAGAGCATAAAACAATCTCAGAAGAACTTTAGAACAACATCCAAGGAACTCCAAAACTAATTTATACCTTGCCTTGGCTAAAATCAGTATTCACAATTCTACTACTGTGTCAGAAAATCAGAAGGTAAAAATGGGATTGATGGGGATCTAGCATGGTGGAAGCCACTGATTAGTAAGAACATTTTATTTATTTTATTTATTTATTTATTTTGATTTGCCAATTGTTTACAAGATAATAAGTATAAGTGTATACATAGTTGTGAATACATGAAAAGGGTACATATAAGAAAAATAAAAGAATAAGAGAAACAATAGGACAGGGACGGTAGGCACGTTGGTGCGCTTATGCACGCCCCCTACAGACCTCTTAGGAAAGGGGTGAGGTCAATAGTAGACAGTCTAAAGTTAAAGTTTTTGGGGTTTGGGGAAGAAACCACAGAGTTGGGTAGAGGATTCCAGACATTGACCACTCTATTGCTGAAGTCGTATTTCCTGCAATCAAGTTTGGTGCGGTTTACTTTGAGTTTGTATCTATTGTGTGCTCTTGTGTTGTTATGGTTGAAGCTGAAGTATTCATTGACAGGTAGGACATTGCAATGTATGATTTTATATACCATGCTTAAGTCAGACCAAAGACAGGCGTAATTCAAGGTTTTCTAGTTCTAGAATTTCAAGTCTGGTGGCATAAGGTATTCTACAACGAGTAGAGGAGTGGAGAATTCTTCTTGTGAAATATTTCTGGACTTTCTCAATTGTGCTAATATCAGAAACGTAATGAGGGTTCCAGACTGATGAACTGTATTCGAGTATTGGTCTAGCAAATGTTTTGTATGCTCTGGTTAGTAGTATGATATTACCAGAGAAAAAGCTACGTAGGATTAGGTTAACAACTCTTAATGCCTTTTTGGCTAAGTAGTTGCAGTGGGCTCTAGCACTTAGATCATTAGAGGTGAGTATTCCAAGGTCCTTTACAGAGCTTGGGTCATCAACAAGTTCAGTTCAGGTTTGTTAAAGAGCACACTTTGGTCTAGTGGTTAAGGTACCAAGCTAGAAATTAGGAGATCATGAGTTCTAGTCCTGCGTTAGGCAAGAAAGCTGGCTGGGTGTCTTTGGGACAATCACCAGGAAACAGCAAGTTCTAGTTCCATCTTAGGCATGAAAAGCAGATGGGTGTCTTTGGGACAATCACTAGAAGAAATTCTAGCCCCACCTTGGCAATGAAAACCGGTTAGGTGATTTTGGGCCAATCACCAGGAGACTGTGAGTTCTAGTCCTGCTTTAGGCATGTGAGCCAGATGGATGTATTTGGGACAATTACCAGAAGATTGTGATTTGGGCCAATAAGGAGCAGACTGTGAGTTTTAGTCCTGCTGTAGGCATGAAAGTCACTTTGGGCCAATCACGCTCTCTCAGCCTAATTCACCATAGTATTGTTGTGGGGAAAATAGAAGGAAGGAGTATTAGATAAGCTTACAACCTTGAGTTATTTATAAAAATAAAATAAAAGTGGGATATAAATAAATAAATAACCTCCCAGGCTTTTGGAGGAATGCTTCACCAACAGATGAAAGAAAAGCAGAATTGTTCAGACTATAGCCACTAGAAACCAAATGCTTCATTCCCCAATAAGAACCTCATACCAGCTGGAGGTGTCCTAATCCTGATCTGGTGAGGCTTCGCTGCCTCAGGGCTTAGATGAGATGCCACCCCTGGAGAAAGCATGAATCCTGCTTCTTGCCAGAGAACTCTGCAGGAGAAATTCTGTCTGCCAGCTAAAGCTGAAATGCAAATAGTTCAGGGAACAAGACGTTGATTCTAATCATAGAACCAAATCTACAAGGGAAAAGATAAAGGAGAATAAATTCAATGGCCTGCTATAGAAAAGTTAAACTTAAAACTTACAGAAATGTTGTGGCGGGACCTGAAACAAACAGTTCATCCAAGAAAACCTCAAAAGCTGATGAGATTTAGGATTGCTAAGAGTCCTCTAAAGCAGGGGTCACCAACCCTTGGGCTGCAGACCATTACTGGGCCAAAACTAGTGATGGGATTCAATTTTTTTTTATTACTGGTTCTATGGCTGTGGCTTGTTGGGTGTGGTGTGGCTTGATGGGCATGGCAGGGGAAGGATACTGTAAAATCCCCATTCCCTCCCCACCCCACTAACCTGCTTTCCAGCTCCGTGCTCCTGTACAGGGCAACCAAAGAAGACCCAGCCGATCAGCTGGGACTTGGGAGGCAGAAAATAGATGGGGTGGGGCCAATGAGAGGTGGCATTTGCTGGTTCTCTGAACTACTCAAAATTCCCGCTACCAGTTCTCCAGAACTGGTCAGAAACTCCTGAATACCACCTCTGACCAAAACCCATTGAGGACCGGGCCACCAAAGTGGCAGGTAAGCACACAAAGCTTTATTGATGTGTGTGCACTGGATTTAGATTGGGCGAATGAAAGCCATTCCACCCTGCTGCTGAAACTGCTGAATCGTCCACTGCTACCATGGAATTAAAAGATTGGGGACTCCTGCTGTATATGGATGATGGTAGATAAATGTGATTAGGGGAGGCAACTTGTTTTCCTAACCAAACTGGAAAGCTATATGGCATCACCAGATGGGTGATGAGATCACTGGAAGGAAGAGTCTTCTTAAGACAAGGGTTAAAAGATAGGAATTAAAATAGAAAAGTTCTGGAAGTCCAACCACTCTCAGTTCTATACTTCAACTTGGCCAAATTTCAAAAATCAAACAATCAATCAGAATAGAGCAGGAAGGGACCTTGGAGGTCTTCTAGTCCAGCCCCCTCCTCAAGCAGGAGACCCTATGCCATTTCAGAAAGGTGGTTGTCCAGTCTTTTCTTAAAAACCTCTAGTGATGAAGCTCTTACAACTTCTGAAGACAAGCTGTTCCACTGGTTAATAGTCCTCACTCTTATGAAGTTTCCCCTTAATTCCAGGTTGCTTCTCTCCTTGATTAGTCTCCATCCATTGTTTCTTGTCTTGCCTTCTGGTGCTTTGGAAAATAAGTTGACCTTCTCTTCCTCTGTGCCAGCCCCTCCAATACTGGAATACTGCTAACACATCACCCCTAGTCTTTCTTTTCTCTATCTTGATGCACAGTTTTCCATTCCATCCTCAGTTATGGGAAAAGAAAATAATAGAATTCTTTATTGGCTGTGTGGTTGGACACACAGGGAATTTGTCTTGGTGCAAATACTCTCAGTATACATAAAAGAAAAGACATTCGTCAAGAGTCAAGAATCGTAAGGTACAACACTTAATGATAGTCATAGGGTACAAATAAGCAATCAAATCATACTAGAAAACAGTCAATATAGATCGTAACGATACAAGTGACAAAGTTACAGTCATACAGTCACAAGTGGGAGGGGATGCGTGATAAGGAGTGATAAGAAATAAATAAAGGTCACCCCAAATGGGTTGTTTTGTTGTTAAATTTCAGCAGTGTGAATTCAAGCTACAGAGTGCTCCAATGAGTTACCGTGGCCAGATAACCCATAAAGCGACATGAAACATACAACAGGGGAAATGCAACATGTCTACTCTTGACATAAGTGAGACCATTGTGACAAATCTAAAATTCAATTTGGGCCACAGGAAGAATTGTCAGTCTCCATCAGTCACATGGCAGGCATTCTAAACAGTGCCTCATTGTTCACCTTTCTTTGTCTTATCTAATTTCCTGACTAGTTAATTGGTATGTTGTTTGGAGCCCAGCCATTTCTGCAGGTCAAATACAATTTCCTTCTGTTGCTGCTCTGAATTTAAAAGATCACTGTTATCTAGAAGAAAGGTGGTGTGATCTAACATTATTAAGACAATAATATGGGCCTCAGAGCGGTACCCAGTCCTGCATGAGAGAGGAGGCAATGTCAGAAGAATCAGTATGTAAAGGAGACGATTCTTCCTTCTTAAAGAGAAGAACAACATTCCTAGAATGTCACCATGGCAGACATCAGCTAATGAATAGCAACGGAATTTATTGTCCATTATTCAGCTTAATGACTTTGAGTCATTCTGTTGATTATTTTTTGCTGGAATTAGAAAGAGAGGCTTGAAAGGTATCTAAATCTGGTTTGAAAATCCATTTTAAGTTAGAAAGAAAGATTATAGGATACATATTTCTCTCATTTTGATATAGCTGTGGTTGTGGGTATGTGGCTTGATGGAATACTGATTGTGTACTATTTTGAAGACTTTGTAGTGGTATCACAAAAAGTTCTTTTTCTTCAGTCTTCTTTGTACTTCTTTCTTCGTTTTCCATCTCCCTCCTCCTGCATTCACTATTGTTCCCTCCTTTTTCTACTCCTTCCTTCTTCACTGCTATTGTTTCCTTCAATTCCTCCATCATTTCAATCTTTATTTTTCTTTCCTTTCTCTTTTTCCATCAAATGGTTACTCCCAATTTTCTCCTCCTCCTCCCTTTCCTTTTGCTTGTATCTCTCATCTGCTCACTGCAGCCAACTCATCACTGCCAATTTGACATGGACAACTCACTGTGGAACAAGTCACCATAGCCAATTTGTCACAGGACAAGAATTATCGAAGAAATGGATGACAGGTAGAGACATGATAGAGATAGATAGATAGATAGATAGATAGATAGATAGATAGATAGATAGATAGATAGATAGATAGATATGTAGGTAAGTAGGTGGATAGATAGATAGATAGATAGATAGATAGATAGATAGATAGATAGATAGATAGATAGATAGATAGATAGATAGATAGATCTGTAGTTAGATAAGTAGGTAGGTAGGTAGGTAGGTGGGTAGATAGATAGATAGATAGATAGATAGATAGATAGATAGATAGATAGACAGATAAGTAGGTAAGTAGGTAGGTGGGTAGATAGATAAATAGATGACAGAGATAGACAAATGTAGATAGATGGATAACAGTTAGAGACTTGATAGATTAGATAGATAGATAGATAGATAGATAGATAGATAGATAGATAGATAGATAGATAGACAGACAGACAGATAGATGGATAAAAAATTAAAACAAAAAATAGTGAAATAAAATCATTAAAGAAAAAGATGCCGAAGGAGGGACAACGAAATATGAATGACAAAAATTATTTAAAAATTATTTTAAATAATTGAATAGAATTATTGAATTGTCCTGTGAGTTTTCTTGTGGTGAGTTGAGCATGGGAAGTTGTTCCATGGCAACAGTGAGTTGTCCCATTATGGGCCTTCCGTGTAAGACACAGACGTTACCCAGGAGCAGAACTATTCAGTGGCAGGCCCTGACTTCGGAATGTATCCTTGGTCCCATCTCTATTGTCTTAAACATAAGCCAGCCAAATACATCTTTATTATTGCACACCTTTTAAGGATGTATAAATTCATATGTTACTGTGATCGTTTCATCTTCTCTGATGCTGCTTTTACTCTCCATGTTATTGCTGGATTTATTATTTTATCTTTATCACACACACACTTTTAACTTCAGTCTTTTCATCGTGTCAGTGAATTTTATTGTAAATCACTTTGAGATTTTTGATGGAAAGCAGTACACAAAAGTTTTAAGTACATAAACAAAAAGCCCCAATTATTTTAAATAAATAAGTACAAACCTTCCACCTTTCTCTTTTAGTTTCTGGTAATTGAATATAACTTCTTATTGCAGTGATTCATTCTCTCTCTCTCTCTCTCTCTCTCTCTCTCTCTCTCTCTCTCTCTCTCTCTCATTTTCATTTTCTAGATATGAAATTTAAAATGAATGAACTAAAAGGCAGTATTTTGTTTTAAAAAAATATGAGACTTGGTAAAGTCATATAAAACTAGGTTTCAAGCAGTGTGAACTTTTTCCATATAAATCATAAGCAGGTTTGCGATATATAGTGCAACCTATATATTTTTTTAACAAACCTACCCTTCCCTGACCAGCATATTATTGTAATTATGGAATAATATTAAATAATGAATTTGAAAGTAGAGAAGTCAGTTTGATGCAATGGTTAAGCACTGGGTTAGAAACTGGGAGACTGTGAGTTCTAGTCTCACCTTAAGCATGAAGCAAGCTAGGTGACCTTGGGCCAGTCCCTCTGTCTTCACCCTAGGAAGAAGGCAATGGCAAACCGCTTCAGAAAAACCTTGTCGAGAGAGTTGCAGGGACTCATCCAGGCTGATCACCAGGAGTCCACAGTGACCCAAAGGCATAAAATAAGTAGATGGTAGAAGACAGATTAGATCAGATTAGGTATGAGAGAGGGAGGAAGGGAGAGAGAGAGAAAATAGATGGAAATATTAATCTCCCTAGAGCTTCATATTTTCTCCAAACTAAATAAAATTATTGTTAGAAGTTTAGGAGCAAAAGGTCAGAAGATCTGCCTTTTGCCAACAAAGTGATTATATTATGAACCAAATCTTGGTTCTTAAAAGTTCTGGAAATCTTGCTATCTCTGTGGAAAAAAAAAATCCCTGTCCTTGAAACTTTTCCACAGGACCTGAAACAGCAGAGAAACACAAGCTAAATCCTCAGAAAAGCCATATTAAAATGGAAATACTATTGTTGGCATAATGCCAATATGAACATAATGCCTTTTGATATGAAAGACCGAATTGTGCCCTGTGCATAAGGAGTCATTGAAAGACCAGGAAGCTATTGATAATATCCTATGGCAGCGGTCGCCAACTGATGGGCCGTGGCCCACAGGTGGGCCGTGAAAAAATTTTGGTGGGCCGTAGAGAAATCTCACCCCCCAGAGCACCCCCACAAAGCAATTAATCCAAGCTGCGCAGAAACACAAGGCTGCGCAGCCCACTTGGCCTGTGGGAACCCTCCCCACCCACTCACTCCTTACCCGGTAAACTTGCCTGCTAAATTGCTATTTTTCCTTTTTCCGACCATCATCTGTTCTGCTGTGCCGGGAGATTTAGATTAGCTAGGAAGCAGGAAATAGTTGGATTTCTTGCTTTCTAGCTAGTCTTTAGATCTTCAGCTCAGCACAGCCGAACCTCCCTTAGGACTGAAGGTTTGCTTGCAAGCAAATTCAGTGCAGACTCATGGCAAGCAAATTTGAGAGACTGAGCTAGCAGATGGCAGATAGATAGATCTTTGAATGTATCTGTGATTCTGTGAGCAACTCAATCTGCCTGCCTGATTTGCCTGATTTTGGGTAAAAGTTGCTCTTTTTAAAATAAAAAAAATCAATATTTACATAGATGGTGTGTTGTGAGTTAATTTTGTGAGTTTGCTTGCAAGCAAATTTTTTGTGACAGACTGAGCTAGCCGATGGCAGATAGATAGATCTCTGAATGAATCTGTGATTCTGTCTGCCTGCTTTGCCTGATTTTGAACTCAATCTGATTTTGAACTCAATCTGCCTGCTTTGCCTGATTTTGGGTAAAAGTTGTTCTTTTTTATAAAAAATTAAATATTTATATAAATATTTATAATATTTACATACAAGCCATGCCCAGCCAGGCCCATGACCACCAAGCCACACCCACAAATTAGGCCACACCCACAGAACCAGTCAGTGGTCCCTGGGATCTAAAATTATGAGTTTGGTGGTCCCTGAGGTCCAAAAGGTAGGCAACCCCTGTCCTATGGCATACAGTAAATCACATCATTGAATAATACTGTGATAGAAACCAGAGATCAACAAAAATGTAGTTAATTATACACTGTTTACTAAACCAACACTCT
This sequence comes from Notechis scutatus, assembly GCF_049901735.1. Classification (NCBI taxonomy): domain Eukaryota; kingdom Metazoa; phylum Chordata; class Lepidosauria; order Squamata; family Elapidae; genus Notechis; species Notechis scutatus. Next base: position 13,766,046 of record NC_142011.1, on the reverse strand, counting down.
GTTCCAGACAGGATTTATAGGGTATGAATCAGTTATATTATACCTACCAGATGGTTATCTGGCCTTTGCTTAAATACCTCTAAGTGGATATTATATTCAGAAATTCTGGATCTAATAATTTTCTCAAAGACATATGGTATTCCTTAGATGTCTTGCCTGCCTCTACGACAGACACAGCTAGCTTCTTGTTCATATTACAGAATTAGTAACTCTTGACTCCTCGCTGAAGGTTTTTTTCTCTTCCTCCTGGATTATATTCCTATGTTGAACTAAATTTTGGCACATCACACTTGTGAGCAAATGTGTAAAAAAATGGTTAGAAGTCAAATCACTTATTGAAGATTTTGGCAAACTGTTTGAGATCTAAGGCAAATAGACAATTTCATGATAACATAACTTTCCAAATGTTTTGGGTTTTGTGCATAAATTCACATCCAGTAATAAAACACTCCAAGGAAAGGGTATTGTAGGAATTGATCAACTATATTTTTAAACAGAGCACAAATATATCAAATTAGGACATAAACCATTTTGCATCCTTTTCATGTGCTTGAGAATTTGGTTGTTGTTGTTGTTTATTTTATTTATTTATTTATTTTGTCAAACAATTGTGCACTTATGCATGCCCGTTACAGACCTCTTAGGAATGGGGTGAGGTCAACAGAGGTTAGTTTGAGGGTAAAGAAGTGGGGGTTTGAGCAGGTGACAACAGAATCAGGTAGTGAGTTCCAGACATTGACCACTCTGTTGCTGAAATCATATTTATGGCAATCAACTTTGGAATGGTTTATATTTAGTTTGTATCTGTTGTGTGCTCTTGTGTTGTTGTGAAAAGCTGAAATATTCATTAACTGGTAAGACATTGTAACATATGATTTTATGTACTATGCTTAAGTCCAATCTTAGCTGCTGTAGTTCAAGGTTGTCTAAGCCTAGAATCTCAAGTCTGGTGGTGTAGGGTATTCTGTTGCGAACAGAGGAGTGTAGTACTCTTCTTTTAAAATACTTCTGGACTTGCTCAATTGTATTAATGTCTGATATACAGTGCGGATTCCAGACAGCGGAGCTGTATAGATAGTATTGGTCTAGCAAAAGTTGTGTATGCCCTAGTCTGCAAATCAGTATTACCAGAGGAGAAACTTCATAAGATCAAATTTACAACTCTTAAAGCCTTTTTTGGAATATTGTTGTAGGGAACTTTGGTGCTTAGGTCATTCGATATGAGAACTCCAAGGTCTTTGACAGAGTGAGAGTCACCAACGAGGTCATCTGCCTAGCTTGTATTTGATGTATTGATTTTTTTTTTTTTACCAATGTGTAGGACAGAGCATTTGTTGGTCGAGATTTGGAGTTGCCAACTATTTGACCATTCAGACACATAATCAAGGTCTCTTTGAAGGACGGTAGCATTGTCTGTGGTGTTGAATAGTTTTACATCATCAGCGAAGAGGATGCAGTTACTTATAAGGTGATCACAAAGGTCATTTATATAGAGTGTAAAGAGTGTGGGTTCTAGTACGCTCCCTTGGGGGACACCACTGTTAACTGGTGTAGGGTTTGATAGGGTGTTTCCTATTTTTACTATTTGTTGCCTGTTTGACAGGAAGGCAGTAATCCACTTATGAAGGGATCCGGAAATGCCATAAGATTTTAATTTTAATAGTAGTTTGTCATGTACCACTGAGTCAAAGGCTTTGCAGAAGTCTATGTAAATTACATCTATTGCTTTGCCATGGTCAAGTAATGTAGTCCATAAGTTTTTGCAGTGTAGAAGTTGCAAGTTGCTGGATAATTTTTTTCTGAAACCAAATTGTTTGTTGGAGAATAGGTTGTTTGACTCTAGGTGGAAGGTGATGTATTGATTAATAATTGATTCCATAACTTTGTACGTGACACGACACAATGAGATTGGTCTGTAGTTTTCAACCAGGCAGGGGTCACCTTTTTTGAAGATAGGAATGACCGTTGCTAAAGACCACAGGTTTGGTAAGGAGCTGATTCTGAATGATATCTCATATATTATGCTTAGGGGTTCTGCCATGGCATGGATATTTTTTTTAAGAAGTATGCACATAAGCCATCAGGGCCAATAGATAAGGATGGTTTTAGGTAACGTAGTGCATTTTCTACATTATCCTCAGTAAAGTCAATATCATTGCAGTAAGTTGTGGTACAATTAGGAAATGTGGGGCATCAGCCATTACTGTTTACAAAGACTGAACTGAAGAACGTGTTGAAGAGGTTTGCCTTAACAGCTTCATCGCTATAATGTTTCCCATTTGGTCCTTTTAGGGGTAGGATGGTTTTTGAGTCTTTAAGTTTGGTGTTTACAAAGTTGTAGAAAACGCAGGTGGTTTTTGTGCATGGAAGGTTTTCCTCTTGCTTGCAATGGTAATTGGTGCATTCTGCCTTTATCTGTCGGCATAAAGTGTTTTTAAACTTAGCTACGTGTTTCGTTTTGTTTTTACACCATAAGGATTTTTTTTAAATATGAAGTTTTCTTATTATTTTGGGTAAATTGTTTTTTTATTTTTGTTTTTGGGGGTTACTAATGGAACATACAGTTTAATGACTCTTTCAAGTTCAAGCAAGAAAGTGTTATAATGTTCTTCTGTAGTATTACAGCTAGAGAACAGAATGTGCCAATCAAGAGATGATAAGTCGGCAGCTATGAGTTCATAATTGGCTTTTTAAAAATTGTATTTTGGGGATCCTCTTTGAGATGGTGTAAATTTAGACAAAGGTCAATCATGCTATGGTCACTGTTTGAAAATGGTTCCTGTATTTGTAGGTCATAAATTGAGTTTGAGCTGTTGCAGAAGATGAGGTTGAGGCAGTTGTTTAGTCTAGTGTTGTTATATACTAATTGATCCAATCCCAGTGTGGTAACAGCATTGTACAGGGTAGCATGAATGGGTTTGGATATACGTTCATTTAGTTTCCAAATTATAATTTGTTGCTGTTGTTCTTGTTGTTGTTAAAAGCTCAGCATTACAGGATTCTCAGAGATGATTCCCTTTAACACAATCTACATAGACTTGTGTAAAGCCTTTGATTCAGTGGTACATGACAAACTACTCCTAAAACTAAAATCTTACAGTATCTCTGGACAACTGCATAACTGGATAGAAGCATTCCTGTCAAACAGACAACAAATGGTCAAAATTGGAAGCGTCCTATCAAATTCTGTACCTGTCAACAGTGGTGTCCCCCAAGGCAGTGTTCTAGGACCAACTCTTTTTCATACTCTACATAAATGACCTCTGTGATCATATCAAGAGCAACTGCATTCTTTTTGCTGATGATGTAAAGCTATTCAACACCACAGACAATACTGCTACCCTTCAAAAAGATCTTTCTATGTATCAGAATGGTCAAATAAATGGCAACTTCAAATCTCAACAAATAAATGCTCTATCCTACATATTGGCAAAAAATAAATAAATCAGAAAATAAAATACAAGCTGAATAGTCAAGACCTTGTGATCCAAACTCTGTCAAGGATCTTGGAGTACTCATCTCTAATGACCTAAGTGCTAGAGCCCACTGTAACTACACAGCCAAAAAGGCGTTAAGAGTTGTTAACCTAATCTTACATAGCTTTTTCTCTGGTAATATCACACTACTAACTAGAGCATACAAAACATTTGCTAGACCAATACTTGCATACAGCTCATCAGTCTGGAAACCACATTACGTATCTGATATTAACACAGCTGAGAAAGTCCAGAAATATTTCACAAGAAGAGTTCTCCACTCCTCTACTCATTGCAGAATACATTATGCCACCAGACTTGAAATTCTAGACCTAGAAAACCAAGAACTACACTGCCTTTGGTCCGATCTAAGTATAGTATATCAAATCATACATTGCAATGTCCTACCTGTCAATGAATACTTCAGCTTCAACCATAACAACACAAGAGCAAACAATAGATACAAACTCAAGGCTAACCGCACCAAACTTGATTGCAGGAAATACGACTTCAGCAACAGAGTAGTCAATGTCTGGAATACTCTACCTGACCCTGTGGTTTCTTCCCCAAACCCCAAAAACTTTAACCTTAGACTGTCTACTATTGACCTCACCCCTTTCCTAAGAGGTCTGTAGGGGTAGCGCATAAGTGCACCAACATGCCTACCGTCCCTGTCCTATTGTTTCTTTAATTTAATTTTTTATTTTTCTTATATGCATCCATGTATTCATAACTATGTTTTTACTTATACCTATTATCTTGTAAGCAATTGACAAAAATAAATAAATAAAAATAAAACAGTGTTCATATGGCTGCACCAGGGGTGTCAAACTCAAGGCCCATGGGCCAGATCCAGCTTGTGGGGTGCTTAGATCTGGCTCATGGGGCCACCCTGGAAACAGCAAAGGAATGGTCCACTCCTGGAAATGCTTGCTCCTGGGGAGGAAAGCTATAGCAAATCTAGACAGCATACTAAAAAATAGAGCCATCACCCTGCCAACAAAAGTGCATATAGTCAAGGCTATTGTTTTACCAGTTGCAATGTATGGCTGTGAAAGTTGGACCATAAGGAAGGCTGAGCACCAAAGAATTGAGGCCTTTGAATTATGATGCTGGAGAAGACTCCTGCGAGTCCCTTGGACTGCAAGGTGATCCAACCAATCAGTCCTAGAGGAGATCAACCCTGACTGATCTTTAGAAGGCCAGATCCTGAAGATGAAACTCAAATACTTTGACCACCTCATGGGAAGGAAGGACTCACTGGAGAAGAGCCTAATGCTGGGAATGATTGAGGGCAAAAGAAGAATGGGACGACAGAGAATGAGGTGACTGGATGGAGTCACTGAAGCAGTAGGCGTGAGCTTAAATGGACTCCAGAGGATAGTAGAGGACAGGAAGGCCTGGAGCAACATTGTCCATGGGGTCACGATGGGTCAGACATGACTTCACAACTAACAACAACAACCTATAAATGGAATGAATAAATAAATAAATATACACATACATATATAACTTGTTAAGTTCTGAGCATGGGCGCAAGGAACGGAGACGAGGCAGAGAACTAGTGAACTTCAACTCTTTATTAATGATTAAGAACAGAGCAAAAACCCTGGGTAGCAGTAGCTCTTTTATAGAGCTGGCTGCTGACCCGTTAACCAATGAATTACGTTCAAACATTTAAATTGTACCCAATGAGAGATGTTCAGCTAATAGCCAATCAGGCTGCTCCGTAAGGACCAATCCCAGCTCGCTATCCATGGGCCAATCAAAGGTGCAGGATTACGAGCCTGCTTTTCTTGTAAGGTCGACAAGTTTTTATTGAATAGTTTTTATTAGTTCATAACATAACTTATATATATATATATGATTTTTAGAGTGACAATTCTCTTAGTTTTCATTATTCAAACCCATGTTCATGTTGCCTTTTATTCCAATTTAGTTCAGAGCTCATAGGGCGGTGTTTCCTGTTTAAATTTTTGAGTGGATTGCCTGCTAAATCCTCTGTTTCCCTCACCAAACCAGAAGAATTCAAACCTAAGGAATGACGTTCCGTGTCAGTCTGAGTCTGAGATCAATTGAAAGTACTAATATTGAAATATCAGCTTAAACAGTATGTCTACGTTCCCTTAGTGAGCAATTCTCCCGTGTGTATTTCTCTGTGTGTATAGACATAGTGCAAACTCTCTCACACTCATATTTGCATGCATAGGAGGTTTTGGTGGATAAACTGGCCTGTGCACATACAGGAATTTCTTAACAAAATTATTACAGAGAGCGAAGAAGGTTTTGAACAACATTTCCAGTTTTCTCTTACTAATCAATAAGCTTGGTTTCTATCCCCCAGAGACTCCTCTGCTTAAAAGGGGAGAGGCAGTGTCTTTATTTCTGCTTTGCTGCTGGTGTTTTAAAATCTTGCTGTATGCGTCAGTAACAGCCCAGTTGGTGAGCTGTTGAAATAAATATTTTTGATAGCAGCATGAAAGCCTTGCTTTTTTTTTTTTTAATTCAGAAGAAATGGGGACTTATAGTCATATTGTCCCAGGGGTGGGCTTCAAAAAATTTAGCAATGGGTTCTCTGCCCGGTTGCTGGTAGGGCATGGCCATGCTGGGCAAGATCTAGTCGGCCTCCTGCACCACGGTGGGGCAGTGGGACATTTTTGCCTTCCTCAGTCTCCGGAGGTTTTCCTTGATCCTCCGGGAGGGTGAAAACAGCCTCCCTGGGCTCCAGAGGCTCTCTGGAAGCTGGAAACGAGGCTGTATCTGGCCTTCTTGAACTTTTTCACCCTTCCTGAGCCTCTGTGCACGTCCTGCACTTACCTGCATCCAAAACGGGCCACGTGGGGACTCCTGGGTGGGGAGGGGCGGGATGGGCGGGGCCAGCCAGGAGTGGAATTTGGGGGTTCTCTGAACTGTGCAGAATCTTAGCTAGAGGATCTCCTGAACCCTTGCAACCCCCCCAGCAGACCATCCTTGCATCATCTCAGATCATTCTACGACATGTTGTCTAACTATACAACTTCTCCCATCAAAACTAAATTCTACCAAGGATGTACTAACAGAATCAAAAGAATTTTTTTAAAAATTCTTTTAAAAAATCTTGCGGTTAAGTATATTGCCAAATGTTTAACTTTCTTGTCTATTTGATATATTGATATTTCTTGTATATTTAATATTACATGTTATTAACAGCAGCGAGGATTGTATATGCTCAGCATTGGAAAAATGAAGAAATACCACTAGATGAAGAGGCGATTAAGAAGATATTGGACTGTGCAGAAATGGACAGACTTACACTGAAGATCAAACAGAAAGAAGATACAGAATGCTACCAAACATGAAATTAATTTTATCAATGGCCATATAATTTGTATGGTTAAGCAAACAAAATAACCCAGACAACATGATGTTTATTAGGCACTAATTAAATGTAATAGTAGAAAATTAATAAAACTTTATTTTAAAAAGAATAAAAGTATAAAAAAAAGTTGGGAGGGGCTTGGAGGTCTTCTAATACAACCCTCTGTTCAAGCAGGAAACCTTATACAGAGGGCAAAAAACTTTGGATGTAATATAGAATTAGAGAAATGGCAAAATAGAATAGAATAGAAGAACAGGGTTGGAAGGGACCTTGGAGGTCTTCTAGTCCAACCCCCCTCTTAGGCAGGAAACGCTACACCACTTCAGACAAATGGTTATCCAATCTCTTCTTAAAAGCTTCCAGTGTTCTTCTAGGGATAATTAAAAGGAAATACAATAGAAGGATAAAGTGTTACATGTATTAACAGCAGCAAGGATGGCCTTTGCACAGTGTTGGGAGAAAGATTGCATACCATCCAAAGGCTTAGTAATTTAAAAAAAAAATGGGTGTGTGGAAATGGATAAATTGACTAGAGAATTGAAAGGAAAAGTAGACTCTGAATCAGGAGTGGGATTCTCCCAGTTCTCCGGACCAATTCTACAGAACCGGTTGTTATGATTCTGTACAGTTCGGAGAACCAGCAAATCATGTCCCTGGCTGGCCCCGCCCCTCTCCACCCGCCCCTCCTCTCCCAATCAGTCCTTATTGCGCATGTGCAACATCGCGTGCATGCCCGACATCGCTGACTGCATTGTCCCTCGCCCAGTCACTCCTTAAGGTATTTCTTTTTTCCCCTCTCCTGACGGTCAGCTGTTCCGATGATCAGCTGTTCCAGGATCCCCTTGCTGTCTTATTGCTTCACCCAGGAGGCTTCCCTGAGGCCCAGGAGGCAAAAAGGGGCTTGAGGAGGCAGTGTGTGGGGGAGCTGTGCCAACCCGAGCTGCATTTTGCCTTCCTGGGCCCCAGGGAAGCTTCCTGGGAGCAAAAATGCCCCCCCCCGAGGAGGCTTCCCTGAGACCCAGGAGGCTCAAAAACAGAGCGTGGGCGCGGCACAGCACCAGGCTCCATTTTTGCCTTCCTGGGCCCCAGGGAAGCCTTCTGGGAGCAAAAATGCCCCACCAGGAGGCTTCCCTGGGGCCCAGGAGGCAAAAAAAATAATGGGGGAGAGGGGTACTGCCAAAAAAGAAGAAGCCACACCCACCCAGTCACATGGCCACACCCACCTAGTCACGCCCACCTGACCACACCCACAGAACCAGTTGTTAAAAAATTTGAATCCCACCCCTGCTCTGCAATATGGGAGAAATGGTACGATTGGATAGACAGTAGAAATAAGAAAAGAAAGTGTATACAATAATGTAGAAGGTATAGAAATAGAATGTACAGATTGTATTGGTTAGGAAATGTAAATGTATAAAAAAATGTCACAGTCCTGTTTATGATGTGATAGAGATATGTAAAAAGGAAAAATCCAATAAAAATAATTTAAAAAAAAAACTTCCTGTGTTGAAGCATCCACAACTTCTGGAGGCGAATTATTCCACTAGTTAATTGTTCTTACTGTCAGGAAATTTCTCCTTATTAGGAGAAATTACTATATAAGGTTGCTTCTCTCCTTGATTAGTTTCCACCCATTGCTTCTTGTCCTGCCTTCAAGTGCTTTAGAGCAGGGGTCCTCAACCACCAGGCCGCGGACCGGTCCCGGTCCGTGGAGCACTCTGTACTGGGCCACAAAGAAAAAAATTTAAAAATGGCGGCTTTCTTCACCTTCGGTGAATGCTGCTGGGATCAGGGATCAAGGACACAAATGAAAGAAGGGAGGGAGGAAGCAACCAAGCCTGTCCTGCTCTCTGGCTCAGCAGCTTCTGTTTCTCTCCCACCTCGCTCTCAGTCGCTCTCTCGCTGCCCACCAGCCCAGGAAGAAACTGCTTCAAAGAAGCCGGGTGGCTTCGCCGCAGCCTCCCGCGCCGTTCACTGCCACCCGCCCGCCCGCCGCACTTCAATTCAGTGCTTCTGTTCTGCCTGCCTGCCTTCGCTTCGGAGCAGCTTCGCTGTGAATAAACTATTCGCCTTTTATCAGCCAAGCTGCCCGAAACGAAGGCAGGCAGGCAGGCAGGCAGAACGGAGCACTGGGCTGGAACGCGCGCGGGCGGGTGGGGTGGGGTAACGGGCGCTTCGGAGGAGCTGTGGCGACAGGAAAAGCCACTCCCTGGCTTCTTTGAAGCAGTTTCTTCCTGGGCTGGTGGAACAGCGAGAGAGCGACTTAGAGAGGAACGAGGCAGACACCTGAGGGAGGGAGGGAGACACCTGAGGGATGGGGCTGAGGGAGGCAGGGCCGAGGCGCTCCCTGAACCAGGAGTTTGCTGGCAGACGCTTTATTACCCGACTCAGTAACAACATCAGATGTTACCTAGTCAGGTAATGAAACGCCTGCAAGCAAACCACCAAACTCGGATTCTTCCCTCCCCCGGTCCTTGACAAAGTGTTTGTGCTTGAAACTGGTCCCTGGTACAAAAAAGGTTGGGGACCACTGCTTTAGAGAATAAGTTGACTCCCTCTTCTTGGTGGCATCCCCTTAGATTTTGGAACATTGCTGTCATGTCACCCCTGGTCTTTCTTTTCATTAAACTAGAAATACCCAGTTCCAGCAACTGTTCTTTAGATGGTTTAGCCTCTAGATCCCCTACTATTATACCTCCTTAAAAAGAGAAAGATGTATTTTTTTTAACTCCACAAAAATTCTCAAATTTCCATCACTTGGAAGAAATCCTCTCCCACCTAGCCCACAAGCCATTCTCTTCTTATCGTGATCATTTGAACAAAAGGTTACAACTCCAAATCCAATGTCTTGGCAAAAGAACTGTCTCAAGAGGCATTCAGGAGGTTTTCTTTTTGATCAGAGGAAGAAAGAGAGAGAAATTCTGCTGCGAGAGATCCTTTGTGTGGGACAACTGCTGAATCACATGCCTGCAGGGTGAGTGGAGTTCAAAGCAGCAGAGGGATATTCAGGAGAAGATAATGAAAGGGATAGAAGATTTACTATGAGGTTGTCTCCTCTGGACAAATATTGTGATTAGCCCAGAGGGGAACTGAAGATGTGAAACTTGATTTTGATGCTGAGATCCTAGAAAAAGTTCAGAGAAGACTAAAAAGATGATAAGGAGTCTGGAGGCTAAATCGTATTAAGAATGGCTAAGGGAAATAAGTATCTTTAGCCTACCAAAGAGAAGGCTTGGGAGAGACTGGATAGTAGTTTTCCAATATGTGAAGGCTGTCACAAGGCAGGGAGCATCTTTATTCTCCAAATCACCAGAGGGTGGGACAAGAAGCAGTAGTTGGAAGCTCATCAGAGGGAGATCCAACCTCAAAATAAGGAGGAATTTCTTAACAGTGAGAACAATTAATCAATGGAACAGCTTGCCTCTTGGAGTTGTGGGTGCCCCCATCACTGGAGGTTTACAAGAACAGGTTGGGCACCATTTGTCCAAGATGGTATAAGGTAGGGGTCTTTAAACTTGACAGCTCTAAGACTTGTGGACTTCCACTCCCAGAATTCCTCCTCCAGTCATGTTAGCTGAGGAATTCTGGGAGTGGAAGTCCACAAGTCTTAAACTTGCCAAGTTTGAAGATCCTTGGTGTAAGGTTTCCTTCCAGGGGTTCACCTCCAAGATCCCTTCTAGCCCTATAGAATGACCTCATTCCATTCCTAAGACCTCACTTCATTCCTAAGAGCAGTGGTGAGATTCGATTTTTTTTACTACCAGTTCTGTGGGCGTGGCTTGGTGGGTGTGGCTTGGCTTGGTGGGCTTGGCTTGGTAGGTGTGGCAGAAAAAGGATACTGTAAAATCCTCATTCCCTCCCCACCCCACCAACCTGCTTTCCAGCTCCGTTCTCCTGTGCAGGGCAACAAAAGAAGACCCAGCCAATCAGCTGGGACTCAGGAGGCAGAGAAGAGATGGGGGCGGGGCCAGTCAGAGGTATTATTTGCCGGTTCTCCAAACTACTCAAAATTTCCACTGCCGGTTCTCCAGAACTGGTCAGAACCTGCTGAATATCACCTCTGCCTCCTGAGTATTCAAATCGTAAGTAGCCTAGGACTGTGGAGTTGAACGCAGGCCTGAAATCTCATAGGCATGCAAATCTTTTTTGCATTTGCAACAATGGTGAAATTAGTAAGGGAAAAGAATCATTTCCATAATAGCCTGGCCTAGGACTACCCCTGCTGGCTGTCCCCACTGCTGTGAGCTGTAGCAGTAAGTAGCTTTCTTTTCAGGGTCATTAAATCTTGAATCCAGCGCATTGCCATATCGGTTCTCAGCAGTGCCCGGAATCAGCATTTTCGCCTTGCAGCCTTTTAAATCTTTCCACGCCCTGCTCTGTGCGTCTGAGCTAGTTGGCAGTGCCTGGCTTTCTCCCAGTGGGAGTCCACTTCTTCGATTTGTCGTGCTGCCCCCACCTCCTTTCTTTGCCAAGCAATGAAGACATTGCAAGAAACAATATTCAGCTTCCCCAAAGTTTGCACTGATCGTCTGAGTAATGGGAGCCGTTCCAAAGCCAATTGCATATTCAAAAGACAAAACTGAATACCGTAGGATTAGCTACTGCATTGAAACCAAAACTAATATAACCAGGGCTCCTTCCTTCGAACAAGGGAGCGCGAGAGTGAGAAATGAACAGGTGGAGTTTAAAGTGTAACCCAGATTAACCCATATTCAATAATTTTTAAAGCATTCCTTTTGACTCTAATAATGAGTCCTAATTATGCATTCTTGGGAAGAATATAAGTTAGGCTGAGTTTTTCCCAGTTAGACTTTGGAAGCCGTTCCAGTTATCTCCCTCGTACAGTACAGAGTATAAAATCAGCTTGAGGATTCAAGCCGTGCAAAGCCCATTAAAAATAACACGACTTTCCAGGCAGCTGTGATAGACTACCTCAAGTAACTGTCACATTCCCACTCCTACTCCTGGCTCCTGGCCAAAAGTGGCAATTACATCACTACTTCCAAGAGAGATACTTGTGCCAAACAAGGCCCACACAATAGCAAAAACGAATGATATGGTCCTGGGTTGAATCTGATGCCTGGCAGAGAAATGGAATAACTGGACCTATTGTGTGCAGGTGAAAAAAGCTAAATGTATGAAACAGCCAACATGTCTCCCATTCTAATGATACAGCCTTGTGTGGCTTGCAGAGATGTGTCTCAAAATGTAGAATATACAAGGCCAAGCCAACTTCCAGACAAGCTTGATTTTGGGTGGCCTCAAGCATACATCTTGTGGTTGTATTGACCACAGTTGGTTTTCTTTGGTGATGAATTCTCTTTTAAAGGAGAATATGCATAGCTCAGGGTTGAAATGAGGAACACTAGATGTTCTCTGAGCTTGCTTGTTTTCTTGCAGATGTTTCATTACCCAAACTAGGGTAACATGGTCAGTGCTAGATTAGCTAGCCGAATTCTCTTTTGCTTGAGGTGTTGAAACAGAGGCAGGATGACAATCTCTCAAGAATGCCATAGATTCCTCAGCTCAGTCAAGGGTTGGTTTGGGTGATCTCCAAAGTCCCCTTCAACCCTTGCTTTCTACAGTTCTTTCAATGTGAAGACACATCATCAATATCCATCTAACCTGTATCCTGGCTTTCCCTATAATTTTCTATGTATATATTTAACCAAGAGGCCCACCCCTGCTTACCCGCCAAGCTCTGACAAGTAGGTGTGCATGAAGAATCACGCCCATTCATCCACCCACCCATCCACCCACATGCACACACTTACTCAACATCTCTATAGCTGTTATATGTGAGAGTTCTATATTTAGTTAATTGAAATCGATCTTTCCTGGTGTTGGCAGAGCTGCTGACATGCAAGGCGAGGTGTACGAGCGTTCCAATTTCTCAATGTTTTGCAAAAGGTTTGCTTAAAAGTCTCCTGGATTTCTAGTAAGAGATAAAGTAAAATAAAGTATGGAAAAGGAAACAGCCTTCCTAGCATTCCAAATGGTGCAACCAGTTGTGAAGTTGCAGCATCATTAAGTCATTGAGCCACCATGTCCCCTTATACCTCAGTATTGTTCTATGAACTGTATGGGCTCCCAGTGGGGCTCAGGGTGCAACTCAAAGTCCTGATTGTCACCTATAAAGTTCTTCAATCAAAGTGGCTAGGTTATTTGAGGGATCACCACTCCTCAGTGTTTCTGCCTATATCATTACATCCAACCAGATGGAGATATTCTGGGCCCCATCTATCAAAACTGCCATTTGGTGGGAACCAGGAAGCATCTCTTCTGTATTGAAGGGTATAGAATAGAATAGAATAGAATAGAATAGAATAGAATAGAATAGAATAGAATGGAATGGAATGGAATGGAATGGAATGGGATGGGATGGGATGGGATGGGATGGGATGGGATGGGATAGAACGGAATGGAATGGAACGGAATGGAATGCAACGGAATGGAATGCAACGCAATGCAACGCAATGCAACGCAATGCAACACAATAGCACTAAGACTTATACACTGCTTCATAGTGCATTTCAGCCCTCTTTAAGTGGTTTACAGAGTCAGCATATTGCTCCCAATAATCTGGGCCTCATTTTACCAAGTTTTGCCAATAGAGAAGAGAAGAGAATATTTTATTGGTTGAATGTGATTAGACACATAAGAAATTTGTCTCTGGTGCATAAGCTCTCAATTTACATACAAACAACAAAGTAATGTATATATATATATATATATATATATATATATATATATATATATATATATATATATATATATATATATATATATATATACGTGTTTCTCATATAATAAGGCCGGGTCTTATTTTTTTGAGCCGTTCTTTTCGGGTGACTTAATTCCCCCTTGCATCTTCGGGCGGGCGGGCAGCGATGGCTTGATGTTGACCTCGGCATTGGTGGGGCACTCTTATATCGGTGTCAACGCAGGCAGCACCATATCCGGTGTGCAACAAAAAGTGCTTCCTAACGGCAAGCCCCCCCACCATTCCCCCATTTCACATGTTTTAATATAGGCCTTAATTTGGGGAGAGGGGCTTAATTCTCATTTCATGCCTATAAAACATGCTGGGACTTCCTATTGGGGAAGGCCTTATTGTTGAGAAACAGAGGGTAGATATATATATATATATATATATATATATATATATATATATATATATATATATATATATATATATATATATATATATATATATATATATATATATATATATATACAAACTTGAAATTTGGCACGTATGTTCCTCTTGGCTTCTAGGTGCTCAAAGGATTTTTCAAAATGACCTCAGAGCATTAGTATTTCCTATATTATTATTATTATTAACACGCTCTGATGCTAAGGAATTCTACTCCCCCTCCTCACCTGAAAACAAATCTGTTCCAAATGCAAAACACAAGCAGAGGAGAGGAGTTTCAGTTTCAGTTTTAGTTTCACAGCAGCAACCAGCTTTAGTACAGAACAATTGAGCTAATCCACGCCCAGGCTCCTTGCTGTCTCCTTCTTGCTCACACAGCAAATACTGTTTCAGTTTCCAAACAGCCCCCAACTCTCTCACACGCTGACAGGACGCCAGCCAGATGAATACCAATGGATGCTGGTAGTCAGAGGCAGAATTTCCCCACCTCCTTATTTTCCTCCCCAAAAAACTAAGCCCGACCACATAGTTTCGTGGTGAAGCACAGGTATCGAGCTAGTATAATTATAAGATACCAGTAGGAGAAGGTAGTAGAAAAGGTTTGCGCTGGAGGGACGTGGGAAGGAAGCCAAGCTCAGGTCGGCCCTGCTCTTTTGCTTGGCAGGCGGGCGCGCACCCATGGCTCGCTTTCCTGGCTTCTGCCCCAGCCCGCACGGCCGAGCTCTGGCATGGCCCTGGCGGGATGAGTGGAGGGTCCGGCAGGGAGGCGCTCGCTGCCTTGATGAGAGCTCTGCTGCCGGGAAGGAGGACCCACCTGTCAGCTGCACTGGGCGCTGCAGGCGAAGCTCTTCGCACCCTGCATGGCGCCAGGCAGGGATGGCGGCTGGGCACTTCTCCCGAGGTGGGCCGATCCTGCACTGCGGCCCCGGGAGATTCGCCTCCCCACATGGGGTTGGGCTGCCCTCTCGGGCAGGGGAGTCTTTGTTGTACTAGGGCATCGTTTTTAAAATAATTGGTTTTACCTTCGAAGGCAAAGGGAAGGCGGTGACAGGAGTGCCTGAAGCCGAGTGTATCCGCCAGGCTCCGGTTGCAGGGAGGAGCCCTGGCTGGCTGAACATGGCTGCGCCAAACGCCACGGCATTGCTCTAAACAAGAGAAGGGAGAGCAACAGTGGCGGAAGGTCTCCCGATACGAAATGCCCCACCAACGTCGAGGTCAACATCCAAGCTGTCGCTGCCCACCCACCCGAGGATGCAAGGGGGGGGGGAATTAAGTCATCCCCGAAAAGACGGCCTAGCCACTTTTTCGGGTAAAAAATAAGGCCCAGCCTTATTTTGTGAGAAACACGGTAGCATTTTGGGAACACTGAAAGACATGGATGTCCTCTTGTGATACAATACAGTAATTGATTGACATAATCAATAACTAATAATAAATATTACAGTAATTTGCCCTCTGTGGTGTTAGGCCACCAACTGACCAAGAGGCAGCTTGACAAGTCCCAGCTACAATTAAAGGGTCTCCTGGTAATCAGTTAATAACTTTGATCTAGAAAATAAAATAAAATAGGCAGAGCCATATTTTCTTAGATGGGAGACCATGAGGAGATCCCAGAGTTGTAGGCTAAATTAGAAATCTGGAACAACTCCCCAGAGAATGACAGTGGCAATTCATTTCCCTCTGATTGCCCAAAATGTTATGGCCATGTAATCACCAAGAGCCAAGCTTGACTAGAAAGAGATTTCACTTAATTTGCTTTTAGGAGAGAAGTCCAGGTAAGCAAATTGGAAATGCACATTAAAAAACACTAATGGAAGCTCCCCCTTCCCAAATCCTCAATCCTAATTAGAGTTCATGTCTCTCCACTTATAAATAAACTCTTAGATAGATGCTGTAAGTTTTTCACATGACATCTTCATTTTAAAAAATGCTATTAGCTAGTTTATGCGTATGAAATCATATAAAAATGGAATTAGCAATGAAGTTTGTTGAATGCTTCGGAGTGGAACTGGATAAGAATAACCATGATTATTTTTCATCACCTGTGTGAAATAGACTGCATTTTGACAGAGAGAAATGGGAAAGCTACTAGCTGATCTAAGCACAATAATAATAAACATATTATAGTATTTGCTACTGCTATAGAATTTGGTGGCTTTGGGCTACTCCTTATTGGCTCTGTTCAAAGAAAAGCTTGTGTTTTAATTTTTTTAAAGACCTTTTTATTTTGCGAGCTTTTCTCAGCCAGATGTGTTCAAAAGCTTCCCTTTCTTTTCCTTCCTGATTATTTTATTTTGTTGCAAGGTGAATTCCGGATCTCTCCTTTGGTGCAATTTCACACTCCCTGGAATTGTCACTAGGTTCATAATTCCAATGATGTATGGTTTGTTTGTTTGTTTGTTTGTTTGCAAACATGAGATGAGAGCCAATTTCACATTGTCAATAATAAGGCTGTTCTCCCTGGAAGGAAGAAATGGCTCTAATTTCACCATGAAATGGGCCTGCATTTTACTTGCTCTAAATAGATGCATACGCTGTTGTGTGTTCTGAAATAACCAGGGCATGTAATACTTCCTGATATATTTTCTTCTGAGTATGCTGGGACTTGAAGCTTATCATTATATTGTATATTCCAGTGGTGGCTAACCTTTTTCAGCTCCCATGCCAATAATTGCATGCATGCTCACATTCCAGCACCAAGAAGACAATGCATGCTGGTCCCACACATACACCCTGCACATGTGCCTGTGATCCCCCCACCGCACACCATGTGTCTGCGCATGCGCACACAATCACCCCTGCCGCATGCCATGCATCTGCGTATGCGCACATGATTCCCTGTGTGTCACACGTCTCTGTGCATACGCGCACAACCTCCATGCATGCTGCGCATCTGCGCATGAACAGGTGTCTCCTGCACACCCCCATCCCTGCACATGCACGCCAGATACCCAACAATAAGCTGTCGGATGGTGGTGGTGTGTGTGCATGCGCAGTGGGGGCTCTTCCAGGCAAGCTCTCACGTGCCGGCAGAAGTGGCTCAGCGTGCCACATCCAGCATACGTTTCATAGGTTCGCCAACACAAGTATATTCCTTGACATACCCCATGATTTTCCTCAGTTTTGTCCGGGGCGACATCCAACATGGTTTTTATTTATTTATTTAACCGTCTTAGATTCGGGACATTCAAGTGCAAAATTACTGGCTTAGATGAAGTCAGAAGAAGTGGAGCAGATGACCAATTCAGGATCCTCTGGAGAAAACCAGGGGTGGGGTTCAAATTTTTTAACATCCGTTTCTGTGGTGTGGCTTAGGTGGTGGGCGTGGCTTGGTCATGTGACTGGGTGGGTGTAACCAACTCAATATAATTCACATCGAGGCACGCATCTCCTCCCCTGGCCTCTCATGACTGTGGGGATGCTGAAACAGTCGTAAGTGTGAAAAATGGTCATAAGTTACTTTTTTCAGTGCCATTGTAACTTTGAATGGTCACTCCACACAAGCAAAGTTATAGCAAAGGAAGGGAAAAATACTCCAGAGACATTCCTGAGACAGGAAGTCTAGTCCTGCCAAGAATGTAATAAGGGTTAACAGAGAGGCAGTTTCTGTAAGCAACACCAGAATGTTTCCTTCCTGCCTTCCTTACAGGATTAGGCCAGTAATTTCTTCTAACAACCGGTTCTCCGAACTGCTTAGAATGTTAACAACCGGTTCTCATGAATAGGTGTGAACTGGTAGAATCCCACCCCTGGAGAAAACCCCAAAGTAGAAGAAAGTCAAAGTCACATTGGAATCAATGATAGTACAGGTAGTCCTCAACTTATGACCACAATTGAGCCCATCATTTCTTTTGGTAAGTGAGACAATGATTAACTGAGTTTTGCCCCATTTTTTTCCCTTGCCACAGTTGTTAAGGGATTCATTGCAGTTGTTAAGTTAGTAATACGTTGGTTGAGTGAATCTGGCTTCCCCATTGGCTTTGCTTATCAGAAGGTTTCAAAAGAAGATCACATTGACTTTCCCCCTTTCCCCCAGCTCCCTCCCCCCGTAGTTTATGGCAGACTGACATCTAATGAAACAAAGCTGGAGCAAAAAGAATGGCAGTCCTGACAGAGGTGGTATTCAGTAGGGTCTGACCAGTTCTGGAGAATTGGTAGCAGAAATTCTGAGTAGTTCAGAGAACCGGCAAATACCACCTCTGACTGGCCCCGCCCCCATCTCTTCTCTGCCTCCCGAGTCCCAGCTGATCGGCTGGGTCTTCTTTTGTTGCCCTGCACATGAGGACGGAGCTGGAAAGCAGGTTAGTGGGGTGGGGAGGGAATGGGGATTTTGCAGGATCTTTCCCCAAGCCATGCCCACCGAAACTGGTAGTAAAAAATGTTTGAATCCCACCACTGAGTCCTGACAGACTACCTGTACTTTCAAGCCAACATACGTAGAGTTGTAATTGCAGGAATGTTCCAATCTCGGATGGCAAACCTCAGATAAAGAATGTTTGTGTGTGTAGGGCCGCTCTGCCGTGCTACTTTATAATAACGTGGACAGATGCCCCTTTTAGGGTTCGAGGTCTTGCAATAAGGACGTCCAGTGACCAATCAGGGACTGGTTCGCAATCCGGTTGTGTTAAGGACCTCAAGGGAGGTCCCTGCTTGGGTTTTCCTTTTTGATTCCCAGTCAAGCAAATACAACTCAGGCAAACAAAGTCACTAATTTAAAGGAGGATTAGAGAGAGGAAGTAAACATATGTTAGACTTTAACTAGAGATAATTTATTGTATCAATTACTGTGCTAAACAGTAACGAAAGTTAAGCAGTAACCAAAGTTAACCAATGATGGAGGATAATTAAAAATGTGTATAAATGCAAGACTAGACTCCAATAAAGATCATCATGATTCAGTTGTTCATGATCAAACAACTCAACTGCCTCGTCATTACAACAAACATACATCTTACCAATAAAATGAAATTCTGAAACTTCATCTCTCCTAATGACTGGCTTCTGTACTTCAAACTGTGGCCAAGAAAGCTGCAACGACATGTCACCAGCAGCTAAGTTTGACTCAGAAGAGACTTTACACTTACTTCATTTATCTTGCAAGTTCTTCTGCACGGATGGTCCCTCTCTTCAAAATGGAGGGTGGAGTCAGGTGTACCCCTGTCCTTCTGAATAGGTTTTGAAGGATTGTTGGAAGGAAAGAAGCATGCAGTTTTAATCACCTAGGCCAGGGGAGTCAAACTGGATTCCTTCGAGGGCTGCATCAGCATTGTAGTTCTCCTCCTCAGAGAGTAGGGGGAGCAGGGATGAGATGGGACAGACACCTCCTGCAGCACCCTGCTGGCCAAAATGGGGCATGCCCCATTTTTGACCTGAATGGCCTCCTGCACACTGCTGGCCAAAAAGGGCCACGTGAAGGGATCCCGAGGCCCCAGCATGGCCCGTTTTTGGCCTCCCCAGCCTCTAGCAGCACTCTGCTGGCCAAAAATGGGCTGTTTTTGCCCAGCAGAGTGCTGCTAGAGGCTGGGGAGGCCAAAAACGGGCCATGCTGGGGCCTCGGGATCCCTTCACGTGGCCCTTTTTGGCCAGCAGTGCTGCAGGAGGCCATTCAGGTCAAAAACGAGGCACCGCAGGCTGGTCCTTTGATATTTTCAGGCCATTCCCGCAGGCCTTATTTAAACACCCCGTCGGACTGGATCTGTCCCGTGGACCTTGAATTGGACAACCCTGGCCTAGTTGAAGCTGTGATGGTTGCATGGATCCCTCTGTCTTCATCATCAAATTGAACAAAACCACAGGTTTCTGAGATGGAGAAGAACTGAAAGGGAAGAATGACACCAGAACATTCAAAATACACTAACAACTCAAGCATCTCTCCTAATAATGAACATGATTAGTGCTAAGCTCCACTCAATGCTCTCATCCCCACAAAGCTTAGTTTATTTTGTTGTGCACACTGTAGTTTTTCAGATAAGGCTGTTAATTATGAGCTGGAATGAATCACTAGAGTTATAACCTGTTTTTCTAATGAGTTTCCCATAAATCTGTTTTGGTTTTTTTTCATCTCGGCATGTCCATGAAAAATGAATATGAATTCTACACAGTTCCCGTAGAATGCCTATGGACCTCCCCCCCCCCTTTTTTCAAGGCCACACTATGATAGAGGCACACAAAATAGACATTATAAGGAAATATTTCTAAAGACTGTGGCACATGTACTCAAACTCTGAACCATAATTCCAGACCACTTATATTGTCGGATAAGGCTGCTCTTAGAAACTTTCCATCATGATTATAAGTTCACCTTGCTACTTAGATAGCAGGTAATGGAAGCAACCAGAGATGTCTATGAATATAGCAAAAGAAGATTTGTGACATTTAAGAAATTGTTAAAAGATCTGGCTGCTCCCCTAGTCCTTGGAACCTCTTTAGTTACAGTTGGTTTATTCATTTATTCATTTGTTTATCTGTTTTGTGCCTTCAAGTCTACGTCGACTTCTTGGCAAGATTTTCAGAAATGGTTTATTTTCTTCCTAGGACTGAGAGAATAACTGGCTCAAGATCATTGAGCTGCTTCATTCCTAAGGCAGGAGTAGAACTCAAGTCTCCTGATTTCTAGCCTGGGGCCTTTGAACACAACACCAAACTGGCTCTTCTAGTTAATTTACAGTTGGTGTTTTTAAGTTGAACTAGAACATTTTCTGCATGCTCATAACTTGGGCTTTATAGTTAGTGCTAAACTCTTCCAACCTATTGTGTTCTCTGTATTTGTCTGTATTTGTGGTTGTATTATTTGTATTTGTATTCTTTTGATTTGTAAGCTGTCTAGAGTTGTCAAGATGGACTCAACATTTGATAAATAATAAAATAAAATATATTTTTTTTTAGAAAAGTAAGCTCTTTATCAAATCAGTCGAAATCAACCCTGACTGTTCTTTGGAAGGTCCAATACTGAAGCTGAACCCCAGATATTTTGACCCCCTAATGAGAAGAGAGGACTCCTTGGAAAGACCCCAATGTTGGGAAAGATGAAAGGCAAAAGCAGAAGGGGACAGCAGAGGATGAGATGGTTAGATAATGTCATCGATGCAGTGAACATGAATTTGGGCAGATTCCAGGAAACAGTGGAGCACAGGGATCTGGCATGCTATAGTTCATGGAGTCACAAAATATCATAAACAACCTAATGACCGAACAACAACAGCAAAAACTAGGGCTTAATTCTCCACTTGCTTTTCTATTATATTAAGCTTAGGATGATGTTGAACAATGCTTTCCGCTTGTGCTTCAACATCTCTGATTCTGGGTTGAACAGAGTATCAGAACAACTGGATAACAAAGTTGTCTCCTCCTAGGAAAAACTCATCCTTGTCACCTGCTTCAGCCTTGGGTTTCAAAATGTGTCTTGTTAAAATTGATTTAAATTGCCATAATGTAATTACATAATCAAGTAGTATACTCACAATTCATTGGAGGCTAAGTCAGGAACAGTGGAAGGAATCGACACAACCATTTAAAAACCTAGAATGTAAAGCTGGAAAGAGAACTTGGAGATCATTTACTTCAACATCCTATTCAAGGTAAAAATCCAACTCTATCCCATTCCTGCCAATTAGCCACCCATCTTTAAAAATATCCATTAAAAGAAAGTTGGCCACTCCCCACAGTATCCTGTTCCACCAAAGAATGCTTTTTCCCATTGAGAAACTACTCCAGATGGCCAATCAAAACTGGCTTCATTGCAGTTTAAGTGCATTACTAAGAAACATCAGTTATATTCTGAGTAATATACAGTATTTTCAAATTCTGTTTTCCATCCAGTACTTTTTTCCACACTACTTCACGTGTGTGTGTGTGTGTGTGTGTGTGTGTGTGAGAGAGAGAGAGAGAGAGAGAGAGAGAGAGAGAGAGATTGACAGGTGAATTATGAGAATAATAAAATTCTGGAAAGTCATCTTACCGAAGTGATCTCATATGAGCTCATATAGATTTATTTTTCCACATAACAAACTGTACCATTCTGTGAGGCATACTTGTCTTTCATTATGTGTAAGGAAAGCTGAAGAAATGTTGATCTTCTCTTCTTATCTTGTTTACTGCATTTTAAATGAGAAGAATTCATTTATATCCTCTTAGGCCACATCTAAATAAATGGAAAGAAGCAACAATAGCAAGGAAAGGAAAAAAAATAGATTAAAAGCAAGAAAAGTAATACTACTAAGTATAGAATAATAAATCATAAGTATACAGAAGCTGTGTTCTTTTGGGACGGGGACAGAGTTGTATTTATGAGCTTCCAGGGAGAACTAAAATATTGTGGGATTTTCAGAGAAAAGATAGCTGACAGACAAAATGGAACTGTTTTTTTTTTAAACAGTGTGGCTAGGCTCTAAATCAAAGTTTTTGTCAATCTGAGCCACATTTTAGTGGTTTAAAATAATTTACATGAATCTCGAGTCACAATGGTTAAAATTATGCTTTAGAAGAATTTCCTTGGTTTGGGGAAAGTTTTGAAAAGCTTTTGGGAAACCTATGGGGCAGATACTTTTAAAAGAAATAATTCCATTTCAATATTTACCTTACAATTGTTAGGGTAATTATAAGTGACCTAGAGGTGGAGCTCTTGCCTCACAATCAGAAGGCTGTGAGTTCTATCCTAGGTGGAGGCAGATATTTCTCTCAGGGCACAATGAGAATATATCTGCTGAATAAAATTCCGTATTGGTGACAGGAAAGGCATCCAGCCAGTAAATACTCAGCTCCATTCAGTTGCCCAGACTCCACCCCGCAAGTGATTATGGGGTCATTAAAAGGAGATGATGATGATGATTGTTATGGTAATATACAACACTCCTCCACTTCAGAACATGGTAGCCCCTCAGTGAGATTCATATATCTTCTCCTGACCATCTGTAAGGATCTGACAATCTAGCTCTGCCAGTTGGCCTGGGCCCAGAGCAGGGGTACACCACTATACTCCTATTGGCTACTGGATTACAAAAGGCCCCACCTCTCCCCATGTGCTTTCTGCCCTCTTCTTCCCCATCTTTTAATTATAAATTATGGTCAGCCAGATATTC
Source organism: Notechis scutatus (assembly GCF_049901735.1). NCBI lineage: Eukaryota > Metazoa > Chordata > Lepidosauria > Squamata > Elapidae > Notechis > Notechis scutatus. The sequence continues at coordinate 13,742,979 of NC_142011.1, read as the reverse complement.
AGACTAGATTTGGCATTTTTGTCTATCTATTGAGTCCTTCCTTTCTTCTTTTTTTTAAACAAACTTTATTGATTACAAAACCAAAATATCAAACAAACACAACACACAGACTCAACAACTGAGTCCTTTCAAAGGACCTGGGACAAGCAGATGTTTGATGATTACATATATCGACACAGGATGTAAGCTGTTCCAGGTAAAGATGCCGTTTGCAATTGAAGTTCTGTGATTGAATTCCATAGACATATTTATACTTGTATGGATCTTTTCTTTTTTGTTAACTGGCTTTATCTTATATTAGTTTAGTTCATTTATTCACAATAATATATTTAGTTGTTTTTTCCTCTTACCATCACCATTTAATGGAGACTGATTGTTTTGTATTTCATCATTTTAACAATAAAAATTAATTTTGAAAAGATGATGGGTATGACTGCAATCATCATCTTCTTTTAATGATCCCATAATCCTGCGCGGGGTGGAATCTGGGCAACTGAATGGAGCTAGCAGAGTCTTTTAATGGCTGGATGCCCGTCCTATCGCCAATGCGGAGTTTTGTTCAGCAGATGTATTTTCATTGTGCCCAGAGAGAGAAATATCTACCTCTACCTAGGATCGAACTCACAGCCTCCTGGTTGTGAGGCAAGCGCTCCACCTCTAGGCCACCACATAACTTGTGCATATGACTGCAGTGAAAGATGCAATGTACTCAAGGATGATCTTAATTCCAGGCCAAATTTTTACCCTAAATTTTTTCTTCTTCTGCCAATTTGCAACTATTAAGAATAGGAATAAGCAGTGAAGTCTTTTTCACTGACATTTGTCTTTAAACAAATATATTAATTAATCATGTTCAGTTAATAACCATTAATTTTTTAATAATTTGGCCCCATGAGTCAAAACTATGTGGAAATTGTTCAGATTTTGTACACCATTCTAGACAGCAATAAAAAGACTGATATACCACTTTGTAGTGCTTTACAGCCCTCTCTAAGCAGTTTACAGAGTAGCATATTGCCCCCAACAATCTGGGGGGAGGGGGGAACTTGGAGGGGAAGAGAACTGGAGGTGTTTTGCATTCCTTTGCTGTGGGTAGCAAGGGGAGGGGGGTATATGAATTCTTGTCTTTAACTTTCCATTTCTTGGCTAGCTTCTATCCCCTTTTGTGCAGCTGCGAAGTTTTATCAAAATATGTCAAGGTCAACGGACAGAGACCTCATCACCACCTGAAGATGGCCACATGATCATATTCAGAACTTTTAATTGGAAGAATCATTTGGACTTTGGAGGGTGGGAACAATTCCATTCCTTTGTAAATGTGATCTCATGTACAATTTCTCAGATTCGAATTAAATCTGTAGCTTCCACTTTGATTTCCAGTAAAAGATAACTTTGCTCTAACCCATGGAGTCTGAGTATTTCTTTCTTGGATTTTGAAGGGAGCACACACTGACATTATTCCGAGTCAATTTACGGGAGGTGTAAGCGCACGGTTGTAGTGTCCCTTCTCATTTAGTTGAAGTAAGACCGCCCCACAGCCACATCGCTTGCATCAGCTTGGATCACTAAAGGGGCATCCATGTCTGGGTGTTTCAGCACTGGTTCTGCAGCAAATAGTCTTTTTAGCTTTTCAAAAGCGGCTTGGCACTCCATGGACCAATTTAACGGTTGGCTGGGCTTTGGTTTCGTTTCCCCCTTTGTCTTTAGGAGGTTGGTGATGGGCATGGCTACTTTAGCAAAAGACGGGATGAATTGCCGGTAAAAGTTAGCAAATCCAAGGAAACCTTGAAGCTGTTTTCGGGTTCTCGGTGGGGCCCAGTCCAATACGACTCGCACCTTCTCTGGGTCCATCTCAATGCTCTCGAGTGAGATACGATATCCCAGGTAGTCGATTGTTTCTTGATGGAACTCACATTTGGACAGTTTGGTGTACAATTTGGCAGCCCGCAGTTTGTGCAGCACGGAGCATACCAATTTCACATGTTCGTCTCTAGTCTCCGTGTAGATAAGGATATCATCAAGGTAGACGAGAACCCCCTTGTATAAATGTTTTTGGAGCACTTGACTGATCATTTGCATGAAAACGGCTGGTGCCCCCTGTAGGCCAAAAGGGAGAACATTGAACTGGAAACAACCCATCGGGCAGTTGAACGCAGTTTTCCACTCATCTCCCTCTTTAATTCGGATTTGGTAGTACGCCTCTCTCAAGTCCAACTTCGTGAAAATCTTCCCTTTGGCCAGGTGGGCTAACATGTCCTTCATCAGAGGGAGGGGGTACACGTTCTCCACGGACACTGCGTTCAGGTTTCGGTAGTCAACCACCAAGCGTTTGGAGCCATCCTTCTCGCGGAACATCACAGGGGCCGCCACTCGAGGTCTAGCGGGTTGGATGAAACCACATTTCAAGTTCTTGTCGATAAACGATCTCAATTCCTCCAGGTCCCGTGGTGTCATTGAATACAGCTTCGGTTTCGGGAGCGTCAACCCCAGTAGAAATTCAATACTACAATCGGTTGACCGATGAGGGGGGAGCTTATCCGAGGCCTCTTCGCTAAACACCTCTCGTAAATTGACTGACACTGAAAGGAGATGGGCTGTTTGGGAGAAGGAAGCTTTTGCAGTCCGTTGGGCCTTACTAACTTGGAGACATTTTTTGGAAGGAGCGAAGCACCCATTTGAGGTATGGACTGACCATAAGAATCTGGAGGCCTTAAAAACACCTCGCAAGTTATCCCCTAAGCAAGTTAGGTGGGCTCAGTATTTCAAGCGATTCAATTTCTCTCTGAAATACATCCCAGGAGGAAAAAATTTTATGGCAGATGCCTTGTCTAGACTGCCTCAATACAACAGTGTTCGTAAAGAAGTGATAAGGCCGATCGTGTCAACCACACAGTTGGCTGCCCCAGTGGTTACCAGAGCGCAAAAGAGGAAACAAGAGAGGGATCTGTCCAGTGACCTGATGGAACAATTTAAGGAGGCCTTGAAAACGGATGAGTGGTTCCTGGCAAATGCGAATAACTGCACCGTCCGCGATGGTTTAGCCTGGGTAGGTGCAAAATTGTACGTACCACAAACCCTAAGAAGGCAGGTGTTACAACAAACTCATGATTCCAAGGCAGCTGGTCATTTTGGGTTTGTGAAGACCCTACATCTGGTGAAACGGCAGTTCTGGTGGCCTTCGTTGAAAAAGGACATTGAAACTTATGTAGCGAGCTGTCCAGTTTGCGCCTCAGCAAAACGACCTCCTGGTAAACCACCAGGTCTGTTGCAAGATGTGGCTAGGCCAACTGCTCCTTGGAGGGAAATTTCCATGGACTTTATAGTAGACTTACCTGAGAGCACCGGGCACACAGTCATCTGGGTGGTGACCGATTTGTTCTCCAAACAAGCACACTTCATACCTTGCTCCAAGATTCCCTCGGCGAAGTCACTGGCCAGATTGTTCATTATACATGTCTATAGGCTGCATGGTGTCCCTGAGCGTGTAGTTTCGGACCGAGGGGTCCAATTTACCTTGAACTTCTGGAGGGAATTTTTGAAGTTAATAGGCTCCACCCAGGGCCTAAGCTCCGCCCACCATCCCCAAATTAATGGGGCCTGTGAGAGGACTAACGGGGTGCTGGAGCAATATCTCAGGTGTTACATAAACTATCAGCAGGACAACTGGGCGGATCTACTGCCGTTTGCGGAAGTGGTGTATAACAACTCTGTCCACAGCAGTACTGGATTTACCCCCTTCAAAGTGGCAACGGGGCAAGATTTTGTGCCCATACCTGAACTTCCTCATGAAAGACCCAATGTCCAGTCGTTGGATGACTGGATATCTCAACTTAAACTCAATTGGCCGGTCGCTCGTAAAGCTTTGGACGAGGCACACCAGTCTCATAAGAAATTTGCTGACAGGAAGAGAGCCCCGCAGAAGTCTTACCAAGTGGGCGACAAAGTGTTCCTCTCAACTAAATATTTGCAGACCACCCAGAAATCGAAGAAATTGGGTCCTAAGTATGTGGGTCCTTTCCCTATTGAGTGGATTGTAAATCCTGTGACTGTTCAATTGACTCTACCAAAAAGTCTTCGTCGTATTCATCCGGTTTTCCACGTGAGCTTGTTAAAACCCGAACATACCTGTACATTGAGACCGACCCAAACTGATCCCCCCGTACCATTGTTGATTGAGGGTGAACAACATTTCGAGATTAAAGAGATTTTAGACTCTCGGAAATGGAGGAGTCGCCTCCAATATCTTGTAGCTTGGAAACAGTTTCCTCCATCCTATGCTGAGTGGGTAAATGAGAAAGACATTAGGGCTCCTGAACTGCTCCAGAACTTTTATGCAAAATACCCTGATAAACCATAGTAGTGTATGCAATTGTTAACATATTTTTATGTTATTTTCTCTTACAGGGACTAATGTCCTTTTTCTAGGGGGTCCGAATATCAGCCTCAAGATATCTTCCATAACTTATACCTTTTGCATCCTAACTATTGCATCTTCTCTGCTGCCATGCTATACTATTTCTTTCGGCTGTCATTAGCAACGGGGGGAGGGGGAACTTGGAGGGGAAGAGAACTGGAGGTGTTTTGCATTCCTTTGCTGTGGGTAGCAAGGGGAGGGGGGTATATGAATTCTTGTCTTTAACTTTCCATTTCTTGGCTAGCTTCTATCCCCTTTTGCGCAGCTGCGAAATTTTATCAAAATATGTCAAGGTCAATGGACAGAGACCTCATCACCACCTGAAGATGGCCACATGATCATATTCAGAACTTTTAATTGGAAGAATCATTTGGACTTTGGAGGGTGGGAACAATTCCATTCCTTTGTATATGTGATCTGCGTGCCAATTTCTCAGATTCGGAATTAAATCTGTAGCTTCCACTTTGATTTCCAGTAAAAGGATAACTTTGCTCTAACCCATGGAGTCTGAGTATTTCTTTCTTGGATTTTGAAGGGAGCACACACTGACATTAACCTTCAGAGTCATAGATTGGGATGTAGAAAAAAAAATAGTGACAACCAGTTTTGGGCCAAAACAGCACATTTCCCTAAAATCACCTCGAGTCCAACTCAGCCTAAGAAGACTTTGCTTTTGATATACTCAGCAATAATCTGTCATGCCCTGTGTTAGTAATATGACCCTGCATTTCCACATTATCGCTTCCATCTCTCATCTTAAAATTTAAGAATATTTACTAGAATATTTATTTATCTTTGCCATAGATCTACAGTAGTTGAAGTAATTAGTTAGGTATCTGAAGTTCCATGGGCGTTATTCAGCATGTTTCTGTGTTTGGAGTATTTGGGGGGTGGGGAGACTGATAAGAGAAGTCAAAACAAATCAACCAAGCTACAAAATCCAATCTGGATTCAATATGAGAGATCCATGATCATAGCATTCTAAAATCTTTTTCTTAGATTTAAGCAACCATCTGCCTCTCTAGTCAATTAGCATTATGCCGATGAGTTGAGGGGATAAGGGTTCCTCATCTTTTCTTTTAACTGATATCAACAATTTCCCAAACAAATGTTAGGCATCAGAGGGGTAATGAAAGCTAGTCATACTATACATCACTTCCTCATCATATATCAGAACAATGTGGGGAGTTAAATCAGAGAAATGGTATGGAGGAAGGAATTGACTCCTTCTGGAGGCCATGGTCAAGATCAAACTCAATCCTTCTTTCAGCACACAACTTTAATAAGACTTGAAATTGAATCACAAATCTCTCGGATCATGTCTTGTTTGACTCTCATAAAATCCCACATGAGCATCTAATAGATTAATAGGCAAACAGACATAAGGCAGATAGGATATTTATATTTTATTCATATAATTAAGATAGGGAAGTATAAATCAAGATGATCCTCATTCACAGCAGGATGCAAAATGGCTTGTTATAGCATTTTTCATGTCAGTGAATGTGACCTAAAGTAGGGCGTGTTACCTCAATTTTCAGCAGTTCTTGGCCAAAATGGTTCTAGAAATGACTTAGGGATCATTTCTAGGAGATTTTCTATTGTGTTCCCCATAGCTATCTATGGTTGTGAAAGCTGGACCTTAAAAAAGCAAAACAGGAAGAAAAATAAACTTTTCTGAGCTATGGGACTGGAGAAGGCTCTTGATAATCCTTGGACAGTAAAGGTGACTAACAAATAACTCCTGGAGCGCATAACATCAGACATATCACAGACATATATCAGAAAGCAATTATGTTTGGAAGAATTAATGGTAAAAGGAAGCCAAAGAACATGGTGGCTGGCCCCATACAAACAGAAAAACTGAGTCAGGAACCCCCATATGGAAATGCAGATATCTTGTCTATTTTCTCTAGGAAAGAATTGATATCCCACAAACTTTTGGCATGAGAATACCTCAATGCTTCACTAGCCTTTTTCCCATTGGCCAAACGAAGTTCAGATGCTATCAGTACATCAGAGGAAGGAAGGACATTGTTCTGTGCTGCCAAACCATGGAAGAAAGTTTGTGATAGTCAGCCAAGCTTTTTCAGCCCCTCCATGGCTATGTTCACACTGCACGCTTAAGCAATTGGTCTATCGTTTTGGCAGATGGATTCAGATGACCATTCTGAGCTCAGTTGGTATTAAAGTCGATAAGAATCAGAATGGTGGAGTGGTTATGGTTTCGGACATTGAACATTCCAGCTGCTGAAGTTCTTGGTTGACTTTGTACAGTGATAAGATTATTATGGTGATTTTTTTTTTAAAAGAACACACATTATCTAGCCTTGAACTCTTGAATAAAAGCACTATATAAACAAATCGCTTAGCCTGGTGTGTAACCTACCATACATTTTTTTTTTACTATATATATCCTTCAAATAGGTTTGCAGGCCACTGTAGTATATTGTTTGAACATAATCTGCATCAGTGTTTTGTCAAACTTGGCAACTTTCTATGTTGTGCGAACTTCAACTCCCAGAATTCCATAGCCATCATGTCAGCATATCTCAAAGTTGCCTCATTTGAAAATCACTGGCCTACATCAACAATCCCTTTTTCTACTTCTTGAGTTTAGGTTGAGAACTTTAGAATTTTGTTTTCTTTTTTCCCCCCAGCTTGTCTTAGAGATGTAGTCTTAATGATGGTTTTCAGCATTTTTTGTGTATTCTGGGGTCACGGTTTGTTCTAGCTGCCCCTAAGTGTTGCAGTTTAGTATGCTGCAGTGGTGAGATTCAAAGTATTTTACTACCGCTTCTGTGGGCATGGTTTGGTGGGTGTGGTGTGGCTTGATGGGCATGGCAGGGGAAGGATACTGTAAAATCCCCATTTCCTCCCCACTCCTGGGGGAAGGTTACTGCAAAATCCCCATTCCCTCTCCACTCCACAAACCTGGTTTCCAGCTCTGTTGTCCTGTGCAGGGCAACAAAAGAAGACCCAGCCAATCAGCTGGGACTCGGAAAGCAGAGCATAGATGGGCTGGGGCCAGTCAGAGGTGGGATTTGCTGGTTCTCCGAACAATTCAAAATTTCCGCTACTGGTTCTCCAGAAGTGGTCAGAACCTGCTCAATACCACCTCTGGTGTGCTGGCATTTGTTAGTCTGAGGTGAGCATCCATGATCATTAGCCATATCATTTTTCAACTGCTTCATTGAGCTATTTTCCATCCAGCTGTGCAGGTTATTGAAGTCTTGAATCCAACATCAGCAGACAGGGCATGCTATCATAGGCATTCATGCAGAAAGCATAGTTATTTCTTGGTGGAGGTTTGCCTACATGCAAATGTATCCTGTTTGTGGCCTCTCTTACATTACCATAGCACACGAATCAACGAAAGCCCCCCCAAAACACCTTAAGCAAACCAAAACCCAGGAACCCACACAGTCCACTCCTGAGCTGCATATATTCTCTTCCATTAGAAGCAAATCTGTTTGTGGAAGGTAGGTCCACTAAACGCAATGTGGATTCCAAACTTCAGACACTAAATTGACGCATATTTTTTGCAGGTCCTTACGCTTTGCGATAACGTGCAAGGCTTTCGTTTCTTTTTAATATGCATCCCTTAATTTTGGTGCATTAACTAAATGCACTTCGATTCAATTAACATTGGGGCTTTTGATTAGCCCTATGTGTAAGTCTGGTCCTTGCAATCAAAAATTCTATCATTTCTGTAATTGTAAGAGGGAATAAACTGGGAACAACATTACTCCAGAACCTGCAGCACAGATCTTCCTGGGGATATAAAATAAGTTAAAGGAATAACAAAATGCTAATCAGATCTCTTCTCCTTCCTACAACATTCAGTCTTTTACAGGGGAAGATGTTTACCCGCAAACACTCTCTAATGAAGTAAATGGCTACAGCTGCACTCATGTCAAAACAAGCCAACAAACAAGGATTAAGCAAAATCAATGAAGCCGTGCCAATTTAATCTAACAGACAGGACGATGTTCGTTCTTAGTTTTTTTTTTAAATGATATTTCTATAGGAAAGGCAGAAGCACAACCGCCAGTCAACTCCATTAGTACTTCAGAATGGAAAAGGATCCATCAATTGGTGGTAGACACAAAATTGTTGTCTAGATGGCAAGAAGAAGAAAAAAGCAATTATGTACTGCTTCACCCTGGATAGACTGAGATGATCGATACACAGAAGTAGCATCCAAATGTAGATCTGAATTACTTACAGGTAATCCTTGACTTATGCCCATATTCGGGTCCAGAATTTCTATTGTTAAGCAAGGTGGTTGTTAAATGAGTCACTCGATTTTTAGGGTATCTCTGCGGTTGTTAAGTGAATCCTTTGGCTTTTAAGCAAGTCGGGCTTTCCTTCATTGACTTTGCTTGTTGGAAGCTGGCGGGGAAGGTTGCAAATGCCGATCACATCTGTAGAACGCCCACCCTTCTCCTAGAAGAATGAAATATTTTAGGAAATAGTAAAAAGACAGAATATTATATTTTCCCTAAAGGAGAAATAGAAATCTTAAGGGAGACAGAAACTCAGAGTCCCAGTTCCCTGCCATGAGCAGATATTTGGTGCCCATTGAGAAGGACTGGGCCAGCCTATCTACAAAACAAAAATCCTTCAGGTCCAGGGTGATCAGATTAAGATATGTGTCAGCTGGTGCTCCATTCAAAATCCAAGAAAGAAACATTTAGACTCCATTAATCAAGTGGTTGGAGTGCAGTACTGCAGGTCACTTCTGCTGATTGCCGGCTGCCTACAATTTGGCACTTTGAATTTCACCAGGCTCAAGGTTGACTCAGCTTTCCATCCTTCCGAGGTGGGTAAAATGAGGACCCAGATTGTTGGGAGGCAAAATGCTGACTCTGTAAACCGCTTAGAGAGGGCTGTAAAGCACTGTGAAGCAGCATGTAAGTCTAAGTACAGCTAGTACAGCTGCTATTGCTACTGAGCTTTTAGAAGGAAATCTCTGATATAATGCAAAAAGCAAGCTAGCAAACAATATTAAAATGTTGTGCTTAAGGTTGTTTTTTTTTTTCAGTCCATATTTTTACTGGCCAGATTCCTTGAACTCATATGCAGGTTGGAATACAGTTTTGTAATCATATTCTTGATGCACAAACAAAAAAGGAACCAAGAAGCATATAAAAACATCGAGGTCCTAAAGTGCTAAACATGCATAGAATAATGCTTCTTTTACAACACAATGGGTGTTTTGTGAAAGCCATACGTAAAAATAGAGAAAAGTTTCACACTTTTTAAATGTCACAAGCGAAAATAAAAATGGGCTTACGAATAGACACCTAAGAATTAGTCATTTCAAAACCATGCACAGTTCTCTGCCGGTGGAAATGTAGCATATCAGCAAAGATCCCTATAAGTTATTTTTTTGTTCAGTGTTATGATTGCTTTCAACTTTCAGTGTGTTCCTGTGTGTGTGTGTGTGTGTGTGTGTGTGCGCGCGCACGCACGCGCGTGCGAGAGAGCTCAGGGGTGGGCTTCAAAATTTTTAGCAATGGGTTCTCTGCCTGGTTGCTGGATGGGCATGGCCATGGTGGGCCTGGCCTAGTCAGTCTCCAGCACCACAGCAATGGGTTGTGGGTGTTTTTGGCCTCCTCGGGCTCCAAAGGCTTTCCTCAAGCCTCTGGGAGGACGAAAATGACTTCCCTGGGCTCTGGAGGCTCTCTGGAAGCTGGAAACAGACCCCATTTCCGGCCTTCCTGAACTGGGAGGCCCATTTTTTTGCCCTCTCTGAGCCTCCCTGTCCATACTGGGAGGGAGGGGCAGGGTGCGGGGGACAGGACCAGGGTTGCCAGATCGCAGTTTGGCTCTGTGGCCAAACTCAAGTCAAAATACGGCCAAATTCGGCCAAATTATTTTTTGCGCATGCGCGAGGGAAGGAGAGCGCCAGAGGACACGCTTGTCCTCCTTTTGCTCATGGTGACGCGCATGCACGAGGGAAGGAGAGCTCGGGATGGGTGGGGAAGCCAAGGGCGTGGTGTTGGAATGAGCCGTAATAGGAATGGGTGTGGTGTTGATGGAGGAGGAGCCGCCTGCTCGGGTCACAGGCGGGAAGGGGGCGTGGCTGGTGCCAAGGACCCGAAGGGGTGTGTGACGGAGTTGAGAGGAAGCGGGCGTGTTGGAGAACTGAGAGGACGCGCTTGTCCTCCTTTGCTCATGGTGACGCGCATGCGTGAGGGAAGGAGAGATCTGGCCGATTTCATGGCCAAGCAACTTTCGTACGGCCAAATTCACATCATTTTTTTCACGGCCAAGCAGATAGAAATACGGCCAGATGGCAACCCTGGACAGGACCAGCCGGAAGTGTTCTCTGAACTGCACAGAATTTTAGCTAGGGGCTCTCCCAAACCCCTGTGAACCCCTAGCAGCCCACCCATGTGTGTGTGTGTGTGTGTGCGTGTGTGTGCTTAGCAGACACTTCTCTAATCTGTCATTCTACACTTACAGTATAGTTTGAAAGAATTCTGCAAGATCCAATCTGGGTTGGTCACGAGTACCAGAGGTTTAATCTTCCAAGTTTTTGGACTCGTGCTTGAGCCCATCCTCAGGGAACGTCTCCCTAGAAGAGTGTTTCTCTAGCTAGAGAGGAGTTCCCTGAAGATGGGCTCCAGAATGATTCCAAAAGCTCAGAAGACTACATCTCTGATCCCTTTGACCAACCCAGATTGGAACCTGCCACATTATTCTGGGACATGTATATTCACCTTCATTAAAAAAAATCTATTGAATCACTAGAAATTTCTTTGTAATATCCCTTGGTTTGTTCTGATGCCAAGAACTGCAGATTTTTTTTCTACAATTTCACTTAAAGTTGAATTACTAAGGATGTCTACCTTAAGTTCTCCCTTCCACTTTTGTCTTTGTGTTGTCCATGCAGTTTCCATGGCAACCGGGGGGTGGGTGGGAATGGTTTGCCATTGCTTCTTCTTTCTAGGCTGGAGAAAGAGGGACTGGCATCATCCATTTCCAAATTTCACAGTGTCTACTGTATTACCCAAGGCACATGGCCATTTTTAAGCTTTGGTGGACCTAAGAGACAAAAATGGCAACTGTTGATGATTCTGTTGATGTATCTTTTCTTTTATGTATACTTAGCGCATTTGCACCAAGACAAATTCCTTGTGTGTCCAATCACACTTGGCCAATAAAAACGAATTCTAATTATAATTCTCTTTCTTTAGTGTTTTATTAGCTGAAATGAGGGATATTTCCTCTTCCAATATTATATCCTCTGTTGCATTATTTTACACTGAATACTAGATAGATAGATAGATAGATAGATAGATAGATAGATAGATAGATAGATAGATAGATAGATACTATATATATATATATATATATATATATATATATATATATATATAGATAGATAGATAGATAGATAGATATATAGATATAGATATAGATAGATAGATAGATATATGTATGCATGTATATATGTATGAATATGTGTGTGTATCTCTATCTCTATCTCTATCTCTATCTCTATCTCTATCTATATCTATATCTATATCTATATCTACCTACCTACCTACCTACCTACCTATCTTCCCTGCTGATCCATTTATCTCTCTTACTTTCCTTCATTGAATTGCCTATAGTTCAGTTATCATTTGAAAACACCCACAAGTCTCTTTTCTTTCTGCTTTTTTCTTTACAGGCTACTGAATGATTAAAGTTGAACCACTGGGGTTCCTTGAGGTTCAAAAAAACCCTCTGAATCCATGTGAATGTAAATCAGATCAGACATATAACATTCTTTTTTTAGACGTTTTTTCATTATGAATCTGTCAAGGTCAATTTCATTTAGGGTCTCATTTGCCCAATCTTAAATTCATTCCACCTGATTTCCTTGTCCCTATTGCATTTTTTTTTAAAAGGAAAGTTCTGCATGATAATTTGTATCCATTCCCCTTTGCATTGAATACGTTGAAAAAAATAAATAAACAACACAATATGAATCTGCTTTGCTTTGCACTGGATAGATGTGAAGTGGGTCAATTCGCATTAAAAATGAATGGAATGTCTTTATCCCCTAATTTTTATCTGGAAGTTTTATCATTAACACCAACAATAACTGAAAATGGCTTGGATCTCTAAACCAGGATCCTTGGGAACTGAATGCAAAATTAGATCTGATAGCTACCTGCTGAAACAAGGATTTCATTTCAACACACCAGCATTTATGAATGTGTCGATAAGGAAGCAGAAAAAAGAAATTTCTCAGTGGATCCAAATAATAATTCTGAAGTGAACCACTCCTAACTATAGGTAATCCTCGACATACAACTACAATTGAGTCCAAAATTTCTGCTGCTAAGTGAGATATTTGTTGAGTGAGTTTTGCCCCATTTTAAGACTTTTCTTGCCACAGATGTTAAATGCATTACTGCAGTTGTTAAATTAGTAACACAGTTGTTAAGTGAATCTGGTTTCCCCATTGACTTTGCTTGTCAAAAGGTTGCAAAAGGGGAAAGGTTGGGTAAAAGTTGCTCTTTTTCATAAAAAAAAAAATTCAGTATTTACATACATGGTATGTTGTGAGTTAATTTTGTGAGTTTGCTTGCAAGCAAATTTTATGTGACAGACTCAGGTAGCAGATATCAGAAAGGTGGATCTGTGAGTGAATCTGTGATTCTGCAAGCAACTCAATCTGCCTACGTACTTTGCCTGATTTTGGGTAAAAGTTGCTCTTTTTTATAAAAAAATATATCAATATTTACATCAATATTTACAATATTTACATACAAGCCATGCCCAACCAGTCACGTGACCGCCAAGCCATGCCCAGTCAGCAAGCCATGCCCACTCAGTCACATGACCACCAAACCACACTCACAAATAAGGCCATGCCCACAGAACCAGTTGTTAAGAAATTTGAATCCCACCGCAGGAATGTTGCAACAGTTGTAAGTATGAAAAAGGGCTGTAAGTCACTTTTTCCAGGCTGTTGTAACTTTGAATGGTTACTAAAGGAACTATTATAACTCAAAGATTACCTGTACTCTAACAAGGAATGCTCTCAAACATCTTAGTTTCCAACATTAGATAATGACCAAGGGTCTGATATAAGAGGAAGCAATTTGTCACCCATTATTGCAATAGCAATAGCACTTAGACTTACTGTATATACTTCTCCATAGAAGTAGAAGCCCTCTCTAAGCAGTTTACAATGTCAGCATATTGCCTCTAACAATCTGGGTCCTCATTTTTCTGACCTCAGAAGGATGAAAGGCTCAGCCAACTTCAAACCCATCAGGATCAAACTCTAGACTGTGGGCAGAATTAGCCTGCAATGCTGCATTCAAGGCTCCTGCAATTTGGTCCAGCTCCAAGAGTAATCTTATGTCCTCTAGAGAAAACATTCTTCTATTTGAAGAACGCTCAGAGAGCACTTGTCCGTTTCAAAGAAGCGAGCTAAGTATGGGTAATAATAAGATGGGAAGATAACAGAATTATAGGGATCAGAGTTATAAGACATTCTGGAAGAAGAGAATGCCAAGCTACCTTTGGATTTTTACCAAGATAATTTTAAGATTTTTGTCCATGTAAATCAATGTGGATCAAGCTCAACTCAAGGTGCTGTAGTGGACCCATCTGCAGTTGTAGGATGAACAGTTGTAAATCCTCTCCCAAAAGTCCAGTAGGATTTCACATTCATTCTCTTGCTTTGAGATAGCAGCTGGTTAGTTCTACTATCACCATTAATCTTCCTAAGGTTACTTTCTTAGTATCTTTCTTAAAGTGAGTGAAAGAGACCTTTTGCTTTTACACTCTTGCTGCCTTTCAGAGAGGACAAGGAAAAACAAAAGCAAAAGTAAAGAGAGAAGCATTATCATCTCCTGGTTGTATCCTATTAAAACATATGGCTAGAGATTCATTCCTTCTTCCCCTCCTCCATGTGACCCAATCTCACAAGAGCTAAACAAAATCAACCTTAATTTTTTTTTTTGTAAAACAAGAACAAAGATAAGTCCTTTTCCATTTTAAATACTCAGAATGCAAACTTTTGATGGTGGAACAGATGAATTACAGAACTGAACAGACTGTGGGAATCTCGCAGCTGGGTTGAAAAAAGAAAATGTAACAATCCAGGCAGGTCATATGATGGTATGGCCAGAAACAAATAACAATCCTCCAAAAGATAAAGGAAGATACTGGAGCAAATTTACAATTAATTATTAGATCCCACCTAAAAGATGATACCCTCATGCACAGCTGAAGAATGGGAAAGTTCAGAATAGCAATAACACTTACACTTATATATCGCTTCACAGTGCTTTACAGCCCTCTCTAAGTGGTTTACAGAACCAGTATATTGCCCGTAACAATCTGGGTCCTCATTTTACTCACCTTGGAAGGATGGAAGGCTGAGTCAACCTTGAGCCTGGTGAGATTCGAATTGCCAAATTTCAGGCATCCTTCAGTCAGCAGAAATAGCCTGTAGCACTGCATTCTAACCACTGCACCATCACAGTTCTTATCCACACAAATATCTAAGGGATACAGAAAAATACACAAAAGAGAGAAAAAACACAAACACAATAACACAGAAATCAAGTCTTCATTGATGAGATAATGATAATAGGGTAATATGCACTCTGAAATAGCTTTCATAATATATAAGGGGGGAAAACCCCATAGACAATGAACAGGAAAAATTTTGTGTCTTCACACAATCCATTGCAGCTCTCAGCCCTAAGCTCAATATTCCTGTTGTTTTTTTACTAGTACCCACCCCCCACAAACTTCCTATGGTTTTATAGGAAAGAAGTCCCATGATCCAATCACAGCTCCTGACAACAGGTTTGTGGGGAATTTTTGATGGTCCAAAAATTCAAAATGGCCACCACAACCATGTAATGAAACCACCTCATTTTCTAATTGCCATACATAATGACTTTTTCAATGGCCCTGCAAGACATTATTATTTACATAATATATATTCTGTCAAGTCATTGTACCATTCCCCCTGTGAGGTTGACGGGCTAAACTGATAACTCGAACTGTTGGGTTGAATGAAGATCTGGGCTTTTCTAGTCCAAATCCAATACTTTAATCTCTACCCAACCAAAGATTGATTTTTTGAAAATTATTCCCTTTGATCCCTAGAATGCTAAACACCAGCATCCTGCTGAACTGTCAAATTATACAGGCAAAGGCAAAACTCTACAGAGGATTTGAGGTGTTAGAAATCCCTACGAATTAAAAAATCACCCCAGGCAGCATCACTGCATGGAAGTTTTCAGCTTCATGCTAAGTCAGAGCAATGCCACGATGTGTAATTAGCTGATATACTTATTCACACACTTACTTATTTACATACATATTAGTACTGAATTCCCCTAAATGTCAATGTCCCATGGGTAACATTTGAAATAATGCTGAAGGTTTCGTTGTGCTGACATGCAGGTGAGTTTGATGGCCTCTTTAGAAGCAAAAACATTTGAAGCAGTGGTCTTGCTGTTTGGTCGAGTTCTAGGGCTAGGCTCTGGGTTCAAGCCAGGGACTCCTGTATATAAAAGCTGCATTAGACTTTTGCATCACTGCATGTCAGGGAACAAATGTTTCTGTCATTCAGAGATGATTATATAGCTGTTGCGTTTACATTTTTGCAAATGTTATTGTTCTGGCAGGGAGTGCATAAACAACAAGGCACCAACAGGAAGTTGGAACAACCAATCAGCATGGAGGATGGGTGTCTCCACACATCATGTAGTTGAGATTAGGGAGGTATATGCACCGGCTTGTCTGCAACCAGTTTCAACCTACACCTACCCATCAACCCCTTCACAACATAAGTATGCATCAATGCCTACATGAAGTTGTGGACAAGTCTAAATCAAGTTTGAGTTATGAGCTCTTCATGGATAAGACCAGAGGTGGTATTCAGTAGGTTCTGACCAGTTCTGGAGAACCAGTAACGGAAATTTTGAGTGGTTTGGAGAACCAGCCAATCCCACCTCTGACTGGCCCTGCCCCCATCTATTTTCTGACTCCTGGGTCCCAGCTGATTGGCTGGGTCTTCTTTTGTTGCCAAGCACAGGAGAACAGAGCTGGAAAGTAGGTTAGTGGGGTGGGGAGGCAATGGGATTTTGCAGTAACCTTCCCCCGGGAGTGGAGAGGGAATGGGAATTTTACAGTATCCTTCCCCTGCCACACCCACCAAGCCATGCCCACAGAATCAATAGTAACATTTTTTAATCCCACCACTGGATAAGACCATAAGACACTCCAAATGTTTTGGATCTCATCAGCTGCCAGCTTCAATCTTTCAGGTATTTGATGGTCATTGACAGCCAGTTTGGTGTAATGGCTAAAGTGGTGACCTAGAAACCTAAGTTGAATTCTGGTCCCGTACTAGGCATTGAAGTCAGCTGTCAGGATCTCCATCATTGGCCTGCACCTTGCTGGTGTCCTGCCATCAAAGGGAAAGAGGGGGGAAGCATTTGGGGCAATCCACATCTGTGTATCTAATGATGGGAAATAGGGGAAGGGGAGCTGACATGTGAAGAAGACCAGAGATGTTTGTACCAATTACGCTGGGCATCTTCAAGGCTGCTTGTCTTGGGTGTGAAATTCCAGCAGCCTAAACAACCCAGGGGGACATGGTAGCTCAGTGGCTAAGATGCTGAGCTTGTCAATCAGAAAGGTCTGCAAGTCAGCAGTTCGAATCCCTAGTGCTGTGTAATGGAGTGAGCTCCCGTCCCTTGTCCCAGCTTCTGCCAACCTAGCAGTTTGAAAGCATGTAAATACACAAGTAGAAAAATAGGGACCACTTTGGTGGGAAGGTAACAGCGTTCCATGCACCTTCAGCATTTAGTCATGCCGGCCATATGACCACTGTCTTTGGACAGTGATGGCTTTTCAGCTTTGAAACAACAAGCACATATATCTGAGGGGAACCTTTACCTTTACCTAAACAACCCAGAGTTTCCCACAACATTGCGGCAATCCCAGATTGGTGGCAACAGACTGGACATTGGGAGGAGTGATGTGGAATGTTGTGTTTGGCACTTTGTATCCGTAAACAGGAACTCCAGATTCTGTCTCACCTTCCTGCAACCAACATCTTTAGTGAAAGTTATTATCACCTCAATCAATTGGAGTCAAGAATCTGATTTCCTAAATGATTGTTTTGGGCCAGGCCTGACACCAGCTGGGTGACTTGGGGCCATTCACCAGGAGACTGTGAGTTCTACCGTGTTTATCAGAAAACACGACCCGCCCCAATAATAAGCCCAATCCTAATTTTTTGGGGGTGGGCCTAATATTACCCCTACCCCCAAAATAAGCCCGAGGGATGGGCGTGGCTGGTACGAGTGGCAGCACAGGCATGGGAGGGGCAAGTGTCCGGCTACAAAGAGGAGTGAAAGTCATTCTGCAGAGGCATTCTGATCCTTCAGCGTTTCCAAGGTAGCAACACTGAAGATTCGGAACGGAGCCTTCTGCGTTGCAATCCTGGGATACACTGAAGGCTCGGAGTGGAGCCATTTTGGTGATAGGCAGGAAAATGGGGAGGGAGAGGGAGCTTGAGGAATAGATGACGAGCAGGAAAATCCTCCCTCCCCATTTTCCTCCTGTTTGCCAAAAAACCTCCATTCCAAACACTGAAGTTTTGGAATTGAGGCTTTTAGGCAAACAGGGAGGAAAATGAGAAGGGGGAATTTTCCTGCCTGCCATTCTTCCCTCTGTGCTAAGCTTGTGGAATAGCTCCTTTTGACTGCTACAGAAGTGGCCCAGTGGAGAGGCAAGGCACGTGGGGCATTCCTTAGGATAGAAGCGGCCCAGTTGCTGGGTGAGGCGCATGGGGGGGAAATTAAGACACCCCTTGAAAAGACAGCCTAGCCGTTTTTTGGGGCGGTCTAAAAAGAATAAAGGCCCTGTCTTATTTTCTAAGAAACACGCTAGTTCCCTCTTAGGCATGGAAAATGTGACTTTGGGTCAGTCACTTTCTCTCAGCCCAACTCATCTGACAGGGTGGTTGTTGTGAAAATAGGAGGGTCCCGTAATTAATGTGACATTTGTGTATAATTGTTGCTATTTCCTCAACAGGGAAATAGAAGGTTATTTTCATACTTCATCGGTGTTTTCCTCGCTGCTTTTGTTTTTGATTAGCAGACTGCAATAATGCTCACACCAGTCCTTGAACTGATTAATGCATCTCAGCAAAATTGCTTTGGGCGCAATATGCCTACTGTGATTGAAAACATCTGGATACAGTTTTCCATGACTTGCACTTGGCTGTCATTGCGATGCATTAGGTCAGCAAATGCCATTGCATAGGTTCTCACCAACATTCTCAAGTGCAAGTTCCTCAGTTTGAAATACTAAAGGCATCCAAATTGAAAGTTTTGAAAGAACAATAATATATGAACTTTAATACAAGAACATTCCTTCTTCTCTTATTCCAAATTTCTTTAAACAATTATCTTTCTATTCTATTCTGTTCTATTCTGTTCTATTCTATTCTATTCTATTCTATTCTATTCTATTCTATTCTATTCTATTCTATTCTATTCTATTCTATTCTATTCTATTACAATTCCTTGTTCTATTCTATTCTATTCTATTATTCTATTCTATTCTATTCTATTCTATTCCAATTCCTTGTTCTATTCTATTCTATTCTATTCCATTCCATTCCAATTCCTTGTTCTATTCTATTCTATTCTATTCTATTCTATTCTATTCTATTCTATTCTATTCTATTCTATTCTATTCTTTGTTCTATTCCATTCCATTCCATTCTATTTTATTCTATTCCATTCCATTCCATTCCATTCCAATTCCTTGTTCTATTCTATTCTATTCTATTCTATTCTATTCTATTCTATTCTATTCTATTCTATTCTATTCTATTCTATTCTATTCTATTCTATTCCATTCCATTCCATTCCATTCCATTCCATTATTATTTCTATTCTATTCTATTCATTCTATTCGTGCCTGTTTTTCCACCCCAACGCTCACCAGACACGTACCTATTCTCAGTATTATATTGGGATGTCGATGCGTCTTCTCTTCGCCTGCCAGCTGGGGGACCAACTGGAAATGACGCCTGCCTCCCTGATATGAAGTGAAACAAACTACGATGGTGGACTGTGCTGCAGCTGCACAGTAACACCGATGCGACCTCTCAGCTATTTGGCGGTTCCCATTTTGATAACCATCAGCTGTTTGGTGCAGGGAGAGGATCAGTGAGAAAACAACTGGTGGCATTGGACTTGTTTGTATGTTGGGGCAGGGGATTTATTGGCTTTGCTTTGGGGTGGGCGTGTTGGAGGCTGTAAGTGATGGGTTTAGGGAAAGGTAGGCGTAAGTAGATGCCGGGTGGAGGCGAGGATGAAGACGGGAAGGTGTAGGTTACCTGGGTGGGGTTGACAGGCAACTATAATAAGCGCTGAGAGGCAGTTGCTCTCAGCGCTAGCTTTACTTGGAATTGATCCAGTGTTGCCTTTTGGAGATTATTGTGAATTGACTGAAAAAATAAACCCTGGTTACTGCAAACAATCGTGAGTACAGTGGTTTTTCTAGTACAAATCCCCAGTTATCCACAGTGGATTTCCATGCCTCAGCTGTTCTGCTTACCCGGGTCGCCCTGTAGAGGTTCAAATAGGTGTTTTTTTAATGCTGCGCATGCTCATAGAACCAGCTGTTAAACTGGTTGCAGCTCACCACTGTGGTAATTGTATTCTAGGTCTCGGTCTTATTTCTGTAACACCAGAGAAAACCAGCACATGGTGGGAAAAAAAAATACTCCCTTGTACATTTCAAAAAATTACAGTACTATAGAGCAGTATCATAAACAGCTGATACGCTGCTATCAATTTAAAACCAAGCACATTTAAGCAGATAACAATTCAAATAATACATTTTTAAATATGAATTTTTCCATTTTTTAAAAAAAAAATGCACCAGGCCTTTAAAAAAAATTTTTTAATCATTGCTAGTAGGACTTTTCTTTCCCCTTTCTTAATGTAAAGTGTCTACCTCCTTTTTATGTCCTGTTCTGAGGTAGCAAATGAAAATAGGAAATGTTTTTTCAAAGGAAGAAAAGTTTAAAATTTACTTTTAGGGAACCTTGCCCCCCCAAAAAAGAGTTTAAACTTAAGAAGCTGTAGGAATAGAAAATAAGGATGTTACAGCAGATAAATTGGCCCTTTGCAAAAAGAAAAAAAATGAATTATTTTTCCAGTAACATGACTCCAGATCTAACAATAATCACAGAGTATTTAAAAAAAAACACACACACAATTAAGCATTGTCAATGGGTGTGATTGCGGAAGTCATTTAATAATGTCAGCTCTGAATCTAATGTCTTTTAACGCTTGCATCTTTTACAAATACGTTTCAAGTAAGTAATTTAGTAGGAATAAACTATGAATTTAATTTATATGTTCATTAATTGTACAATTAAGCCAAATACTAACTGACTGTAGAATTATAGCCAAATGGAATAGTGAACTAAGCATAATTAGTTCTACTTCTCTTCCCCTCCTTTCTTTATTGCAAAGATAATTTTGGATAATCTCCTCTACCCAATTCATTTTTGTTTGGTTTTATTGATGCATAAATCACTGCAGCACAGAGATTTAATTGTGCAAAATATGGCTTATTCTCATTGTTCTCTTGCTGAGACAATATCCCATGCAGAAGAGGATTTGATTATGGAACAGGAGAATGGGAATTTACGTGCAAAATATGCTGAAGAAAATAACCGGCCAACCAGCATTCTTATACCCGAACATCATCTTTTGTCAATTTTCTCTGCTGTGTCATTATACTTGTAGTAAATAAATAGTATCTATTTTATATTTAATTCTTATGTCATTGGACCAATGCACCAGGACATTTTTTTCATCCTTCTCCTAGGAACAGTTTCTTCTCCTAGGAACAGTTTTCTAGAAAAACTTGAGGAACAGTGGAAAACTAGTCACAAAAAGGAGGTAGGAAATGTAGCTTTTCTTATGTTGCCTTTTTCTACATTCCGATATTCTGTGTTCATATCCTCCTGTCTACAAATATACAGGTAGTACTTGACTTATGAACACAATTGAATCCAAAATATCTGTTGCTAAGCCAGGCTGTTATTAAGTGAGTTTTGCCCCATTTTATGACCTCTTCTGCCAAAGTTGTTGAGCAAATCACTGAGATTGTTAAAAAAAAAAATGTGGTCATTAAACAAGTCTAGCTTCCCCCATTAACTTTGCTTGTCTGAGAAGGTTACAAATGATGACCACATGACCCTGGGACAGTGAAACTGTCATAAATACACGCCAGTTGCCAAGCACCAGAATTTGGTTCATGTAACCGTGAGAATGCCTAAATGGTCATAAGGGTAAAAAAAAAATCATAAGTCACTTTTTCAGTGCCATTGTAACTTTGAAGGTCACTAAACAAATGGTTGTAAGTCAAGGACTACCCATATGTTGAATTTTCACAAATTGGATATAGGTTTTTGGCATAGAGAGTTTTATAAATAAATATCCATATAAAATGGAGCAACAGAAAAGGAGACAGAATTGGAACGTATATAGATGTAACCTTATCATCTCCATCTCCTCCTCCTCCCAAATTTCTCCTTTATGGATTTAAGCTGAACAGATGCACAGTCATGCAGTGTAATAGCTAAGCTACTGGATTACGAAGACCTAGGTTCAACTCCATCCTTGAACCATGGAAAGTTCCTATTTTAAGGTGGGTTTAACAGATTTAACAGATCAACAGAGTTGGAAGGGACCTTGTAGGTATCTAGTCCAACCCACCACACAAGCAGGAGACCCGACACCATTTCTGACAGATGACAGCCCAGTCTCTTCTTGAAAGCTTCCAGTGATGAAGCTCCCACAATTTCCAAGGAAAAAGCTGTTCCATTGGTTGATTGTTCTCACTGTCAGAAAGTTTCTCCTTATTTCCAGATTAAATCTCTCCTTGTTCAGTTTTCATCCACTGTTCCTTGTCTGGCCTACAGATACTTTAAAAAATAGCTTGACCCCTTCCTTTCTGTGGCAGCCCCTCAAATATTGGAACACTGCTACCATGTCTCCCCTGGTCCTTCTCTTCACTAGACTAGCCTGCCCAGTTCCTGTAACCGTTCTTCATATGTTTTAGTCTCCAGTCCCCTAATCAACTTGTTCGTTCTTCTCTGAACTTTTTCTAGAGTCTCAAAATCTTTTTTATAATGTGGTGACCAAAATTGGATGCAGTACTCTAGGTGTGGCCTTACTAAGGCTTTACAGAGTGGTATTAGTTTAGTACTTCATCCTTGTAAAGATGAAAGGAAGGTCCCTCTGTAAACTGTAAAAAAAGATAGAATAAAAATCTTGAAAACCAGAAATACATAAATAAAATAGGAAGTATTTAGCACAGCTGTATCTGCAGCACTCTCTTAAACATGATCTCCCGCAGATATGATGGGTTAACAAAAGCCAGAGTTTCTAGTTACGTAGCCAATGATGGAAGTGATGGGGGAGTCTGAGAATTGAACACCTGTCATACATGGTAGAAACTAGTTGAAGAAAAGCTGCTGAATTAGCATAGCTCTTTCTTCTGCTAAGCGCAAGGGAAAACTTATTTCTCTGCAGAAATGTATAAATGCTTATAAGGCAAGCCTTGCTCACTTGACTAGATCTAGCATCTTGGGCCATGAAGCAAATCCAAGCTCTTGGGTATGTCCTAAGAGTAAACAAGGAGTCGGTGCAATTTATTTGTATACTTATTTATTCTGAATTGGATACCCAGCTTTTTTTGACTTATATAAAGCATCTAAAGCAATTGGAAGGCAGATCCACTGGGATGATCTTTTGCTTAATCCCAATCACATGCTTTTTTTTTTAAAGGGTATCTCTGATTTAAGTTTGCAATGTATTATAACTCTCTTCTAATGTTGTAGTGCTCAGGTAGTGTGTCCCTTAAGATGCAGCTACATTCATGGTTTCTTTTTAATCCCCACTGTGCCAGGCTGTCCATGGGGGGCTGAAGACAAGATTGCCAACTACTTAAGAATCTAAGAAGCATTAGAAATTTTAATGCTCACAATAAAACATTTATGGCTCTTTTAATTATCCAACTGTGCATTGGCATCTAATGTGTATCTGCCTGCAGTGCTCTCTCTCTCTCTCTCTCTCTCTGTGTGTGTGTGTGTGTGTGTGTGTGTTTGTGTCTGCTGTCTGCTGCCTGCCTGCCTGCCTGTGTCTCTCTCTCTGTGTGTTTTTGTGTGTGTGTGTGAGAGAGAGAGACAGACAGAGACAGAGACTGAAAGAGGGAGGGAGGGAGAGAGAGAAAGAAAGAGAGAGAGAGAGAGAGAACAATTTCACACTATTGTATTTTTTTTTCAACTGATTTGAGAAACCTCCCTGCAGTTAATGAGGCTCTAGGACATGGTAGTGAGTTGATAGGAAACCAGTTACAGTCAAAAGTTATAGCTATAAAATTGCCCATTACTGGATTGATCTCTTTATTCCTCTAGTTTTGCAAATCAGATGCCCCAGGGTATAAACTGGCAAAAATAGAGGAGACAATTGTGCCTTCGGATTAGGTTGGGTGGGTAGCAGAATAGTACATGGTGATACATTATGGCTTGCACACAGCACTTGGTTTTTGTACATCTCTCCGAACACTTGTGGCTATCTCAAACCTGCCTCGAGTTTGATAACTGCAACATCAAATGACATTCTGCATGCAGCTGAATGGGTCAGCTGAAATATTGCAATGCAAAAGCAATCCATATGCCTCTTTGTGTTGCACCATTTCCTAACGCAATGTGTTTCAGTGCAGTCTCTTCATACAATTCAGCTTAAGTGTCGGGCCATCAAGAATAATTTTTTTTAAAAAAAAAAGTCAAATACCTGCCTTACCGGCTGCCAAGCAGATCTATTCCCCCTTTTAGTTGCTTTTAGGCATGTTTGGTTGGACTGTAACTCTTGCATCAAAGGTGCTCTAGGGATGGAAGGATGAAATACAGATTAACCATTAAAGCCCCATGATGGACTGGTTTGGTAATTTTAACTATGACAGTCTCTCCCCATAAGCCAAGTCCATGACTAATGTAAACAAGAAAGGCTGATATGTAGGACTGGATGAACAAAAATGTTCCCTTTGGTGAATATTTAAAACACAAACAAACAAAGCAAAGCAAAGAAGGATTGTTGCGAGATAGGGCTAAAAAACTGCACATAATATGTATATAATATTTGCGTGGGAGAGACAGAGCGACTGAGGCGGGGTGCACATGTGGTACTCAGGGCACTCCCAATTTGCTGCTAAGTGTTGATTCCTATCCTGATTGACTCCTTCAAGAGATGGGAGTAACAGACCATCTTATTTGTCTCTTGAGAAACCTATATGCGAGTCTAGAAGCAACAGTGAGAACTGGACATAGAACCACTGATTGGTTCAAAATTGGGAAAGGAGTCTGGCAAGGCGGTATACTGTCGTCCTGCATATTTAACTTATAAGCAGAGCGCATCATGAGAAAGGCAGGGCTAGATGAATCAAAAGTTGGTTATTAAGATTGCTGGGAGAAACATCAACAACCTTCAGATATGCAGATGATGCCACTCTAATGGCAGAAAGTGAAGAGAAACTAAAGAGCCTCTTGATGCAGGTGATGCCAGAGAGTGCAAAAGTTGGCTTGAAACTCAACATTAAGGAAACTAAGATCATGGCATCCAACCCTCTCAATTCTTGGCAAATAGATGAGGAAGAAATAGAGGTAGTGACAGATTTCATTTTCCTGGGTTCTGCAGATGGTGACTAGACCCAAGAAATTAAAAGACGCTTGCTCCTGGGCAGGGGTGGGATTCAAATTTTTAACAACCAGTTCTGTGGGCGTGGCTAAGGTGGTGGGCATGGCTTGGTGGTCATGTTATTGGCTGGGTGTGGCCAACTCAATATCACTCACACAGAGGCATGCATCTCCTCCCCTGGCCTCTCATGACTGTGAGGATGCTGCAACAGTTGTAAGTGTGAAAAATGGTCATAAGTCTTTTTTTTTTTCAGTGCCATTGTAACTTTGAATGGTCACCTCACACAAGCAAAGTACCAGCAAAGGAAGGGAAAAAAAAACTCCAGAGAAGTTTCAGAGACAGGAAGTCTAGTCCTGCCAAGAATGTAATAAGGATTAATGGAGAGGCAGTTTCTGTAAGCAACACCAGAATGTTTCCTTCCTGCCTTCCTTACAGGATTAGGCCAGTAATTTCTTCTAACAACCGGTTCTCCAAACTGCTTAGAATGTTAACAACCGTTTCTAGTGAATAGGTGCGAACTGTTAGAATCCCACCCCTGCTCCTGGGGAGGAAAGCTATGGCAAATCTAGACAGCATACTAAAAACAGAGCAACCACCCTGCCAACAAAAATGCTATGGTCAAGGCTATGGTTTTACCAGTTGCAATGTATGGCTGTGAAAGTTGGACCATAAGAAAGGCTGAGAACCAAGGATTTGAGGCCTTTGAACTATGGTGCTGGAGAAGACTCCTGTGAATCCCTTGGACTGCAAGGCAATCAAACCAGTCAGTCCTAGAAGAGATCAACCCTGACAGCTCTTTAGAAGGACAGATCCTGAAGATGAAACTGTAAATACTTTGGCCACCTAATGAGAAGGAAGGACTCACTGGAGAAGAGCCTAATGCTGGGAACAATTGAGGGCAAAAGAAGAAGGGGACGGCAGAGAATGAGGTGGCAGGATGGAGTCACTGAAGCAGTAGGCATAAGCTTAAGTGGACTCCAGAGGATGGTAGATGATAGGAAGGTCTGGAGGAACATTGTCCATGGGGTTGTGATGGGTCAGACACGACTTTGCAACTAACAACAACAACAATCCTGATTGAATTGATATGAATTTTTTGAGCAATCATTCAATTGGGATTCCCACCACTAATACATTTACTGTAATAATAATAAAAAAACATAGTAGAAAAAGTATAAACCTACAATAAAACTGTAGGGGAAGGAGTGGCAGACCCTGGAGGTGGAGTTAAAAGAGGGATCAGGTTAGAATTCCTACGCGGATGCAAGTGAACTAACTCCAACCTCTCTGGAATTCCATTTACCCCTATCTAACCAAAAGAAGGTGCTAGCTATTAGTTGAGAAGATTCCTGATTGAGTAGCAATCAGTCAGTTTAATTGGATCTTCCCGTGTGGACCCAATCTTTCTTGCCTGACAAAAATGGAGGCATTGCTTGCCAAAAAGGATGAGACAAAACTGATTACAGAAATATAAATGGAAAGATGGGTACACTGGTGTCTCATTTTGTGGGTCAGAATGAACACCATGATGGTTCATTATCAAAGTTGTAAATACATGTGATATCGACATTTGAAAAAGGGCTTTGAACATGGCTGCCATCTTGCTGGTTTGACCCTCCATTATGGATGCTACTAGATGAACATGGCTTTTTTCCCCATGATATTTGCCGTTGAAGGTCTGGAAACAGACTCTAAAGATATCACAATAAAATATAAGATCAACATCTTCAGAGTCCGCCTGCGTTTTGCCTTGCCTCCCTTTTCCACCCTATTAATTTAAGATAGAAACAGTCTGAGTTTATTTTGTATACTTTCTCTGATTCCTGGGCTTAAAGATTGCTTTTTTTGGTAAAAATATAGTTTCTTCATTTCTCCAACATTATCTCTATTGCTCTCTAAGGATGATTCCTTTTCAAAACAAATCTCGAACAAAGCAATGGGATTTAAGCTTCCTTTTGCAAATATGGGAAGGGGTTGTGTCAGCAATGCTTACACAGATGTGCTACAGAAATACCAGCAAAAACACTCCTGCTTCTATCTGGATATTTCAGCACTCATAGAATTCTTGTGAAAGCCGTCCTGAATAGTTCAATATCAGCAATTATTTTCTTTCCACTTTCTGATCTGTGGATCCAACTCCCTTATTAAAGAAACACCATGAACGATTCACTTCTCAAAACTAAAATATCTGCTTGCTGGATTATTTGAAGGGGGGGAGGAAAGCAGAAAAAGGGAACAAAAACCTCTTGCTTCAAGGTTTTTTTTTTTGTTTGTTTGTTTGTTTTAAAGCTATATATTAGAACAAAGAAGCAAACCAAAACAAGCCTACTGGTAAACTATAGTTGATAGAATTTAAGATTTGTTTGTCACAAAACATTCATACACACACAGAAACAACCCCCCAAACAAATTAGGTAGGTAAATATGTCAGTTGATAAATTTGTTTGGAAGTAAGTACAAATGGCATAAAAACATATATCTACTGCATAAGAATAGATATTGAGGTAATAGGGTTTTTGTTCCTGGTGATATAAGTTATGGATCAGGATGACAAAATGTTGATAATTAGTGGCAATGTTTTGTATCTATATTTGAGAATACTGGAAAATGTTCAGAGCAGAATTAAAAGCAGTGTAAATATAATCAGAAATTATAAATATAGCTACAGCAAATATTTCTGAAGTACATATATGTTTTCCTCAGGAGGTAATATTAAATTATTGAAAAGAAAAGCATTCCCAATAATTTAATTATGATCGTGTTGTTAAAGCTTGGAGCTTCTACTGAGTTATTGAGAAATTTTCAGATTCTGTTTTCATTGAGGAACAAGAGAGGAAAACATTAAAGTGATTAAGAATGTTAAAAGAAAAAAAGAATGGCATCCACTCATCCATCCCTCTACCCAACCAATCTGTCATAGCAATAGCACTTATTGCTTTTATAGCCTTCTCCAAGGAGTTTACAGAGTCAGCATGTTGCCCCCAACAATCTGGGTCCTCATTTTACCAACCTCGGAAGCAGAGGTGGTATTCAGCAGGTTCTGGCGAGTTCTCGAGAACCGGTAGTGGACATTTTGAGTAGTTTGGAGAACCAGCAAATACCACCTCTGACTGGAGATTTTACAGTATCCTTCCCCTGCCATGCCCACCAAGCCACGCCCACAGAACTAATAGTAAAAAAAAAAAAAAAATTAATCCCACCACTGCTCGGAAGGCTAAGTCAACTTTGAGTCTGACAGGATTAAACTCCTGGCTGTGGGCAGAATTAATCTGCAATAATACATTCAAAGTACTGTGCAACCATGGCATAATCTTTCTAGGTAACAAGATTTTATGGCATATATAATCAGTCAAAAAGGAAACTAACAAAAAACGTAACTTCAGCTTTGGGAGTGTGTGAGTTATACAGAAGGAATCTGTGTAAAGGAGGCAAGATTTACATCAGCACATCTTTAAGCTGCCAAAGTTGAAAAGCAATGCCTTACTATGTCCCAAAGGTGCTTTTTTAAAAAAGGCAACTGACTTTCTGGTTTTTTCTTTGAAGACGTTTCACTTCTCATCCATGAAGCTTCTTCAGCTCATTCTCTTGGATGAGAAGTGGAACGTCTTCAAAGAAAAAAACCAGAAAGTCC
This sequence comes from Notechis scutatus, assembly GCF_049901735.1. NCBI lineage: Eukaryota > Metazoa > Chordata > Lepidosauria > Squamata > Elapidae > Notechis > Notechis scutatus. The sequence goes on along the minus strand of NC_142011.1, from coordinate 13,714,157 downwards.
AATTGCCTCTTGAAAAAGCACCTGTGTGGGACAACCATGACCAGGATGACTGAGAATCTCCATAGACACTGCCTTACAATCTAGGAAAATGTAGCATCATAGAAGCTTCAGTAAATATATACATTGATTGAAAGGTGATGAATCCATCCATTTGTTGTTTATGGTGGTTAACTTTTTTTTAAAAAAGAAAACAATTGCAGGTTGTCCTCGACTTATATCAGTTCATTTAGTGACCCTTCAAAGTTACAACAGCACTGAAAAAGTGACATGAGCATTTTTCCTATTTACAACCTTTATAGCATCTCCATGATCATGTGATCAGAATTCAAATTGCAACTTATTCATAGGGTAATTTCAAATATCAACAAACAAATGCTCTGTCTTACATATTGGGAAAACAAAATCAGAAAATAAAATACAAGCTGAATAGTCAAGATTTTGTTGATGACCCCAATTATGTCAAAGACCTTGGAGTACTCATCTCTAATTATCTAAGTGCTAGAGTCCACTGTAACTACATAGTCAAAAAGGCATTAAGAGCGGTTAACCTAATCCTGCGTAGCTTTTTCTCCGGTAGTATCACACTACTAACTAGACCATACAAAACTTTTGCTAGACCAATACTTGAATATAGCCAGGGGTGGGTTTCAACCGGTTCTGTCCACCTCTGTAGAACCGGTAGCTCTGAAGAGCAGCAGACATAGAACTGGTTCTATGTCTGCTGCTGTTGTGGCCCAACCGCCCACCCAGGCTCTTACCTGATCTTTATTTCCTGATTTTTCAACTTTAGCTGCCGAACAAGGCACAGCTGCAGTTAAAAAAGCAGGAAAAGAGGGCTGTTTTAAAGGCTGCTTCTCAGCAGGCAGCATGCTAATGACATGGTAATGATGATTTATGACGATTTACAGACTCACGGCTCACAGCAGGTAGGGAAGCTTGGAAATCCCAAACCGGTAGTTAACCCTTTCGTATCCCACCGCTGAATACAGCTCATCAGTCTGGAACCCGCATTACATATCGGATATTAATACAGTCGAGAAAGTCCAGAAATATTTCCCGAGAAGAGTTCTCCACTCCTCTACTCGTAGCAGAATACCTTATGCCATCAGACTTGAAATTTTAGACCTAGACAACCTAGAACTATGCCACCTTCGGTCCGATCTAAGTATAGTATATAAAATCATACATTGCAATGTCCTACCTGTCAATGAATACTGCAGCTTCAACCACAACAATACAAGAGCAAACAATAGATACAAACTCAAGGTAAACCATACCAAACTTGATTGCAGGAAATACGACTTCAGCAACAGATTGGTCAATGTCTGGAATACTCTACCTGGCTCTGTGGTTTCTTCCCCAAACCCCAAAAACTTTAACCTTAGACTGTCTACTATTGACCTAACCCCTTTCCTAAGAGGCCTTTAGGGGGTGTGCATTAGCTCACCAACGTGCCTACCGTCCCTGTCCTATTGTTCCTTTTTATTCGTATCCATTTCATGTATTCATAACCATGTTTATACTTATACCTGTTATCTAATATTTGCTTGACCAATAAATAAATAAAAAACATATATTTATGATGGTTGCAGTGTCCCATGTGATCACCTTTGGCAACCTTTTGACAAGCAATTTCAACAGGGAAGCCAGATTCATTTCAATGATGGGATTCAATTTTTTTTACTACTGGTTCTGTGGGCGTGGCTTGGTGGGTGTGCAGGGGAAGGTTACTGCAAAATCCCCATTCCCTCCCCACCTCACTAACCTGCTTTACAGCTCCATTCTCCTGTGCAGGGCAACCAAAGAAGACCCAGCCAATCAGCTGGGACTCAATGGGAGGCAGTGAATAGATGGGGGCGGGGCCAGTCAGAGGTGATATTTGCTGGTTCTCTGAACTACTCAAAATTTCCTCTACTGGTTCTCCAGAACTGGTCATAATCGGCTGAATACCACCTCTGATTCACTTAACAACCATGTTACCAACTTATCAACTTCAGTGATTCACTTATTAACTGCAGTGATTCGCTTAACAACTGTGGCAAGAAATGTCTCAAAATGGGGCACAATTCATTTAACAAATGTCTCAATTACCAACAGAAATGTTGGGCTTAATTGTGGTCATAAGCCAAGGACTACTGTATTTTCCCAGTCCTGCATCAATTTGAAGTTTTAAAATGTTTACTCTTTTTGCACTAATTTTACTCACAACACAAACAATTTTCTATATATTTTCACTCAAAGTAGGCATTCTGTCCATTTTTCAAATGGAGAACTGGATTTACAAAACATAAGGTATGTAAAAACGGAGTTCTCTCTTAATTATATGTAGTAAGAATCAATCATTAAACTTGGATATGGAAAAATATCTGGGGTTCAGTAAGTTGGAAAGTTCCCTTCCAACTCTATTATTCTGTTATTCTATTACTTTAAATATGGGCATGCAGTCTGAGGCTGTAATGTATATGTATAAAGAATATACTCAATTTACAGATGGCTCCACATACTGTTTTTTCCCTTTCTGTTGGGTTGTAATCCCCAAAGCAAGGTCTTTCTTGTTTTTTATTTGTCTTCAAGACATCCTGAGGAATTTCTTTCAGCTAAATATTGATATAAAAATATCTCCAATAAATAAAAAGAACCTCAGGCTAAATAAGACCCATGTAATTACATTCTGGTATTTGTGGATGGAAAATGGGGTTAAAAAAAATTTGCCCGAAGGGAAATTCAGAACTGGGGAAGGAATTCACGATGCGTTGGTGGTAAAGGGAGGGAAAAGGCCAGGTGATACTTCCCTGTGCTTCCCCTTGACAAGGTCCTTGTCAGTGCAGAATGAAACTAGCTCATCTAGCTGAGATGCTAAGATGCCTTAGTTATGCTTCAAGGGTTTTCCAGTGTTTTTTTTAAAAATGAAACAAAGCAGCCATACCACTTAGGAGGCCTTTTCTATGTCCAGTAGCTGCAGGATGTTTTCACACATACTTTCATGCTACTGGATGTGTTGTACCAGAAACAACACACCAACTCTGTTTTATTTTTCTAGAAGGTCTGGTCTGCTTTGTCTCTGAAGCAGCTTCAAGGGGTTTTCAAAGCATCTTTGAAACAAAGCTCCCTTAAAGAAGCTATGCATGTCCCAAGAAACGACCTTATATTTTCTTGTGGCTTCCTTCCTCCCTTTCTGTCCAGTGTGTGTGTGTGTGTGTGTGTGTGTGTGTGTGTGTGTGTGAGAGAGAGAGAGAGAGAGAGAGAGAGAGAGGAGGGAGGAAGGAAGGAAGGAAGGAAGGAAGGAAGGAAGGAAGGAAGGAAGGAAGGAAGAAAGAAAGAAAGAAAGAAAGAAAGAAAGAAAGAAAGAAAGAAAGAAAGAAAGAAAGAAAGAAAGAAAGAAAGAAAGAAAGAAAGAAAGAAAGAAAGAGAAAGACTTTTTATCCAGTTAAAGTGACAACTTTTTAAAGTTTCTCCAGTGAAGAACTGGCAGCTCAGCATTAGTACCATTGAAAGCAGTGGTGGGATTCAGCCAGTTCGCACCAGTTCTGGAGAACCGTTTGTTTGTAGTAACTGGTTGTTGGAAGAAATCTAATGAGAGAACTGGGCAGAGAACCGGTTGTTAAATTACAGTATTTGAATCCCACCACTGATTGAAAGGCAAAGTGGTATAAGAGCTGTTGGCTGCCTGAAAGAATTTAGATAGATGAATTTCCTTAAGAACCATGCAGCCTAAATTAAATTATTTAAAATTTCCTGGTGGTGCAAGGGCTGATGCCACTGCTTCCACATCAGCTGAATTTGGTGAACAACGAAGCGAGTGAAAATTGAAGGTTGCATCCTGATGCAAGGTTGCATGAAACCCACATGTGGAAAAAGACCATTTATATTATTAGCATTGTTAATAATACATTGCATTTAAAATTGACTTTATCACAGTGTGCTGTGGTGGCACAGCAGTTAGAATGCAGTATTGCAGGTTAACTCACTGCTCACTGCCAGGAGTTCGATCCTGACCAGTTCAAGGCTGACTCAGCCTTCCATCCTTCCAAGGTCACTAAAATGAGGACCCAGATTGTTGAGGGGGGCAATAGGCTGACTCTGTAAACCACTTAGAGAGGGCTGTAAAGCACTATGAGGCTGTATATAAGTGCTATTGCTGTTGCCATAGTTACATTATGTTTGGAGGTCATGAGATTGTGCAAAGAGCGATATCGATCCCTTAAAACAATCAAAGGGTATTGTATTTGAAGTATTTGATTTGTCCCAATGTTTGACTTACCATTTCTGAGAGCAAGTTCAACCATCAAGTCAATTGAATAACTAAACTTTCTGCTCTCTTTCCTATTAGTGTGATCTGAATCTAAGGATCCTTCCACTTGATCCTTCCTCACTTTAATGAAGATTAGGTAAACAGAGCGACCCATATGATATTTCTCACCAATTATAGTGCATGATTTATTTTTCTTACGATGCTGCACCAGTGGACATTTTTATATATAAAAAAACAAATAATCCCATTACCTTGGTTGATATTTTTTTTCCTTTTCTTTTTAAATTACAAGAAATTGCTATATAATAAAAGGGAGAAGGGAAGATATTTAGGATACTTTCCAGAGACTAAATTGGCATCATCTTGCTGCTGAATTGCAGATTGAGATATACCTGAATGATAGAATCTCATTAAACTCAACCAACTTAAAAAAAACAAAACTCCTTGAGTTACATGATAAAACTCCATGCAGGGAAATTATAATTCCCAACACTGATAGAAGAGAATATATGTAACTCAGGGTTGAATTCTGGGGTACTTGATGCTCTCTGAGCTTGGTGGTTTTCTTGCAGATGTCTGTAGAGATTCTCAGTCATCCAGGTCATGGTTGTCCCAAAGGTGCTTTTTCAGGAGGCAACTGGACTTTCTAGTTTTTCTTTTTCTTTTGAAGACATTTCACTTCTCATCCAAGAAGCTTCTTCAGCTCTGACTGCATAGTGGGGAATGGAATTGTGGTTTTATTGCAGATGTTTCATTACCAAACTAGGTAATATAACCAATGCTAGAAGGGAGTGGGTTTTGCTCTTATTTTTATATACTAGTCACTTGCTCTGTCAATGTTGGTAATTGTAATCTTGGTGGTTCTTTGATTAGCCTGTTATTTATAGTTAGATTGTTTGTCTGCATTAGTAGTTCCTTGACTGGGGTATTGCTTACTTTTTAATTGTTGATCTAGTGTTAATCTAGGTGTTGTGCTCATATATGTTGATTGCTGAATGTCTCTTTGAAGTGATATGTAGATAGTGTATATCTCTATGTCCCCATTGATGACCCATTTGTCTGAGTGCCAGGCTTCCAGGAATTCTCTGGTGTTTTTGGCCTTGGCTTGATCTAGGATGCCCACAGTTATCCTGTTGAAATTATGGTTGAGCTTCTCCATGTGTTGTGAAGTTACGAAATTCTCATCATGTCTTCTGACTGCTAGATGGTGTTCATGGGTGTGCTGTGGTAGTCTTTTTCCTGTTTGTCCTACATAGTGGCTGTTCCAGTCCTTACACTGTATGTTCTACATGATTCTTGTTTTCTTCTTCTGGGACTGCTGGGTCTTTTGGTTTACTTCAGTTCTGGAGGACTTTAGTTGGTTTATGTGCTACAGTGAAACCAGCTGGTTGCAATAGTCTGTTGGTGTTTTTGATATATGGTAATGTAGCAAATTAGCACCCACCCCTCCTAGAAGAATGAAATATTTTAGGAAATATTAAAAAGACAGAATATTATATTTCTCCGAAAAGAGAAATGAAAATCTTAAGGGAGACAAAAACTCAGCCCCAGCTCCCTGTCCCCAGCAATTATTTGGTGCCCATTAAGAAGGACTGGGACAGCCTATCTACAAGACAAAAGACCTTCAGCTCCAGGATTATTATCTAGCAGCAGGTCTCTCTGCATTGCAAAATTTCCTAAGGACATTACACCAGTCCAGGCTTCAACCAAACTTATCTCAGACAAACTCTTAGGATTTGCACATGACCTCTACAGCAGCCAATAGAATACATTTCTTGCACAGGAACAGGAAGCTGAAGGGCAAGGCCCAAGAGAAAGTATAAATAACTCTCACTTTTCACTTCATATGGTCAACTGCCCAGGACCTCAACCCATGTGGTCCTCTTCATCAATAAACCATATTTCCAATCAGCCTCCACATTTCCAGAATCTTTCTCCACACTTGGAACTGAACCAGATGTATATTTCTTCCAACAATTGTGTTATATTTTTCACAGCATTTGTGTTGGTTGAGCTGTAATAGGTTGAATGGTCAGGCACTTTTTGATAAAGTTGTGTGGGTATATCTTTTGTTGGAAGGTGTATAGATGATCAGTTTCCTTTTTCTGGTGTTCAGTTGCCGCAGTTGCCGCAGAGTTGCCTCAGGATTCCCAAAGCTGTTTAGACTGATGAAAATATTGTCAGAGACAAGGTTTTGATCCCCATTTGTAATGGAACTCACTAATGTAATGGGCACAGTTGTAAACAAGGTATATGACTATTGGGAGTTTTTAACCACAATATAAGAATTCTCCATGGTGGAAAGGCCAGCCAAGTGAAAGACAAAACATTAGATCATCCCTTGCAGCATTCTGACAGTCTCAGGGCATATTCCCACTGATTTCTTTAAAGGAAGAAAGATCAATAACTTACAACAGTTGAAGACTTTAGGTATTTTTGGAAGATCTAAGGAGTCGTGCTTGTGGTGTGGAAGAGCTTAGAATTACCTGATTAAATAACATTTAGTAGTTATTGGTAAGTGACAGGCCAACACAGGTATGAAAGTTTGCCTTGATTAACAAAAACACTGATATTGATCAGTTCTCCACCTTTCAATAGAGAAATTTTGTCTTTTGTGCAGGGCTTCAGGACTTTCAGCCTTATCTCTTAATGAACTCAGAAAGGCACTGCTGTTTGTCACTGTTGCTGTAAATAGGAAGAATGAGAGCTCACATATATGTATTGTGAGGCTGGAAATGAATATGCATACTAGCTGGGGATTGTGAGAGTTCGTCTATCATATCTGGAGGGCCATAAGTTGGAAAAAGCTGATACATGGCTATTAAAAGACAAATTAGATCTTTACAAACATTCTGGTGAATATATTGATACGAACACGGATCTGAAGATATATTCACATCTAAATGTAGATTGAAGCAAACACTGGAGGATGCAGGTGACCACATATCTAATTAAAAGGATGCATATCCAAGAATAAATGACAATGAATAAAATGGTGAATTGTCATGAGAGAAGCAAAGACAATTTGAAAACTGAGAAAACTATGATTAGCATTGGCAAAATGAGATTTAGCAACATTTATTTTTATTTTTTAATCTCAGGTCTTCAATTTGTAAGGTTTACAATTCTTTTCTAATGCAATGCACAATGTTGCTTATCTTGAAAGAAAATAATCAGATTTTGGTCTGACTGTCTGTCTGTCCATCCTATCCAGAGGAGGTATTCAGCAGGTTCTGACCAGTTCTGGAGAACCAATAGCAGAAATGTTGAGTAGTTCAGAAAACCAGCAAATGCCACCTCTGACTAGAGATTTTACACTATCTTTCCCCTGCCATGCCCACCAAGCCACACCCACAGAACCGGTAGTAAAAAAAATTGAATCCCACCACTGACCCTATCTATCTATCTATCTATCTATCTATCTATCTATCTATCTATCTATCTATCTATCTATCTATCTATCTATCTATCTATCTATCTATCATCTAACTCAGTTCCTAGACAGAAGGCCAGTTTTGTGTAGTGGTTAAAGGTACCCAGGCAATGTGAGATTGTATCATGGTAACAGAAGCCAGTTGGGTGACTTGGGCCCTAGGAAGAAGGCAATGGCAAGCCACTCCTGACAACTATATGGATTTATGCATCTACTTGCCAGAAGTCAAATTTGAATAAAAATTGCACACATGCATGAACACACTCACACAAATATTTCCATCAGGAATATGTTGAGATTTCATCCAAATAATAAACTTACATTGGTACACAAACTTTGCCACTCCACTGATGCAGAGTATAAGTACTAAAAGGGCAGCATTTGCATTGCAACATACAGTTTGACATTTGTAGTCCATTGTGGACATCCACATTTATACCACATACTGTTAAAAAGCCAATTGTGGACTCCAACAATTTGTTTGGATTTAGGGATCGACTTCTTTTACAACAGCTGTAGTTTGGATCTGCAAAAATCAGCACCTGTTGCTATTTTTGTGACCTTCAATTCACCATCAAATTCATCAGGTTATTATTATTATTTTCCTAAATGTCTGGAACATTTTAAATATTAGTTATTGTTTTATTTTTCCATATCCTTGAAAAGTCAAGTGTCCTTTTTGTCCTGAAAGCTGCAAATTGCCTCCTATAGATAAGGAGGGCATTTTGTCTCCTGCAGTTCTCAAAAGCTTCCATGGGGAAACCCAGCAGGTCTCCTTTTCTATGAGAAATGAGACAAGATGTGACAAGATAGACAAGGCAAGATAGAAAAGAAATGAAACAAGAAAACACATCATACTGTGTTCAAAGATCCAAAAGAACTCGGGTTCAATTGTTTTTATTGAATCTCATCCAATTATGAAATCCTAGACATTAGCATATAGTGTAGCTCAAAGCAAATGTATGAGAAACTTTCCCATTCCTGAAACAACATCTTTACACAGGTAGCCATCACTCATGCTATCCATTCAGGATATGTACATTGAAAACAATTAAGACCGGGACATGCAATTTTTGTTCTTTTACTTCCATTTGGCAAAAGGGACTAAATAAGGCTATACAATGTAAACAGGTGAGATGATAATTGAGAAATAAAAACAATAATAATTAATAGCCAGCATTCATTCCAACATAGAATTCTATGAAAGAGTAATTGTAGGAGAAAAGCAGGCAGAGCTGAGAGGTGGAGATAAAGAGGTCATCAGCCTGGACTCATTACATTACCACAAATGGTCTAAATCAAACTCCTCTTGAATCCCATTGACTCTTATCAGGAGCCAATTTAGTGTTGCATTTTAGTTGACCAGATTCTTGTACATAGCCTTGAGCAATAAATATTCTGAACTGCAACTTAACATATATCCCTGATTCTTTATCCTGACAGTAATTCCATCACTATATATTTATTTTCCATTGCTATGAAACAGCATATTTATTCTGCCTTGTTTCCTCATCAGTCATAGAATACATGAATTTTGCTTATTGTTTGTTATATTTATATTTTTACATCTTACAATGCAGTTTAAGGAAGTTACAAGCCAGTTCCTGATATATAGCAAAGAGAAAAATGAATATAAAACACAACACTAAGATATACACACAGCATTACTAAAAATACATTTAAATTTCATATTTGTGTAAAGGAGCAGACTATAACACTGAAATGTTAAAATCAATAGCCAGTATCTTATGAGATAGAGACAAATGTATCATCTTTTCTAAAATTTTAGATGACTGTCTGTGTTGGATTGTTGTGCAGATAAAAAAATAAAAAGCTTGGAGGAAATAAGATCAGTTTCCATTTGCTACCGATTTAGACATTGTAAAGAATAGAAAAAATACAGAGAAAAATAGTAGCAGTTAAAGACATAAAACAAAAAACCTCTAGGGTTTTAATTAGGACAAAATAGAGTGAAAGTACTTAAGAAAGGTGTAGAGAAAATTGGTGTATTAAGGAAAGTTGCATGCAGAGCTATCTATCTCTTTGTCTCTCTGTTTCTTTCTGTCTTTGTCTGTCTGTCTCTTTCTTTCTCCGGGTGTGTCTCTTTTTCTATCTCTGTTTCTGTCTCTCTCTGTCTTTCTCTCTGTGTGTGAATGATGACCAATAGAAATTCCCCGGTTTTGTTTTAAAAGGATAGAGTTGATTAGTATATGAAAACTTGTAAAAATAGTCTGGAGCTATTTTAAAAACAATAATATAAAAAAGATGGATTATGCATAGCAAAAAACATTTTTGCAAAGTTAAAGGGGTTTAGTACACTATAACAAGATGAGTTCTTATGCATCCAAAAGAACTTATGCAATTCATGGCCAGTTTCATCAAGAGGCAGTCTTCAAATCAAGCTTGGCCGATCTCAGAAGCTACTAACTACAAGACAACATCAAGCAATGAGATTTTCAGGTGTAAACCTTGACTTGAAAGCATCTTCATTAAAAAAATAATAATTCAGATGAGTAAAGATGTTTTATTTACAGTTGTCCAGATGCTCTTTTCTTTTAAAAAAAAACAGAATGGCCCCACACTGGGATCCTGCTGGACTGTGAAGAGACTTAGTTACTCATCTTGATGTTGCAAACACTTCCTAGAGTTTTGGGATCATTCCAGAGCAAACATGGCCTCACGGAGGACTCTAGGATTTGCAATCAAGTGTTGTTTTGGGCTTCTGCAACAAAAAAACCTGGGAAAGCTGCCTAAAATACTAAGAGGTGTAAGGAAGGAAAGGTGATTGGAATCCAGCAATTAGCAGGGGTTCTCTTAATGCCTGCCAAGGTTTTGCTTTGTTTTGGCACTCAGAGACTATGACACTTAAAAAAAAAAGTGTTTGGATACAGAAACCTCTCCGTGCCTATAGAAAACAGATGGCACAAAGCAAATCAAGAAGCATAGCTCTTATGAATATTTTTTTTTCCTCTGGGGATCCCCAAAAATCTTCTAAAATTCTAATGCAAAGCATTAAAATGCCATCATACACACAGTGGTAGGTTTCAAAAAAAAAATCTTACCAGTTCAAAGACCTTGCTTCGTATGCTTTGCACAGGGTTTGTTGAGGTAGTTCCCTATTAGGAGAATGAGCGCACACAGGGAGACGTAGTGAGAGTGGTGAAGAATAACACACAATCAGCACACAGATACACTGTATAGTAAAAATGTAGGTTTTTACATCCAGTAAAACTGTTAAGCAAAGTTCAACAAACAGTCCAAGTCATGCACGGTTAAAGCAGTCAGTTTTCAGTACAGGGATAATCCAATAACAAAGTCCAGTATCATAAACAGTTCAGTAAAAGACTTAGATCAAATCAAAGAAGAACTATGATCAGCAACAGTCAATAGGGAAATGCAGGAACAGCAACAGTCTCAACAACAGGACAGAACAACCCAGGTTTCTGGCTCCATCTTATGGCCGTTTGGGGAACCACACCCAAATGCAATTTTAGCATTCCCTTAAAGAGACAGTATTAAAATGTCTATCCTGGTTTATATATTTTCCAACCCAACTGTTAGGTGACTTACATTCCTAACAGGGTTCAAACACGGGCCTCTGTATCAATGCTGGTAAGCTGTGCAGGTTCGCCTAATGTGTGCTGCGTGCACTCGCATGCAGGGCTCAAAGACCACCCTCTGTATCAACGCTGGTGAGCTGTGCTGCTTTTTAGCTCAGCTGAGGCATGGCAACCCACTCTGCTGGGCAAATCAGTTGAGCTAATAAACAACAGAATATAGGAGAGGTAAGAGCAGGCGCGGGTGGGCGGGGACAGCCAGAAGTGCTATTTGCCAGTTCTGCGAACCAGTCAAAATGTTCGCTACCAACCGGTTCACTTCAGAACCGGTCTGAACTGGCTGAATACCACTTCTGCATGCACAAATACTTAAGGCCATATCATTTTCCCACAGAGGTCAGTAAGCATTGTGGTCAAGGGGCAAGAAGATCAGTGAAATATCAGGGAAGTCTTCCTAAGGATAGGACATCGGTGCAGGAATCAGCTAGACGGGATGTTTTTCTGAATGATTGGAAATGCTGGTTCCCATTGTGGAGTCTGTGGGTACCACATGCCCAGTGATGGCTGTTTTGATACTTGCGGAACTCTCTGTCCCACTGTCAGTCAACCTGTCAGTCAATCAGTCAGTCGATCAGTCAATCAGTCAGTCGTAGTTAAACAGACAATCAGGCAGGGCAGGCAAGCAAACTTTTTTTTTAAACAAGGGACCATATTTGAAAAGAAGATGTCATGTAAAAAAAACAAAAACACCCAAGTACTAGCTTTTGAAAATAAAACTTAATTGAGTTTGAAATTCACATTTTTTTTTAAAAAAATGGGTAGATTCTCTCTGCCTACTGAACCACAGTGACGCAGAGGTTAGAATGCAGTACAGGCTACTTCTGTTGATCACCGGCTGCCTGAAATTTGGCAGATCAAATCCCACCAGGCTCCAGGTTGACTCAGCCTTCAATCCTTCTGAGGTGGGTAAATTGAGGGCCCAGACTGTTGAGGGCAATAGGCTGACTCTGTAAACCACTTAGAGAGGGCTTTAAAGTCTAAGTGCTACTGCTGCTGCCTGCTGGCTAAGTGGCCAGGCTGAAAATATTGCTGCGGGAAGTCAAAAGGGAGGAAGCCTGAAAACAGAGCTTCTTGGTAGTGTTTCCCTTGTTCTGGAAAGCCTATATAATAATAAAATAAAAATAAACAGCAGCATGTTAAACGGTTAGTTAAAAAAAAAAAATACTTGCCAGATATGGGAAGCATCTTTATCCTGCATCGTTAAGGCATTGCTACCTGTTTGACAATTTACCTCTTCAACATAATGAGTTTTGTGCATGTATTTTTAATAACAGGTCTCAGCACACTCAATAAATAAAATACTAATGATGGGAATAGAGCTTCAGTGAAAAACATTCTGCATTTACCATCTTTTGTAGCAATAAGAGATGAATTTACCAATTTCTGGAGACTGGTGTCAGTCTGGGAAAAATAACAATAACAACAGCAGCAGCAACAATAACAAATACATACAAAGCCAGAATTGAAAAGACAGCAACAGACAGTAAAGTGCCGCCTATGCAAAGAATCTGAAGAAACAGTAGGCCACCTGGTAAGCTGCTGCAAGAAGATTGCACAAGCTGACTACAAGCAGCGGCATGACAAAATAGCAACAATGGTGCATTGGAAGATCTGCAAGAAATGACAAAGTAGCAACAATGGTGCATTGGAAGATCTGCAAGAAATGACAAAGTAGCAACAATGGTGCATTGGAAGATCTGCAAGAAATGACAAAATAGCAACAATGGTGCATTGGAAGATCTGCAAGAAATGACAAAGTAGCAACAATGGTGCATTGGAAGGTCTGCAAGAAATGACAAAGTAGCAACAATGGTGCATTGGAAGATCTGCAAGAAATGACAAAGTAGCAACAATGGTGCATTGGAAGGTCTGCAAGAAATGACAAAATAGCAACAATGGTGCATTGGAAGATCTGCAAGAAATGACAAAGTAGCAACAATGGTGCATTGGAAGGTCTGCAAGAAATGACAAAGTAGCAACAATGGTGCATTAGAACAGTGGTCCCCAACCTTTTTGTACCAGGGACCGGTTTCAAGCAGAAACATTTTTTCAAGGACCGGGGAGAGAGAGAGAGAGAGAGAATCGAGTTTGGTAGTTTGCTTGCAGACGTTTCATTACCTGACTAGGTAACATCTGATGTTGTTACCTAGTCGGGTAATAAAACGCCTGCCAGCAAACCACCAAGTTCAGGGAGCGCCCGGCCCTGCCTCCCTCAGCCCCATCCCTCAGGTGTCTCCCTCCCTCCCTCCCTCAGGTGTCTGCCTCGTTCCTCTCTCAGTCACTCTATCGCTCCTCCAGCAGCCCAAGAAGCCGGGGTGGGGTGGCTTTTCCTGTCGCCACAGCTTCCCGGCGCCCGTTTCACCCCCACCCGCCCGCCCGCCCGCTCGCGGTTCAATCCACAGTGCTCCGTTCTACCTGCCTGCCTGCCTGCCTGCCTTCTTCGTTCGGAGCAGCTTCGGCTGATAAAAAGAGGCGAATAGTTATTATTCTCAGCGAAGCTGCTCCCAAACAACCAGACAGGCAGGCAGGCAGAACGGAGCACTGTGGATTGAACTGCGCGAGCGGGCGGGCGGGCGGGGTGAAACGGGCGCTCGGGAAGCTGCGGCGACAGGAAAAGCCCCCGGCTTCTTTGAAGCAGTTTCTTCCTGTGCTGGTGGAGCAGCGAGAGAGCGACTGAGAGAGCTGAGCCAGAGAGCAGGACAGGCTTCGGTTGCTTCCTCCCTCCCTTCTTTCATTTGTGTCCTTGATCCCCGATCCCAGCAGCATTCACCGAAGGCGAAGAAAGCCGCCATTTTTTTTAATTTTTTTCTTTGCGGCCCGGTAAAGAGTGCTCCACGGCCGGCACCGGTCCGCTGCCCGGTGGTTGGGGACCCCTGCATTAGAAGATTTGCAAGAAATCATTTTCCTGCAAGCAAGAACTGGTGGGACCATAAAATAGAGAAACTCATAGAAAATGGAGAAGTTAAAATTGCTCTGGGACTTAAGAATTCAGACAGATAGGCACCTACCACGTAACATTCCAGACTTAATAATTGTCGATAAGAAACAGTCTGGATAGTGGATGTAGCAGTGTCTGGAGAATGAGAAAGAGAAGAGAAAGAATTGGAGAAGATAACAAAATACAAAGATCTACAAATAGAAATAGAATGATTTTGGCAAAGGCAAGCAAGGGTATATCAATAATAATAGGTGCCTTCAGTGCAATCCCAAAACAACAGGAGCACCATTGGCATTGACAAATTTGCCATCAGTCAATTGCAGAAGGTGGCTTTATTTGGAACAGCTTCTATCCTGAGACGAAATCTGTAACACTGTCAAACATCCAGATTTGCCTATCCCACTTCCTTGGTAAGGACTCAAAAGGTAGACAAAGATGCCAAACCCAGTCTAAACATCTGGTTGACTATGCAAATAATAACAATAACAACAATAATATTGAGTCTGATTCTCAGAAATTACTTGGTCAAGTCCCTGAAGTTTTCTTGGCAAGGTGTTTCAGAAGAGGTTTGCAGTTGCCTTCTTCCAAGTGCTGAGAGAAAGTGACTGGGCCACCCTCCTGACTTTATGGTTAAGGTGGGACCAGCACTTGTGGTTTCCCAATATCTAGCCTGATGCCTTCATAGCTGGCTCTCAAATTTGGACAAGCACTCTCTTTGATAATCTAGGGCTGACAGTGAGTTGCAGATCTTAGGCTTTGTGACTGGGGAGACATCCAAAAGATATCCTTGCCATACCGTGCCAATAACAGCAGTTCAGTGGCCACAATATAAAATGAATTTTGTTGCCACTTATATAACCCTTTGCTAGCCCAGCAGTGAAACAAACTAGTTGCTACCTTGGAGGTATACAGCTAATAAGAAAATTTAAAAGGCAGGTGGGTACTTCAGCCTCCTGGACAGAAAGAGAAAGAGAAAGTAGAAGAGGATATTTGTATGTGGATCTTTGGTTATTCACTCTGAGAAGCACAGAGCTGAAGACAGAAGCCTGAAGATGATGAATGAGACTTCATCGAACGTTGCCTAGATACTTCCAATCTTACGGGGAGAAAATTCAAATAACCAAAGATCCATATATATATATATATATATATATATATATATATATATATATATATATATATATGTATGTATGTATGTATGTATGTATGTATGTATGTATGTATGTATGTATATGTATATGTATATGTATATGTATATGTATATGTATACGTATACGTATACGTATATGTATATGTATATGTATATGTATATATATGTTTTCTGAGGGTTTGGGTATTTAGTATGTGGATCTTGGTTATTGGTTTTCTCGGGAGAAAACCTGAATAACCAAAGATAGATAGATAGATAGATAGATAGATAGATAGATAGATATTTGTTTTCTGAGGTTCTCGGGTATTTGTATGTTTTCTCCTGAGAAAACCAGAATAACCAAAGATCCACATACAAATACCCTGAAACCCTCAGAAAAATTATATATATATATATATATATATATATATATATATATATACATATACATATACATATACATATACATATACATATACATATACATATACATATACATATACATATACATATACCGTATTTGCCGGCGTATAAGACGACTTTTTGCCCTAAAAACATGCCTCCAAGTGGGGGTCGTCTTATACGCGCCGGTAAATACATTGTCACTCGGTGCAAGAGCGACGGGCGGAGCTCCGCAACTTGCGAAGCCCCTTCAAGCCCAGCCGAAGTCTCTCTTCCTCCTCTTCCCACCCACCCACCCACCCTCCGCCCGGCTCGGGCGCTGCGGAGGCCAATCTGGAGGTGGGGTGGGGGTGGAGCGGGAGGGTCTCTGGCGGGGCCGTCGCCCAGCCAGCCCCAAGCCGCGTAATGGCCCGGGGGAGTGGGGGGGAGAAGGTGGTGGGGGTGGACTGTGGCGCCCCTCCTTCTGGGCAGCGGGGCGGGGCGGCAATTTGCTCCTCCCGCTTCTCCCTCCCTCTTTGAAAGACCGGGAGGGCTGTGCTTGGGGCGGGGGGGTGTCCTCAGGAAGTTCCTGATGGGACCCCGCTGGGCAGGGCCACCCGGCTCCCGAGCTGCTTTCCAGGGTCCCCTTGGAAGAAAAAGGGTCCGGTGGGCGGTGGAAGAAGGCGAGCGCCTCCTCCCGCCCCTGTCCCGTCCCGTCCCTCCTCTTGTCCCCTCCTCCCTCCCCGCTTAAGAGAGAAAGATCTGCCTCCCTGCACCGAGCTTCCACCCGGCGCCGCATCTCCCAGCCAGCGCGCGCTTGCGACTTGGGAACCGGCCAAGCGACTTTAAAACCGAGCGGAGGCCAGAGATAGCCGGAATTACCCTCCACACCACACACACACACACACACAGAGAGAGAGAGAGAGAGAGAGTTGGCAGCTGTCCATCCCCACCCTTGAGTCCCGATGGCACGCACGGGGGGCTGTCACAAAGAAAGGGAGAGGAATTGAGTGCCAGCCTGAGAAAGGCGAAGCTGCCTCTCTAAAGCATTTTGGTGGCTTTGTAAGTTTGGGGGAAAGGGGTTGGGGGTGTCAATCAAGAATTATATCCAGAATACCCCAAGTGTTACAACTTACCGTATTTGCCGGCGTATGAGACAGACTTTTTGCCTTGAAAAGCATGCCTCCAAGTGGGGGGTCGTCTTATACTGCGAGTATATAACAAAAACTATATTTTGAGTGGAAATGTTGGGGGCTCGTCTTATACGCCCAGTCGTCTTATACGCCGGCAAATACGGTACATATACATATACATATACATATACATACATACATACATACATACATACATACATACATACATATATATATATATATATATATATATATATATATATATATATATATATATACCGTGTTTCTCCAACAATACGCCCCCCCAATGTTTTCTAGGCATAAAATGAAATTAAACCCCTCCCCCCAAATTTAGGCCTAGTTTAAAACATGCGAAATTGGGGGGGGGAGGCAGGGGGGAACTTGCCATTAGGAGTGCCCCGTGGGCAGCTACACCTCACCATCAGCTGCTCCTAACAGCCAATCATGGTGGAGCACAGAGGGCTCCCTTACCCCTCCCTTACCCAGGTGAGCAGGTGGGCGGCGGCGGCGTGGATGTCTGGCAGCATTTCAGCTGCTTCTCAGGCCTCCGTAGCTTCCACGGTTCCCACCAGTGCTGGCGCCTCTCACCAGCGCCGTCTCCAACAACAGTGTCTGAGTCGCTCCCGCTTTTCCCCCATCCCCATAACAACAGGGGAAAAAAAGATTTTGGGGTACCTGGGAATGCTGCACGCTGCATTTTGGTTTAATCCCGAGCAGCTGGGTGGGCGTGAGAAGAGCTTAGCGAGCGTCTCTGCTGCTGCTACCCTTAGTGCTCCAGCTTCGGGCTCTGCAAGTTTGCAAAAGTCCTGGTGCGCAGCCCGTTCCTGCATTCCAAGTGCCCAGGCCGAGCTGCAGCTGTCCCTCTCTCTCCAGCGCAGTCTCCAATAACAGCGGCAGCAGTGGCGGGAACCATGGAAGCATTTCAGCCGCTTCTCAGGTGGGGGAGCCGCCTCCGTAACTTCCACAGTTTCCGCCGAGATGGCACTGGCGAGAGAGGGACAGCTGCAGCTCGGCCTGAGTTATATATATATATATATATATATATATATATATATATATATATATATATATATATATATATATATATGTGTGTGTGTGTGTGTGTGTGTGTGTGTGTGTGTGTGTGTGTGTGTGTGTGTATGTATGTATGTATGTATGTATGTATGTATGTATGTTTTCTGAGGTTATATATATGGATCTTTGGTTATTCGGGTTTTCTCCCACGTAAGATTGGAAGTATCTAGGCAAGCGTTTCGATGAAGTCTCATTCATCATCTTCAGGCTTCTGTCTTCAGCTCTGTGCTTCTCAGAGTGAAAACAAATATATATATATATATGAATGAAGCCCAATAACTGCCCAGAACAAAATATGTTTTCTTATTTATTTAGGTGATCTATATGCCACCCATAAATTCTATGGGTGGCATATAAAACCAAAGCTCAAAATCACAGACTACAGCTATCTAACCCAGGATGAGTTATAGGCTATGATAAATGCCTAATTCCTAAACAACCTTGGGCAGTTTCACAGATTAAAAACACAGTAAAATATAAAATCATGCACAAGAGAGTATAAAACATATCCAGCTTACGCTAACCATCAAAAGAGGAATTTCCTAACCCACCAAGCTTTATTCTTTGAAACATCATTTGGAGATAAGGAAGAGGGACGTGTGGACCTCTGGAGAGATGCTGTTTCAAAGGTGCAGCAAAATTTCACAACAATAACATAAAAAAGGGGGAGGAAGAGGAGGAGGGCAGGGATAGGAAAATGCAATGAGGCAGAATAGATTGGACCTCCAAATCCCCTTATTTGAGAGCAGCACCGTTTGCTTCTCAGCAATTTGGGCAGTTACTTTTCTTCTTCATCTACCTTCAACTCTTCCCCCCCCCCCCAAAAAAGGCTGATATCATAGACTCTTTTTTAAATAATTTTTTTAAAAAAAAATGGAGTTGGAGGAATCAGTTTATGCAAAACCGAGCCATGCATAATTTATGTTCCTAATTTAGAGAACAAAACAGTGACAAGACATCTGCTTGTCTCACATCCCTGAAGTCTTTCTTTTTCAGAAGCCTGAAGCTTGTTTGTTGCCTCTCCCAAACATAGAATTGAGGACAAGCAATGATCACTAAGACCTTGTCCTTATTCCAGGCTTCTACCTTGTGGCCGTCCCATCACAGAGGCAGACTAAAGTTAACTCTATATTCCCTTACGCTTGCTAAGTGTCATATTCTTCTTTCGTTCTTTCAATAAAGTGAAATGCAATGCTCATTTTCCCCCCCAGATTCCATGTAGTGATAATATATCACATGATTTCCAAGGACTTCCAACAAATGGAGTAGGAATCAAGTTATGGAGAAAGCCTTAGGTGTTGTTATATTTTAGGGATGGGAGGAAGTTAAAAGAGAAAAGGAGGGAAACATTATTGATTATATATTTCTAGATTGCCTATCAACCATATTTCCTTATGTAGGAATATGAATTTAAAATGATATAATATTTAACCAATCAATGTCAATCGATAAAAGCAGCTGCATATTATAGAGATAAAATCAACAATGAAGGAACAATAGTAATATACAGATAATAAACGTAGATAATAACATCACCAAAATGCTAGCAAAAAAACCCAATATTCAATAATTCTAAAATGATTGCCAAACCTCCTGGGAAAATAAGATCTTCTCTCAGAGCTTCACTGAATGCTCTGAAGTAAAATCAATTTCTTTCTAGGATCTTAAATGCCCACCCAGTAGCTAGAAGTGAAGAGTCAAGGACAAAGTTCAGTGACATAACTAACCTCCATTACTCATGCAAAAAAGCTCAGATAAATGCAGATCAGCTATTGAAGAATCAAGCCCTTAAATGTTGGTTTATAGCAGTTACAAGCTGGACATCCCCAGGGAAAGTTTGAGGAAATCAAAATGGCCACTGCAACAAGGCTATCAAAGTCCTGCCATGTTTTTTGCTTGGGTCACACATGCAGCATATAAAAAAAGAGAAGGGATTTTGATTGCATAGTTGCAACCATCATCTGAATTTTCTAATCCCAGTTTGGACAACATCGATCCCAGGATTCAAGTCTTCTACCTCTTTATCCTGCAGGATAATAGCCTACTCACTGTTCTTTTTTCATTCTTTTGGATGTTGAGGGAACTTACACTCTACTTTGATCATGGTCTTTGTCTGATCTCAGCTTCTTTTTCTACCTTTCTAGTCTTCATATAATTTAGATCCCCTCAAGGCTTTTCTGTGTTGGGGGGGGGGGGAGAATATTTTCAGGAAAAAGATCAGTTCACCCATCATAGGAACATGTTTTATGACAGGTCTCAGCAGGTGGAAAAAGCTAAGTAGCGTTAAGTCCAGTGTTGGTATTCAACTGGTTCGGCCCAGTTCTGGAGAGCCGGTAGGAGTGATGAGTAGCAAAGACTACACCGGTTCTCTCCACTGCTCTGCTCTTGGGCCCACCCACCTGCCCGGGCTCCCATACTCACCTTTATCCGCTGAATTTGAAGCTCAGCTGCTTTGCGCGGCACAGAATAGCACCACGCAGCAGTTGTTGAAGCAACCGGGATCATGCAGGCTTGCAGGAGGCGAGTCAGAATGACTTTGCGCCTGCACAAAGTACGCGTTTGGCATGCGTGTGCACGCAAAGTGTGTGCACATGTGCAAAGTGCACCCACCAAGCCATGCCCACCGAACCAGTGGCAACAATATTTGAATCCCACCACTGGTTAAGTCATGTTACTTGGATGGAAGAATATAGCTACTCTTTCTACCCTACGGTGTATTTTTGTGCCATCTGGATTTTTGTGGTCCAATCATAGAAGCTCTAGACAGGATCTTCAAAGAGGTCCAACTGAACTCAACGGTGTCCTTAAACTTTACCTTTATAGTAGAGCAATCACTAAATAGCAGAAGTTGTCCTTGGTCACAGTGTAGTAAAATCAAAGGATTAGAAGAGACCTTGGAAGTCTTCTAGTCCAATCTCTACCCATAGCTGGATTTCTTTGGTTAGAAAGTGTTGATCAGGAATCTGATTGATTTGATAGCTGGCTAAAGGGAACATATGTTGAGATAGTAGAATTGAAGTTCAGGACTTGACAAGTTCCTTAGGAAATCACTAGCCTGTGGCTTAGGCATGTGACCAAAACTACATAAGGCATGCTTGAGTATTTTTTACAATTTCTATATTTTATACCTTATCTGTTGTGTGCCAGCTTCCTTTTATGTAACTACGTAAAAGCAAAAAAATGTATAAATATCTGCCTTACACAGTGTTTGGGGTTCTTCCGCTTTAAGGGAGGATTTATCTGAATAAACACGTTTAGCTTAGGAAGACAAATCCAGATTCCATCCTTTATTTTTTGACCGAGTCATACCTGAACTCTTGCATAACCAAAGCTGCAGTGATGGAGCTTCCATGAAACCAAGAGGTAGGTTGTTCCCAATGGTGGGATTCAATTTTTTTTTTTTACTACCAGTTCTGTGGGTGTGGCTTGATGGGTGTGGCGTGGCTTGATAGGTGTGGCAGGGGAAGGATACTTTAAATCTCTATCCCCTCCCCACTCCTGGAGGAAGGTTACTGCAAAATCCCCATTCCCTCCCCCACCCCACTAACCTGTTTTCCAACTCTGTCCTCCTGTGCAGGGCAACAAAAGGAGACCCAGCCAATCAGCTGGGACTCGGGAGGCAGAGAATAGATGGGGGTGGGGCCAGTCCAAGGTGGCATTTGCTGGTTCTCCAAACAACTCAAAATGTCTGCTACCGGTTCTCCAGAACTGGTCAGAACCTGCTGAATACCACCTCTGTTTGTTCCACTGTTTAAAGAGCTGTCTTAGCAAGGAAATTCCTCCTTATTTCATATGAGGCTCTCCCTGGGTAAAGCTTCACCTATTTATAGTTCTTGTCCTATCAAATGAAAGTTATTAGGGATAATAACAAATACAAGGTATTTTGTGTGGGAAGTGATTGGTAGAGCAAGAAACACAAAGCTCAGGTAGGTAAAGAATGAAAGCAAGTTGAACCTGACATATTGATTTGATAATTCTTATGTTATGCATGGTTGGTGTTTGGGGCCGTTTCTGATGCACAGTAAGGAAATCTTTCAAGACAGCATGACTCACTCCACAAATTAATGGCAGATGCAAACTCTTGATCTTTTTATTCTCATCATAATTGATGAGAAACGAAGAAAAGTAGCTATTAAGGCAGGTTGACCGATGTCATGGTGACACAGAAAATGAGTTTTTAATGCAATCTACACTTTACTTTGGCATCTTTTCTCTCAAAATGCTTTCCAAAGTTGCCAGGGCTCATGTTATGCTTGAGAAGAGAAACTATATTTGTAAATTATTCACTGTGAACTTATGAGATAGCCATGCAAGTGGCATAAAAAGACTGAAAAAAATTGACCATGCATGGAGAGAAAGGATTCACTCTTTTTATCCATTTCTCTCCCTACCATACAGACAAGTTTTTCAACTTACTATTTTTGAGTGTTCCCACAAAAGAATTCCTTCGACGTTATGTAGCTGATTTCCACGTTGCTCATCATTTCAAAAAGGTATTTCCATCAGAAGAAATTTTGATTCTGTCTTATTTGGGGCAAAAGGGGAATGTTTCATGAGAATAGTGCCCTTGGTGGACTTTTTAATAATTGTAGTTTTTGGAGCTAAACCACATGCAGTGCAAGCTTCTGCAAGCCCCCTGAGAAATAAATGTTTTCAGATTCAGGAGGATTTGATCCAGAGGTGGTATTCAGCAGGTTCTGACCAGTTCTGGAGAACTGGTAGTGGAAATGTTGAGTAGTTCAGAGAACTGGCAAATACCACCTCTGACTGGCCCTGCCCCTATCTATTCTCTGCCTCTCGAGTCCCAGCTGATCAGCTAGGTCTTCTTTTGTTGCCCTGCACAGGAGAACAGAGCTGGAAAGCAGGTTAGTGGGGTGGGAAGGGAAGGGAGATTTTACAGTATCCTTCCCCTGCCACGCCCACCAAGCCGTGCCCACAGAACTGGTAATAAAAAATTTGGAATCTCACCACTGACTTGATCCCAGGAAAGAATAATTTTGCCATTCAGAAAGGAGGTGATGATGGTGGTTATATGCTAGTTCTCCAGATCCAAAGTAACATAGACCAGATTGGTTTAATGGCTAAGGCAGCAGGCTAGAAACCATGAGGCTGTGATGTCTATGGAGACCCTCAATCATCCGGGTCATGGCTGTCCCAAGGGTGCTTTTTCAAAAGGCAACTGAGCTTTTCTTGTTCTTTTTTTTCCTTTGAAAACATTTTGCTTCTCATCAAAGAGGCTTCTTCAATTCTGAACAATCTTTTGAGAAAAGATTGGTTGACCAATCACTAGGAGACTGTGAGTTCTAGTCCTGCCTTAGCCATTAAAGCTGGTTGGGTGATTTGGGATCAATCATTCTCTCTCAGCTCAACTCACCTCACGGGGTTGGAGGAAATAGAAAGAGGAAAGAGAATTGTGCATGGCTGTTGTTGTGAATCAATAAAAATGAATAACCTAAATGCAAATTAGGGGTTGAAAACCTGCACACTTGATTGGTCCTGATACAACAACTTGGGATTGAGCCAGAACCAGTCCCTGATTGGCCATTTTGGGACTGTCCTTATTGGTCAGTAGTTTGAACCTGTTGCACATTTTCATTGGTTATTAAGGCAGCAGCTAACCCTATAAAAGGGTTACTGCTGCCCATAGCTGCTCTGTTCCATTCTGATTCCTGTTATTATTAAAGAGTTGAAGTCACTGGTCAGATGTCTGGTCTCCTTATTCTCCAAACTTAACAGCTGTCTACATTGACCTATTTACAAAAATAATAAAGGCAGTGATTTACAGCCCTCTATAAGTGGTTTACAGAGTCAGCCCTATTGCCCCCAACAATCTGGATCCTCATTTTACCCACCTCAGAAGGATGGAAGGCTGAATCAACCTTGAGCCTGGTGACATTCGAACTGCCAAATTGCAAGCAGCAGGCAGTACTGCATTCTAACCACTGCACCACCGCTCCTCTTAGAATAAAAATTTAAAAAAATAATAAAACATTTTTGTCTTTGTTTCATTAAGGAAATGCAACGATCTGATTGTGCAGGACCACTTGGGTCTCTTTATACATAAAGAAAGAAACAGAAAGTGTGAGAGAGAAGAAATAAGAGAAAGGGAAAGAAGTGGAATAAGAGCCAGAAAAATATTGCTTTGACCATATTCATGTTTTGTGATTGGTTGTGGCAAGTGGCTGTGAATTGTTATGATGTCAAATGGTGCCCAATCTGGGGAATTCATCAGAATCAGCTTTGTCCCTTACAAACAGGCATCCAACACATGACACACATACAAAAGAGATAGACTTCTCCTATTGAGTCCAGCAATTTAATCACTGCACAACTGCAGTTCTCACTTACAAACTCAATGGATGCCTTAACTGAATATACTCCCTGTTTGACATTTAAATTCCACTTATAGGGACTGGCTTACAGTCACATAAACCACAAAAAGGAATTGTTTGGTTTTGGTTTAGAGAGATGTGAGAACTAAGCATTCAGCAATCACAGTGAAGAAAATCTTGTCTTAACATTTACTGTGTTTAGGCTTCCGACTTTTATTTTTGCCTCAAAAAAAAAAAAAAAAAAAAGCATGTTCCAGCTCTGACCTTGACATAATTTGTAACAAGGTGAGATAAATGTCACATGTTTGACAGAGGAGGTTATAAAGGTGGATGAGAATCTGCAGAGGAGCCAAGATCACATGTTGTTATGGCCACTGGCCATTTCACTGCAGCAAAAGCCAGGAATATCTGCAATGGGTTTCAAAAAAAAACAACAACCCAACAACCCAAGATCGTGGCCACAAACACTCAGTTAAAAGCCTGCATTGTTTTACATGCATGCAAAAAGGTGAGGTTGCATAAGCAGGACTGCCACCCTGATTTTTCTGACCCTCATTGCCTTAGCAAAAATCAGTTAAATGAATTTTCAACTGTGTGTATTCCAGGCATAGTAGCGTAGCATAGAATCTATATTGAAGCACCCTCTAGAGCAGGGGTGTCAAACTCAAGGCCCGGGGGCCAGATCCAGCCCGCGGGGGTGATTAGATCTGGCCCACAGGGCCACCCTGGAAACGGCGAAAGACTGGCCTGTGGTGCCTCTGCCAGCAAAAACAGAACTCGGGTGGGCTGCACACAGCCCTCTTGAGCTCTGTTTTCATTGGCAGAGGGTTACTTACAGGAGGCCGTTGCAGCCGAAAACTGAGCTCAGGAGCCTGTTTTCTCTGGCAGAGGGTTTTGGCCACCACAGGCCACACCCCTGACATGAGTGATGTCAAGCTGGCCACACCCACTCTGGCCACGCCCACTCTGGCCCTTCGAGGTAAAATACAATCCTGATGCGGCCTTCGATGAAATCGAGTTTGACACCCCTGCTCTAGAGGGAAGACCTATCAGTCTGGTGAATCCATGCCTGTCTTAATATGTCCAGTGTGGTGGAATGTAGTCTGAATTCCCAGGAGGGAGTGGCTGCATTCCAGAGGATCGAAATATAGTATAGTTTAGATAGCTTGTGTGGGGGGAAAAGAAAGAAGACCACTGCTCCCTAGTAATTCTCCGTGTATATGGTTAATGGTACAAATAATCTGCTTTAGATTTCTGTCTATAGGCAAGGAACAATGAAGGAAAATTCTTAGAAGGACCTCAACATTTGGAACCTGGCTTTCAGAGATATAGTCAGGATCTCCTCTCATATCCAGCAGAAGTGCCAGATGCACTTGGCCTGGCTCTGCCTCTAGGACCATCAGAAATATCCATGTCACCACCATGCTGTGGATCGGTGACCTTCAGTCACCTTTCAACCAGGAAGACTTATTCCTTTGTTCCTTTGAATATCAATCTTGTCCATGGCCAAGAGTCTTGCTGTGAATCCTGAAGCTTCTTACTCCATGCCTCTCCTCCAAGTATGAAAATTAAACTATTCTCCTTGTGACCTGTTGGATATTGTGATGCATATTACTGAATAGGAAAGGAGATGCAACACTTCTGTGTTCCTAACACGGATTGAATTTCTGTTTTCTTGTCTGTTACTACTTTCCTGGGTGTCCTGGATCAAGTCCTTAGCATTAGAGAATTGTCAGGGTTCCAGTTAACACACCCAACAGAATCAACACTCCAAGGCAAGCATGTTCTTCCAAGTGTAGATTTATTAGGCATGTCATATTGGCACATCTGGGAAAAACCTGACTCTGGAGGTCCCGAGGTTTTCCCCACCCAAATCAAACCCCAAAGTTCTTTCTCCCCAGGTCACACATCCGTCACATGGTTGTCCAACATCACAGACACCATCCTGGCTGGTTTTGGTCCATGCCTCTCCAAGACCTGGCAGAGAGTCCTTGTCTCCCATGGGAAAGAATGTTGCACATCCCCAGCTACCTATATCTCTCCCTTATGTTCCCACAGCTCCAACAGGCCTCGCTGTGGCAGCCCTGAAGATTCAGGGCTGACAAACATCTCGTACAGAGAAGGTGGATGTCTCACACTCTGTCCATGTGGGAAGAGCAGATGTATGTAGATGCTGACCTTGCAGCAATAATCCAAAACCATCTTACCTTTTGCAGGGCAGTAATAAAAATCCAAATATATTTAAACTGACAGTAGAGGATGTTAATGCCTCTACTTGATGCCTGGACTTTGTGTCCATGACCAGAAAGTAATGTACCCTATTTTATTTGGCCTCTGTGCAGTATCACTTACTCATACTTAATTAAAATGCTAATTTTTTTTTAAGCTCCTGGGGATATTTTTGAAGTGATATATATGAAAGAGCATGATGATTTTAAAAAAAACCACTTAGAAGGATTTCCTATACAAATGTCATCATGATACTATCAAAAATATTGAGATGGCATCTGCGATTGTGCAGTGCACATGAAAACAAATGGAGCTTTGACTGCATCATCACAGCTGCCATTTTGATGGCACTCTGAGGACACTCCTGCTTTTGCATGTGGTTAAGGTTGTGCAACTAAGTTGATTTATATCAACTCTAAAATGTCTAAAACTATAATTAAGAACTTAGCAAATATATAGAGGAAAATATATGTATTCTGGTGGGATCTCCCCTGGGAACTCCAACTTTTCTGAAGCTTCCTGTTTGGCATCCATTTCTTTTTGTTGTTCAGTTTCTAAGTCATGTCCAACTCTTTGCAACCCCATGGACTTATTAACATCCAGCTCAAGAAGCCAAATAAAACTCAAGGTTCATTCTGGTTTGGAAAATCTTACTGTTTATTGAATACACTGCATGGTAATGTTGAAGTAAAACTAATTCTGAAATTCCCAAACACCACTTCATAAAATTAAACAATAATTTCCCCAGCCAAAACCCCAACTTTTCACGTAGACCATGTAAAAAAATTCACTTTGTTATGGGAACTGGTTGCTTCAACTCCGCACCAGTTATAATGTCCTTGAAAAGGTTTCAGGCTTTCATGGTCTTCAGCGGAATCATAGAAGGTTTTTTTTTTTTATCATAGAGGGTGATTTCTTACAGAAGAGATTACATGCTATATTGTATCATACTTGCAGGTGTGGGTGATAATTTGTAGAATATACCTAATGTAGATTTTTAAATGTATGCTAAATTTAAATAGGAGTCAGTTCCTGCACTCAACTTCAAAAACAGAATCAAACTTCCAGAAGGCCTAGAGTTAATAGAATATATGTAGCTTGGAGTTGAATGGTGTAGTCTTTGGTGTTTTCTCCATTTTGTTGTTTGCTTGCATACATATCATTACCCAACTAGGTAATATCATCAATGCCCAATGATGTTAATGTTATGACAATCAGTTGATAATGAACCCATTTGCATGAGTTGGTTCCTTTTGTGCTTGCTACTACCCAACTAGGTAATATCATCAAACAACCAAATTCAGAGAGTACCAAGGACTCCACGGACCTATATCTCCATGTAATATATCTGAGGGAGTGAACATTTTATTTATCTCTTCAGTTCAAAAGTGGTATTCCCAAACCTGCTCTAGCATCAAATATTTTTCTATCCCCTGGTATTAAATATTGCGTAATAATGAAACACTGTTGAGGGTTCTTCATCTCTGGAGGTTTTAAAAAACAGATTGGACATCCACCTCTCATGATAGCTTAATTAGTTTTCCAGCCCATTACAGAAGTTGTGCTAGATGAATGTTGTGTTCTCTTCCAACTCTACTATTCAATCATTCTATGATGTCCTTCAGAATAAAGCTTTGATTATTAGTTTGGACATAACATCCACTACAAGGACACTGTTTGATACAATTCATCTTATTGTAGGGATGTTACAAATATTGTACAGCTTTTAAAAGCATTAAATGGCCTTTCAAAAAAAAAGAATGAGAAAACTATAGAAGATAAATCTGTCAACACTAACTTAAGGGAGCCTCCATGGACAGTGACAATAAAATTTGGGATATAAAATGATATGGAGAAATAGCAGATGAGAATTTTTCCTTCATATACTGTACTGCCTATGGACTTCTAGGAAAATTTGATTTATCCGTTTTACAATGATGAATATGCAAACCAAGCTTATAGCAATAGCACTTAGACTTATATACCACTTTATAGTTCTTTATAGCCCTCTCTAAGAAGTTTACAGAGTCAGCATATTACAATTTAAGTCCTCATTCTACCCATGTTGGAAGGATGGAAAGCTGAGTCAACCTTGAGCCTTTGAGATTCGATCTGCCAAATTGCAGGCAGCCAGCTGTCAGCAGAAGTAGCTTGCAGTACTGTACTCTAAACACTGCCACCGAGGCTCATATTCTTTGTTCCAAGATGTTCTTATCTTCTGTCAAATGTTTTTAAGTATCTTGCCAGCAATTGATCAGTGTAAACAAGGAAGAGAATGTATTTGAATCAATCAGAGAACTTCTCTAAATTAATTCAGTATTTGGATAAATTCTAAGCTCTAATCAACCTATTTTTTGAACCCAAGTTTGTGGAGGTTTTCTTCAGAGAGTAGGAAGAATAAGAAAGGGAGTCAAGGCAATGCACAACCTATCTCTGAACCTCATTTTTTCTGAAGAACACTGAGATTTTTTACTTGATAAATCAATATGGTCGATATGTTTTAATAAGCCCCTGATGAAATTGTGATCCAGCAAGTGCGTTCTGTTCACTCAGTGAGATTGCTGATTCCCCAGACACAATTGCCTCTCCCATGGATATTGAAGTGATCCTATGAAGTAGTCTTATGCTGAGGAGAGGAAGGGCCAAGGAGTCAGAGCAGTGAAGAAAATGCTTGATCAAGTAAACAATCTTGAAGGCCTGGAAGCCATTTTGAATGTCCCAGAGTGAAAGATATGATAATTACTGACAGAAAAACCACCAAGCTTTACACTCCTCAGAATTTTGTAGGTCATTTAGGTAGTTCAATTTCCTCTCTGAGGAGGAAGCCAAAAACTTTGCTTTTGAAAAAGAATATCTGACTCTACTACCCTCTGAGACTCCATCTTTCCAAGGTAGGTAATCTTTAAAAATTCCTGAGTTCTCAATTTATTCT
Source organism: Notechis scutatus (assembly GCF_049901735.1). Classification (NCBI taxonomy): domain Eukaryota; kingdom Metazoa; phylum Chordata; class Lepidosauria; order Squamata; family Elapidae; genus Notechis; species Notechis scutatus. Next base: position 13,684,686 of record NC_142011.1, on the reverse strand, counting down.
ATATTTGACGATGATCTTTGTGCTTAACCAAAAATTTAAAAAAGGAAAAAGGATGCAAGCTGGTCCATGACAGTCACAGCCTTATTTGAGCCTCAGGAAAACTGTGTGAAGTGCTCCTGCTCCATCCAAACCTCTTGAGTCATTTTGGCATCATCTCTGCCAGACAGGCAGATGTTGCTCCTTATTAAATTTTCAAGTGGAAGGAACATGCGTAATTTCATTATTTTCCTGGAGCAGATGCCAATAATCTTATTGTCTCAAATGGAGGCTTCGAGCTATAGGTATGAAAGGAAAAACGTATGACTGAACGACACTGTGGAACTAAGATATATTAATTATCCTTCCTCAGTGGCTTATTTGATTCACTTAATGAGGTGATATGGATTGGTGTAGGAGCTTTTCCAGGAAACATCCATGTGGGGGAGATGTCCACTAAAAAGGGATCAATTTCCATGAACAGAACTTCATCTTGAGAGAGGAAAGTAATGAATTTGATCCATCTCTTTGTTTCCCGCTCCACAACTGGGAGTTTTGAACTATATTCTTATCCTTAGTTAGAAAGGGGAGGAAGGAAAGACTGGGAATTCAGTTGGGATGAAGCCAAAAGAAGCAGCTGCTATTGGCTATAAAAATGTGAAACTTGACCTTTGGGTAGAATGATCAGAATGGATCTTCAGAAGGTTTCCTTTGCTGCACTCTATGAGATGAGTTTCCAGAGAAGTATCAGCAGCAGGCTAGTTCTCATTTATCAAACAAGATAACAGTGTATGTTTTATAGTATTTACTTCAGGAAATATATAAAAGAGAGGACATTTTTTCTTCCATTTACTGTTTTATCAAAAAATTGTACGTTGGAAGAAGATTAAAAAAAATTCTCATCTTCTCTTTTAGACATGTTCTGGTTTCTTTTGTATAGTTCCCTCTTTTGCATACATGTTGAGGCAATTCCCCGTTAGGAGAATGAGCGCATACAGGGAGACGTATAGAGAGTAGTGTAGGAATAATACACACACAGCACACAGATACACTGTACAGTAAGTGTAGGTTTTTACTTCCAGAAATGTTAAGCAAAGTCCAAACAAGCAATCCAAAGTCATTCACAAGTTAAATCAGTCAGTTTTCAATCCAGGGATAATCCAAATATCAAAGTCCAGTGTCAAAAACAGTTCAGTATCAGACTTACATTAAATCCAGGAATATCAGTCAATTAGAAGAAATGGAGGAACAGCAATACTTTCCAACAGAAGGAAACAGAGATACTCACTCAGACACACTCTCTTCTGAGACTAAGACTAAACAACCCAGGTTTCTAGCTCCATCTTATGGCTGTTTGAGAAACCACACCCAATTGCATGCTCTTGCATTCCCTTAAAGATATAGTACTAAAATGTTTATCCTGGTTTATATATTTCTAACCCAGATACCTGTTAGGTGACTTATATTCCTAACAATACATACCAGACAACCTGTGATCCATTGGGTCATTCTTCTTCTTCTTCTTCTTCTTCTTCTTCTTCTTCTTCTTCTTCTTCTTCTTCTTCTTCTTCTTCTTCTTCTTCTTCTTCTTCTTCTTCTTCTTCTTCTTCTTCTTCTTCTTCTTCTTCTTCTTCTTCTTCTTCTTCTTCCTCCTCCTCCTCCTCCTCCTCCTCCTCCTCCTCCTCCTCCTCCTCCTCCTCCTCCTCCTCCTCCTCCTCACCCCCCATATGGAATTCCCTGCTATTTTGCTGGAGAAAGAGGGAACAAGAAAGCCATGGACCATGAGGAAAACTGCACTCTCTATTTCTGATTCTGGCATGTCCACAAGGCCCCAATTCCTTCCAGGAAGGAAAAGGGTTCATCCATTGCTGTCACACCCATCCCACCAGCCCTCCATCTTTCTTCTTTCAAGAGAACCCCAACCACTGCCTCCTCCCCCTCAGTTGACCTGCAGACCTACCTACAAATTTTTGGGGGACAGGGAGAAAAAGGGAGCCACAGATCACAGGTAAAACTGCCTTCTCACTCCTCACATGTAGCATGTCCCCAAGGGCCCTTTACTCCAGAGAAGAAGTTGGCTCACACATCAAGTGCTGGTAACCCCAGTCTCTACCTTGCCAGCTGGCATCTAAGTTGCCCTCTCATTCTTCCCTCATTGGCTACTACCTTAAATAGGTTTCAGATCTGGTTCCTGTTAGGCCTTGTTGCCAGCCAGTTGCATACAAGGGCCAGAGGGAGATGGGAAAGGAGATGAGGGTATGTCTTTCCTATCTTTACTTGAATCATGCACCTACTGGTTTCTTGGAAGTATAGATATAGAAATATGGTAGAATTGAGGCAGCTACTATTTTGTCAAATTTCAATCTCACAGGTGTCCTTTGTCTTGGATTTTGGATTCATTCTGTAAATTGGCCCATTTCAGGTACATTATTCAGATTTGCTGCTCTGTGGGGCACCATTTTGCCCAACTGAAGTTTACAAAATATTAAAGATACTATCTCTCATAAAGATATGAGAGTTTTAGTAGAATATAGATATTTTATTACTTACCTACTCCCTTGTTGTACAGTACACCTTCACCCTCCCTCCCTCCCTTCCATTTTAATGTGGCATGTTTTCCACCCAAAATTCACTTTTATGAGTCTTAGACATCCCTGCTGTTTATCTCCGTGCCACATGGTAATGATTAAAAAGAAATCTTCCAGAATTCCTGCTGAGAATAGGTCTGACTATGTTGTTCCCTGGAGATCCATGCTTAGAGGAATTCTAAGGAAAAAAATTTGTCTAAAGTTTGTACTGGATCATGAAAAATCTCCATGGGGCAGATGGTAATTGCATTTACATTCTAGCTGCTTTGATTGGATTGGGATTTCAAGATTTATGCTTAATATTTTATTTAATTCTCTAGAGAACTTTATAGGTTCCTTCAGGAGGAAAAGCAGCATTCAAAATGAAATAAATAAAAAAACCATCAACAAATAAATACAGAAATAAAGGGTTTGAGACACATCCCCAAAGACTAGTTCATGGCAATCTTCTTCTTTTTTCTTTTTAAAACATAAATGTCGGTGATCCTACAACATGATCAGTAAAGGAAATGGTAGCACAAAACTAACTAGCTGGATAAGATTTCACCCTCATGGCTGTTACTGAGCAAAAGAAAGGGTAGTTTAAACAAAAGGCGAACAATTAAAAATAAATCAAGAATTAGGACTCAAAAAACAACCTCTTTAACCTTCTTTTGTTAGAACCAATAAGAAGCCAACTTTACCAAAATGACTAATCAGTATCAGGTACAAATAAAGAACCAACCAGAGACCAGCCCTCACCAATTTAACACCAATCAGAAAGGAAGCTCAGCTGAAGACCAATCAGAAGTCTGAAAGCTGGCATAAAGATAGGAGCCCAATCAGTCCAATTCAGATGTCTGCGATCAGGCCACTAAAGATGCCAGAAATAGCTGCCAATGAAACATCAGGAAATTATCAGGAAATCTTGTCTAAATCATGGTTCTAAATGCTGAAAAAACACCGACTCCCTCCAAAAAATAGTACCAAATAAATACAGGCCCATTACATTCAGAGTTTAGACCAGGGGTGTCCAACCTTTCACCTTCCCTGGGCCACATTAGAAGATGAAAATTTGGTTTGGGCCGCACATATAATAAATTATTATAAAATAATTATATTATAAAAGTATATAATAAATTATAAATTATTTTATTATTTATTATTAATTATTTATTAAAAATTATTTATTTTTTTATTAATTTTCCGGCCAAATTTTGTGGGGGGGGGCGGCGGGGGCAGAAGCGGCGGTGGCGGGGGCAGAAGCGGCGGCGGTGGCGTGGGCGGCGGCGGGGCAGAAGCGGCGGCAGCGGTGGCGGGGGCAGAAGCAGCAAAGGCGGCGCCCGCCTTTTCTGTTGCTGCTTGGCATGGCGCTCGCCTCGCCCCGCCTCGCGCCTGCCTCTCCTCCTCCTCCTCGCTGGCTCTTGCCAGAAGGTTGGGGTGGGCACTGGGCCGCATTACGAGGCAACCTGGGCCGCATGCGGCCCGTGGGCCGCGGGTTGGACAAGCCTGGTTTAGACAGTTGAACATATGTGATTTGCTAACGTAGTTATTTGCTTGATTATTTCTCTCTCTTATGTTCTGTTTGTCTCTTCTCAAACTCTTTTTTCATGGAGTGGTTAGTAATGCACAACATCATTACTCGAGAGCTGTGACTGACTAGGAGAGCTCATGCTTGGCGTGTAAAATATTCTAAGTTCATTTCATGTCCAGGAAAACCCCTTCTCTCTGAAATGCTGGAGAACTGGCCTCCTTCCATGTGGAAATTATTCTGCTTGATGGGCTGACAGTCTGTCGCTGGGCAAGGCATTTTCTGTTTTGCAAATAGTCTGTGGGCATAATGATGGCAATACAACTGCAAATGGAATGCAGAGGAGAACAATAATCCTTTTTAGAGTGGCAAAGATGACCAATGTGTCACCAGAATCAAAACCCATTTTTATCTCGTTTGTTCTTGTTAGCATTTTGCAACAATGAGCTCTGGTCATTCTTCACGTTCAGTCAAAAGCTGAACACAGAACAGTACTGATTTATAGAGGAACCAAGGAAAAGCTTCCATGATCCTAACTTGGTACAGAAACTTAAGAAATGGTAGAGGTTAGGAGAAGGACCTGGGACACAAGACACCTGGGACAGGTCATGCCCCTGTCGGAATCTGACTTGGAGGAGGAAGCCGAACAGATGACAGGGAGTGGGAGTGTGGCTCTGTTGGCTGTGGAAGAAACTGGGGAAGGCAAAGTCCGACTGGGAAGAGCTGGGGAGAGGTAGAATTAGGAAAAGGAAATTCAGAGGAAGACCCAGGCCCACCCCCTCTTCATCCTAGGGCCCGCAGGGAGGAATGGAGAAGAGAGCAATGTGGGTTGCATGGCTTACGGGGAGGAAAGAGCCCTGATTCCCTTCATTAGCTGCAGCTGGTAACAGTGTATAAAAAAGGCAAACTTCATGCAGCAAGCTGTTGGGAACAAATGTGACTTTATCTTGTATCGTGGTGGTTTATCTATGTTCCTGGTGTCTTCCCAACTGTGTGAGTTTTGCCATGCTTTCAAGTCTGAAATTCCTTCTTCTGCCCTGTGAAACTAATTACTTCAGTTTGGTTTATTTGGATTTTAAGTTACAGTTTGTGTGTACTTTGTTTTAGACTGAATTTTCTACAGTTAAAGGCTGTTTCTGGGAGAGTTTTTCTCCAGCCAAAGATAACCTGGACAAATTGGAGATAATAAAGGAACTCTTATTGCTTATTTGACTGTGTTGCCTTTGTGCCACGCCCCAGGTCATCACAAGGCTGTAATAGTGAATTCCATCACCGTGACAATGTGCAGCATCAAGGTGATTTTTAAGATCCTTCCAACTCTAATTTCTAGGTTTTTCCTATTGGGCAAAAGATAGGATTAGAGCAAATGTAGGAACCATTTCAATAATACAAGAAAAAGTATTACTGAAACTACTTGGCACCATGGAAGATAATATGATACAGTGACACATCTTTGTAGTGGGGACTTAACCCTTAGTTCATATATGGTTTTAGATCTGAAGCAAATCATGTATTTAACTTTTACTAACTACAGGACTAATGTATTATTATTTTGTTTGTTTAGAAAATCTGATCCTGTGGAGATATTTCCTGCAATCACTTATACTTCCTGATACAAAAGCAAAGAAGCTGCAGAGCAGTTAAATTATCAGACAGTTATAACAATCCAGCATTCAGGTCTGAACCAAATAATCACCAAAGAGCAATTTTCAGAACTGGATTCATTATTTCAAACCTCCCTGTCTCATACACCAATAGGCAAGGACTAGTCAAAATATGTAGGATGGAGGCAGATCACTCTTCTCTTCCTGGGCAGACTTGAGTCAACATTAGGTAGTGTAAGGAGGGCAGGGAAGTTTGTTTGTATTGGCCTGACAAGATAATTGAGCAAGTGAATGGAATGGAATATTTTATTTGGCCAAGGAATTTGTCTCTAGTGCAGAAACTCTCAGTGTACATGCAAAGCAACAGAATAATGATAATCATAATAATGATAATCATAAGCGCACCAACGTGCCTACCGTCCCTGTCCTATTGTTTCTCTTATTCTTCTTTTATTTTTCTTATATGTACCCATTTCATGTATTCACAACTATGTATACACTTATACTTATTATCTTGTAAACAATTGGCAAATCAAATAAATAAATAAAAATAAAATAAATAAAATAAATAAATAATACTAATAAGAGGGGGAGTTAGAAGGATAATAAGGATAAATAATAATGCTACAACCGTACCACCTGGGTAACATAGACATACTACCTGGGTAAACATAGACATTACCGTACCACCTGGGTAAACCGTACCACCTGGGTAAACATAGACATTAGATGGCACTGAGAGAATTAGGTGTTCAGCAGAATGATAGCATGAAGGAAAAAAACCCTGTCCCTGTGTCTAGTTGTTTTAGCATACAATGCCCTATAGCAATGTCCCAAGAGGAAGAGTGAAATAGTTTATGTCCAGGATGTGAGAGATTTGCAGATATCTTCTCAGCCCTCCTTCTGACACATGCAATACATAGGACTTCTTTGGCAGGCAGGCTGGTTGCAGTTGTTCTTTTTCTGCAGCTTTAACTATCTGTTGGAGTGTTTCTTTTCTTTCTCAAGGTGTCTCATTATTGTCCTCTGGCGCTTGCCCTCTCTTCCAAACTTTCTCCCCAACCCCCATTCCTGCTTCTTCACAAGAACAGCCTTTATGCTCAGTAGGTACAGAGCCTGCAGAAACTCGTAGCCTACTGCTGCGGCATATTGTTTTCCCCACACTACAATTATTGTAGCTTTTGTTTTGCTTTGCTTTGTGTTTGTGTGCCACCCAGAGTCCCTTGGAATGGGGCAAGTCACAAATGGGTACTGTAAAATAATTAAGTACGTAAATAAATAAGCCTCTGTGGAAACAAATTTGCAAATTGCATCAACAGTGATTTCATCTATTATTTCACAGATGGCAGCATTGTCCTGCTGCATCCCTCCTTTTTCCAGTATCAAATTTGCAATACTCTCCTTTATATTCTCCTTTAAAACTACTATCAGTCTCTATAAAGTCATCCTCTCGTTCCTGTTATCAATTACCAAGTAGCATTTTCCTCTGCTTGCCAAAACCAGTTAAGCTCCATGCAGCTGGATGAGATCAAGGAAGCAAGACCTACACAAACTTCATTAAGAGATTTTTAGTGCTACTTGGGGGTATTTTTTTAAAAAAATGGAAATGGTAATTGGATTTTCCCAGCTTCCTTAAAGTGAGTTAATTGAGGCATATCTGTTTGAAATGCTTCCTCTCATATTTTCGCAGAGCTGCCATGCATGAGATAAAACCAGTATCTCTTGAGTGTCTTATGTATAGCTCTGCCCACAATTTCTCACAAAACTATGTTTGTTTGACCTCTAAGTCACTCCCAAACAACTGGATTCATGATATTTTACTCTATCTCTTCAAAACTTCCATACTTGAGAAAAAATTGAGGGAGGAAACAGATGTTTTCTTTCATACATATTTTAAAATATTTTTTTTAAAAAAACTGTAGACTTGAAGATTGGCCCAGTAAAAATGGAAATTATTCTTTTTTTTTTTAAACAAGTTTTATTGGTTTTTAAAGACAAACAAAAACAAACAAAACATAAAAACATCCAACTTTCTTTCATAAATATACAAGCAGTGTGTCGGTTGGTTTACAAATTTTTTGTGCATCCATTTCATAGTCTCAAAAATGGAAATTATTCTTATAGATCTCCATTTTCCCTCCTCTAAGCTGAAAGCTAGCCTACCCAAGTAGTCAGTGAAAATGAATGAATGTAATAATGTCTACCAATACATTATTATCTTTGATACACACTTACTTCATTACAAACAAATGATTCCACATTATCTTTGGTGGGTTGTTGCTTGCTTTCTTATTGATACCCATTTTTCTTGACAATGTCCATGTGAGTTTAGGAATCTTCTATGCAGTTATTCCATTTAATTTCTCTTGCCTACCCTGAGAATATGGCTTGAATAATAATGTGATAGTTTCAATTTTCAAAGCATTAAATGGAAAGATCTCCATAAATTCTTCATTAGCAAGAAAATGTGGAACAGAACTGTAGAATTGCAGGCATACAAAAAAGACTGATAGAAACTGTGCATAATTTTATGGAATTGAGTTATGGAATTGAATATAGTTTTCCCTCAACTGTTCAGTGACTTTTTTCCTAGGGACATCAGCATAGGAGTAAGCCCCGTGATAATTCGAGGTGAGACCATATACAGTCATTTAACAAAAAGAAAGAAAAATTGATAAAAAGCCAAAAATGTTTATGTAATTAACAACTAAGAATGGTGGAAGGTGGCCCTGATATTCTTTTAATATCCAAGACATAATATTAACTTGCCTTAACAACCTGCTGTACATTTCATTTCTACTGGAGCCAAATGAGAAATCATAAGACAATTTATATGTGTATTATATATTCTATTTATTTATTTATTTATTTGATTTGCCAATTGTTTACAAGATAATAAGTATAAGTGTATACATAGTTGTGAATACATGAAATGGGTACATATAAGAAAAATAAAAGAATAAGAGAAACAATAGGACAGGGACGGTAGGCACGTTGGTGCGCTTATGCACGCCCCTACAGACCTCTTAGGAAAGGGGTGAGGTCAATAGTAGACAGTCTAAGGTTAAAGTTTTGGGGTTTGGGGAAGAGACTACAGAGTCGGGTAGAGTATTCCAGACATTGACCACTCTATTGCTGAAGTCGTATTTCCTGCAATCAAGTTTGGTGCGGTTTACTTTGAGTTTGTATCTATTGTGAGCTCTTGTGTTGTTATGGTTGAAGCTGAAGTATTCATTGACAGGTAGGACATTGCAATGTATGATTTTATATACCATGCTTAAGTCAGACCGAAGACGGCGTAATTCAAGGTTTTCTAGTTCTAGAATTTCAAGTCTGGTGGCATAAGGTATTCTACAACGAGTAGAAGAGTGGAGAACTCTTCTTGTGAAATATTTCTGGACTTTTCAATTGTGCTAATATCAGATACGTAATGAGGGTTCCAGACTGATGAACTGTATTCGAGTATTGGTCTAGCAAATGTTTTGTATGCTCTGGTTAGTAGTGTGATATTACCAGAGAAAAAGCTACGTAGGATTAGGTTAACAACTCTTAATGCCTTTTTGGCAGTTTGTAGAGCAAGCATATGTGTTTTCTGGGATTTTGTGGTATGATTCATAATTTTAAAAATGCCCTCAAAATAGGCAGTTCTTATGGCAGAAACATTATCCTATAACATGGATACCAGTAGTAATAGCACTTAGACTTATATATTACCCAAAGTGGTTTACAGCTCTCTCAAAGCAGTTTTAAGAGTCAGCATATTGCCACCAACAATCTGGGTCCACATTTTACTGATCTTGGAAGGATAGAAGGCTGAGTAAACCTTGAGCTGGTCAGAATCAAACTCCCGGCTATGAGCAGACTATGCCTGCAATATTGCATTATCACTGCACCATCATGGCTGATATAGATGATGTTTTCATGCCACTGCAACAACTCACATCAGGGGATGTTGGCTGTGGACCCAGCTTCATGTTGCCTTACATTTGTTTGTACAAAGTTATGATTAAGATTTTTCCATGTGATTCCTGTACAATAGTAATTCTTTGGGTCCAGTCTACCAAGGCCATTCCCTCATAGCATTTCATACAATTTGGTCTAATGGTTAAGGCTAGAAACCAGGAGCCTGTGAATTTAATCTCACTTTAGGCATGAAAGCTATCTGGGTGACTTTTGGCCGGTCACTCTCTTTCAGCCCAGCCCACCTCATAGGGTAATTGTTATGGGGAAAATAGGAGAAGGAAGGAGTATCAGGTATGTTACTCACCTTAAATTGTTAAATTGTTTATAAAAATAATAAAGGCAGGATATAATTAAAATAAAATAAAATAAAATTCTTACAGATAATCAGAATTGGAAGGGACCTTGTAGGTCATTGAGTCCAACCCCCTGCCCAAGCAGGAGACCCTACACCATTTCTGACAGATGGGAGTCCAATCACTTCTTGAAAGTCTCAAGTGATGGTGCTCACACAACCTCTGAAGGCAAGGCTGTTCCAGCTGTTGGTTGATTGTTCTCACTGTCAGAAAGTTTCTCCTTACTTCCAGGTTAAATCTCCCCTTGTTCAGTTTCCATCCATTGTTCCTTGTCTGGCATACAGGTGCTTTAAAAAATAGCTTCACCCCTTCCTTTCTGTGGCAGCCCCTCAAATATTGAAAGACTGCTACCATGTCTCCCCTGGTCCTTCTCTTCACCAGACTAGCCTGCCCAGTTCCTGCAACCGTTCATCATATGTTTTAGTCTCCAGTCCCCTAATCATCCTGGTTGCTCTTCTCTGCACTTTTTCTAGAGCCTCAACATCTTTTTTATAGTGTGGTGACCAAAACTGGATGCAGTACTCTAGGTTTGGTCTTACCAAGGATTTACTTACTAAGGATCTTCTGAATTAAGGCAGAGGGAAACACCTTGCATATTTCACGATGAAGTTCAATTTTTCCAAATTAAACAATACTTCATATATCCATATGGCGTATATATAGACCAGTTCTAAGTCTGTCCCCTGCCACCTGCATGGCCACTCTCTAGTAACTGCTGGCTCTATTGATATTAGAGAGTTCTAATTGCCTGTTTCATGATTCACCTTGAGAAGATAACAAGGGTGAGAAGAGTGTGCCTGAATGGGGTTCTCTCAATGACGGAGGATTGGGGGAGGGGGGAGAAATGTGAATTTTGTGCCCCTTGCAAAAGAGCAAAACAAAAAGAAGGGAAAGGATATAATGTTAGCAAAAGGGCCAATGAAGAGCAGAAAGGTAGCTGTGGAAAAAAAGGGAAGGGAGAGTGTGAGGGGGGAAAAATGGCAACCCAGAGTGTGAGAACATTATTATCAAAGGCATCAGGACATAATGGCCTTTCTCAAAGAAGGATAAGGATGTGACTCTTAGTCAGACTCAGAACAATTTGGAAGGCTTGTCTAAGGAAGAAAGAAAGATTAACGCAGAAAGGGAAAAACTATCATGGAGACTGACTGCAATTGGAGAGAGGAAAGGCATTAAAAACAAGGAGGGCCACATGTGAGATATGGGGGGGATAACTTAAAAAAATAACCCTTCTTTATTGCAGTGCTTCTCCTCTGGAATGTGTAATTGAAGAAAGCAAGAACCCTGAAAACAGAAGCTTAGTTTCTGAAGAGTTGTGACTAGGAAGGACAATACTGAGGAATCGAAAATAACTGTAGGTATTTTGGTTTTGGTGCCCAGGAAATAAAAGCCTTGCATCAACAGCTGAAGTTTTGCTGGTTTCCCATTGGTTTCCTCAATTTCAGAAACAACTTCTTTAGTTTTGGTTGCCATGATGTAAAAAAGATGTTGAGACCCTAGAAAGAGTACAGAGAAGAGCAACAAAGATGATTAGGGAACTGGAGGCTAAAACATATAAAGAACAGTTGCTGGAATTGGGTACGTCTAGTTTGATGAAAAGAAGGACTAGGCATGACATGATAGCAGTGTTCCAATATCTCAGGGGCTGCCACAAAGAAGAGGGAGTCAAGCTATTCTCCAAAGCAGCTGAAGGCAGGACAAGAAGCAATTGGTGGAAACTAATCAAGGAGAGAAGCAGCCTAGAACTAAGGAGGAATTTCCTGAGAGTTAGAACAATTAATCAGTGGGACAACTTGCCTCCAGAAGTGGTAAATGCTCCAACAGTGGAAGTTTTTAAGAAGGGATTGGTTAACCATTTGTCTGAAATGTTGTAGGGTTTTTTGCCTAAGTAGGCTAGACTAGAATACCTTGAAAGTCCCTTCCAACTCTGTTATTCTATTCTGTTCTATTCTATTCTATTCTATTCTGTTCTGTTCTGTTCTGTTCTATTCTATTCTATTCTATTCTATTCTATTCTATTCTATTCTATTCTATTCTGATGTTCTTGATTTTCGTCCCAAATTTTGATTTGATGTTTTATCTTGCAGGAAGCAGGAAAAATCGTGCCCCCAAATTTCAAGAGCAACATACTGCAAGCTATAGGATTTCAGAATTCTAAAGGGAAGTGAAACAGAGGGAATGATGCAAAAGAAGGGATAAAGGTTCCTTTACTCGGAAAATTTAACTGGAAATATTAGGGGATCAAGCAACCGTGGAGAGGGAGGTGGGAATCCCAATTGCACTGCTCTAGAAATTCATCGGTATGAATTTAATCAGGATAGGAATCAACATTTAGCAGCAAATTGGGAGTGGCCTGGGTACCACATGTACACCTCCCCTCTCACTCGCTCTTTGTCGCTCCCATGCAAATATTACATATATATTTTGTGCAGTTGTTTAGCCCTATCTCTCATCGATCCTTTTTTGCTTTGCTTTGTTTGTTTGCATTTTAAATATTCACCCAAGGGAACATTTTTGTTCATCCAGTCCTACATATCAGCCTTTCTTGTTTACATTTGTATACATGGGATTTAACATTTATTTATTCGTACTTTACAGTTCCAACTGCCACTTATAGAGTAAATAAAATAAATTATATTTGTAATTTGTAAATTACAATGGCTGTAAATCAATGATTACTTGGTATTTATGATTTTGCTAACCCCCTTTTTCTATGTTTTAATACCGAGAGAGAAGGAGAGAGAGAGATGGAGAGGAATATATGGAAATGCATTTTGTACTGAAATACTTTAATGCTTTATAATTTTCAAATGTCCTTTTGAAAAATTACAACGAGGATTATTTTACACATTATCTGGGTTTTATTTCTAAGTATATTCTCAGTTGGGAACTATAGCTAACCCAGGATTTCCAATACATTTATAGTTTGCATGATAGATATGGCTTACACTTATCCAATATTTTAAGAGCATTACTTTAAAAATGTCAGTGGTGAAGAACCCAAATACATCTAAGGGAGATGGATGGTTAAGAAATAGGAAAAACAAACAAATATATAAACTGTTTTTTTCTGGTATATATGAGTGCTTCTAAGCAGCAATTGAATATGCATTACAGAAGATTTATAAAAGGAGGCTGACCATTTAAAAGCAGTGATCTTACAACATAAATCAAAGCTATCTTTGGAAAACATGAATCATGATCAGGGAAAAAACAGTTAACAGAAACTTTCTGGCACCTTTTTCATCCATTTAAGGCAGAGACATAAATGCAAGGTTTGATCTTGTTGGCAGCTTTAATGGAAATGTTAGCACCTTGTTAGATATCTTCAAATGGCAACGGGGGATTTGAATTCTTTCTAAACTCTGGTACCAAACTCAAGGAATTATGATTTATGGACCAGAAAAAAGAACCACAGCGTAAGCTTTTCTGATCAGAGAATTCCCATCTCGCTTTGTAGCTGTGCTTTTTTGCACCGCCAAAAGATATTGATGGATGGTTTTATGACTCATTTGGCAAGATCTATGAATGCAATTACTTCATAAGGTGGCATTTTATCACTGTTGCTTTCGACCTGCTGTAGCTGTCTCATTGATTGGAGTTAGTCAAGGAAAGCAAATTGTACAGACGTAGAGAGCAATCCTATATGTTCTTACTCTGCTTACCTAGAAGTAAGTCCTATTAATCTTAGCAGGCCTTATTGTTAAGAAGATATACTTAGCGGTGTCCTATTGACAGCATAAAGTTGCTGATACCTGTTTGACATTTTGCATTTGTAAAGCTTTCTTTTCATTACTTAAGGTTTTCTCCTCTATATTGGACGCTGAATCTAACAGGAACAGATGAGTCAATTTGAAGCTGGATTGAATAAAGATGTAGAACGAGAGTACTGTGGATGATTCTGAGCACCCTCTTTCTAAAGAAATATTGACAGGCTGGAGAAAATTCAAAGGAGGAGAATGAAGGTGATCTTAGAACTCAAATATATGTCCTAAACATGCCCTATAGCATAGGATGAAGGAACTTTAGATGTTCAGTCTGAAGAAAAAACAAGACTTAGTAGGGATATGATAACCCTAGACAAGTACATAAAGAGAAGATAGCCATTAACTATTTTGCTTGATCATAAAAATTATGTCCAGAAATAATGAATGTAGATTGCAGCTACCTAGTTTTCATGTAGACATAAAGAACATTTTCAGATGATAAAATCTAGGCAACAGTAGAGCAATCTAGGTTTGGAGATGGTTGATAACAGTTTAACAGAATTGGAAGGGACCTTGTAGGTCATCTAGTCCACCCCACCACCACCCAAGTAGGAGACCCTACACCATTTCTGACAAATGGCAGTCCAATCTCTTCTTGAAAGCTTCCAGGGATGAAGCTCGCACAACTTCCGAAGGCAAGCTGTTCTATTGGTTGATTGTTCTCACTGTCAGAAAATTTCTCCTTATTTCTAAGTCGAATCTCTCCTTGATCAGCTTCCATCCATTATTGCCTTTGGATGCCTTGGAAAATAGCTTGACCCCTTCCTCTCTGTGGCAGCCCCTCATATATTGGAACACTGCTATCATATCTCCCCTAGTCCTTCTCTTCATTAGACTAGCCAAGCCCAGTTCCTGTAACCATTCTTCATATGTTTTAGCCTCCAGTCCCCTAATCATCCTGATTTCTGGTACTTTTTAACAAAAGGCCAAGTGGCCACCTATCAAATATAGGGTTTTGTGTTTGGGGTGGGGTGGGGGGTGGGGGGGGCATTGCTAGGAAGTAGATTCTTGTAATCCTTTTCAACTCCACATTTCTGCTTCTCTATCACTCTGGGTTCATGTGTGCAGAAATTAGGATAAAAGAGGATGCTATCTTACTTTTTAGTTTATCTTTCTTTTAATTTAGTTTCTGGATTTCAAATTTACTTTGGAATCACAATGGGCCCCAACGTCTCTCCTTCTTCAGGGCAGATTACATAGGGTAGATATACAGAAAGGGTAGTTCTTGACCTCACAATAGTCGGATGGTCACATAGTATTTCCTTCTCAGATGAAAATTGTGCATGAACACCCCAGATGGAGATTTCCTACGCTGCATAATATTTCTTTGAAGTTAAAACTGCAACAACAAATGGTTATTCACCACTATCAAGATTATCTTTTGTCCTTTCCAACCCAATTTTTGCATAATTTTTTTATTGCTATTGAAAGTAAAAAATAATCTTATTGCTTTTGAAGGGAGTTATGATCACTATGACCATAGTACCTTGAATTTACTGGCACCAGTGCACCCTTTTTTTTAAAATGACTTTAAAACCATTCATCCATCCATCCATTCTATTGTGCATGTGCTTTGATGGAACCCTATATTCCATTACAATATTTCATTGTATAGACGGCCTTAGATAAGCTTGGCAAAAACTTTCTGAAAACCCAATTCAGCCTATGCCTGTGTGAGTCAGTCATGTGAATCAACTATGTGTGGAAACCTGCAAGATACTAGGTAGCACATTATGATTCAAGCTCAATCTCTTTAGTACAAGTGCTGTTGCCACACACATATACCAAAATGTGACTCTTGGATCATGGCACCACAACCACCATTGAGTAGAAACTCATTACTGAATATAACAGCTGATAAACTCTGACAATTAAAGCTAATCAGAATAACAGAGTTGGAAGGGACTTAGGAGGTCTTTTACTCCAAGCAGGAAACCCTACACCATTCCAGACAAGTGGCTGTCTAGTCTCTTTTTAAAATATCCAGTGATGGAGCACCCATAATTTCTGGAAGGCAAGACTGGTTAATTGTTCTCACTGTTATGAAATTTCTCCTTAGTTCTAGGTTGCTTCTCTCCTTAATTATTTTCCATCCATTGTTTCTTGTTTTGCCTTCTGGTGCTTTGGAAAATGTTGGAACATGCTATCATATCACACCCAGTCCTTTTTTAGACAAACCCAATTCTTGCAACCATCCTTTGTATATTTTAGTCTCCAAGCCCCTAATTATCTTTGTTGCTTTTTCTGCACTCTTTCCAGAGTCTCTGCAATCCCCATCTTATATCTTGCTGATATCCCAAAATGGTGGTGCTGCAGATTGATTTGTAATTTATTATTGCTGCTTTTAACCAGGGGTGGGTTTTTATTTATTTTATTTTATTTTTATTTTATTTTGCCAATTGTTTACAAGATAATAAGTATAAGTGTATACATAGTTGTGAATACATGAAATGGGTACATATAAGAAAAATAAAAGAATAAGAGAAACAATAGGACAGGGACGGTAGGCACGATGGTGCGCTTATGCACGCCCCCTACAGACCTCTTAGGAAAGGGGTGAGGTCAATAGTAGACAGTCTAAGGTTAAAGTTTTGGGGTTTGGGGAAGAGACTATAGAGTCGGGTAGAGTATTCCAGACATTGACCACTCTATTGCTGAAGTCGTATTTCCTGCAATCAAGTTTGGTGCGGTTTACTTTGAGTTTGTATCTATTGTGTGCTCTTGTGTTGTTATGGTTGAAGCTGAAGTATTCATTGACAGGTAGGACATTGCAATGTATGATTTTATATACCATGCTTAAGTCCGACCGAAGGACGGCGTAATTCAAGGTTTTCTAGTTTTAGAATTTCAAGTCTGGTGGCATAAGGTATTCTACAACGAGTAGAAGAGTGGAGAACTCTTCTTGTGAAATATTTCTGGACTTTCTCAATTGTGCTAATATCAGATATGTAATGTGGGTTCCAGACTGATGAACTGTATTCGAGTATTGGTCTAGCAAATGTTTTGTATGCTCTGGTTAGTAGTGTGATATTACCAGAGAAAAAGCTACGAGGATTAGGTTAACAACTCTTAATGCCTTTTGGCTATGTAGTTGCAGTGGGCTCTAGCACTTAGATCATTAGAGGTGAGTATTCCAAGGTCCTTTACAGAGCTTGGGTCATCAACAAGATCTTGACTATTCAGCTTGTATTTTATTTTCTGATTTTTTTGCCAATATGTAAGACAGAGCATTTATTTGTTGAGATTTGAAGTTGCCATTTGTTTGACCATTCTGATACATAGTCAAGATCTTTTTGTAGGGTAGCAGTATTGTCTGTGGTATTGAACAGCTTTACATCATCAGCGAAGAGAACGCAATTGCTCTTAATATGATCACAGAGGTCGTTTATGTAGAGTATGAAGAGAGTTGGTCCTAGAACACTGCCCTGGGGGGACACCACTATTGACAGGTACTGGATTTGATAGAACGTTCCCGATTTTGACCATTTGTTGTCTGTTTGACAGGAATGCTTCTATCCAGTTATTCAGTTGTCCAGAGATACCATAGGATTTTATTTTTAGGAGTAGTTTGTCGTGTACCACTGAATCAAAGGCTTTACAGAAGTCTATGTAGATTCGTCAATTGCTTTGCCCTGGTCGAGTTGTGTCGTCCATATGTTTTTGCAGTGTAAGAGTTGCAGATTACAGGATAGTTTTTTCTGAAACCAAATTGTTTATTGGAGAGTAGGTTGTTTGACTCTAAGTGGAGGATGATGGATTGGTTAATAATTGATTCCATGACTTTACAGGTGACGCAGCATAAGGAGATTGGCCTGTAATTTTCAACTAGGCTTGGGTCTCCCTTTTTGAAGATGGGGATGACTGTGGCTTGTGACCATAGGTTAGGCAAGGAGCTGGTCCTGAAAGATTTTTCAAAGATTATGCTTAGAGGTTTGGCTATGGCAGTGGATAGCTTTCTTAAGAAGTAGGCACATATTCCATCCGGTCCAATAGATAGAGATGGTTTTAGATTGCGTAGTGATTTTTCGACATTGTCTTCTGTGAAATCGATATGTATTAGATCATTGTTGTTATCTGTGGTACGGCTAGGAAATATTGGGCATGATCCATTGCTGTTTACAAATACTGAGCCGAAGAATGTGTTAAAGATGTTGGCTTTAATGGTGTCGTCGTTGCAGTCTTTTCTACCGGTTTCTACCGGTTTCTCACCGGTTCTGTCCACTTCAGTAGAACCGGTAGTTTGAAGAGCAGCAGACATAGAACCGGTTCTATGTCTGCTGATGTTTTTGCCCTCCGCCCACCTGGGCTCTTACCTGATCTTTATTTCCTGATTTTTCAACTTCAGCTGCCGAACGAGGCACAGCTGCAGTTAGAAAAGCAGGAAAAAAGGGTTTTTTGAAAGGCTGCTTCTCCGCACGCAGCATGCTGATGACGATTTACAGGCGCGCGCCAGCACATCGTAAATCACCGAACCTCGTAAATCATCGAACTGGTAGTTAACCCTGTCGGATCGCACCACTGATTTTAACCCTATTGTCTAATACACCAAGTTTTGGGAAATGAACTGGCACATATTCAATGATTGAAGAAATTCAGAATCAGAATCTTCTTATCTCAATTTTCCCCTAACATAGTGGTAAATAGGTCTTATATTTCTTACAGTAGATTTTAAGTTACAGTTGCCTGTTTATCTTCTCTGTGCTCCTAACCTGGAAAACTCTGGCTCCTGATTGGATTTAACAGTATATCACAACTCTGTACCATACAAATAGTGATTGGAGAAACCACTTTTAAAATTAATGGGAACTTCCTTCCCAATGTTGACTTCTTAATACTGACTTTTTTTCTGATTCGTGTTCTGCAAAAGACATATTACACATCCTAGTCTTTTTAAAATTCTTATTTTTTTAATTGTTAGCATGTTTATTAATCTTATTTATGTCAGTGTTTTTCATTTCATTCTGAGAGAGACAGAGAAATTACATTTTAAGGATCTTCTGTTTGAAAATGATGGTCCCATATGAACTCAGCAGTACTTACTTTGCAATGAAGATGAATTCCAATTAAAATGGCTCTCCAGGCCAAGTTACGCATCGACCAATGCCCCTGTGCCTCCCAATAATGTTTAATTAAAGCAGACTGATTATTGATTTAATGTTTACAAATGTTGCCTTGCTGAGAAAGTAGTTGTTAGCATATGAATAGTCCTTTCCAATGAAATGCCCCTCTCCAACTCTGAGACTTAGGGAAGTTGTGAACGGGATTTCACTCCATCTTACAAGAGTTACAACTCAACAAATTAGCATATGATTTGCACACACATAGAGAAAAGTCTCTAGCTCAATCCATACTACTTGCAAATAAGGCTTGTAAAGCTCATAATGGAATCACTGGAAAGCTACCAGCAGCACTGACACCATTATGCTGGAAAGACTGTTAGTTTGACACAGCTCCCTACATTCTACATGAGCCACATTGGTGCAGTGGTTGGAGTGAAGTACTGCAGGCTACTTCTGCTGCCTGCTGGCTGCCTGCAATTTGGCAGTTCAAATCTCACCAGGCTCAAAGTTGACTCAGCCTTCCATCCTTCTAAGATCAGTAAGATGAGGACCCAAAGTTGTTGAGGGCAATATGTTGGCTCTGTAAACCGCTTAGAGAGCACTGTAAAGTACTGTGAAGTGATATATAAGTCTAAGTGCTAGGCGCTATTTTCCATCAGTTAATGGTTTCTGAAGCCAAACAAATGAGTCATCACCACAACTGATGACGTTACCTAGTTAGGTAATGAAATGTCTGCAAGAAAACAACCAAGGTCAGAGGGCAACATGGATACCTGAGTTCAACCCTAAACTACAAATATTCTCTTTTAGTAAAATAGCTACAGGTAGTCCTTGACTTACAAAAAATTGTTTAGTGATTGTTTGAAAAAAAGTGACCATTTTTCACACTTATGACCATTGCAGCATCCCCATGGTCACATGATCAAAATTCAGATGCTTGGCAATTGGTTCATATCTATGATGATTGCAATATCTTGAGATCATAGCATCATCACCTTTCGCAACCTTCTGACAAACTCAATGGGGAAGCCAGGTTCACTTAACAACCATGTTACTAACTGAACAACTGCAGTGATTCACTTAACAACTGTGGCAAGAAAGGTTGTAAAATGGGGGAAAATTCACTTAATAATTGTCTCGCTTAACAACAGAAATTGTAATCATAAGTCAAGGACTATCGCCACTGTTAATTCAGAAAGAAGAAAATTTGCCCATCACCAAATTATATGTCAACATAGATCATTGAAGTCCTACCCATGTCGAAAAGCACAGTGGGACTTCTTCCCATTAAATCACATATCTTTTTCTTCAGAGTCCCTCTGTCAGCATTCCAAGTAATGCACCCATTGAAAGCATAACTCTGAGGCAAGTAGATTCTCAAAGAATATGTTTATTGGATACATCCAAGGGTGGGCTGCTATGGGTTAGTTGCTAATGTTATGGCTGGTTTGGTGAACCACCAAATCCCACCCCTGGCTGGCCTCAGGCTATTTTTGCCATCCCAGAAGCTCGAGGAAAGCCTCCAGTGCCTGGGAAAGGTGAAAAATCAACCTCCCGGAAGTTCCAGAAGTCCTGAAATGGGCCTGTTTTCAGCCTCCAGAGGGCCTCCAGAGCCCAGGGGAGGCAGTTTTCGCCCTTCCAGAGGCTTGAGGAAAGACTCTGAAGCCTGGGGAAGGTGAAAACGCTCCCCCTTCTGTGGCACAGGAGGCTGACTAGGCCATGCCCACATGGCCATGCCCACCCAGCAACCAGGCAGAGAACCTGTTGCTGAAATTTTTGAAGCCCATCCCTGGATACATCATATCGGCGCAGCCAGTGAAAACCAACTCTGACAGTTCCCGCGTTTTCACCTAAAATAATTAAACTCCCCCCTCCCAGATGTCACTGGTCACATTGTCCAATGAAGATGGAAGGCAGGCTTTTTCTCCTCCTTCAACGGCCACCTGTTTCAATGACCTTGGTTCCCACAAGAAAGCATTTTGTTTTGACTGGAGCCTGGCTATCTACTTCCCACCTCCCTTTCCCCTCTCTGGCTTTGTGGCAACTATGAGGCAGCACAAGATGGCATCAGCCAGGTTTGCTTCAAAGTTGACACTCTCTTCTTGGGTGCCCTCCTAAGTCATCCCTATGTTCCCTTTTCTCTGTCTTTCATAGATTCATAACATAGCTCATGCGGCCCTACATAAATAAACCAAGAATATGAGATTCCCCTTTTAGTGGAAATAGATACTGAAAGTGTTTGATGAAAGAACCAATTTGTCCTTTTCCCCACTGGGTTTAGACTTGAGTTAACAAAAAGCCACAGAAGAAGTAGCTGGTCATACATCAAAGAGTTTAGATCTAACAGGTTTTTGAATAGATAGTGTAAACATGTGGGAATAGAGGTTTAAAGCAGCTATGCTCCTTTGGAACAAGAGTTGCCTTTCATGATTTCTTGGCAGTGTTTAAATTTTAAATTGTTTATAAATCAATACTTGGAGTGCAAGTTTCTCTCTTGGTTGATCCTCATTAAGTAGCTGATATACCCAGTAAATTTATATCTGCATGAAGACGAGTTGGTTTAGATCAATGAAACTTTCAACATTTTGTAGAAAAGGTTTAAAGCGCTATTTTGCAGAAAATTGTTTTGATGAAAGCCCTTTATGAGATTTTCTGACCACTTTCCAGAGTAACTTTTCTTTTCCTTACTTTGCTTTAGAAGAAACAGAAGATGTGTGTTTGTAATGATCTTTTCCATCCAGACTCTTTCCATAGGGCATCTGATTCTTTCAGTTTTCACTATTTTTCCACTGTTGTTCGTAGAGGTGAGCAAATTTGTTCAGTCCAAGCTTTACTGAATATTTTGGCAGTGTATATGGACAGTTTTGAGCAGATATTCTGATTCAGATGGTGTTTTTCCATATGGCCTGGCAGAGGTTTTTGATGTTGGATAGTCAAGGCCTGACTTGTTTAATATTGTTGACAGAGGAATATAAATTATTATTATATACACAAAAATGTGAAATCACAGCTGCTGGTTCTTTAGCTGATGTTGGCTTCCATATTCATATATACACTTTCTCTGTGTATACTGTTCAGAGGTGGTATTCAGCAGGTTCTGACCAGTTCTGGGGAACCAATAGCAGAAATTTTGAGTTGTTCGGAGACCTAGCAAACACCACCTCTGACTGGAGATTTTACAGTATCCTTCCCCTGCCACGCCCACCAAGCCACGCCCACAGAACTGGTAGTAAAAATTTTTGAATCCCACCACTTGCTATAGATAGCTAGATAGCTAGGTAGATGATAGATAGATAGAGAGAGAGAGAGAGAGAGAGAGAGAGAGAGAGAGAGAGAGAGAGAGAGAGATAGGTGACAGATAGATAGACAGACATAGATGTTAGATGCTAGATAGACAGACAGACAGACAGACACAGAGAGACAGAGACAGACGCATTTTCCATTTTAATGCATACACCTTTTATATCTTCTAGCTTTTCTTTTCTTTATACTCTGATGATTTTTTAATCAACTTTACACCATAGGCTGATCTATAACTGTAATAAAGATTTTATTTTATATGAATCCTCTTCAGGAAGATGGCATGGTGAATCACTCTGGTCATCCCACAGTCTTGAAGAAAGGACAGGAGGTGGAGAAGGACTCCATCTATGACAAGTTCTGAAGGAGAGAGCAGAAGAGCAATGACCTAGAACAGCCTGGCTCCTTCCCATTTCAAAGTGAGAGAGTTATATTTCATTTTGTGCTGCAGGCTTTATATACAGTGGCGCAGCGGTTAGAATGCAGTACTGCAGGCTACTTCTGCTAACTGCCGGCTGCCTGCAATTTGGCAGTTTGAATCTTGCCAGGCTCAAGGTTGATTCAGTCTTCCATCCTTCCGAGGTCAATAAAATGAGGAGCCAAATTGTTGGGGACAATTATGCTGACTCTGTAAACCACTTAGAGAGAGATGTGAAGCACTGTAAAGTGGTATATAAGTCTAAGTGCTATTGCTATTGTGTGCATGAGAACACACAACCTGGACACGTGCTGCTGCATCCATGAAAGTGGCTCATCCCACGAAAAACCACAAATACATGGATTCCTATTGGCTTTAAATTTCAGCAAATGTTCATGTAAATCTCCCCCCCCCAAAAAAAAAAAATCCATTTTGGTAAATTTACTTATTTCACCTACATTGCATCCAGCAAATTACTTGGCTAACTTTTATTCAAATTCTTCACATTACTTTCCTCGGCAAAATTCCCTGGCACTCCAGACTTGATCATGTTTGAAATAAAAACCTTTGCAATTTGTAAACTGTCAAGCTTAACATGGAATCTTGGCATTAATGGGTTTTTATTGACTTCCAGCATCAGCAGAAGAAAAAGCTGATAGAGTGCCATGAAGAAAATGAAGATACAATACTCGTTTTGCTTACCTCTCCTGAGTCATATAAATTTGGTTGTTGAATCTGAAACATTCTGAGTTTATTGGCTGGTTCTTTCCCTTTCATAGGGCAAAAAGGAGAAGAGATTCCAAGGGACTTTTCTAAACCTGTAAAATCAGCAGCTTTGGAGTGGGGAGGGCAGGAAAAGATAGATTAAAAGTTCTGTTCAATTACAGAGGGGAAAAACATGAATAACTTATTCTCTCTTCTGACCCTCTAAGCCCAAATCCCTGAATCCTTGCCAGATTTTATTTTCTCTCTTTTTACTTAAACCTCTGTTCACCCAGTTATTTTTCCCTTCATGCTAGTTAACAGAAGGGAATGTAAAATAACATTTACAAACCAAGGAGAAAAGATGGATGAGATGCTACTACTTCTGCAAAGACACACATACCCAATTAGTATATAATTCAAGGTTAAGCAATTCTGGTGCTCTGTATATGTTTTAAAGTTCATCTCCCATCAGTCTTTACTAGCATGGCTAGTGTCAAAGGGTTAAGAGAATAAAAACCTAATGCCATGATGGGCACCAAACGGTCTATACCTATTGCATATGAAATAGAGTTATTTACATATAGTATTTATTTGCATAGCTTTGTCCTTGTCATTTCAATATATTCATTCCTCCTTTGAAAATTAAGTATCTTTTGTTACTTGTAATCAAAATTTAATCACCATGTTGTTCATTCACATCTTGAGTGCATGTCAGGACACTGTATGTACATTCTAGTTAGCAGGATACAGATAGTAGTATGTTGACTTCTGAGGTCAGTAAAATGAGGAGCCAGATTGTTGGGGGCAATATGCTGACTCTGTAAACTGCTTAGAGAGGGCTATAAAGCACTGTGAAGTGCTATATAAGTTTAAGTGCTATTGCTATTACTAATTTATATGCAGGAGTTCCAGCTTGAATCCAGACCACAACCTTATGGTTCAATCAGACAACAAGACCAATGCATAGGCTGACTGCCAGAATTTTGTATGTATTGTTGTGTTTTTATAGCCCAGCCCTTCCATAATGACCTATTCTCTTAACCTCCCTCCAGTTTTGCTCTGGATATCTGGGGACTAGTAGAATTGCAGCCATTGTTGTCTGTATCAATGAAATCAGCAAAGTGGACACATCAGTTCATACTGTGTGTGTGTGTGCGTGTGCGTGTGTGTGTGTGTGTGGTGCAGGGCTATGCATGGTGAAATATTCCTCCCCCCCTTTTTTGCATCTACTGTGAAGAATATTTGCATGCCAGCATTTGCCAGTGTTATTATGCTGTTGTATTTTCCAAGTAATTATTTTCTCACTTCCCTCTTGTAATGAGAATTCACAGGGTACTGCTATTATAGTCTCTTCGTCTATAGGTATAATATATGCATTAGCATACTTCCAACTCTTACATATTTTGCCTAATTGGGTTTAAAACTAGCATTTTTCAGCCAGGTAAGAGATTAGAAACCAGCATCAATGAGGCAGGTTTTGTAGGTTGCCTATCAATCATATCTCATGCTCAGGAAGCTAAAACCCAAATGGAGATTTTATATATTTGCTGTGGATATTGCCAAGAGTTTTCCCTAGAAAGCAAAGGAATATGGTGGGGAGGGAAGGTGGGCAGAGTAGAGAAAACTGCCAAAGAGTTATTTCTTCCTTTGAATAAATCATTTATTTTAGAGGTCAGGGCACTTTTCTGCAGCTCTACACATGTTGTCAGTTCCTTTCATATCCCGTGGATTCTTGATGCTTTAGAATATTTTCTAAATGAAAGAGAAAACGAGGGGAAAGGTATATTGCACATTATAGTAGAGTATATACTTTATAATGTTATCTTAAGTTTTCGCGGGTATCTATATGTATGGTATTCAGCTTTGTTCGGGTATTTTCCCATGTCATTATAGTTGTGCTTTTAAAGTTGTAGCGACATTTCGGCAGAATCTCATCTGCCATCATCAGGCTTCTGTATTGTGTTGTATTATATATTGTGTTTATAATGTTATTATATACTATACAATAACATTATGTAGTGTATAATGCTCCTGGGGAGGAAAGCTAAGGCAAATCTAGACCGCATACTAAAAAACAGAGACATTACCCTGCCAACAAAAGTCAAGGCTATAGTTTTCCTAGTTGCAATGTATGGCTGTG
This sequence comes from Notechis scutatus, assembly GCF_049901735.1. NCBI lineage: Eukaryota > Metazoa > Chordata > Lepidosauria > Squamata > Elapidae > Notechis > Notechis scutatus. Next base: position 13,659,302 of record NC_142011.1, on the reverse strand, counting down.
AAAGTTGAACCATAAGAAAAGCTGAGCGCCAAAGAATTGAGGCCTTTGAACTCTGTGCTGGAGAAGACTCCTGTGAGTCCCTTGGACTGCAAGGTGATCAAACCAATTAGTCCTAGAGGAGATCAACCCTGACTGCTCTTTAGAAGATGAAGTTCCTGAAGATGAAACTCAAAGACTTTGGCCACCTCATGAGAAGGAAGGACTTGCTGGAGAAGAACCTAATGCTCGGAACGATTGAAGGCAATAGAAGAAGGAGATGATAGAGAATGAAGTGGCTGGATGGAGTCCCTGAAGCAGTTGGTGTGAGCTTAAATGGACTCCAGAAGATGGTAGAGGACAGAAAGTCTTGGAGGAATGGTGTCCATGGGGTCGCGATGGGTCAGACATGACTTCGCAACTAACAGCAAAATAGTATATTATGTTTGGTTTGTTTCTTTTGCAATAAAAATGTGGTTGCCCAATCTTATATTTAATTATTTAATTTACTCATTCTTCACATTTATCTATCTGCCTGGTCTCACAAACATGACTCCTGGAGGTGTACAATAAAGGTCTCCCTGTGAAGTCTCTCTCTCTCTCTCTCTCTGTATGTGTGTGTATGTGTGTGTGTGTGTGTGTGTGTTTAAATCCATTGACACCAATGGAAAGGTGACAAAATTTTAAATTTTTGACAGCCAGTTTGGTCTAGAGGTTCTGGCACCAGACTAGAAAGCAGGAGTTTCAAGTCCTGCTTTAGCCATGAAAACCAGCTGGATGACCTTGAGCTAATCAGTTTCTCTCAGCCCAACACAGGGTTGGGATTATGGGAAAAATAGGAGGTGTGTTGGATATATTTGCTGCCTTGAGCTATTTGTAAAAAATAAATGTAGAATACAAATATATAACTAAATTACAAGAAACTGACGGGGAAGACTAAGCTCCCATCCACAAGCTCTCCATCCAGATTGGCACAGAGTAATTACTCTAACACACACACACACACACACACGTTCTGATCGAAACGTCGCCTAGATACTTCCAATTTTACGCGGGAGAAAACCCGAATAACCAAAGAAGATAGATAGATAGATAGATAGATAGATAGATAGATAGATAGATAGATCTTTGGTTATTCAGGTTTTCTCCTCGTAAGATTGGAAGTATCTCTGAACGTTTCGATGAAGTCTCATTCATCATCTTCAGGCTTGTGTATTCGGCTCTGTGCTTCTCAGAGTGATGTGAGCTTGCAGCTGCTTCTTCCTTTTAACTGCTAGTGGGGGTGTGACTTGATTGGGTGGGGCCTTGGGTCAATCAAGTCACACCCCCTGCAGTTAAAAAGAAGAAGCAGCTGCAAGCTCAGGCAGAGCAGAAGCCTGAAGTGATGAATGAGACTTCATCAGCGCTGCCTAGATACTTCAATCTTACGGGGAGAAAACATGAATAATCAAAGATCCACATACAACTTGGAGAACCTCAGAAAATATATATATATATATATATATATATATATGTTTTCTGAGGTTCTCGCAGAGTTTATGTGGATCTTTGGTTATGGGTTTTCTCCCCGTAAGATCAAGTATCTAGGCAACGCTGGCGGAGTCTCCTCGCCATCTTCAGGCAGTCTTTGCTTAGTGCCAGTGCAAGCAGTGTGTGACCGGGCTGCCATCTCTATATATACAAGTGGTGGGGGATGGTGTGCTGGGCTGCAGTCAATAGGCTGCAGTCAATGGCTGCAGTCAATGGCTGCAGCACAGCCAACCACAACCATCCCCACCCTTGTATATATAGAGAGATGGCAGCTCCGTCACCACACTAAGCCAGCACTAGCCTGAAGATGGCGGTGGACCCCTGAACGTGCCTGATACTTCGGGAGAAACCCGAATAACCAAAGATCCATATAGATATCTGCTTGCACTGGCACTAAGCGAAAGCACCAGCCTGAAGATGGCGAGTGGGACCTCGCGAACGTTGCCTAGATACTTTGAATCTTACGCGGGATAGAACCGAATAACCAAAGATCCTATATATATATATATATATATATATATATATATATATATATATATATATATATATATATATATATATAATTTTATTTATTTGATTTGTCAATTGTTTACAAGATAATAAGTATAAGTGTATACATAGTTATGAATACATGAAATGGGTACATATAAGAAAAATAAAAGAAAAATAAAAGAAACAATAGGACAGGGACGGTAGGCACGTTGGTGCGCTTATGCACGCCCCTATAGACCTCTTAGGAAAGGGGTGAGGTCAATAGTAGACAGTCTAAGGTTAAAGTTTTTGGGGTTTGGGGAAGAAACTACAGAGTCGGGTAGAGTATTCCAGACATTGACCACTCTGTTGCTGAAGTCGTATTTCCTGCAATCAAGTTTGGTGCGGTTAACTTTGAGTTTGTATCTATTCTGTGCTCTTGTGTTGTTATGGTTGAAGCTGAAGTATTCATTGACAGATAGGACATTGCAATGTATGATTTTATATACCATGCTTAAATCAGACCGAAGACGGCGTAATTCAAGGTTTTCTAGTTCTAGAATTTCAAGTCTGGTGGCATAAGGTATTCTACAACGAGTAGAGCAGTGGAGAACTCTTCTTGTGAAATATTTCTGGACTTTCTCAGTTGTGCTAATATCAGATACGTAATGTGGGTTCCAGACTGATGAGCTGTATTCGAGTATTGGTCTAGCAAATGTTTTGTATGCTCTAGTTAGTAATGTGATATTACCAGAGAAAAAGCTATGTACGATTAGGTTAACAACTCTTAATGCCTTTTTGGCTATGTAGTTGCAGTGGGATCTAGCACTTAGATCATTAGAGGTGAGTATTCCAAGGTCCTTTACAGAGCTTGGACCATCAACAAGATCTTGACTATTCAGCTCGTATTTTATTTTCTGATTTTTTTTTGCCAATATGTAAGACAGAGCATTTATTTGTTGAGATTTGAAGTTGCCATTTGTTTGACCATTCTGATACATAGTCAAGATCTTTTTGAAGGGTAGCAGTATTGTCTGTGGTATTGAACAGCTTTACATCATCAGCGAAAAGAATGCAGTTTCTCTTAATATGATCACAGAGGTCATTTATGTAGAGTATGAAGAGAGTTGGTCCTAGAACACTGCCTTGGGGGACACCACTATTGACAGGTACAGAATTTGATAGGACACTCCCAATTTTGACCATTTGTTGTCTGTTTGACAGGAATGCTTCTATCCAGTTATGCAGTTGTCCAGAGATACCATAGGATTTTATTTTTAGGAGTAGTTTGTTGTGTACCACTGAATCAAAGGCTTTACAGAAGTCTATGTAGATTGCGTCTATTGCTTTGCCCTGATCGAGTTGTGTCGTCCATATGTTTTTGCAGTGTAAGAGTTGCAGATTACAGGATAGTTTTTTTTCTGAAACCAAATTGTTTATTGGAGAGTAGGTTGTTTGTCTCTAAGTGGAGGATGATAGATTGGTTAATAATTGATTCCATGATTTTACAGGTGACGCAGCATAAGGAGATTGGTCTGTAATTTTCAACTAGGCTGGGGTCTCCCTTTTTGAAGATGGGGCTTGTGACCATAGGTTAGGCAAGGAGCTGGTCCTGAAAGATTTTTCAAAGATTATGCTTAAAGGTTCTGCTATGGCAGTGGATAGCTTTTTTAAGAAGTAGGCACATATTCCATCCGGTCCAATAGATAGAGATGGTTTTAGATTGTGTAGTGCTTTTTCAACATTGTCTTCTGTAAAATCGATATGTATTAGATCATTGTAGTTGTCTGTAGTTCGGCTAGGAAATACTGGGCATGATCCATTGCTGTTTACAAATACTGAGCCGAAGAATGTGTTAAAGATGTTGGCTTTAATGGTGTCGTCGTTGCAGTCTTTACCATTAGGTCCTATCAGGGGTGGGATGGACCTTGAGTCTTTTAGTTTGTTGTTTACAAAATTGTAAAAAGCACGGGTGGAATTGGTGCTTAGAAGGTTTTCCTCTTGTTTAATGTGATAATTGGTGCATTCAGTCTTTATCTGGTGGCATAAATTTTTGTATCGGCTTTTGAAATTGGCAACGTGACCAGATTTGTTTTTCCGCCAGAGTGATCTCTTTTTGGATTGAAGTTTCCTTATTGTTATGGGTAATCTGTTTTTTTGTTTTGTTTTGGGAGTTGTTGTTGGTACATATAGTTTGATGACTCTTTTGACTTCAAGTAAAAAATATGTTGTAATGGTCTTCAACAGTATTGCATCCAGTGAATAGAGATTGCCAATCAAGGGATGAGAGATCGTTGTCTATAAGATCTTAGTTGCCTTTTTTGAAGTTATAATTGGGGATTATGTCATTGTGGTGGTTTTTGTGTGGGCGTATGTTGAGACAAAAGTCAATCATATTGTGGTCACTGCTGGAAAAGGGTTCTTTAGTTTGTATTCCATAAATTAAATTCAAACTATTGCAGAAGATGAGATCGAGGCAGTTGTTTAGTCTATATATATATGGCATTCAGCTTTGTTCAGGTATTTTCCCACGTCATTGTAGTTGTGCTTTTAAAGTTGTAGCAACGTTTCGGCAGAATCTCATCTGCCATCATCTGTCTTCTGTATAGTGTTCATCTGTGAGTCAGACTGTTTTGTGGCTCTTTTTGTATCTTGATTGGCTAGTAACATTGTATTCCTTTATTGGAGGCCTTTAGTGCACCTTGGCTCTGGGTAAATGGATGGCTATCATTGTTAGGAAGCTAGATTTCATCTGGGTGCCTGGTTGGGATGTGTTTGAGCTGGAGGTATCAGGGGGGATCTGTTTGTGGCCAGGTGCTTGTCTGGCTTGTGGTGTGGAGATTTTTTTTGTTTGTGAGTGCAGGCTTCCAAATAATTGACAGTCTGGTGGAATCATCTCTTCTATTCATGCTTTCTGGTCTTTTTTCAACCTCTATGGCTTCTCTGATGATTCTGTGGCTGGGGTTTTCTATAGTGGCTAGGGTTTTGGTGTCATTGAAGTTGATGCTATGACCTGTGGCTTCCATGTGTTGGACTAGTGAGGAAGTGTGTTCCAGCTTTTTGACTGCATTTTTGTGTTCATCCAGGCAGGTACTTATTCTTCTATTGGTCTGTCCAATGTATGTGGCCAGGCATGATGCACAGGGGACTTTGTATATGTCTTGGTTTTCCAGGTCAATTTTATCTTTGGGGTTTCTAAGGATGGCTGCTATTTTTCTGCCTGTTTTGAAGGCAGTCTTGATGTGATGTCTGTGTAGTATCTTACTGATTTTGTCTGTAGTACCTCTTATGTAGGGCAGGACAGCTGTTCCATAGGACTGTTCATCTTCTGGGTCTCCATTATGTCTCAGTGTGTTTTTGTGGATCAAGCCAGTGATTTTGCTTTTGTGGAAGCCGTTGGCTGTCAGTACTTTAGTCAGGGTGCATAGTTTTTTCTTCATCCTCCAAGACCAATAAACACAGACCAAGCCGAACAAAGCTGAATGCCATATATATATGAGCACAACCAAGCCCCCACCTGAACAGAACACACCTCCAACCAATCAGAACACAGCCAAACCCCCAACCAATGAGAACACACCCCCACCCAATCAGAACACAGCCAAGCCCCCACCCAATCAAGTCACACCCCCACATCACTCTGAGAAGCACAGAGCTGAAGACACAAGCCTGAAGATGATGAATGAGACTTCATCGAAACGTTGCCTAGACACTTCCAATCTTATGTGGGAGAAAACCGAATAACCAAAGATCCACATACAAATACCCGAAAACCTCAGATATATATATATATATATATATATATATATATATATATATATATATATATATATATATATATATATATGTGGATCTTTGGTTATTCGGGTTTTCTCCCAGCGTAAGATTCAAAGTATCTAGGCAACGTTTGAGCAGAGTCCCACTCGCCATCTTCAGGCTGGTGCTTTCGGCTTAGTGCCAGTGCAAGCACCAGCCTGAAGATGGCGAGTGGGACCTCGCCGAAAGCGTTGCCTAGATACTTTGAATCTTACGGGAGAAAACCCGAATAACCAAAGATCCACATACAAATACCACGCGAGAACCTCAGAAAACAAAAATATATATATATATATATATATATTTGTTTTCTTAAGATTTCGTGGTACTTATGTATGGTGTTCGGCTTGGTTCGGGTATTTTCCACGTCATTGTAGTTCTTTTAAAGTTGTAGCAGCGTTTCAGCAGAATCTCATCTGCCATCATCAGACAACACAGAAGCCTGATGATGGCAGATGAGATTCTGCTGAAACGTTGCTACAACTTTAAAAGAACTACAATGACGTGGGAAAATGCCGAACAAGCCGAACACCATACATATATATATATATATATATATATATATATATATATATATATATATATATATATATATATATATATATATATGGATCTTTAGTTATTCGGGTTTTCTCCCGCGTAAGATTGGAAGTATCTGAGCAACGTTTCGATGAAGTCTCATTCATCATCTTCAGGCTTCTGTCTTCAGCTCTGTGCTTCTCAGAGTGATGTGAGCTTGCAGCTGCTTCTTCCTTTTAACTGCTAGTGGGGGGTGACTTGATTGGTTGGGGGGCTTGGCTGTGTTCTGATTGGGTGGGGTGTGTTCTCATTGGTTGGGGTTTGGCTGTGTTCTGATTGGTTGGGGGGTTGGCCATGTTCTGATTGGCTGGAGGTGTGTTCTGTTCAGGTGGGGGTTTGGTTGTGCTCCAGGTTGGTCTTAGTTACTGGGGGATTTGAGCTGGTGAGCTGTGATCTTGCTGTTTGGCTTCGAGTTTGTGGTCGTGCTGCATCTTCATGGTGGGGGTCAGTTCGCTTCATGTATGGCTCAGAGGGGGTTGAAGTGGGTAGTGATGCAGCTGCAGTGCAGCTTCTGGTCTGTGGTCATGTCTCATCTTCTGTGTGGGTGTGAGTCTGCTTTTTACGTGGAAGTGTGGTGGTGGCATCTTGTGTGGCCCTTGTGGGTGTGGGTCTGGTGTCATTCATCATGTTAGGCACTCGTCTGTTCATGAGGCGGGTTTCCAAATGGCTGGTAAGCGGGAGGTGTCATCTCTTTTATTCATGCTGTGTGGGCGTTTTTCTATCTCTATGGCTTCTCTGATTATTCTGTTGTTGAAGTGTTCGGTTTTGAAGCAGCTGCAAGCTCCGACATCACTCTGAGAAGCACAGAGCTGAAGACAGAAGCCTGAAGATGATGAATGAGACTTCATCGAAAGCGTTGCCTAGATACTTCCAATCTTACGCGGGAGAAAACCGAATAACCAAAGATCCACATACAAATACCTGCGAGAACCTCAGAAAACATATATATATATATATATATATATATATATATATATATATATATATATATATATATATATATATATATATATATATATATATATATATATATATATTTGTTTTCTTAAGTTTTATGGTACTACATGTATGGTGTTCGGCTTGGTTGGGGTATTTTCCCACGTCATTGTAGTTCTTTTAAAGTTGTAGCAACGTTTCAGCAGAATCTCATCTGCCATCATCAGGCTTCTGTATTGTATATATATATGGATCTTTGGTCGCATTCCTATGCAACTGCCGAGATCAAAACCAGACAAGCACCTGGCCACAAACAGATCCCCCCTGATACCTCCAGCTCAAACACACCCCAACCAGGCACCCAGATGAAACCCAGCTTCCTAACTAATGATAGCCGTCCATTTACCCGAAGCCAAGCTGCACTAAAGGCCTCCATTAAAGTAACACAATGCTGCCAGCCAATCAAGATACAAAAGAGCCAAAAACAGACAGAAGATATCAGAGACACCCATCAAGCAGAACACAGCAAACTCCGAGACCAATAAACACAGACCAAGACTCCCAACCAATCAGGATGAAGAAAAAACCATTCTGGCACAGCAATCAGGCTGCCCCAAATTTAAATCTGCAGACCACTGTAAAAGTCTGACCCACAGACGGACACAATACAGAAGCCTGATGATGGCAATGAGATTCTGCTGAAACGTTGCTACAACTTTAAAAGAACTACAATGACGTGGGAAAATACCCAAACCAAGCCGAACACCATATATATATATATATATATATATATATATATATATATATATATATATATATATATATATATATATATATATATATATATATATATTCATCGATACAGTCTTCCACATGCAATACTACTCTGATATTTTCCCTTACATTCATCTAATTCTATCTCTTCTCTTCTCTTCTCTTCTCTCTCTCTCTCTCTCTCTCTCTCTCTGTGTGTGTGTGTGTGTGTGTGTGTGTGTGTTTGATGGCAGCACTAGATGAATATAAGGGAATATAAAAGAGTTGTATTGCATGTGGAAGACTATATCGATCAAATTGAAAAACACACTAAAATGGTGAACTAGGTGCTCATTAAATCTAATTTATAGCACAAGTGAACATTGGCTGATTGTTTGAGTGTGATTACACAGAACCTTATGATATAACAGGGTTCGTATCTAAAAACAATTGAGTGGCATAAAATTGTCCTGTGCATTCTGAGTATTTATGCAGTAATGGAGAGATGAAGCTACAATGAAAGTGTCCATCATACATTACTCTATAGTACATGCTCTATTGTTTCTGTGTGTCCAGAATCACAGGGACATTTACTCTCCAGTTGAGAGAACTTCCTGTATTGGCCTTCAAGGGTAGCTGAGAGAAGGAGTGATGTCATGCCAGAGTGAAGGCCCTTGAAGTACCTACTTTAGTTAGATGTGCATTAGGAAGAGTAGTGTTGGATTCACTGCCAATAATGTTTGGGATCCTGATTAGGTCCAATTGGTACTCCATGTCTTCTACATGATGTTGAATAAGTGCTTGGCCTGATCATACTCCATGCTGAGTAGACTTGGAGAAAAGCCCAAGGATGAGATTTTAGTTGCCCCGCCTGCCACTTTACAATACATATGTACCGTATCAAACTATTTTCCAAAGCAAATAGTAGTTTTGCTTTGGTAAAATAGGGGGTCAAACTATTTTTCAAAGCACCAGAAGGCAAGGCAAGAAACAATGGTTGAAAACTGACAAAAGAGAGAAACAATCTAGAACTAAGGAGAAATTTCCTAACAGGGAGAGCAATCAATCAATGGAATAGCTTGCCTTCAGAAGCTGTAGGTGTTCCATCACTGGAAGCTTTCAAAAAGACTGGACAGTCATTTGTCTGAAATGGTATAGGGTCTCATGCTTGAGTAGGGGGTTGGACTAGAAGACCTCCAACATCCCTTCTGTTCTGTATTTGCATTCTTGTAAACCTGCGTTCGGATTCGCTGAGACGCACAGCAACCTGATTGGTCGAGTGTGCGGCACTGATTGGCCATTACGAAGCAACCGCGATTGGCTGCAGCACCCTGTGCGAGACCAATATAAGCCGCTGCCGATCCGAGCCAAGCAAGCAGATCTACCTAACTAATAAAGAGCTTTTAAAAGTCACTCGCCTCGCGTCTCTTCTTGGGACCGATCTACCAACACAACACTGGTGACGAAGGTGGGATCCTGAACAAAGACCCACCCTGCACGTAGTACCACGGCCCAGCGACCGGCATCATAGCCAGCAGCACCACGCCACCCGCACCTTTCAACCAGGCTGCAGAGGACTGGGAATCTTACATCGATAGATTCCTCATGTTCCTAGAAAGCAGCAACCTAAAGGATAAAATGGCCAGAAAAAAAGAGCCGTATTCCTGACTCACTGCGGGCCCGCAGTGTTTAAGATGGCGAAAGCCCTCGCCAAGCCCCTCAACGTGAAAGCGATGGACTGGACCGACCTCGAGCCACTGTTGCGAAGCTACTATGCGCCCGCTGCCCACCCTCATCCGCCCGGCACGACTTCTACTGGAGGGATCAGAAGGAGGGTGAGAGTATCAGCGACTTCGTGGCTGATCTACGAGACCTCCGGGGCATGTGCGGGTTCACCGACATGGATGAAGCCCTGCGAGACCGTGTCATCCTAGGACTCAAAGACCCCATCCTGCAAAGCCGACTAATGGCAAGGGGTGACATATCCCTCACTGATGCCCTCGCCGAGGCAACTGCAGGGGAGGCAACCAGGAAATCGGCAGCCTGGATGCGGCAAGCAAGCACAGCGGACCGGCCCGCGACAACCAAAGCAGCCCCAGCCCCCGAGAAGCACGTCGAAGCCAGTCGCCGAGCAACCACCACCACACATCATGGCGACCTCAACTCCCTCACCGACACTGAGGACGACGAGGAAGACATCCACCGGCTCCAGGCGGAACGGGACCAGCGCGAACGACGAGGTCGTAAGTCGGGATACCAGTGCGCCGGGTGCTGGGGTGACCATCTGCGGTTGGAATGCCGGTTCCTCGACGCAATCTGCCGGCACTGCAACAAGCGGGGCCACATCGCCAGAGTATGCTGGTTCAAGCGGAACAAGAGTCCCCGGCGTTGAGACAGCAGCCCCCAGAGACGAGACGGCACCCCCCCCCAGAAACAAAGACCAGCACGCCGAGAGCCGATGGAGCTGGGAAGGAAGAAACAGGCGTCTCAATGAGGCTCGACAACGAGAAGAGACCCACCAAACGGTTGTTATCGCCCACTCTTCAAACTGGGACGCCCGAAAGGTACACATGGAGGTGGGCATCGAAGACCGACCATGCAAAATGGAGGTGGATTCTGGATCCTACCTCTCCATGGTCGCTTGGCGGGAAATCAAGCATCTGGTGCCCACCATCCACAGACGCGAACTGGAAAGCCAGAAGCTCATCCTCAAGGACTACCAGGGGAACCGCATCCCCGTAGTTGGAATTGGACACTTTAAAATTACATTCAAAGGGCGCAACGAAATACTTCCCCTCACCATCATGGACAAGGACCACCCTAGCCTTTTGGGACTACAATGGTTCGCACCATTAGGCATAGAGGTGACGGGCACCAACCACATCGCCGAGGTGGACTGGGAGGAGCAGCTTGCAAGAGATTTCCAAGAGGTCTTCGACGGCAGCCTAGGCAAGTACCGAGGGGCCCTGATATCCTTCAACCTAGACCCTAACATTGCCCCAATCCACCTTAAACCCCGTCGAGTACCCTTCGCGCTCAAACCTAAGATCGACGAGCAGTTAAACAAGCTCATCGAGCAAGGGGTACTGAGCCAACAGACCATGCCAGGTGGGAGACCCCATAGTCACCCGGTAAAGCCAGATGGGTCGGTGAGAATTTGTGGTGACTACAAGGCCACCCTCAACCGCGCCCTGCAACAGAGCGCCTATCCCGTCCCAGTAGTACAGCACCTTCTGCACTCACTGGGGAGGCAAGGTTTTCGCGAAACTCAACCTGGCGCAAGCCTACCAACAATTGCCGGTTGACGCGGAAACCGCAGAGGCACAAACCATAGTCACCCACCGTGGAGCCTTCCACTGCAAGAGGCTCCAATTTGGAGTCAGCGTAGCCCCGGGGTCTTCAGAGCCTGATGGAGAGGCTGCTCCAAGGCATCAAGGGGGTAGTGCCCTATTTTGACGACGTGCTGGTGTCAGCGGCCAACCAAAAACAATTGGAGAGCCGTTTGAGGGAGGTGCTTCAAAAATTCAAAGACTTGGGGTTAAAAGTCAAGAAAGAGAAATGCCAACTGTACACCGAGAGAGTCGAATTCCTTGGGTACCTCCTAGACCAGCACGGGATCCACCCAACGGAAAAAAAAATCAGGGCCATCAAGGAAGCCCCCAGACCGAGAAATAAAACCGAACTACAGGCGTTTCTGGGACTGATTAATTTCTATAATGTTTTCCTGCCCCAAAAGGCGACCGCAGCAGAACCGTTGAGGCTGTTGGACAAGACAGCCACCTGGAACTGGGGAAGGCGAGAGGAAAATGCATTCAACCAGACTAAAGACCTACTCACTTCGAACGCTGTTCTCATCCAATACAGCGAGACCCTACCACTAGCAGTCACTTGCGACGCATCCCCCTTCGGCGTCGGGGCCATCCTCAGCCACACGCTCCCTGACGGAAAAGAGGCGCCCATCGCCTTCTTCTCAAGAACCCTCTCAAAACCAGAAAGGAATTACAACCAGCTGGATAAGGAGGCCCTGGCAATCGTTGCAGCCGTAAAGAAGTTCCACGAGTACCTTTACGGCAGAACCTTCACCGTCATCACCGATCACAAGCCGCTGCTCGGGATTCTGGCGGGGGACAGGGCCATCCCGAACATTCTATCCCCGAGAATGACAAGGTGGTCCGAATTTCTTGCCGCCTACAATTACCGGCTCACCCATCGGTCCGGTAAGACAATCTCACATGCAGACGCCTTGAGCCGCACTCCATTGCCCGACATGGATGCTGACCCAGCACCTGCCACGTCCACCCTGAGCATAGAGGCATTACCCAATCTCCCCCTAACCGCGTCAGACATTGCCCGGGAAACTAATAAAGACAAATGTCTGGCGCGGGTTTTAAACTGGGTGGAGAAAGGGTGGCCGGAAAAAGACGACGATGAACAAGTCAGGACTTTCCGAAGCCGGCAAACAGAACTCTTTACACAAAAAGGTTGCTTGCTTTGTGGGGACAGGGTGGTTATCCCAGAAAAACTACGGAAAAGGGTTTTGGACATGTTACACCAAGGGCACCCGGGCATCGTTAGAACAAAAGCCCTGGCCAGAAGTTACGCTTGGTGGCCAGGGATGGACAAGGAAATCGAAGCCTGGGTGGCATCTTGCAGGCAATGCCAAGAATCCAGGCCAAGCGCTCCCGCCGCCCCAATCCTGGAATGGGAAACCCTCAGAGGGCCATGGTCCAGGATTCACATAGACTTCACCGGGCCCACAAAGGGACACATGTTCCTGATAACGGTAGACGCTTACTCCAATTGGTTGGAGGTAAGCAACATGAAAACAACTACCACAGAGGCCGTTATTAGAGACCTCAACATACTATTCTCAACCCACGGCCTCCCAGATGTAATTATATCTGACAACGGGCCCCAATTTACTGCGCTACCGTTCGAAAAATTCCTAGCGGAACGGGGAATACGGCATGCGCCTGTCAGCACATCCGGCGGCGAATGGGAGGGCAGAACGAATGGTACAATTTACCAAAAAAACAATCCAAAAAATTGAAACCGGGGAAATACAAGAAAAGATTAATAAAATGCTATTTATACAACATATAACTCCAAACACGACAAACAACAAAAGCCCGGCAGAACTATTAATGGGAGAGAAATTAAGGTCCCCACTAGACAGGCTGCACCCCACATACAACCCCAAGAAACCCCCCGACTCATCCAGCAAGCACCGAACATTCGCACCGGGCGACACCGTATATGCCAAGAACCTCACAGGGGAACCACTCTGGGTACCAGCAACTTTAACCCAGGTAACAGGTCCCCCCTCGTACCGGCTACAAACAACCGATGGACGAGCATGGAAAAGACACATCGATCAGCTAAGATCGAGAACCAACACGGGAAATACAACCGACATGGAAACCAGAGGGGGAAGGGGAAACCCAAACAGCACCCAAGAAAGAGAAGAAAACCCCGCAACACAAAACCAACAAGAAAGAAACCAGCAATACTCACCAGAGACAAACGACCAGCCCGAAGCCTCCCCTGGAAGGTACAGCCAAGCCAGCCCAGAAAGACCAGGCAGGAACAACGAAGCCAGCAGCTCAACCAGCCCAGGTAGACCGGGAGGGAGTTGCAGCGTAAGGCCCGACTCACCCTTCCAGGCGGTTCCATCGATAAGGCGGAGAGCAACACAGAACCCGACCGAACCGGCCGGAGACCAAGGAACAACTAACCTGCACAGGTCCAGTAGACAAGTACGGAGCCCCGCCTACTTATGGGACTACGTTACGTAGGACTGAACCAAGAGGGGAGGGGTGTTCTGTATTTGCATTCTTGTAAACCTGCGTTCGGATTGGCTGAGACGCACAGCAACCTGATTGGTCGAATGTGCGGCACTGATTGGCCGTTACGAAGCAACCGCGATTGGCCAAGCCGATCGCGGGAGATTCAAACGGCCGCCATTGGCCTCAGCACCCTGTGCAAGACCAATATAAGCCGCTGCCGATCCAAGCCAAGCAAGCAGATCTACCTAACTAATAAAGAGCTTTTAAAAGTCACTCGCCTCGCGTCTCTTCTTGGGACCGATCTACCAACACAACACCTTCCAACTCTGTTATTCTATGTTCTATGTTCTATGTATTGGCCCTTAGGAAATTGGCACATTTTTTCTTCCTGTGTGTATGATTGGGTGTGCGGGAATTAGAACTACTGTATGCAGAAGAAAAAGGCAGATGTGTCTACTTTGAGAATCGATCAGAGACTGAAACTGGAACTCTCTATGTGCAAAATGTGTGATTCATCATCAAATTAGGAAAATGCTACCATAATAGGCATGTTTAGCTTTGAGACATTTAATAACTTGGCTGAAGTTCTGAGCATCCTCAGAGAATAATCAATCCATTCAGCTTGACAACATTGAGTTTTGAATTATTTTATGGTATTTATTAAAGTTGCCATGATAAGGTCAACTCATTGATTGATGGATCCTTTTTGTATGTTTTATGTTTATTTGATTTAGGTCTTTAGCACTTGAACAATCAACTTGAGGAAAACCGAGTACATGAATTTCTCGTGGTAGCACTTCCTTGCTCAAGTGGAATGGGGAAAAAAATAGGTTTCAAGGTCCTAGGTGATTTGGCTCAAGACACTATTTGATGTAGCCCCTCTAGAGAATTCTCACCTCCTCCCTCTTCCTCTCACATTTCTCAAATCTTTACTTTGCCCAACAGAAATACAGCAAGTCGTGGTCTGTTCTGATTATTTTAAGATCACCAGGACATTACAAGAAGAGACATGTTTTCTTCTTTACGAGCTGACAGAGAATCTAAACAGACATATCAGAAAAGATCTTAGTTAATCCATGTTGGTCAGCCTATCAGAAAACAGTGTCAAATTCCACCCCATTAGATTTATTTATTTATTTTGTCAAGCATGTATGAGAAAACAAGTATAAGTATGAACATAACATATAAACATATAAGTATAATCAGGTATAAGTATATACATAATAAATGAGTACGAATAAATGGGAACAGTAGGACAGGGACGGTAGGCACGCTGATGTGCTTATGCATGCCTCTTTACAGATCTCTTAGGAATGGAGTGAGGTCCACAGTAGACACTTTAAGGGTAAAGTTTTGGGGGTTTGAGGATGTAACAACGGAGTCAGGTAGTGAGTTCCAGGCATTGACCACTCTGTTGCTGAAGTCATATTTTCTGCAATCGAGTTTGGAGCAGTTTACTTTGAGTTTGTATCTATTGTTTGCCTGTGTGTTGTTGTGGTTGATGGTGAAGTAGTCATTGACAGGTAGGATGTTGTAGCAGACAATTTTGTGTACTAAGCTTAGGTCAGACCGTAGGCAGCATAGTTCTAAGTTGTTTAGGTCCAAAATTTCAAGCCTGGTGGCATAAGGTATTCTATTGCAAGCTGAGGAGTGGAGTACTCTTCTTGTAAAATACCTCTGGACTTGTTTAATTGTATTAATGTCCATTATACAGTTCGGATTCATGCCAGACATAATTTATTTTCTCCTATTTTTTTTTTTCTTTAATGAACCGGAAGGTTTTATTCTCCCTGGTATGAATGTTCTGTAGCTAGATTTTCTTAGGACAGAGAGCGACCTCTCTATCATGACAGTGTCCCAGCAGTTGGTAAATAAGCTGGATGGATAGTGCTTCCAATAGTTGGGCAGCTCACACCTGTCCTAGACCAGGTCACTTCAAAATCATTTCTGGTTGTGCACTGAGGGTTCCCGCTTGAAAAGAAGGTCTTAATAAAGGAGAATATTTGTAGCTCAGGGTAGAAATGAGGCTAGCACTGATGATGTTACCTAGTTTGGGTCATGAAACATCTGCAAGAAAACAACCAAGCTCAGAGAGCACCAAGAACCCTATAAAAAGATCTTTCTCATTGGTCAAAACTTTATGACTGCAACAGGAATATCACAGGTTTTTTATGTATATCTATGCTGGGTTCCAAAACTCCAAATGAGCAACCCAACTCTTCCTCATCTCTAGACAATACACCCACAAATACTCAAAGGCTACAACTGAAAGTTTACTATACCACTCTTCCCTTAGTCTTGTACAACTTCTGTTTCTCCTCTACTTCTCTTTGTGAGTCCAACTTCTGGAGAACAGTAACAGTAAATTTGCCTTAGGCAGCTTCAGGCTCTTTTAGCTGGCCCCACCCCCCAAAAAAACTACCTCCCCTCCCCACACCAACACACTCAGATGCCTTTTTGCTCAACTTTGATAGACATCAGTTGCTGGGATTGCTAAGGAGCACTCTTAAAGGGACAGTGCACCAGCAGCCCAGGTGCTGGCTCTTTTGCAGGTACTGTCTTCTTAAAAGGAGACACTGCTACATACTACATGGTACACAACAACAAGCCACTATTCAATTGCACTCTCATCTTGAATACCTTTTAATCAAAACACTTGACAACCAATGTTTTCAACATTTTTTTTTCTTCGACTCCATGGTGTTGATGCTTTTGCTTCCTGGTGTCACTGCATGACATAAGTTCTGTCCTGTTTCCCTTATGATGTGTGTCTTTTCCACACCAGTTACAGTTGAAGACTGTTTGGTAATTTAATTCCCAAACAATATTTATCACCACCATGGGAGTTAAAACTGGGCCAAAATAACTGCTGTGTAAAATGTCTGCAAGAAGCTGTCAAGGTAATTGATTGACTTCAAAAAGCAATTTTCTGAATAAAAGGCTGCTTGACGAAGCCATTGCATTGCATGGTTTGTAAAAGTCAATGAGATGATGCTCAAGGCTCAGAAGTTAGCCCTAAAAAAAAAAAAAAACTTTGGGAAATGTACCAACAAAACAACTGCCTTTGGGTCAGTGGTGGTATTCTACCGATTCGGCCCCGTTCAGCTAAACCGGTAGCTCCAAGGATCATCTGTGAGCGAACTGGTTTGCTCCGATGATCAGCTGCTGGGTCCTCCCACACCGCGGCTCTATATTGATCTTTATTTCCTGCTTTTCAACCTTAGCTGCTTTGCGCGGCACAGCCGATTGCCGCACATAAGCTGTTTTACACACAGGCTTGCAGCAGAAGGTGAGTTGCAAACGCTGCACACGTACAAAGCACACACTCACACCAAACTGGTAGGAAAAAGTTTTGAAACCCACCACTGCTTTGGATGGCAAACCACAGACTTAAGAACCACAAAATCCAAATATAGTCCAGAGTTGTTGAGGAGTTGGGTGGCCTTGAAATTGAAATGAGCAAATTATCAAACAATTAAAACAAACAGCAGTTGGATTTAGTCTGCTTGCAGCTACATAGAGATTCTAGGCTGATTCCTCTTTTAACTCTGTTCCCAGGTTCTGCCACTCCTTCTACAGTACATCATCTCTGGTAATCCTTAAAGGACTCTTGCTGACATATTGAGGTTTTAAGGCTTTATAGATAAAAAAAATGAGATATGGAAAGAAGAGTTTTATTTTGAGAGAAGGTGATAAGTTACTAAAACTGTTTTTAAATTGTGATGAAAGGGAAGGGCATATCTTTATATATTACTTTTATTCACCATATTCTTATTTTTCTTTCTTTTATATTTTTCTTTTTTTTTTTTTTTTGCTTTTCTGCACCTATTTTTTCTTTAATTTTTTGTTTGCATTTTTTTTACTGTTGTACTGTTTTACTATGTAAAAAGAAGTACAGAATCTTAATAGAGGAAGAAGCAAACCTCTTTTATTAATGAAACTTTGACCTTTTGAGATCTTTTTTTCTCTAATAGACTAAGACCAAATTTGTTTTGGAAAACAAAATCTCTCACATGCTTGTATTTCTGTTTGCTCTTAAAGATACTCTTCTTTCTTTCTCAGTCCCAGCACAATTTTTTTTAAGTTCTTTCTAGATGCCAGGACAAGATAACACAGATTCAGTTCTGGCTTGATGTATCCTGATGCTATTCAGTGCAATGCTTTAAAGTTGCCAATCAAGACTTTTGTTTCCACCCAGGAACTTACAGAAAATCAATGCACTGATTACAAAATTGGTATAATTCTACCTCGGCAATATTGTCCCACTAGGAATGTAGCTGTTTCACTTTGTACTAGCTGTAATGTCTGCCAAGCACTCCATGAAAAGTATGTTATATTAACCCAACTAAATGGCAGTAGAAAGTAAAAAGTATATATAACAAATATGTAGAAAATATAAAGGGAATAATAAAAGATCATAAATGAGCCATACAATCATTTAAATATGAGCCAGCAGTGTTCAGCAGCAGCCAAAAAAGCTAATGCAATCCTTGGTTGTATAAACAGAGGAACAGAGTTAAGATTACATTAAGTATTAGTACTACTTTATAAAACCTTAGTAAGACCACATCTTGAATGTTGCATCCAGTTTTGGTCACCACATTATAAAAAAGACGTTGAGATTTTGGAAAGAATGCAGAGAAGAGCAACAAAGATGATTAAGGGCCTGGAGACTATATGAAGAACAATTGGGGGAATTGGGTATGTCTTGTCTAGAGGAAAGAAGGACTGGGATGACATGATACCAATATTCCAATATTTGAGAAGCTGTATAAAGAAGAGGGGGGTCAACTTATTTTCCAAAACACCAAAGCAGCTACTCAGAAGTAACTCCTTGTCTTGTTCTCAGTTCTTTGGGCCTGACCAGAGGTGGTATTCAGCAGGTTCTGACCAGTTCTGGAGAACCGGTAGCGGAAATTTTGAGTAGTTCGGAGAACCGGCAAATACCACCTCTGACTGGCCCATCCATTCTGTCTCCTGAGTCCCAGCTGATCGTCTGGGACTTATTTTGTTGCCCTGCATAGGAGAACAGAGCTGGAAAGCAGGTCAGTGGGATGGGGAGGGAATGGAATTTTGCAGTAACCTTCCCTCAGGAGTGGGGTAGGAATGGAGATTTTACAGTATCCTTTCCCTGCCACACCCACCAAGTCACGCCCACAAAGCCGGTAGTAAAAAATTTGAATCCCACCACTGGGCCTGACGTTCACATAGTATATGAAGACAATGGTTGGATTCCCACAACATGCTGAAATATGTTCCTCCACTTTAGCTTTAGCTTGGTATAACAACTGGTGAAAACCCATCTTTCAGATTGAAGAAAATATCTGAGAAGGGAGTCTTATACTTATTTGCAAAAAGAGTCATATCTTTTTTATTCAAGAAGGCTTCTTCTAGACTGATCTATAACTGTGTATCTTATCCACAAGTTCTTTGGATTCTAAAGAACTTTACAAAAGATATTCTTTCAGCACTCAGTTCCTAATAATAATAATTCCCCATATTTATGACTTTTCCGCTCCTGATCTGCAAACCTGATGAAAGAAAATACATGTTACATAATTCATTAAACCCCCAAAGGATTTTTACATATATTACTATGCCCTTCCCTAATATATGTGCTAAGACTCAGGGCATATGACTTCCAGGATAATTAAGAAAATGAATTGTGATAATGTTATAGCAAGACTTGAATAACCAAATATTCCCCAATTATCTTTTCTCTTACTGGTATAGGTATTTTATGTATTTAAAAAACAACATGATGAAGGGAACATTATCAAAGCATTAATAATGCTTTATTTCTTTCAAAGTTCTTCCTACACACCAAATTATTTAGAAGGTACGCTGTTCTTCAACGCAAAATTATTTAGGAGGTACGCTAATGTCAAATTTGTTTGCTCTGCAAATAAACACCATACCTAAGTAAATACATATGTATATAAAACATGTAAAAACAGATTGTAAATTATATATAAGGAATTATCAGCCCCTATCTAATTAAATGTTTTGGCTTGTATTTTTGTAAAGTATAAAGCCCATCTGCCAAGTAATAACCTAATGTCTATGGAAACACATTCATATTTCATTTTCTTCAATATGTCTAATACAATGGGTTGAAAACAAAATCCAAATAGAGACCTCCAAAAGAGATTTGGAAAGCAGTAGAGACAGAACATCTGTAGCTGAGTGTGAACTCCAGCCATCAAATTGGTTTATAGTGCTATTACTGAATTGCTACTGAGATAGTAATATCTATAGAGCTTAAAATGGATGCCTTTAGAAGCATTTCCTGAATGAATGATTTCAGGAGAAAAAAATACAGGTTTTCCTTCTTCTTATAACCATAACTGTGCTTGGAATTATGGTCGTAAGTCATGGTGATCATTAAGCAAGTCACCACATGACTTTGTCTGATTTTATGATATTCTTTGCAGCAGTCATTAGGTGAATGCCATAATCATTAAGCAAAGACTATGGTCCTTAAGAAATGTCATGATCATTAAGTGAATGTGGTGGTTATTAAATGTATCCATTACACCAAATGGGCATTTTTTTTCTCTGCTGGACATTGGAAGCAAACACTGGAAAATCATGGTCATGTGATTACGGGATATTGCAAACAGCCATAAAGACAAGCCAGTTGCCAAGCACCTAAAATGCGATCATATGACCATGGAGTTGAGAGCGTTATAACTTCAAAGAATCACTAAACAACTTGTTATTAAGCAAGGACTATCTGTATAATTAACTTTAGTAAGTGGTGTGGGAAGCCACCCCCTCCTAGAAGAATGAAATATTTTGAGAAATATTAAAAAAGGCAGGATGAAATATTTCCCCTAAAAGAGAAATAAACAAATCTTAAGGGAGACAGAAACTCAGAGCTCCAGCTCCCTGCTGCCAGCAGATATTTTGTGCCCATTAAGAAAGACTGGGCCAGCCTATTTACAAAGCAAAAGATCTTCAGCTCCAGGATGAAGGGATTAAGACATGACCCTTAAAGACATAATAGGATTAACCCAGTAGCAGCAGAGCACACTACTTTGCACAATCTCCTAAGGAAATTGCATCACCCTCCAAACTTCAACCAAACTTAGCTCAGGCAACCTATAGAGCCAGCTACATGGCCCCATGGGAGTCTGACAACAGCCAATAGAATACATGTTGGTGGGTAATAGGCTGACTCTGTAAACTGCTTAGAGAGGGCAGTAAAGCAACGTGAAGTGGTATATAAGTCTAAGTACTATTGCCACCTCACAGGATTCAGTCTGATCCTCCATGCTACTCAACATCTGCATGAAACTGCCAGGTAAGATCAGAGGATTTGGGCTCTGCCATGATTAGTATAAAGGTAACATAGTTGTTTATTTTGTTAATTTTTCACCAGGGAAGCTGCTGATTTTTTTAAATCAATGCTGGACAACAGAAATTTGTTGGATGAGAACTAAAAAAAAAAAAAAATGGTTTGGATCGAGACAAGATAGTAGTGCTCTGATCAGGAATTGAATAAATTCAAGAATATTCACTGAATTTCTTTACTGTCAAATGTATTTATTGCCAACTTTATAGCCACACATTCCTGGCATACAAGCATATGGCAGTTTACAACATAAAATCAAACATTTCCAAATGTAAGAACAGATTTATAAAGGAATATGAAAATACATAATATTTATATGTGTATTATCCATTTGCACATGCTGTACATTCATAAATACACAAAACAATCATATAAACCTAGGTAATCAATAATAAAATGACAGTTAAAAGAATAATTGCTTATAAAAATGGGCTTTCAAATGTCCCTTAAAAATCAGCTAGGGAGGATTTAGCCCATATATTAAGTGGAAAATTCTGAGGATGAAATATACAGGTGTTGGAAGAAATATCCACCTGGTTCAGTTCCAAACTAGGAGAAAGACACTGGAAACATGGAGGCTGATTAGAAAGTTGGTTTAATGAAGCAGAACCATCAAGCACATGGTCCTGGTGCAGCTGACCACCTGGAGTTGAGAGTGAGGGGTATTTATATCTTCTCTTTGGCTTTGAACTTGAGCTTCCTGTTCCTGTGCAAGAACATGTATTCTATTGGCTGTTGTAGGGGTCATAGCTGGCTCTGTAGGATGTCACTGTAGGTTGTTTGAAGTTTGGAGGGTGTGGTGCAACTGAGATGATGCAATGAAGGAGCTTGGGTTCTGAAAGGGTGTTGGGCATTTCCTCTTATGGCCGAGGGCTAATCCTACCTTTGTTCAGACCTTGGCTGCAGGGAATTTGCTTATGAATAGAGCTATCTATCTCTTCTCTTAAGTGCTGACATCTGCTGTGGGCTATTAAGAAAGGTGGGGACTATTAAGACTGAGTCTGCTTCCTGCCTGTAAAAAGAAACATGTTTCCAGGGAAATAGAATATTCTGCCTTTTTAATATTTCTCAAAAATTTTCATTCTTCTAGGAGAGGGTGGGTGCTAACTTTCTACCCAGGTAGTGCCTGACAATTGCCTGGACAAGTCCCTGTACTTTTCTTGGAGAGACTTTGGAACTGGTTTGCCATTGCTTTCTTCCTAGGGCTGAGAAAGTGGGACTGGCTTAAGGCCACCAACTGGTTTTGTGTCTAAGGCAGGACTAGAATTCACAGTCTCCCAGTGCCTTGATCACTTAACTGGCTCTCAATACACAGTTTGCCTTCTCTTAAGTTATCAGAGCAGAGATACAGAGTTCAGTCACGTCATGCCCACCTGTATAATGTTTCTCATGAATACAGAATATAGAATAACAGAGTTGGAAGGGACCTTGGAGGTCTTCTAGTCCAAGCCTTGCTCAAGAAGACTCTATATCATTCCAGACAAATGGTTGTCCAATCTCTTCTTAAAAACCCCTAATGATGGAGCACCCACAAGTGGAAGCAAGCTGTTCCACTGGTTAATTGTTCTCTACTGTCAGGAAATTTCTCCTTAGCTCTAGTTTGGATCTGTCCATGATAGGTTTCCATCCATTACTTCTTGTCCTGGTGCTTTGGAGAATAGGTTGACCCTTTCCTCTCTGTGACAGCCCCCAAACATTGGAAGATTGCTATCTTGTCATCCCTAGTCCTTCTCTTCTCTTCTCTTCTCTTCTCTTCTCTTCTCTTCTCTTCTCTTCTCTTCTCTTCTCTTCTCTTCTCTTCTCTTCTCTTCTCTTCACTAGACTAGACTTATCCAGTTCCTGCCACCGTTCATCATAATATGACTTCCACCCACCTTCCAGAAAGCAGTATTTTTACGTCCTGGTGTTCTTACTGTTCTAAAAGAATTGTATCTGCCCATGACTCTTTCACATAATTAGATCCTTGGAACAGTTAATGCCTTGGGCTATATGGAAGAATCTTTCAATCAACCTATTTGCTTTACTTTAATATTAACATAGGGATGTCAAAGGTTGTGGTCAGTGTGATCATTGAGGCAATGACCAGACCAATGTTGTTCATGGATTCATGAATGGAAATGGATGACAGCATTTAATGACTCCAGAAAAAGGATTTGTGAAATTCTTCTCCAATGGAGGAAATTTCTTTCGTTTGCCTCCACATCAGGGACACTTTCAATCTCTGTTAAATTAAAGGATTTTCATTTAAGCTCTATCTCCAACCTTCTTCTCCAGGTGCTTTTCTTCTTCTTTTCTTTATTGCTTTTTCTCAGCTTCCTTGTGTCTGTGGATTCTTTTTTCTGGAGGCAAAGAAGAAGAAGGGGCCACAGGCAAAAATGAGGAGACAGAGGGAGGGGGGGGAAATACCTCTTTGTTTTATTTTTCATGCATGTAGCTTGTTAAAACATTTTGATCAAAGTTCCTGTCTGAGCTGAAACATCTCAGTATGTCTCAGTCTAGTAGAAGAAGCCTAGCTGGATGCTAGAGACAATTTCTTTAGGGTATGATGACATAATGTATCCAGCCTCCTGGCATCTTTCACTTCCTTTATTGCTGCTTATTCAGCAAATCATATGAGTGCTTACTGACCATGACAGCACAGTTGGGCCTTTTTTGTTTTCACAAGACTCCAGCAGGAAGGAAGGAAGGAAGGAAGGAAGGAAGGAAGGAAGGAAGGAAGGAAGGAAGGAAGGAAGGAAGGAAGGAAGGAAGGAAGGAAGGAAGGAAGGAAGGAAGGAAAATGGAGGGGAAGGAGGAAGGGAGGGAGGGAGGGAGGGAGGAAGAAGGAAGGAGGAAGGAAGGAAAAAGGAGGGGAGGGAGGCTGGGAGGAAGGAAGGAAAATGAAGGGAGGGAGGGAGGAAGGGAGGAAGGGAGGAAGGAAGGGAAGGAAGGAAGGAAGGAAGGAAGGAAGGAAGGAAGGAAGGAAGGAAGGAAGGAAAAAGAGGGAGGGAGAATGGAAGGAAGAGTTATTCTAATTATTATTTTCACAAGACTCAAGCAAGAAGAAAGAAAGAAAGAAAGAAAGAAAGAAAGAAAGAAAGAAAGAAAGAAAGAAAGAAAGAAAGAAAGAAAGAAAGAAAGAAGGGAGGAGAGGGAGGGAGGGAGGGAGGGAGGGAAGGAGGGAAGGAAGGAAGGAAGGAAGGAAGGAAGGAAGGAAGGAAGGAAGGAAGGAAGGAAGGAAGGAAGGAAAAAGAGGGAGGGAGAATGGAAGGAAGAGTTATTCTAATTATTATGTTCACAAGACTCAAGCAAGAAGAAAGAAAGAAAGAAAGAAAGAAAGAAAGAAAGAAAGAAAGAAAGAAAGAAAGAAAGAAAGAAAGAAAGAAAGAAAGAAAGAAAGAAAGGAGGGAGGGAGGGAGGGAGGGAGGGAGGGAGGGAGGGAGGGAAGGAAGGAAGGAAGGAAGGAAGGAGGAAAGGAAGGAAGGAGTGGCATTATGCATTTGTAACTAAAAGCAAGATTCAACACAAAATGTGGATGTCCCATTTATTTATTTATTTTGAGGAAACAGTTGCCATGACAAATAAATATTTGTTTTCTCAAGTATTCTCATTCAATCCTATGGCTGGTTTAATAGGTTCTCTTTTTCTATATATTATAATAACATTTCTTGTAGAAGGCCAGGGACAAAATAAAAAATAAAAAATTGATGAGGACAAACATTATTGTTCCTCATTTTAAGAGTTTTCTGAGTAGCCCTCTTTAAATGCCCGCAGACTATATGTTGCTTTCCCTGCAAGTAAGTAGCATGTTTATTAAAGCATAACGTTTTATGGATCACAGTGCAGTTTATCATCTGCATCGAATGCATCCCTAGAAGAAGAATATTACACACACACACTTGCACACACACAGGCACACACAGAGAGAGCTGTTTATGATGTGGAGATGGAAAGAGGCAAAGAAAAGATGAGAGACCAGAAAGCTTATGCTATGATATATTGGTTCAGATTTAAAAGTGCCTTAAGGCTTTCCCAAGCTACAGTATGTGTTTCTATTTTGGTAAATGCATAGGCTATGATTTTAACTGGCGTGGAATAAATAATTGGATGGACCCCATTTTTTATTCCTTCTTGTAATGCAAATGTGAGAAACTACATATGAATCATCTACTGCAGTCTTTTTCAACTGTGTTGATCTCCAGATGTTGGTCTCCAGAGCATAAAAGTATGTTTACCGTGTGTGCATACAGTATGCAAATAAGAATGACTTCATCTTTTGGAATATATTTACAATCATGCCTCAAAGTCCTTTTCCTTATGTCAACCTACCCATCTGCTTAGGCAGAGGTTGAAAAGTGTCTCTCTGTCTGTCTGTCTGTCTGTCTGTCTGTCTGTCTGTCTATCTATCTATCTATCTATCTATCTATCTATCTATCTATCTATCTATCTAATCGATCATCTAATTTTGGTATCTGCTTTGCGTCCTAAATCAAATCTGCCTTATTTCTCCAAACCACAAATACTGTAAATAGATTTACTTCCTTTATTTTTTTCATTAAATGTATATGCTGCCCATCTCACGGATAAGGGAACTCTTATGAGAAATGCTGCATTTAAAGATTCATTTGAATGCATCATTGAAGCATTTTATTCATTGTGCAATTTTAACCTTTTTTTTATTTTGTGAGGAGAACCACAAAAACCGCGTCAATTCTTGTTAGAAGTGTAGAAACCAGAGGACAATGAATTTCTGACTGGCCCATTATTCTAGAGAAGTTCTTGGAGTTTATTTTTTATATATATTGGTAAAGATCTATTTGTTTCCTCCAATCTGGTATCCAATCTTGGAAGTGTGACTTCAGTGCCACTGACTTTTCAGTACTTCACTAACCCTAACTCTAACCACAAGGGGACAGTGGAACACAGATAGAGGGTTTAGGATTTACACTGTTCTTAATTTGTCTTCCACTCCTTTTGTACTTTATCTATGAAATAGCCAATTTCAGACACTTCTTTCTCCCTTTATAATCTGTAATCTGACCCCATTTTTTCCTTGCAATTATTTATATAATCTTTGAAATATATTGGAATAATTAAACTTCATCACCTGGTTCCCTTGGCCAAAATGGACAGGCAATCAATTATAGATGGAAAAAACAGGTAATGTTTCTTTCTATAGCCACCCATTTTCAATATATATATATCTGGGCAGTGCATAGTAATTAAAAACAATTTAAACAAATATATCAACACAGTCAAACTATTAAAGTGATCCAGGGGTGGGATTCTACTGGTTCAGACTGGTTCGGGTGAACTGGATGTTCAATTTGCATCTCGTTCACCGAACTGGTATTTGAACTGACCGGCTGGCCCCGCCCACCCTGCCCCACCCCTCCCAGGAATCTCCACGTGGCCCAATTTCAATGCAAGTAAGTGTAGGGTCTGTGCAGAGGCTCTGGGAGGGGGAAAAATGGGCCTTCTGGAAGTCCAAAAACGGTCCTGTTTCCGGCTTCCAGAGGGCCTCCAGAGTCCTTGGGAGACTGTTTTTGCCTTCCCAGAGGCCCGAGGGAAGCCTCTGGACCCTTGGAAAGGCAAAAAAACCTCCCCTACCGAAAGTACCAGTAGGCCATGCCCACCATGGCCATGCCCACCCAACAACTGGGCAGCGAACCGGTTGCTGGGATTTTTGAATCCCACCCCTGAAGTGATCCTATGTCATATTTGTGGAACATGTAACCCCAGACATGTCACTTGAAGACCAAATCATGAAACTGCATTTCATTTACATTGGCCATCTCATGCAGGGGACTTCTCTGGAGAAAGCAGTTATATGTTTGGATGAGTTAATGGTAGAAGGAAACCAGGTCATCAAAGAACACAGTGGCTGGACACCATCAAAGCTGATACCAATGGGAGCATAGAACAACTCAAAGAAATAGTGCAAGATTGGAAGATCGAGAGAGACCTGGCTCATAAAATTACTGAGTTGGACATGACTGAATGGGTAGCATCATCATCATCAAGTCTTATTTGTACAGTATAGTTTTGCATGTTATATCTCCTTGAGCGCTCCTGGCCATTTCAAATAGCATTTTTTTTAAAATTTTGGTGCAGGTTAACCTCAGCCATTCATTAGCTACTTGCAGAAGCAGGAATGTCTCTTCAATTGAATGAACACTTATGCTCTTTAAAGCTACCTGATAACCCCTGGTTTAATGGCACAATGGCTGTAATTCTTGCCTTACAAATAGAAAGCTGCTGGTTAAAAACCCAGACAATAAGATTATAACTACTATTTTTCCTTCCCTTAGCTTCCTGCTATTCCCTGTTAATTTAAAAAAAAAATCAACTATTGCATTGTTTCATTGTTTTCCCAGTTATCTGCAGGAGAAGGGTTTCACTGTCATCTTCTGAGTAGCCCATAAAAGTATACATAAGATAACCTTTATTACCATTTTGTTTACTGTGAGCAAACTGGTACACATTAAAAATGAAATTCTTTTGCCTGCTTCCAAAACAATATCTCTCTATCTCTATCTCTATCTCTATCTCCATCTCCATCCATCTCCATCTCTATCATTTCTATCTCTATCATCTCGATCTCTATCTACTTACCTACCTACCTATCCATCCATCCATCCATCCACAGATCCATCCATCCATCTCCATACCCATCCATAAGACACATATACACATGCTATATACATTTACTTACTTACTTACTTACTTACTTACTTACTTACTTACTTACTTACATCCGTGAGCATAAGAGAGAAGCAGCTTAAACGGTAAATGACCTCATTGAGAACATAGCTGTCTTAGTGGTAAGAAACTGATAGGGTTTTAACACTTATCTTATTAAGTAAAAGGGACATAGCTGTGAATAATAGCCATCTCAACAGGAAGCAAAACTTTGCATATGTTTTGACGTGACTATAAAATAACATTTTTCCTGAGATTTCAGATTCTTTCTGAAGAGGGTATAAAGCCACCTCTTCAATTTTACATTTGGTTTAGCTGGATATTTTGTTTCTGTTTCTTTACAGGTTTTTTTTGTATTATTTTGTATTGCAAGCTTTGTAGGCTGCCTGTAAATCTTGTATTTCTGTGACTTATACCAATTTAAATACTACACATACAAGTAGCTAACATTCTAAATAACAACATAATTATATTTCTACCTACATATCATCTATCTGTCATACTTGTATTGTTTCTGTTCACCCCAAAATTATTCCAACTGGGAATGTTTAAGAAATGTATATATATGTATGGTATTCAGCTTTGTTTGGGTATTTTCCCACGTCTGAGCAGCAAAGACAATGGGGAAGCCAGATTCACTTAACAACCAGGTGATTAACTTCTCAACTGCAGTGATTCACTTAACAATGGTGGCAAGGAAGATCATAAAATGGGGCAAAACTCACTTAATCAATGTTTTACTTAACAACAGAAATTTTGGGCTCGATTGTGGTCATAAGCCGAGGAATTATTTTCATATGCTTTGAATGTTTTCGGCAAAGGTACGGATCCTAGATGTCTGTCACAAGAGGATAAGATTTGAAATGTGGCACAATATGGTCTTTTTTTCTGGAAACATAGCTTCAGGGGTTTTGCTTTATTCAAAGGAAACTTCACTTTTTATCATTTGTTTGCCTGAACTTGAGAGAGCTGTTTTGCTCTATTAAACCAAAAAGGGGCAAAGGATTATCAAAGAAGTTGCAAAGAGTTTTATTTCTTCTATACATGTCCCTGAAGAATCAAAAACACGGCTGAACAAAAATATACACATGCTATATTTCAGTGTAGGCATTCCAGGCCAGAATTAATGCAACAGTGTTGAGCTTCTGAACTAAATAGGCCATGGTCTAATTATAGGAAGTGGTCGACTTACAACACTTCATTTAGTGACAACGGTATTGAAAAAGAGTGACTTAGGACTTTTTTTTCACACTTACAACGGTTGAAGCATCCCCATGGTGATCAAAATTCATGTTTATGATGGTTGCAGTGTCCCAGGGTCGTCCGATCACCTTTTGCAACCTTCTGACAGGCCAAGTCAATGGGGAAGCCACATTTCCTTAACAATCATGTTCCTAATTTGACAACTGCAGTGATTCACTTAACAACGGTGGTGTCAGCTTTGGAATCATTATTAAAAGCTGCCACACAGCTGCGGAGGATTGGAGGGGGCTGATGTTGTTTGAGTAGCTCTTAGTAGACAAAATAGATTCTGTAGTGTTCAAAGTCATTGTGAATGGCGCAGCAAGAATTGGGGCTGAAGGGGGATTTGTTCACGTGATGTATGATGTGGGGAAAAGAGGATGGTTTGTAAGTTGGGTCCTTGTGGAAAGTCTGGGGGGGAAACTTTAGTTTCGGAATTCCACAGAAGTACCAAGTTCTATTCTAATAAAAGTACTTTGAGGTTATGGTTGTCTTGGAGTTATTGGCTGGAATGGATAATCTCTGGAACGCTTATGATTCTCAGTCATCCAGGTCATGGTTGTTCCAAAGGTGCTTTTTCAGGAGGCAGCTTGTTTTTTCTTTGAAGACTTATTTTCGCTTCTCTTCCAAGAAGCTTCTTCACTTTGGAAAGGTGTAACAGTACAAATCCTTCCATTCCCCTGCACCCTAGTCAGAGCTGAAGAAGCTTCTTGGATGACAGAAGTGAAACGTCTTCAAAGAAAAAATAAGAATGTCCAGTTGCCTCCTGAAAAAGTACCTTTGGGACAACCATTAACACATGTCTTGCTTTTGCAACAAAAATGTCGGGCTCAAAGATGGGTTGTAAGTCCAGGGCTACCTACGTTTGGTATTCTATTTGTTTTGCTAGAAATTGAGCCTGGTGACATCAGAGGTGAACGTGGTCTGCTCTATAGCACAGAGTTCTCCAGCTTTTCTGGCTTTGTGGACCAGTGGAGAGGTGGGGGAGAGGATGGGTCTGTGTGAGCAGTGGGCATGCATGTTCACGCAGCTCCATGCGGGGTACGCATGCACACCGGTCATGCAAATGGCATGTGTGTGCATGCATTCATCTGTTGCTCACGCAAATGGGGATGTCCGTGCATGTGCTCATCCACTGCTCACATGAGTGGGGATCAGTAGTGGGATTCAAATATTTTTACTACCAGTTCTGTGGGCCTGGCTTGGTGGGCATAGTGTGGCTTGGTTGGCATGGCTGTGTGGGTGTGGCAGGGGAAGATTACTGCAAAATCCCCATTCCCTCCCCACCCCACTAACCTGCTTTCCAGTTCTGTTCTCCTGTGCAGGGAAACCAAAGAAGACCCAGGCGATCAGCTGGGACTCGGGAGGCAGAGAATAGATGGGGCCAGTCAGAGGTGGTATTTGCTGGTTCTCCAAACTACTCAAAATTTCCACTACCGGTTCTCCAGAACTGGTCAGAATCAACTGAATACCATCTCTGCTCAGTATGGCTGGTTTCAGGAATTCTGGGAACTGAAGTCCACAAGTCATAAAGAGGCCATCGTTCCCAGTGGTGGGATTCAATTTTTTTTACTACCTGTTCTGTGGCGTGGCTTGGTGGACATGGCTTGTGGGCATGGCAGGGAAAGGATACTGCAAAATCCCATTCCCTCCCCACCCCACTAACCTGCTTTCCAGCTCTGTCCTCCTGTGCAGGGCAACCAAAGAAGACCCAGCCGATCAGTTGGGACTCGGGAGGCAGAGAATAGATGGGAGCAGGGCCAGTCAGAGGTGGTATTTGCTCGATCTTCGAACTACTCAAAATTTCCACTACTGGTTCTCCAGAACTGGTCAGAACCTGCTGAATACCACCTCTGATGGGGATTTGCCTGCTTGCTTGCCACTTCTGAGGCCTGGTTCCAAATGGCTCAAGGTTGAGGGCCCCTGCTGTAGCACACTTCTTGGAAGCTCCCAGAAGATTGATCAGGAAAATGTTTGAGCTCTTGTGTTTATGCCAGAATGAATCTTAATCCTTAATTACTTTTACAAATGAGATGACAAATATATCCAACAAGCTTTCCTCCTCTTATTTTCCTCACAACAATGAGGAACACCTGTGAGGTAAATTGGACTGAGAGACTGGCCCAAGATCACTCAGCTGTGTTTCATGGCTAAGACAGGACTAGAACTTACTGTTTCCTGCTTTCTAGTCTGGTGCCTTAACCACTAAACCAAACTGGAGCTCGTATTTGACTTATAATTATGATTTTTTTTTCTTTTGCATTGCTGAATAATCTTTTCAGCTTCTACCTCATGTGTCTCTTCATTGCCTTCAAATCCACAATCTGCTGTCCATGCTTTGCTGTGGCAAAATTCAAACAAGCCTAAATACTCTATAGGTTATTTATGATGTGCAAGGTAGGTGCTTTGTAGTATAGCATATCTGACAGCTGGTTGCCTAGTGAAGGCCAGTTAGAAAAAAAATAACAGTTTCTTTGACTCATCCAAGCTTACAGTTGTTTGTCTTCTCTCTTTTATAATTCTAATTGTAGGATAACTTCAAGTCGGAATTCACAAATTGAACAATCCAACAAATGTGCATTTCGTGCAATACATTTGATGTCTAATTTATGCCGAAGGATATAAAGTTTCCCAACTACACAATTTTATCTAGACATGCAAATGACATTGCCTGTGTGAGAGTACTTTGTAAACTTGAATGTATGCCTATCTAGGCACTGCAGTGAACATTTGGACAATTGTTCATTGTTAGCAATATCTAGCAAACATTCCGTTCTTTTGTTTTTTCCCCTTAGTGCAAATCCTTCACAAGCTCACCTGGAGGTTTGCTGACATATCTGTTCCTTGTAAACAGGGACCTCATAGCTACGAAATTTGGCTTAGCATCAAATATTTTACAGTATAAGACTTGCTATTCTGGCATTTTATTCTACAGACATGTATAGCCCCAAGAGGAAGGGAGAGAGACAGAGAGAGTGAGAGAGAGAGAGTGAGATATATTGATTTAAGATACCTCGGAACTTCTTGGGGGGCGGGGTATACTGTTTTTCTCTATATAATTTTATTTAAACATTTAAACAAGAAGATAAAAGCTAACACAAACAAGTAGAAAGTAAGAACAAAAAAAGGAAAATAAATCAAAGGAAAAGTAAAAAGTACAAGAAAAGACTACTCTGGTGGGGGGAAAAGGAGAGAAGTAAATCAAAGAAAAAGTGCAAAAAAAGAAAAAAAAATTAAAGACAAATAGGATAGATAGAAAGAAAAAAGTCTAAAGAAGTAGCTTTTGATATGCTTCGCAGCCCTTATAAGCACAAACATATTTTGATCTCTCCTCTAAAGCTGTATCATGCTACTCTTCTTTCTCTAATCTATCCTGTCTAATCATCAAAACCATAAATCACAAGTTCATTTTATTTTCATTTTTTATGTTAAAAAAAAGTCCATTTAGAGGCTTCCAGTCAGCACAACATATAGATAATTTATCCATTGTATAAATGAAGCGGTATAGTTTTTCTGATTATCTCTGTTCTGTAATCCCCAAAGATACTTTAACATCTGTGAATAACAGGGCTATACATGGCTGTCCTGAAACATAATGGCCCAATATTAATTAATTATTTCACTGAACTTGTATGCTGCCCATTTTTCCAGAGGTGATCCCAGGCAGTTTACAGACATACAGGTCGTTCACAGCTTACAACCATAATTGAGGTCAAAATTTCTGTTGCTAAGTGAGTTTTGCCCTATTTTATGACCTTTCTTGCCACAGTCGTTAAGTGAATTGCTCCCTCTCAGCCCAACTCACCTCACAAGGTTGTTGCTTGGGGGAAAATAGGAAGAGGTGTTGGATACATTCACCACCTCAAGTTGTTTGTAAAAATAATAAGGCAGGATACTACAGTAATATTATAAGGCAGGATACAATTTGTGTGTTTGTGTGTGTTTGTGTGTGTGTGATGTACTCTCATTACATCCAGTCATGTACAGAAGAAGAAAAGATTGTCTCATTAAATACCCTGAGAACCAGAGCATTAAAGGAGAATGGGAATAGGATATGAATATAAATACTGACTTGATTTAGCATTTCCCTGATTTCTAACCCCCAGAATAAAACTTATGATGTTTATCGCAGAGCACATTTTGCGTACAGCTAAACTAGTTTGATGATGATGTTATTTCACTGTGAAGCCTTTTAAATCCATCTTTTCCAGATCCTCCAGGGAATAAGCAGAACATTAAATTCTGACTTGTTTCCTCCACTATATTTCTTTGTTTTAATAAGTCTCGGTTTTGAACTGAGAAGCGGCATATGAATCTAGCAAATCAGTCAATCAATATATGAAAAATGGGTCTTTTCCACTGCTTGCTTTCATCTGTTATGGCCTGTTGGCCGCTGGCCCCTCCAAACACCGAATGTGAGAAGGGGGAGAAGGTGGCTTGGGAGTCAGGGTCAACTTGGGAGCTCTGAGAGGGAAGAGGGAATGGAGCTGCCAGAGAGAGAGAGAGAGAGACAGAGGTGGATCCTGGGCTGTCCGTCAGATGGACAGTCAACATCCCCCAGGTTTGGAGCTGGTTGATGAAGAAGAAGAGGAACAGCTGGGTCCAGTCCAGGGCCTGATGTGCGGCTGCTCAGAAGGCAGAGGAGAGCAGTGGAAATCTATGGGCCGATCCTGGGGAAAGAAGAGCCACCGCTGCCAACGAGGCTTCACTCTAGCTCTGGGGATAAAAAGGCAGGGGGGCAGAAATGAATAGGTGTGGCTTCACACCTTCACATCTTCCAGCTGGATGGACTTGTTAGCCTGCAAGATAAACTTTCTGCCAGGGCTGACAGCATTCCTAATAAAGGAATCTTTTGAATTCATGTCAGAAGGTTTGTCATATTTGGGGAGCTGGGTCAGAACATTATTTCTCCCCATTATCATCCAATCTGTGCACTTAGATCAGTTGGACAAGTCCTGACTAGGACCTCAACAACAACCCCCGCAGAGGTTGGAAAGCAGTAGCTGATATGTTTTCCAGTTTACTGCCTAAAGTATTAGTTGTAGAGCTATTTGTATCTTGGCAATCTGTTGCAGGTTTGTGTTCTGTTCAGTGAATTCCTGGTTCTCCATGCTTCATCCAAAACCTTAGCAGCATTCAGAAGTCTTGGTCTTGGGATGAAATTATGTTTACAGGTGGAAAGCACAAGGTTTGTGGAGGTGAACCTGCACAAGAGCCAAGCATTCCATTTGAGCCAACATTGAAACAGGTGTTGGTTCAGACATCAGAAAGGGCCAATCATTGGAAGTGACACAGTGGATGGACATAATGGACAGAAGGTTAAAAAAAAGCTGTAAAAAAACCAATAACATTTGAAAAGGGACACAGCATGTACACATTTTTCTACCAATACCAGAATCATGAAAATAATCAGCAGGATACAGTTATTTCTAGATGGAAATGTTTTGTAATTTGAACATCATCCATTTTCTCTACAGAGCTGAACAATCTAGATATACTTCTTTCACATTTTATTCACTAATATATATTCTTTTAGCATCCATTCATTCTTGACCCATCTTTTTATGCTTTACCCTACATGCTTAAGTAATTCATTCCTCCTCATTCAATTCAATGTTACATTTCTTCTGAGTTACTGCATCCAACTTGTATTTCCACATACAGCTATTTTCCCTCTTTCCACAAACATTCATTCCTTGAAGTTTCATTCATTGAAACTTACCAGTTTATTTCATGTTATCAAGCTAGTATTAATTTTTAGTGAACACATTTTCTCCAGGATTATCTGTCCCAACCTGATCCTTCATATCTTCCAATGGTGAGATAACATAACTACCCTTTATCTACGTTCCAGGATTCATAAGTTTTCAAAGTTTTTGGTCCATTTCCATATCATTTAACAAGGTATCCAATTGATCTATTCTATGTAGAAAGGACAAGAATGAAGATTCTAGGGAGTTGTTGCTCTTAATATCACAGAGGGTATAGAATAGAATAGAATAGAATAGAATAGAATAGAATAGAATAGAATAGAATAGAATAGAATAGAATAGAATAGAATAGAATAATAATATGGAATGGAATGGAATGGAATGGAATGGAATAGAATAGAATAGAATAGAATAGAATAGAATAGAATAGAATAGAATAGAATAGAATAGAATAGAATAGAATAGAATAGAATAGAATAATAATATGGAATGGAATGGAATGGAATGGAATGGAATGGAATAGAATAGAATAGAATAGAATAGAATAGAATAGAATAGAATAGAATAGAATAGAATAGAATAGAATAGAATAGAATAATAATATGGAATGGAATGGAATGGAATGGAATGGAATGGAATAGAATAGAATAGAATGGAATGGAATGGAATGGAATAGAATAGAATAGAATAGAATAGAATAGAATAGAATAGAATTATTTATCGGCCAGGTGTGATTGGTCACACAAGGAATTTGTCTTGGTGCATATGCTCTCAGTGTATATAAAAAGAAAAGATACATTTGTCAAGAGTCAAGAATCATAAGGTACAACACTTAATAATAGTCATAATAAGCAATCAAATTATATTAAAAACAGTCAATAAAAATTGTTAGGACACAAGCAACAAGGTTACAGTCATACAGTCATAAGTGGGAGGAAATGTGTGAAAGGAAGGGAAATCTAATGCACAAGAAAATATTGGAAAACTGGATTCCTCCTGGAATCACTAACAGTGGCAATATCTAGCCAGAAGTATAAGTTAAAACTAGTGTTTATATTATTGTCCACCTGGAAGAACCTGGTGAGGATATAAAAGAGAAGATAATCTACATGGATTGTTGCAAAATTTCTGGAATGGGATGAAGAAGAAGATATGGAGGAAGAAGTGGACAATTATGTACAGAATTAATGCAGGATATGTCAAAGTAACAATATCCCAAGGGATATATTAGTGCACTTGTCCAGAAGAAAACAAGAAATCCGATTTTATACTAACCTTTTAATACCAACTTTAAAAAAAGAGGTAACTCAAATATAATTCGCTTAAAGAAATATCCATTCAACAATTGCACAAAAGGAAAGAACACCCCTTCCTAAATATCTAATATTCCATTTAGGTGAGATCAACAGGAAGGAGTGATCTTCAGATTTGGACTTAATATTTGAGAGGTTTAAGGTGAAATGGAAGGAGACACAGCTGACTCAAATGGAAGCAACAATGCAGCTAATACCACAAGATCAGCGGTGGGTTTCTCCTGGTTCTGTCCACCTCTGTAGAACCGGTAGCTCTGAAGAGCAGGAGACATAGAACCGCACATGTCTTTATTACTTCTTTTATCTTCTATTTCTTTTATCTATAGAGAAGGTGAGTGAGAGTTAAATGTCTTTTCTTTGAGTTGGTAAAAATGTTTTCTAGAATTCAAGTCTCTTTTAGATACAGTTTCACTTAGAGTCTATAATGTAGTAAATGTTGCACTATCTTTTTTACAGGCTCTTATCTTCAGTAAATTAAATCCATTATCCTGGGAAAGAAGCTGCTTTGTTGTTTTTGATACTTGGAGCTTAATGCTTCAGCATTTGGTAAATAAAAGATTTTCTGCCATACATATGCCATGAACTACCCTGCTTAGCTTATGGAAATGGGACAATAATTTCAAGTAGTTATCTTATAGATCTAGTTCTGGGGCATTTTTTCCATCTTTCAAGGATTATGTGTACCACAACAGTTTGTTTAAGAGCCCTGAATAACAAGCACTTGTTTCATAGAATTTCAGCTTCAGAACTTGATTGAATAAAGCTGAATGAATTAATGTTGGTTTCTTTTAGTTTTCTTCTTACTTTGCCAATTAAAGCAATAAATACAACACAAAGGGATTAAATACAGCTAAGCCTAGTTTATGCTAACATCAGTTACTACATCTCTTCATAGCTTTCTATCCTTGACAATTATCCTTGTTTCTCATCCATATTCTACATTCTACATTCCTTTTTGTTAAGTTTTCCTTGCTTCTGTTCTTCAGGATCTCATTTGCCATTCATCATTGGTTTTCTTATACTTTCCCTTCCTCTTGACCCATTCACTCTTCCTTTGTATATTTGTTTTGTAATTTGAACATCATCCATTTTCTCTACAGAGCTAAACAATCTAGATATACTTCTTTCACATTTTATTCACTAATATATATTCTTTTAGCATCCATTCATTCTTGACCCATCTTTTTATGCTTTACCCTACATGCTTAAGTAATTCATTCCTCCTCATTCAATTCAATGTTACATTTCTTCTGAGTTACTGCATCCAACTTGTATTTCCACATACAGCTATTTTTCCTCTTTCCACAAACATTCATTCCTTGAAGTTTCATTCATTGAAACTTACCTGTTTATTTCATGTTATCAAGCTAGTATTAATTTTTAGTGAACACATTTTCTCCAGGATTATCTGTCCCAACCTGATCCTTCATATCTTCCAATGGTGAGATAACATAATAACTACCCTTTATCTATGTTCCAGGATTCATAAGTTTTCAAAGTTTTTGGTCCATTTCCATATCATTTAACAAGGTATCCAATTGATCTATTTGTTTTGGGTTGGAGTGAAGTTTCCATTTCACTTGCAATTTTTTGATGCATTTTTCTGGTCAAATAAAATCACTTTGGTCTTTGATACATTAATTTTCAGTTCTATACTTGGTTGCATATTTAAAAAAAATAGATTGCAGTAGTACATGCTGTTAATTTCAGTGGAGTGGGGAAATAGTTTAATGAAAAGAAGGACTTGGGTTGACATGATAGCAATCTTCCAATATCTAGAGGGCTGCCACAAAAAAGAGGGAGTCAAGCTATTCTCCAAAGCACATGAGGGCAGGACAAGATGCAATGAACAGAAACTAATCAAGGAGAGAAGCAATCTAGAACTAAGGAGACATTTCCTGAGAGTGAGAACAATTAATCAGTGGAACAAGTTACCTCCAGCAGTTGTGGGTTCTCCAACACTGGAGATTTTTGAGAAGAGATTGGACAACCTTTTGTCTAGGGACTGTTGGGATTCTTACGTGAACAGGAGGTTAGACTAGAAGATCTCTACATCCCTTCCAACTCTATTATTCTTTTATTCTGTAACTGCACATGTTTGATTATGAAGAGGCTGTGCTTCTGATTGAAAGTATATGAAGATTGCACTTCTGTCTGACCATTAGAAAAATCCCATTACTGCAACCTGACCAATGGGCTGAATGCTTTCAGTTTACAACTGCTATCTGATATCAATTCCCAACAGAAAGCCAAATGGGTTGCTGCACACCCAGTCATAGGAAGACATGCAAATGACCTTACCTAGAAGATACCAGGCTTTGAACTACCACACCAGGTTGTGTACATGTAATCAGTGTTAAGTCTGATTTCCATTAAAAGTAATCTAAGTTGAGCTAGATATGTGGAAATTAGACCCTCTTTTTTATGGGGGATACATGCTAAATTTGAAGGCCAAACGTTTATCAAAAATCCCTTGAGATCTGGGTATTTTAAAATTCTTGGCAAAATTGGAAAAAGAAATAGGTACCCTTGCCTTTTCTGTGGGGATAAAGTCTGCCAAGTTTCAGATGATTAGTTGCAAAGGGTTTGTTATGATTTAACCACTAGAAAGCCACCAAGTAGTGATGGTTTGAATAGGGAATGTTGTGAATAAATATATAAACTGGTTAATGGAGAACTGCCATTAACCACTGCCTGGTTAAGCAGTGTAAAAAGCTTGAATAAGGTATAGTTTTGATGCTGACTAATGCTGAGTTTATCACATCTATATGAACTTTGGAGTGGGGTTGGAAGGAGGGTTTTTCATTTCTGCTTTGCTTTGCGGATAAAGCAGGAAAATGGGATTTATTTTAGTTCCTCATAGAAGAAGGAGGGGCAAAATTGTCTGCTACAACATCCTACCTGTCAATGACTACTTCAGCTTCAACCACAATAACTCACGGGCAAATAATAGATACATACCCAAAGTAAACCGCTCCAAACTCAATTGTAGAAAATATGACTTCAGCAACAGCGTGGTCAATGCCTGGAAGTTACTACCTGACTCTGTTGTTACATCCTCAAACCCCCAAAACTTTAACTTTAAACTGTCTACTGTGGACCTCACTCCATTCTTAAGAAATCTGTAAAGGGGCATGCATAAGCG
This sequence comes from Notechis scutatus, assembly GCF_049901735.1. Taxonomy (NCBI): domain Eukaryota; kingdom Metazoa; phylum Chordata; class Lepidosauria; order Squamata; family Elapidae; genus Notechis; species Notechis scutatus. Next base: position 13,620,006 of record NC_142011.1, on the reverse strand, counting down.
CATCAGCGTGCCTACCATCCCTGTCCTACAGTTCCCATTTATTTGTACTCATTTATTATGTATATCCCTATACCCGTTTATACTTATGTTTATATTTTATGTTCATACTTATATTGTTTCCTCATACATGCTTGACAAACTGAACTAAATAAAATAAATAAATATAGAATCAGCACGAAGAGCAAAGACTCAAAAATGTCCACGAAGACATGTTAGGATCAGAAACAATTCTGCAGAGAAGAAGCTGAGTACATAGAGGCTCTGGCTAGTTAACTTAAGATACTAAGTTCACTAAAATTGATGAGACAGGTTTCATGGATATCTCAGATGAAATAGGGCCTGTGGGTTTCTCTTTATGTGCTGAAATTTTTAAACCACCCAATAGCAGAAGCTCTCTGGGTGGCTTACGGTAGGAGCAAGTTCAAGCGGTGAATCTCAAATTTTTCACCATTTATGTTATATGAGATGCTGGATAAGACTGAAAAGAAGAAAACCTCACACAACAATCTGAGGGTGTACCATGGGAAGAAGACTGTTCAAAGGGAACAGCATATGGTAATCTTTATCTAGATGACCCAGAAAAAACCAAGTCCAATTGATATTGAGTTTTCTCTTTGATAATCGCAAGTTCGCCTTATTAGTACTTATATTTGTCCAAATCAGAATATATATTTGTCCAAATCAGTTAAATGGTGTCTTCTTCCAGCTTCCACCTTTTTTGGTTCAAAGCCCTGCAGCTGTCAAAAAGCAATTCACACCTTTTTTTTCCTTTCTCTTCATCGCTTTAAATCCTTGTTTAAAAAAATTCTTAAAAATTAATCCTGGGGTACCTTTCATTTAGTTATAGTGTCCTGTTTCTCACACTGTCTGCTTCTTTCTCTCTCCTGCACAATCTTATTCCAGCTTACTCTTCTCTTTCGGGGTGACCAATTTAGACCACCACCTCAGACGTCTTCGGGAGGATGCTTTGGCAAGCCAGGGAGGGAGTTTGCAACCCCCCACTACCCAACTGATGGTCTCCCCTTCCTCCGCCGCATCTATGAGGTGGCTTCTGCCCCAGATCTAGCCAATCGGGGCTCTCAGACGAAGAAGCATGGACCAAAGCCATGGTCAATTGCGGTCAGCAGTTCATCTTCGGGGAAGTCCAAAACCGGAAGCCACTTGTCCATTACTAAAGTGGATAGTACAGGTAGTCCTCAATTTACAACAATTCATTTAGTGACCATTCAAAATTTCAATGGCACTGTAAAAAGTGACTTAGGACCATTTTTCACACTTATGACTATTGTAGCAAACTATTGTAGCATACCCATGGTTACATGATTTACACTTATAGGCTTGACAGCTGAGTCATATTTATAACAGTTGCAGTGTCCTGGAGTCATTGCTAAAGAAAAGTTGTGAAAAAAGCAATTTTGTTTCACAGTACAGTGGTTTTGTGCTGTCCAGCCAGTGTATGGAAATTGGATAGTTAGATAGCAATTATGAGCTGTCCCCTTAAGGGAATGCATCATGGTAAATGTAGTTAAGGTATCCTGGGAAATGTAGTCCATGTCACGTGACCATATCTGTAATCCTGATTGGTCACTAAATTGACCCTCGATGGGTTGGGGGAGGTTTCCTCACTCTTGCCTGAACTCACAGACTTGTGGTAACTGTTCTACTTCTACTGCTATGAGATGAGAGAAAAAGGATATGAGATAACCATCTTTTTACCTACAAGACAGATATGCAAATGATTGGTCATTAAAAAAGAACTTTGTCACAAATGTGAGTTATGAGGATACCTGATGAACCAATAATAAAAACTTTGTATGGATGTTTTGTTGAGTTTATCTATCTGCATCTGTACAGAAGAAAAAATTTACCACTGTACAGAGTACAGAACATGTTTTATTAATTTAATAAATTTGTCACAATACTCTTCATATCCCTTGACTTACTAAAGATCTTTGTATCAATGTATGAAGAGGCTTTGCTCTAATAAGTACATTAAGGTCTGGGGCAAAGTATACTTAATAACTCATTTATTTTTCCTGTGGACAAGTAAGATGCTTAATTTGACACAAATGGTTAGATATTCAGTAGAAAGTCATCCAAGCACTGTAACAAAATGTTAAAAAGTTATGGTATTTATGTAGTTACTTGCCAAACACATCTAAATTATATTAAAGTAACCAAAATATCTTTACAATCCCCAAGGCACGTCACAACTTTTGAGCACTTCTAATGTTTGGAAATTGAAAGTTGAAAATTTGACATGCCCTACAACTGCCATATGATAAGTGAAACTTATCTTGACCAAATTAAGAAGCCAAACTGAATTATGCCCTCATCTTCAAAAGTTCTCAGGTCACTAAGAAACTCTTTTCTATTTCAGTTGCAGATGCTGATGAGATCCACAAAACCATTCCTAACTCAATAGGCTAGATCGATTAGCTATCAAATTCCAAACAAAATAGGAACGTTGTGCTAAGGAGATAATTTTGGTTCAAGAAAAAGAATATGTACTGGATCCTTAAAATGATGCTAATTAGCTTGCCCTAACTGGAATCTGCCTGTGCACTTTTTATTACCAATTAATCTGGGTAGTATTCTTGTGCCTAGCTAGTTAAGTTCCATTAGAAACATCAAGAACTATTAAAAAAAAAAACATACACACACACAAACATTCACCAGCAGCCTCTTCTTCTTTTTTTTTATCTTTAGAGATTATTGTACTCCATTCCATCTTCATAGGATATTGCTTTCGTCGACTCCAGGTCATGTTAAGAGATAAATGACACCATATTTGAAGAGACAGCCATTCAAAGACCAGGAAGATTACTGCAGAAATCCTTGTTCAGACCTAGCTTTGCCACTCAAGAGCAACAGGTTAATCTTGCAACATGTCAATTCAGGACCTCTGTCCACCCTCTTGCTTACTCTGTGATGCATATTTGATAAATCCAAGGCATTAGCATGTTAGGGAAAATATCGCTTGGCAATCTTCATATGGTGATACCTTAAAAAAGGCCAGACTGTATTAACCCTGGCTTGAGTTATTTTTTTGCCCTACATAAACTTTGTTACAAGTGCTGCTATAGTTTGCTTTATTCCAGCTTATCATTTTTCCCCCTGGAGGTTTACAGTCTACAATTTGGCTCCAGTCTCTGTATGAAATTAATCCCTGCCACATTCCTTTCCTTCTTCTCTTGAATGATCTTCTGGTTCCAAATTGTAAAGGTTTCTTTTCTTTCACTTTTGGCCTGTCCTAAAGCCCTCCCAGGGATGCAGTGGCTCAGTGGCTAAGATGCTGAGTTTGTTGATCAGAAAGGTCGGCAGTTCAGAAGTTTGAATCCCTAGCACCATGTAACAGAGTGAGCTCCCATTACTTGTCCCAGCTTCTGCCAACCTAGCAGTTCGAAAGCATGTAAAAATGCAAGTAGAAAAATAGGGACCCCTTTGGTGGGAAGGTAACAGCATTCCGTGCGCCTTCGGCGTTTCGTCATGCCAGCCATATGACCATGGAGATGTCTTCGGACAGCACTAGCTCTTTGGCTTTGTAACAGAGATGAACACTGCCCCCTAGAGCTGGAAACACATGCTGTCTGTCCCCCCCCCCCCCTGTGTATGTGTGTGTTATTTCAGTCTTTAGTGTTGAACCATCCACAATTTTGGAAGGCAAACCATTACACTAGTTAATTGTTCTCACTCTTAGGAAGTTTCTCCTTAATGCCAGGTTGCTTCTCTCCTAGATTAGTTTCCATCTGTTGTTTCTTGTCCTGCTCTCCAGTGCTTTGTAAAATAGGTTGACCTCCTCTTCTTTGTGGCAACCTTTCAAATACTTGAAATACTGTTATCATGTCCCCCTGAGTCCTTCTTTTCTCTAGACCAGCCTAACCCAAATCCTGCAACCGTTCTTCATGTTTTAATCTCCAGGCCTTTAATCATCTTACTTGCTCTTCTTTGCACTTTTTCCAAAAGCTCATCATCTTTTTATAATGTGGTGACCCAAACTGCTTGTAGTATTCCAGATGTGGTCTTATACTAAGGTTTTGTAAAGTGGTACTAATACTTCATGTGATATTGATTCTATCCCTCTGTTTATGTAACCAAGGATTGCATTAGCTTTTTTTTTGCTGCTGCCGCACACTGCTGTTATATATTTATGTGATTTATTAATCATTTAATATTATGTATTAATTTTTATGATTTATTAATGAAAATATATCATAAGGATGAAGAAAAGCTAGCATTTACCTACACCCTACAGGAGAAGAGTCCAAGAACATTTGGTCAAGACAGGTATGCTTGAGAAGTATGGCTGAAGGAAGTAACTGAAAATTAGCAATCTCTTAGAACAGATAGAGGTACAGCAAAAGAGAGAATACATAGTCAATCCTCAAGCCTCCATTTATAATTCATTGCACCTTTGTGATTAATTGGGTTTGTTTCAGATTTCTTTCATTCCGATGAAAGTGAATATGAGTGACAGCTCTAAAAAGACCATAGAAATATTTTGGAAGTTTGGCTCAAGACTCATGATTAAATTTGGGTAACTGCCAGAATCCTGACAATGAGAAAAGAACATTTTTCAGGTATTTTTTATTTGTGGGAGTAGTAGTTTTGCCTTTCATTAGGGACATTTGTATCCCTGACTTTAGTTGTCTCAAAGGGCTGGGCTGTTTTCTTTTTCTTTGAAGAAAAAGAATTTTTCACCTAAGAAGCTTTATCAGTTCTGATGGCGGGGTGGTGGAAGGAGAATAGAATAGAATAGAATAGAATAGAATAGAATAGAATAGAATAGAATAACAGAGTTGGAAGGATAGATACTGATATTTGAGACTGGATGGTGAGGAGATGGAAGGATAGGTCCTGATAGGCTGGTAATGATGGTGATGAGGGAAATCGAAGAATTGTGTCATTACCACTCTCTCCGAGAGCACCTGAAGCCACTTGGGAGTTTATCTGGGCTCTCAGGGTCACCTGAATGAGGGTGCAATAGGTTGTGGAATCTTCTTGGAATTGCTGCAAGGACTGCATTGTAAGTTGGAGATAGGTGGCATTTTATTCCTCCCCCACCCCCTGTTGAGGGAGTCTTTGGTTGTGCAATCACATCTCCAGTGATCCTTGGCTTTCCATACTCCCATGCAATCCCCAGAGAAGAAACTATGAAGCTGCCTCTTTTGTGTAATTATGTCTGTTACCTTCCAAAGTTCAGTATGATACATAACAAAAAACAGTTTGTTTTATTTTGCTTTATTCAATTTTACCTCAGAAAAATGGTTCTCCATGTGGGGCAGTGCAGCCATTTTGTTTCTGGTACCATGAAGAGACAGAACAATAGACATATAGCTTCATACTTTAAAAAACTGTAACGAATTCTACTCCTGTGGGGCAGGCTTCAATTTAATATGTAGTTCAGCTTAATGTGCATAGTAGCACCTCTTCTTCTTCTTCTTCTTCTTCTTCTTCTTCTTCTTCTTCTTCTTCTTCTTCTTCTTCTTCTTCTTCCTCTTCCTCTTCCTCTTCCTCTTCCTCTTCCTCTTCCTCCTCTTCCTCTTCCTCTTCCTCTTCCTCTCCTCCTCCTCCTCCTCATTGTTATTGCTATTGTTGTTGTTATTCTTATTGTTGTTCTTATTGTTGTTGTTATTGTTATTTGTCAAAAGCTTACAATACAACAGAAACAAGAATAAACATACATTTAAATACAAGAAATAGGAACTAATAATTGGGGACAATTGGACAGGGACAGTAGGCACAACTGTGCGTTTAGGCATGCCCCTTACAGACCCCTCAGGAATGGGGTGAGGTCAATAGAGGTTAGTTTGAGGGTAAAGAAGTGGGGGTTTGAGCAGGTGACAACAGAATCAGGTAGTGAGTTCCAGACATCGACCACTCTGTTGCTGAAATCATACTTCCTGCAATCGAGTTTGGAGTGGTTTACATTTAGTTTATATCTGTGTGCTCTTGTGTTATTGTTGTTAAAGCTGAAATATTCATTAACTGGTAAGACATTGTAACATATGATTTTATGTACTATGCTTAAGTCCAATCCTAGTCAGTATAGTACAAGGTTGTCTAAGCCTAGAATCTCAAGTCTGGAGCTGTGAGATATTCTGTTGCGAACAGAGGAATGTAGTACTCTTCTGGTAAAATACTTCTGGACTCGCTCAATTGTATTTATGTCTGATATACAGTGCAGATTCCAGACAGCAGAGCTAAATCCAAGTATTGGTCTAGCAAAGGTTTTGAATGCCCTAGTTTGCAAAACAGTATTACCAGAGGAGAAGCTTCATAAAATTAAATTTACAACTCTTAAAGCCTTTTTGGCAGTGTTGTTGCAGTGTTGTTGCAGTGAGCTTTGGCGCTTAGATCATTTGATATGAGAACTCCAGGGTCCTTGACAAAGTGTGGGTCATCAAAAAGTCATATCCGCCTAGGTTGTATTTGATGTATTGATTTTTTTTTTAACCAATGTGTAGGACAGAGCATTTATTGGTAGAGATTTGGAGTTGCCAATTGTTAGACCATTCAGACACATAATCAAGGTCTTTTTGAAGGATGGTAGCATTGACGGTGGTGCTGAATAGTTTTACATCATCAGCGAAGGGGACACAGTTGCTAATAAGGTGATCACAAAGGTCATTTTATAGAGTGTAAAGAGTGTGGGTCCTAGAACGGTTCCTTGTGGGACACCGCTGATAACTTGTGCAGGGTTTGATAGGGCGTTTCCTATTTTTACTATTTGTTGCCTGTTTGACAGGAAGGCAGTAATCCATTTGTGAAGGAATCCAGAAATGCCATAAGAATTTAATTTTAATAGTAGTTTGTCATGTACCACTGAGTCAAATGCTTTGCAAAAGTCAATGTAAATTACATCTATTGCTTTACCCTGGTCAAGAAGTATAGTCCATATGTTTTTGCAGCGTAGAAGTTGCGAATTGCAGGATAATTTTGTTATAGAATATTTTTCTCCCACTGAATTTTCAAAAGGAGCTTTGCTCAAGGATGGATGGAGAATGGTTAATTGCAATCATAGCTGATAATATTTGAGTCCCTTACTATCTTCTACCTTTGAATATGAACTTTAAAAAGGAGAGAGGGGAAGGGAGGGGCTTCAGGGAAGGGGAGGGTAGGAGGGAGGAGAGGAGAGGAGATTGTTAGTTCATTTTTTTCCTCAAAACAAAATAAATGAAAAAATGGCCAGCTCATACGTAACTGCAGTAAAAGTCCATATGCTTCTCATAAGGAGTAAATTAATCTCCTACAAGAGGGGCCCTGTTTCCGCTGTCCATTGATTTCTAAATTAAAAATGACCCCCTCCCACTGAAAGCCTGCCAACTGAAGTTTATTGAGGCTTGTCCTCCAGCTATTTATGCAGCAAAATTAATTTTGTTGACCAGTTTTCTCCTTCTTTGGATGATCTAATTCCTCCCATGTACGAAACAAAGGGATTAATAGGAACCTGAGATGGTTTAATACTTTTGACAGCAAACAGTTATTTTTAATATTTTCCCAGTTTTCTCACAATCATATCACCTTATATATGCCATGTAATTTTCTTTCCCACCCTCCAGTTTTGGAATTGAGAGAGATGCTTCATCTAACAAAAGGCACCACATTGCCTGTGTTTTTGCATCAACACACACACACACATACTGTACATATCCAATATTATCATCTAATAAGGAAGTCCAAATCATGGAATTTGATGCAAATTCCATTGTATGTATGTATGTGTGTGTGTGTATATATATATACATATATACATATATACATATATACATATATAGATATATACATATATACATATATAAATACATACATACATACATATATACATATATATATATATATGTTTTCTGAGGTTTTCGCGGGTATTTGTATGTGGATCTTTGGTTATTCGGGTTTTCTCCCGCGTAAGATTGGAAGTATCTAGGCAACGTTTCGTTATTCGGTTATTCGGGTTTATATATATATATATATAACCGAATAACAAAGATCCATATATATATATATATATATATATGGATCTTTGGTTATTCGGGTTTTCTTCCGCGTAAGATTGGAAGTATCTAGGAAACGTTTCGATGAAGTCTCATTCATCATCTTTAGGCTTCTGTCTTCAGCTCTGTGCTTCTCAGAGTGATGTGAGCTTGCAGCTGCTTCTTCCTTTTAACTGCTAGTGGGGGTGTGACTTGATTGGGTGGGGGCTTGGCTGTGTTCTGATTGGGTGGGGGTGTGTTCTCATTGGTTGGGGGTTTGGCTGAGTTCTGATTGGTTGGGGGGTTGGCCATGTTCTGATTGGCTGGAGGTGTGTTCTGTTCAGGTGGGGGCTTGGTTGTGCTCAGGTTGGTCTTAGTTACTGGGGGACCAACCTGAGCACAACCACAGCCAAACCCCCAACCAATGAGAACACACCCCCACCCAATCAGAACACAGCCAAGCCCCCACCCAATCTTACGCGGAAGAAAACCCGAATAACCAAAGATCCACATACAAATACCCGCGAGAACCTCAGAAAACATATATATATATGTGTGTATGTGTGCGCACCTAGATATATGCACCTAGAGCACACACACCTATAACACACATATACTGTAGGGGAGGTAGCAGAGAATTTGTAACTGGTGGGAAAACAGCCAGTTACCCCTCAAAGTTTTCAGCTGTGCACTGTTATGCTTAAGCAAAACAAAATCTACCACATTACGGCTTCCTGCAATCAATGAACCCAGCAAATGATTATGTGCACAAGAGGACTTTAAACAATCATCTTAGAAGAATAAAGAAGGCTATCAATGACCTTTTATTGCAATGGAGTTCAACATAATGTATAGATGAATCAAGATAACTGCACCAGCTACACATTTTCTACTTCAAAAGGACCACTAAAGCATTTCTAGATGGAGATAAATGAAACCTAAAAACAGGATGTTTGATGGGTTCTTCAGTCAGAATGGGAGCCTATATTGGGAGCCTTTGGATAAAAAACAAATTGTCAGAAAATCAAATGTTACTAACCTTTCTCTATGCCTACCATTCTTCCTATGGACTAATTGCCTCTCTTTCTCAAATACCACATGCATGCATTTATTTATTTATTGGAATATGTCCTCATTCCACCCCCGTTCTTCAATTCTTCTCACGGAGAAATATTGCAAGTTTGGCTTCTGATTCAAGAATATTTTATACAAAGTTTCTCCTTACTGACTTCAGAAAACCATGGCAGATTCCCTCCCCCCGCTCCCACTGGATAGTGAATGAATTCATCATAACATTGTTCAAGAATTTAAGGGGCACTCGTTGGAGGTGAGATCTTCTTCTTGGTCCACTAGCCACCTCAAGCATGGAATGCTCTCATCGGGCCACAAGCCAATCAGCACAGTTGGATTTTCAGGCCCTTTTTGGAAGGCCAAGGGGATGAGAACTGGATCTCAGTACAAGGGAAGGAGCTACAGAAGAAAAGGCTCTTTTCCCTGGAGCCCTCCAACCAAAGTTCCTTGACTGATGGGGTCTGCGGCATCCCCACCCTTCCAGAGCAAGTTAGATGAGCCAATCTCATCGGGATGAGATGATTCTTCAGGTAACCTGGTTCCATGCCATTAAGTGCTTTAGAGAGAATAACCAACATCTAGAATTGGATCCGGGGTAAACTGGCAACCACTACAGCTCACAGGGGTGTTACATGGATCTTCTTAGGCTTCCCATGAAGTTGCATTCTCTGCCAGCTGTAGCTTCTGAATACTCTTCAAGGATAGCTCTATATGAATGATAACCAAAATGCAGGAGGGTTTTTCTGCATGAACCAGTTTTCATACTGGATACGGGGCTGGATATGCTTTGTCAGGGACACCTGTTCAAATGTTGAGCCTCTCTCCCAAACACATTCACGTTCTTTAAGATGTTCAAGGTCTTAAGGAGATTTGATTCTTATGATAGATAAGTCAAGGGCACCTTCTTAGACCAAGTGAGTTCTCCCAGGAATCTTATTAACAAAGACCTCATGGTTCATATGAAAAAAATTTTTGGGGGTGAATGAGAGGAACACACCAATTAGTAAACAAATAACAAACCAAAGAGATTGTGCCTTCTTAAAGTTGTGTTTTGTAAAACAAGAAAAGCGCAAAACAAAGGATTGTTATTATTATTTGCTACAAAACATTAATGTTGGAATTAGATCTTTCTGTGAAAGTTTCTCCTCGAGATAACTGCCCCAATCTCTCCCTCAATTTACTCACATCTTTTTCTCCCTATTACTGGAATAAGCCATATGTTCTCAGGACTAGAACAAAGCATGAGACACATGTTGCAAATTCAGAACTTAACCACAGAGAATAAATAACCAAGGCCTTCTTTCCTACATTTGAAAGGACAGTCGAGAGAAACAATAGCATTCTGGCAACAACGGGAATGCAGAACGTACTGAGATATCAATTCTGTTTAGAGGAAAACCATGAGTTTTGGCAAGCCTCTGCAACTTTGATTGTCAGCTGAAGTATTTCTGCAGACAGGCCATCTCAAAGGCTTAAACTGTTCATCTCAGAGAATTGAGATGATGCCTTTTGACTTTTCAGCAGCATGTCAGGGAAATATGCTTTACTAGGCTGTCAGTTTCATTATTTCTGGCATATTTCCAAACATGCCACGCAGGTCAGAATTAATCTTTGTAATAATGAGGTCAGAGCCGACTCTATAGTGAAACATTTAGACAAAGCTGCCTTTTGGTCATGCTGTCAATTTTTAGCCGGAAATTGTTGCACATGGGAGCACTGATGATGTCAAAACACTTTGAAAGAAAAGTAGTATGCGACCATGGATCTACCATCTTGGAAAAGTTGCCATCTCAGGAGGATATTGGGATGTGGCTTTGACTCCATACCAAATAGGCCAATTGAATATTATTTTTGTTACTGCTTCTCCCCCTTTTCATTCTGCAAATGAGAAAAGGAGGCACAAATGTAGAACAGCCTTGATGAAAACTTTTTTTTTCCTAACCATTTCTCTCCAGAGGTCTCATTTGCTGCTAAGAAATGTTAACCTTGCCGTCAAAATGCAGGAAATGGCTACACAAGCAAGATTTTAATGATTGCCTGGTTACATTTAACACCCTTGTTTGAAAGTTCAAGATAATGGAAAATATATGTTGTTTTTAAATTATTTGTGCAATTGGTTGAATTTCAGCAGTATCCAAACCTGCAATTATGCAATAGCTAAATAAATAAAGCCCTCAACAACATTTGTTTAAAAAAATTAAAACTCATAGTGTACCCATCACTGACTAGTTATCAAAAGTTTTTTAAAATCACCTATTTGCATCTTTCTATTTTTCTACACAAACGTGCAGACACGTGAAAAAGTTGTCAACATAGCCACTCTACAACTGCTGAAAATGTATCTGAATCTTTGAGTCTTGTTATTGATTAAGTCTTTTCTGGCAAGAAACTGAAAAACAACACAGAAAAAACCAAATCCTGTTTATATAAGGCTAGTTCTGCTTCAATTACAAGCTCTGAAGATGCCAAATTCCTGTAAGCAGAGATTACTCTGTAACCTATATGGAGAACTGAGTCTGCCTTATCTCTGATTTTATTCTATTTCAGTTTGGACACTGAACTTGCTTTCAGATTTTATCGGGGCAGCAAAGCTGTTGTATACTTTTGAGTGAAGATCCTCCTCTCTGTAAACTCCTATCTGTAATGGTGGAATTCTTCCATTGAGTGCACAGCTTTGGAATAGATGTTCATGGAGCAGTGAATGGAGGAAGGGCACTTCCTTTTTGCCATCCAGATGCGTCAAATCAATCTTGGCCATTAATGTGGTATCAGCTGTCACCACCACATCACTCACACACCCAACGGCTTTGCCCTATAAAGCCGGAGAAGATTGCCCGAGGTCCTAGGTGCAGTTGTAATAACTACAGTGCAAAAATGAAATGGATTTGTTTTTAAAAATCTATGATTGAAAAGGAGCACAGTGACTTGCTTGGTTAAGATGCTGGGTTGACAAGCTTGTGTTCAAGACCCAAGTGCTTCCATGGGGTGGAGTGAGCTCCCGTTCTTTGCTCCTGTTCCTGCCAGGGGACATGAAAGAAGCACAGGATAATGGTGAGTGAGGTCACTGGCTAATTCTCTCAACCTGGAAGTGCCTCAGTGCTCCCAACACTTGTGATTTATGACTGGGGGTTGACCATTATCAAACAAAAATTAAAAGGTAAGAGAGATTAAATCAAATTTAATTTTTGCTCCATCCCTAACTTGCTGTTTTTGCTGGCCTTTTTTAATAAGGCAAAAAAGGAGAAACCTCACTGAAGGCCATTGTTTTAGGCTTACAGTTTAAAAGAAGTAAGAAGCAAAGGCAGCTTTGGAGAGGCCAGGTGATTAGGAAAGATTATTTCTCTCCGTTGCATGCAAAATATTAATCTGATTATGATTGTCTGTTAGGAATTTTTGTAAGCTCCGTATAGAACCATCTTAGCCTCACCCCATACACACCATTTTTAGAAGAATTATGTCAAGGATTAGTAACCTACATCATAAGGTCACCTAGTTTTCCATTTAATTCCATTTAAGTCAATGTCAACTCTTAGTAACCACATAGACAACCCTTCTCTAGAATGATCTGTCCTCAACCTGATCCTTCAGATTTTTCAATAGTGTATCCATCACTGCTGCAATCAAGTCCGTTTATATTGTTGCTGGTTGTCCTCTTTTCCTCTTTCCTTCTACATTTTCAAGCATGATGGACTTTTCATAGGTGTTGTATCTTTGCAGAATAGAATAGAATAGAATAGAATAGAATAGAATAGAATAGAATAGAATAGAATAGAATAGAATAGAATAGAATAGAATAGAATAGAATAGAATTCTTTATTGGCCAAGTGTGATTGGACAAGGAATTTGTCTTTGGTGCATGTCCAACATATGATAATCTGAATCTGGCCATTTACATTTCAAGTGCGAAATTTAGATTGATTTGTTCTATAGTGCATTGCTTTCTTGTCTATCCATGCTAGTGTTAGGTAAACTATAGAGACAACATTGGTTGACTTTTTAATGACCTGTGGGAGACCTGAAATATGGTTGGTGTATTTATCTTATGCTCTTTGATCACAGTGGCTTTCAGTATCCTCAGCTATGATATCCTTCTGGATTGGCTGCAATAGTTGAAAATGAGGGGTACTATGTTACATTCTCTCCATTCCTATGCATCCAGTTTTGGTCAGGACAAACAAAGGGTGAAGTCATGTCTGTGACTTCTAGCTTGTGAGGCACCTGTGGGTTCAGCACTCTCATCACACCTGTCTAAGGAGAGACCATGTGCAGATCTGTACATTGGGGAAACATAACAACCACTTCATAAACGCATGGCACAACATAGGAGAACAAACCCATCAGGACAAGATTCAGCAATCCATCTGCATTTAAAAGACAAAAGCCACTCTTTTGAAGACAGCAAAGTCCACATTTTGGAGAGAGAGGACCATTGGTTTGAAAGAGGGATCAAAGAGGCCATCTGTCTCAAAACTGAATAGCCCTCTCTCAACAGAGGGGGAGGGATATGACATCATCGATCTCCAGTCTACAACACAGCCTTTTCAGCAGTTCCAAGAAGGTTCCATGCCCATTTGCCCTATGCAGGTGATCCTAAGGACCAAGATAAACCTCCAAGTGGTCTCAACTACTCTCTAAAAGAATGCAAATGACCAACCGTCTACAAAGAATATAAATTCTTCCATTCCCCACCATCCAGTCAGAGCTGAAGAAGCTGCTTGGATGAGAAATAAAATGCCTTCAAGGAAAAACCAGAAAGTGCAATTTCCTCTTGAAAAAGCACCTTTGGGATCTCATCCCACCTGTCTAACACTTAAACTACCTTTAAGTGAGATAATTTTCTAGTGAGGGGTCCAGTATCAACAATATGCAGATTATACACAACTATAAAACAACCCCAGGCAAATGCCTGACCTAGAATCTGAAGGCTTTGTGGAACTGGATGGGGAAGAACAGACTCAGGCTCAATCCTACCAAGACAAAATCCAGATTTGTTTGGCCACATGGATCTGGGCCTTTCCACCAATGACCTGGGCTGGCATGCATAACTACATTCAAAATTGGTATGCAAACCGGGGTTGTCCTGGATTCATAAGTTCTACTGAAAGAGCATGTGGCAAGTATCACCACACGTAGATTTAGTGTGCCCAGTGGGAGTCCCCTCACATCATAGTAATATCTCAGATAGACTGTTGCAATACACTGTATATGGGATTACCTTTGAAGACCACAGAGAAGCTATAGAATCCACAATACAATGGCAGAAACAATGATGGGTATATTACCTTATGACCATGTCATCATGGCTGCAAGGGTTATAAATTGGCTTCCAGGGTTTTTGCTCACAAGTATGGGTTAACTGCAGAGGTGGGATTCAAATTTTTTTACTACTAGTTCTGTGGTTGTGGCTTGGTGGGCGTGGCAGGGGAAGCATACTGTAAAATCTCCAGTCAGAGGTGATATTTGCTTGTTCTCTGAACTACTCAAAATGTCCCCTACCAGTTCTCCAAACAACTCAAAATTTCTGCTACCAGTTCTCCAGAACCTCCTGAATACCACCTCTGTGGTTTCCAACTCTGATAGTTATTTTGTCAGAGTTTTTTCTTCTTTCTTTCTTTCTTTCTTTCTTTCTTTCTTTCTTTCTTTCTTTCTTTCTTTCTTTCTTTCTTTCTTTCTTTCTTTCTTCCTTCCTTCCTTCCTTCCTTCCTTCCTTCCTTCCTTCCTTCCTTCCTCCCTCCCTCCCTCCCTCCCTCCCTCCCTCCCCCTCTCTCTCTCTCTCTCTCTCTTTCTTTCTTTCTCTTTTTTGGATGTATTGTGCCATTTCTAGATACTTATTTTTGTTGTCTTTCTGTTTTATTTTTTTCCTATCCTTGGAATTGTCTGGGAGTCAGCCAGCCATTATATCTAATAAATATATATAGACATGTTCATACATACATTCATGATTCAAACATATTTTAGGGTTTTTTAAAATTTCTCTGGGTTTTTTTATTTTTTATTTTTTACCACCAGAACAGAAAGTAGATAATATCCCACTTTTTTTAAAAAAAAAAACAGTAATATTTTCAAGTACATAATGCATTATGTTTTGTGAATTGACAAAAGAATTCAGGCTAACACTAATAATGCAACTCTTTTAGCAATTATTACTGAATTATTGTGACAATTCATAAAAAAAGAATTATAAAGGTGTTAAGAAAAGTTTGTCCTGAAACACAAAGTTAATTCTTATGATAATAAATTATGCACTGTTAATTATGATTATAAAACCTTTCAATAAAGCATTGTTATAAACGCAGAATATGCTTGTCATTTAATAATCCACAAATGAATCATACATGCACTCAAGGTTCTTATATCCCTTTCTCTTTCTGGAATTTCTTGAAGCAATCCTCCTTTATCAATTCTGGTGAGAAAAAAAAAGTTCTGCAAGGGGTACATAAGTTCTGGTTGAATTTTAATTTTTTATATGGGCAAAGATAAAAAATTTAAACCAGTGCAGGGATTTTCACTGCTCATCAATGTCATTCAACCATCACCCTCTCTCCTCTTTCCTGAACAACACCCAGAGATTCCACTGGGTTTAGAAAAACACTCTGCTTTTCATACACACAAACACCTATTTTTCTGCTAAATTAGCTCTCCCTGAGACTGGATGATATTTGTGCTGAATGCCGCATGCCCAGATAGATTGGATGGTGAAAATGCTCATGTTTTCTTTAGAGGTCAGTTATTTTCAATTGAGTTCAACATGCATTATTTATGTTTGCGTTTATTTTGTGTAATATATAAATCAAATATTTATGCATAAAGATGACCATTAGTAAAAATGCATTTCTGGCTGATTAAAAAAAAGCAAAGATCCAAGAAGAAATGCATCCAATTGGAAGGATGAAGTGGATTCAAGAATTGAGATGGTGATTTACCCCCCATTTGACACATCCCATCAAGGATGGTTTGAGAAGTTATCATCCAGCAGGGCTTTTTAAATACAATTTTTGCACACTTTTAAAAATATACACATTTATGGACAGCATAAGGTTACATGGACCTAAACTTCAGTACTTTTGTTTTGGCAAACTATTGGATTTCAATATGATTTTTCCCCCTCAGTAATTTTATCTTTTTCTTACACCCATCATTTGTACACTCAGATACTGCCATATAATTCACTTACTTACTAAAAAATAAAATTTAAAAATGATTCGTTGATGGATTTGTTACAGAGCTATTAGTTTTTTAACGTAATAACAAAGCGATTCTGAAGGCAAACTGTTCCACTGGTTAATTGTTCTCATGGTTAGGAAGTTTCTTCTTAATTCTAGGTTGCTTCTCTCTTTGATTAATTTTCATCCATTGGGATATAGTCATTGGGAAGGACTTGATAGGTGGATAAAAATGTCAAATCCATTCTAAACATCTGGCTGATTGTGCAACCAATTATGATAATTGTTTTGGATATTTTTTTTTATTGGTGTTAGCTTGCTGTCTGCCCGGAGTCACTTGATTCTTAGATGGCCAACTGTATAAATTTATATAAATGGTAAATAAGCACTGAGATGATGAGAAACAGTTCTTGCATTATGAAAATTAAACAGCTTGCCATTCTGTTAACAAAACAAGAGATGACTGGAAACAAGACATCCAATTCAAATAAAAGGGTGTTTTATTTCTTTCTCCTGTCTGAATCATGTAGTAGGCTAAAGACATCTAAACTTCATTTCACTATACATATGGTTTGCAGTTGCTGGAATTCTTTTATAAAAGTTTCTTACAATAAATCTTCTTTTCAGAAGTTGTATCTCTATTTATCTGATTCCAGTCCTGTTTGGTGAGAGATGTCTGACACGAAGGGAAAACATTTAGACCAGAGAGCTACATCTGGGGGCCAGAGGAGATGAGAATTCAACCTACATCTCTCTCCCTCACCCTATCATATCCTCTTCCGAGACTTGTCCAATTTTGGGAGGTATGTAGGGAAATCAGATCTATCTTATTCCTGTCCTGCTTCAGGTTTCAACCACACATACCCAGTTTCCTGGGAGACTATCAGTTTCACTTTCAGGCAATGGAGTTAGCACTGTAGCAAGAAATGTCAAAGAAAGCAAAAGTTTCGTCTTAAAGAGAAACATGCAGAAGAGTTGTCTAAAATGAGTCCAAGTTTTAAGAGCTGCAACAAGATTGCCAGCCAGTCCAAAGATCTATGGTCCAAGAGAGTAGAATTTGCACACTGCAGTCATGCACCAGGCAGATGTTGATTCCAGCAAAGAGGAGAGAGGTACAGCAAGCATCTTTTTTTTTTTGTAGGCTGTAGCCCAGCTCTCCCAAAGGTATCAGCTGAAGAAGCTTCTTGGATGAGAAGCAAAATGTCTTCAAAAGAAAAACAAGGAAGTCCAGTTGCCTCCTGAAAAACAACCTTTGGGAGAACCATGACCTGGATGACTGAAAATTTCAGATTACAGGAACCAGGACCACCACTCAGATCAATGGTGTGATTCAATGTTTTTACTACTGGTTCTGTGGGTGTGGCTTGGTGGGTGTGGCTTGATGGGTGTGGCAGGGGAAGGATAGTGCAAAATCTCCATTCCCTCCCCACTCCTGGGAGAAGGTTACTGCAAAATCCCATTCCCTCCTCACCCCTCTAACCTGCTTTCCAGCTCTGCTCTCCTGTGCAGGGCAACAAAATAAGACCCAGCCAATCAGGTGGGACTCAGGAGGCAGAGAATAGATGGGGGTGGGGCCAGACAGAGATGGTGTTTGCCAGTTCTCCAAACTACTCCAAATTTCCGCTACCGGTTCTCCAGAACTGTTCAGAACTGGCTGACTATCACCTCTGGCTCAGATGACCCTGAGGACACAGATAAACCTCTAAGTGCTTCAAGGACCCTCTAAAAAGATGCAAATGACCAGCTGTCCGCAAGGAATAAAAATCCTTCCATTCCCCACTATCCTGTCAGATCTGGAGAAGCTTCTTGGATGAGAAGTGAAATGTCTTCAAAAGAAAAAACAAGAAAGTCCAGTTGACTCCTGAAAAAGCACCTTTGGGACAACCCTGACCTGGATGACTGAGAATCTCTACAGACATCCAAAGTAACCGGGTGTATTGCACCAGGTGTGAAGCTAATGACCATTGACTTCTCCCATCTAACCTGTCCTCCTGCTTAATAACAATTTCAGGGGTGTTTTTGGCCTTCTTGATTTTTACCAAGTTCAGCAAGATTACTAGGCTCCATAAAGGGTATATATTGGATATTGACGGGTTAATAGTATCCCATGGACTGATAGCTGAGATCTGGCTAGATCTGATAAAAAGAAAACAAGACAAATAGGGAGGCTGAAAAGGGGATGTTTCAAGAGGATTGAACAGGATGCACAGATTACGGCCTTCTATGTAAAAGGATTTTTTTTAAAAAAAAATGTATTGTCTCCTACCCATTTCAGATAAGGGCAAAGAGAAAGTGGTTAACAGTACAGGTATTTTGGACAAAGTGCTTAAAATGAAGCTTGTTATAGAAACTACGTACTGGAAAGTGGATAAACACTAAGGGATGAAACTATTCTCAGCTCTGATGGTTATCTGTCCTCTCTATTAACAGATAAAGACTTTTCTTTAGAATGCTTTTAATGGGATTAGAGAAAGAGAAACCAGCTAAAATGTTATTTGTTTTGTTTCATTTGTCTCCCTCCCCACTTTCATGAAGGGCAGACATTCAGCCTTTGGATGTCTCCTTTGAAAAATATTTTCCGATATATTTTAAATGTTGCACAATTTGGGAGAACTATGGTATGGAGTAATTCAGAGTTGGCAAGAAGGCAGCCATTGTAAATTGAAGAACTAACTAAAAAAAATGCAATTTAATGGATTAAATTTATGTATCCGACTCTAAACCGACTGGATGGTTTATAATCAAAATGAAATATAATAGAAAATGCAATATAATACAAGACAAGGATTTTTTTAAAAAAGATGGTGAGCATGGTGACAAAATCTTTAAGGTTTTCCAAAATATCAGGCTGAGAGCCACATGGAAATCAGGGGGAGCCTCATTCTAAAAAGCAGGTACAATGACAGGAAAAACCATGCTTTCTGGACCTGTTTAGATGACTCTCAAGGGACCAAGAGTATATCAGTCTTGTTGGCAGGGGTGGGATTCTACCACTTCAAACCAGTTCAGGTGAACAGGTAGTTCCGGTGAGCATTTGGTCCCACCCATCTGCCCCTGCTCTTTCCTGTGCTTTATTTCCTGATTTTTTAGCACAGCTGATTCGCACAGCAGAGCGATTTGCCACGCATCAGCTGTTTTACTCACCGGGGATGCAGCAAAAAGTAAGTAATTGAGTTGAAAATGGGCTTTTTAAAATGTAGAGCATGAGCAAAGCGCTCAGTCACCGAACCAGTTGTTGCACCGGTTGAATGGCACCACTGCCTGTTGGGTTGAATCAGCCCGTTTGATATTCATCCTTCATGAAATCAGGCTGCAGACCTGATTCTGGGAGTTGAAGTCCACAAGTCTTAAAGTTGCCAGGGTTGGAGACTCCCTGCTTTAGAGAGTCCTTTATTGTCCTCAAGAAGTGTTCAACCAATGACCCTCCAATGGCCAGTAAGACTCCACTCCCATGTTATCCTGAAGGCAGCCATCCCCAGTCCCCCAAACAACAGCTCATATATTACCAGCAAAGTCTGCAAGGCAAAATGCAGGCATAAGACAAATGACAGTCCTCAGGGCAACAAGTTCCAAGGCAAAGGCAGTTCTGAAGGTAAAGCAAAACAAAGGGCAAAAAAATTCTACAAGGTTAGGGCAAGACAAATGTCAATCCTCAAAGCAAAGACGGGGTACAAGGCAAAGGCAATTCTGCAAGTCAAGCCCACACAGCCCACACAGCTGGGGAAAGACAAACTGCAGTCCTCAAGGCAAAAAGCAGTTCTTGAAGCAAGGCAAAAAGGCATGAGTCAAAGCTGGGGGAGTGTAATAATAATAAAAAAAATATTTGTTCCTGGCAAAGTCCCCCCCATGGCTTCTCCTTAAGTTACTCCATCCCAATGAGGAGGGGTGGTGCAACCTCCTCCTGAATAGCCTTGCAACTCTTCTCTGGGCTTGCCTACACTACACTCTCCTTACCCTTGGAACAGTGGAGGAGGCAGCTGTTCCTCATCAGAGGAGATTTGCTGTGTTAGGAATTTGAGTCACCTAACAGCTATTTGGGTTAGAAATATATAAACCAGGATAAACATTTTAAAACTGTATCTTTAAGAAAATGCAAAACTGTAATTGGGTGTGGTTTCTCAAATGGCCATAAGATGGAGCCAGAAACCTGGGTTGTTTAGTCTTAGTCTCAGAAGAGAGTGTGAGTAAATCTCTGTTTCCTTCTGTTGGAAAGTATTGCTGTTCCTCCATTTTTCCTAATTGACTGATATTCCTGGATTTGATGTAAGTCTGATATTGAACTGTTTTTGACACTGGACTTTGTTACTGGATTATCCCTGGATTGAAAACTGACTAATTTAACCTGTGAATGACTTTGGACTGCCTGTTTTGAACTTTGCTTAAACCTTTCTGGAAGTAAAACCCTACATTTACTGTACAGTGTATCTGAGTGCTGTGTGTGTATTATTCAAACACTACTCTCAAATACGTCTCCCTGTATGCGCTCATTCTCCTAACGGGGAATTACCTCAACATGCTTCCTATCAGTACCACTGCCTGTCAGCAGCTGATCCTCCCTTGTATCTGTGAAGGCAGGCAACTCTCTATCTAGTCAACCACTTCCCCCAATGCCTGAGGGACCTGAGACAGCATCGTCCTCAACCCTGGCCTCTCCCAACATGCAAAGGGAGATGTGCCATCCCTTTCGGACAGTCCCAGTTCCAACTACTCCTCCTTCTCCTCTTCTGAACCAGGCTCCAATGGGGCCATGACAATGTCCGTCGTTGTCTGCACTGTTGCATTCCTGACCGGTTGAAGGTTATGGGTGGTCTTCAAAGTTGTGTTAGATATTGGCAAATCCATGTCTTCATTTGCTATTCATGTGCATTCATTATTATCACTCAAATGTTTTCTCAAGTCCAGCATAAAAGGAACAGTTCTTGAAATTTCATGAAAAGCTATAAGAATCTGCCCTCTTGGCTTGGTGGGAATTAATTTTTTTAATTTTTTCCTTCCCCGCTTGAGAAAATAAATTCCTAGAGGTAGGACCGAGGGAAGATAAAGGGAATTCTGTTTCAAGCATTCTTACCCCAATGAGGAATATATTCCAGACAAAGATTCCATACCAACAAAGTGAGGGAATGAATATCACATTGATCTTCATAACTTTCATAGCCAGGTGCTTGCAAAGTGTACAATTTCAACATATACTCATGATCTTGTATCCATGGACTCAGAATTTACATTTCAAGATAGAGAATACTAGATCATGGGTGGCATCATTTTCTTGCTCTGTCCTGGAAGAGGAGTCTTACTGTCATCGTTCCTGGGTTCTTATCACAGTGTGCTGACATGATGATAAATAGAAGTCCATGTACAATATTGCCAGCCTTAAGAATTTGAAGAAAGCCAACAAAAAACAGAGATTTGTGGCTGTGGCAAATGTTTTGAGGATTTCCAGTGTCTTTTAATATGTATTTTAACAAACTTCCTTCCCATGCAAACCAACATTTATAGGGTTAGGGTGCTCTGGATTGTTTCTTGGCAGCTTACAACAATAAAACAGTAAAAAGAATGATAAAAAGATGTAAAAATAACAGCAGTAAAGGAATAAAATCATGAAAATAAACAGTGGAATTTCAGTAATATGAAATTAAAAAGATGGACAGAGGGAGAACAGGAAGAACAGGAGGGAGGTGAGATTAGCCAGTTGATTATGTACTTCCCTATTGGGACCCCAGGCCAACCAGCAGAGTCACATCTTCAGGTTAGGAAGGTGGGTGCAAACCTCTCTTTTGGAGAGGGGGCAAGATGTTTCATAGGGATATTTTATCTTACGCACAAGGACCGAATTTAGCATAGATATGCATGCTGGAAAGAATTGTACAAAAGATTTTTTTCCCCCTGATTGCTACAAAAACACACAGATGTGACACAAAGGATGACGGGTAGAGTTTGTTCCACTGAAGGTCTTCAAAGTTTATTGAAGTGATAGGCCATCCTGAAGTACTTCATAATTGTCTTCATGTGGCTTCTTTAGTAGAAACACACAGTGATCGGAAGTGTTATTTTTATCATAACCTCTCTAATGTCAGCATGACCGAGGAAGAACAAGTGTCATGGTAACACTGAACTGAATTAAGAAAGAAACACTCGACATCATAGCATGCAAACACAGTTATATTCCAAGTCATTTGCTATACTTGATGATGCCATAAAGAACTTAAAAGTGATTGCAAATATTTATACTAGGAAAAGCATCAGACTTTCCTATCAGGGAGGGTTTCTTTTTCAACAATTCTACATGAAAATTTGGAGACAGAGACAGTGGGAGAAAGACAGACAGAGAGGGAGAAGGAGAGGGAGAGGAGGAGGGAGGGAGAGAAATCAGAAACTGAAGGAGTCACTGGAATTCTATTCATAAACATTTGGAGCAGGGAAGATGAAACTGGTCCACTGGAGTGGTAATAAAACAAAGTCTTCCTTGTTTTATTTATTTATCAAATTTCTAAAGCGGTGTAACTCCACAACGATGGGCAAAGTGCAATATTAAAAACAATAAAAATGTTTGCTTGTTTCTTTGCTCGTTTTCTTGCTTGTTTATTATTTATTTACTCAATTTTTATAGCTGCCCATCTCAGTCAATGACTCTGGGCAGTTTACAATTCAAAATTATACTACAATTAAAATGATGTATATATTTGAAAGCAATAAAAACAATTAAAAAACCGTCCCAAAGAAATAGACCCAGCAGCTCAGATACTTGGGAGGTTAATCATAAAGCCAGGAACTTATATGGGTGCCAATCTCACGTGAATAACTTCCGGCAACGTATAAGGCTTGTTCAAAAGCATGTAAAAATGCAAGTAGAAAAATAGGAACCACTTTGGTGGGAAGGTAACAGTGTTCCATGCACTTTCAGCATTTAGTCATGCCGGCCACATGACCACAGAGATGTCTTCAGACAGCACTGACTCTTCGACTTTGTAACGGAGATGACCATTGCCCCCTAGAGTCGGGAATGACTAGCACGTATGTGCAAGGGGAACCTTCACATTTACCTTTTACCCAACAGTCATTTTACCGATCTCGGAACAATGGAAGGCTGCATCAACCTTGAGCCCCATGGGAATAAAACTCCAGGTTGTGGGCAGAGTTTGCCTGCAATATTGCACCTTAAGCACAGCACCACCACAGCTCAAGATGAAGGGTCTCTTAAAAACAACAACAACCAATAAATATAGAATCTGAGCTGAATTGGCAGAAGGCAGTAGGCTCAGTTAATGGACAATTAAGATTGGGAAAATCTAATTATCATTTTAGCGTTCAGGTGGCCCTTGACTTGCAACTCTTCATTTAGTGACCTTTCAAAGTTACAACAGCACTGAAAAAAGGGACTTTCAGAGAGTCCTCTCACTTCCAACCAATGCAGCATTCCCATGGTCCCATGATCAAAATTCATATGCATGTATTTATGACAGTTGCAGCATCCTGGCTCATAGGACTGCCAGTTGTGACCTTCCCAGCTGTCTGCCAATTAGTAAAGTCAATGGAGGAAGAATTTAGACTGGTGGGGTCCACTTCCTAGATTCCAACATTCGAAATTATTTGACTGATAGGATCTATTGCATTATCAACACTTCTCTTCTCTTCTCTTCTCTTCTCTTCTCTTCTCTTCTCTTCTCTTCTTTTCTTTTCCCTTCCCTTCCCTTCCCTTCCCTTCTCTCCTCTCCTCTCCCTCCCCCACTCTTTTTCTGGAACAAAAGCTCAGGAAGTAATACCAACCCAACTTTTAGACTTCTGGAGCCAACTTCTATTTCCTTCCTGTGTCATATCTATTTTTCCCTCCAAATAAGATTAAGTTTTGTTCTCTGTTTAAAACAAAACCAAACCAAAACCAGGCAGCTGGGCGATAGAGAAACATAATGCTAATAAATGTTCTTTCTAAAATATTACTACCTAATTTCCTTTGCAGCTAGATAGGAAAATAATGAAGCCTCTCTTTTGAATGACAAAAAAAAAAAAAAGGAATACTGCTTATATCTTAAGCCAAAGGACAACTGGGTTTGTACCAACAGTAATGCAGATTTTTTGCATATATTATGGATTATATTATCTTCAGAGTATGCATGAATTAGCATTAATGGAAGTTAATTCCATGTAAAGCAGAAGCTGGATCCATTTACAATGCTAACCTAATGCTAAATTTACTAGCTGTGAATTTCATGTGTGGTGTGTGCTCTATTTTGGTTTCCTGCTTTAAAAAACAACAACCCAAATAACAAAGAAATATAAGACAGTGGCTAAATAATTCAGTTTTTTTAAAATATATGTTGTGTAAAACTGCAGTGATCATATAACTCAAAACACCAGAGACCCATCTAGTTTTGATTAGCTCACATTCCTGCTTGATCATGAAAAAGCCATCGATTCTTAGTGGCTTACAAGTGAACATTCAAGAAACTGGATATATCGTATTTTGAGAAATAGAAGATTAAAAAGGGAGAGAGAGAGAGATGAATAGAAGATTCAAGGAGGATATTTAAAAGGGTGAGAAGGGGCAAACCCTATCGTTCACTCTATTGACAGAAAAATAAATTTACATACTGTACAGGACCACATGGCATACTATATATAGACTTCAGTTTTAAAAAACAAACATCATTCATTCTTGTGCTCAAGTAACTCATAGAACCATATTATGGTCCAATAAGATGACCTGATTCAGACAATACAGGCAAGTCCTTGAGTTATGACCGCAATTGAGCTCAGAACTTCCATGGCTAAGCCCAGTGGTGGGATTCAATTTGTTTTTACTACCGGTTCTGTGGGCGTGGCTTTGTGGGCGTGGCAGTGGAAGGATACTGCAAAATCCCCATTCCCTCTCCGCCCCACTAATCTGCTTTTCAGCTCCGTTCTCCTGTGCAGGGCAACAAAAGAAGACCCAGCTGATCAGCTGGGACTTGGGAGGCAGAGAATAGATGGGGGCAGGGCCAGTCAGAGGTGGTATTTGCCGGTTATCCGAATTACTCAAAATTTCCACTACCAGTTCTCCAGAACTGGTCAGAACCTGCTGAATACCACTGTTCTGACCAAGGCTTATTGAGACATTAACAAACACACATTAGTCCCAAAACCCTTTTTTCTTTATTTCAAACGGCTGTGAATTTTAGTCATTCACAGTCCGTAATGAGTCTCCAACAGTTTGTAAATAGTCCCATGGAAGTCTGCCAAAGTCCTTCAGGATAAGTCTGATAAGCATGCACCTTTATCTCCCTTGAAATGCTGTCAAGGACTAAATTTCCAATTAATTATACAAGGTCAAACGGAGCACAAATTCAACACAGAGTTTCAAGTTTCAAACTGACCAGTATGAACAAAGTTGCTTCCTGAAAAGGTTCCTGTCCCTTTGCTCCTCCTTTATGTCTTATGGGAGGGGCCAATCACCTCCAAGTCTTACTCCCAGGTAGCCCCTATTGTCTTAACTGTTCTTGCCCTCTGACAGCTCTGCGCATGTGAGCACTGGGAACAGGCTCCTCTTGTTCCTCTGCCTCGCTGCTGCCAGATTCTGGAGGCTCTGGAGTCAGCACATAACTCCCAGATGGCCCTGGCCCCATCACTATGTTGGATGCAGATCCTTTGTCCGAGTCCTCCCCAGACTCCAGGACAGGCTCATGTTCCTCCCCACTGTCCAACTCTGCTGTCATCTCTGCAGGCTGCTGGAGGACCACAACAACCACCTCTGGCTAAGCCAGATAGTTATTGAGTGAGTCGTGCCTGATTTTATGACCTTTTGCCATGGTTATTAAGTGGCTCACTGCAATTGTTAAGTGAACCAGATACTCATTAAGTGGAGCGCTCTTGCCCCATTGACTTTGCTTATCGGAAGACAGCTGGGATGGCCACCAATGGCAATCATAAGATCCAGGATGTTGCAGTTTGTCATATGTACATGCAAGTCCCCAAACATCTGGATTTTGATCATGTGACCACATGGAAATGCTGGGATGGCTCTAAGTGAGAGGACTCTTTGTAAGTTGCTTTTTTCAGTGCCGTTGTAACTTTGAAAGTTCACTAAAGGAATGGTTGCAAGTCAAGGAGAACCTGTACAGGTAGTCCTTGACTTATAATAGTTTGCTTAGTGACCATTTGAAGTTACGACAACACCGAAAGAAGTGACTTATGAGCATTTTTTCACACTTACGAACATTGCAGCATCCCCCATGGCCACATGGTTTACTGACTCACATTTATGATGGTTGCAGCATCCTGGGGGGGCGGGGGGTGTGTCACGTGATCCCCTTTTGCGACCTTCTGTGGGGAAGCCAGATTCACTTAACAACCATGTTACTAATTTAACAACTGCAATGACTCCCTTAACAAACATGGCAAGAAAAGTCGTAAAATGGGGCAAAACTCACTTAACAAATTTCTCCCTTGGCAATATAAATTTTGGGCTCAATTGTGTTCGTAAGTTGAGGACTATCTGTGTGCTAAAATAATAATTAGATTTCCACAGCCTTAATTATCCATTAGCTGAGCCAGTATACTGTCTTCTGCCCGCTCAGCTCAAGTTCTATATTTATTTTTAACTTTTTTTATAAAAAAAAAATCAAAGATGAAAAAAATAAATCTGATGTGCATGTTGAACTTCAGTGAAATTTATGATGTGGCTGAGAGCAATGAAATATAGTTTGAAACTAGTAATATCATATCTGGAAAGCTCCATATGATTTGGAAGTGGTAAGGAAAGCACAAATCAATCTGACAATGAGTGATACCTGATTTAAATTGGACTGGTTAAGATATATATAAATGGAATGAATCTATTTATACATTTTTAAAAATGTAAAAATGAGAGAAATTGAAAAGGTCAGATTTCTTTATATAATTTCAAGAATTTGTTTTCATTGAAGAAGTTACGCACAATTGGCATTTTAAAAAATCTTTTAACTTATCATTTCCCCTTTCCGAACTAACACTTTGGGCAAAAGAACACCATTTTTAGATTTCATTGAACCCAAAAGAAAAATTTGAGCCACAAACTTCTCTGAAATCCACCGGCTTAAACTGAACTATGTCTGTTATGTTTTTAAGGAAGAAATGGTTCATGTTTAATCAATAAAAATCCATTCTTTCATTAAAATAAAATATTATTGGTAACCAAAGGCTAGAGGGATTTATAAAGAGATATAATTTAATACCAAGGCATAAGAGAAAAGCTTTCCTTTTCATTCTTCAAGTTGGAAGATCTTAAGGAATATTCTTATTTCCATTGGTCTATTAAGTGCAGCAAGAATTGAATGTTTTCAGCTGATTTGATTTCCTTGTAAAAGTAGGAGGAAACCACTATATTCCTACTCATTATTTTACCATGAAATTAAATGGCTTTGTGATACAAAAACCGAGATTAGGAACCACATGTACTTCATGGACCATTAATTAATCTTTTAAGAGCTATGATTCTTCATGCTTTCTTTTTTAGTACACCTATGTTATTTAGCCCTGGAACTAAAACTTCAGTAATCTGCTAAGATTTAGCAAAAACCCAGTTTCTATGTAGCTAATGAGTTTAATAAATGGTAGAGGTATGATAGATTAATAGGCAGAACAAGGTTTCCTAATTACAAAATAAGATTTCTAGCCACGTGAAGGTTGAATAATCAAAGAATCAATTTCAAGCATTCATAATACCAGATAATAATATTTCAAAAGTTGGAGAGAATGAATTTAAAATTTATGGTATCAGAGACCACCAAGGACCCCATATTGCAAAGGCAATGATATGGCATACATTTTGCATGTGGCATCCCAGGATTGAGCCTCTGATGACTCCAGTTAATAAAAAGTTGATGAAAAAGCCTTCAATATTATGTTATGAGGGTAGAAGTACAGAAATTCTTTAAAGAATTGGTAGAATACAATTCTCTATATTCTAGGGTTTTGTCTCTCTATACTGGTGGTCCTGCACTTACAACCTTTTGCACGGATCCTGTTAAGTAATGAAATGTCCTCAAGAAAACAACCAAGTTCAAAGAGCACCAAGGATCTCTTTTGCTTCAGTTGACTATTTTAATCCATATTATTTGAATCCATCTGTGATTATTAATTAAATCTAAAGCCAGGGAGATGCCAAACGCCAGGTCTTCTCCCCTTCCCCCGTGGATCTTGAATATGGAAATGCTTTTATCAGGACATTCAAAGGTGTTCTTTTTTTCCTTGAGGAAGAAGAAGAAAACATTTTGCTTCTGATTCAAGAAGCTTCATCAGTTCTGATGGTCGGGGGACAGAACAATAGGTATTGACAGTTGAGACTGGATGGTGAGGGAATGGAAGGATAGGTTCTGATAAGATGGTGGAAGAGGGGGCAGGGAATGGAAGAATAGTATTTCTTTGCAGTCATCTAGTCTCAACTTCAGTACCTCCCCTTTCATCCCCCTTGCCAAGAGAAGAGAAGAGAAGAGAAGAGAAGAGAAGAGAAGAGAAGAGAAGAGAAGAGAAGAGAAGAGAAGAGAAGAGGAGGAAGGGATCTTGGAGGTCTTCTAGTCCAACCCCCTGCCTAGGCAGGAAACCCTACATGACTTCAGACAAATGGTTATTCAACATCTTTTTAAAAACTTCCAGTGTTGGAGCATTTACAACTTCTGGAGGCAAGTTGTTCCACTGATTAATTGTTCTAACTGTCAGGAAATTTCTCCTTAGTTCTAAGTTGCTTCTCTCCTGGATTAGTTTCCACCCATTGCTTCTTGTCCTGCCTTCAGGTGCTTTGGAGAATAGCTTGACCCCTTCCTCTTCTTTGTGGTAGCCCCTAAGATATCAGAACACTGCTATCATGTCACCCCTAGTCCTTCTTTTTATTAAACTAGACATGCCCAATTCCAGCAACCATTCTTTATATGTTTTAGCCTCCAGTCCTTTAATCATCTTAAATACTTGTCTCTACTTTCTAGAGTCTCAAAATCCCTTTTTTAGATTGTGGTGACTAAAGCTACACGCAGTATCCCAAGTGTAGCCTTACCAAGGCATTATAAAGTGGTATGAACACGTCATGCAATCTTGATTCTAACCCTCTATTAAAGCAGCCTAGAAACTGTGTTGGCTTTTTTGGCAGCTGTAGCACACTGCTGGCTCGTATTTAAGAACATATTTAAGAACTGATGAACTTTTTTGGATGAGAAGCTAAACCTTTTCTTCTTCTTCCTCAAGGAGAAAAAAAAAAGACATCCAGTTGCCTTTTGAAGAAGAAAAAAACAACATTTGAGACAACTATGACCTGGATGACTGAGAATCTCCATAAACATTTATCAGGCAGCAATTTTGTGCAAGTTAGATTGTAATGCTAATGATATAAAAATTGAAATTCAAGGAAATCTAAAACTTCTCTGGACGTTGGTTCCCCTACATCCTCGCTGAAATCTTGATTTCTTTTCTTTTTGCTTTTTTTTTAAATAATGAGGATTAAAAGAAAAGCTGTCTCACAAATTGAAAGATATTTGCATGAAAGGTTTCATTAAAAGGTTATTTTCTTCTTTTGTCTGATAATTTTTTTTTCTGTATGGCTCACTCTTAGCCTGGGGTTTGCAGTTTGCAGAGGGCCTTATTTATTTATTTTCACTTCTGCAAATAAAGAATTACATTTTCAAGAGCCTTTAAAAAACCTGTTATCCTCAGTACAAATGTGTAGCACTTTGCCTCTTGGCTGATCAAGAGTGTCATCTAATTAAACAACTTTGTGTCACTGCTATAGGCATGGAAGAAAATGAAATAAGTAAATATAACCAATCTCATTTCCATAAATTGGAGGACACAGAAAACTTCTGTGCATTTCATATTTCCTCCTTATTAAAAGATGTTTATTTCCTGGCCAAGAAATGCCAACTTTATGACAGATACACATATAATGTTATCAAAAACAACCTGCTCTTATGGTGCATTCAATGCCTGGAAATTAACAAAATATAAAAAGGCAAATCACAAAGGATATGGACACAGTGTAATTCATAACAAGATTTTTTCAGCTTGAAATGTCTTAAGTAAACATTGAAGGTGGATAAGTTAATAAAGGAAAATAATGTATCAATGACAACAAATATTAGAATAGTTAAAGCAATGCTCTTTCCAATGGTAATGATAAGGGTGAAGCCTGGAACTATGAAAGAGGAACAGCAAAAAGACAGACACCTTCAAAAAGGCCAGATTTAAAAAAATGGAAACCAATCAAGGAGAGAAGCAAACTAGAATTAAGGAGAAACGTCCAAACAGTGAGGACAATTAACCAGTGGAACAGCTTGCCTTCAGAAGTTGTGGGTGACTCATCACTGGAGATTTTTAAGAAGAGACTGGACAGGCAGGTCCAAACTAAAGGATGTACAATAGCTTCAAATTGGATGAAGAAACAGAAACAAAGTTTGCCCTAACCCCATAAGACTTTACAAATTATTGTAAACAACGCCTGGAATTTCCTGAGAGTTAGAACAATTAACCAGTGGAACAGCTTGCCTTCAGAAGCTGTGGATGCTCCATCACTGGAGGCTTTTAAGGTTGGGCAACTCTTTGTCCTGAATGGAATAAGGTTTCCTGCTTGAATAGAGGTTGGACTAGACATTTCTGAGGTCCCCATCAACTCAATTATTCTGTTATTTTATTGGGCAGAAATAATTTGCCTTCCATTTGTATCCTTGTGAGAAAATATACTCTTCCCACAAAATTTTCCCCAATGGACAAATGGCAGCTATGTTTACATGGGTATCAGGAAGAAGGAATAATAACCTTGATTAACAGGAGCAAAAGCCACAGCCAAGACAACCAATCTGATGAATGAAATCTGAGTCCAGGATAGAAATGTAATTTCAGAAATCAACTCAAACAAGATCTTCCTTAGTCCTCCTAAAGATAAAGGGGTGTAGGCAGAGGTGGGATTCAATTTTTTTTTACTACTGGTTCTGTGGGCATGGCTTGGTGGGTGTGGCTATGTGGTCATGTGACTGGATGGGTCAAAAGAGAAAAACTCACTTTAACAATTCTCTTGGAGAAGGGGGTGGGACTAGATGACCTCCATGGTCCCGTCCAGCCCTAGATTGCTGTGCTGCTTCAAAACATCATCTGAAGCTGTTTCTAGTGCCAGGGATTGTGGTCGGGGTCAGTTGGTCTTTGGAACTACCAGTTCGTCAAGCTGGATGTAAAATTAACATCCAGTTCACCCAAACTGGCCCAAACCAGCTAAATCCCACCCTGGGTGTAGAAGAAGAAACACACTCGGGCTTTACAATAAAAATATTTTATAGTATAAAGTATAATAACTTTATAATAAAAGTAGTATTAGCATTCATAACTTGGTTTCCTGGTGTGATCTACTTTAAAGGGCTGACATTATGTAAGTGCAAGGGAGAGTTAAACAGAAAGAAAACACTTTGGCATGAAAAAATTAAGAACCTACTTTATATTATTACTCAGATATTTGTTTATTGTTTAAATCCCAAGAGACACCCAACAATCGATGTTCAGCATCCTGATATTTATAACTGACATAAGAGGAATGCTGGAGACTCAGAATGGAAAAGGATGTCAAATTATTGGCTCTGATCAAGACTTCCCATTTTTTATAACATCATAACTATAAGTTGAGGATGTCAGCATTAAAAGAAGAGTGAACCTATAATCAGTACCCGACCTAGAGAGTATCAAAGAAGGAACTGTGGTAATATATTTTATTAATCATTTTATCATTTTCTGTAAGGCCTTTGAATACTAGCAGTAAGTCTAGGGAGATGTGGGCATTCTTGGTGGGGGTAGGAGTACCTTTGCTCATGAGTGTCTCATCCTGTTTTGATTCTGCAAGTTTAGAAGGAATAGGAAAATGGGTGAAAGTTCAAGGTACACAGTTGTGCTTTCTCATGGGACTTTCCAAACTT
Source organism: Notechis scutatus (assembly GCF_049901735.1). Classification (NCBI taxonomy): domain Eukaryota; kingdom Metazoa; phylum Chordata; class Lepidosauria; order Squamata; family Elapidae; genus Notechis; species Notechis scutatus. Next base: position 13,587,912 of record NC_142011.1, on the reverse strand, counting down.
TCCCATGAGACTTTCCGTGGCTGTATGATCTCATCCTAGCAAGGTAACATCTGGGACTTTCCAAGATTGTGTGTTCTCATGCTGGTGAAGTAATCTCCTGTTGAGGTCATTGTTTTCTGAATATGCATACTGTATATTTGCTTGTGTTTTTTCTCAATAAATACTGCTACCTGAGTTCACTCAGGCCTGGCATTTTCTCAAGACATTTCCCTGTGTCTCATTTTCGAATGTCAGTCCACCATAAATGGTGACCCCGACGTGATAGCTTGGAAGGCTATACGTTTCCCGCATCCTATACTCATCGTCGCGGACGTCGACTGGGCCCTCATCTTCTTCGCTGGACGAAGATAGATTCTTTTCGTGAGTATGGGGGGAGATCTCTCGAAGGCTCAGAAAGAGCACATCAGGGAATTGAGAGGGATCATTGGGAATAGTTTTGGGTCTGGAATTGGCAGTAGGGGTTGTGCTGTAGGAAAGAAAGAAATTGAGGACTTACTACAGTATGTTTGGAAAAATATTAAGTCATATCCAGAGGGAGGTAGTATTAAAGTAGAGTCCTGGAAAAAGATAGGGAAATTTTTGCACGAGGAACCTCGTGCCCCTTCTTCAATTTTGTTAACCTGGAGGGTGATTATGGATGCGTTAGCTACTTATGAACAACCGCTCCTAGCACCCCCCGAAGAAGGTTTGCCGCTTTACCATGCGGTACGTTTGTTGCCGCCGACGGCACCTCCAGATAAATCTGGGGGACTGTCCGGCGCTAGAAATACTCTGTCAGAGGATAAGAGTTTACCTTTAAGGGTTCAGGTGGATGCAGTTACTGCAGCTATTCAAGAAGCAAAGAATAGAGGGGAATTATCAGGAGATGATTTGGTGGAGTTTGGAGTAGAAGTTCAACTTAATCCAGTAGAAATTGTCATGGATGCTGCATTGAATCCGCAGCGGGAGTGGAAGCCTTTACCTCTCAGGATTTTGAGGGAAGTTAAGCAAGCAGCAAAAGAATATGGTGTTAGATCGCCATATACTCAGGCATTGTTAGAAGCAGTTGGTTATGGAAATAAAATGATTCCGGCTGACTGGAAAGCTCTGTTGAATATGATTTTAACTCCAGCTCAATATTTGGTGTTAGATCAGAAATGGAGACAGCTGGCAGTCCAGAGGGGAACAGCAAATGTTACCCCAGATCAGCTTTACGGAGCTGGTAATTTTACAACAGTAGAACAACAGAGAGATGGTATGCCTGAGGAAGGGTTCGTTCTTCTCCCACAATTAATTTTTCAAGCCGTAGGGGCTCTCCCTGACGGCGAAGGTGGTGAGAAGACCTTTACTAACATCAAACAAGGGAACAATGAACCCTATGAAAATTTCATTAGCAGACTGAAATTGGCTATTGAAAGACAAATTGATAATCAATTCGCCCAGAAAGAGTTGCTTTTTAAGTTAGCAGTAGAACAAGCTAACACAGATTGCAAAAAGATTTTAAATCCACTTGTAGCAAGTGGAGAGCGAGAAATCGCGGATTTGATTAATGCATGTAGGAAGGTAGGGAGTCAGTCTTTTAACATGGAGACTTTAGCTCTGGCTTTACAAACAGGACATGCTCAAAAGGGGAATTGTTTCAATTGTGGGAAGTCTGGACATTTTAAAGCGCAATGTCGGGCTCCTGGAGGAGGTCAAAGTCAGCAGAATAAGAGATCAATGGGACAGGGTGTTCGTCCTAAATCAGTATGTCCGAAATGTAAGAAAGGCTACCATTGGGCAAATCAGTGCAGACTTCATTCTGAGGGAAAAAACTAGGAAGCAGGGATCAGGGCATTCTCCCTACTCTAAAGAGTGAAGTAATGTCCGAAGGGTTGGAGCCACCAGAGAGAGGTACAGCTACTAAAGGTTCAGCAGGAATTGATCTTCCATTAGCCGAGGATTTGGAATTGGGGTTTCCACATGTGGTTTGTTTGGGGTCAACGGATTTCTATGGACCGTTGCCTCCGGCTTCTGTGGGTCTTCTTCTTCCTAGATCATCGGCTCATAGGCGTCAATTGTTTGTGGTTCCTGGGGTTATTGATTCGGATTATGAGGGTCAGATCAAAATTCAGGTTCACTCACCTGTCCCTCAATTTTTGAAAAAAGGGGATTGTTTTGCACAGCTTATAGTTTTGCCATCTATGTCTTTGGGAGAGTCAGATGGAATTCGTCAGGGTGGATTTGGATCTATGGATAGGGTAAAGGAGTCTAGTGTGTTTTCTATTATGCAAGGTATTAGGCAAAATGACAAACCAAAATTAACTCTTTTGGTTGAAGGCAGAAAGTTTACTGGAGTGCTGGACACTGGAGCAGATGTCTCTGTGATCAGTGAAAGTGAGTGGCCTAGGGAGTGGCCGACAGATCCTACACCGTCTGTTCGAGGAGTCGGAGGACTTCAAGACGCACGGGTTAGTAGGAAGATTCTTAGAGTTAAAACACAGCAGGGAGGGGCTGTTGCATTTGTCCAACCGATTGTTTTGCGCCTTCACGTTAACTTGTGGGGCAGAGATTTGATGCAACAGTTTGATACAAGGGTTGTCATTCATGATGACTGAACACCCACCTGTGGAGTTATTAAAATTACAATTACTCCAACAGGAGCCAGTGTGGATAGACCAATGGCCTTTGACTAGTGAGAAATTAGTTCATTTACATGAATTGGTTCAACAACAATTAGAAAAAGGACATATAGTGCCTACCACTAGTCCTTATAATTCTCCAGTTTTTGTTATCAAAAAGAAATCTGGAAAATACAGATTTTTACATGATCTGAGGAGCATAAATTCTATATTAAAGCCAATGGGTCCACTTCAGTGTGGAACGCCTAATCCTAATTTAATACCTGATGGATGGAATATAAGAGTGTTAGATTTGCAAGATGCTTTCTTCTCCATTCCTTTGCACCCTGAAGATGTAGATTTGTTTGCTTTTACTATTTTGAGTATAAATCAGGGGCAGCCCGCTAAGCGATACGCATGGACTGTCCTTCCGCAGGGAATGTTAAATAGTCCTACAATGTGTCAAATGTTTGTGGATTGGGCTTTACAACCTTTTCGGAGTAAATTCCCGGATTGGAAGGTTTATCATTATATGGATGATATTTTGATAGCTGCTAATATTTCTGATGATGCCATGAATTCTGCTGTCATTCTTTTAACTGCTATACTAAAGGAGAAAGGCCTAATAGTTAGTCCTGAAAAATTGCAAAAAGAATATCCTTTTGCCTATTTAGGTCATAAATTATTCCTGAGTCACATTACACCCCTGAAATTGGAATTTGTTCTTCATAACCCTTTAACCTTAGTGGGTTTACAACAATTTTTGGGTCATATAAATTGGATCAGGCTGTATTTGGGTTTAACTACTCTTCAATTAAGTCCTTTGTTTCAAGCTTTGGCTAGTGCTAAACAAGCATCTGACATAATAACCTTAAATGAAGAACAAAAAGGGATATTGTCATTGATTGAACAAGTTTTAAGCCATAGATGGACAGATAGATGCTTGCTAGATTGTCCATTATCAGTGATTTTAATCTCAGAACGTAGGGCTACTGCATTGATAGTTCAGGTAAAAGAAAAAAACTGCTTTAAGGATTCTGGAATGGATTCATTTGTCTCATACACCATCGAAATCCATAAATTGTATCACAGAACAGCTTGCTGATATTTTTAATCGTGCTCGTCAGCGCTGCAAGGCTATTGCTGGTATGGAACCAGTAACATGTTATGTTCCTTTTGCTTTAGCTACCTGGGAACAGATGATTTGCAATAGTGAGTTTTTGCAGGTTTTGGTACATTCCTGGCCAGGGAAGTTTTCTTGTCATCCTCCAGCCGATCCTAGGCTATCTTTGTATAAATCAGTCAGAATTAATTTAGCAAGTCTTTTTGTAACTCAGCCTATATCAGATGCTCCTACAGTTTTTACTGATGGAGGGAAAGTTTTTGGTGCTTGTGTTTGGAAAGATAAATCTGGAATTTGGCATACAAAAGTGACTTCAGAGCAGAAGTCTGCCCAGCAGGCAGAACTTGCTGCTGTAGTTTTGGCTTTTCAAAATTTTCACAATCAGGATTTTAATTTAATAGTGGATTCATTGTATGTGTATAATTTGTTACCCTTTGTAGCAGGTTCTTATTTGTCTCCTGGAATATCACCTGATATTTTAAGATTGCTTTTGCTGTTACAAGGATGTTTGGAGCAGCGTGTGAATGTGTGTTTTGTTGCTCACATTCGTAGTCATAGTAATTTGCCTGGAATTTTATCACAAGGTAATGCCAAAGCTGACAGTGCTGTAACTTCAGTCCTCACTGTCCAGCCATGGGACAGTCATAGTTATTTTCATCAAAACGCTAAAGCATTGGCACAGCAATTCAAACTTACTACTGCAGAAGCTGCTGCCATAATTCAACAATGTCCAACTTGTTCAAAGCAGGGCACGAATATCCCTATGGGAGTTAACCCCAGAGGGTTGAAACCTTCAATGATTTGGCAAATGGATGTTACTCAATATCCACCATTTGCGCCCTGGAAATATATACATGTGACTGTGGATACTTACTCAGGATTTTTAATGGCTACCCCTCAAAGAGGTGAGATGGTTAAACATGTCATTAATCATTGCATTAAGACTTTTTCAGTTGCTGGTACACCTAAAACTTTAAAAACTGATAATGGTGCGGCTTATCGGAGCACCGTTTTTGATCAGTTTTGCAAACAATGGTCCGTGGAACATAAATTTGGGATTCCATACAATTCTACTGGGCAAGCTATTGTAGAACGTCATAATGCCACGCTCAAGACCATGTTGACTAAATTAAATAAAAAGGAGGGAAGCTCCTGGGGCTTCCGGCGATTCAAGATCAATTAAATCTAGCTTTATATACTTTAAATTTTTTAAATTTGTCTGGTAACCCCCCTGCGAGCGCGGCCAGCAGGCATTTTTCTTCTCCTTCTACAGATGCGGTGAGACCTCGGGTGTTGGTGCGGTTCCTTCCGGATCCGGCATGGGTTCCTGCTGAGCTGATAACGTGGGGACGTGGTTATGCAGCAGTTGAACATCTTGGTCAAATTCGTTGGGTTCCTGGTCGGTGTGTTCGACCTGATCATTCGCAGGCACCTGTGAAGGAAGTTTCGGAGGAGCAGGATGGCGCATCTGTGGTTCCTGATCCTGCTGATTCTGCCTAATCTGTCCTGGGCTGCTCGGGTGCGGAGAGAGCAGCGACAGCATGTTCAGCGTGCTGGAGATTTGGGCGATGATTTGTGGACAGATAATAATTACATTAAAGATTTGCGCACAACTGCCAAAAACTTGAACATCACCAATTGTTGGTTGTGTATGCACCTTCCTGGGAAAGTGGGAGAAGGACTGACTCTACATGGAGTTCCATTTAATCGGTCTACTTTGCAGACCGGAAAGCATAACATTTCATATGCCATGAACTTCACGGTCAAGGTGAAGACTGCACTGCAGTCTCCAGCACATTTATGTTTCCAACACATTACAAACTCACAATTCTTGGGGAATCATAGTGTCTGCAATTACACTATTAAGTGGACAAATGGTTCAGAGAACAACATAACTTGGATAAATGGGAAAAATGAGTCTGACGCATTTGGCCAGTATCAATATCTAGACATGAAACAGCTGATGCAAGCGGCAAGTCAACAAGGTTATGTACAGCTGGAAGGGTTTTGGTTTTTATGCGGACTGTGGGCATATCGACAAATCCCTGCAAATTGGTCAGGGACATGTACTTTGGGGTTTGTCATTCCGGTTATCTATAAGTTAGATACATTACCTCCTGATGTTCGGATCCGAAATCGTCGGGAATTGGATTCGGGTCTAACCATGGGAGGTAATCTATGGACACAAATTTCTCGAGGTCTTATCCCGCCTTTGGGAATTGCTATGAACTATAGGGATATTCATATTTTAAATAATTTTACTGTTGCTATGTTTAATGATACTATAAAGAATATTAAGATGATTAATGTAGAAATGTCTGAAATTCGTACAGTTACTTTGCAAAATCGATATGCTTTAGATATTATGTTAGCTGCCCAAGGAGGAGTTTGTGCTTTAATTCATTCGCATTGCTGTGTTTTTATACATAATTATGAGCCAAACATTACAAAAACTGTTCAGGACATGGAAGATCGTATTGCTCAGCATCAATCTGGAGCCGATGGGTTTAATGCATCATTCTGGGACAGTCTGTGGTCCTGGCTTCCTGATGGGTCATGGTTTCGCTCCTTATTGCAAGGGGTTGTTATTATTATTGCTATATGTATCTTATTATGTTGTTTTATTCAATGTATTCCTAATCTATTACAAATGTGTACCTCAGTTTTCCGGCGTGTGGGATCAGGTCATGAGGGAACTGTGTTCTATGCCACTAAAACACCCCCTATCTTTGAATAAATAAAAAAGGAGGGAATGTGGTAATATATTTTATTAATCATTTTATCATTTTCTGTAAGGCCTTTGAATACTAGCAGTAAGTCTAGGGAGATGTGGGCATTCTTGGTGGGGGTAGGAGTACCTTTGCTCATGAGTGTCTCATCCTGTTTTGATTCTGCAAGTTTAGAAGGAATAGGAAAATGGGTGAAAGTTCAAGGTACACAGTTGTGCTTTCTCATGGGACTTTCCAAACTTTCCCATGAGACTTTCCGTGGCTGTATGATCTCATCCTAGCAAGGTAACATCTGGGACTTTCCAAGATTGTGTGTTCTCATGCTGGTGAAGTAATCTCCTGTTGAGGTCATTGTTTTCTGAATATGCATACTGTATATTTGCTTGTGTTTTTTCTCAATAAATACTGCTACCTGAGTTCACTCAGGGCTGGCATTTTCTCAAGACATTTCCCTGTGTCTCATTTTCGAATGTCAGTCCACCATAAGGAACAGGCTGACAATCAAAACATAACGCAAAGCCTTGGAATTGGGTTAAGATTGGTTCAAAATTGAAGAATATTGGACTATAGGACTTCGAGAAGGTGCAGGGAGGGGGGAAAATGATAGAAAATGGAAATAAACATTAGATATGGTAACCTGCTTGCTGACATGAACGTAATTTAAAATGTCACAAAGTGGGATTAAGTAGTAAGTAGGAAGAATTTTTAAAATATCTTGGGGACACTGCTATCCTTTGAATCACCAATTTCATTTCTTCTCAATTTTACCGTATTTTGCTTCCTCCATCTATTTTAATTATATATTTTAAAAAGTTAAAATCTCAGAAAAGGAGACATGTCTCTAGGTGAAGACAAGAGACAGTGGGTGCAACAGAAATCTAGGAAGATTTCCTACCCTAAATAAAGTAAGAACAAGATCTCTAAAAATTTTAGGGGACAAGTTATATGAGCTCTAAACTATGTGGCCATGGTGGTGCAGTGGTTAGAGTGCAGTACTACAGGCTACTTCTGCTGACTGCCGATTGCCAGCAGTTTGGCAGTTGAGATCTCAGCAGGCTCAAAGTTGACTTATCCTTCCATCCTTCCGAGGTCAGTAAAATTAGGAGCCAGATTGTCGGGGGCAATAGGGCTGACTCTGTAAACCACTTAGAGAGGGCTGTAAAGCACCATGAAGTGGTATATAAGTCTAAGTGCTATTGCTATGTAGTGTAGATGATTTCCAAAAAAGGGGTGAAGGGTCGTTCTCTGAGCTTGTGTGTTGGTTTCCAAAAGTTTCATTACCAGGCTAGATCTTTAGCAGAGTTTAGGAGATGTCAGTGTTCTTCTGTTTATAAGGGCTTCAGGTGTGGGTGTGTCAAGTGAGGGCCTTCCAGGGGTGGGATCCGACAGGGTTAACTACCGGTTTGGTGATTCATGATGGGCTTCTCTGCACGCTGCACATGTGTAAATCTTCATCAGCTTGCTGCCTGGACAGCTGAGCAGCACTGTGTGCAGGGGAGCAGCGTTTGAAAAAGCACCTTTTTCCTGCTTTTTCAACTGCAGGTGTGCCTCGCACGGCAGCTGAGGTTGAAAAAGCAGGAAATAAAGGTCACGTAAGAGCCCGAGCGGATGAATGGGCCAAAACAGAACCCTTCAGAACTACCGGTTCTACAGAGCCAGACAGAACTGGTAGAATCCCACCCCTGGGGCCTTCTAATGAGTGTGAGTCATCAGTGAGAGTCTTGTGATGGGGAAGTTACATCAGGTCAAGGGCATTTCCAAAATATTTTTAGCATAGTTTAGTAAGTTCTGATCTATTTATCATTTTCAGCTGAGGAAGAAGATGAGTCTTTAATAGAGAAGATTTAGAAGGTCCACTCTCTCCATCTCTTGAAGATGTTGACTATGTTCTGTTGTCCATTCCAACCCACAAAATGAGGTCTAGAGTCTGAAGTAAGAAAAGGCATGTACAAGCGTTGACCACATTGTCTGTTCATCCCTTGAAGATCTCTTTAGAAAGCTTGATTCTTACCCCAAACTGACAAAACAATAGCTTTGCTCTTGACTGATGGTAGATGAAAAGACTGCAGTACAATTTAAATTTTGATGGGGAAAAACTATGTCTTTATTTCAAATTCATCAAACATTAGGACACAAGTATATAAGGGCAATGTTAATATTCTGGCATCACTGCAGATGTAGCATTGGTTTAACATAATTCTAGGTTGCTGTGGACCCTGCTAAGCTGATTCAGCCATGTTTTATCCATGTCTTACTTGCTTTAGGCCATAAAGTAGATTCATACCAAGACATCAGTAATATACAATATTTATATGTGACTTACTTCCTTTTTAAAATGCTGGTAATCCTCTGCCCTCATTATTTCCTATCATTCTTTATTCTCTGCTTTGAATCCATCATTCCATTTTATTTATTTTGAACTCAACTTCTGGCAACTCCCTAGATATATCCATGCTGTTTTCTTGGTAACACTGCAGAAGTGATTTGAAATTGACTTCTTTGGTGAGATTTTTTTTTTAACTTCCATTTCTAGCCTACAGCCCTGCCTGTCAATCACCCAACTATTAGTCAGGCTTGCCCCTCTCAGCCCTTAGCCTTTAGCAACTGAGACTTAATTTTTCTAACTTGTCATATTTTAATTTTCATTATTATAGTCTATTATGAAATGGTAAATCAAATTACTTTTCTTCTGCCCACCTGCTCTGAACTTTCTACAAAAGAATTGAAAACAACGAGAAAAGAAAAGCATCAGGATAAAAAATAGGAGACTATGAACTCTAGGCCTGCTTTAGGCACCAAGGCATCTGGGTGACCTTGAGCCAGTCACTTTCTCTCAACCCTAAGAAGGACAAAATGGCAAAACACTTCTAAAAACCTTGCCAAGAAAGCTGAAGGAACTTGTCACGAAAAAAATGGGATGGAAGGGAAAAAAAAATCTCCCTTGGGCTTTGAAGAAGCAGGATAAAAAGATTACTGAAGCATTTGATGTTGGAGAAGACTCCTAATATTACCATAGACAGCCAAGAAACAAACCATGGGTCACTGAACAAATCAACTGAGTCTTGTCTTAAGATACAAAAGAACAGAACAGAATATTCTTTATTAGCCAAGAATGATTAGACACAGAACCTTAGATAGCAACAGAATGTCAGAGAGACAGAATGTCAGAGAGAGCAAGCTATGATCTCTAGCTCCCTCTTATGGTAATTTGCAATATAATAAACCAATTGGAATATAGTATAAATCAATACAATGATTTTGTCTTAAAGCTACAAACATACATTGTTGGTTTATATATTGCCAACCCAACTAATTGGTGTACAGATTCCTAACAGATACAATCATAAATCATAAGGTACAACTAACCAAGTGACAGTTACATCATACCAAATAAGAGTAGTGTCAACTAAAAGAATCTTTTTTGGTCTTTTTAGTTGCCTGCAGAAAGGGAGTGGGAGGGTATAGTGCATTCCTGAAATGCTTCAGATAATCATTAGGCAGCCAAAGTTGGTTGGCACACAAGATTATTGGAGAGCATGATTGATGACTCTTGGCTATGGATGTGTCCCATTGGAGAATATACATCCAGGGAGTGTGGGGAAGACCAGGATCAAGGGGGAAATGAATGATGTAATTTAGTGTCGGCTGCACCCAGGTAATGCCGATATGGCCACTCCTAATATATATATATTTTACTCTGAGAAATGCGGCTAGAAACTTATAATTTGAATGGGGGTGGATTTGTCGGAGGCCTGACAAGTAGGTAATAGCGAAGATGAGAAGGATGATAGCAATACAGCCCTACTACATGGTTAGTTATCCTATTTCAGATGGTATTTGAAGCTCTCAGGAGAAGCCTCTAATGCTGGAAAAGATAGAAGGAAAGAAATGAAGAGGTGACCAGCAGCAAACAGGATGCATTCAATTACAGTGGAAATGCATGCATTATTGGAAGACATGCAGGACCAGATCAAATAAAGTCCATCAAGGAGAAAATCTGTCTCTGTGGTCACTAAGAATTGACACTGGCTTGATGGCCCATAGTTCAGGAATTGCCATATATTCCAATAATGTGGGAGCTACGAAGATAAGGGGGGGGGGGCAAACAATTTTCCAAAGCACCAAAAGGCATAGAAGAAACAATGGATGGAAACTAACCAAGGAGAGAAACAACCAGAAACTAAGGAGAAGTTTCCTAACAGTGAGAACAATTAACCAATGGAATAGTTTGCCTTTGGAAGTTGTGAGTGCTCCATTGCTAGAGGCTTTCAAAAAGAGACCAGATAAACATTTTTTTGAAATGGTATAGGATCTCATGCTCTGGCAGAGGATTGGACTAGAAGACTTCTGAGATCCCTTCCATCTCCATTATTCTATGTTCAGGCAAAAATATTTGATCCTTGTGTTTATAACAAGACCCATGGTGAATTCTCTTTAAAATGAGATTTAAAAAAGCATGGATTTCTTTCTTGAATACATGAACACCTTATGACATCCCCTTCTCTCCCTTAATGTAGTACTTATCTGTGAATGAGTTCTCCTAGATTGAAAGTGGTGGGAATTAAAATTTGCATAGGATCTTTGCATTCAAATTTTAAGTGTTGAAGGTTGCTGCATTGTTGGCAAATTACTAATTTGCTATTAGGTACCATTTATTCATTTCATGCTATGTAACTCGGTTGTGTAACTTTTGCTGGTTGATTAGATGTCACATTTGCCTAAACACTGAAAATAAAACATCTGCTTTAATTTCACTTGTTTTCACAGCACATTGAGTCAAAGTTGGTGTGATGAATGAAAGAGAATTGCTGGAGTAAATAAAACAAAGCTGAAGCAGCTAGAATGACTGATTTGCTGGCCTTCTGCCCAACTGCACAGATGCCTTGGAGTATTTTGTTAAAGAAAAATAAATAATCATAGATTAACTAACCAGCAGTGGTTAGAGCTGATACACAGGAATTCAGACAAGGGAGAAAGTGCAAGGGGCTGCTGGATTCTTGCTTGCTTGAGAGCTCCCCAAGGTGGTTGATCATTACATAGCATTTGGATTTCTGGATATTAGATAAGGGAACAAAGCATTTGAAACAAGCAGGCAGCGATTAGATAGAAGTCACAGAATCCTTGTAGCAATTACAACAATAAGAATGCATTATTATAACCAAACTTCTCAATCTTGTTCGCATCCTTAATGGGTCATCCAGTAGAGCTTTTATCAGTTGGAAAGGTTTTCTTACATCTGTACTAGTTTGGAATCTGTGACCAGTTTGCTTCGGCTATTGTAAAACATTCACATTCTTCTGGAGCTGTGTTCCATTGCTGATTCTTTTCCAGCGTAGGTGTTCAGTCATCATCTCAACCAGTTTAGGAAGAACAGTTCTGTATGTCTGAAGATACAGATCAAAAGCTTACAGATCTCCAATCAACATCATCCTTTGGGAATCTTCTCCCCAAGTCAGTCAAGCTATTATGAACTATAGGTTAGGCCAGGACATTTTTAACGCCTTCCTAACATCAATGGGAATGTTGTAGGATGAACAAATGTCAACTACCTTGAAATTGTTTATTTATTTATTTATTTATTTATTTGATTTGATTTGTCGATTGTTTACAAGATAATAAGTATAAGTGTATACATAGTTATGAATACATGAATGGGTACATATAAGAAAAATAAAAGAGAAATAAAAGAAACAATAGGACAGGGACGGTAGGCACGTTTGTGCACTTATGCACGCCCCCTAGAGACCTCTTAGGAAAGGGGTGAGGTCAATAGTAGACAGTCTAAGGTTAAAGTTTTTGGGGTTTGGGGAAGAAACTACAGAGTCAGGTAGAGTATTCCAGACATTGACCACTCTGTTGCTGAAGTCGTATTTCCTGCAATCAAGTTTGGTGCGGTTAACCTTGAGTTTGTATCTATTGTGTGCTCTTGTGTTGTTATGATTGAAGCTGAAGTTTTCATTGACAGGTAGGACATTGCAATGTAATTGTCACCATATGACAAACTGATTGAAAGCTAGGAAAGATCTAGGATCCACTAGAGCTGGGGTGTGAAACTTGTATTGTCATGTTGTCATCACATGATGTATTGCAACTTTTTTTCCTTTTGCTAAATCATGGGTGGGTGTGGGCAGTGTGTGATGCATCTGGCCCACAGGCTGCAAGTTTGACACCCCTTCATAGAGCCTAAATTCTGTCCTCTATCATTCCTCTTTAAGAGTTTCTCACTCTTATTCATGAGATATTAAAAAAAAAAAAGAGAGATTGCTTCTGAGATACACTAGGATCCTATGACTTTTCCTGAGAGGAAAGATTTTTTTAACATAGTAGTCATGGATCAAAGAAGATCTGTTGAGAGAGGGCTGTTCAATTGTATATAGATGACCTTTTTTCAAATCAGTGGTCATCTCTGTCCAGAATGTGGACTTTGCTGTCTTCAAAAGAGTAAGTTTTTCTTTCAAATACAGATGGACTGCTGAATCCTGTCTTGATGAAATTGTTGTGTTGTACCATGCATTTGTGAGTCCATAGACTTTCAGCACAACACATTTTCACCCTTATCTTTCATATCAAGAATTCTGGGAGTTGAAGTCCGCATGTCTTCAAGTTGCCAAGGTTGAGAAACACTATTCTAAGCCAGTGATCCCCAACCTTTTTGACGACGCGGCCCGGTACCGGCATCAGCTGGACGCCGCGGCCCGGTACCGGCATCAACTGGGCGCCGCCATCTTTTTGACGAAAAAGTGCTTCCGGTGACCTCACCGGAAGCACTTTTTCGTCAAAAAAGATGGCGCCGCCAGCGCTTCCGGTGAGCTTTTTCGAGTAGAAATGGCTTTCTACCCGGAAAAGCTCACCGGAAGCGCTGGCGCCGCCATCTTTTTTTGATGAAAAAGTGCTTCCGGTGAGCTTTCTACCTGGAAAAGCTCACCGGAAGCACTTTTTTACCAAAAAAAGATGGTGGCGCCCAGCAACCAGCGGCCCGTTAAGACTTGTTCCGCGGACCGGTGCGGACCGGCGGTTGGGGACCCCTGTTCTAAGCCATCTAAATAAGGATATCAGTTAAGTAGATGATTGGCCATTCAAGAGCTTTTTTTTTTTCTAGGCAAATGGATTACCTCCCTGTATCTCATCATTAGCAAAGACATCTGATGATTCATATTGAACATTTTGTTGGGCAAGAAGGGAGTAACATAGTTAGTTAATAGAAAAAAATCAAGGAGGCCATATCTCCTTAAAGATGTGTTTTGTTAAGCAAGCAAAACATAAAACCTTCAGATAGTTTATGATTGATTAATGACCTTCTTTGCACAGACCCTGCTAACAGGAACAATTGAGAGAGACAAGAGCAATTAAGGAGTTTCTGTGTGGGCAATTCACTTATCAAAATATCTGAGACAGGCACTTGTCTGGATCATTGGTCCTTTATACCTTAACGACTCTGAAATCAAGTTCAAATGGAACCCTGGCAGTGTATTTTTGGCACATCAGCAAAATGTCATGCTGAACTTTTACTGGCAATTATAGAGCTGTGATACATTGTCGTTGCAGTAATTTAACATAAATCTCCAAAATTATCTGTCCTTACTTTCTTTTCTTTTTTTCTTTCATTACCATTCATTGGAAAGGATGGACTGGTTTTTCAGCATATATTAAAATTGGTCTGTATGAAAGACCAGGTTTCACTGGATAAAACAGTACAGTTCTAACTAATGGTGCAGTATATTAGTAAACTGTAAACTTTGATCAACAATAAACTGTAATTCAGTGGCAGAGTTCATCTCCTGGAATCTCCATAGAATGTCAGGTTCAAGCAAACAGAGCCACTCATGAATAACCTAAGTGAGCATCTTTATTGACGTCTACCTATATTACAAGAATCTCCGCAAACTATTTGTCAATCCCTGGGAACAAGTCGATAAGATTTGATGGATCATGTGAGGAGGAAGGAGATTCAGGTTTGTGTCTTTTGTGGTTATACATGGACTCAAGGCTAATTCCTCACTTGACCCTTCCTTCCAGCCTGGCTGGCAATTTCTTAATAGATAAAGCAAAAATATCATTGCATGAAACTCTAGGCAGTGTATGCATGTATGTATGTATGCATGCATGCATGCATGTTTGTATTCAATTTCTGTAACTGCCCATCTCAATCAAATGAATCTGGGCAGCTTACAATTTTAAAATTGCACAGCAGTTTAAACAATTTTATTTTTATTATTTTATTTATTTGTTTGTCAAACATGTACAAGATAACAAGTATAAGTATGAACATAAACAAGAACAAAGGAAGTCAATACAGATAAATGGGGACAGTAAGACAGGGACCGTAGGCACACTGTGCGCTTATGCACGCCCCCTTTAAGGACCTCTTAGGAATCGGGTGAAGTCCATGGTATAATTATAAAGAATAAAATAGTAAAAACATCCAGAAAATACATACACCCAAGATAGTTAATTGGATAATAGTAAAGCCAAGAAATAGGATCCTTAACACATTATGATCCCAGGCCCATATACATAGCCCAAATTTGTAAAGCCTTGAAACAGGCCAAGAGGGATTGGGGCCATTCTAATCTCCAAAGAGAGAATATTCCACAAAGTGGGGACTACAGAGAAGATCTGCTTTTCAGTCTATCAACAAACTTTGGCTGACAGGATCTGAAGCATGTTCACTTGCTCTTGAGTAGATGGAAGAATAGTAATGATGGGTTATTCATGTGCTCTGCAAAGCTATTCAGGGTTGTAACCAGTGGTGGGATTCAGCCAGTTTGCGCTTCTTCAGGAGAACCAGTTGTTAACTTTCTGAGCAGTTTGGTGAACTGGTTGTTGGAAGAAATCATTAGGGCAGAGAACCAGTTGTTAAATTATTTGAATCCCACAACTGGTTGTAACAGATTGAGGCAGTTTATAAATACAATACATGCTTAGATGCATACATGCATCAATGTCAAGACCAAAAGGATCTGGAAACCAGGAAAACCAAACACAGAACTCAAAGCAATGAAGGAGAATTAAAATAGCACCAAAGACATGCCAGAAAATTGTTAGAGAAGTAAAATAACGAGACAGCAATATTTCAACATGAAAAACTAGACTGGGTGGGAATGTCAGCCCAGTGTTCAAATTCAGAAAATCTGCAATTATGTTAATCTCTACAAAACATCAGAATTAGCAGTTCCTGACAAGGTGGAGGATTGCGATACATAACAATTTTCCTGAATTTTCATCAGTTCACAGGAAAGAAAGAAGAAAGAAAAGAAAAGTAAGAAGAAGGGAAGGAGGGAGGGAAGAAGGAAGGAAGGAAGGAAGGAAGGAAAAAGCTGCAGTGAATATGTTTTGGGATTGCAGCTTTTTATACATGTTCACACTTGGATGCTCTGTTAAGAAAAAGCATCGTCTGCTTAGAAAACTAGGATGATAAACATAATGGGAGGATGTTTATATTGGGAGATATATTAAAACATATTAGGAGATAAAGTTGTATTAAAGAGTTATATCATAAACATTGTGGGGGATAGAGTTATATTAAAACATGTAAGCTCCCCTCCTCAGTCTGAAATAATGCAGCCCAAGTATAACTTTATTCTTGATTGGTAAGAATTGGTAAGCAGATAATATGCAGTATATCACGTTGCACCAATTATGAGCAGAAAATAGTGGCTAATTTACCCCTTCACCCCCTCTCCCTTGTTATTGTCATAGACTCAATCTATTTCCCTGGCAATATGGAAATAATAACAGTAGGTTACTTTCTGGCATTAATTATGAGGATTATTGACATAATATATGAGAAGACAAAAAATACATAAAATAGTGTTGTTTCTAAATCTTGGGAAAAGGCAAATGGAAAATTAAATGTTACAGTCACATTGTTGAAAATGGGACAATTGCATACTAAACTAAAAACAAGTCTGCTGTGTAAAAGAAAATTGAGTGGCACGATTGACTGATTAACTTGATTCAGTGTACATTCGGCTGTTGAATCTGTTAGTTTCTCAGTGGGTGATGGCTGACTTCTCAGTTCCGTTTCCATATAGCAGGTGACTTTCCAGTTGTGTTTTGCATATCTGTTGTTAATATGATTTTGAGATTTGTGCAGTATGCACTTAGGAAATTCCTATGCATGATTAATATTAACAGGAGCATGGCTGGAATGTTGGGCAGGAGGTTAACAAGCCCGTGTTCGAACCCTAGAGCTGCTGTGGGGTGGGGTTGAACTCTTGTCCTTTACTCCAGCTCCTGCCAGGGACATAAAAGGAGCCCACAACTGGGCATTCCCAGGGCTAATCCTATCAACCTGGAAGTACGTCAGTGCTTCTGACTCAAATATATCTCTATCTCTCTATCTCTATTTCTCATATAATAAGGCCGGGTCTTTTTTTTTTTTTTTTTGAGCCCCGAAAAAATGGCTAGGCCGTCTTTTTTGGGGTGACTTAATTCCCCCCCCTTGCATCTTCGGGCGGGTGGCGACAGCTTGGATGTTGACCTCGGCATTGGTGGGGCACTTCGTATCGGGGTCAACGCAGGCAGCACCATATCCGGGTGTGCAACCAAAGTACTTCCTAACGGCAAGCCCCCCCACCATTCCCACCATTCCCCCCATTTCGCATGTTTTAATATAGGCCTTAATTTGGGAGGAGGGGCTTAATTTCATTTCAGCAGTTGGGGGGGGGTTTGGGGGGGGGGGGGTGGAAAGTGAAGAGGGTGAGGGCTTCATTTCATACTTCCAATTACGCCTATAAAAGATGCTATATTTTTTTTTTTTTTTTTTTTTATTTCTTAGTTGGGGAGGCTTCGTATGGTATTCAGCTTTGTTGGAGAATTACAGTTGTGCTTTTAAAGTTGTAGCAACGTTTTGGCAGAATCTCATCTGCCATCATCAGGCTTCTGTATTGTGTTCATCTGTGACTCAGTAGTTATGATCCAGAGGGGAAGTAGATTAGCCCTTTATGAAGGAAGTTGAAAATTTAATCAACATATTCTTCTATTTTCAAGGGAATTTTGACATTAGGTTTCTCAAACACAAAGAGCCACTATGAGGTTAAGAGATCAAAGCTTTGGACTAAGGAGAGATTGGATCTTGTCCACCCTCTGTGGCAGTGGTGGGTTTCAAATTTTTTCCTACCGGCTCTGTGGGCGTGGCTTGGTGGGCATGGCTTGCAAAATCTCCAGTCAGAGGTTGTGCTTGACAGTTCTCTGAACTACTCAAAATTTCCGCTACCGGTTCTCCAGAATTGATCAGAACCTGCTGAATACCACCTCTGCTCCTTGGGGTTGTGGAGATAAGTGAAGAAAATGCCTGAGGTAACATCATGAGTGCCTGAAGGAAAAAAAGTTGTATATCTCATCAATAAGATCCACCTTTTTCTCCCTATTTTTTCTCTGTGTCTTTCATTCTGTTTCTCTTAATCAATCTGAAGCATTCTGAAGCATTTAGTCCTTCTTAATTCAATCTCACTCCAGAGGGAAGGAAAAGTATGTTTTTTATTGTACTTCTGAAGAAAATAGATACAGCAGATGAGAGAGATAGATGGACAAATAGATACCAGTGCAGTTTAGGTCAGATGTGCATTTTCTGCTTGCTCCATTGCAAGGAACATTAAAACAACAATGATACAAGGAAGGGAGGGAGGGAGGGAGGGAGGGAGGGAGGAAGGAAGGAAGGAAGGAAGGAAGGAAGGAAGGAAGGAAGGAAGGAAGGAAGGAAGGAAGGACTGCTTTAGTGACAAAGGAAATAATGTGGGAAGGCATCCAATCAAGGGAATGGGCACTCGGGTTCTAGAAAGGCCATAATCTGGCCTCAATACCATCCTGGTCTTGATTATCAAACACTACAACATATGCTGATTTTTGTAAAGACACCTTAAGAAACAGCTGGAAGCAGCATGGGAGATAAGCAATTTAGTCTACCATGATTAGGTATTAACTACCTTGATTAGTTTCTGAATTCCATACAAGAAGAAAGTATAAATGATGCCATCAATGGGCCAAACTCTGGTTCTGAAATTGATCTCTTTTCAGGCTGATTTGAAGTGGCTCAATTATTTTGGATAGTTGTTCGATGTTCAGAAGTACAGAAAGCATGTACCTGTAGAAGGACAGGCAGAGCCTGAAGGTGGAGTCAAGAGAGGAATCATCCTGGAGTCATTATGTTCCCACAAGCAATCTAAGACTAACCCCTCTTTTTATCTAGCTCCTATTTAGTGTTGACTGTAAGTTGACTAGATTCTTGTATATAGGCATGAACAATAAAATCAGCTGAACTAGAACTTATGCGATCCTGAGTCTTTGTGCCTGATGGTACCCTTCTGTGGAAAGAGAAGGAATGCAAGCTTTTCTGTAAGATGTTCAGATGCATTCTGAATTTCCCTTTATTCATGAACCAACTATTATTTTCCTATAAAATGAGTTAATATTTAATGCATTGGGTAGCTGATCGGCCACTTCAGCAAATTCTTTAATAGTATGACCCACATATCTGGCCACACTTTCTATTCATTAACTGACCCTTTAATAAACTACCTCTATTGATGATTCCTTTGTTATAGCTAGTGGCAAAATCTTTTAAGACATAGTCAGTGCATCATGCTTATGCATGACTCTGGAGTGGATGAAGAAAGAAAAAACACTGCTTACACTGCGATACCACTCAATTACTTTAAAATACTATTTCAAATTTTCTTTTAAAATTGCCTAAGCAACCACCTGATTTCTGTCTTTTTGATGCAATGAATGTAGCAACTGGGTCAATCAATAACTTTCCTTCCATCAGATTTCAATCTCTTTAATATGTCACCGCTGGGTTCTACATTTCTGGGATATATTTATGCTTACCCCATTAAACTAAATGAATTCATGACTTATATACATATATCATTAAATTAATACAGAGAACAATTCAGAAACACATGATAGTGTGCAAATAACTATCATGTACACATTATATTACTGGGAGCAAGTTGAGTCTGATATGGATTTTATCTTGATCAGCAAGTTGATTGATTTGAAACTATTAGAAAATTAATCCAGTTTCAATATCATTAGAATGCCAATAAACCACAGAGAACTCCTAGTTAATGGGTACAGGCAAGAGAAATTGAACATCTCTAGTTTATAGATCCTAGCTTGCAAAGAACAGCACAAATATGCTTGGGGTATAATTGAGTGTTTGTTGCAATTGCAGCATTTTAGTCAAGATCTACCAGAATTGAATGTAATGCTATTATCCTTACTAGGGAATGTAATATGTGACATGTATATGATGGAGGCTATTAATCTAATCTAACCTACAAACCAATTTGGTGTTGACCATGTGGTGTGAAAAAATATGATGTGAGAAAAACAAGGAATAAATTACCAAAAAAATGTGAATTGAATGGCAAAAGAAAGAAGGAAGGAAGGGAGGGAGGGAGGGAGGGAGGGAGGAAGGAAGGAAGGAAGGAAGGAAGGAAGGAAGGAAGGAAGGAAGGAAGGAAGGAAGGAAGGAAGGAAGGAAGGAAAAAGTGCAGTGAATATGTTTCAGGATTGTAGTGTTTTGCATTGTAGGGAGAAAGGATGGTGTTTTCTAGTGTTTTGCATTGTAGGGAGGAAGGATCCATGAAATTAAGTGAAAGGGAAGGTTGTAATAGATCTTAATGAATACAATATGACCTTATAGAGTGAAGCTAATGAATACATGCAGTGAAGTGAATGTGTAGATATAATTATGAATGAAAGGGCTAAAATATAGGTCACAAAATATAAACTAATATCAACTAGATAATTATTAAGTACCAAAACAGGAACCCTTTGCTTATTTGGTGAGGATGATAGTGTTTGAGGATTTCAACCTCTCTTTGGACAGCATTGAATTGGGAGCAGTTCAGGAGTTCCTGGCATTGAACATTGAACCTAAACCAAGAGCCCAATGCATGTCAGAGCAGGCATGTTTGATGAGTTTTTTTTTTATTTCAGAGCAATTGCAACATGATATAAAACGTTAAACACCTGTCTTTTGTCATAGTCAATTCGCTCCTTGATTGTTTTCTGGTTGCCAACAAAGGAGTATATTTGTAGGTTGAAATGAGGGATTCCTGGTACTCTCCGGAAACATTTTCTTGAAGATGTTTCATTACCCAAACTAGGTAACATCATCAGTGCAAGAAAACAACCAAGCTCAAGAACATCCAAAGCTTTCTGGTTTGCTGGGGCCAACTTTCTCCAAAGGTAGATAAACCTATTAAGATTGATTCATCTGTTGATGAGCCAAATGAGTTTCAAAGGGTGGTTGGGAAGTTCCTGAGGACCTGATAGGCATTTTCTGAAGTCTTATTTGTCAACTGGAAGAGCAGATGATGGAGGTCTTGAATCATATTGGTCCTATTGTTCTTATTTCTAGTTGCTCCTAAAGTGAGCCTTAGTTTTCTCCAAGAAATTAATTAGCAGATGAGATGGCTAGTGCACCATTGGAAGAGGACAAAGACAACATGTAAGAGCCCATATTAAAAATATGGATATTGTGGTAATAAGGTAATGATACAATATGGGGGTTACTTGTTCCTTGCTGG
This sequence comes from Notechis scutatus, assembly GCF_049901735.1. Taxonomy (NCBI): domain Eukaryota; kingdom Metazoa; phylum Chordata; class Lepidosauria; order Squamata; family Elapidae; genus Notechis; species Notechis scutatus. The sequence continues at coordinate 13,566,938 of NC_142011.1, read as the reverse complement.
GAAAGAACAAGCTCCAAGACCATCTGTTGAGTCACTGTGAGGAATATTCTAGACGTCAAAGAATATGACATAGAATATTCTAGGTGTCAAAGTCAATTGGATCATGTGCTGTATCATGACATTTTTTGCCTTTGTGGAGCCAGAGTGGGTGTGGCCTGCAGGTGACACATCTGGCCCACGGACTGCCAATTTTACAGGCTTGTTCTAGAGTCTCGGTGGAAAAGGTTGCTTAAGTTTCCTCAGAGTTGCATTCTGATTTGACTAGTCCGGTTAAGGTAAACATTTACTTCATTATCACTGACGTTTTTTATTCTGGTCCCATCAACCTAGCAGTATTCATAAGGTTGCCCTTCTCTATCATAGCACTGCCCTCTTCAAAAGCCTCCCCCCTATAGATTTAATCTTGAAGATCATCTATTCCAACCCCCCACCCAAGCAGGAGACCATTTCTGACAGATGGCAATACAGTCTCTTCTTGAAAGCTTCCAGTGATGAAGCTCCCACAAGTTCTGAAAGAAAGCTTGTTTCTTTGGTTGATTGTTCTCACTGTCAGAAATTTTTTCCTTATTTCTATACGACTGTCACCTTTGAAGGAAATTAATTTTTAAAATATTGGACCCAAATGAACCAATCTGCTACAGTTTACAAAAGTATAAAAAAGTGTGATTTCCCCCCCTCCAATACTATCATTCCCCTAATTCAATGTTTTTGAACCATGGCAACTTTAAGATGAATGGTCTTCAAATCCCAAAATTCCCCAGCCAGGATGCTGACTGGGAAATTCTTGGAGATGAAGTCTACACAAAGTTGATGAACACAGGAGAGGGACTGGAAGAACTAGGGTGGGAATTAAAAGAGGTATCAGTTTAAAATCATTAAGTAGCCACAAGAGAACTAAGTCCAATCCTCCTTGAATGTTATCGACTTTTATCTAGGTTTTCCCAGTTTCTAACCATTAGTCAGAAGATTCCTATGCATAGACTTTAACAATAAATCAGTGATCTGACACTTCTGCATGAGAATCTGGTTTTTCACACCTGATAGGGAGGCTGAGAAACACTACCATAAAGCATGCTGTTCTGAAACTAGTTCACACGCTTACCTCCAAATTAGCAGAATTACGAAGAAACAATTTCCTTCCTACTACCTTTTTTCCCATCCAAACATCTTTGACCGTTTTGGGTAGCCTGATTTACAAAAGCTCGCTTTCATAATGCCTTTTTCATTCCCAAGATTTATTAGGGGTGGTCAATTTTGTCAATGCTTGCTAGGGGTGTACAGTTTGTCAGCTTCTGGCAAGTTTACCATCTTTAACCACGTGCATATTGATAGAACTGAGGAGGGAAAACAATTCTTCCATTTCACTGTGATAGCCTTTCCGTGGTATTAAGTTCTTTTTCAAGCGGCATTTTATCAATGCAGTGGAACACATATCCATATGTGTAAAATGCAGCGCACTATCCCAGGCTGGATATGAACATGTACAAAAAAGAGTTAGGTTGCAGAAAGCTTTACTTAGAACTGAACAATTACAGGCAGTAGCAGGCATAGTGTGTGTGTGTGTAAATGCATGGTTAGTTTAGAAAATTCCCAAGTCCTAAACTGAGAGCTTGCCTGCAATGAATTTCAAGCTGACAGAGTCCAAAACAGCAGGTAGAAGTGTTGTCAAGCAATGGTTCAAAGATTTACGCCTCCTGGTTGGTCATCAGCTGGTTTTGGTTCAAAGAGATTGAATTTACATAGAAAAGTTTAGAAAAATCCCAAGGGTTTCTAATATCTTTAAAAATTTCCACCAATGCTCAGCATCAATTTGAATCTTCTAAGAAACAACTATCTCATATTGCCCTCTTTTTACAGGTGACAGTGTGAACATTCTCTGACAGGAACAGAGCGATTCATGCAGAAATGAGATTGTTGAAATTAGATATTGCCCTACGGCTGGCTGAAAATGGTTTCCTTTTTTATTCCCCTTGGAAGCCTCCAGGTGGATGCAAAACTCAATGAACCACGAAAGGTCTCACCCTCCTTGTCACAATGATATGCACAAACACGCACACACACACGTCTATATACCCAAATAATGAGAAAATTTAATGTCTCCTTGAGATTTTTGTGAATAACAAATGAGATTAGCAATAACAAGGAAAAATTAGTCATTTACTACATCAGTAGTAACTTCCTAACCCCAAGTCGGTGATTGGTATAGATGAACTAAAAATGACTGGAATCCAAGTCTATCTAAATTCTTTTTTAGATCAAGCTTAAATTAGATATGGTTTCTGTTAAATTCTGACAGAAGCCAAAACTCTTTAAATAAGCCCAGCTTCATTGGTTAAAGATCGCTTTCCAATAGGTATTTGAGTTTATTTTGCGGTTCATTAACCTATGTTATTTATTGATAAACTAGCTCGATACCTGTGCTTCGCTATGAAACTATGTGGTCAAGCTTAGTTTTTGGGAGGAAAATAAGGGGAGGAGGAATTCTGCCTCTCCATACCAGCATCCACCATTCATCTGGCTAGTGTCCTGTCAATGTGTGAGAGAGTTGAGGGCTGTTTGGAAACTGAAACAGTATTTGCTGTGTGAGACAGCAAGGAGTCTGGGTGTGGCTTAGCACAACTGTTCTGTACTAAAGCTGCTTGTTGCTGTGAAACTAAAAGTGAATCTGAAACTCCTCTCCTCTGCTTGTGTTTTGCATTTGGAACAGATTTCTTTCAGGAGGGATTTCTTCAGGGGAAGTAGAACTCCTTAGCATCAGAGTGTATTAATAATAATGTATGAAATACTAATGCTCTGATGGTCATTTCGAAAAACCCTTTCTTAAAGAGCACCTAGAAGCCAAGAGGAACATATGTGCCAAATTTCAAGTTCACAGGCTTTATGGTTCTGAATATTTTGTGATGATGCTTGAGTGGTATTTCGCTTTTATATATATATAGATTTGCCTTTGTTTTTAATCTCTACTGGATGAACCTGGACCTCTCCCTCGGCTCAATTCACCTCACAGGTTTGTTTTTGAGGGGGACATAGGAGAAGGAAAAGGAATATTAGATATGTTCATCACCTTGAGTCGTTCATAAAAAATAATAAAGGCGGGACATTAGTAAATAAATAAATAAAGCATACATTCAGAAACCAAGGATTTCAGTCTCACTTAAACTTGGATCTCCCAAGTCTTTCTCCATCACAAAGAACTACGATACTACTCTGTTTTACTTTAGGTGGAATAATGTTATGTTCTCTTTCTTTTTCTAGTTTTCATTGAAAGCATTTTCCTCTTGTTGAGGGGAATAAATGTTTTCTGTGCAATGGGTCATTGCTTGTATTACAATAAAAGTTATTATTCTTTTGTTACAGAAGCTGGGACATAGCAAAGTGGGGACATGTTTGCAATAAATGTAGACTATGAGCCAGGAACTCCTAGTTTATGGATCTCTCTCTTCTTTTGCCTGTACACAATATCGCTCTGCAATGTTACCTATAAGACTTGACTGATGCTTGAAGATGCCTTCCATTATCAATGTAGGATAGCCTTGTTTATTAAACCAAGACATTTTCTTTCTGTGAGCAGCACTTGGCTGTTTATTTGCTGCTGTTTTGACTGCATACAAATATAAACCAAAATAGAGGAAGCTGTTTTTTTCTTAAAAAAAAAAAAGCTAAAACATTGGCTGGAAATCTTACTTGCAGTCTAGGTAACTTTCCAATTCTCTTCCTATCACTGCCCTGGGGAAAGTAAAATATGCAATGACTAAGATCACAGTGTTACAAGAAAGAGTGAGGAGGAACAGATGAAACTAATTTAAACCGGAGGAAAAATGTAGATTTGCAGAGGATAATAATAATAATAATAATAATAATAATAATAATAATAATAATAATAACAACAACAACAACAACAACAACAACAACAACAACAACAACAACAACAACTGGGGCTGACAGCTGGTGTAATAAAGCACTGCATGGGCAGTTCCTTGAAAAGATCCAAGGAAAAGTAGATAAGGAAAAGACCTGATTATGGCTGACCAACGGAACACTGAAGAAAGAGACAGAAGGCCTGATTCTTGCAGCCCAAGAACAAGCCATCAGAACGAATGCAATCAAAGCCAGAATAGAAAAATCTGCTGATGACCCCAAATGCAGACTCTGCAAAGAAGCGGATGAAACCATCAATCACATACTGAGCTGTTGTAAGACAATTGCTCAGACTGACTACAAACAATGTCACAACACAGTCGCCCAGATGGTCCACTGGAATTTGTGTCACAACTACCATCTACCTGTAGCAAAGAACTGGTGGGATCATAAGCATGAAAAAATGGTCGAAAATGAGCATGCAAAACTACTGTGGGACTTCCAAATACAGACTGATAAAGTTTTGGAACACAACACCCCGGATATCACGATTATGGAGAAGGAAAAAGTGTGGATCGTTGACATTGCCATTCCTGGTGACAGCAGAATCGACAAGAAACAACTTGAAAAAAATCACCAGATATCAGGACTTGAGAATCGAACTGCAGAGACTCTGGCATAAACCAGTGCAGGTGGTTCCAGTGGTACTCGGCACACTGGGTACTGTGCCTAAAGACCTAGGCAAGCACTTAAAAACAATTAGCGCTGACAAAATCACCATTGGTCAGCTGCAGTCTGCCTTACTAACATCAAAAACGTCATCAAAAAAGCACAACAAAGAATGTTCTTTCTGTGTCAATTCAAAAAGCTCAAACTGCCCAAGGAGCTGCTGATACAGTTCTACAGAGGAATTATTGAGTCTGTTATCTGCACCTCTATAACTGTCTGGTTTGGTTCTGCAACCCAACAAGACAGACATAGTCTTCAAAGAATAATTAGGACTGCAGAAAAAACAATTGCTACCAACCTGCCTTCAATCAAGGAGCTGTATACTACACAATTCAAAAAGAGGGCTGTGAAAATATTTATAGACCCCTCACATCTTGGACATAAACTGTTTCAACTCTTACCCTCAAAACGATGCTATAGATAGAGCACTGCACACCAGAACAACTAGACACAAGGACAGGTTTTTTTTTTCCCTGAATGCCATCATTCTGCTAAACAAGTAATTCCCTCAACACTGTCTAACTATTTACTAAGTCTGCATTACTATTACTATTAACCTTCTCATCACTCCTTATCACCCATCCCCTCCCACTTGTGACTGTATGACTGTAACTTTGTCGCTTGTATCCTTACGATCTATATTGACTGTTTCCTAGTATGATTTGATTGCCTATTTGTACCCTTTGACCATATTAAGTGTTGTAGCTTATGATTCTTGATGAATGGATCTTTTCAGGTACACCGAGAGCATTTGCACCAAGAAAAAATTCCTTGTGTGTCTAATCACACTTGGCCAATAAATAATTCATTCAATTCATTCTTTCATTCAAGGACTTGGTGATCACTTTAAAGCCTTTCATACCATGGGACCCAGGTTACCTGAGGGACCATCTCATCCTACTCATTACTGGCAGAGGAGGCATCCTAGAGGTCCTGTCAGCTCAATTATTCTGGGTGGCAGTATCCAGGAGAACAGCCTTCTCTGCTGTTGCTTCTGCCCTCTGGAACTTCTTGTACCTAATGTGAAGTTGGCCCCAACCCTCCTATCCTTTTTTTTAAGGCTTAAAGATCTGGCCCTTCCAGTTGGCTTGGAGCCCCAAGTGGGGATCAGTGCAGGGATGGGATCCGACCAGTATAACTACCGGTTCTGTCACTCTGCATCGCGTGGGTTGCGTGAGTGTAATTTACAACCTGCTGAGCTTCCCAGACAGCTGAACAGTGCTGCGTGCAAGTGTGCAGCAGTTGGAAAAGCCCTTTTTTCCTGCTTTTTTCAACCGCAGCTGTGTCGTGCAAAGCAGCTGCGGTTGAAAAAGCAGGAAATAAAGGTCAGGTAAGAGCCCGGGTGGGCAGGGGGGTCCAAAACAGCAGCAGACATAGAACCAGTTCTATGGAAGCTCTCTGTCTGCTGCTCTTCAGAACTACCGGTTCTACAGAGGTGGACAGAACTGGTAGAATCCCACCCCTGGATCAGTGTAGTGGAGGTGGTTGATCAAGTAACAACAAATCGTACCTCCCACCCGAATATGCCCATGCCCTCCACATACATAAATTGTAATGCTTGAATTTAATTTATGTCTTAATGTATATGGGTAGACCTATTTTAATGATTGTAAGCCTTCCAGAGTGACCCCATGGTAAGAAGGGTGGCCAATAAATTTTATAGGTCAATAAATAAATCAGCATACCAAACCCACAAGTGGAGAGCTTATCCTTTAAACAGTAGTTGCTAGTTTTTGAGGCAGTTGTAAGTTGTTGAAATTCATTCAATTGGAATAGAGCTGGAAGGGACCTTGGAGGTCTTCTAGTCCAACCCTCTGCTCAAGTAGGAATCCCTATACCATTTCAGACAGGTGGCTGTCCAGTCTCTTCTTAAAAACCTCCAGGGATGAAGCACCCACAACTTCTGAAGGCAAACTGTTCCGCTAGTTAATTGTTCCCACTGTTAGGAAGTTTCTCTTTAGTTCTAGGTTGCTTCTTTCCTTGGTCATCATTGTCCCAAAGCAGAGGTGACATTCAGCAGGTTCGGACCAGTTCTGGAGAACCGGTAGCAGAAATTTTGAGTAATTGGGAGAACCAGCAAATACCACCTCTGACTGGCCCTGCTGCCACATATATTCTCTGCCTCCTGAGTCCCAGCTGATTGGCTGGCTCTTCTTTTGTTGCCCTGCACAGGAGAACGGAGCTGGAAAGCAGGTTAGTGGGGTGGGGAGGGAATGGGGATTTTGCAGTAACCTTCCCCCCCAGGAGTGGGGAGGAGAATGGGGATTTTACAGTATCCTTCCCCTGCCACACCCACCATACCACGCTACGCCCACCAAGCCACGCCCACAGAACCGGTAGTAATTTATTTTTAATCCCACCACTGCCCCCAAAGGTGCTTTTTCAAGAGGCAGCTAGACTTTCTGGTTTTTCCTTTGGAGACATTTCACTTCTCATCCAAGAAGCTTCTTAGAGGAGAAGCAAAATGTCTTCAAGGGAAAAAAAACAAAAGTCCAATTGCCTCTTGAAAAAGCACCTTTGGGACCACCATGACCTGGATGACTGAGAATCTCCATAGACACTTTCCTTGATCAAGTTCCATCCATTGTTTCTCACCTTGCCTTTTGGTGCTTTGCAAAATAAGTTGACCCAAACCATTTAAGAGTTGTAAGAAAATGGGAAAGTTCTGGGCTGAAACTTTAACTTCGAGTTGGATTCCAATTTCTGGAACCAGGGTCAGAGAATCCTGCATTGGACTTTTTATCAGTATGAATCGTAAGGCCTCCTAATGGTCTTGTGGGGGGGGTTGTGTTGTGTGCGTGTGTTTGAACACCCACCCACACATATGCAGACATTGATAAAGCAGGAATCCTCAGAGTTGCGAATGGGACTTATTTCATGCAAGAAGACACAAAATTACTTGGGAATAATTTAGCAGTCAGGCCTGGTTTTTTTGAGTCGGGAAGCATCAGTGCATTCACAGGCAAATTGGACAGGTTTTCAAACAAAGCAAGGAAAGCAGGTTGGGCAGAGAAAATGGGAAAATGGAAATGAAGCAAATAAAATGCGTAAGCATAATAAACTCTTCTTCCTGCCCAGGATTCTTCAAATGGGCCTCTAACTTTGCGGTTTCAAAGGAAGCCAAAGTGGTCCAAAGCGAAAGAGTCACATTCTTTTAAGTCCCATAGCATCAAATTTAAATTGCCTCTTATGTTTTATTATCTTACTGGCAGCACACTCTAAATCCAATTGTACTTGCAGATAAATCAAAGGACAAAAGGCTTTTGGGGAAGGAAATAAACCCTTTTGGTGATTCCGCTAAAGAGCTGAGTTTGCACAACTCACCCAAACCGGTCATTTCAAACTTAGCTGCTGCACTTTGCACCCGTTTATTATGTTTATTATGTTGCTTATTTGGTTTGCAACTCCAACCCTTTGGGTTGGTTTATAACAGGATAACAGAGTTGGAAGGGACCTTGGAGGTCTTCTAGTCGAACCCCTGCTCAGTCAAGAAGCCCTATACCAGTGATGGTGAACCTATGGCACACATGCTGGAAGTGGCATGCTGAGCCATTGCTCCTGGCATGCCAGCTTTCACCCATTGCTCTTCTGGATTCCGGTGCGCACATGTGCGCCAGCCAGCTGGTCTTTGTGCATGAGGCCTAGAAACTGGAAGAGCAGCTCCCCAGTGCACATGTGCACGCTGGGAAGTTGAGCTTCCGGTTTCCGGCACTCCAGCACTCCCACGCCAGGGAGCTGCTTTTCTGGTTTCTGGTGTTCTCATGCGCATGCACGTGCTCCTGTTTCAGCACTTGGTGCTGAAAAGATTTGCCAACACTGCCCTATACCACTTCAAACAAATGGTTGTCCATAATGTCCAATCTCTTCTCAAAAACCTCCAGCATTGGAGCATTTACAGCTTCTGGAGGCAAGTTGTTCCACTGATTAATTGTTCTAATTGACAGGAAATTTCTCCTTAGTTCTAGGTTGCTTCTCTCCTTGATTAGTTTCCATCAGTTGCTTCTTGTCAGATGCTTTGGAGAATAGATTGACTCCCTCTTTTTTTTGTGGCAACTTTATGGCTCACTATGTTTCTAACTTTTGAAGAAGAGGATTTTTTCTGTAAACAACTACACAGTGTTCAACAGACAGAACACTGTCAAGCACCAGGGAAATCAGGAGATTCAGGCAGTTCAAATGAGTATAAAGATTTATTGCAAGCTTAAGGTCTCTACAAGAGCCTGACCTACTAACAGTCAAGGGAAATGAATGAGAATAAGAAGGCATTCAAAGGGGACTGGATTTAGATCTTTTATGGGCGTGTAGGAGGTTAAAACCCACCCCTCTCCTAGAAAAATGAAATATCCTAGGACATATTAAAAAGGCAGAATATTTCCCCTAAAAAGAGTAGAAACTCAGAAGCAGAAACTCACCTCAGAAGCAGGAGCTCAACCCCCCCTTTGTTAATGGGTGGGCCGTTAAGGCCTGGGCCAGAATACTTTACATAACAAAGATCTCCCGGTATAAAGGTAGAGCAATTGCCCAAGAGTCCTTTCAGTGCATCATCATCCAGCAAGGCTCAACCAAGCCAGGAACTCAGGACAGCCTACAGAGCTGCCCTTGCATGGCCCCATGGGAGTCTGACAGCCAATCAGAATACAAGCTCCAATTCAAATCCCAACAAATGTTATAAAACCCAGGCACTCTCAGCATGTCAGCCCTTCTTCTCTCTTTTCCTTCACTTTGAAGCATGTGATCATCCTTTTCACCTTGGAGCTTCAAGCCATGTGGTCCTGCCACCGTTAAACCATCTTTTCCAAACAGCCTCCATGTTTCCAGTGTCTTTTCCCCCACTTGGAACTGAACCCAGAAGGATAATTCTTCCAACAATTGTAGAGAGACTTGTGACTTATGACATATCTTACTCCTCCCTCAGACTCATATCTTACTCCTCCCTGATCATCTCCTACAAACACCCATTTATAGAACTTAGATGAGTTGGAAGGGACCTTGGAGGTCTTCTAGTCCAACCCCCTGCTTGAACAGGAGATCTTCTATACCATTCCAGGTTAGTTATCCAATCTCTTCTCTATAAACTGGCAATAAACATTAATCAAATTTAGAAATGTCAATTTTTAAGAGAATATTAACTTTTTATTCTTTGCAGTTCATCTAAGATTGATCAGGTCTGCTCACTCTTTCTTGCAATTAATTGAATGCCTTCAAAATGATTCTTTAAAAATATGTAAAGGGTACAAAGAAAGAGGTACAAATCCCAACTTTTCCCCCCCTGTACCCTGATTATTCTTGGTTGGAATAAAACAAGGAGATTCTAGTGAAATCTGGACATTACATAATTAACTCAGTCCCTGAGTTAGCGCTTCATGTGAATATAGATAATTTATCATGTGGATCAACTTATTAATGCAATCATTAGAGATGGCTGGGTTGAAGGAAGCCTGCCATTATTGTTTTTGAAAAAGATAGTGGAATAGGAGTTATTTTTAACTCCTGAATCAACACTCAGCAGTATAAAGGATTCTGATCTTTATTGCAGTCCTTCTGGTTTGAAAGGAGTGGATATCTGTCTGCATAGATTTGCCCCTGCTTTGTTGTATATAAGCCAAACTCTTTGAGCAGGTCCTTATTTCCTGCTCATTTTCATGTTAAGCAGCATTCCATACTAATTAATCCTTTTCATAAAGCAGTGGTTAGAAGAGTCTCATGTAGATGTTCTATTGCATGGAGAACAAAAGGGAGCCTTGTGGAACATCACAGATAAGCTTTCATTGTGTGTTGCCAACAGCACCTTTTAGAACTAACCTTCCAGGTATGGGCAGAATTGCTACAACACAGTGGGCCTTATCTTCACTTCAGTTGCTCCAGGAGACTCTCATGGATTTCACGGATGGTCATAACAATCAAAGAAAAACTCTGTCCACCTATCTAGTCTAGAGGTAGAGTGATGGAAAGTCTGGAAAGATTGCAGGCAGAAGAGAAGTTGACTTGTATCTTACTGGGTACTATAACTATATTGACTTAGTTCAGGAGCAGCCAAGTTCAACCACAGAGCTAAGAGGGAGGCTTTGAATCAATCACTTTCTCTCAACTCAACTTACTGGACAAGAGAGCATATTAAGAGCAACTGTGTTCTCTTCGCTGATGATGTAAAGCTATTCAACACCACAGACTGCTACCCTTCAAAAAGATCTCGACTATGTATCAGAATGGTCAAACAAATAGCAACTTCAAATCTCAACAAATAAATGCTCTCTCTTGCATATTGGAAAAAAAATCAGAAAATAAAATACTAGCTGAATAGTCAAGACCTTGTTGATGATCCAAACTCTGTCAAGGACTTTGGAGTACTCATCTCTAATGATCTAAGTGCTAGAGCCCACTGTAACCACATAGACAAAAAGGCATTAAGAGTTGTTAACCTAACCCTACGTAGTTTTTTCTCTAGTAACATCACACTACTAACGAGAGCATATAAAACATTTGCTAGACCAATACTTGAATACAGCTCATCAGTCTGGAACTCACATTACGTATCTGATATTAACACAGTTGAGAAAGTCCAGAAATATTTCACAAGAAGAGTTTTCCACTTCTCATTGCAGAATACTTTATGCCACCAGAGTTGAAATTCTAGACCTAGAAAACCTAGAACTACGCCACCTCCGGTCTGATCTAAGTATAGTATATAAAATCATACATTGCAATGTCCTACCTGTCAATGAATACTTCAGCTTCAACCATAACAATACAAGAGCACAGAATAGATACAAACTCAAGGTAAATGGCACCAAACTTGATTGCAGGAAATACAACTTCAGCAACAGAGTGGTCAATGTCTGGAATACTCTACCTGACTCTGTGGTTTCTTCCCCAAACCCCAAAAACTTTAACCTTAGACTGTCTACTATTGACCTCACCCTTTTCCTAAGAGGTCTGAAGGGGGCGTGCATAAGCGCACCAACATGCCTACCATCCCTCCTATTGTTTCTTTTTATTTATTTTTATATGTATCCATTTCATGTATTCATAACTATGTTTATACTTATACCTATTATCTTGTAAGCGATTGACAAATCAAATAAATAAATAAATAAATAAATACTTTGGCTCTCTGAAAAAAAGTGGGAATAAAATACACTGAATTAGTTAATGACAATACAATTCAACACACCTTTGGATGAGTAGCAATAGCAAAAACACTTACGTACCCACTTCATAGTGCTTTACAACACTCTCTGAGCAGTTTACAGAATCAACATATTGTCCCCAGTAATCTGGATTCTCGTTTTACCGACCTCGGAAGGATGGAATAATGAGTCAACTTTGTGCCAGTCAGGATCGAACTGCTGGCAGTGGGCACCGTTAGCCCACAATACTACATACTAATCACTGCACCACCACCAGTATTATACAGGTAGTCCTCAATCTACGACCACAGTGGAGCCCAAAATTTATGTTGTTACTTGTTAACGCATTTGTTAAGTAAATTTTGCCCCCTTTTAATACCTTTCTTGACACAGTTGTTCAGTGAATCACTGCAGCTGTTAAGTTAGTAACATGGCTGCTAAGTGAATCTGGCTTCCCCATTGACTTTGCTTATCAAAAGGTTGTAAAAGGTGATCACATGACCTTGGGACACTGCAACGGTCATAAGTACGAACCGTTGTCAAGGATCTGGATGTTGATTACGTGATCAGGAGGATGTAGGTCACACTGTGAAAAACAGTTATAAGTCACTTTTTTTCAGTGCTGTTGTAATTTTGAACAGTCATTCAATGAATTTTCGTAAGTTGAGGACTGTACAGCACGTAAAAAATGCAAGTAGAAAATTAGGGACCACTTTGGTAGGAAGGTAACAGCGCTCCATGCACTTCGGCGTTTAGTCATGCTGGCCACGTGACCATGGAGACGTCTTCGGACAGCGCTGGCTCTTCCACTTAGAAACGGAGATGAGCACTGTCCCCTGGAGCTGGAATCAACTATCACGCATGTGTGGGGGAACCTTTATATTTACCTTTTATTCAGTGAATATTAAAGAATTAAATCATTTTCTCTTTCTTTGTCATATTATCTTCCTCTCCCCTTCTATATATTGCTATTCTAAAATGCTTCTCCATTCTTACATATCCATTTCTTACACATTCCAAATGTTCCAAATGTAAACCATAGTAATATTCCATAATTATTGTTTAAATCTATTTACTGCAGATTTTGCTTTACAAGAATACCACCCAGCCCTGGCAGTACCATACACTGTCTTTGGGGAAATACCTGGGCTGTACTTTATCACCAAGTAGGAAGTATTCCAGTTTAAAACTCTGATCTGGAATTCGGCTACAATTGCAGGCAGGTTATAATTATAATTATGATTCTGGAAATTTTGAATAAAGTCATTAAGGCACTGCTTTCACTGGACAGCACTAATCATCGTAGAATTTCTCTCCTTAATGTCTACATGCACTGATGTAACTTAGCTGGGTAATAAAATGTCTGCAAGCAAACAATGGTGCTCATTAACCATCAGGGACTCCATTATCAGAGGTTTCCATCTTCTTGAACCTTACCAAAACAAGCTTCTTCAATGAATCTGAATCTGAATGTAGCAAGATATATGGGGCAGGTAGCAAGGTATATAGGGAATCTGATTTTTTTAAAAAGAATTTTTTTTAGACAAACATACACAAACAAAACATAAAAACATAAAACCATCTTCCAATTACATACATTCAGTGTGTCGGTTGGTTACAAAATTTTTGTGCATCTTCTCCATAGTCCTCACTTACAATTGTTTGTATATATTCTCATATTATCAATCAAATATTTCTGAATACATTATTATCATTGTTAATCATTCATTTGACTATACTATTATTCCTTCATGTTATGCGAGATGTTCCATATTTTTAAATTGGTTTATATTATAACAATTCATATTATCATCCTAAATCCATCCAGTAATAATACATCTTTATATTATATTCTATATAATTCTATTCTCCTTATATTGTAAAATTCTACATATTTCATTACCATATTTTATTTTCTAACCATTGATTAAAATAGATCCCAAATCTTATAAAATTGTTTACCTTCTTGTTCTCTAATTTCAAATGTCAATTTGCTCATTTCAGCACATTCCATTATTTTCTTAATAACTTCCTCCTGCATTGGTATTTTCTCATTTTTCCAATTTTTAGCAAATACAATCCTAGCCGCTGTTAATACATTTACAATCAAATATTTCAATTCCCTACAGTATATTTCAGGTAGAATTCCCAATAAAAATATCTCTGATTTCAAGTCTATGTGTTTTTTTGTCATTTTTTCCAACCATGTGTGGATTTTAGTCCAATATCTTTTAGCTTCTGCACACGTCCGGGAATCTGAATTTTAGTCCCAGAACAAAGTACAAAATGGTGCAAGTTTTCAAGACTGAGCTAATCTTGAAAAGGATAGTCCTGAGAAAGTTTTTGAAGTTCAGGATGATAAACATATAGACCATGAGATATCCATCACAGAAAGTTAGGTAAATTTCAAGGGTCAAACACTTGAAGATTTCAACAAATCTGAGGATACAATGCTATGCAAAATATACCAGTGTTGTTTAGTAAGATTTATTTTCCAGGAAACATGATGGAATTGTTTGGTTAGGTCAACAGTTTCCTTAACCTATTACTTAAGTACCTAGAACTAAGGAGAAATTTCCTAACAGTGAGAGCAATCAATTAATGGAATAGCTTGCCTTCAGAAGTTGTGGGTGCTCCATCACTGGATGCTTTCAAAAAGAAACTAGGCAGCCATTTGTCTGAAATGATATTGGGTCTCCTGTTTGAACAGGGGGTTGGGTTAGAAGCCCTCCAAAGTCCCTTCCAACTCTATTATTCTGTATTCTATATTCTACTTGGGAGGCTTTCTTGAATAACGTTCAGTACAGTGCAATTAAAAAAGAAGAAAAAGACGGTTGCAACCCTGATGTCACTCTTTTTCCTATCGCTCTCATTCAATTTCACAAAACAGAATGTGCCTTCAACATTTCCTTCAAAGGAGAACAAAATACTGAAATCACAGATAATTCACAGTATTCCAAACTTGCTTAGTTAAGTGAGGTATCCACAGATACACATAAACCTCGACTTACAACCATGGATTTAGTCACTGTTCAGAGTTACAAGGGCACTGAAAAACATGAAAACATGACCTATTATCATTTTTCATAGTTACAACCTTCGCAATATCCCTGCAGTCACATGATCAAAATTCAGATGCTTTGGCAATTAGCATGTCTTTATGAGGGTTCCAGTATCTGAAGGTCATGTGATCACTTTTTGCAACTTTCTGACAAGCAAAGTCAACGGGGAAGCCAGATTTACTTAACAACAATATTAAGAAAGAAAGAAAGAAAAAAGAAAGAAAGAAAGAAAGAAAGAAGGTAGAAAGGAAAGAAAGAAAGAAAGAAAGAAAGAAAGAAAGAAAGAAAGAAAGAAAGAAAGAAAGAAAGAAAGAAAGAAAGAAAGAAAGAAAGAAAGAAAGAAAGAAAGAAAGAAAGAAAGAGGAGGAAGGAAAAAAAGGAAGGAAGGAAGGAAAGAAGGAAGAAAGGAAGGAAGGGTCATAAAATTGGACAAAACTCACTTAACATGCTATCTTGTTGAAATGATATAGGGTTTCCTGCTTGAGACTGTTGGAGTAACAGACTTCCAAGGTCCCTTCTAACTCTGCTATTCTGTATTCTGTATTTCACAATGAACATTTTGGGCTCAGTTATGGTCATAACTCTACCTATATGTGATATCCTGCCTTTAGTTTTACAATCACCTCTCCAGGAATTTGCACTAGCTTTCCTGGCCCCTGATACTTCCAATAAGCCCCAAGGGAAGATCTCATGAGAGATTCCCTCTCATCTGGGTTTTTCCAGGTGAGGCAGCTGAGGCATCCAGGAAGGTTCGAGAAACATGAGAAAAGTTACAACACAAAACAGCACTAACAACAGTATCATCTGCTACTTCTGTTGAGGTAATTTCCCGTTAGGAGAATGAGCGCATACAGGGAAACGTATTTGAGAGTAGTGTTTGAATAATACACACACAGCACATAGATACACTGTACAGTAAATGTAGGGTTTTACTTTCAGAAAGGTTTAAGCAAAGTCCAAAATAAGCAATCCAAAGTCATTCACAAGTTAAATCAGTCAGTTTTCAATCCAGGGATAATCCAAATATCAAAGTCCAGTGTCAAAAAACAGTTCAGTAAGACTTACATTAAAACCAGAAAATATCAGTCAGTTAGGAAAAATGGAGGAAAGGCAACACTTTCCAACAGAAGGAAACAGAGATACTCACTCAGACACACTCTTCTGAGACTAAGACTAAAACAATCCAGGTTTCTGGCTCCATCTTATGGCCCTTTGAAAAACCACACCCAATTGCAGTTTTTGTAATCTCTTAAAGACATAGTACGAAAATGTTTATCCTGGTTTTTATATTTCTAACCCAAATACCTGTTAGGTGACTTATATTCCTAACAACTTCAAACAATAAGGTTGGCTCAAAAAGAGAGACAGAAAGAGAGAGGGAGAGGGAGAGAGAGAGGGAGAGGGAGGGGGAGGGGGAGGGAGGGAGGGAGGGAGGGAGGGAGGGAGAGAGAGAGAGAGAGAGAGAGAGAGAGAGAGAGAGAGAGAGAGAGAATTTGAGAAGAAAAATTCAGGCAGCCTGAGAGTAAGGCACAAAAAGAGAAAATGTTGCAAGGGAAGAATGCACTCCAGAAATTGTGAAGCAGCCATCATTTGATAGGGAACCTCATGCTAAGATGAACATATTTCTATTTGTGTGTCAAAACCTGTTAATATCTGTGCACTGGTGGGCTGGTGCCGGTTCAGACCGGTTCACCCGTACCAGTAGTTCTGACCACCGGCTGGGCCCACCCATCTGCCCTGATGCTATCCTATCCTATATATCTCACTCTCTGACTCGATTGCCACATTCATGCAGCCCAGCTGATTTCCATGCCTTTCCTGCTCTATTCACCATGGCTGCCTGAGACGGTGTGCTGAAAATGGCCATGTGTTTGAAGCCACATGCAAGTGCGGAAGGTGTGCACGCTCACATTTTCAGTTCTGCACTAGGCAAACCAATTGTTAAATTATGTGTTCTGACCCAAGCTTTGTAAACCGTAATTATTCACAAACTTGTTTTAAAAACAAAACCTATTTTATTGCAACACTGTGTATTGTTTTCATTCCCAGCCAGAATTAAGCTCAAACAGTCCCCCAAGATAAGCACACACCTTTCAGTGCTGTCAAAACAGAAGTATCAAATTAACTAGAAAGAAACCAACCAAAGCACAAGAAAAACCAACTGAAGTACAAAGAGTTTCAAGGATGACTCAGAACCGATCAAACTACTTTGCTTCCTGCAAAGGTTTCATCATCTTGGCCTGACTTTTATCCCTTATGGGAGGGGCAATCATTCTCAGCCTTTCTCCCGAGTTGCCCCTTTTGTTTCAACTGCTCTACCCTTCTAGCAGCTCTGCGTGCATGTGCACTGGGAACAGGCTCCCCTTTTTCTTCTGCCTTGCTGCTGCCAGACTCCGAAGGCTCCAAAGGCAGCACCCCACTCCCAGATGGTCCTGGCCCCATCTCAGCATCAGACGCAGGACCCTCGTCCGAGTCCTCCCGAGACTCCCTGACTGGTCCCCATTCTTCTCCGCTGTCCGATTCCACTGCCGGCTGCCAGAAAACCACAACATTATGTGAAGCCCACCTCTATATCTGTGTCAGCTATTCTGGATTGAAATGTCTGGAAAGCTAAGGCGAAAAGAATATTAGCTGAGAGAAGGAAAAACCCCAGCCCTCTTATTACTACAGTATTACTCTCCATTACAGTTTCAACCTACGAAATACCATACCACACATCATGTTCCCAGTGCTAACAGATGTCTTTAATTAAGGAGATCACAGACATCCTAATCTATTGGTTTAGTAGCCTGTAGACTAACTCATCAAATATTGTGGCCCCTCCAGCAAAGTTTTAAATGACAAATCTTTCTGCTGGGGACAATTATGTTCCAAATTTTATCTAATCTCATAAGCAGGAATGCTCGCGATTAACAATTTCAGAGCCTCACATCTTTCCGACCATAGCGAGAAAGTAATCCAAGCACATCATCGTTTAGAATAATAATAATATAGTTTCCTAAATGTTTTACATTTATAAAGCTGAAGAGGATTATGTGCCTGGACTGCTAGGTATTATTGAAAATCTAAGAATATGCACACCGACTCGCTCCAGACACGCCACTCTTTATTGCAAAGAGAAGGGAAAGGGGAAAGGAAAAAAAAACAGATGAAAAAACACTTGCTACTGTTTTGCTAATGAATAGAATGTGCAGCAGAGATAATAATGTGCTGTAAAGGTCTTTGTTATTTAAAAATTACTTTTTAATAACTCATGTAGTCTGGACCTCTCCACTTATAAAATCTATGTTTAGAGGATATAACTATTGTTATAAATGTGTATTTTTTCTGGGTCTTGATTTTATGCTTTTATGTTGTAGTTAATTTTATTTTATATGTATGTGTGGGGTTTTTTTAAAATGCAAGCTACCAAAACAGAATTGGTTGTAAAATGCTATGAATATATTTCCTTCTTCCTTCCTTCCTTCCTTCCTTCCTTCCTTCCTTCCTTCCTTCCTTCCTCCCTCCCTCCCTCCCTCCCTCCCTCCCTCCCTCCCTCCCTCCCTCCCTTCTTTCCTCCCTCCCTTGAAAATGCAAATAAACCAGGCAGATGGTTGGTGTATAAATTGAAAAAAGAGAGAGAAATGAAAAAGATAATGCAATTAATAGATGATCAAGGAATGATCTGTAATGGAAATGATGAAAAGAAAAAGATAGTACAGAAGTATTATGAAAAACTATACAATCAAGAGAATATTGATAAAGAGAAAGTTAAACAATATTTGCAAAGAGCGGAGCTACCCCAAATACCCGAGGACATTAAAATAATGTTAGAAGGGAAAATAACAATGATGGAATTAATTGAGGCTTTAAAGATACAAAATACCAGAAAGACACAGGGCCCAGATGGGTTACCAGTGGAATTTTACAAGACTCTACAGGAATCTCTAAGTATCCTAATGTTTGAAGTGATGAATGAAGTCTTGTCAAAAACTAAAATACCCAACTCATGGACAGAGGCTTATATTACTCTCATACCAAAAGAGGACACTGACCTAAAACAAATTAAAAACTATAGACTTATCTCCCTGCTGAACTCAGATTATAAAATATTTGCCTCAATAATTGCAGAAAGACTTAAGAGATATTTGAACAACTTTATACATACTGATCAAAATGGATTTCTGCCAAAGAGGCAAATCAAAGACAATATGAGAATAATTTTGAATACTTTGGAATATTATGAAACACATCATGAGAAGCAAATGGCCTTGGTATATTTAGATGTGCAAAAAGCCTTTGATAATGTAAATTGGCAGTTTATGATATCACAAATGGAACAAATGGGCTTTGGTGAAAAATTTACTAAAGCTATAGAGGCAATATACAGTACTATAAGCAATCTTCCAAAGTAATGATAAATGGAGACTTAACAGATAATATTAATATTAAAAAAGGAACTAGGCAAGGATGCCTGCTATCGCCTCTGCTGTTTGTTTTGACTTTGAAGGTCTTAAATAGAAATATTAGAGATGATAGTGAAATAAAGGGAATGAAAATTAAAAAAAGAATACAAGTTACAAGCATTTGCAGATGATCTGTTTTTTTGTATTAGAGGAACCATTAAAAACAGCGACTAAATTGATAGAAAAGATTGAAGAATATGGACAGGTCGCAGGTTTGAAAATAAATAAAGACAAAATTAAGCTTTTGGTCAAGAATATGGTGAAAAAACAAAGGGAAGAATTAAAAGAGAGACTGAATATCCAGATCAATAAAGTTAAATATTTAGGAATATAATTAACAGCAAGATGTAGAACACTCAAAGAAGATAATTATTACAGACTCAAACAACAGACTGCAACAGATTTGAAAAAAATGGGAAAACCTACAACTATCTCTAATATGGAGGATATCTACAATCAAGATGAATATATTACCAAGGACTTTATATTTGTTTCAGACAATTCCAATTAAACTAGGGAAAGAATATTTTGAGGATTTACATAAAATAATACTGAAGTATATATGGCAGGGAAAGAAGGCAAGAATTAAACTAAAATTATTATAAGATGCCAGAATAAGAGGAGGTTTTGGTTTACTCAATTGGGAATTATATTACCAGGCGGCAACACTGATGTGGGTGAAAGAATGGATAGTCTTAAGGAATACTAGATTGTTAACATTAGAAGGTCATGACCTATTATTGGGATGGTACACTTTTTTATAGTATAAAGAAAGTAATGGGTATTTTAGGAGACACTATATTTGTGATGCTTTATTATTAATATGGGAGAAAATAAGGAAACAACATTACATGAAAATACCAATTTAGTTGTCAACTATAGAGGCATTTGCATATTCAATTGTTTATAAAATGGAACAAACAGTAAGATATGGTGAAATATTAAATGAAGAGGGTGAACTCAAATCTATGCAAGAACTAGAGGAACAACAAATAGAGATGAATTGGTATTCATATGTGTAAATACATTCTAGATATTATAAAGATCATAGGACAGAAGGGTTTTATAAGGAACTTACTGAATTAGATGGAATTTTGACAGGTACTGATAAGAAGGTGATTAAAAAATTATATGGATATTTACTTGGAGTAAAATTAGAAGAACAAGTAAAAGAAACAATGATTGTTTTGGGGAAAATTTTTGGATATGGGATAGATTTAGAAAGATGGCAGAAATTATGGTCTCAAAACTATAAAATAACAATGTCAACAGCATATAAAGATAACTTGTATAAGATGTTTTATAGGTGGCATCTACCCCCAGCAAGAATAGCAAGGATGTTTAAGAACAAATCGGAGAAATGTTGGAAGTGTCATCAGATACCTGGATCATACTATCACATGTGGTGGACATGTGTGGAAGCCAAGAAATACTGGACTAAAATTCATACATGGCTGGAAAAAATGACAAAACAGCATATAGACTTGAAACCAGATATATTTTTATTGGGTATCTTACCTGAAGAATATAGTAAAGAATTGATATATCTGATTATAAATATATTAACAGCAGCTAGAATTGTATTTGCCAAAATTTGGAAAAGTGAAAAAATTCTGATAGAAGAGGAGGTGATTAAGAAAATAATGGAATGTGCAGAAATGAGTAAATTAACATTAGCAATTAGAGAGCAAGAAGATAAAGTATATTATAAAATTTGGGATTTATTTTATCAATGGCTAGATAAGAAAATAGGGAAATAAAATATAATATAAATATAATATTATAGTAAAGATATGACAATGTAATGATATGTTATAACTGATTACAATGAAATGAATGATATTATGAACTAGGTTTTGTAAAAGTTGAGATTTGCTTGAAAAGGATGACATGAATTTATAATTAAAGTCTAATAAGGAGTTAACAATAATATAATATAATATGCATAGTTGATTTATATAATATGAATTTTAATAATGCATTTAGAAGGGAAAGTGTTGATATTGTGCACAAAAGATATGTACCAACTGACACATTGTACAATGGAAAGATGTTATTTGATGTTTTATGTTTGTATTTGTTAATGTTTGTTGTTAAAATAAATAAAAAAACTTTTTTAAAAAAGAGCAGGAATGCTTGCAATTAACAATTTCAGAGCCTCACATCTTTCCGGCCATGCCGAGAAGGTAATCCAAGCACATCATTGTTTAGAATAATAATAACATAGTTTCCTAAATGTTTTACATTTATAAAGCTGAGGAGGATTATGTGCCTGGACTGATGGGTATTATTGAAAATCTAAGAATATGCACACTGACTCGCTCCAGACACGCCACTCTTTATTGCAAAGAGAAGGGAAAGGGAAAAAAAAAACAGATGAAAAAACACTTGCTACTGTTTTGCTAATGAATAGAATGTGCAGCAGAGGTAATAATGTGCTGTAAGGGTCTTTGCTATTTAAAATTTACTTTTTAATAACTCATGTAGTCTGGACCTCTCCACTTATAAAATCTATGTTTAGAGGCTACAACCATTGTTATAAATTTGTATTTTTTTCTGGGTCTTGATTTTATGCTTTTGTGATTCAGTGTTGTAGTTAATTTTATTTTATGTGTATGTGGGTTTTTTTTAAATGCAAGCTACCAAAACAGAATTGGATGTAAAATGCTATGCATATATTTCCTTCCTTCCTTCCTTCCTTCCTTCCTTCCTTCCTTCCTTCCTTCCTTCCTTCCTTCCTCCCTCCCTCCCTCCCTCCCTCCCTTCCTTCCTTCCTTCCTCCCTTCCTCCCTTCCAAAATTGAGCAACTTAGAGATGAGTGCAAATATTCTGACTGCCCTATTGAGAATCACTGAACTTGAAGGGATGTCAAGGAAAACTTTCTAAGATGAACAAGTTTGAGGTGGTACTGGTAGTGGCTCTATATCAGGGGTTCTGAACTGCTCTTTCCTGAAGCAAACAAAGAGATGGACTTTCATTCTGATCAGAATTTTCTGCATGTTGAGAAACATCATCATGTCTAATGAAGAACCTGTAGATTCAGTAAAACTGTATTTGAATTTGAAAACCCATGTTAAGATTACTGAAAGCTAGGCTGTGAAGGCAAGATAACTTCATGATGCCTCTTCACTAAGAAGTTGCCAGGGGTTCACAACATTGAAGAAATACATTCCAGTATTTTAAGATTCAATGGGAAATTAAATTCAGATAAAATCTAGAAAAACAAAGTGGCTTTAAGTATGTCTCATTGGAGCTGGGTTCAGCTCCTACATTCACAAAGTTATCTGGAGAACAATTCAAAGGTGATTTTCCACTCATGATTCACCTAACAATCTGTGGTTTAGATCAGGATGAACCTTAAAAGAAAACCACGTTCCATGCTGGCAGGTTGAACAGTTGATTGAATAAAGAAGAACATGAGACTATGGTTAAGAAGACCATTTAAGCTTCTATCAGATAGCTCACTACACAGACTTGCTGTTTTGAACAAATAAGTCACAAGTCTTCCCAGAATATTTGAGATTGGTGCACTTGCCTACCAATTTTTACACATTACAAGAGCAAACTTTGTGATTCATTCTCTTCCTTAAGGATCCAGCTTATGGAATTAGTATAATCTATCAAATCATGACTAGTTGGCAAGGTTATCCAGCTAGCTTACAAGATCCAGTGGGTTTATTTTAGCAGAAGAACCTCATCATGCTGGGAAAATCAAAAAGACTTTTAAGTTTCAGCTTTGGTTTTAACAGAGGTAAAAACTAAAAAAGTAGGCTAATCAGAAATCTTTTGAACATCTGCACCTTCTCATTATGTGTTGTCTGAAGCAAATTTAGAATTGACATCAGTGGCTTCCACATAAGTAAAACAACCAGAACTTCTTAGAGCAGTTTGGAAAAATTTCTAATTTTCTAAAAGGCTGGCATGTACATGTGTTGTAATTACTAAAATACAAATATGACATAGCCACATCTAGAATAATAAAGCTTCAGAGTTTGCAGTAATATAGGAACAGACCCCACGATCAGTGGTGGGATTCAATTTTTTTTACTACAGGTTCTGTGGGAATGGCTTGGTGGGCGTGGCAAGGGAAGGATACTGCAAATCCCCATTCCCTCTCCACCCCACTAACCTGCTTTCCAGCTCTGTTCTCCTGTGCAGAGCAACAAAAGAAGACCCAGCCAATCAGCTGGGACTCGGGAGGCAGAGAATAGATGGGGGCGAGGCCAGTCAGAGGTGGTATTTGCCGGTTCTCCAAACTACTCAAAATTTCTGCTACCGGTTCTCCAGAACTGGTCAGGACCTGCTGAATACCACCTGTACCCACAATACCTAAACAATTCAGTCTGGGGAATATTATCTGCTCACCTTAAATTTAATCTTGCTGGTTGATTCATTAATTAATCTTGTCCTCCTTGTTTGTCTCATGTGAGAATCCTTGAAGGTTCTCAGGTAAATTTCTCCCAAAATGAACTGTTTATTTTATTGATGTGAAAATACTTTGATTAAAATCCTTGCCCAGTTCTATAAAATGCCATGTACCTATTGCAATAGATTGTAGTCATATCACTCACTCCCAGGCTTGCCCCAAAATTGCAATTGCTGTCAGTGAAACAACTTACTAAAATAAATATATTTCTTCTGTTTTGACCTTAGTCTTTATAGCCTATCCTTTCTGATTTCAAGTTCAAAGTATAATTAAAATCAACTCTGCATTTGGAACCTGTGGTTAACTGGGAACTTCAGTTCACATTTTCTTCACACAATGTTACTAAAGCTTACATTATAGTTATATATCTATATATCTCTATATCTCTATATCTATATCTATATCTATATCTATATCTATATCTATATCTATATCTATATCTATATCTATATCTATATCTATATCTATCTATTTATTTATTTATTTATTTATTTGATTTGCCAATTGTTTACAAGATAATAAGTATAAGTGTATACATAGTTGTGAATATATGAAATGGGTACATATAAGAAAAATAAAAAGAAGAATAAGAGAAACAATAGGACAGGGACGGTAGGCACGTTGGTGCGCTTTATGCACGCCCCTACAGACCTCTTAGGAAAGGGGTGAGGTCAATAGTAGACAGTATATATATGTGTGTGTGTGTATGTGTGTTTTCTTAAGTTTTCGGGTACTTACATGTATGGTATTCAGCTTTGTTGAGTATTTTCCCACGTCATTGTAGTTGTGCTTTTAAAGTTAAGCAGCGTTTGGCAGAATCTCATTTGCCTTCATCAGGCTTCTGTATTGTGTCCGTACAGACGGACACAATACAGAAGCCTGATGATGGCAGATGAGACTCTGCCAAACGCTTGCAACAACTTTAAAGCCAATAACAATGACTGGGAAAATGAAGTAAAGCTATATTATATATATATATATATATATATATATATATATATATATATATATATATATATATATATATATATGTGTGTGTGTGTGTGTGTGTGTGTGTGTGTGTGTGTGTGTGTGTGATTATATATAAGATTAGATTGAGACTGTGTTATGGCATTGCTAGGATAGAGTAGAAATGAGAAAATGGATTGAAATATGGGTTAGTAAAACAGCAGACAAAGCATCTTTGTTAAGCTGTATATGAGCCACAGTGGTACAGTGGTTAGAATGCAGTATTGCAGGCTAATTCTGCCAACTGCCAGCAGTTCGATTCTCACCAGCTCAAGGTTGACTCAGCCTTCCATCCTTCCGAGGTCATTAAAATAACGACCCAAATTATTGGGTGCAATATGCTGACTCTGTAAACTGTTTGGAGAGGGCTATAAAGCACTGTGAAGCGGTATATACTGTAAGTCTTAAGTGCTATTGCTTTGACTATTGCTATATGTGCTTGACATATCTATGATTCTGTAATGTAGTCTAGGTCCACACAACATTAGAACTAAAACATCTTGGTACTGTCATATGTAATGATTTTTTGTGACATTTTGCCTGCATCATCAAGAAAAGAATCCTTGCTGGATTCTTTTCAAGTCTGTTCATATCAGGCCTTATATTTTACATAAAGCAAATTTTTTCTTTGTTTCTTCATCTCTTCCAAATATTACAATAACCCAGAAGGGGCAGAGAGATGACATGTATTATGTCACTCCCCATGGTTCACAGAAGAGCTAAGGCAGAAATGGGAAGAAGAGATGTCTGAAATAAAGCTGAAGGTAAACAACATCAAACAAGTTCACTTTCCAGAAAGCCTTGAAAAAAAATCTGGCTATCAGATATGAACAACTAGATCCACACATGAAGCGTTCAAATTAGTTATTTTATTACTTAATGCTTATTTCACAGCAATCTTGCCAGACTGGCAGTATTCACCTGGACCAAAGTAGATTAGATACAATGGCATATGGGGGGGAGGGGAGCATCAGACATTGTCCTCTTGTGTCTATGTAAGGATTCCAGAATAATTCCCTGTTTGACTCTCTCTGTGGTTCTTCCATCAACCCATGGTAAACCTGCAAAGTAGCTGAATGAGACTAAAGGATGGTTTTCTTCCTATTATCTTGGGTTTTTTTTAATCTTTTATTCCTTCATGTTTTTATGCTTTTATTTTTGTGGTTATTTATGTCTGAGATGTGTGTATATGTGTGTACAATATATGTATGCTGTTTATATTCAGTATATGTATGTTTATATTCTGATACAGTTTTGATTGCTATTTTATTTGTAAGTTGCCCAGAGTTACTTTTTGCGATATGGGCAGCTATAGAATCTTGCTAAATAAGTAAATACAGACTGTTTGAAAAAGGTGCAATGTGAACAATACCTGGAAGGAAGAGAGGTGTTTAAAATTTTAATCTCACGCTTTCTCAATTCCTCCACACTACCTCAATGGCAAAATGTCCTTTGTTGTTGGTGTTGCCTGAAGTGTACTCCATTTATTGTCATGATAGATCATTGGAATAGTTGCTCAGATGTAGTATTTTGGAATTTAAATGCCAATTTTATGTTTTTGCAATGTTTTATTGGTCCGCCTTTATTTACTGTCATAAATTGGGGACCATTTTGAACTGTTTTATTTATTGTTTGGACCCTTGTGGAATGTAACTCTGATATTTCTGCACTATTTGTTTTGCTTTGCACGCGTGCACACACACACATACACACACAAATGAAGGATCTAAATCAGATGTGGGAAATCTTTTTTGTTGTTGCTGCTGTTGTTGCAAAGTTCATTCCCCCAATTATATATTTGTAGAGAGTTCATGCCAATAGAAGAAAGGATTCAGTCAAGTCGTGGATGGAACCATATGCTTCTCCTTTTATTGAAATCACCTTTCCTCCCCTTTTAAATATCTCTTTAAGTCTTGTATATATTTTTTTCTGTGGCACCATATTCTTATTTCTCTCCAAGCTAATTCTTACCTGTATAAGAACTAAATTATCTATTTTCATTTGGCATTTTAAACTTTCCTGGGGGCTGCTTAAAATACAGCTTTAGCTACCGAATAAATTAAATGAAACAAAACTCTGATAAAAGAGAACATTTGTTGCTCAGAGCTGAATTGTGGGGTCCTTGGTGCTCAGGGAACTTGGTCCAAGCTCAGCAGGCACCAAGGACCCCACAACAGTCTCAGCAAAAGGCATATAGAAAACTAGGTGAATTTGGTAAGAATTGTCAGCACAAAGAATCAGGACTGTTTTTTTTAAGTGGTGGCGTAGAAAATTTAGTTAAACTCCGCATTGGCAACTGGAAGGGCATCTGGTCATTAAAACAGTCTACTAGCTCTATTCAGTTGCCCAGACTCCACCCCACAAGGGATTATGGGGTCATTAAAAAATGATGATGATGATGATAGAAAATTTATTCAAGTCTATACACAACAATCTGGACAACAAAAGTTCAACACTAAACTGGCATCAGATAAAGATCAATGGAATTCAGGAGGAGTTTGACTTGGACCCCTTGTTGGAAGGCAACAACTCTAAACTGATGACAAGTTTAACTCCACCACCAGCTTTGCCTTCTCTTCTCCTACAAGACGTTCTGCAACTGCTCAAGAAGTGTTTTGCATTCTGACCAACTCTGTTTCTTTCTTGATCTCAGTGTTAGAACTCTTTCCGCATTGAGCTGGATATTTTGGTGACCAATTAAAGAGAATATGTGCAGCTCAGAATTTAACTGTGGAGTCCTCCGTGCTTTCTGAGCTTGGCTGTTTTCTTTCAGATGTTTCATTTCCCAACTAGACAATATCTTCAACGGTGGAAGGGAATGGGAATTGCTCTCTCTGTATTTATGAAGACATTACCTGATTGGGCAATGAAACATCACCTGTCCCCCCCTAAAAAAAATCATCCAACTAACCTCAGACAGCGTCAAGGGCTGTTTGATAATCTTCTGGACATTTCCAGAAAGGGTGGTTGCTTTTCTGCTGTATGGATATGGTTTTCCCATACATTCTTCTCAAATGTTTTTTTTTTTAATTTCTCAGGGATTTCTTGGGTATCTCCAGGCATTAATTAGGGCTGCTTAGCTTTTTGAAATTATATGGAATTATACTTTTGCTCACTGCAATAAATAAGTCCATGAGTCTCATTTCCCCAATAAACTGCCTTTTAAATGCAATATTCAAATACTGGATTATTCATAATATTATTTCTAATTGTTGGTACATGGCAACGGTTCATACATGGTGATGAATATTATATCATAATTTTTTTTTTTGAAAACCCCAGAAAACTTTGATTCTGAGAATCTTGAATGATTAATTAATCAGATCAGCCTTATTTTCTGGGGAGCGTACTTGACCCCATTATGACTGACCCTGGATAATTCAGGATATGTAATGATATGATAAAGCCTTATTCCCTTTTTTAAAATCAATTTTTGCTTAAAGTTTTTGATACTTTTCATATTGCATTAATTTTTCTTCTTCTTACAGCTACAGTGAAAGAAGGACACAGGATAGTATCCTAATTGTACAGGAAGCAAGGAAGCAGAGAAAAAAGAAAGGGGGGAGGGAGGGAGGAAGGAAGAAGGCTACCTACAAGAAAAGTAATTTCAGAGATCCCTAAATAAATTGCTCTCTAATTCGCAAATAATGCAGCACATATTTAAGTTGTCATAAAGAATGATTACTGAATGCAGGGCTTGGAATTTATAATAAAGAAAACTGAGGAGAAAGAATTGCAGGGGGAAAAACTGTACTATAAAAATAGAAAAGTTGTAAGACTCAACTGCTTTTTTCCATAAATCATTTGCCAATAAATGCAAAACAATAGGAACTCAGCCTGAAAAGATGTGGTGTTTAAAATAAAACGTTTTAAAAGAGCCCTCCAGTTCCTTAAATTTTACTTTATAAAAAATGTTAGACATTATGTGCTGTTTACCTGTAATGAATAGTCTGCATTTTCTTTTCAATAAATAAAAAAAAATTAACAACTACTTAGCTTCAAGCCAGTGCTGGCATCATACAATTAAAATCAAGCCAGAAAAACAAGTAAAAAAAAGCTTTCCTCCCCGCCAGAATTCTGGGAGTTGAAACCCACAAATCTTAAATGTCTATGGAGATTTTCAGTCATCCAGGTCATTTGTTGTCCCAATGCTTTTTCCAAAGGCAACTGGACTTTCTGTGTTTTTCCTTGAAGATGTTTTACTCCTCATCCAAGAAACTTCTTCAGTCAGAACAAAATACGTTTCTTGGATGAGGAGTGAAACTTCTTCAAGAAAAAACAAAGAAAATCCAGTTGCCTTTGGGAAAAGCACCTTTGGGACATACGTCTTAAAGTTGCCAAGGTTGGAAACCTCTGACTCTCTTTGAAGATAAGAACTTATGATTGCCAGCATCAAAGAGCAGGTGGCAGACATGACTAAGAGATCCTTTGCACACCTTTGGGTGGTGTGCCATTTGTGCCCATTCCTGTACTGGGAAGCCCTGCTCACTGTCACATGTGCCCTTATAATATCTCATATAAGCTGCTGCAATGCTCTCTATGTGAGGTTGGCCCGGAAGAGCATTCAGAAACATCAACTAGTGCAGAATGCAGCTGTGCAAATAGTAAAAAGTGCCAAATATAAAGCAAACATAACACCACTTCTGTGTGAGCTGCACTGGTTACCGGTATGTTTCCAGGTGCAATCCAAGATGCTGGTTGTCACTTTTAAAGCCCTACATGGCTTGGGACTAGATTACCTGAAGGATCACCTTTTTCCAAGAGTCTCTACCTGTTCAGTGTGATGCAGCAGATTGGGCATGTTGCAGACCCTGTCAACCAAAGAGCTTCAAATGATGGGAATTAGAAGATGGACCTTTTCTGCAGTGGCACCAACTCTGTAGAATATCCTCCCTTCACACATTAGAATGGCCCCAACTTTGTTGGCTTTTCATAAAGCTTTAAAAAAGTTGGCTGGGTTTCCAAGGTAGGTAGGACATGCAACTGTTTATTCTACAACTAACCAACAAAACCCAATTTCTCCAAAACTGTAGCACCAAAGATGTGACCTAGTCAGGAAATGAAACATCTGCAGATGAAAGACCAAACTTTTAGAACCCTGACATCCTAACATTGAACTATATTGTCCTAACCTTGAACTATATTGTTGTATATCAAAGTACTTTAAATTAAAAATTGAACTCAGTTGAAGAACTTTTCATTTTTATTCCAGAGAAAGTGCTGGTTCTCATTTTGTCCATCAAGCAAAGTTCAGGGAAGGAAAGCTTTCCAATACAGGTCTGCGTTCTGGACCATACCTTTTGCTTCTGTCCTCAAAATTATTTTGGATTGAGATGGGTAAGAAATTAAATAGCATTTCAGTGTAAATTTATCCAATTTACTTCGCTGTAAAAAGCCTGTCCAAATTAGAACATACTGATCTAACAAAATTCAATACAGCTGAAGTTCAAACATTCATAATTCAGGATAATGATTTACAAAAATGTATCACAGATTTAATCTTCCAAATTGAATCATAAAGTTGAACTGGGTCATTGCATTGGATCAGAGGGTTTGATCATTCAGAAAGAAAGCATACAAATGTCATTTATAAAAATGGAACTGATTTCAACCCAATTTTCTGAATCAATTTGAATAATCAAATTGAGAATTAAATGACAATTGAAGCAACAATTTGAATCCAATCAGAACTGATCTATATTTGAGTACATTGGGGAAAAGTTTAAAACATGAGTAGAATTTAGGAGATTTTTATTTTTAAATTAAGAATGGGGGGGACACTTAAAATTAAAATAAAGACTTACAGAGATGAACAGTTGTAGGCATACCATAAGAAGTAGTTACTGAACATTGAACAATAATATTAATAAAGCAATTTGGTGTAGTGTTTAAGTACCAAACTAGAAACCAGAAACTGTGAATTCTAGACCTACCTTAGGCATGAAAGCCAGCTGGATGACTGTTAGGAATATAAGTCACCTAACAGGTATTGTTTTAAAGTTTAATTCTAATGACAATGACCCTCTGAATTCCCCTTTTCTGGTCAAATCCTGCTCTGTAGTTTCCTTGAAATGTTTAGAATCTGAGTTCCGAAATTGTAGGAGAAGAGCAGGCAGAGCTGGACAACAATTATCAGCTTCAAGTTATTGCATTTCCACAAATGGTCTAAGTTCAACCACCTCTTGAATTCCATTGATCCTTATTTGATGCCAATTTAGTGCTGAACTTCAACTGATTAGATTCCTTTGCATAGGCTTGAACAATAAATCTTCTGAACTACAATTTAGCATATGGTCCTGATTCTTTCTGCCTGAAAATAAAAGTCTTTTACATCACTTCTTCCCTCTTGTACCAGAATATACAAGCTTTGAGATCTTTAAAAAGAAAAGCAATAAGCAGGAATACAGTTTTCAAGGAAAAGGAAGGCTATTCCTGTGGATATAACTTTTCTTTTCCTTCTCACTCCCAAGTCAGATGTAGAGAGCTTGATTTCAATAGGAAATCTTATTGGCAATCTTGTAGTCAAAACAAAAAGTTTTCCTTTGGGAACTAAGGACATTTGGTCCCCACAGGAAACCAATGTGGGGAAGAATTTCACAAGAAGAGTTCTCCACTCTTCTACTCGTTGTAGAATACCTTATGCCACCAGACTCGAAATTCTAAAACTAGAAAACCTTGAATTACGCCGTCTTCGGTCTGACTTAAGCATGGTATATAAAATCATACATTGCAATGTCCTACCTGTCAATGAATACTTCAGCTTCAACCATAACAACACAAGAGCACACAATAGATACAAACTCAAAGTAAACCGCACCAAACTTGATTGCAGGAAATACGACTTCAGCAACAGAGTGGTCAGCATCTGGAATACTCTACCCGACTCTGTAGTCTCTTCCCCAAACCCCAAAAACTTTAACCTTAGACTGTCTACTATTGACCTCACCCCTTTCCTAAGAGGTCTGTAGGGGGCGTGCATAAGCGCACCAACGTGCCTACCGTCCCTGTCCTATTGTTTCTCTTATTCTTTTATTTTTCTTATATGTACCCATTTCATGTATTCACAACTATGTATACACTTATACTTATTATCTTGTAAACAATTGGCAAATCAAATAAATAAATAAATAATAAATAAATAAATAAAGAGGCGGAGTAGAGTAACCGGGCAACCAGCCTGCACCTCTATTGGACAATGTGACTGATGACTGGGTGGGGGGAAGGGGAACTTTTATTTTTTTAATTAGGTGAAAACCGTAGGAACTTTCAGAGTCAGTTTTCCACCAGTTGTGCCAATATGATGTACCCAATAAATTGTTCTTTGAGGAATCCACCTGCCTCTGAGTTCTGCTTTCAATGGGCGCATTACTTGGGATGTTGACACCTATAGGAACACCAAGTTTACAATTTGTAGTGGAATGAATAATGCAATCCCTCTGGAAGATAAACTTTTTTTTCTGAGCAGCTATTGCCACTGAAAGTCAACAGAAACATTAAAAATGCATTTGCTGCTGATAGGTTGAATTCATTCTGGCTGGCATAAATAGGACAGATGAGCTCTTTAAATGTCTGATGACTCACAAGTAATGCAATATTTATCATGTTCTTATGGTCATTGACGCAAAGTCCAATAATTTGTTTTCTTTCAACATTGGTATTTTGTGGGGCTTGTCATAAATTATCCATTGGGAACTTATTTTATTCAACCTTTTTCTCCATTTACCTATCTGGCCCCTGATCTCATTCATCAAAGCTTCACTGATTCACAGACTAAAATGAAGTGCTCTCTCTCTCTCTCTCTCTCTCTATTGTTTGGATGAATTAGGAGATGCCTGAGTGCAGGGTTGTGAAAACATAACCTGATACAATGGAAGAAAAATAGGACTTAATAAGAGTAGGAGCATGGCCACGTCATGGGGATTCATAACATCTTGTTTTGACAGGAGTGGGTATCCCATGAACCCTGTGCAATACACAGCCCCATAATTAATTAATTTATTTATATTCCTCCTTTATTACTTTATAAACAACTCAAGGTGGAGAACATATCTAAGATTCCTTCCTTCTCTTACTTTCCCCACAACACACCTGTGATGTGCAGTTGGGCTGGGAGAGGCTGTTCAGTATCAGACTTACATCAAATCCAGGAATATCAGTCAATTAGAAGGAACGGCAAAACTCTCCAACAGAAGGAAACAGAGACTCACTAAGATACACTCTCTTCTGAGACTAAGACTAAGACAACCCAGGTTTCTGGCTCCATCTTATGGCTGTTTGAGAAACCACACCCAATTACACTTTTTTGCATTTTCTTAAAGATACAGTATTAAAATGTTTCTCCTGGTTTATATATTTGCAACCCAAACAGCTGTTAGGTGACTTATATTCCTAACAGCCAGTGCTGTCCGAAGATGTCTTCATGGTCATGTGGCTGGCATGACTAAATGCCAAAGGCACACAGAACACTGTTACCTTCCCACCAAAGGGGTCCCTATTTTTCTACTTGCATTTTTACATGCTTTCGAACTTGTAGGTTAGCAGAAGCTGGGACAAGGAACGGGAGCTCACACCATTACGTGTTGCTAGGGATTTGAACCACAAAAATGCCAACCTTTCTGATTGACAAGCTCAGTGTCTTAGCCACTGAGCCACCGCGTCCCCATTATAAGGTTGGAGTAACAGAATCTTGCATGTCTGAATATATTCTCTTTTCCCTCCCTCTGTGTTCATGAAAGCTAAGTTAGGTCATGTCTGAGTTGCTTACTCAAATATCATATCTGCCCTGGATTCAAATGTCTTTTATCTGACCATTTCTTTGGTTATGGATCTTTCTCTTGTTCCTCAAGTTTATTCCAACTGCCCATTATACTGATACATAAAGTGATACTGGAACATAGAATACTAGAGTTGAAAAAGACTTCAGATATCTTCTAATCCAATCTCCTGCTCAAGCAGGAGACACTGTGCCATTTCAGATAAATGGTTCTCCAAAGAAACTCTTGTACTGTTGGTCAAAGGAACAAATTAGTCAATTCTTGAATGAAGTTATGATATTTTGGGGATCTTTGTGGTGACACAACATAACTAGAAAGCAATAATAGAAAAAAATCCATCCACTTCAATTCAGTGGTCTAGTCCAGCAAGTCCCTTACTTCTTTATAATACCGACAAATGCAAATGTCATTCTTTTTTAATACAATTAGCCATAACTTTTCATTATTTCAGGCAAACACACCTTAAGATGAGTCATGAATGAAAGATTTTGGGGAGAAATTATTATTATTGTAAATTACAGTATCAACTCCTAAATTGACAAACTTGTAGCTTTTTTATTTAGCTTTTTTATATATTCCCTTTCTTTCTTTCTCTTTGCTGGTTATGGGGGGGAAGGGTTTCGGGCTTGCCACATTACAAAAGTGGGAGGAGTCGAGATAGAGAGAGTTGTTTAGGCGAGGTGGTATTTCTTCCTGTGGGAACAAAAGCTGATCTTGCTGAGGTGGAGATTGTTGACACCAGGCAATGTTGATTTACTTTTACTGGAGAATGTGACTTTTAGGGGTTGTTTCTAACTTCCAATATTATGTGGTGTAATTCTGGGTTGTGTCAGATCCAGAATTACAACAGACTTTGCCAATTTGATGTTATTCTAAATAAAAGAAATTATTATAGAAGATGAACTTTGCTCTTTTCTTTTTGAATGGATTTCATCACTTGGAAACTTGACATATAGATTCCACATTTCAGTGGCACCCATACATGGTCCATCTTACTTCTTGCTTCCAAGAGATGAAAAGAAGTCACATCCACTGAATGTAAAAATACAGCAACTACCCTCAATTATTCAGGAAAATGTAAATCACTCAGGCGCACTCAGAAGGCTGACAAAGTTCATTTTTCACTATCCAGACAGTCTTACGGGACCTATCATTTCAGCCAAGTCCATATGCCTATAAATTGATTTCTTATGACAAAAATTCTTCAAGATGGACAGCCTGAAAGATTCTAAAGTGACCTTCTCCTTTGGGCAAATTTACCATACAGATATGTTTTATACAATTGCAGTGGGACATGCCATCCTATTTCCAACTCTACATTAAATAAATAAAAGCCACTGATTTGGGGATCGGATTATTGTTGGTTACATATTTTATGTTACAGCTTCTCTCCAGTCAAATGAATGTTAAGTAGCAAAAGGAAAGTCATATTTCAAATTTTTCAAGATTGCTGTTCATTTGGGCTGGAAACAGCAGCTTATCAGCAAATTAGCTTTTTTATGAAATTCCATGCATGAGCCATTAGCTGAGGAGTAGAGCAAAGCTACCACTTTCTGTGCTGTACTCTCTGTTCAGCTAAGCAAGAGCAAATCAAGTCTTCACAAACAGTCTACATTGGGAATGGGCCTTCAAATAAGTGTTTGTTTACTAAAGGAATCATCATCTTTAACTAGAACTGTGTTTCTCAACCTTGGCAACTTTAAGATGTGCTGAAGCATTTATTTAATGGATCAGAATCCAAAACAAGCAATAAACAAACAAATAAACAAATTTAAATGTGACGATTCATCATAAATTCAGAATAATAGAACAACACAGATGGAAGGGACCTTGAAGATCTTCTAGTCCACCCCCCCCCCAATCAAGCAGGAGACCCTATGCAATTTCAGACAAGTGGCTCTCCAGTCTCTTCTTAAAAGCCTCCAGTGATGGAGCACCCACAACTTCTCTGAGAGCTGTTGAGGCTACTTGGGCTCACTATGCCCTAACTCAACATTCTCAGAGAGTGTTAATGACCAGATGACCTCAAAGAAATACAATCCTTCCATTTCCCCACCTGCCAACCTAGCAGAACCTATCCTTCCATCCCCCCCATCCCCCAGTCTCAACCGTCACTACTTATTCTTCCACCCCTCCCCACCCCAACATTGTCAGAACTGATGAAGCTTCTTGGCTGAGAAGTGAAACATTTTTTTCTTCTTCCCAAAGGGAGAAAGAAACGTTCCAGTTGCCTTTAGATAAAAAAAAAAAAAACCATTGAAACAACTATGACCTGGATGACTGAGAATCTCCACAGACAATTAATTAACTAGTGCTGTCACGTGCTGAGGTTTGCATTTGCAAAACCATGGTTAATTTGAAACAGGAGCCAAGAATCAATTGTTTCAAAGGGTCATCATCGGGACTAAGCTAGAGAATCAAAACGATATGAACTTTCATTAATAAGTCAAGTTGCAGCTGTAAATTGAATGAAAAGCATTATTTCCTAAAGGGAAGTTGATGCCTCCTTACCAAAGCACAATAAATAAGTTTGCCTTCCTTCAGAAGCAATTCATAGTTCCTACATCCTAGTTTTCCCAAGTCCTACTCTATCAACACATTAGCCATATTAACACTCTATGCCCTTTTTAAATGTTGATATTAATTCAAAGTACAGGAGAAATAGTTTCACAGGAGACTATTTAATCCTTCCTTCCTTCCTTCAACACCAGCATGGCTTAAAAGTTATAGAAAATTGAGATGAAGTTGAAAAACTCCTAATGGAAAATAGAACATGTAGCAGTAATTGTTAAATTCAGTTAAGCGCCAGCTTTATTTCATTTAGACCTTACAATTTGAAGATTTAAAGAATAAGTAGTGGTCTCATACTGACCAGTCTGTGGGACCAGTACTTATTGATACTTTTTGATTTGATAGTTTAAATGTCCCAGACAAAAAAAAAAGATGTAGAATAAAACTCCACAAAATAATGTCTAATCATTGTCTAGTCAACAAAAAAATGTCTAGTCTTATGAAAAGAAGGACTAGGGGTGACATGATAGCAGTGTTGTGATATCTTAGGGGCTGCCACAAAGAAGAGGGAATCAACTTATTCTCCAAAGCACCTGAGGGTAGAACAAGAAGCAATGGGTGGAAACTAATCAAGGAGAGAAGCAACTTAGAACTAAGGAGAAATTTCCTGACAGTTAGAACAATTAATCAGTGGAACTATTTCTTGCCTTCAGAAGTTGTAAGTTTTTAAGAACAGATTAGATAACCATTTGTCTGAAGTGGTGTAGGGTTTCCTGCCTAAACAGGGGGCTGGACTAGAAGATCTCCAAGGTCCCTTCCAACTCTGTTATCCTATCCTATCCTATCCTATGCTATCCTATCCTATCCTATCCTATCCTATCCTATTCCATTCCATTCCATTCTATTCTAAAATCTTCTGTGTGACTATTATGTGGGGTTTGGATTATGTGGGTTTTAGAGGATCTCTGAGTATTTCACTTCAACTCTAATTTTTATATAGAGATATAAAAATAAATTCAAATTGAAAAGAAATTGTGGGGCTGACCATCCTGTTAATATTTATTTAATAATAATCATATGAATAATACAATGAATAATAATAATTAATAAATATTTTATCATATTAACAATTATACCAATGTTTCTATGTTCTATTAATAGATCACATATTATGGTTATTGTATGATTTATAATAAACACAAACAGACATACATTACATTTGTGCCTCAAATGAGAATGAATTCTGCATTGATTTGTTCTATGATGGAAAAAAAATAGACATAGCAAAACAAGAATTGGCTTGCAGGATTATATGCTATGAAGGTTATATTATATGTTATAAAGGTTTTTTTGTTGGTTGGAAATTTCAAATGCTGTTTTTCTAAACAATAAATAAGAATTTTCCAAAACTGCCTTTTTCTTCCAAGAATAGGAGAGGAAGGATCTGTGATTTGATGGCTTGCTTTTTAAAGAATGTTGGTTCAATTAATGTTGGTGAATGAAAAAATAATATCCAAGGAGAGTGGAGGGCTTTTTTTTTTTTTTACATTATTTGCACTCTAAGCATTTGTATTCAAGACTTAGAAAGGAAGTAATTACATTATGATGCTGTCCATTCCGGAAAAAGCTGTAGCTAATATATTTGGTTGATGGCGAAGGAAGAAAAATTTGTCTGCTTAGTTAAAAGGAAAAGAATGTACTCCAGTATAAAATCTATTATTTTCCTTGCTTCCCATTTCTTTTCATCTCACAAAATTGAAACATAAGAAAAACTGAAATTGAAATATCTGTCTATCCCTACTTCGGATTGTTTAAGGCAAAAACCCAACACTTGTTTGAAGTTAACCTTACACTTTTCTGAGAAAATCACTCAGTACCAGATTAGCAAGTACCAAATCTGTCTCTATGTGGGCATTCCTAACACACACACACACTTATAATAGAAGACCATCAAAGTATAAAAAAGAAATAGGCATGGTAGAAACATCCAAATACCTTCAGGTCTAATGAAATGAGAACAGTTCTAGAAAGTGTCATCATCTCTAATGAATCCATGGCACGATGGCATTTCTAAATCATGTTTGAGATATAGCAAGCTTTAGTTGTTCATCTTGTTTTGCTGGGTTATTTGTGACAGGCTATTTAGAATATTATTTTTTTCTCTAGAAAATGCTGCCCAATGATCTACCTGCTTGGAGTTTATTGAATGAACATTAGGACTTATCTAACAGAATAACAGAGTTGGAAGAGACCTGGAGGTCTTCTATTCCACCCCCCTGCTCAAGCAAGAAACCCTATGACATTTCAGACAAATGGTTGTACAATCACTTCTTAGAAACCTCCAGTGTTAGAGCTTTGGGATGCCCACAGCATCTGAAGGCAAACCATTCCACTGGTCAATTGTTTTTACTGTTAGGAAATTTCTCCTTAGTTCTAGGTTGTTTCTCTCAGTGGTCAAAATTCTGTAGAGATTCTCAGTTCATCCAAGTCATGGTTGTCCCAAAGGTGCTTTTTCAAGAGGCAACTGGATTTTCTTGTTTTGTCTTTTGAAGATGTTTCGTTTCTCATCCAAGAAGCTTCTTCAACTCTGACAGGATGGTGGGGAATTGAAGGATTTATATTCCTTGCAGACAACTGGTCATTTGCATCCTTCTAGAGGGTCCTTGAAGCATTTGGGAGATTTACCTGTGTTCTCAGGGTCACCTGAGTGGTGCTCCTGGTTCCTGTAGTCTGCAATTGTTCCTCTGGAAATCTATTCCTACTCCCACACCATTCCAAGGGTGTTCATCCCAAATTGTATAGCTTAAAGTCTGTAGAGATTCTCAGTCGTCCAGGTTATGGTTGTCCCAAAGGTGCTTTTTCAGGAGGCAACTGGACTTTCTAGTTTTTTCTTTTTTCTTTTGAAGATGCTGGTTCCTTGGTTAGTTTCCATCCATTGTTTCTTGTCCTGGCTTCAGATGAGTTTGAGAATAGGTTGACCCTCTCTTCTTTGTGGCAGCCCCTCAAATATTGGAACACTGCTATCAGAAGAAATGAAGAGTACTGCACATTTGTCCCTAAGAAGAAGAGCAAAAGGATATGACCTCAGATTAACAACCTTTTATACAAAGAGAAGGCAGAAGGATAAACATATTAATTAGACTGTGACTCCCACTTTAGACACCAAAAATGATGGGATGACATTGGGCCAATCACCAGGAGACTGTGAGTTCTAGTCCAGCCTTAGGAATGAAAGCCAGGTAGGTAACATTGTATCACTCCATCTCTTTCAGTCCAATCCACATCACAGGTTTGTTGTTCTGGAGAAAATAGGAGGAGGAAAGAGTATTAAGGATGTTCGCTACCTTGAGTTACCAATAAAGTAACAAAGGTCGGTAAATAAACAAATATCTTCATCCCTTTGGTTTAGTGGGTCACAAGATGTTAAAGAGTGAGTGGTATTGAAGTCATACCTCCGACAAAATTACCATGCATGCAATGGAAAGAATGGATCCTATCATTAGCAATTTACATGAAAATAATCTTGTTCAATGATTTTGGTTTAACTCTCTTCCAGAAATAGTACCTAAATAAGCATGATGTCAGGATTCCAGCAATCACTCAAATTAAATCATGATTCTTGAGCCAAACTTCAAAGGAATCATTAGAGGCAACATACCATGTTTCTCATATAAAGGCCGGGTCTTATTTTTTTGAGCCCGAAAAAATGGCTAGGCTGTCTTTTTGGGGTGACTTAATTCCCCCCTTGCATCTTTGTGTGGCGGGTGTAGCGGCTTGGATGTTGACCTCGGCGTTGGTGGGGCACTTTGTATCGGGGTCAATGCAGGCAGCACCATATCCGGTGTGCAACAAAAGTACTTCCTAATGGCATTCCCCCATTTCGCATGTTTTAATATAGGCCTTAATTTGGGGAGGGGCTTAATTTCATTTCATGCCTATAAAACATGCTGGGACTTCCCTATTGGGGAGGCCGTATTGTTGGAGAAACAGGGTACTGGCACTGCCCTGTATAAAGCCAACTCTGGCATACGTAATTTACAGTCACCTGTGACCTTGTTTCCCCCCTCCCATCTGGGTGTCTCATAAACCAGATTCTCCAATTGAGCAAGTTCATGGACTGGGTGTCATCATTCATGTTCTCCAATTAAATACTTTATATTCACGGGCAAAAACTCTGGTATTTTAGTTACAATCTTTTAAAGATAAGAGATGGGATGTACTTTTGCTTTGCTGCACTGCTCTTCCAGATTTACTTCCTCCCCCCTCCTTTTTCTTATGGCAACTACTAAAACAAGCATAGGAATGTTTTATGAGTTGACACACGAGATATTTCACAGTATTATGGATATAACTAAGTATTCTTCATTTCCTCCATTTCATGTTAAATTTATTTTTCAATGATAAATTATAAATCTAGACAGGACGCTCAGAGGCATTTTTGTATTTTATTTAATTAGCCAAAATATTTAAGCCTGAGAAGGCAACATAGTAATCAGTCACTATTCTGGCAAAAGGGCTTGCTAGACAAAAAAAATTCCCATGGTAAAATCCTGCCATTCTATGCAGATTGTTTCTACACACGCTGACAAATAAAGGATGTTTTGATAAAAGTATTCTAGTTATAAATGATTTACTATCTCAACTGCACTCTGGAGCTAACAATGAGAGCTAGAATTTATGCAGAAGTAAAGGAAAATTAAATTGCTTACCAGGGCTTTTGAACAGTTGAGGACAGATTAAGCAATCAAATATGGGTATGATGTTATTGTTATACTTGCTGTTTCTGTGTTTCTTTCCTCAAAGAAACCATCACCTTACATTCTATCAACCTCTGACTCTTGTACCCCAAGACAGCCATCATTTAAATATGAAAGATGAGCCCCATCGATCATAGAATTATAGCAATATATACTGCTTCACAGTGCATTACAGCCCTCTTTAAGCGGTTTACAGAGTCAGCATATTTTCCCCAACAATCTGGGTCCTCATTTTACCAACCTCAGAAGTATGGAAGGCTGAGTCAACCTTGGGCTGGTGAGATGCCTACTGCCAAACTGCTGGCAGTTGGCAGTCAGCAGAATTAGCCTGCAATACTACATTATAACCATCGTGCCATCATGGTTCTTAGCAATAGCAGTAGTACTTAGACTATTTACCCCAGTACTTACCCCAGGAATCAGGGTCCTCATTTTACTGATCTCAGAAGGATGGAAGTCGACCTTGAGCCTTTCAGGATTGAACTCCTGGCTGTGAGCAGAGTTTGCCTGCAATACTGCATTTTAACCACTGAACCACCACAATTATAGAGGTGAAAACCTGATTTGTCAGAAATTGAATTTGTGGACTTTCCGATAGGCGACCTTCTTGATTACTAACCATTTTGTGTAGTGCTTTTATTTCGGCTTGTTTTGGCTTTTATTGTGATGGGGTGGCACAGTAGCTTAATGATTAAGATGCTGGGTTTGTTGACTGGAAAATTGGCAGCCTGGGTTCAAGACCCAAATGCTACATGATGGGGTGAGCTCCCATTCTCGCCAACCTAACAGTTTGAAAGCATGCAAATGTGAGTAGATAAGTAGGTACCATTTTGGTGGGAAGGTAAGACTGTTCCATGATGTTATGTTGGTCACATGACTGCAGAAATTACATTGGACATCACTGGCTCAATGGCCTTGAAACGGAGATGAGCACTGCCCCCTATAGTCAGCAACAACTAGCAGAGGAAGATCAACAGGGATTCCTTTACTTTCATCTTATTGTGATGGGATGGAGCACTACAGTAGTATTTTGCTTCCTCTTCTTCTGCTTACATTATGAGAAAATTTATCTCAGGCTTGGAAGTGTTGGGAAGAGGATTTTCTTTTGTACTGTATTTGGTTGCAACTAGTAGAAGGACATTTGTAAGAATGGTAAGTATCTACAGGGAGGGAGGAAGCTGTTGTACTTAATAACATATTTGATTTTCCCCCTTTTTTTGCAAATACTTTTGGTCTAAATGATATTGAAAAGTGTCTTTTGAAGTTTGATATATGCAGCGCCACATGTTGGAAAACAGCATCTGAGTGTTAGTTTTTTTAATAAGAAGAAGATGGCACACTCGGGGAGATATCATTGTATAGTTTGTTACAGAACTCCAGCTTGAAGCCAGCAGCTGCAAATTTGATTCTGTAACTGGCACTATGACAAGCGATAAAATTATATTTAGTGTGAAAGGCAGGAGGATAAAGGAAAGACTTTTAAGGAAATCTGAGTGCAGACTAAAAAAGAAATTGATGTATGGCCATGTAGGTAAAGCAAACAGAACTCCTCTGCAGACCACCTCAATTATATGCAATATCTGTTACTGAAAAGAAAGAAAGAAATAAAAAAGTGAAATGGATTCTGAAAGGCTATCTGAATGGGAGAAATTACAAGCTAAAAATAAATAGAACTTTTGCTGTTTAGAAAGCCTATGAGGAACTGACTATTGCAACGGGCTATGGGTATTCAGCTGAGGACCAACCGGTCCTCAAACACTGGGAAGTGTTTTTATTCTGGCTAAGTTGATTGAGATACGTAAGATTAACTAACATCTTGATACTTTTCCAAAACATGGTTTTGCCAGCAGGTTTGGGGATCTCAGGGTGACACGGAGCTCATGAAGTACAGGTAGTCCTCAACTTACAACAATGCACTTAGTAACCATTTGAAGCTACAATGGCACTGAAAAAAGTGACTTATCACCATTTTTCACACTTAAGACCATTGCAGCATCCCCATAGCCAGGTGATTTACATTCGGATGCTTGACAACTAGAGTCACATTTTTGATGTTTGCCGAATCCCAGGGTCACATGATCCTCTTTTGCAACCTTCTGACAAGCAAGGGATATGGGGAAACTGGATTCACCTAACAACCGGGTTACTAATTTAACAACTGCGGTGATTCATTTAACAAATGTGGCAAGAAAAGTGGTAAAATGGGGCAGAACTCACTGAACAAATTTCTCACTCAGCAACGTAAATGTTGGGCTCAGTTGTGTTCATAAGTTGAGGTCTACCTATAGTTTGTTCGACTGTTGTTGCTAGGAGGGTGGGGTGTCAGCATTCCAGCATTCCAATCAGTAACTCCAAGACAAACATATCTCAAAGTACCTTTTATTAGAATAGCACCTGGCACATCTGTGGAAACCCGAATCTAAAAGTTTTTTCGGTTTTCCACAATATCTCAAACTACAAATCCATCCCCCCGCTTGGTCGTCATCACATCACATGGCCCAATCACGATCTGTCCAAAAGTAAGATCCTTATTTCATCCTGCGCCATACTAAATGACCTTGAACTAACAAAAGAATTCTGTCTACTTAGAGATACTTAATTAAAATCACCCCGTCCCACTCTCTCAAGTTATGTGGCAGTGTGGAATATGGCTTCCAAAGCTGACAGGGGGTTTATTGGGTTTTGTATTTGGGATTTTACTTCTGCGAGCAACTTGGAGTTGCTGTGAATTAATTGGGCAACTTGATAATTTTGGAAGGAAGGAAGGAAGGAAGGAAGGAAGGAAGGAAGGAG
The DNA here is from genome assembly GCF_049901735.1 of Notechis scutatus. Classification (NCBI taxonomy): domain Eukaryota; kingdom Metazoa; phylum Chordata; class Lepidosauria; order Squamata; family Elapidae; genus Notechis; species Notechis scutatus. The sequence goes on along the minus strand of NC_142011.1, from coordinate 13,523,448 downwards.
GGAGGGAGGGAGGGAGGGAGGGAGGGAGGGAGGAAGGAAGGAAGGAAGGAAGGAAGGAAGGAAGGAAGGAAGGAAGGAAGGAAGGAAGGAAGGAAGGAAGGATATTGAGTTCATAAACTAAGTAAGAATAAATGGTTTATCAAAAAATTAATGCAGTCTACTATGCTCATACTATAAGTCAGGTACAGGAAAGGTGCACAAACTGGATCTGAGACATTTTGGCTTGATTTAAATCCAAATTTTGAAACCTATATTTGAGGCAACTAGCAATTTTTTTCTTCAGCTCCTAAATTGGAAATAAACATCATATGAAGCTTTGGATTGTTTCAGCTGATGTGGCACATGAAGTTCACCCTTCAATGCAAAAAATTATTAGTAGTGCTACCTTCAGATTGTTTCATGATCTTGCTGAAGATCTTCTATATATAGTTCTGGTCATACTTGAGTTTTGAAAGATGAAATTTGTAATGCTTGATAGATTCAAAGATTCTTCAAGTCAACTGGAAAATCTCAGGAGTGATATCTAAATGAGCCATAGATAGGTGAATAATTTGCTTATTAAGAAGTGAATGGGAGGAAGAGGAAACCATGATTATGTACAAACCACATGATTTAAGCAAGGCTCTTTGTGGATACAGTTATTGGTGTAAAAAAAAAAAAGCTACAGTAGGTTATAGACAATTGTGGCTCACAACAATAAAAGGGCTAAAGATATTAGACCATTTAAGAGACTACTAGGTGTTGGAAGAAAAATCCATCTGGTTCAGTTCCAAGTGAGGAGAAAGACACTGGAAACATGGAGGCTGATTGGAAAGATGGTTTAATGATGAAGCAGAACCGCATGAGTTCTGGTGCAGCTGACCACATAGAGTTAAGAGTAGGGTTTTTTTATACTTCTCTTGGGCTTTGCACTTGAGCTTCCTGTTCCTGTGCAGAACATGTATTCTTTTTTTTTTTTAAAAAAAAAACAATTTTATTAGTTTTAAAGACAAACAAAACATAAAAACATCCAGCTTTCTTCCATAGATATACAAACAGTGTGTCGGTTGGTTTACCAGTTTTTGTGCATTCATTTCGTAGTCTCAATTACAGTTACATTACATAATAACTCATATTATCAATCAGAAATTATATACCCTAGTATCACTATTAAACAATCATTTGACTATGATTTTATTCATTCATACTTTGAGATAACTATAATTTACTTAATTTATTTTATAACAAATCATATAATCATACCAAATCTATCCTGAAAACATTTTATAGATGTGATATCAAATAAAAAAGAAAAAAATATCTCTTTATATATTCATTATTATCTAAAATTCTAAATATTCTATTATTGTATTTTATCATCCAACCATTGATAGAATAGGTCCCAAATTTTATAGAATTGTTTTATCCTGGGTCATAGCTGGCTCTATAGGCAAAGTACAATCCTAGGTGTTTGTCTGAGCTAGGTTCGGTTGAAATTTGGTCTGCTCTGAAGGTGATGCAATGTCTGAAGTACCCTTAGGAGATTGTGCAATGTAGTGAGCTCTGTGTCTTCTGCTAAATGGTAATGGGTTAATCCTATTATGTCCTGAAGGATAATTCCATCATCCTGGAGCCGAAGGTCTTTTGTTTTGTAGATAGGCTGACCCATTCTAACAAAATATCTACTGGGGAGGGCTATTAAGAGTGAGTCTGCTTCCTTCCCCTAAAAAAATGTTTCTACATTTCTCATTTAGGGAAATATAATATTCTGCCTTTTTAATATTCCTCAAGATATTTCATTCTTCCAGGAAGAAATGGCTGCCAACACAGGGAAGCCACAAGACCATAGCTTAGATGGGAAATTGAAAAACCAGTTCAGAAAGCAAGAAACAGAAACAGAATAACAGAGCTAGAAGGAACCTTGGAGGTCTTCTAGTCCAACCCCTTGCTTAAGCAAGACACTTTATACCATTTCAGACAAAATGGTTATCCAATCTCTTCTTAAAAACCTCCAACGACGGAGGGCTGACAACTTCTAGAGGTAAGACAATCCCACTTCCGTACTGCTCCCAAGAAACTTTGCTGAAGTCATCAAAAGTCATTCAAGTGAGTTTTTTATTTGGCAACTGATGTTGTCTTAGGCCTCAGAGTTATTTTATTATCCTGGATTTTAATCACTGAAATTATATCTATCTTCTGGTAATATTCATTACAACAGGGCGATATACATTTTAATACATGCTGGAGAAAATACTTATTTACATCATTTCTCATTTGGGCTTCTGTACTCTACTGAAGTTCATCAGTGAAAAAATGAGGAAAACCTTTAGTTCATATTGAAAATCTACATTAAGTTATGAAGGCAGCTGTCATGGCTGAGGCTTGGCTTGCTTTGCGAACACCGCTCACAGCCAGACAAGAAGCAACAGGGGGGAAAGAATAGATTGGAATTCAGGGGAGGCATAAGTGGAGGGAGGAATGCAAAGAGCACCAACTCAGAGCCCGAGAACCAAGTTCACCTGCTGAGAAAGCCTGCTAGGCTGAGAATCTGTTAACCAAACTGATCTGAACTGACCATACTGATTGGATGGAACAAAGTAACAATGGGAGGGCCAGGGGAATAGAGGAACATCTAACTATGCTGCTTGTGCACGTAAACATTAGAATTGGCTTTGCTACTTCCATATCCATGTTGGCTCAGTAAATTATACTCTTGGTAATAAAAATGTCCCAGGAGTCTTTATTTGCTAAAAATGTCAAAACAAAGATGAGTTCAAATTTGCTTCTCTTACATACATAGCACAAACTGTTGCCAGTATCTATTCTCGAGAGAATGAAGTTGGGGATATAAGAGATATGACACATCAACGAAATAGAAACAGAGGGCCTCAGATGTTTAGGATCTTTCCATTATTTGCCCTATTCTGTTTTGGCATGAGTGAGGTAAGGTGGGATTCTATTATTTTTTTACTATCGGTTCTGTGGGCATGGCTTGGCGAGCGTGGCAGGGGAAGGATACTGTAAAATCTCCAGTCAGTGGTGGTATTTGCCGGTTCTCCAAACTACTCAAAATTTCCACTACCGGTTCTCCAGAACTGGTCAGAACCTGCTGAATACCATCTCTGGGTAAGAGGAAAAGGAAGATAGAAAAATTGTGATTAGAAGGAGCAGCTAAAAGTTACAAAAATAAAATAGTGAGATCTGTAAGGAAAATAATGGATAAAGGACTATATAGTCATGATATCTAAGGACTGTCTCTACTCAATTACACTTGCCTATTCCATTAAATTCAGCAGAAAAAGCATTCTGTGGATCCCAAGTTGGGAGGGAGGGGAAAAAAAATGCTACAAAAAAGCGGGGATCTTGTTCGGGGGATTCAGGTGCATTTTCTGTCATCGCACCCCCATGGATAATCAACCCCCCCCCTACTAAGGCTATCCTTCAGGAAGTCCTAAAAATAGAGTTGTGCCAAGAAGATTGGGGATCTCAAGGAAGTGAGGAAAATGGGCAGTTTAGAAGTTTGATAGATGAAGAGAGAGAGAGAGAGAGAGAGAGAGAGAGAGAGAGCACTTACATTTATATACTGATTCATAGTGCTTTACTGCACTCTCAAAGCATTTACAGAGTCAGCATATTATCCTTGCCAATCAGGGTCATCATTTTACTAACCTCAGAAGGATGGAAGGCTGAGTCAACCCTGAGGCAGTCAGGATGAAACTTCTGGCATTGAATAGAGTTAGCCTGCAATACTGCATTCTAACCACTGTGCCACCACTGTCTGTCTGTATCTGTTTCTGTTTCTGTCTCTCTCTGTCTCTCTCTCATCTATATATAAGAGAGGGGGGAGAGAGAGAGGTGAATTAGTGAGATGGTTTTATTGCTCTTAGCAATAACTCTCTCTGCTACTCCATTATTAGTTATTTTGACTGATGATTTAATTGTTTATTTTTTTAAAAAAATATATCTTTAATGATTGTTTTTTAAAGTACACCACCCAGAGTCATGAATCTATGAGATGGGCAGCTATATAAATATAATATCTAAATAAATAGAAATAAATCAATAAATGAAGGGAGCAAGAATGGTATGCAAGTATAGAAAGATCTGGAGTTGTAGTGAATGTTGTTGATGTAAATGAGGTTTAATTATGTTTCCTTTTGTTTTCTCATATTTCTGCCTGTCTGCCTGTCTTCCATGAATTATGTCTTTTGCATATCATTGCTTGGATGAGAAGCAAATAGCGTGATGGATATGCACATAAGTACAACAGTTTCACAATTGCCTAGTATTTCCAAATGCAGTGACCATCACAACTTCTGAAAATACAGGTATAGCTTTGCTTTAAGTGCTACCAATATTTTAAGAGAGGATTGCTGCAAAATGCATATTTAAATATGCATTCTTTTTAATTATTTAACAGTTATTCAATCAGATAAATACAATTTTTTCATATATATATCCACTGAGACTTAACATTATAATATTCAACGTAGTAAGAAATATGATAGGCAGCTAAATTCTGATTTGCACAGTAATCCCAGTGATATGGAGGGAGTTCTTCTGTATATCAATTCACTAAGATCCATCATCTTGTGCTTCTCTAATCTTTAGATCCTTGGTCACTGAAAATATTGGGAAATGAATCTGACATTTTTCCCTAATGCAAAGCATGTGCTTGATCTCTAAGCCAAATCTCTCTGTAGTGATTTTTTTTTTGCTTCTCATTTAAATTTCCAGTGAGAATACAATCCTCCGATATTTTGCTTAATAGTAGGTCTCATTAGCTTCATTGGCACTTATTTCTCAATAACAGTTCTTAGGATCATAAGTTCATTTCATTTTCAGTGTCAGAAGATACTGCAGGTGTAATTCACCTGCTGGGAATGTGGGGGTAGTGGGTTGTGAGAATTGCAGGTAAGAGATTGTTTGAAAAACAATGTATTTATCTCATTCTTTTTTAAAAAAAATGTTATACTGAAATATATATAATTAAACATTGGACTGAGTTAAAAGCCAAATATTTTTGACTTCCGGTTTGCAAGCTTTCGGCGGTGGCAGGGATTCGCGACCGCGCGATCCCTGCTGCGTTCGCCGCCAAGGTTCCCCCGATCCATTTGGATCTGGGGGATATAGCTGCCCCGTAGAGGCAGCTGAAGACAGGGGGGATCCGGCAAGGGGTTTGAGGGTGCCGCAAACCCCCTCCCCAGCCGGCTAAACCCCCTTTTCCCGAGGCGAAGGAACGGCGGTCAGCAATGGCCGCCACGAAGAAAGCTGCAGCCGGACAAGCAGGTGCAGGAGGGAGAAAGCTGGAAGAAAAGTGAAAGTTGCTTCTAACCAGGACAAGACGGGAAAAAGTGACCTGGAACCTTGAAGGCTGCTAAGTATATATTGTTCCTTGTGAGAGTTACAAGCTGCAAATACTCTAAAGGGGAAACTTTTTTTTTTGTTCTACTCTCCTTCCTAAAGTGACAGTGGAAAAAAAAAAATCTTTTTGGCTGTGAGTGGGAAGGGAGAGTGAAAAAAATTAGAGCAAAATTTGAAAATAAGGAGAAGATTGCCTAGAATTGCAAAGAGTTGTTAAACATTAAAAAACTTCCAAAAAATATATTTGAAAAGGACTTTAACCCCAGAAAGAGAAAGTGAAGAAGAAGAAGGTATCTAAAAGAAATAGTCTGTTTGGATTGTTTAGTGATTTTGGAACCTTTGGAAATTACTTCTGATTAAAACATCTGGGTGGTTGTTTGGAAAAACTTTTTCTCTACACAATGGCATCATCTGTGGATGGATTGAAACTTATATATCAAAAATATGAAAGAGAAAAACAAGGAGGGAAAGATGGTCTTGGCACTATTTTTCAATACTTAGAAATGGCGGTTTATACTTATGTGAAGCAGAATGAGGATGATGGGGACAAAGAAGAAGAAGAAGCCATCTTTGATGAACAAATGACTTTGATTGGAGAAGGGAAAAAGCAAGAGAAAAAGGAAAAAAAGGTCTTTAAGATCTGGAAAAACAGCCCAAAAAGAGAAGAATAAGGTGAAAGGGGGACATTATGTTAAGAAACAACAGAAAGGGGGAAAGCAATAAAAGGGAGGTGGAGAGACAAGGGGTTAAAGAGGACAAGGAGAAGAAGAAGCAAGAGAGAAAGGAAGGGATGAGAAGCCCTAATGGTGGGGAGCAAGATGTTAAGAAGCAAATTTTTTTTAGAGATAATGGATAAATCTTATTGTTAAAGGGATTCTAGAAAGGTACATAGACTGCATTTTTATACCTGTATTTAGAAGTAATCATAGAAAATTAGAAATAATATGTAACTTAAAATGTGATAAAATATTTAACATAAATTAGTGAAATTTTTGGTTAAGAAAAAGGGAGTACTGTAATGAAATATGATTCAAGATTGTGATGTGGGGGGGTAATAATCTTTGGAAAGCATAAGTGTTCCCACAAAGGCATGATATTTAATTGAAATGGATAAAATGTTTAAGATATAAATGATTGTTAATATTAATGATTAGAATATGGTATATTAGTGAAATTTTTTGTGAAATGAGATTTGAAGTAGAAGAAGGAGGAACATTTTAATGAAATATTGAGCTATAATATGTGATGTGGGGGGGGGGAATAATTATGGAAAATAGCTCCCATAAAAGTATGTGATTTAATTGAAAAGCAATGAGTTAAACGTTTAAGATATGAATGGATATCAATACTAATGAATAGATTTGTATTATTTTTGATAATATAGTATAATTTTAGAATGTACCAGACAGAATCCCAATGTATGTCATGTGTTTTATATTAAGTATTATAAATATAGGGGAATATTTATATAGTGTACAGGAGAAGTCTTTCTTCTTTTTTTAAAGAAGAAAAATAAATGGTTGGCTGGAATAGAACAGACAAAGAATAATAAATATTATGATACGAATTGAGAGGAGATAAATAAAATAAAATAAAATTGAGAAAATTTAAAGGAGAGGAGAAGTCATATAGAAAATTGAAAATGTTAATAAGATATGAAATGGTATGTAAAATGAATATGAATTTGAATTTGTGTCTGTACCAAGAGTTTTAACCCGGGACTAAGCAACTTTCAGAAAAGAGATTTTTTATGCTTTTATGTTTTGTGTTTATGTGCATTTATGTATTGTTTGTCTTGAAAATAAAATTTGTTTTTTTTTTTAAAAAAAGCCAAATATTTTCAAAAACCTTTCCTTCCTTCTTTCTTTTTCTTTTTTACTTTCCTTCTTTCCTTCTTTCTTTCTTTCTTTCTTTCTTTCTTTCTTTCTTTCTTTCTTTCTTTCTTTCTTTCTTTCTTTCTCCCTCCTTCTCTTCTCTTCTTTCTTTCTTTCTTTCTTTCTTTCTTTCTTTCTTTCTTTCTTTCTTTCTTTCTTTCTTTCTTTCTTTCTTTCTTTCTTTCTTTCTTTCTTTCTTTCTTTCTTTCTTTCTCTCTCTCTCTCTTTCCTTCCTTTCTTCCTTCTCTCTGTGTCTGTCTCTCTCTCACACACAAATATTTGTTACATTAATAGATGCTTATAGGGAATCCAACAAAGAGAGAGTAAAATAATTTTAAACCTGATTGCAAAGTGACTAACTGAATGTCTCCTTAATGAGTGCATGTATAGTGTTATTGCTGTGATTGTAGGCATAGTGTGATCAGAATTTTAATTACTATTCCATTCAGTGTTGAGTCTTCAATTTATTCTCAATTATATTAAAATCTCGGTGCTTGCTCACTCTCCCTTACTCTCTCTCTCTCTCTCTCTCTCTCTCTCTCTCTCTCTCTCTCTCCCTCCCTCCCTCCCTCCCTCCCTCCCTCCCTCCCTCCCTCCCTCTCTCTCTCTCTCTCTTTGTCAGAAGTATAAATTATTAGCTGAACAAAAGTCAAATACAGAATAAAGACCCAAAAAACTTATAAAAGAGAATATTTGTAGCTCAGGATTGACAGGAGGAGTCCTTGGTGTTCTCTGAGTTTGCTTGTTTTCTTGCAGTTGTTTCATTACCCAAACTAGGTATCATCAGTGCTAGTCACTGCAACATCTGCAAGAAAACAAGCAAACCCAGAGAACACCAAGGACCCCTCACCTACAAAACTCCAGGTAGTTTTTGGTAATTTGAAGCTATCAATTAACCTACCTGATACAGGTACGGCTCACTTAACGACCATTCAGTGGGCATGCAATGTTACAACAGTGCTGAACAAATAATAAAAGTCTACAGAGATTCTCAGTCATCCAGGTCATGGTTGTCCCAAAAGTGATTTTTCAGGAGGCAATTGGACTTTCTGGTTTTTTCTTTGAAGATGTTTCACTTCTCCTCCATGAAACTTCTTCAGTTCTGACTAGATGGTGGACAATATATTCCTTGCAGACAGCTGGTCATTTGTATCCTTCGAGAGGGTCCTCGAAGCACTTGGGAGATTTATCTGTGTCCTCAGGGTCACCTGAGTGGTGCTCCTGCTTCCTGTTGTCTACAATTTTTCCTCTGGAAAGCCATTACTATCTCTATATATCTCTATATATCTCTATATATCAATATCAATATCAATATCAATCTATCTATCTATCTATCTATCTATCTATCTATCTATCTATCTATCTATCTATCCATCCATCCATCCATCCATCCATCCATCCATCCATCCATCCATCCATCTAATTCTATCTATCTATCTATCTATCTATCTATCTATCTATCTATCTATCTATCTATCTATCTATCTATCTATCTATCTATCTATCTATCTATCTATCTATCTATCTATCTATCCTCCATATTCATTTAATGTGGCCTCAAACCATGTAGTTTCTTAAAGGTGACAACCAACATCTTGACTTGGACCTGCAAGTACTTATATCCCAAGTATTGTTTACTTCCACTGGGTTTTCTTCAACCTCCTGCCTTTATAATTACTTTTCACTTTATAACCTGATCCCTCCACACCTGTTCCTTGTGGTTGCATTTTAGCTGCACAGTGACCATATATTGGTTTTGTGCCTGCTGTTTATCTCTTTGGTGGTCACTGCTGGATTTCACTGGTTATTACTGTGTGTGTTCATTCATTTAAATGTGTTTCTGTGGTTTCCTTACTTGTTTGTTTGCATATTTTGTTTTTATAAAACTGCTAGCAAGGCTGCTTTCCAGGCCAAAGCAAGTAAAAATAAATAAATTAGGGGAACATTAATTGGAATATTAACTGGGACTAATTGATCAAATTTCCTGCCTGTTAGGGCAAGCTGTTTGCAAAAAACTGCTTCAGTACAGCAAGTATCTCGTCCTGGAACTGATGTGGAATGTGGATAGAATCTGCTATTTAATTTCCCAACATCTCATTTGCTGAGGTAGTAAGAGCAACTACCGCTGTTCAGTGTTCCCTCCAGAGTCATAACGGGGGAAAGACAGAGAAGCACATTGACAAATATAATTTTTCACTGGCTTTCCTACTTCCAGAGGAAGTTCAGTTTGTAGCAAACTATTTATATGATGGTGGTGATGTTTTTCTTAGCTCTTTTCTTTCAGAGAGAAATTAGGATAAAGGAAGAATGGAATGGAATGGAATAGAATAGAATAGAATAGAATGGAATGGAATAGAATAGAATAGAATAGAATAGAATAGAATAGAATAGAATAGAATAGAATAGAATAGAATAGAATAGAATAGAATAACAGAGGTGGAAGGGACCTTGGAGGTCTTCTAGTCCAACCCTCTGCTCAGGCAGGAAGCCCTACACCACTTCAGACAAATGGTTATCCAATATCTTTTTAAAACTTCCAGTGTTGGAGCATTCACAACTTCTGGAGACAAGTTGTTCCACTGATTGAGAGATGGTTTTGGATAATTCATGGCATCAGGCTATTTGTGACAGTACCCAATAGTTTTTTTTTCTTTTTCCTGAGACAGTGCCTTGGAGTCAGGGTTGACTCTGGAGCAACTGCTTGGGTTAGTCCCTGCAGTTTTCTTGACAAAATGTTTTTCCCACAGATTAGAAAAAGGGACTGGCTCAAGTTCAACCAGATTTCTTTGTGCCTAAGGCAGTATCAGAACTCCCAATCTCTTGGTGATTGGCCCAAAGTTACCCAGCTGCCTTTCATGCCTAAGGCAGGACCAGAACTCCCAGTTTCCTTGTGATTGGCCCGAAGTCACCAGCCAGCTTTCATGAGTAAGGCAGGACTAGAAGTCCCAGTCTCCTGCCGATTGACTCAAACTCATCCAGCTGACTTTCATGCCTAAGGTGGGACTAGAATTCACAGTTCCCCCAGTTTCTAGCCTGATACATTAATCACTACACCAAACTGGCTCTTAACTGTTCTTAACCCTCTCATTAGGTCCAACAGAAAGGATATGCCTGGGATCCTGCCTGTCAGAGGATATCATCTGATCAGTCCTAGGAAGTGTGTGTGTGTTTTTGTTTTGTTTCAGGATCTACTTTCTGGAATACTGTGTGTCCCACCCTCGTACATCAAAGTCTGATTGACCCAACCCTACTGACATTTCAAAATGTCTTAAAAATATGGCTGCTTTCACAGACTTGGTGGTCAGGAGATTAACCTGCCTATGAAATTGATGTTCTATTTGCTGACAATTCTTGTTGCCTTCTGCTGCCATTAGGCATACTTATTATTGTTTAGCTGCATTTGAATTTGGTTGGATGAATTTTTAATGCTATGTTATTTACCCACATCACTGTTACAGGATGAGCAGCCCTCTCAATTGATTAAACAAATAATTATAATTGCAAGAGGCAGAAGCAAGCACCACTAAGTGTGCAAAATAAAGAGTTAGGTCATTGGTCTCATTGCTTGTCAATAATAGTAATTATTCAAAGTTGAAGTAAAATATTTTTTCAGGCATGTATCGCATCTGAGTGATAAGAAGGTTCAGGAGAATTCATGCTAACAATATTTTGGATCCTTTTGAAAGAGGTCATTGGGTACTCTAGGGCTTTGTTGTCAAACTCGTGGCCCACAGGCTGGATGTGTCACATGCAGGTCATGGCCACGCCCAATTTAGCAAAGGGAAAAAAAGTTCCAATACATCACATGACACTGCTGTGACTATGAAAGTTTGACACCCCTGCTCTAGGGCATTGCTGTACTCTAAGGTTATTTAAATATATGTGTTAGGGTTTGAGGATTAACCCCTAGCAGAGTATTGCAGCAGTAGTCAAGCCAGGCAACCAAAGGAGAGCGGAAGGGCCCCAGAGTATACACACACTGAACACAAACACTGTTTGTAGTTTAAATAGTTTTTAATCCAGTTAGAGTTTAAGCATTGTCATTCAGTCCATTAAGTCATTCACAGTATTTCCATCCAGTAAGACTCACTAGTATAGTCCAAGTTAAGAGTCTTGCAATATCTTTATCAGCCGATAAAGATATCTTCTCCTCCTCCGGTTTCACTCTCCAGAGAAACAAACGCTGGATATTCAGTAGAATTACGCAGTAAATCAGCAAACAGTAGCAAACAATAACAGTTCAGTCACAGGCACTCACAGTCAGTAATCTCGGTTAGTCGCAGCAGCACACAGTTACAGTAGCACACAGTTACAGCCAGACAGTAACAGACAGTAAGCTTTCCAGCTTCTAATGCTTCCTTATATTGTAACTTCTAACCGCACCTTAATCGGCTAATTGCCTGCTGCATTGTGCTTAAAGTGATAAGCACATAAACCATGATATCTAAGTTTTATATATTTATTCACCCAAACCATATTTGGTATCAATGTTATACCTAACATACTCCCCTTTTGGGTGAAATAAATATATAATACCTTACAATCTTATCCCATATTTTTCACAACACTCCTGGTGCTTACTGGCACCTTGGGCTTTAGTAAAATTATCAGCTAAATTGTCCTCCGACATACAGTACTCTAGCTGAATCATCTTACTTCTTACAGATTGTCTCACGTTTAGGTATCTTAGATCTGTATGCTTGCTCCTTGTTTTTACTCCAATATTTGTGGCCATTTGAATTGCTGCCTGATTATCTTCATGAATAATTATAGGATAATCTACAGTTATACCTATATCAATTAACATTTGTTTATACATTATTAATTCTGTACATAACAATGATAAACAGGAGAATTCTGCCTCCATAGTAGACAAACTTATATGCTGTTGTCTTATTGACTTCCAGCCTATTAATGTATTACCCAGCATTATGGCTGTTCCTGAAGTCGACTTTCTAGTGTCTCTTTCTGATGCAAAGCTAGCATCTGCATATGCACTTAGAATTAAATCACCCTTTGGTTCTAAATACAATGAATAATTCATTGTCTTTTTAAGATATCTTAATATCCTCTTAGCTGCATTCCAGTGTCTTTCACATGGTGCAGAATTGAATCTAGCCAACTGATTCACGCAGTACGATATATCTGGTCTAGACCAATTACTAATATAACTCAAACTACCAATTAAAGATTGATAAATCACCTTATCAAACTCAGGACTTTGTACATCAGTGTTGCTAAACTCCTGACTCATTGGAGTCTTAGCTGGCTTACAAAGCTCCATCTTGTAATCTTTTAGTAATTTGCTTATCTTATCTTCCTGAGATATCTTAAAACCTTTCCGTGTTTTCTTTATATTCAAACCGAGATACTTCTTTATCTCCCTAATTGCTTGATCTTTATTCTCTTTCCTAATGATGCTATTATTTTATTTGCTTCATCATTAGTTTCAGTTATCAAAGCAATATCATCTGTGAATAGTAATAATAATGATACTTTCCCATTTGTCTCCCTCTTAAACAGACATGGATCGGCTAAACCAGCTTTAAATCCTATATTTTCTAGTACCTTTACAATATACTGGTTCCATTCATAGCCTGATTGTTTAAGACCATAGAGACTTTTCTTTAACAACCAACAATCATTATTATCCTTATTTTCACTTTTAATACCATCAGGTTTTTTCATATAAATAATATGTTTTAATGGGGCGTGCAAGTAAGCAGTTTCCACATCTAAATGGTTAACTATATAGTTTTTACTAGCTGCCCACACTAAAGCTGCCCTCAAGGTTGCTGCCTTAAGACTAGGTGCAAACACCTCATCATAGTCATTAGCATTCTGCCTAAAACCTTGGGCTACTAACCTTGCCTTATGGATTAAATTACCATCCTTATCTATTTTTACCTTAAATATCCATTTGCAGCCAATGGATTTCTTTCCTACAGGTAATTTGGCATTTTCATACACCTTCATATCTCTTAATGAATTCAGTTCCTTATTCATTGCTGCATACCATTTTTCTTTTTCCTTATTAGGATACTTTTTAATTTCTTCAACAGAATTAGGAACTTCATTAATCTGGCACACTGTGTTAGCCTGGTACCTATCAGGCGGTCTAGATATTCGTGTAGTTCTTCTGGGAATTACAGGGCTTACAGGAGGACTTTGTTGAACTACTACCTGTTCATCTTCCTCATCCTGTTCAGCTATTGAATCTGTTTCTTCCTTTATGGGCACTATTTCATCCTGTATTTGTCTCTTTACTTTATTTTTAAAGTTACAGGGATAACTAATGGGATTTCTATAGGATTCAATAACTACATCTTTATTGGCATCCTGTTCTAATTTCTCCCATCCTTCATGTTCTAGAAATTGGGCACTAGCACTACATAACACTTTAGATGTGCCTTTCTCCCAAAATCTATATGCCCTATGGTTTGCCTGATAACCAACGAAGAAAATCTTTAGCTCTATGTTGCCCTTTTTTCTGAGTTGTGCAGGAATATGCACCCATGCTGGTGCACCAAATGTGTGCAGGTAACTTAGATCAGGTTTCCTGCCATGCCATCTGGTGAATGGAATTTCACCTGTTGTTGTATTAACAACGTTGTTCAATATGTTATTAGCACACATTGTAGCCTCCCCCACAAAGAATCAGGTAACCCAGAATCATTTAACATTGTTCTAACCATTGCCTGTAGTGTTTGGCCTCTTCTTTCAATAAAAGCGTTATGTTCTGGCCTGTATGGAGCAGACTTCTTATGCTCTATTCCAGCTACCTTAAGTCTGTTCTGGAATTTGTTATTAACAAATTCGTGCCATTATCTGTCACCAGGGTTATCAGTTGACGTTTAGACTTTCTTTCAGCAAACCTAAGCCAATTGAAAAAATGTTGATATGTTTCAGTTTTGCTTTTCATTAAATAGCAAAACCCATATCTAGAATAATGGTCCATAATGCTCAGTATATATTTAGCACCTCCCATACTGGGTTTCTTTGGACCTATTATGTCTGCAAATACTACTTCTAAAGGTTCTTTTGTTTTGAAACCATTTAGCCTATTTGCAGGCAATACCTTGCTCTTATCTTCACAGCAAACATTACAACGCAAATATTTATCACAAGATTTTAACCTTATTCCTTCAGATAACTCAACTGTAACGTTTTAGCATTTTAAAATTTACATGCCCCAAACGCCTATGCAATAAATGGATACATTCATCATGAGGCTTTATATTATTAAATACAGTTTGTGCCTCCCCTTTCTTACTATTATCTAAGACATATAATGTTCCATTTAAAGCTGCAGTTATCCTTTTGTTATCTTTTTTCAATTATGCAATTATTATCCTTAAAAGTAATTACATAACCTAATTTATCTAATACCCTTACTGAAAGCAAATTAAACTTTAGTTGCGGTACATACAACATTTTTATATCCTGGTTTATGTACGGACAACGTGCAAAACCTTGACCTTTAGCTTTCAGTTTCCAGCCGTTTGCAAGAGATATATGTTGAGAGCTTTTAGACATTTTTATAAATTTTGTCTTATCTCTTGTGATGCAGTGGGATGCGCCACTGTCAACCACCCATAAATTATTCTTCACATCAGAGTTGCTAAACGTGGCTAGTTCAAATGCTTTCTTTGGCTTTTTTATCTTCTGGCTTTTTCTCTTTTTGCAGAACCTTGCCAAATGTCCTCTACCTCCACAATTAAAACACTTTTAATTGTGTATGCCGTTGAAGATAAATTCTCTTCTTCCAGGTGCTTTACTTTGCTTTGCTGGTTTCTTTCAAGCTTTGAAGATAATTTCTCTTCTTTCTTATCTTCTCTCAGCTCGTCACGCTCACGCCTTCTTCTGGCTTCTTCTAGTAGCCTGCCTGTAATCTCGGTTAATGAGAGGCTTTCTTTTGGCAATACTTCCAACGAAGTCACATAGTCATCATAGCTTTGATCTAATGAAGATAATATTATGTAGACTTGTTGCAGTTCATTAAATATAAGCTCTTTTTCTTGCAATTCTTGAAAAATGCTCTTCATACAGTTTAAATGAACTAACATATCTCCATTCCTCTGAAGATGCGTTCGAAAAAGCTTCCGTGTAAGATTTATATGTGCTCCTACACTGTCCCGAACATAAATCTTCCTGAGGTTCTCCCAGCAGTTTGCAGCATTTTCTTCTCCACGAATATGGACAAGCTGCTGATCACAGAGAGTCAGTCCTATGATGCATAAAGCCTGCTCATTCTTCAGTTTAAAGTCTTGTAACTTTTCTTTATCATCATCATTAGCAGGATCCCAGCTACTCACATCTGGTGGGTTTGCTATAATGTCCCACAAACCTTCTCTGCGTAGAAGTAAACTACATTTCATTGACCATGAAACATAGTTTGTTCCATCCAGCCTGGATATCATGGACAGTTGTGACAAATTTACTTGTGCCATTGCTCTTCAGATATTTTGACTATTTTAAACTAATTAAAACAGTTTGTTTTTACAGTAATGTGCAACTCACACCAACTCTCTCTGCTATATCCTGGTTAGTTAAACTATGCTGCTGGGCCCATAACCAATGTTAGGGTTTGAGGATTAACCCCTAGCAGAGTATTGCAGCAGTAGTCAAGCCAGGCAACCAAAGGAGAGCGGAAGGGCCCCAGAGTATACACACACTGAACACAAACACTGTTTGTAGTTTAAATAGTTTTTAATCCAGTTAGAGTTTAAGCATTGTCATTCAGTCCATTAAGTCATTCACAGTATTTCCATCCAGTAAGACTCACTAGTATAGTCCAAGTTAAGAGTCCTTGCAATATCTTTATCAGCCGATAAAGATATCTTCTCCTCCTCCGGTTTCACTCTCCAGAGAAACAAACGCTGGATATTCAGTAGAATTACGCAGTAAATCAGCAAACAGTAGCAAACAATAACAGTTCAGTCACAGGCACTCACAGTCAGTAATCTCGGTTAGTCGCAGCAGCACACAGTTACAGTAGCACACAGTTACAGCCAGACAGTAACAGACAGTAAGCTTTCCAGCTTCTAATGCTTCCTTATATTGTAACTTCTAACCGCACCCTTAATCGGCTAATTGCCTGCTGCATTGTGCTTAAAGTGATAAGCACATAAACCATGATATCTAAGTTTTATATATTTATTCACCCAAACCATATTTGGTATCAATGTTATACCTAACAATATGCAGTATATATCCAGCTAGGTGGCAGCATCTAACTAACCTTGGCTGATCCTGAAATAAGTGAAACAGGGCTGGATATGGTTAGGATTTAGAGGAGACATCACATGTAATATCCAGGGTGGGGTTTAGACTGGGAGGCTGAAAGAATCTTTTAAAGATGGCAAATAACATCTATATTTTTGCTGAGAAAACTACATGACCATGAATTAACCAGCAGTGAGACTCAGTTGGAAGGAGATATGCAGTACCTTATACATTGTGCTGCCCTGCTCACTCACACACACACATAACTGTGGTTTAGTGAGTTTATTAATATTCCCCAACAATTCCCTTCACCAAAACTCAGAACAGTCCCAATTAAGTCTGAGTCCCATGAGCAGGCCAAAATTAGTCCACAGAGAAATGGCCCAATAGTTCATAAAGCAATTGAAACTTGCTCAAACAAAATAACTCCACCAAACAAACTTAAATCCACACACAAGAAAGCTCACAAGGCAGAAAAAGTTCAGAGTCTCCAAGGCACAATCCATTCCAACCATGGTGTAAATCCAGAGTGAAGCAGGAAACACGACGACCAAAAACACACAGCTAGAAAAATACACATTGTTCCATCTGCCTGCTGGTGTAGCTCATCAAGACAGGTGGGGCTTTCTCTTCTCGAGTAATCTGGCAGACCCCCACTCCTCTGCCTTTTCTCTGCCCTAGGTATTATTGGATCAGGTACAGAAGGCAGTTCCTTCTTCTCTTCACTGGCTGTCTGCCACTGCATGCTTTCCCCAGCTGAAGCCTCCTCCAAATCTCTTCCAGATGTTCGTTTAGAGCTATCAATCAGCTCAGTTCCTGACATGCCATGAATAGGTTCATCCTCCCGACTGACATCTGAAGACAAATCTGGGGAGTTGTCCAAGGGAGACATCACATGCATATAGTAAATACGAGGTTGAATATAACAGAATACACCACAGTATGTATGTATGACAATTTCTTGGTTTGGATTAGATCACCACAGAAAATAGCTGAATTACCTTCTTTCTCCATATTGCCTTAATATACTGCTACAGAGCACTAAAAATTGTAATATCTGCATGTGTGCAATAACAGTGAAATCACCATTTGCTATGGGTCTTGGATGCAACACACTACCCAATCTTTTACACACTTCCCTAGAATAAGGAAGCTTTTTAGTTAACTCCAACAGTTATCCCAATCTTTTAATAGAGTTGTTACTGTAGTTCTTTTGATCCTTCCTGTGTGGCTGAGAAGAATATCACTGAGGGTTTCCAGCTTCTAATGCTTCCTTATATTGTAACTTCTAACCGCACCCTTAATCGGCTAATTGCCTGCTGCATTGTGCTTAAAGTGATAAGCACATAAACCATGATATCTAAGTTTTATATATTTATTCACCCAAACCATATTTGGTATCAATGTTATACCTAACAATATGCAGTATATATCCAGCTAGGTGGCAGCATCTAACTAACCTTGGCTGATCCTGAAATAAGTGAAACAGGGCTGGATATGGTTAGGATTTAGAGGAGACATCACATGTAATATCCAGGGTGGGGTTTAGACTGGGAAGCTGAAATAATCTTTTAAAGATGGCAAATAACATCTATATTTTTGCTGAGAAAACTACATGACCATGAATTAACCAGCAGTGAGACTCAGTTGGAAGGAGATATGCAGTACCTTATACATTGTGCTGCCCTGCTCACTCACACACACACATAACTGTGGTTTAGTGAGTTTATTAATATTCCCCAACAATTCCCTTCACCAAAACTCAGAACAGTCCCAATTAAGTCTGAGTCCCATGAGCAGGCCAAAATTAGTCCACGGAGAAATGGCCCAATAGTTCATAAAGCAATTGAAACTTGCTCAAACAAAATAACTCCACCAAACAAACTTAAATCCACACACAAGAAAGCTCACAAGGCAGAAAAAAGTTCAGAGTCTCCAAGGCACAAATCTATTCCAACCATGGTGTAAATCCAGAGTGAAGCAGGAAACACGATGACCAAAAACACACAGCTAGAAAAAATACACATTGTTCCATCTGCCTGCTGGTGTAGCTCATCAAGACAGGTGGGGCTTTCTCTTCTCGAGTAATCTGGCAGACCCCCACTCCTCTGCCTTTTCTCTGCCCTAGGTATTATTGGATCAGGTACAGAAGGCAGTTCCTTCTTCTCTTCACTGGCTGTCTGCCACTGCATGCTTTCCCCAGCTGAAGCCTCCTCCAAATCTCTTCCAGATGTTCGTTTAGAGCTATCAATCAGCTCAGTTCCTGACATGCCATGAATAGGTTCATCCTCCCGACTGACATCTGAAGACAAATCTGGGGAGTTGTCCAAGGGAGACATCACATGCATATAGTAAATACGAGGTTGAATATAACAGAATACACCACAGTATGTATGTATGACAATTTCTTGGTTTGGATTAGATCACCACAGAAAATAGCTGAATTACCTTCTTTCTCCATATTGCCTTAATATACTGCTACAGAGCACTAAAAATTGTAATATCTGCATGTGTGCAATAACAGTGAAATCACCATTTGCTATGGGTCTTGGATGCAACACACTAACCAATCTTTTACACACTTCCCTAGAATAAGGAAGCTTTTTAGTTAACTCCAACAGTTATCCCAATCTTTTAAAAGAGTTGTTACTGTAGTTCTTTTGATCCTTCCTGTGTGGCTGAGAAGAATATCAAATAGGCTGTAGGATAAAATTTAGATTGCAAAGAACTTTCTAGGTTTCAAGCACAGACTGACTAAAAATAGCATCTAGGCTTAATCTAGGATCACAAAAATGAGAAACATCCTTGGCTGTGATACTTTTCACGATGTGGGCAAGATCTAGTTAGAGCATCAAAACCTTCTTCTTGAGGGTCACTTTAGGATAAGCATGGTTCATGGCTGAACTTCTTTGCCTGATCATAAATGACTGGTACCCATGAACATTTTTAATTCTCAAGGAGTAGAGACATGAGCATCTTTGTGCGATTCATCTCTCTTCCTGAAATTGAATTATTAGATATTCTCTTCCTTCAAGACTGAAAGATACTACAGTCTTTCTGCCCCTCCTTCCTTTAAAGAGCCTCAGTGGTGCAGTGGTTAGAGTGCAGTACCGCAGGCCATTTCTGCTGACTACCAGCAGCCTGCAATTTGGCAGTTCAAATCCCATCAGGCTCAAGGTTCCATCCTTCCAAGATGGGTAAAATGAGGATCCATATTGTTGGGGCCAATAGGCTGACTCTGTAAAACTGCTTAGAGAGGACTGTAAAGCACAATAAAATGGTATATAAGTCTAAGTGCTATTGCTATTTAAGACTGAAAGTGACTACAGTCTTTCTGCTCTATTCTAGCCATGTAAAATCAATGCAACATGGACTATACTTACTGATGGACTTCATAAGCCAACATGGTTTAGACATAGTCTCAAATCAGTAAACTGGAATAATGATGGGTTCTTTCCCAATATTTTGGAAAGGATGGCAGAACCCCATGAAATACCACAATCATTCAAAAATGAATGTCTACGAAGACCCTCAGTCATCCAGGTTGTACCAAAGGTGCTTTCTTGGATGAAAAGTGAAACATCTTCAAGGGAAAAACAAAGTCCAGTTGCCTTTTGAAAAAAGCACCTTTAGGATTTAAAAATGAATTTTATTAAGATCATTAGTATTAGTTTTGAAGAATACATATTTGCATGTGCATATTTATCACTCTAATTCACCTATCTGTTACTATTTTTTGCCTTTCCCTGTTCATTTCTGTTTAGGTAGAACTTTGTTATAGCTATTTTCAATTAGAAAATGCCTCCATTTTTTTTAAAAAAATGTTATCATAATATAAAATACAAATATAAACAAAGGTTAGAGGGAAATGGGAGAAGGACAGTATAACTTCCAACTTTTTTCAGCACAGTTGAATAAAAGTTATAAAGTACAGCCTCACCTTTTTACTGTTACATATTTAATATATACTATACTATAAGAACAAATCTAATCCACTCTGTAGGTCCCAAAGTCAGGATTTCCTTTTTTTTTGTCTGTCACGAACGCGAAGTCAAAAAGTAATTTCCAAGTATAAAAATGTCCAATTTTTGACCAGTTCAATATATGCAAACTCTTTATGGTTATCTCTACACAGTTCTCCTTACCCCCTGAACTTAGAGCACAATGCCCCTTTTATCTTTATAAAACAGAATTACATAGTAAACATTCAGTTATTAAAAGCACTGAAATAATTATTACCAATACCACTGGTATAAACAACAAATAAGTAATATGGACATTAATAAGGTTAATATTAATAAGGTTTTGGACCATGGTTTTCTAAAATTCCTCTGGAGCAAATATTTTCTCTTAGATCCTTGTATGTAAGTTTTTTATTAAGGATTTTGATTGGTACTATAAAAGCTCATAAAACTAAACTTAAAGAACGGAGAATAGAAAGAATAAAAAGTGCAAGAAAAAAGAAAAGAGAAAATAAAGAATATAATAAAGAAAAAGAAAAGAAACTTATAAAGAGATTACTTCCAATCTTCATCACAAGTATAAACAAAGTTAATAATTCTTCACACCCATAAGGTTATAGATAAATATATTTATATCTCATATCCCATCCCGTAAGCAAATCCATAAAACATTGAGGAGGAGGAGGAGGAGGAGGAAAAGGAGGAAAAGGAGGAGAGAGGAGGAGAGAGGCGGAGTTGGAGAAGGAGGTTATTTCAACCTTGATAAAATAACCAATTTTATATTCCTCTTTTTCTTTCTAACATTCATAATATTTAGTTCATTCAAATATTGTTGTAGGATATGGTTTCTCTTCTATCCTTCAAGGTCCCATCATAAAGCATCCTTTTTACAAATCATTCTCTTGACTTTTCACTGTAATTCCACTGTCAATACTTTCTCTGTCTTCTTAGACAAAATGTATTCTACATTTGTCATTCTCTCATTAACATATTTTGTCATGGTCTATCCATACAATCAGACATCATTACTGACCCTGTTGATATGTAGCTACTAATTTTTGGCTCCATTCTTAAAAGATGTCCTTTAATATTTCCAATGTTATAATGCTTTGTGTCATTTTATACATCCCAGTGCTAACCAACAACAAAAGCAGGCATGTCTTTTTATCTTCTACTTAAAATCTTCAATCCCCTTTAGTCTTCAGTTTGTAAAATCATAAAGTTGCTTGTCTTTGTTATGAGTGACAATAACTTAAGATAGCCAAATTTTATTTATTTAAAGCATTAATAAATCTGGTTTGCATAATTAGCTATTAATTTTTTATAGTTAATTCTAAAATATTATAATAAAAGTAAATATTCCAAATTTAACTAGACCTTAATTCAGTTAAGTTCAAAATGTTATTCAGCTTTTTGCTGTTTCTTTAAAAAAAAAAGTAATTAAACATAATTATTTTTTCTTTTTTTCAGAGTTAAAAGTTAAACTCACCTGCTGTTTTCACATTTGCTGTCCCAAAAGTCTCTAATAGCTTTAAGATGATTAATAGGCAATTTCAAAAAGTGATTAGAAATAGAGACCTGGGAACTTAATGTCTTAAAAGGCCTCACTATAGTGGCAAGCAAGATGACTAATTCCTTTGTCTCTCAGCATTCAAACCTGCAGACGACTGCTGCTCTGTGGTCTCCTTTGGAAAAGCAGGTGCCTGGGGCACCTGTGGGTGATTTCCAGCCTTCTCCTTGTCCAGAGAGGTTCCAAAGTATGGCTCTACTTATCAGTTTTTTCAGACTTTGCCATAGTTGTCTACTCTCACAAAGACATTTTTGGTTGGTTATGCCTCCCCCAGAAAAATATTTTCCCTCAGGATCTTTTGGTACAGAGCTCTGTATGCCCATACATGCATTTGTATATGTGTATTAATGTGATATAAATATTCCTGGTGGCCAATCCTGAAACCCCTACTTCCTAAACTTAAGAAATAAATGCAAAGAGGGATGGATTTTGCAGTTGTAATTATACAGTGATAAGATGACCAAAAGATGTATATGAAAATGACCCGAGGTAACAGATAACAGATAATCAGAGTTGGAAGGAATCTTGTAGGTCATCTAGTCCAACCCCCCGCCCAAGCGGGAGACCCTACACCATTTCTGACAGATGGCAGTCCAATTTCTTCTTGAAAGTCTCAAGTGATGGCGCTCCCACAACTTTCGAGGGCAATTTCTGTTCCATTGGTTGATTGTTCTCACTGTCAGGAAGTTTCTCCTTATTTTCAGGTTAAATCTCTCCTTGTTCAGTTTCCATCTATTATTCCTTGTCTGGCCTACAGGTGCTTTAGAAAATAGCTTGACCCCTTCCTCTCTGTGGCAGCCTTTCAAATATTGGGGCACTTCTATCCTGTCTCCCCTGGTCCTTCTCTTCACTAGACTAGCCATGCCCAGTTCCTGCAACCGTTCTTTATATGTTTTAGTCTCCAGTCCCCTAATCATCCAGTCTATCATCTAGGTCCCTAGTTTTCAAAAATCCTAAAAGAAGATGCTAAGTCATGAAACACCCTGCCTCCCTTTAAGAAGAGATGCTATTGTCACCACAAAGTGAAAGTCCTGCCCTTGATAATTTCTTCTTCCTTTGAAGAAATTGAAAGAAAACAGTCAAAGCATTTTTCTGCTCACAGTGCCTACGGAGATTCTCCATCATCCAGGTCATGTTTGTCCCAAAGCTGCTTTTTCAAAGGGCAACTGGACTTTGTTTTTCAGTTCTGAAGTCAGAACTGAAGAAGCTTCTTGGAGAAAAAGTGAAACATCTTCAAGGAAAAACAAAGTCCAGTTGCCTTTGTCTTTTCTGCTCACAGTTTTGGTGGAGAATTTTTGAGAAATTGTTGGGGTACCACTAACTTCATTTATTTATTGTAGTGTTTATTGTCATGGTCAAGCAGATGATGTTGTGAAGTCCACACTGTAATTATGAAGCCAAGAACTCTTTTTTTGTTGTTTGTTTCCACTTTGAGCAACATAGTTCCTTTCTCAGTGTAGTCAACCATTTGTTACATATAAAAAGCCCTCCTCTCATGCCAATGAATTGCTAAAAATATGAACCTTGGAAGCACTTTTATATAATTTCTTCTAAATCTCTTTTGTTCTACCTGGTAATTTCACTAAGTGACTCTCTAATTCCAATGAAAAAGAACTGGAAGCAAGAAACCAGGTTTTTTTTAAGAGGCCAACTCTATCAAACAAGATTCTGCCAAGAAATTCTTGATTTGTTTACAACTTTCTCCTTCAGAGAACACAACAAGTTGCAAGAGGAAAGTCAAGGACATAGAAGTAGCAGAGAAATACAGGAGGAAAGTGCAATGTTGGAATAGTTGAATTTGTAGCTTGAGTTCCAAGGAAGGAAGGAAGGAAGGAAGGAAGGAAGGAAGGAAGGAAGGAAGGAAGGAAGGAAGGAAGGAAGGAAGGAAGGAAGAAAGAAAGAAAGAAAGAAAGAAGGAAAGAAAGAAAGAAAGAAAGAAAGAAAGAAAGAAAGAAAGAAAGAAAGAAGAAACAGATTTAAAAAAATTCATAGTAGATGGAAGATTTCATATGGACATGGATAAAACAAAAAAACAAGGTATAACACCATTGGAAGGGACATTGGAGGATATCTAGTTCAACCCACTGCTGAAGCAGGCAACCCTACACCATTTCAGAAAAATGGTTGTCCAATCTTTTTTTAAAAAATCTCCAGTGTTGGAGCACCCATCATTTCTAGAGGCAAGTCATTCCACTGATTAATCGTTCTGCTGTCAGGAAATTTCTCATTAGATCTAGGTTGATTCTCTCCTTGATTAGTTTCCATCCATTGCTTTTTGTCTTGCCTTCAGGTGCTTTGGAGAATAGGTTGACTCCCTCTTCTTTGTGGTAGCCCCTTACATATTGGAAGATTGCTATCATGTCACCCCTGGTCCTTCTTTTCAATATAGTCATAATCATAAGAAAGAAACCAGGATATTGTAAATTCTAGTCCTGCCTGAGGCATGAAAGCCAGCTGAGTGACTTTGGCCAATCAGCAGGACACTGTGAATTCTAGTCCTGCCTTAGCCAAGAAAGTCAACTGGGTAACTTTGGACTGGTCTCTCTGTCTCTGTCTCAGCCCAACCAGGAGTGGGATTCTACCAGAACAGGTGAACCCCTTGTTCCAACAATCAGCTGGCTCCAAACCACTTCACTGCGACTTGCATGTGGTGGTGGATATTGGTGGAATCCCACCCCTGAGCCCAACTCACTTCACAAAGTGGTTGTTGTTGAGGGGAAGAAAAGGAGGAGGAAGGAGTATTATGTATGCTTGCCTCCCTGAGTATAAAGAAATAAAGGTGGGAGAAAAATCTCATCTATCAATAAATAAATTCCAGCAAGGGAAAGATTTCACATCAGTGGAAGTCTGGGGTAAAGAAAAAGGTTGTAAGAACACCAAAAACATCAAGGAAGAATAGGTATTTATTTATTCCCATAATACAGATAGTCCTTGACTTATGAAAACAATTAAGCCCAACATTTCTGTTGCTAAGTGAAAGACATTTCTTAGGTGAGTTTTGCCTCATTTTAAGACTTTTCTTGCCACAGCTATTAAGTGAATTACTGCCGTTGTTCAGCTAGTAACTTGGCTGTTACAACAACTTGGCTGATGTTGATTGACTTTGCTTGTCAGATAGTTGCAACCGTCCTAAATATGAATCCATTGCCAAGCGTCCAAATTTTGTTCACATGACCACAGGGATGCTGCAATGTTTGTAAGAGTGAAAAATGGTCCGAGGTCACTTTTTTTTCAATGCTGTTGTGACTTCAAACAGCCACTAAATGAACTGTTTATACATTGTACTTTCTTATCCCATGGTGGAGTGATGGGATAAACCATCCTAATGAAATGAGGAACATTTTAATTTCAGTTCTACAAAACAAGGGAAATCAAAGCGGGATTGCCATTTTCAGAGACAGCTCTTTATGCCTGATATTCCTAACACCGTCCTGAAATGATTCCAAGAAGCATTTATCTCTGTGTGTCTGTCTCTCTTTCTGTGAAGAACATAACAATGAACTGATACGGAAAGTAAAATTGGCTTCTCATTTTTCAAAGAGCTTCATCATCTAACTTTTATATTCCCCTTTTCCCCCACCTACACGAAGGCTTTCTTTTGCTCTGCCCTGCCTGGTGCTCATTTGTTGCAATTACACCAGAAATGTTCACAAGGAGAGTAATTATTCACTTAAAACATCAACTGGTTTCTGTGATACTTGATAAACGTTAGATGCTGTTAGAATTGCTCTATTCTCTATTGGAGAAGAGTGCCAGCAGCTAATGATTGGGACTTGCGCTCACAATTCCAGAGCTCTCAATATTGTAAGGATACATCAAGCATAAAAATGATCTGTCCTCTAGCTAGAGACCATTTTCACCTCATTTGAAATTCAAGGGAAAACACACTGCTTTCATTTCTACTCATTTGCCCATGAAACAAATGACAGAACTGCGTGGAAAAATGCATCTGAAACCCAGAAGTAACTCTGTCTCCATCCAGGATTTGAAGCCCTCGCACACAAGGACAGGTTTCTCAGTCTGAGGCAGAATGTGGCATCATGAGAACCATTTTATTTTTTTAAAAAAAATTAATAGTGTCTGGTCCTCATGTTTATATGGAAATCATTCAGAAGGGTTGTCATGCAAGAAAGATGAGAAGCAATGGAATGGAATGTTTGAGATTGAACTTGGACTAAGGAGACTCGGCTTGAAGCCCTCACTTGACCTCCAAGCTTTCTTTCTCTTTCTCTCTCTAGTGTCTCTCTCTTTCTCCAGTCTCTCTATCCAGTCTCTCTCTTTTTCTCTTAAGTTTCTCTCTATTTCTCCAGCCTCTCTCTCCAGCCTCTCTCTCTCTAGTCTCTCTCTCTCTCTCTTTCTCCAGTCCCTCCCTCCAGTCTGTCTCTCTTTTTCCAGTTTCTCTCTAGTCTCTCTCTCTCTTTCTCCAGTCACTCTCTTAAGTTTCTCTCTATTTCTCCAGTCTCTCTCTCCACACACTCTCTCTCTTTCTCCAGTCCCTGTCTCCAGTCTCTCTCTCTAGTCTCTCTATTTCTCTATCTCCAATCGTTCTCTTAAGTCTCTCTCTATCTTTCTCCAGTCCCTCTCTCCAGCCTGTCTCTCTTTTTCCAGTCTCTCTCTCTCTCTCTCTCTCTCTCTCTCTCTCTCTCTCTCTCTCTCTCTCTCTCTCTCTCTCCACACACTCTCTCACTCTCTCCATCATATCTCATGTTATTGTTTTAGGAAAACCCATGTATGATGCAGAGGTGTCCCCAAGGATCAAGGGGGTGCAAATGACAAAGGCATAGTAATACTCCGTTCCAACTATCTCCTCTATGCCAACAACTTTACCATCTTATGATGCCTTGGTAAGACTCTATTTGAAATACCGCATCCTGTTTTGTTCAGCGTGATATGAAAAAAGATGGTGAGACTCTAGAAAGAGTGCAGAGAAAAGCAATAAAGATGATTAGGGGATTGGATGATAAAACATATGAAGAACAGTTGCTGGAATTGGGTATGTCTAGTGAAAAGAAGGGCTGGGGTGACACGATAGCAGTGTTCCATTATCTAAGGGGCTGCCACAAAGAAGGCAGGGATCAACCTATTCTCCAAAACACAAGAAGCAATGGATGGAAACTAATCAAAGAGAGAAGCAACCTAGAATTAAGGAGAATTTCCCAACAGTGCAAAAATAAATAAGTGGAATGGTTTGTCTTCAGAATGCTACATCATTGGAGGTTTTTAAGAAGACGTTGGACAGCCATTTGTACAGATTGAGCAGGGGGTTAAATTAGAAGATCTCCCTTCCAATTCTGTTATTTTGTTAATATTCATGTTCTATCCAAATATCCCAAATATTCCACTCATCTCCAACCATCATAACTTCCATCCTTCCAAACACCAAATATTTTGAACATGAGTTATTATGTCACATGAACACATGAAAGGGCCAGAACTTGCATTGTGATGATGGTTTTGTTAGCGCGATTGCATTCTATAGATGTCTTTGGTGTATATTGTTTCAATATATGGATCAGTGGTGGGATTTAATTTTTTTTACTACAGGTTCTGTGGGTGTGGCTTGGTGGGCGTGGCTTGGTAGGTGTAGCAAAGGAAGGATATTGAAAAATTTCCATTACCTCCCCACTCCAGGGGGAAGGTTACTGAAAAATCCCATTCCCTCCCCACCCCACTAACCTGCTTTTCAGCTCCATTCTCCTGTGCAGGACAACAAAAGAAGACCCAGCCAATCAGCTGGGACTTGGGAGGCAGAGGATAGATAGGGACGGGGCCAGTCAGAGGTGGTGTTTTGGGGTTCTCTAAACTACGCAAAATTTCCACTACTGGTTCTCCAGAATTGGTCAGAACCTGCTGAATACCACCTCTGGTATGGATATAACCCATATGTAAATAAATGGGAGGAAGGTCACTGAACACTACCCAGAACTGGGAAATATATTTTATACATTTGAAAACAGAATAGCTTTCAGTGTGTTAAGGAAAATAAATGTTCTAGGAGGCATAGAATTGTTGCATTGGCTCCTTCCTCCCTTCCTTCTCACACATACACACTGCACACACTGCTTAGCTTGCAATTCAGTTTTTCTTCTGCCATAATTAATCATTACATTCTGACTGAACGATTAATTACATTAACACACACGTTAGAATAAAATAGGATAAGATTGTGGTACAGAATGTCATGAAAATCATTGTCTTAGCAAGTTGTAAGAACTGGCCTGCCTAAAAGGCTTTATTTGAGCTCAATGTATTGTATGGACACAGCCACTGTTTTCTTTAACCATTATATGTATTATGTGAACTTCACCTATCTATTTCCCTACCCAAGAAAGTCTGTATTATTGACCGGGTTTTAAATAGTTATGGAGAAAATCTATCTTTGTGGTCACTAAGAGTCAACAAAGACTTGATGTCAGATAATAATCTATATATATAAAAGCAAAATACCAGTCACGCATCATCACAAAATCTCCAGAACTATAAAGCCTACAAATTTGAAATTTGGCATGTGTGTTCCTCTTGGCTTCTAGGTGCTAATTAAGAAAGGGTTTTTTGAAATGACCACCAGAGCATTAGTATTTCCTATATTATTATTAACACACTCTGATGCTAAGGAGTTCTACTCCTCCTCCCCACCTGAAAAGATATCTGTTCCAAATGCAAAACACAAGCAGAGGAGAGGAGTTTCAGTTTCAGTTTTAGTTTCACAGCACCAAGCAGCTTTAGCACAGAACAGTTGAGCTAAGCCATGCCCAGGCTCCTTGCTGTCTCCTTCTTTTGCTCACACAGCAAATACTGTTTCAGTTTCCAAACAGCCCTCAACTCTTTCACACACTGAAAGGACGCTAGCCAGATGAATACCGATGGATGCTGGTAGGCAGAGGCACATTTTCCCCCTTATTTTCCTCCCCCAAAATTAAGCCTGATCACATAGTTTCGTAGTGAAGCATGGGTTTAGAGTTAGTCAATCAATATAAGTAAAAAGCAGGATAGATAAAAAGTCATGTATTACAAGTAAGGAAACATGGGTGAAAAGAGAAGCCTTCTTTTCTGAAACAGTTCTTGTGCAATTCTTCTTTTAATGGTTGATAAAGTCCTGTTGATAAGAGAATGACAACAATTCTTCCTAAGGATTTTGTTTTCAATCCATTCAATTATTTTTGATTCTCAGAGATGGCCTGGACAATATTCTGCTATTTTCTTGACAACATTTTTCAGAAGTTCTTTCCCATTGCTAGTTTAGTGAAAAGAAAGACTAGGGGTGACATGGTAGCATGTACTGCCACAAAGAAGAGCGGGGGGGGGTCAACCTATTTTCCAAAGCACATGAAGACAAGAAGCAACAGATGGAAACTAATCAAGGAGAGAAGCAACCTAGAACTAAGGAGAAATTTCCTTACATTTGGAACAATTAATCAGTGGAACGACTGGCCTCCAAAAGTTGTGGATGCTCCAACACTGGAGGTTTTTAGGAAGAGAGTGGACCATCATATGTGTGAAATGGTACAGGGTTTCCTGTCTGAGAAGTTGGTTGGACTGGAACACCTGTGTGCAATCATAAACTGCATTAACAGAGGGATACAATCAAGACCAAGTGAAGTACTAATATCACTCTATAAAGTCTTAGTAAGACCATACTTAGAATACTGCATCCAGTTTTGGTCACCATACTATAAAAAAGAGGTTGAGACTCTAGAAAAAGTGCAGAGAAGAGCAACCAGGATGATTTAGCCTGGAGGCTAAAACATAAGAAGAACGGTTGCAGGAACTGGGCATGGCTAGTCTAGTGAAAAGAAGGACCAGGGGAGACATGATAACAGTATTCCAATATTTGAGAGGCTGCCACAGAGAGGAGGAAGGGGTCAAGCTATTTTCTAAAGCATCCAAAGGCCAGACAAGGAACAATGGATGGAAACTGATCAAGGAGAGATTCAACCTACAAATAAGGAGAAACTTTTTGACAGTGAGAACAATCAATCAATGGAACAGAAGTTGCCTTTGGAAGTTGTGGGAGCCTCATCACTGGAAGCTTTCAAGATGAGATTGGACTGCCATTTGTCAGAAATGGTCTCCTCCACCTCTGTTATTCTGTAATAGGTTCCTTCCTAACACTGAAAGAAAGTGACTGACCCAAAGTCACCCATGTGGCTTCATACCTAAAGTGGAAACTAGGACTCATGGTCTCCAGCCTGATGCCTTAACCACTATACCAATAGAAGCTAAATTGGTGCCTTGTGCACAAAGGAAGCTATTGATTCGAGGGAAGCAGATCAAGGCTGGATTCAGCAGCAGAAACAACAGGCAAGAATCTGCTGTCAATTCCTGGTTGCAAAGGTGAAGAAGATCTTGCCTTGATAGATTGTCTAACTATGTTTCTGCTTTCAGAGCTAGTTATTACTGAGTGGACACATAGACCTACAGATACAACCGGCCCTTTGATGGGGACCAAACTGCTGATGCGGCCCCCGATGAATTTGAGTTTGACACCCCTGGTCTATTCTATGTTTTATTCTACAGTATGCTTAATGACTGGAGGATCAACCAAAACACTCCGGATAAAGCTCTAATGAGCAAGGCACTTCCTTCAATAAGTATTCATGGTTTTCTTCATCGGCTTTCTTAGGTCACTAGCTAATTGTTGGTCTTCTCGAGCTATTCGGCTGTATTTGCATTATACACAGAAATCCTTGGAGCTTTGCAACAGCAATCATTTTCCTCTTCCTCTAAATTAACCCTCAGTAGAGCCATAGTCTCTGCACATTTTACATCAATTTCCATAACAGAGCAATCGGGCTCATAGTTGGCATACAGTTAGTCTCATCAAGAGTACTTCAAATCACATATAACAAGAAATTACCAAAGAGCTTTGAAATGTGAAGGCATCTGACGCTGGTGACAAATGCAGTTCTTGGTTAGTTCTACTTACACATGTAGACAGGAGTGTGTCCTTTAGACTTTTCATGAAACTTTATTGTAATGTATGGTGAACATCTGGTAGAAATAGCTCATCTGAGGTGGACTGGGCAGTCAGAATCATAGAATAACAGAGTTGGAAAGGACCTGGGAGATCTTCTACTCCAACCCCGTGTTCAGACAGGAAACCCTGTACCATTTCAGACAAAGCAAGCTGTACTATTGATTATATTATTAATTGTTCTCACTGTCAGGAAATTTATCCTTAGTTCTAGGTTGACTCTCTCCTTGATTAGTTTCCATCCATTGCTTCTTATCCTGCCTTCAGGTGCTTTGGAGAATAGGTTGACCCCTTCATCTTTGTGGCAGCCCTTTAGCTACAGGTAACTCACAACTGTTCATTTAGTGCAGGGGTGGGATTCAACCGGTGTTACTACTGGTTCGGTGACTACGTTTTGCGTGCGCGTGTGTAACAAACCTTAAGCTGTGCTGCCCGGACAGCTGAAAAGCGCTGCACGCAGGTGTGCAGCGTTTGAAAAGCCTCTTTTGACCTGCTTTTTCAACCTCAGCTGTGCCGCGCAAAGCAACTGAGTTTGAAAAAGCAGGAAATAAAGGACAGGTAAGAGCCTGGGTGGGTGGATGGGCCAAACAGCAGCAAACACAGAACTGGTGTCTGCTGCTCTTCAGAGCTACCAGTTCTTTAGAACTGGGCAGAACCGGTAGCATTCCACCCCTGATTTAGTGACAGTTCAAAGTTGCAATGGCCACTGAAAAAAGTGCTCTGTGACAGTTTTTCACACTTATGACCGTTGCAGCGTCTCCATTTTAAGTAATGAAGGCTAAGTCGATATAATTGTTCTGGCAGCAATATGGATTTCTTTTGCCATTAATTTTTTATTTGTTCTTCGTTTTTGACTTTCCATTCTGGCCTGCAACCTTTGGATTTTATGGTAGTCTTCCTTAGACCTGAATCTGTTTATCCTCCAAAACTGGCCAGGTTCTGCCAGATGCTGCCATTTTCTGAGTTATTTCAGCCTTATTTTTAACAGCCGTAACAGGTTTGTTGAGAAATACAAACTGTTCTTCCTGGTTTTTGGCAGTGGTCAGATTCAATATTTTTGACTACTGGCTCTGTGGGCGTGGCTTGGTGGGCGTGGTAAGGGAAGGTTACTGCAAAATCCCATTCCCTCCCCACCACACTAACCTGCTTTCCAGCTCCGTTCTCCTGTGCAGAGAGCAACAAAAGAAGACCCAGGCAATCAACTGGGATTCGGGAGGCAGAGAATAGCAGGGCCAATCAGAGGTAGTATTTGCCAGTTCTCCAAACTACTCAAAATTTCCACTACCGGTTCTCTAGAACTGGTCAGAACCTGCTGAATACCACCTCTGCTTCTTGGGATGGATATGAGGACAGGAGTGTTTCTGGTGAGAATAGAATTCTAAATTTGCTGACCCTTTAAAATCAATGGTTATAAAGTGTCTGAGAGTAGCTGATTAAAAAAAAAATCCTTTGGGTTTAAGTATCCATATTTCTCCATCCTTTTACACATGTGGTATCTGTCTGTCTATCAATCTAAACTATCTATTATCTAGCTATCATTCATCTGCCATCCATCCATCATCTGTCAGCTATCATCTACTTATTATCTATCTATCTATCTATCTATCTATCTATCTATCTATCTATCTATCTATCTATCTATCTATCTATCTATCTGTCAACCCTTTATAGTATCTATCTATCATCTATCTATTTATCCATCCATCCATCATCTTATAACAGATAACAGATAATCAGAGTCGGAAGCGACCTTGTAGGTCATCTAGTCCAATCTCCTTCCCAAGCGGGAGACCCTACACCATTTCTGACAAATGGCAGTCCAATCTCTTGTTGAAAGTCTCAAGTGTTGATGCTCCCCCCCAACTTCCAAGGGCAAGCTGTTCCATTGGTTGATTGTTCTCACTGTCAGAAAGTTTATCCTTATTTCCAGGCTGAATCTCTCCTTGTTCAGTTTCCATCCATTATTCTTTGTCTGGCCTACAGGAGCTTTAGAAAATAGCTTTAGAAAATACCTTTCTGTGGCAGCCCCTCAAATATTGGAAGACCACTATCATGTCTCCCCTGGTCCTTCTCTTCACTAGACTAGCCACGCCCAGTTCCTGTAACTGGTCTTCATATGTTTTAGTCCCTAATCATCCTGGTTGTTCTTCTCGGTACTTTTTCTAGAGTCTCAACATCTTTTTTATACTGTGGTGACCAAAACTGGATGCAGTACTCAAGGTGTGGTCTTACTAAGGCTTTATAGAGTGGTATTAGAACTTCCCTTGATCTTGATTGTATTCCTCTGTTAATGCAACTTAAGATTGATTAGCTTTTTTGGCTGCTGCTGCACACTGCTGGCTCCTATTTAGCTGGTTGTCCACTAAGACTCCAAGATCCCTCTCACAGTTACTGCTATTGAGCCTGGTTTCACCCAGTCTATATGTGTACTTTTGGTTTTTCTTGCCTAAGTGTAGGACTTTACATTGAATTTTATTTTGTTAAATATGGCCCAGTGTTCTAGTCTGTCAAGATCCATCTGGATCTTGAGCCTATCTTCTTGGGTGTTAGCTATTTCTGTATCTTAGTACCTTAGTATCATCTGCAAATTTGGTAAGTTCCCCTTCTATTCCCTTATCTAAGTTGTTAATGAAGATATTGAAGAGTACTGGGCCTAGGATGGAACCTTGTGGCACCCCATTGCTTACTTCCCTCAATGTAGACTTAGACCCATTAAGGACTACTCGTTGAGTACAATATGTCAGACAGTTACGAATCCATCTGGTGCTGCTATCTGTTCCACTTTTTTCTAGCTTACCAAAAAGTAGGTTGTGGTCTACTTTGTCGAATGTCTTGCTGAAATCTTGTGGTATTCCAAGTTACAATAGCAACTAAAAAAATGACCAATGTCCATTTTTCCCACTCAGGGTTACAAGATCAAAATTTGGATACTTGACAACTGGTTCATTATGGTAATTGTAGTGTCCCGGGTTCACATGATCACCTTCTGTGACCTTCTGACAAGCAAAGTGAATGGGGAAGACAGATTCACTTAACAATCTTGTTTCTAACTTAATAACTGGCAGTGATTCACTTAACAACTGTGGCAAGAAAGGTCATCAAGTGGGGCCAAACTCACACAACAAATGTCTTACTTAGTGACATAAATTTTGGGCTCAATTGTGTCTATAAGTCAAGGACTACCTGTAATGTTGCTACCTTTGGAGTGAATAGAAAGCATAGATTCTTAAAAGAAATTAGCTTTGAAAAACCTCCTGCCCAACACTGAGAAAAATTACCTTTGTTTCTAATCTTTGTCAAAATACTTAACTTCTTTTACACTGAATATAGTTCTAGTTGTACTATTTTTTCCTATAGGCTGTACTTATAGTTTTTTCTTCCTAGTAGCCTTTGTGTTTCCTTCTGGAAGATTCTTGCCAATATAAAATGAAATGTTATTATTATTATTTTATGAAATGAGGATTGCTAAAACTCTTTAAGGGCTCATCACGGTGCCATTTGTTTTGTGTTTTTATTTCCCACAATGTCTCTTTCAAAGGAGCATTTTAGAGGAGATGAGAGCTGCTATAAATGGATATAATCTCTCACAGTTACCTAACCCTGACCCCAACCCTGAAAATAATGTGCATCAGAATAGGCCATTGGGGAAAATAGAAATATATATATTTATATTTATATATATAGTTCTTTAAAAAGCTATCCACTGCCATAGCCGAACCTCTAAGCATAATCTTTGAAAAATCTTTCAGGACCAGCTCCTTGCCAACTATGATCACAAGCCACGGTCATCCCCATCTTCAAAAAGGGAGACCCCAGCCTAGTTGAAAATTACAGACCAATCTCTTTATGCTGCATCACCTGTAAAGTCATGGAATCAATTATTAACCAATCCATCATCCTCCACTTAGAAACGAACAACCTACTCTCTAATAAACAATTCGGTTTTAGGAAAAAACTATCATGTAATCTGCAACTCTTAGACTGCAAAAACATATGGACTACACAACTCAATCAGGGCAAAGCAATAGACGCAATCTACATAGACTTCCGTAAAGCCTTTGATAGATAGATTGGATAGTGATCAGCTATAGGGACAGCAAATTTCTTGCCAAATAGTTATTTACATTTATTGGCTGCCCAACTCCAGGGAACTCACTGGGTTATGCTTCCTTGAGGATGATATTCCTTGCGGTCATCTCATCATTAGCACTCTCTCTCTCTCTCTGAGAATTATCGAAGCCACTCAACCATACCCAGTTGCATTATTCAGGTGATTTTGAGAATGTCAAGCCCGAAATTGACATATGTGTAGCCATTTTAGTTAGACTTAGTATATATTCTTTTTCTTGCTTTCTCTGTGGCAGTCATAGGGGGAAGGGTTTCGGGCTCGCCACGTTCCTAAGGGGTTAGGAGTGGAGATAAAGAGAGTGTTTTGCCTAGGTGATCTTTCTTCCAGAGGGAAATGACCTGTCTGTGCTTGGGCCCCTTGAGGTGGAGATTTATGACATCAAACAACGTTGAATTACTTCTATTGGAGAATGTGTCTTTTGGGGGCTGTTTCTAACGTGTAATATTGTGGGGTAATTCCAGGTTGTGTTAGATCCGGAATTACCATGGACTTTGCCAATTTGATGCTTTCCTAAATAAAAGAATTTGTTTTGGGAGATGGACTTGGTTCTTTTCTTTTTAAATGGATTTCATCACTTGGAAACCTGACAGAGAACACATATCAGCCTCCAAGTGGCCTCTCAGAAAGGGAGCTAATACAGTATATCCAAGCTGACATCCATCCTCCACCATTTAGACAGCGCAGAAGAAGCTTCTTGGATGAGAAGTGAAATGTCTTCAGTGAAAAATAAAAACTCCAGTTGCTTCTTCAAAAAGCACCTTTGTGATAACTCACCAAAACAGTTTTTTGGGGTCAGGGTAGGCTAACTTAATATCCTCAAGCAAGACTGGTGACTTCATAGAGATCACAGAGATTCGATGACAGCAATATAGAACTGATGTGCCATTGCCTTCATCCAGTTTTGATAACTATTTATCCTTGGCTTTGATAACATGATTATTTCCTTCCGTAAGATTTTTCTCTGCTTGTTCTTCTTCTTGTGAAATTGAAGTTTATTTCCTTTCTTTTTTTAAAAATAAATTTTATTAAGTTTCCAAATTTAAAAAAACATAAACTAAACATAAAAAAACATAAACTAAACTTTATACATTATTATCAACATCAAGACATCTTTTGCATTTCCTCACATTTTTCAGTATATGTATTTATTTATTCCTTTACCATTGCATCTTGCTCTTACTATAAATCAATATCTTTTATCCTTACATCTCAATC
The DNA here is from genome assembly GCF_049901735.1 of Notechis scutatus. Lineage (NCBI taxonomy): Eukaryota > Metazoa > Chordata > Lepidosauria > Squamata > Elapidae > Notechis > Notechis scutatus. The sequence goes on along the minus strand of NC_142011.1, from coordinate 13,487,156 downwards.
TTCTCCATGGTATATTTGCATATTTACATATTCCCTCATTCTTTTCCTAATTGCCATTTTATTTTATTTTTATTTCTAAACCACTCATACCAGGCAACCCAGACCCTATAATAAATTGAATCTTCTCTGTCTTTTATTTTCATTGTTAGCCTGTCCATCTCTATACAATCTATTATTTTTTTTAACAACCATGCCTTCCGGTGGAACCCTTTTTTCCTTCCAGAGTTGTGCGTACGAAATCCTTGCAGCTGTTAATATATGTAACATAATATATCAGATAGATATATTATGTTACATATATTAACAGCTGCAAGGATTTTATTGCATTTTTGTGTTATTATACCTAATAAAGAAGTTTCCGGATTAAATTCAATTTTCTGATTCGTGATTTCTTCTATCCATTGTCGAATTGTATTCCAATATTTTTTCACTTCCTGGCATGTCTATCAAGTATGAAAATAAGTGCCTTTTTCTTTTCCACATTTCCAACAATTTGGGTCTGAGTTAAACATTTTTGCCAATCTAGCGGAAGGAAGGTGCCATCTGTAGAACATTTTGTATTGATTTTCCTTGTATGCTGTGGATGTAATTAGTATATAATTTGATCCCCACATTGTCTCCCAATTTTCCAGGTCTATATTATGGCCAATATTTTTTGCACATACCACCATTGTCTCTTTGACCACCTCCTCTTCCATTTTAAAATCTAATAGAAAGTTATATATTCTTGAAATCATTTTCTTTTCCATTTCTTGTAGAATTTTATCTAATTGATGCTTTTCCATGCAGAAACCAAATTGCTCTTTGTCCTTCTGATATCTCGCCTGGATTTGCATGTATGGCCACAAATCTATCTTTATATTTTGTTGCTATAATTCTTGTCTCATTTTTAATCTTCCTTGTGTGTCCAATAGGTCTTTGTAACTCCTCTTTTTCCCCAGATCCATTGCATTTGGGTATATTTGTGCTTCCATAGTTGACAACCAGTTCGGTATTTTAGTATAATGGTTCTTTTTTATCTTTTTCCATGTCCAAATTAATGAATATCTAATCATGTGTCTCTGAAAATATGCATGCTGTTTACATTTCCCATCCCATAGGAAACTATGCCACCCTCTCTGCAAGTCGTGACCCTCTATCAACAATACTCTTCTATTTTCCAGGTTGATCCAATCTTTAATCCATACCATAGCTGCAGCCTGATAATACATTTCCCAGTCAGGGAGTCCAAAGCCACCCCTTTCTCTTTTGTCCTGTAACAATTTCATTTTTTATCCTAGCTTTTTTTCCCATCCCAAACAAATTTACTTATTATTAGATCTAATTCTCTAAAAAAGGTTTTATCCAATCTTATTGGTACAGTTTGAAAAAGATATAGTATTTTTGGTAGGGTAGACATTTTAATTGCCGCAATTTTCCCCAGTAGTGATAGCTGTAATTTCCCCCACGTTTCCAATTCTTTTTTGATTTGCATTATTAATTTGTCATAGTTATCTTTTTTGATTGAAGAGGATCTTGCTGTTAACCAAATGCCTAAATATTTTACCTTTTTCACACTTTGCATTCCCAATTTTCCTTTATTTACTTTCAATTGTGGGAAGAAGATATGTTCGAAAAGTTTACGAGTTAAATTTGTGAGATTAGCTTTTCCAGATCATCAGTGGACAGAGAAACAGGTTAAATCTAGAAGCAAGGGTTATGGTGAAGAATAACATCTCAGACATCTGCTATTCATCATCCAAAATCCAGTTATTCTTTTTTGATGAGAGCATATTTCTCTTTGATTCCTTTTACAAAGGGGAAAATCAGATATTCAGTGTTGAATGTAAATTCAAAACTACATTTGGGGGTGGAAATCTGATGGCAGTGTAGGGAGAACAATTGAAAGAGAAACATAAATAACAAATGTACCAGGCTAATCATGCTGAGAAGAAAATGGAGCTAAGAAATCTTCACCCAGATGCTTGCCAGTTTGCCTTAATGGTTGGCACTGATGATCTTTTTTGCATTGCATTGCCAAGGGGGATGTAAAGTAGGCACAGGGAAGGAATTGATTTCAGTAGTGTTTGAATGTAAACTCTTATCCTTTGAATTTTCGAATCAATGTTCCAATAAAAACTTAAGTCATTGTTCCATGTTTACATTTTTTTTCTAAATTTGCAATGCAGTTCACCAATATATATATATATATATATATATATATATATATATATATATATATATATATATATATTATATTTCTTAAGTTTTCGCGGTACTTACATGTATGGTGTTCGGCTTGGTTCGGGTATTTTCCCACGTCATTGTAGTTCTTTTAAAGTTGTAGCAACGTTTCAGCAGAATCTCATCTGCCATCATCAGGCTTCTGTATTGTGTCCGTCTGTGGGTCAACTTTAAAAGAACAACTACAATGACGTGGAAAATACTCCGAACAAGCTAACACCATACATATATATATATATATATATATATATATATATATATATATATATATATATATATGTATGTATGTATGTATGTATGTATGTATGTATGTATGTATGTATGTATGTATGGCCTTGGCTTTGTTCGGGTATTTTCCCACGTCATTGTAGTTGTTCTTTTAAAGTTGTAGCAACGTTTCAGCAGAATCTCATCTGCCATCATCAGGCTTCTGTATTGTGTCACTAAAGGCCTCCAATAAAGTAACACAATGCTGCCAGCCAATCAAGATACAAAAAGAGCCAAAAAACAGACAGAAGATATTAGAGACACCAATCAAGCAGAACACAGCAAACTCCGAGACCAATAAACACAGACCAAGACTCCCAACCAATCAGGATGAAGAAAAAACCATTCTGGCACAGCAATAGGCTGCCCCAAATTTAAATCTGAAACCACTGTAAAAGTCTGACCCACAGACGGACACAATACAGAAGCCTGATGATGGCAGATGAGATTCTGCTGAAACGTTGCTACAACTTTAAAAGAACAACTACAATGACGTGGGAAAATACCCGAACAAAGCCGAAGGCCATACATGTAAGTACCCGCGAAAACTTAAGAAAACAAATATATATATAAACCCGAATAACCAAAGATCCACATACAAATATCCGCGAGAACCTCAGAAAACAAATATTGCACCTCTACGGGGAGGAAACCCACCATCTGACCAGGACTTATGAAAAACTTGAAGTCCAAAGAGCTTCCATTTTATGTGACCTCGCATTCCTATGCAACTGCCGAGATCAAAATTTAATTCCACAAGCTTCCAATTGAAATTCCACACCAACACAGCAGCCACCAAACGCATCCTAAAAAGAACAGAATTGGCCCTAATTAGAAATGAACTTCACACAAAAAGATTTCTCCTAGACCAAATCAATAAAGATCTCCTCACACTTCACCTCAGACTCAGCAACAAGATTCACCCCTTACTTTGGGACAAATCCAAACAACTCGCTGTCTGGAGAGCCGAAACACAGACCACCCTCAAGACAGACACACACACCAACAAACTCAGAAAACTACAACAACGCCAGAAACCAACTCCTCCCCCTCACAGCCACACATGAAACAAACAGTGCACAACATCTCAGACAAGATCCTCACGAGCCGAAACCAAGGTCCTTTCAAAAGGATTCAACTTTGCTGTCGCTCCCAAACACATCCCCACAGAAACCATCATATGCGGAGTTGAAACCAGCCTGACCAAAACCAACCCTGATGATGCTAATAGAATCAGACTTGAAATCACCAACATCCTCTGCACTAGCAAACCACCCAAAACAACTTATCCAAAGAAGAACAAACTGCACTACGTAACCTGAAAGAAGACACCAGCATAATAATCCTACCAGCAGACAAGGGCAACGCGACAGTGGTTATGAACACATCTGACTACCAAACCAAGTTAACCAACCTACTCCTAGACCCCACATACAAACCCCTAAAGACAGATCCCACCACCTACCTAGAAAAAACCACCAGATCCAAAATAAAAGCCTCCCCCATCAGTGAAGAAATCCAGCAAAGAATCATACCCAGAGAGAAATCATCCAGATGCCCCAAGCTTTATGGTCTCCCCAAGATACACAAAGAAGGAACTCCACTTAGACCAATAGTCAGCTCCATAGGCTCACCTCTACAAAACCTAGCCAAATTTCTCGCCACAACAACTACAGCCCTATGCAGAATCCATCAACTCACATGTAAGAAACTCATTCCAGTTCATCGAGATTATAAAGAAACAAAACTTACAACCCAGCGACCTACTAGTGAGCTTCTATGTCATATCCCTCTTCACCCAAGTGCCAATAAAAGAAGCCTTGACAGCCATCGAAAACAAATACAACCCCCCAGCACATCCGAGATCTGACCAACCACTGTCTATCAATACATACTTCACCTACAACGGACAAAAATACAAACAAATAGAAGGAGCACCCATGGGATCACCCCTCTCACCTGTCATCGCAAACCTCTACATGGAACACTTTGAAACACAAGCTCTAGAAAAATATGATCACAAACCCAAACTCTGGCTCAGATACGTAGATGACACCTTCATAATCTGGCCACACGGGAAAGAAAAACTGAACAACTTCCTCACACACCTCAACAGCCTACACCCCAAAATACAATTCACCATGGAAACAGAAGCTAACAATCAACTTCCTTCCTAGATGTCTTGGTATACAAAAACCCAATGGCTCCTAGGACACACCATCTACCAGAAGAAAACACATACAAACCGCTATCTACATGCACTCTCACACCACCACCCAGCACAGATCAATTCCGTAGCTGAGACACCCATCTCCAGAACAAAATGCTTAGCTGATGAACAACACCTAAAAACCGAACTAAACACTCTCACCAACGTACTAACAGCCAATGGATTCCAAAGAAAGAAGATTACCCACCTAATCCAAAAAGAAACCCCAACCAAAATCCAAGACAGAGAACAAGAGAACGGCAAAGCCCTCCTCCCATATATAAAAGGCACTACAGACAAAATCAGCAAGATCCTCCAAAAACACAACATTAAAACAGCATTCTGCACAAACAGAAAAATATCCACCATCCTAAGAAACCCTAAAGACAAAATCGAGTTAGAAAGCCAAGGAGTATACGAAATCCCTTGCACTGCCTGCCCCACCACATACATTGGACAAACTAACAGAAGAATAAGTGCACGCGTTGAAGAACATAAGAACTCAATCAAAAAAGAAGAACTGACCTCTTCCCTGGTCCCACACCTCAAAGCCACAGGACACGAGATTGACTTTAAAAATACCAGAACTATCGCCAAAACCGAACACTTCAACAACAGAATAATCAGAGAAGCCATAGAGATAGAAAAACGCCCACACAGCATGAATAAAAGAGATGACACTTCCCGCTTACCAGCCATTTGGAAAACCGCCCTCATGAACAGGCAGTACCTAACATGATGAATGACACCAGACCCACACCCACGAGAGCCACGAGATGCCACCACCACACTTCCACGTAAAAAGCAGACTCACACCCACACAGAAGATGAGACACAACCACAGACCAGAAGCCGCACTGCAGCTGCATCACTACCCACTTCAAACCCCTCTGAGCCATACATGAAGCGAACTGCCCCCACCAATATATATATACTCGAAGCCAAACAGCAATATCACAGCTCACCAACTCAAATCCCCCAGTAACTATATATAGCCCCCACCTGAACAGAACACATATATGGCCAACCCCCAACCAATTTTCACCCAATAAGTCACACCCCCACTCAGTTAAAAGGAAGAAGCAGCTAAGCTCACATCACTCTGAGAAGCACAGAGCTGAAGACAGAAGCCTGAAGATGATGAATGGAAACGTTGCCTAGATACTTATCTTACGCGGAGAAAACCCGAATAACCAATACCCATGAGAATATATATATATATATATTAAGGAACTGGCCAAGTTTATTAATAGCAATGTCCCAAAACATGTATTGTATTGTGTTGTGTTGTATTAGTATAGTATAGTATAGTACAGTACTGTGTTGCAATGAATTATTATATATTATATTAATTATACTGTACTATACTATACTATACTATACTATACTATACTATACTATACTATACTATACTATACTATACTATACTATACTATACTATACCATACCATACCATACCATACCATACCATACCATACCATACCATACCATACCATACCATACCATACCATACCATATTGAGCTCTGGTGGTGCAGTGGTTAGAAGCAGACTACTTTGCTGACCTGCAATTTGGCAGTTCGAATCTCACCAGGCTCAAGGTTGACTCAGCCTTCCATCCTTCTGAGGTGGGTAAAATGAGGACCCAGATTGTTGGGGGAAATACGCTGGCTCTATAAACTGTTTGGGAAGGCTGTAAAGCACTGAAAAGTGGTATATAAGTCTAAGTGCTATTGCCATATATTGTATTGTATTGTATTGTATTGTATTGTATTACATTAATATTAATATTATTTTTGATTGCAAGAAATCTAATATTAGGCAAAATTGCAAACAGAGCCATATATGATTAGAGAAATGTGTTCATTGGAAGCATTTCAAATGAACAGATTTGGTTGTCCTTAAAGTGAGGTTCTCTGGGGTTAGAAGAAATAGTACTCACGAATATTGTCTCAAATGAATTTAATTTTACCCCTGGTCCCTTTTTTTATTTTTAGAAATGCTGAGAGACCCTGAAGCTAATGTGGACTAGTTCTTTTTGAGGAAAATTCATATGGCATGAATTTCTCATTTGAAAATCATTGCATTAGGATGAATGGACTGAAATATCTGTATTTAAGGTGTGAACAGATGCTATTTGAACTCAGCCCTGAAATTCCTATCAAACCTGATCAGGACTTTCTTGATTGGAATGACTATTTGACTCAGGCAAGATACAATCAACTCATTGCAAAGTCATGGTTTTTTGTCTTTTTGATATAGGAAAAAACCAGTGACTGAACCAAATTGGAATTGCTTGGGCTTGCTATGTGGATAGATTTGCAAATGCTAAATAGTCAAAACTGGGTATGCTGAAGGGAAAAGGCAAATACTATTTCATGACTCATAGAGATCATTTGTTACCAGTTGTGGGAGATCTAATCTAGGTTTGCTCTGATGAAGCATTTCAGGCCATGGAGATGAACGGATGTTTTTGTTTAAAGCAGAGGTGTCCAACCTTGGCAACTTTAAGATTAGTGGACCAACTCCCAGAATGCATTTCTCACCACCAACTTTTCCAAACTGGATCCCAATCTTCACAAATCATATCTTGCCACATGTGAGAGACCCTTCTCAGAAGGGTCCCAGTATTACGTTGAAACTATTAACATTTTATTTATTTTTTATTTTATTTGGTTTGTCAATTGCTTACGAGATAATAGGTATAAGTAAAAACATAGTTATGAATACATGGATACATATAAGAAAAATAAAAAAAAATAAAAGAAACAATAGGACAGGGATGGTAGGCACGTTGGTGCGCTTATGCATGCCCCCTACAGACCTCTTAGGAAAGGGGTGAGGTCAATAGTAGAAAGTCTAAGGATAAAGTTTTTGGGGTTTGGGGAAGAAACCACAGAGTCAGGTAGAGTATTCCAGACATTGACCACTCTGTTGCTGAAGTCGTATTTCCTGCAATCGAGTTTGGTGTGGTCAACCTTGAGTTTGTATCTATTGTTTTCTCTTGTATTGTTATGGTTGAAGCTGAAGTATTCATTGACAGGCAGGACATTGCAATGTATGATTTTATATACTATACTTAAATCGGACCGAAGGAGACATAGTTCTAGGTTTTCTAGGTCTAGAATTTCAAGTCTGGTGGCATAAGGTATTCTGCAACGAGTAGAAGAGTGGAGAACTCTTCTTGTGAAATATTTCTGGACTTTCTCAACTATGCTAATATCAGATACGTAATGTGGGTTCCAGACTGATGAGCTGTATTCGAGTATTGGTCTAGCAAATGTTTTGTATGCTCTAGTTAGTAGTGTGATATTACCAGAGAAAAAGCTATGTAGGATTAGGTTAACAACTCTTAATGCTTTTTGGCTATGTAGTTACAGTGGGCTCTAGCACTTAGATCATAGGTACTGATCCATAAATGGCTTTACAGCTATGGCTGTAGAACCTACAGCATCCAAAGAGTCCTCTTTATTTCAGATTAAAATTGAAAATCAGTTTTGAAACTAAGAGCACTTTCCAAACAGCACAATTCTTCCCAGAAGTACAGTTATGCTTTGATGTAGCAGCTAGAATGAGCCTATTAAAAGTGAAATTATGAGCAAATGTTTGACCTCCTCATTAAAATTTGCTGTCACTTTCAGATCCCCATGACTTTAATAAGCAAAAAAGACAATAACTCATTAAGAAACACAGGGAAACACAATAAATCTTAGTTTCCTAGGTGCTGTATCAGATAAGTCACAAAACAGCAGCAGTGAAATTGATAAGATATTCAAAAGGACACTTTCTCTATTGGGTCAAATTATTTATTGTCTGAAGTCTGTTCATTGGCTTGTAATTTATATGGAGTTTATTAGAATGTTTCCTTATTTATTTATTGGATTTCTATGATGTCAGATCGTATAGATTTCCAAGCATTGAATTATGGTGCATTATAAATTGAGGTCCATAGCAACGACAAGCAGATGATTGTACTGTTGAATTCTCCTTCTTATTTCTTTTGTTCCCCTGTTAGATGTTGCACTTACTTTAGAAGACTTTCTGTTGGTACATTTGGCCCACCTGGTAATTGTTAAATGAAGAAATGAAATTGCTCAAATAAGCTGTATTAAAAGAGGGGAAAGGTTTTGGGGAGAAGTGCGAACATTTTGCAATTCTGAGAATAAGAAACCTAGTTCTATGAAGAGACATGGATGTTGCTGGCAGGTTTAGCCTTGATAAGATTGAGGAGTGATATGGTCCCTCTTTAAATACATGAAAGGGTATGACATAGACATGGCCTATCTAGAGTACAGGTCATGAAAGAATGGATTCCAATTCAAAAGAGAAATCAGTTACATTCCCCCGCCCCCAAAATGCTAGCCTTTCCTTCACTGAAGATGTTAAGAAGTTAGACAAACCATCATTTGTTCAGGATACTAGGAAAAGGCCACGAAGGAATGAAAGATCACCCCAATCACTACGTTGAGGCTAATTGAGCTGTTTCTTCTTAGTTCTAGGCTGATTAGTTTCCATCCATTGCTTCTTGTCCTGCCCTCGGGTGTTTTGGAGAAAAGCTTCATTCCCTCTTGTTTGCAGCAACCCTTCAAATACTGGAATATCGCTATCATGTCACCCAGAGGTGGTATTCAGCAGGTTCTGACCAGTTCTGGAGAACCGGTAGCAGAAATTTTGAGTAGTTCAGAGAGCCAGCAAATACCACCTCTGACTGGCCCCGCTGAACATATATTCTCTGCCTCCTGAGTCCCAGCTGATTGGCTGGGTCTTCTTTTGTTGCCCTGCACAGGAGAATGGAGCTGGAAAGCAGGTTAGTGGGGTGGGGAACAGGGGTAGGATTCAACTGGTGTTACTACCAGTTTGGTGACTATGTTTTGCTCAAAGCAGCTGAGGTTGAAAAAGCAGAAAATAAAGGACAGGTAAGAGCCTGGGCCGGCGGGTGGGCCAAACAGCAGCAAACACAGAACCGGTTTGGTGTCTGCTGCTCTTCAGAGCTACCAGTTCTATAGAGCCGGGCAGAACTGGTAGCATCCCATCCCTGGTGGGGAAGGAATGGGATTTTGCAGTAACCTTCCCCCAGGAGTGGGGAGGGAATGGAGATTTTGCAGTATCCTTCCGCTGCCATGCCCACCAAGCCACGCCCACCAAGCCACGCCCACCAAGCCATGTCATGCCCACCAAGTCACGCCCACAGAACCGGTAATAAAAAAATTTGAATCTCACCACTGATGTCACTCCTAGTCCTTCTTTTCTCTAGACTAGCCACACCCAGTTCCTGCAACCATTCTTCATATGTTTTTGTCTTCAGGTCTTTAATCATCTTAGTTGCTCTTCTCTGCACTTTTTCCAAAGTCTACATGATACAAGAGCAACTACATCGATACATTAAATGGTGAAGCTCATTTTGAGTTAGACTCTGTCAGCTACATGGACAGGTCCATGTAGGTTCTTTTGACAGTGGTACCAACATTGTTGCCACTGTCTTCTGGACATCTTCATTTAATACATAGCATGGCATCATCTTGCACTCACCCATTAAATATGAATGAGTTCATTGCATTAGCCCTGCTGAAAATCAGTTCCTTTGGGTTATCTCTGATCTGTATCAAATTGATCATTATCATTACTCATCATTCACTGTAATTAAAAAACTGTATTTAGCTTTAAGAGCAGAGACTGACATTTGCTTTTATCTCTTTTTCTCTCTATCTCATTTTCTTTCCATGTTATGGCTTTTAACTTGCTAATCTGAGAGCATTTTTGGCTGAAGAGTAGGATAAAAATGCTATAATATATAATTTTATTAAACTGAGAAATGCTTTAATTGAAAGCTGGAAAGAAAAATCCATCTCTCCTTCAAATAATGTTCAACAAACTGTTTCGGTCATGGTTATCTGACGTTAGTAATTGGAAGCCATCAGACATGGAAACCCTTTTGCTTTTCTTTGGTTTTAACATCTCAACATCTTGAAAGTTATTATTAAATTTAAAATGGACATGAGTCCACTCTTATACAGTCAGTATCTTCACTAAATTTCACCTAAAAAGCTTTTATTTTTTTCAACTAACCTGCTTTAAATGGTGTCAGAAGTAACAAGAACCTGGCTTATGTGACAGACTTAAAAGATATTTCAAAATGTTGATTTTGTTGCCTTAGAAGGCAGAAACCTACAAGTAGTATGTCATAAAACAGTATACCTGAATGCCACTCAATCACCTGCCTCCACTATGAAAGCAACACTTTTTGTGAAACGACTGACACTTTCAAAGGTCAACGTAAACCAAGAAGCTGATCTTGTCATATTCAAGATTCTACTAACTCCAGACAGTTACAGTAATGACATCTCAAAGCTGAACATCGCAGAAACGTACACCTGTCTTTAGTAAAATCTCCTCTGAGTTCAGCTTCTAGTGAGGTGATGGACATGTGTGTGTAATTTTTCTTAGCAACAATACAGAACTGGATAGCTTCTTCCTGTTTCTAGATTTTGTTTTCAACTTCCCAATCTAGAGCAGAATATTATATTTTCCCTAAAGGAGAAACATGCTCTTGGAAAGCAGCTCCCACATTTGTTAATAGCCCTAGCAAGACTAGGCCAGCCTATCCACAAAACAAAAGACCTTCAGCTCCAGGATGATGGGATTATCCTTCAGGGCAAAGACCCACAATAGAAACTGCACAATAAAGCCCCTTCATTGCATCAGCCGAAGCTTCAACCAAGCTTGACAGATAACCTACAAAATCAGCTATGACCCCTGCATAGCCTCATGAGAATCTGACAGTAACCAATAGAATACATGCCCTTACCACAGGAACAGGAAGCTCAAGTTCAAAGCCCAGGGAGAGTATAAGTAACCCACACTCTCCACTCCATGTGCTCAGCTGCTCAGACCTCAAACCCATGTGGTTCATCAATAAACCACCTTTCCAATTAGCCTCCTTGTTTCCAGTGTCTTTCTCCCCACTTGGAACTGAAGCAGATAGATATTTCTTCCAACACTCTAAAATACTATTACATTAGTCTATTTATTTACTATAAAACAAAAACAAAAATAATTTCATGAATTGGTTGGAAATACCATTTTCAAATGAACAAATGTGTTATAGAGGTTTTGTTCAAGGCTGGCCATGATTTTTATTTTTCAATCCTCTTATAATTTTGTAAGGCTTACGTGTAAGAAGTGTGTAAAATAATTCCTAACTCTTTGCTGCTATTTGATGATTGCCTGGCTGTTTACAGCCCAATTATGGAAGCCCTTGTTCTGTTTTTTAGAGAGGTGTGGAAATATCACCACTAAAATTACTACTTAATTTCTCTGCCTGTTCCAAATACATCTTGTTGATTTTACTCACAGCTTACATTTCCCCACTGTTTGAATATAAACTCTTTGATTTGATCAGTCACTGCAAATGGCAGATAAATAATGATAATTATGCATGCAGCAATTCTATACCATTCTTGGAATTTTTTTTTGAATTAAGTTCCTAAATATGGCTTGGAAAAGCATTGGAATTTATCGTTTCCACCAAAGCCAATTTTTTGCCTCTTAAGGTGGTTGAAGGGGGCAGTTGCCCTGTGCAAAAAAAGAAAGAACAAAACTAATATTCAGCAGAACCTCTTGGTCTCTCCCTCTGCTGGAGTCAGGTGATCCACAGAGGCAGAGAGATAGAATACTGATATTCAGGCCAATTTTGCTTTGCACTTGAAAGAGAATTTGAGCTCCTTTGCTGAGCTCAGCACTTTGAAAGTTCACATTGAAGGAAAAAGACCTTTTCCTGATGTCTAACACCATCAGCAATTACAGATAAAGAAGTAAGTGTCAAATTAGTTAGATAGGGTGGATGTATAATGTATGGAGGTAATTCCATGCAAGGGAAAAAATTATGCAAGCTTTCAGAATTCAGAGAAATATTCTGAAGCATCTGAATGCTGACCAGGTTCTCTTCCCAGATTTTTTTTATGTTTGTGTTCCTCATATCCACAATACTGAGGTGAGTTGTTTCTATAAATAATAGAACAACGGAGTTGGAAGGGACTTTGGAGGTCTTCTAGTCCAACCCCTTGCTCAAGCAGGAAACCCTATATCATTTCAGAGAAATTGTTGTCCAAAAACCTCCAGTGTTGGAGCATCCACATCTTCTGGAGGCAAGTTGTTCCACTGATTATGTCAAGGTTCCAAGTAATAAATCCATGGCAAGCAAGACTCTGAGGCAATTAAATTCCTCAAAGAATACTTTTATTGGAAATATCATATTGGCACATATCTGGTGAAAACCAACTCCAAAGACTCCCACAGTTTTCACCTAATTAGAAGTTAAAGATTTTATACTTTCTCAAAACGATCAGTCACATGGTCCAATCACCTTGTGGTCAGCATCACTCCATTGTCCTCTGACCAGGTGTGAGAATGTCCTTGGTTCCCAAGAGAAAGTATTTTGTTTTGGCTACAGAATCCCCTCTATATCAAATCCCCCCTCCCTATCCCTCAGCTCAAAGTGGCTTCGGTCAGGTCAGCTTCAGGGTTGATAGGTTAATTGTCCTAACTGTTAGGATTTTTTTCCTTAGTTCTAGGTTGCTTCTTTCCTTGATTAGTTTCCATCCTTTTTTTGTTGTCCTGCCTTCAGGTGCTTTAGAGAAAAGACTGACCCCCCCTTTTTTTGTTGTTGTAGCCCCTTAGATAATGGAACACTGCTGCCATATCACCCATACTCCTTGTTTTCATTAAACTAAACATACCCAATTCCTACAACTGTACTTCATATATTTTAGCCTTCAGTCCAGTGGTGGGATTCAAAAAATTTTACCACCAGTTCTGTGGGCATAGTGTGGCTTGGTGGGTGTAGCAGGGGAAGGATACTGTAAAATCTCCATTCTCTCTCACCCCACTAATCTGCTTTCCAGCTCTGTTCTCCTGTATAGGGCAACAAAAGAAGACCCATTCGATCAGGTGGGATTTGGGAGGCAGGGAATAGATGGGGGCGGGGCCAGTCAGAGGTGGTATTCCAAATTACTCAAAATTTCCGCTATTGCTTCCCCAAACTACTCAAAATTTCCGCTACTGGTTCTCCAGAATTGGTCGGAACCTGCTGAATACCACCTTTGCTTCAGTCCCCTAATCATCTTTGTTGCTCTTCTCTGCACTCTTTCTAGAGTGTCAACATCTTTTTTTTATATCATGGTGACCAAAACTGGATGCCATGTTCCAAGTGTGGTCTTATCAATATAAAGTGGTATTAACACTTCACGTGATCTTGATTCTACGGTATCCCTCTGTTAATGCAGCCTAGGACTGTGTTGGCTTTTTTGGCAGCTGCAGCACACACTATTTCTGTGGGGATATTCTTGTATTCCTGTAGGAATGGGAAGATATCTCTGTAAAAAAAGTTCCTGTAGAAATATTCCTGTAGGAAATGAACAGCACTATAATATGTTGGTAGATGGACCCTGAAGACCAGGGGCAGTCAAACTCAAAGGCCAGGGACTGGAACTTGCCCATGGGGTGCTTAGATCCGGCCACGGAGCCACCCTGGAAACAGTGAAGGACCGGTCTGCGGTGCCTCTGCCAGCAAAAACAGAGCTCTGGAGGGCTGTGCATGGCCCTCCCAAGCTCTGCTCTTGGCTGTGATGGCCTCCTACAACCCCCTGCCAGTGAAAACAGAGCTCGGGAGGGCCACATGCGGCCCTCCTGAGCTCCATTTTCTCTGCAAAAGTGCTTGGGCCACCACAGGCACCCCCATCATGAGTGACATTGAGCTGGCCATGCCCACCGTAGCCACTCCCCTCCAGCCCCGCCAAAGTCAAACACAACCCTGAAGTGGCCCTCAATGAAATTGGGTTTGACACCCCTGCTGAAGATGTATTTCTATTTGTAGATCATTATTCAGTGCCCGAACTGGAAACTGTTTGTTCCATACTAGCAGGCTTGTAGACCTGCATTCCTATTGGTCCGGAAGAGCCGGGCCGTGATTGGACGTTATAAAGCACTCGTGATTGGTTCGTATGGGGTTTGCCGCGATTGGGTAAAACCAAGCGCGGCAAGCTCAAACATCTGTCATAGGCTGCCTAGCCGCGGCCAGCTCTATAAAAAGAGCTGCCGCGGCTACGGTTGTTGTCTCAGAATCTGCTTACTAAATAAAGAGCTGTTGTTCACTACTTGAGCCTCGTCTTTCAATGGGACCCACCGACCATACTTAACACTGTTTCTACTAAACTGGAAGTTCTATTCCCACATTATCAGATGTTCAAATGCATTGTGGCTTCTGGCCACCAAGGAAGTGTATTCTTCATTTAATCAGAAGCAGTTTTATTCAAACAATACCACACGACCCTTGAAACAGAAACAATAACAAGTAATCTCAGAATTGTGTTTTCAGATAAACTTATTAAATCTTAGGATGAGTCTATATGTCCGTGGAAAGAGAAATGCAACAACAATCACAATCCTCATCGTCCTGCTTGACCTTGACTTTTTGAAGTCTTCAGATAAGATGATCTTATTTCATTGCTATTGTTACCGTTATTGCTTCATCAAAGAATGACACAGTACAAAGAGCAAACAAGATTTGATTCTTTTTGCTTGTTCTTAGTACTGTGTTACAGCTTGATGAATGATTATTAAAAACAACAGCAGTGGGGGCAGTAATTGTCTTATCTCCAGGTAGCAACCAATCAAGGAAATGGGCTTCAATAGAAGCCAATTTATTAGAATACTGAATCCAAGGAGAACGCAGAACTAGTTCAGTAATGGAGAACAGCCTGAGGATTCAGTGGTAAAAAAAAGGCCATTTGGCAAGAAGTATCATCTAGACCAGTGGTCCCCAACCTTTTTTATGCCGCAGCCCGGTAACGGCATCAGCTGGGCGCCGCCATCTTGTTTTGATGAAAAAGTGCTTCCGGTGAGCTTTCTACTAAAAAAAAAAAGCTCACCGGAAGCACTTTTTCATCAAAACAAGATGGCGGTGCCCAGCAAACCAGCGGCCCGGTAGGATTTGTTCCATGGACCGCTACTGGTCCACGGACCGGTGGTTGGGGACCCCTGATCTAGACCACTTCCTTAGCAAGAGATATGGCATCAAGTCCATTGTAAGTCATTCTACCAGAAGCATTCACTCTAAATTTTGTCTTTTATCTTAATGACCTAGTAGAAATAGCAAGGAAGGGAGTCTTTTAGTTCTAATTCCTTTTGTCTTGAAGACTGTTGGTCTTAGGTGTCTCCCTTTCAGTCTGTTTCCTCCAAAAAGAGGAACCTAGTTCCTCCTCCTTCTCCTTTTCCTCCTCCTTTTCCTCCTCCTCCTCTTCCTCAAGACTTTCTGAGAATGGTAAGGCTGAAATGTCCACCTGTTTTTTATCTGCCATGTTTAGAACAATTTTTTCTTTCTTTTCTTTTTGATCCCAAGAACATCCCCACACAAATCCATGAAAGGACAATTCTACAAGTGGGGCTCAATCTTTCTGGGAGGCTTCTGAACTTCCTTGTGAACTTTGAAGAATCGAAAGTAAAATTATAAATTGTGATGGCTTATTAAGTATTCATGCCAGTATATAGCTTAATCCCAATTTGTAATTCAGTTTGGGTCTAATTTACTACATCTTGCACAATTACTTTTACAGACAACTTTTAGTGTGCAATATAAATAATGAATCTGTTCTCATGATTCTAGATTGTGTTAATAGGGCTTGATATAAAACTTGCATTTTCCATCATTTAAATACATCACATCAATTTATTTTATATGAGCTCTCCTTCCTTGGCACATGTTCTCAACCATTCCCCTCCCCCACATGCAAAGTTTAAAAACTTCCTGACATTGTCTGTTATTGTCCTAAATATATGTATTCATTTTCAAGCTTTTTTTAGTGGAATGGATTGGATTGTTATAATGCATGGAAGGTAAATGGAAATCATGAGGTCATCTACCTCATTCCTATAGCACTACAGAATTTAAGGTCCTTGGTGTGCTTTGAGCTTGGTTGTTTTCTTGCAGATGTTTCATTACCAAACTTAGGCAACACCATCAGCAGGGTATAGTTTGGTAATGAAATGTCTCCAAGAAAACAACCAAATTCAGAGAGCATCAAGGATGCAATAGTTCAACCCTGAGCTATAAATATTATCTTCTATCAGTAATAGATAATTTATTTTATATTTCTTTTCTTGTGATGTAACTCTTTGTATTTGTGATAAAGATATAGACTGCCATTGTTATTCTATTTTCTTTTATGCCTCTCTCAATCACTCTGGAACCTCCTTAGATGCTCACAATTTCCAATTTGAAAGAACTCTGGTGGAAAAAAAATGCAGTTGATTTTTTTCTTGAAGTTTTCTAAAACCTCTGGAAGCCAAAGAGGCTGTAAACCACAGGACAAATCATAACCAAGAAGGCAGCCTTGATCACACAATCAAAGCCCTCCTTTAAAAAAAAAGTCATGTCTTGCACAGTTCCTATCTTGACTTCTGAATTCTCTGGAAGAAATGATTGTAAAAAGAAAGACACTGTATATCACTGTACACTTCATCAATAATGTTTCCACAGTTCATCCATAAAATGCAGTGAATTTTTCATCATTGGTTTAGGAGGAAGAAATGTTATCTTTTCCATCAAATTTAAGAATAGTAAAAAATAATGCAGAAGAATTTTCAGCATAGTGCAATTCTACAGTCTATATCTTTATCACAAATATATAATGATATACCACAGGAAAAGAAATACAAAATAAATTCTATAGTACCAATTGAAGAAAATATTGGTAACTCAGGCTTGAACTGTGGTGAACTTGGTGCTCTCTGAGCTTGACTGTTTTCTTGGAGATGTTTCATTACCAAACTATATTGCACTGATGAGGTTACCTAGTTTTGTAATGAAATATCTGTAAGAAAACAGCCAGGTTCAAAGAGCACCAACTACCTTCAATTCTACTCTAAATGTCTTGCCTGTTCATTGTTCATGCCAAATTTGCATTCAAATCAGTTCCACATCTAAAACAAAAGTTCTCAACCTATTTTTCCTGTTCACCAATATCTGGATCCTAGGTTGAGGTTTGTTGATCTTGGTCTTTAATACCAATAAAACAGAATATTTGTAGCTCAGGGTTGAAATGGGGGGTCCTTGGTGCTCTCTGAGCTTGCTTGTTTTCTTGCAGATGTTTCATTACCCTCACTAGATAGCATCATCAATGCTAGACTACAAGAAAATAGGCAAGCTCAGGTAGCACTAAGGGCTCCTCACTCAATCTTTGAATAATTGGGTTCAGACATTACAGTAGGTCATGACTTATTATTTTAATTGTGCTTATTGAAACTCTTATAGTAACCTAACTGAATACTTAATCACAAATCTTGTTTTCAAAACATCTTAATTTGTGTGAAAATATCTAGCTTTACTATGGACAAATTATATTTTTCTTTTACCTCATGCACTAGATTAATCATTGTAAAGGAACCAATGAAAAGTACGGATCTTCGGTGACAAAATACATATTTGAGAAGAAAAAATATGCAAGAAACAATCTGTGACTCGAGAAGAGTTAAAGTGTTATTACAGAAATAGAAAAATGGCTGCCTTGTGGGCATAAGAGATCTTTAAAAACATTGCTTTCTCTCAAATTAAATGAAAAGGCAAAGCTGTGTTGGGGTGGATAATTAACAAAGAGACTATGAGGGCTCCAAAAGAATCTAAATTGGAGGCATAAGTGAATGCAACAAGAGCAGATGAGGTGCTTAAAGGATATTATCTTTGTACTTTCATTTTCTCACCTTTTACTATACAATGAACAGGTATTTCTGATGTTTTAAATCTGCTTTTACCTCAGAGCTCCAGTGCATTACTCAATCTTGCTTTTGCCAACATTGAATACACAGTATTCTGACATATTTCTTTTGTTCTAAATCCTTACATATCGATTTTATGCACTTCTTGAATGTTTTTTCTTTAATAGAAACTCTGCCTAAGGCACCATAGAAACTGAAAAACAAAACCATCAGAATAGATAAATAAGTAGAATAGAAACATCTTCAAAACTGAGAAGAGAAAAAGTGGTTGAACTAGCCACTAAAAAAAAAAAAACCTGGATGAGTGAAATAAGTTTGTATTTAATATTGACCAGATTCCCTCTGGAGCAATGTTCCTCAACGTAGTCCTTTCTGGCTATAAATATTAGAAGTTGTAACCTAGTAGATATCTTAGAGGGAAAACATGGTGAGAATATTCTGGAATTGGGAAGCTGTAAAAGAAAATTGCTTCTCGTAATCTTGCTATATCATACCCAAGATTGAGATCAAATGGAAATACTGGGTTAATAGCTTCTAACAACAGATGTAGTCTTAGATATATCTAATTTCATGATAAAAATGTCCAGAGCATAGCCTTGCCATTAAATTATGACAATATGGAAGAAATAATAAGATATCAATATCAGTCTTCCATCACAATTCCATACATTTTGGGCATTGAACTGTTTGACAGTGCTATATCATTTTAAGGCAGAAAACAGGAATGAGCAAAACCATATATTCAACAAATAGAAGATTCCAGAAAATTCTGGAATTTTCTGTTTTCTGTGGGACCAAACACCCATCAGGCAGTTTTCCAGATTCCAATCTCAAACTGAAAAGCAATTTCTATGTCTCCACACTTTTGAAAGAATGTTCCGTTACTGAAGGATTTCATTTTCCATTGTTCCAGAGGAACTTTTCATGCATAAAAAGTTCATATTACCTACAGCACAAACATCTGCTCATAAGTGTTAATTCAGAAAAATAACTCTTTGTCTGGATGTTTGTAGTCCAGTTATGATAGCCTTCATAAATAGGCAAGATGATTAATTTTAATATCTTTTGGACTTTTTGCATGAAACAGAAAAATGAAATTATGATATATGAATTTGATGACCAGGAAAAATGTAGCTAATTTTAAAAAATGAAATTATACTGCATTTTAGAGGAAGAGGTCAATTTAAATTTATACTTATCACTGTGGTTAAAAAAAAAAAAGCTCAAAATCATTTTTATTTATTTATTTATTCCATGGAGTTTTGACTATGTTCTCTCTTTCTATATATTTTTTTCATCCTCAGTATTACTTTCTTTCTTTCTTGTTTAAAATATATAATAAAGCTATTATGAAATAAATGAATAGGTGGACAGCCAAACTTAAGTTTGTTTCTTATGAACTGAACCCCGAACTACTTTAGTTCAGTTAACATATAAAATATATCCAGCCCATATTTTTTTTCTGTTAAAATCAGTGCTAATCATTGAGAAAAAGATCAGTACAATGTGAAATTTTATTCCATCCATTTTAAGACGTTGCTGTTATTATAAATTTAATACTTTTAAGATCTCAAAAGATACATAATGAAAGGGGGGAAATGCCAGACTCCTTTCATCCAGATGTATGTTATGTAGGAATCAAACAAGTTGATACATATAGTTTTATCTTAAAGATCAAAGATCTACTTATCCAGGAAATAGTAGCACATTCGGCTGCCGGGCTGGAGGAAGATGGAATCCTAAAATCTGCCTGTTGAGCTTCCCTTCAACCAGAATAGGAACTCTAGCAAATAATTTCAAAGAGTCATTGTTTGTCACACTTGTCCTGGTATTTAACAACATAGATTGTATGGCATAGCTAAAATCAGGCCCCAAAGGCAATGTATAATATGCTTTCTACATTAATTATATTTAATGTAAGTTATGTAACAAATAGGGCCTGAATAGGGTATACCTTGTATATTTTATATGTCAATATGTATGTGGATAGATAAGTAGATGATAGATAGATAGATAGATAGATAGATAGATAGATAGATAGATAGATAGATAGATAGATAGATAGATTGATTATTGGATGGAGAGAGAGACAGAGAGAGACAGAGAGAGAGAGACAGAGAGAGACAGATGAGACAGAAAGAGAGAGAGAGAGAGACAGATGAGACAGAAAGAGAGAGAGAGAGGAGAGAGAGAGATGATAAAAGAGATTATTGATAGAGATGGTAGATAGATGATAGTGTGAGAGAATGCATACGTGCACACAATATATACACAGACAGATATATATACACAGGCACAAACATAAACACACACATCTATTAGCTGGAAGCCATGACTAACATTCTTTATGCTAATGCCTCAGTTGTTTAAACTCAAGAAACAATGTTTAGATAAATTTCAGGATTTTTGTAGCCTCTGCAGAATATTTAATGCTCAGTGATTTCACTAAGTATTGATTATTTGATGGTTATTACCCCAGAACTGCTATATAATTGAGACCTCTACCATAGTTTATAGCTCTGTGCAATACTCTTGTCATTGGGTTGCATTTGTTTTTAATCCAAGCTTGTCTGAATGTCAGCGTGCTTGTGATTTATTGGGGGAAAATGAGGCACTTGATTTTCCAGCAACCAAGACTTCCCTCTTTATAAATAAATACATGAAGCTAGCTATAAGCTAAAACAGGGAGATATCGTCCAACATACAGGTAATCCTTGACTTATGACAACAATTGGGATCAGAATTTCTATCGCTGAGCAAGACAGTTGTTAAGTGAGCCACACCCAATTTTATGACCTTTTTGCCAAGATTGTTAAGTGAATCTCACTGCAGTTGTTAAGTGAATCACATGGTTATTAAGCAAATCCAGTTTCGCCCCATTGATTTTGACTGTTGAAAACCAACTGAGAAGGTCACAAATGACAAAATCACAAGGGACATGAAACTTTGCAACCATCGTAAACATATGCCAGTTGCCAAGTGCCTGAATTTTGATCACGTGAGTGTGGGGATGCTACCATACTCATAAGTGCAAGGAACAGTTGTAAGTTCCTTTCTTCAGTGTTCTTGACACTTCAAATGGTAGCTAAAGGGATGGTTATAAGTCAAGGATTGCCTGTAGGAAGAACTGCTTTTAGATCCTGACAGATTTTAAGAGTGACACTCAGTGTTAATAATGTTGTATACAGATAGTCCTTGACTTACGACCACCATTGAGCACAAATTTTCTCTGTTGTTAAGTGAGCCATTTGTTAAGTGAGTTTTGGCCCCATTTGATGACCTTCCTGGCCATTTTTGTTAAGTGAATCACTGCAGTTGATAAGTGAGTAACCCAGCCTTTGTGCCATGCCCCGGGTCTGGCTTCCCCATTGTTCTGGCTTCCCCATTGACTTTGCATGTCAACAAAGAGGGGATCGCGTGACCCTGGGACACAGCAGCGGTCATAAATATGAACCAGTTGCCAAGCATCTGAATTTTGATCACGTGATTATGGAGATGTCGCAAAGGTCTTAAGTGTGAAAAATAGTCATAAGTCACATTTTTCAGTACCATAATAACTTCAAATGGTCTGTTGTAAGTCAAGGACTACTTGTGTGTGTTTTTTCAGGAACAAAGTTGTTGTGATGACCCGGGGCATGGCACAAAGGCAACACAGTCTTTATAAGCAATAAGAGTCCCTTTATTATCTCCAACTTTGCCCCCAATGTCCAGGTTACCTAGGAACAGCCTTTGATTGCAGAAAATTAAGTCCAAAACGTGAGCAACACAAACTGTAACTTAAAGTCCAAACAAGCCAAACTAAAGTAACTAGTTTGGCAGGGCAGGAGCAAGAATTTCAGACTTGAAGGCATGGCAAAACTCACACAGTTGGGAACATGCCAGGAACACAGATAAGCCACGACAACACAGGATAAAGTCACATTTGCTCCCATCAGTCTGCCACACGCAGCCTGCCTTTCTTATCAACTGTCTTCCCAGATGTGGCTAATGAAGGGAATCAGGGCCCTTTCCTCCCCTGTAAGCCACGCAACCCACTTTGCTCCCTTCTCCATTCCTCCCTGTGTGCCCTAGGATGAAAAGGGGATGGGCCTGATTCTTCCTCTGAATTCCCTCTCCCTTGTCCTACCTCTTCCCTGCTCTGCCCAGCCGGACTTTGCCCTTCCCCAGCCTCCTCTACAGCCAACAGAGCCATTCCCTGTCAGATGTCCAGCTTCCTCCTCAGATTCAGACTCCAACAGGGACAAGTCAGTTGTGGACTTTTATTAAAAAATGTTGATACTAGCAAAAGGGCTTCACTTCACCTCAAGTTATTGTTTTTCCCCAGCGTTGTCATCACTAGTGAGGTTTCACATACTGAAATTTGTTTAAATGTCAGCCACAATAGTTATGCAAAATGACTAGGCTGAGCCCGAGGGAGTGGGGGATGAAGCGTGTCATCAGTTTGGAGTCCCTTTGCATCCACAAGAGATCGAAGTCCAATCTTTCTTGAATTTTCTTCTCTTACCTACCACCAATTTGCCTTCATCATTGGTGCAGGTAGCCCTTGACTTATGACCACAATTCAGTCCAGGATTTATGTTGCTAAGTGATAAATTTGTTAAGTGTGTGGGGGCTTTTATGACTTTTCTTGTCATAGTTGTTAAGTGAATCACCACGGTTGTTAAATTAGTAACATAATTGTTAAGTGATTCTGGCTTCCCCCTTGAATTTGCTGGTCAGAAGGTTGCAAAAGATGGTCACAGGACTTGGGACACTGCAACTGTCATAAATACGAACCAGTGGTCAAGCATCCGAATGACCATCACGTGACCATGAGTATGCCGCAATGGTCATAAGTGTGAAAAATGGTCATGTCAGTTTTTTCAGTGCTGTTGTAACTTCAAACAGTCACCAAACAAACTGTTATAATTCAAGGACTACCTGAACTTCAGATTCTTGTTTACAGGTACCATGGAATAAACTTGTACTCACTTGTCCCAAAGGTGCTTCAGAGCTGAAGAAGCTTCTTGGATGAGAAGTGAAACACCTTCAAAGAAAAACCATAAAGTCTAGTTGCCTCTTAAAAAAGCACCTTTGGGACAACCGTGACCTGGATGACTGGGAATCTCCATAGACATTGTACTCATTTGAACAACCCTGGTTCCTGATTTCTTAACCCTGACCCAAAGATTGTGGGTTTTATTCCATGCTTGATGGCTTAGTATACTGGCCAAATAAAACCGAGAATGACTTACTCAAAAAAAATGTGGTTTAAGTGTTTAAGAATAAATAGAAGAAATGTTGGAAGTGTCATCAGATACCTGGATCATACTATTACATGTGGTGGACGTGTGTGGAAGCCAAGAGATACTGGACTAAAATTCATACATGGCTGAAAAAATGACGAAGCAGCATATAGACTTGTAACCAGAGATATTCTTATTGGGTATCTTACCTGAAGGATACAGTAAAGAATTGACATACTTGATTATAAATGTTTTGACAGCAGCTAGAATTGTATTTGCCAAAAATTGGAAAAGTGAAAAAAATTCCAATAGAAGAGGAGGTGATTAAGAAAATAATGGAATGTGCAGAAATGAGTAAATTGACATTAGCAATTCGAGAGCAAGAAGATAAAGAATGCTATAAAATTTGGGATTTATTTTAACAATGGTTAAATAAGAAAATAGGGAAATAAAATATAATATAATATAAATATAATGATAGAGTAAAGATAAGACAATGTAATATGTTATAATTGATTACAATGAAATGAATGATATTATGAACTGGGATATGTAAAAAAATGAGATTTGCTCAAAAAAGATGATGTAATTTATAATTAAAGTCTAATAAGGAGTTAATAATAGTATCATATATATATATATATATATATATATATATATATATATATATATATATATATATATATATATATATATTTATCTCATTGTAGTCTTACGTCAGCAGATCTCATATAATATGCGAAAACACAACGACAATAATACAAATAAAATATATATATATATATATATATATATATATATATATATATATATATATATATATATATATATATATATATATATATATATAATATGAATTTTAATAATGTATCTAGAAGGGAAAGACTGTTGATATTGTGCACAAGAAGATATGTACCAACCTACACACTGTACAATGGAAAGATGGTTTTATGTTTTGTGTTTATGTTTGTTTATGTTTGTTAAAAAAAATTGGTGAAAAATTGTGCTCTAACAATTGTCAATTCAATAATGTGTTAGGAATGAAACCTTCAACAGCCATGTACAGCCATGGTAGATTCAGGGGTGGGATTCTACTGAATTGGACTGGTTTGGGTGAACCGGTAGTTTGTTGAGAATTTGGCCTCGCCTAGCCGCCCCTGTTCTTTCCTGTACTCTGTTTCATTGTTTTAGAGCACAGCTGATTTGTGCAGCAGAGTGGTTAGCTGTTTTCTTCACAGGGGCTGTAGTAGAATGTAAGTATTAGAGCTGAAAATGGGCTTTTAAAATTGCGGAGCACATGTGTGAATGTTACACCGGTTGAATTGCACCACTGGGTAGATTCCTTCAGTCCCTGCACTTGAATATTAATCACCTTTTTCCATGATCATCATGGGTTGGATGCAGACTTAGCCATAATTAAAGTAGACTTTTTGAAATTGCTGGAATTTAATTTAATCACGACTAATTTCAGCCTGCTTAATTACAGCCCACTTTCTGTAAACAGGCTTGGATACATATGGCAGCTTAATATGCTCCAGACTGTAACGTACATCACAATTTCTTCAGGGGCATTAAATATAACAGTGCCTTTGGATGTTGAAATTCTCATGGTTTGCAGAAATAGAATTGTTCTTTTGGTTCTGGGGAAAAGCTTATTCTATTTCATTTTTTCCCAATCAATCTTTTTTGATTCTCAGAGACTGCCTAGATAAATTTCTGCTGTTTTCTTGGCTAGGTTTTTCAGAAGTGGTTTCACCATTGCCTCTTTCCTGGCTGAAGGAGAGTGACATTATTATTATTATTATTATTATTATTATTATTATTATTATTATTATTATTATTATTATTATTATTATTATTATTATTATTATTATTATTATTCGCACAGTCAGCCAGATGTTCAGACTGGATTTGGCATTTTGTCTACCCATCGAGTCCTTACCAAGGACCTGGGATAGGCAAATCTGGATGTTTGATGGTGTTACAGAAATCGCCTCAGGAAGGAAACTGTACCAAGTAAAGCCACCTTGTGCAATGGACTGATGGAGAATTTGTCAATGCCTATGGTGTTCAAGTGGTGCTCCAGTTGTTTTGGGACTGCACCCAAGATGCCTATTACTATTGGTACTACCCTTGCTTGCCTTTGCCATAGTCATTCTATTTCTATGTCTTTGTATTTTGTTATCTTCTCCAGATTATTATTATTATTATTATTATTATTATTATTATTATTATTATTATTATTATTATTATTATTATTATTATTATTTCCTGCCTTTTCTCCAACAGTTTATGATGGCTTACCTTTTTAATGAAAGTATAATGAAAAGAAGGACTAGGGGTGACATGATAGCAGTGTCCCATTTTCAAAGGGGCTGACACAAAGACAAGAGGGTCAAGCTATTCTCCAAAGCACCTGAGGGCAGGACAAGAAGAAACGGGTGGAAACTAATCAAGGAGAAAAGCAACTTAGAACTAAGGAGGAATTTCCTGACTGTTAGAACAATTTGTCTGTGGAACGGCTTGCCTTTGGAAATTGTGGATGCTCAAACACTGGAGGCTTCCAAAAAGAGATTGGAAAGCCAGTCTCTTTTATCTATCCAGAATGGTATAGAGTCTCCTGCTTAAACAGTGGGTTGGACTAGAAGACCTCCAAGATCCCTTCCAACTGTTATTTTGTTACTTGGAGATCACTCTTCATTATTATTTTTTTGCATCAACAACCTTGTAAAAGAGGTTTCTTTGCCCGTGGATGGATTTCAAGTTGGGTATTTTGAAAATCTGTTCAACATCTTAACCACAACAGCTAGATTGTGATCTTATCTTTCGATCATATCTGATTTTGAAAAAAAAAAAAACTAATCAGGTTTAGGTCCAATTACTACATGAATACAGATCAGATAGAGAAGAGCCTTATGCAACTAGTTTTTTTATCAGGGTTAGTTCACTGCCACAATTAGTATTTGAATGGGAATGCCAAACCTATGCACTAGGCTAGGAAAATATATATGTGTATATATACACATATATAAATGCACACGTGCACGAACACACACACACACACACACACACACACACACACACACACACACACGGAAATAGAAGCAACTTTTATATTGTTGCCAAAATAATATAAGGCTTGTCCATGAGGATACCAGGAGTAGATTTAACCCACTGATCAATTAGATGCTACTAGATGTTCAGAGTTATTTTATTATTACATTCATTTACCTAAGGACTTTTAGACTGATATTTTCCCCTAAAACATGAGATTAATATGGAAAGCAAGAGCAAAAGATATATAAATAACATTTGAATCTGATAGAGCCTAAAAATAGCCCAAGCTATTCATCATCTCTATCCACATTCAAATGAGAGATAGCTGAAGAAACAGAAAGCTATAGTAGCAACCTTGGCATTGAATGAATGTAAAGATTTTTTTCCCTCCGGTTTTTACAATGTATTTCCATCCTATTTATGAAGAAACCGGGGGATATTTTCATATGAGAGATAAAATGAAGCAAATTAGATACATTGGAGATAATAGTTTCTCTACTCTGTGATGTGCTATTCTAAAAGAGTGGGAGGTGGGGAGAGAGAGACATACACAGAGAAAGAGATGCACTGACAATGTTCAGGTTGACCCAACATTCACAACATGGGTTGACTGGGCAAATCAAACCATTTTTAAGACTTACAGAAAGCTTTTATTGAGAAGAGTGAATCTGAATGTTAAATCACATGGTTTTTTTAAAAAATTCCTTTTATGAAGAACTTCATACCTCTATGTATATACAGTTATGCATATGTATTTTTTACCTAGACCTCTGCAAAAATCTGAAATCTTAAGAGCAGCCCTATTAAAGTCAGTTCTTTTCTCTCTCATGGATTTAAGGCAAGACTAATAGCATATGACCATTACTTTCTTGATTTTGATGATTACTCATTGGTTACTGTTGGAGGCAAGCAAATGGGTGTAGCAGATCTACCATCTCAATATGAAAGAATATCAAAATAACAGAGTTGGAAGGGATCTTGGAGGTTCAGTCCAACCCCCTACTCAGGTAGGAAACCCTATAGCATTTCACACAAATGGTTGTCCAGTCTCTTCTTGGAAACCTGTCACGATGGATCACCCACAACTTCTGGAGGCAGGTCATTCCACTGATTAAGTGTTCTGTCAGAAATTCCTCCTTAGTTCTACATTGGTTCTGTCCTTGATTAGTTTCCACCCATTGCTTCTTGCCCTCCCTTCAGGTGCTTTGAGAATAGGTTGTCCCCCCCTCCTCTTTGTGGCAGTTCCTTACATTTTGGAACACTGCTATCATATCACCCCTAGTCTTTCTTTTCATTAAACTAGACATACCAGTTCCAGCAATCATTCTTTATAGTAGTAGGAGGTCTAAGCCTTTTAAATGGAAAGCAGTGCCAAATTAAAACAAGTACCACATTCACACACCTTATAAATATAACCATGCTATGCATACTCCTGATATTATTCTGTTGTGACTCGGAGGGTTGAGCCTGCTTTGTTAGAAGACACAGATTCGAGTAATGAGGAAGAGGAGGATTTGGCCTTGAGTTTTGAACCTGCCTTGCTGGAAGTTTCGGAATCATCATCTCCCTCCCCGGGGACCTTCCTCCCTGGTTGTGCCTCAGGTGTCGGCAGATAATCAGGAGAGCGTGCAGGAGTCCTTGGCTGAGGATCAAGCCAAGGAATGCTGGTTGGATGCAAGGCAAAGACGCAGACAGAAGCGTGAAATTCAACTTAAAAGGAAATGTCAAATCAGGAACTGATTTGAGAGACGGACACACCCCTCAGGACATAAAAGAGGGTGTGTTAGCTCTGAATCTCTGTTCGGGACAATTTGTTTATTCGTGATAGCAGCTTGGACAAACTCTCTCCGTGCGGCATTTGCTTTTTGATTTATGGTCTTGTTTGTTATCGGACTTGGCAGGCAGCTTCTGGAAGACTGCCAAGGATTCCTCCAGTCAAAGGAATTTAACTCTGTCGTTCCTGGTCCTGTCTGTTTGTTTGTATTCCTTTGAAAACTTGGACTCTCACCTCGTGGTCACAGGTAAGACAGAACATTATTCTATATTTCTACTTTTTCTAATAATTCTGTCCAAGTAATGATGCTACAAGCCACACACTGAAGTACAGGATGGAGTAAATGTAGCATAAAAACAAGAATTTTATGTCCCACGGAAGATTTTGAATCAACCTACCATCCTTCCGAGATTGGTAAAATGAGGACCCAGATTGCTGGGGGCAATAGGCTGACATTATATACAACCCAAAGAATGCTATAAAGCACTTTGGGGCAGTATATAAGTCTAAATGCTAAATGCTGCTATATGACCAGGAATCAGAATAAATGTTTTCTGTGGGGTAAGGTGACTATGTATCAGAATGGTCAAACAAATGGCAACTTCAAATCTCAACAAATAAATGCTCTGTCCGACATAGTGGCAAAAAAAA
The DNA here is from genome assembly GCF_049901735.1 of Notechis scutatus. Taxonomy (NCBI): domain Eukaryota; kingdom Metazoa; phylum Chordata; class Lepidosauria; order Squamata; family Elapidae; genus Notechis; species Notechis scutatus. The sequence goes on along the minus strand of NC_142011.1, from coordinate 13,457,985 downwards.
TCAGAAAATAAAATACAGGCTGAATAGTCAAGACCTTGTTCATGATCCAAACTCTGTCAAGGATCTTGGAGTACTCGTCTCTAATGATCTAAGTGCTAGAGCCCACTGTAACTACATAGCCAAAAAGGCGTTGAAAGTTGTTAACCTAATCTTACGTAGCTTTTTCTCTGATAATATTACACTACTAACTAGAACATACAAAACATTTGCTAGACCAATACTCGAATACAGCTCATCAGTCTGTAACCCACATTACGTATCTTATATTAACACAGTTGAGAAAGTCCAGACATTTTTCACAAGAAGAGTTCTCCACTCCTCTACTCGTTGCAAAATACCTTATGCCACCAGACTTGACATTCTAGACCTAGAAAATCTAGAACTATGCCGCTTTCAGTCCGATCTAAGTATAGTATATAAAATCATACATTGCAATGTGCTACCCGTCAATGAATACTTCAACTTCAACCATAACAACACAAGAGCAAACAATAAATACAAACTCAAGGTTAATTGCACCAAACTTGATTGCAGGAAATACAACTTCAGCAACAGAGTGGTCAATGTCTGGATTACTCTACCTGACTCTGTGGTTTCTTCCCCAAACCCCAAAAACTTTAACCTTAGTCTGTCTACTATTGACCTCACCCCTTTCCTAAGAGGTCTGTAGGGGGCATGCATAAGCGCACCAACGTGTCTAACGTCCCTGTCCTATTGTTTCTTTTCTTTTTTTATTTTTCTTATATGTATCCATGTATTCATTACTATGTTTTTACTTCTACCTATTATCTTGTAAGCAATTGACAAAAATAAATAAATAATAAATAAATAAATAAAGCCATAAAGAGTTTAATTTCAAGATGCTGAAATCACAATATATTTAGTTAAACTATAGAATGAGCAAAGAAAGTGTTTTCCATTGTCCATGTAAAATTGTTGAATCTTCTTTCTGGGCCTTAGAAAGATCTGTTTTGTTTTGTACCTCATACATTAAGTTAATGTCCTGCAAAAATGTTATTCTCTTTTCCATTCAAAAATAGGAAAACGTTCAGAAATCTTTTTCTTTTCTTTTTCTTTTTGGCAGTTGTGACAAAAAATTTACAGCAGCAAGCTGTGGAGAAAGGACTGTGTGAAAATGTTTTCTTTTCTCTTAAAGTGATGACTCTGACTTGAACTATTCCCAACAGCAATCAAAATGCAATATTTTTAAAACAGGGGAAAAAATGTTTTGTGGATGCTGGTAATGCAATTGAAGAAACTCCATCATATTTAGACAGCCATAAAAAAAGATGGCCTTTTATTAGCTGAAGCTGATAAATAACATGATTCCCATCCTCTCTGTAAGAAAAACAACTGGCTTGGTAGCTCATGAATTGGAAATTTGAAGGCTAAAGTGTTGCAATGCACTCATCAAGACACTGTGAATTCAGATTAATATTTACATACTATGGAATCTAATGATCATTATGATTCTAGTCTATCAACAACTGTTTTGGAATATAAACAGAATAACAGACTAATGAGAGTTGGAAGAGACCTTAGGGGTCTTATAGACCAACCCCTGCTCAGGCAGGAACCTCTATGCCATTTCAGACAAATAGTTGTCCAATCTCTTCTTAAAAACTTCCAATGTTGGAGCATTTACAACTTCTGGAGGCAAGTTGTTCTACTGATTAATTGTTCTCCCTGTCAGGAAATTTATCCTTAGTTCTAGACTGATTAGTTTCCATCCATTGCTGGATGATTTGGAGCAGGGGTGTCAAACTCAAGGCCCTTAGTGCTTAGATCTCGCTCCTGGGAACGGCCTGGAAATAGCAAAGACTGGCCCATGGTGCCTCTGCCAGCAAAAATGAAGCTCTGGGTTAGCATTTGACCGCCACAGGTGGCCCCCAACCAGTGGTGGTATTAGCCATCAAATCAAGAAAAGATATCTTTTACTGGAAATGAAGTAGTAGCAACAAGAGAATTCTGAATCTGAGGAAATAGGCGCGCAAATCACATATACAAAGTGATGGAAATGTTCCCCCAATAGTTCAAATGGCTCTTCCAATTTAAAAGTTGTGAATATCATCATGTGGACATCTTCAGGTGGTGATGAAGTTTCTGTCCGTTGACCTTGACATACTTTGATAAAGGTTTGCAGCTGCGCAGAGAAGAGAAAGCTAAGCAAGAAATAGAAACCTAAGCACGAATGTACTCTCCCCCCCCCCCTCAGTTTATACAATACTAGTTTGTACCACCTCCAGCTCATTTCCCATATTTCCCCCCCGTTACTTATGGCAGCCGAAAGATGCAAAGCAAAGGTAGAAGATCTTGAAGGCTGACAGAACCAGTAGCAAGGATTTGATGTGCATTGCTGAACCGGTAGTGACTTCTGGCTGGCCATGCCCCCGACCCGGTCGCCCCTCCCCTCCCTGCCAGGTCAGTCCTTATCGCACATGCGCAACATCACGTGCATGCCTGACATTGCTGATTGCATTCTTCCCTGCCCAGTCACTCCTTAAGGTATTTCTTTTTTTTCCCCTCCCGACGATCAGCTGTTCCTATGATCAGCTGTGCTGAGATTCCCCTCGCTGTCTTACTGCTTCACCCAGGAGGCTTCCCTGAGGCCCAGGAAGGCAAAAAATGGAGTGCAGGGGGATGCTGCATGCCCCCCTTATGCTCAGGTTTTTTTTTTCTTCCTCCTGAGCCACAGCAAAGCCTTCTGGGAGCAACCCCCTCAGAAGGCTTTCCTGAGGCCCAGAAGGCCCCAAAATGGAGCGGGTGGGGTGCTTTCCTGAGGCCCAGAAGGCCCCAAAATGGAGCATGGGGTGGGGTGCTTTCCTGAGGCCCAGAAGGCCCCAAAATGGAGCACGGGGTGGGGTGCTGCAAGCCCTCCCCCCATGCTCAATTTTTTTTCCTTCCTGAGCACCTGGGAAGCCTTCTGGGAGCAAAAACGCCCCCCCCCCCCAGGCTTGCTTGAGGCCCAGAAGGCCCAAAAAATGGGGGAGTTGCTGCCAAAAAAAAAAAGAGCCATGCCCACCAAGTCGCATGGCCATGATCACCTAGCCACGCCCGCCTAACCATGTTCACAGAACTGGTAGTACAAAAGAAAATGAATCCCACCATTGTCCCCAACATGAGTGATGTGGAGCTGGCCACCCCCACCATGGCCACCCCCTCCCCTGATGTCTGAGGTCAAGCACAGCCCTGATGTGGCCCTCAATGAAATTGTTTGACACCCCTGGTTTGGAGAATAGGTTGACTCCCTCTTCTTTGTGGCAGCCCCTGAGATGTTGGAACACCATTATCATGTCACCCCTAGTCTTTCTTTTCATCATCTTTGTTGTTCTTTTCTGCACTCTTGCTAGGGTTATTCTGATTCTGATTCTTTCATTAACTGATTTTTTTTTGTCTTCTTCTCTTTGGTCTTTCCTAATTGTGAATTAGATTTATTCAGATAGTCAAGTCCTTGAGATAAGAAGAATATTATTCAAATTACAAAAAAAGCTTCATATAAAAAACATTTGGACTGGCTTTTTTCAAAGCACTCTGATCATTTGGAAAGACACTTAGTCACATTTTTTCAAAGCCTGGAAGATGTAAAATTTGTAATGCCTAATGTACTTGTTGCAGACTTAGGCTAGAAAAAGTATGAATGTCAATAAGCCCTTTATTTAAGGCACTTTGGAAATTATTTTCAGCTGGAAATCTGAAATGCACAGAGTGGGTTTCCTAAATTTGAGTAAACCCACCCTTTTTGCAATCCTTTCACTTGCTGCCAAGTTGTGTTATAAATTGACAACTGAAAATGGAAGTTAATGAGAAAGCAACAAATTGGGACAAGATTAACCATGCAGAAAATTGGTAAAGCCCCAATACTGAAACAGATTTTTTTAAAAAAATATTAGGATCTTCATTCTATTTGATACAAGTTAATTCTGTCCAGAAAATTGAAGATGATATTTCACCAATCACACACACACTCATTTCTCAGTGCTACAATTAGCTTTATTACTTTTTTTAAGCCACCAAATCTCAGAAAAAGAAAACAAAATAAAACTAGATGAGCACGTTTGAGTTAATGAGGATTTTTTGGACCCAATTTTGTAATTGCTTCTTACAAAATTGAAATTCCCAGTTGAAGAAGATATAAAACATGTCAAAATACTGTAGTAGCTACATTTCTATGTTTGAACCCCATTCCTTTTCTGAATGCAGGTAAAAAGAGAGCAGGAAGTATGTTTTTGTGACCCTCTCTTTGGGTGGGGGGGTTGCCTGCAATCCTAGAAATGTTGACTTTTGCACAAGTTCTTTGCCAAATCACATTACATATTACTTTCTCTGGAAATTCTCAGTCATCCAGGTCCTGGTTGTCCCAAAAGTGCATTTTCCAAAAGGCTACTGGATATAATTTTTCTTGAAGACATTCTACTTCTCATCCAAGCAGAAGCTGGAAAAAGCTTCTTCGATGAGAAGCAAAACATCTTCAAGGAAAAATAAAGAAAATATAGAGACTGACTCCGAGGAAGAGGAGGAACAGTCGACAGGGAGTGGAAGTGTGGCTCTGGAGGTTGTGGAGGAACTGAAGAAGGGCAGAGGCTGGCTGGGAAGTCAGAAGAAGACCTAGGCCCATCCCCTCTGCATGCTAGGGCATGCAGGGAGGAACGGAGAAGGGAACCATGTGGCTTATGGGAGAGGAAGCAGCCATGATCCCCCTTATTGGCTGCTTCCCAGGTCATCACAGGTGGGACCGGTCTATCAGGGCAACTTGGTCTGTCTATGGGACAAACCATGCTGCTTCAATTTTTACCTTTCAGCCCCAATCCAGGAGCCTTTGCAGGCAGTCGCTTTCGCAACAAACTATTTTTGGGTTAAATTTATCTTTTACCAACAAAGAAATAAAGGGAGACTAGTACAGGTCTATTTCAAGCTATTTAGCTTTCATCAGCTAGCCATAACCAAAAAAACACAAAAAACAAGAACCCAACAACAACCATTTAATCTCTGCCCTGGTATAGCTGACAAAGTGAGGAGAACCCATGGCTTAGAAGTTAACACATCTATGTAATATGTAAGCAGCCCAGGTTCAAATCCCAGAAAGGTATGGCTAGCTGATGAGAGCTAAATAGCTTGAAATAGATCTATACTGGTCTCCCTTTATTTATTTGTTGGTAAAACATAAATTTAACCATATAGAATAGAATAGAATGAGGTGGAAAGGACCTTGGAAGTCTTCTAGCCTAGCCCCCTGCTCAAGCAGGAGACCTATACCATTTCAAGAATAGAATGAGCTGGAAGAAACAATGGAGGTCTTCTACCATTTCAGATAAGTGACTGTCTAGTCTTTTCTTAAAAACCTCCAGTAATGAAATGCCCATGATTTCTGAAGGCGATCTGTTCCATTGGTTGATTGTCCTCACAATTAGGAAGTTTCTCCTTAATTCCAGGTTGCTTCTCTCCTTGATTAGTTTCCAACCATTGTTTCTTGTCCTGCCCTCTGGTGCTTTGGGGAATAAGTTGCCCCCCTCTTCTTTGTGGCAGCCCCTCAAATACTGAAACACTGCTATCATGTCACTTCTAATTCTTCTTTTCTTTAGACTAGCCAAACCCAAATCCTGCAGCCATTCTTCATACGTTTTAGTCTCCAAGCTTTTGATCATCTTAGTTGAGCTTCTCTGAACTTTTTGCAAAGTCTCAACATCTTTCAAAAGTCCTGCTGCCTTTTGAAAAAAAGCACCTTTGGGACATTACAAGCTATTGTTAAAGTCTGGAAGAGTATTACCTACTGTTTTGTTGTTGTTGTTGTTGTTGTGTTTTTGTTGTTGTTTTGACTGGATATCTGGAACTGGATTGTCAGGATATTTTTTCACCTAAGAAAAAGATATGTGCAGAAGTGGTTTATGTGTGCAATTTCACATTCTATGAAAGATAAATACATCAAACCTTTTGACATATGGCTTACCTACCTACTGTAGATCTTCTGAATTTCATGTACTAAATTTAATTCCTAAAATTGAAATAATATTTCTATAGAACTTAGAATAACTTTATTGTCACTTTTAATGTACGCTAATCAGCATACATTAAAATTAAATTTCATTGCATACAGCTTTCAAAGGATCATCACTTCCAAAATACACCACATAAACATGATTAAATAAATAAATAAGTACGAAAGTATTCATACACCCACATATATGACACAGAGAAACAACACATATAGACATACAACCTCTAAAAATAGTTTCTTTCCCAGTGGGGAGCTAATTTCAATTTCATATTAATACTGACTAGTTTTCAAGCATATATGTTTTTTCTGATGAAACATTCATTTCTGTTTGGGATGAAGAACGTTACGATAGATCATTTCAGCTGTTCAATGATTCACTTTGACATTACTTAATTACATTAATTACTTAATGTTAGAATTGAATGCCCCAAAGTAATTTTACCTGGTCAACCACTGCAACATACTTTAATTCTTTCCTAGCAAATGAATTTAGTATGAAAAACTAACACAAAAAAAAACACAAAAAAAAGGACTGGGGTGGCATGATAGCAGTATTTGAGGGGCTGCCACAAAGAAGAGGGGGGTTAACTTATTTTCCAAAGCACCTGAAGGCAGGACAAGAAACAATGGATGGAAACGAATCAAGGAAAGAAGCAATCTGGAATTAAGGAGAAACTTCCTAACAGTGAGGACAATTAACTAGTAAGATAGCTTGCCTTCACAAGTTGTTAAATCGGCATGTTAAATCTGAAAAGCTGGTGTCAAGCAATGAAGCATGCCACAAACTTGTGTTGGAAGCAGTGGAAAGCCATGCTCTCACGGGTGAGAATATTCAGTTGGGTACACAAGTTAATTCCTCCATCTCATCTCAGCCTCACTTTGGCCAAAACATGGATGTTATCATGGTCATTAATGGTGTGTCTGAGGGAGATGATTACTTGAGTGAGTGTGTGGGGTACTTTATTGATGAAGAAGATGGGTGAATTTACCGCACACACACAATCATCTTGCTGGGCGTGCTGTGGTAGTAACTGAGTCTTATCTTTATGTGGCAGGTTCCATGGAGCCTGGCTTTGCCAAGACCATGGAAAGGTATAACCCAGGTAGAAATGTTTGGGAGTAGGTTTCCAATCTGATAACCAGGAAACATTATTTTGGACTTACCGAGGTAAAGGGAAACCTGTATAGCATTGGTGGGCAGGGTTATTTCATCCCTGGTTTACAGAAGTGGCTGTCTACAACCCTGATCAAGATAAGTGGCACAACTTGGAGTCTGCCCCAAAGATACTCTGGGATGTTAAAGTGGTTACAATAGATAACAGATTTGTTTACATGGCAGCTCGCACACCAGATGATGGAGATAATGAAGATGGCTTAAGGTCTGTCATTATTCTCTATGATGCAGACACATAACAGTGGCGAGATTGTGAGTCTCTGCCACTCCTTGATAACTATTGCTGCTTCCAAATGGTTGTGGGGAACAGCAACTTTTACCACACCGCTTTGTGTTGTCCTAGAAGCTATCCTCTAGACCATGAAGAGGCCAAGAGAAAAATCTCTAATCAAATATCTGATGACATTCTGGAAAGCTTACCACCAGAGGTTCTTAGCATTGAAGGGGCAGCTATTTGCTGTTACAAAGATGATATCTTCATCATAGGTTGTGGTTGCTTCATCACTGGGAGTTTTAATTTAAAGATAATTTAGTTTAATTTAATTTAAACTGAAATGGTATAGAATCTCCTGCTTTAGTGGGGGCTGGACTAGAAGACCTCCAAGTCCCTTCCAGGTCTATTCTAATTAATAAGAAAAACAGAATCACAACACCAAATAACTATGCATGCAAGTATAAAATTATTGTAGGTTGTAGATGTCTTTTTTAAAAAAATCAGGTCGAAAAGATCTAATTAAAAGTCTAAAAGAATGAAGCAACTTTATCAATCAAATATGAATGTACTGCTGAAGTTTTTTTCTAAACCACCTTGCAATCAGAGAAAACAGACAGCCATGGATCTATATTCTTTGAGTATGAACATCTTAGAATGTGATCCTATTACACTTAATAGGATTGATTTCTGAGTCTGTATATATTAACTTCACTATTATTTTCCAACATGTCTGAAAATTTATTCTCACCTATTTTAAAACCTTACAAAAGCAAGATGGATAATCCATTTTTCACTGTAGACAATGGCTACATTCCAAATTAAACCTTTACCCTTCCATCACATTCAACTTCCTTTGAAGTATTGGAGCCCAGATTCATTTCAAAATGAATCTGCATAGGAAAAAAAAAAGCATTATCTTTTTTAACTAGTTAATTAAATCAGATTGTTGAGTCTTCTTTGGCTTTGATCCTCCTGGCCAGGGAGGGTGGGATTTAAACTTAACTGTTGCTAGTGAGCTTTTCAGGTTCATTGGCTTGACTAATGAAATGCTTTTACATAAATGTGTCCTTCCTGCACCTGATACCAGGGATGGAGTGGAGGTGGGGATGAAGTGAAGTGAAGTGAGGTGGAGTGGAGTTGGAGTGGGGTATTGTCAAGAAAGCCAGTATCTGAAAGTGAAGTGAAGTGAGGTGAGATGAGATGGAGTGGTTGGAGTGGAGTTGGAGTGGAGTGGGAGTGGAGTTGGAGTGGGGTATTGTCAAGAAAGCCAGTGTCTGAAACTGCAAATGAAGCCAATTTTTATGTCTGTGGCTTGAACTATATGGACACTTCTGCCTGATGGCCCAGAAATGAACTTTGAATCCAATCATCATCTTCTTCATCATCATCAACATTCTGTTTCTTCCTACATGCCAACATGTTGTATGACTGTATTACTGTTATACTGTACTTCTCATCTTTTCTCCTACCTTCTTCTTTTGATATCTTATAATTATATTACTTTGCTGTTTATATGTGCACTAAGAACTTATGCACCAGAAACAAATTCTTTATATGTCCAATCACACTTGGCCAAATAAATCTCTCCTCTCCTCTCCCCTCCCCTCTCCTCTCCTCTCCTCTCCTCTCCTCTCCTCTCTTGTTCTGTTCTGTTCCATTTCATTTCATTCCATTCCACTCCACTCCACATTTTCTATTCTATTTTATTCTACTCTAGTCTAGTCTAGTCTAGTCTAATCTATTCATATGATGAGAATGTGACACAAGAGAAATAAATATAACATTAATAGTAATAACAGTAGAGGTAGTCCTCGGCTTACAACCACAATTGAGTTCAAAATTTCTCTTGCTAAGCAAGACAGTTATTAAATGAGTTTTGACCCATTTTACAACCTTTCTTGCCACGGTTGTCAAGTGAATCACTGCAGTTGTTAAGTTAGTAAGTTAGTAACACCGTTGTTAAATGAATATGACCTCCCTGTTGATTTTGCTTGTTAGAAGGTCACAAAAAGTGATCACATCAAACTATGAGCCAGTTGCTAAGCTGAATTTTGATCACGTGATCATGGGGATGCTGAAGCAGTCGTAAGTGTGAAAAATCATCAGTGCTGTTGTAACTTTGAACTGTCACTGAATGAACTGTTATAAGTTGAGGACTACCTGTACATACTATTATGACATTTCCTTCCTTCGCAACATCACATGTATATAAATGGATGCAGCAGTCTGCTTTGCAAAGGTGTTGGATACACTACAGTTTTATCAACTTTGTGCCAAGAAAGTGGAAAGTAATTGACTGTTGAACTTCAAAGTGGCAGATATTTTATTTTTAAAGCAGAAGAAATGTACAATGTTTCAGAGATCACACTGTTTCTTCTATGAGAGAAAATGGTTGGAAAATGCACATAAAAGGCAACATTAAATAATCCTATATAAAGAATGTGCGAAACGTTTGTTGGTTAATTTAAGGATTTCCTTGGTTGCTCAAATCAAACAGTGTGATTCTGGGTGGCATATGAAGAAAAAAGAAATAAAAAGAAAACAGTTGTGATGACCAAAGTGTAACACAAACGTAACAAAATCCAAAACATAAATAAATATCCTTTAATGCCTCCAACTTGGCTCCAATGTTCAATAATTCTATTGGAGATAAAACGTACTCAAAAATAGTCTTCAAAAGAAAGCAATACAGTCCCAACTTAATGAGCAGATAGAGGTGAAATAAAAAACCAAACAAACTACAATGATGAAATTTCCACAATGGACCAGGATAAGTAATTACCAATTCAAGGAGATAAAAAGGCACAGTCTGTTGGAGGGACGCCAACCAAGATAACTTCAGCCCAAAATAAAACACGCTTTGCTTCTGGCAATGCTGTGTTGTAATCGTCTCTCTTATATACTATTCTCCCCAGCTGCAACCAATGAGGAGGATCATGGCCACTTCCTCTCTCATAAGCTAAGTTGTTGCCTTCTGGGAGTTTCCGGTTTGTCGGCTTCGCGAGCGGTAGGGATTCGCGGCTGCGCGATCCCCGCCGCGCTAGCCGTTTTGGGGCTCCGACCCGGACGGGTGCGGAGCAAGGCTGCCCTGCAGGGTAGCTGAAGGTAAGGGGATCCGGAGGAAGGGTTTGGGGTGTTGCAGACCCCTCCCTGGCCGGCAGAACCCCTGTTACCAGGACGGTGCAGCGGCGGAACCGCAATGGCTGCCACAAAGAAGTTGACAGCCGGGCAAGTATGCGCAGGAGGAAGAAGAGAAAGTTATTGAAAGTGAAAGTTCTTCTTGGTCGACCCAGGGCTTTGAGATTTATCTAATTTAATTCCTGGAAAAGATGGTTTTCTGATGATTTCTTCCACAAGAGAAAAAAAAAGCGGCTATTTTGAGGTGCTGAAGGGAAAGTTTACTCTCCCTCCCGACGGAATTAAGCCGGAAGGGAGAGGATAAAGAAAATATATAAATTTGGATCTTGTTGGAGGAGATGCCTTGAAGACTTGAGGACAGAAATATAATCTTAATAAGGCTTTAAAATATAGATTTGGATTCTTTTTTTTTATTTGTTTGATACCACCCTGGAAGAGGAAGGGGGAATTTTGGCTTGCTTGGATTTATTGAGGATTGTGGATTTTGGGATTGTTTTGCCTTTCTCTCGGAATATTTGGTTGGTGTAAGAAGAAAGAGGAATAAAGAAAAGAAAAGATTTATTTACAATGGCTTTCCTTTTTGAAGACCTGAGGGATGAATATGAGCAAACAAAAGCAGCCTGCAAAGATGGCATGGAAAAAGCTTTTCTATTTCTAGAAATGGCGCTGGTCAATTACCAACAGACAATGGAACAGATGGAAACGGAAGAAGAACAACAAGGAAGAGACGAAGACGCCATCTTCATTGAATCCCAAAACTTATCTAAGGAAGAAGGAAGGAAGAGAGCAAGGAAAATGAAGGACTTAAGATTTAAAAACATTTGAGAAAGAGAAAATATGATGCAAAGTAAATATAATGATAACAAACAAGAGAAAAAGGGAACACAACAGAGAAGGGATCCCAGCAAGGCAGAGGTTAGAAGAAGAAGGGGGTAGGAAGATTTGGTGGGGGAAGAAAAGAAAGGGAAAGGCGGGAGAAAAGCCTCAAAGCTTTAAAATTGGATGGGAGAAGAGGGATTTTTTTTTAGAGACAAAGGATGAAATATAAATTTCTGTAAGAAAGATTCTGCTAAGGTACAGAAGATGGTATTGTAACATTTATATTTGAAATAGTAAATTAGAATGGTTTAAGATTTAATAAGAAATTAAAATGTTGAAGTTTTTAAGAATGATTGATTTTTAAAATGTAATAAAATATCGAAGGAAAGGAGGATACAATGTATTTAAACATTTTTGGTGGATAGAATGTACCAAGCAGAACCAAATTGGGTATTTGTTATGCTGAATGTTAATTTTACTAACTTAGGGGAGGATAGAAAGGCATCATACTCTGATTAGTGATTTCAGGAGAAATTCTTTTTATTATAAGAAGAGATAGAGGGATAATGAATGGGCAAAAGATACAAATTTAATGATTTAATTAAGATGGATTAAATAAGATAGAAATGTGAAGAGTGATATGTGCTATTATTTTAGCCCATGCAAAGAGAGGTAACTGGGGCCAAGGTACTTTACTAAAAGATTTTTTTATGTTTGTTTGTGTTTGTTTGTGTTTTATGAGAATATTGGGGAAATTATTGTAGAAAGACAGGGAAAGATTTAATATGTAATGATTTGTTTGTTGTTGAAACTTTTAATAAAACTTGTTTTTTAAAAAAAAAAAAAAGTTGTTGCCTTCTCCGTTCCTCCCTGCGTGTCCTAGGATGAAGAGGAGATGGGCCTGGTTCTTCCTCTGACTGCCCAGCAGGCCTCTGCCCTTCCCCAGCCTCCTCCACAACCTCCAGAGCCACACCTCCACTCCCTGTCAGCTGTTCCTCCCCTCCGTCAGAGTCCGACTCTAACAAGAGCATGACAACAGTGCTAAACAATCCTCAAAGTGCTTTTTCAAAAGGCAACTCGACTTTGTTTTTCCTTGAAGACATTTCATTTCTCATCCAAGAAGCTTCTTCAATTCTGATTGGAGAATGGAATGGAACTGAATTGAACTGAACAGAACTGAAGAAGCTTCTTGGATGAGAAGCTAAACATCTTCTAGGAAAAACAAAGTCCAGTTGCCTTTTGAAAAAGCATCTTTGGGATAACCATGACCTGGATGATTGAGAATATCCATAGACAAGGCTAAACAATCATATCATTAAAGACAAATAAAGGAGAAAGGATGACCATGACTGAACAACTCAAATTCATATATCATTCTGTAAGTGGGGAGGAAACAATTTGACAATTTAACTGAGATGAAGTGGCCCAGAAGTGGAAAAGATATAGAACAGATTAAAACTAAAATAGGCTTATTTACTGAGATCTACCAATTTATAGGGCCATAAAAGAGAATTAGATAAAGTCATAGAAGATGAAGCTTTGAATATCTAAAGGTCACAGTGACAATGCATTTGCTGTCCTTGTAATCAGCTGCTAAGACTCATATATGTGTATCTTGTTTGTGAGTTTCCTTTCAGCATTTAGCTAATTCAGAACCAGAGAAATGGACTGGGATAGATTCAGTACGCAATTCCTGAAGTCTCATGTGGCAATTGTGAAATTTGTTTCAAGGATTATTAAAGAGTCTTTGGTATTTAGCAAAAATAGATTGAGAATGGACAGAAGTAAATTGCAACTGCCTAGAATCCCCCCCCGCCCCTTATACAAAATGTTCATAAATCAAAGATTGTTTTTTTAAAAAAACTAGCAGATTATGAATAGTCTAATTATTCTCTATAATCAGCAAAGCATTATTGGAATAGCAAAGTTCTATTCCGTTTTATTCCAAGTTATCTTGAATAAGTACAATGAATATTAATTAGTACATTCTTCTGAACAGATCTCTTTGGAATTGCAATACAAAGGGCATTGAATAGTTGAATTTAATGATAGGTACTTAGTAGGATTAATTAATTTTAGTGATTGAGATACATAATTTTTAAGCAGAGAGGGGGTGTTAATCAGTGTGTAATAATAATTATAACTCGCTTTCCAAATGACCAGCACGTAGTTTTGAGATTCTGGATAAGTTCCATCAATCATCATTTTTGTACTTGTCTATTAAAATTATGGGCAACCATGAAGGGACAAATCAGAAAATCATGGAAAAGCAGATGCATGGAATTTAGATTCTTTGCTTTGTGTAAATGAAATGGCATTTATGCACATTTCATATTATAAAACTGTAAGCCAAAATAAATTTTTGGGTTTTCTCTATACAAAGCACAGAGTGCCTTACAGACAGAATATCTGTCAGAATATGGGGCTTCCAAAAATGAATTTTTAGTTCCTTTTTTCTGTCATTAATCCCATTATAATTTTTAATAGCATCTCCATTCCTTAAGATGCAAAAAGTAATGTTTTATAGCTGAGGAGAAATACCATTATCTAAGCCCTGAAAGTTGGGGGGAAATGAAATGTCATGCATATCACAATATATGAGACTTAAAAAAAATTACCACATGGGTAAAATGTACATGCTGTTCCTTAAAAAGGACAGTACTTCCTGCATTGCTGAATAGTGATGAATGTGTAACATGTTTGAAAGTGAAAAGATATTATGACAATATATTGTATGTCAAATAAATTCTTTTGCTATAAGGAATGGGTAAAACAATAAAATCTAGTGGGAGATTTTATGAAACAACCTAAATGTTTAAGGAGACTACATTTTGTGATACAAAGGTACAAGCATTTTTTTTTTTGTCCTTCATAAAAAAAATATATAGATAGCAAGAGAGAATTATTTTGCTAAATCCTCTAAAGGTGCAGAAGTATGAATCTTAAAAGAAGGCACTGGGGCCACTTTCTCTCACAGGTTGGATTATTACTAGAGGTGGTATTCAGCAGGTTCTGACCAGTTCTGGAGAACCAGTAGCAGAAATTTTGAGTAGCAAATACCACCTCTGACTGGCCCCATCCCCATCTATTCTCTGCCTCTCAAGTTCCAGCTGATCGGCTGGATCTTCTTTTGTTGCCCTGCACAGGAGGACAGAGCTGGAAAGCAGGTTAGTGGGGTGGGGAGGGAATGGGATTTTGCAGTAACCTTCCCCCAGGAGTGGGGTGGAAATGGAGATTTTACAGTATCCTTCCCCTGCCATGCCCACCAAGCCACAGAACCGGTAGTAAAAAAAATTGAATCCCACCACTGCTTATTACCTATCACAAGGTGTCAGATGATCACTGAGGAAACGGAGCAACAAATACTCTTTTTAATACTCCTTTGATCACCGAAAGTATGCTACAGATCAAATTAATTAAACACGATGTTCAAGAGGAAGAAATATTCTCACTAATTTGTCTCATCTCCCAGTTCCAATTGGCTTAGTGAAATGAAGAAGATACTCTACAATCAATTTGTAATGGAGTCAGCATTCTGTAATCAGAAAGGATATTAGAAAAAGAAAAAAACCATTTGTCAATTTTTTAATCGTCCAAACAGAAATACAGCCCAATTTAATAATGTAATCAAGCTAAAGACCATGTAGTGAAGGCAATCACAGACTAACTTGTGAGAACATTGGATCGAGTAGGATGTACCCTTCATGTTTCATGAGGAAAAATAGTTGGGACATCATGGTAATATTTTTATGCAATTATCTAACAGTAGCCTTCTTTTTTCTATTATGAATTTTGGTGGGGCAGGAGGATACCAAGAACTGATCATAGTTTTCTATCTTAGAGAACTGATGGGATTCAATTTTTTTACTACCGGTTCTGTGGGCATGGCTTGGTGGTCATGGCTGGGGAAGGATACTGTAAAATCTCCAGTCAGAGGTAGAACATGCCGGTTCTCAAAATTTCCACTACTGGTTCTCCAGAACTGGTCAGAACCTGCTGAATACCATCCCTGGAACTGACCATCTGTATTATACAAGTTTTGAAGGTTTTGACAATAGTTCCAAAGCCTGCAAGAACCATTTGATCCACAAAAACCTCAAAAGACCTCAAAAACCATGGAAGCTAAAGGCCAACACATCTGGAGGGCATCATGTTGCCGAAATCTGATGCCGTCCGGATATGCTAGGCTTCAACTCCCATAATGAAATCTTCATGATTAGGAACTTTTTGCAAAGTATGTGCTCCAAAGTAGAATAGAGCAGTTAACTCCATAGTAATTTAACGAAAATAAGAAAGGTTGCAGTGTTGGAAAGAGCCATCTTTTATGCTTTTATAGACCAATGTACCATTGATTAGTCGAGATCCGAGCCAACCTCGATAGATTGAAACTCTTCTTGTAGAAAAAGCAGACTAAAAAGAGAAATCAAGCGATCTTTATTTGTTCCATGCTCCAAAGAATATTACAGCAGCAGCTACTTTGCATGGATAAGTTTAAGGTAGAAAAAAAGAGAGATGTTCTGCTGACTCGAGTGAAATGAAAACTGATTGCCAGATTAATTGTGCTTCTCCAAACATTTAGAGAGTGACCATCTGGGAAGTCAGTAACAATTCAATATTGTTTAGTCATAGCATGCCAGAAGTCAAGTGTCTGTCCAGATTTGGAACTTGAGTACAGATTTACTGTGCACAATTCTATAACAAATATTATTGCTTGTAAATGTAGAGATGTACATCTAGTGATGAAGTACAATATAAACTGCTGTTATAGCTGAACAATATATATCTAAAGGAGGAGGAGAAATACATGACATATGACTTGTGGCAGCCCTGCCTATGATTTCCCCAAATCTCATTGTTAAAATGCACACATACATAGGAAATCTGGAGTTGGAAGTCTGGGAGTGAGAAACATAAAAGAAACTCAAATTATAGCACTGTTCCAATAACTCAGAGGCTGCCACAAAGAAGAAGCAATCAATCTGTTCTCCAAACCACCTGAAGGCAGAACAAGAAGCAATGGATGGAAGCTAATCAAGGAGAGAACCAACCTAGAACTAAGAGGAAATTTCCTGACAATTACAACAATTAATCAATAGAACAATTTACCTAACAGTGGTTAGAATGTATAAGGCTATTTTTGCTGATTATTTGCAGTTTTTGCAGTTCAAATTTCACCAGACTCAAGGTTGACTCAGCCTTCCATCCTTCCAAGGTCAGTAAAATGAAAACCCAGATTGCTGGGGGGAAATATGCTGACTCTGTAAACTGCTTAGAGAGGGTTGTAAAGCACTGTGATGTGGTATATAAGTCTAAGTCTGTCTATCTGTCTATCTGTCTATCTGTCTATCTGTCTATCTGTCTATCTGTCTATCTATCATCAAATTTGTATGCTGCCTGTCTTGCCAAAGGTAACTCTAGGCAGCTTACAGATTTTGAATAAAATGTAATGTAAAACATTAAAACAATAAATAAAGATCTTAAATTTAAAAATTCAGTTAAAATAAAACCAAACAAGAGGGAGAGGGAGGGAGCGAAGTGCACACAGGAAGTAGATCAGGTGTTCTCTAGCCATTAGCCACCTCCATCATGTTACATCCCCATTGGGGCTGCAGGCTAGTTGGCATAGCCATGTCTTTACATCCTTTTGGGCTGTATGGTGGTTTGACATTGAAATGAGACACAGGGAACTGTCTCTGAGAAAAATGCCAACCCTGAGAGAACTCAGGTAGCAGTATTTATTGAGAAAAAACACAAGCAAAAATACAGTATGCATATTCAGAAAACAATGACCTCAACAGGAGATTACTTCACCAGCATGAGAACACACAATCTTGGAAAGTCCCAGATGTTACCTTGCTAGGATGAGATCATACAGCCACGGAAGGTCTCATGGGAAAGTTTGGAAAGTCCCATGAGAAAGCACAACTGTGTATCTTGTACCTTGAACTTTCACCCATTTTCCTATTCCTTCTAAACTGGCAGAATAGACTTACTGCTAGTTATACAAAGGCCTTACAGAAAATGATAAAATGATCAATAGGTTATATTACCACAGGCTGAGAACATTTTTTTCTTACCATCTTTCAGGTAGCCAAGAATCCAAGATGTATTTCTTTATATGACCCATAGCCAAGCAAATCATTATTTTCTATCTCATGTTGAATCCACTCAAAGTAATTGATCTGTTAGGGTCTTAACCTGAAGCCTGTAACTGCCCTAGGAACCAGGTACCCATTACATGGCTTGTTTGTGAACTCCAGAGTGAATATAATCTGTATATTCTACATATCTATACAGACTCCCATGTCTGCTTAGGTTCATTGAATAAAGGTCCTCCCACATAACCATTCTAAGCATTTTTTTCCTGAGCATATTTTTTCTGCTGAGGTTTTAAAGTACTGTTTCCTCCTCCTGTCACTTTGAGCAGGCTTGTCCATATTCCTGGGGGCTTTCTACATCCTTTCTTAAAAGCTAAACCCTACGTTCATAACTAGATCACAGAAAATAATCTCATTTTCAAGTGTTTCTTCAGGAAGGTTTTTGCTGCCTCTGCTGCAATGTTATGTCAGTGAATATTTTTTAAACATCCCCAGTTTGAAATGATGGTGATTTCCTTGACCTGCCTATTTTCTTTCTTTAATTAAGCCCAGTGGTATACTTTTCATCATTTTCTAATTACTTGAGTTAAAAAGGTTTCACAAAGAAACTTTTTTCCTCAAGTGAATAGAAAAAAATATGAAACAGTGCACACCTTGATTTACTTTTTATAAAGAAACTCAGGAAAACTAGACAGCTAGAAGAAAGAAAAATAGTGACTTACTTACTTACTTACTTACTTACTTACTTCTTCCTTCTTTCCTTCTTTTTCCTTCTCTTTCCTTCCTTTGTTTCTTTCTCCTTTTTTGTTCCTTCCTTTTTCAGATAGATAGATAGATAGATAGATAGATAGATAGATAGATAGATAGATAGATAGATAGATAGATAGATAGATACACACGCACGCACACACACAGAGAGACACACACACTCTCTCTCTCACTCACACACACACACATATTTTGAAAGTGGTTGTTTTGCCTGCATCTAAGTTTATTTTGATGATCTGACTCTGGATATATAAATTTAACTTAATGTTTATATAAACTGTGATTTATTTATTAGGTGCCATCAAGGAATTTTCAACTCTTAGTAACCACATAGGTAGATCTTCTCATGAAAAAGCATATAAACTATAAATACATATTCAAAAGCATATGTATAGTTGTGCTTTTAAAGTTGTAGCAATGTTTCAGCAGAATCTCATCTGCCATCATCAGGCTTCTGTATTGTGTTCGTCTGTATAGTGTTGGTCTACAGAAGCCTGATGATGGCAGATGAGATTCTGCCAAAATGTTGCTACAACTTTAAAAGCACAACTATAATGACGTGGGAAAATACCCAAACAAAGCTGAATAATATATATGTGTGTGTGTGTGTGTGTGTGTGTGTGTGTGTGTGTGTGTGCAGTGTACACCTTCCCACAGGAAGCAATGTGATTTGCAATTGTTTCATTTATTTATAGTTCACATTTATAGGCCGCCCAACTAAAAATTACTCTGGGTGACATGCAATTAAAAAGCCATTCAATACAATATATGTGTGAAAACGGAAAGCAATAAACCAGGGACTAAAATAATAAGTAGGAATTCCAGAAGCTCATGCTCATAAGCAAGCACCAGGAGAAAAAGGCAGAATTTTTACAGCTGTATGAATTATTATTATTAGCATATGGGATTGTTACAGTAGCCAGGAGCCCACAATGCAAGTCCAGAGTAGCAGTTTGGCTTGCCAAGGTACCAGCCCTGTTGTCGGACATGCTTGCACACTTCCCAAGGTGTGCCACAGGAGGGCGAGCTGGCTTCACACCAAAGCTAAAGATGCGTGGTTTTCCCTGCAATGTCACTCAAGCCCCCCACTGGAAGAGGTGCCTTACAGTCAGTAACTGCAACTGGGAAGGTTCGGAGTCATCAGGAATCTGACTGCAGGCGTGGAGCACCAACGCGTCACCCCAGCAAAGTGGTTTTTGCATAGAACATGCTTTCAAACTGTTATATGGACAGAAGCTGAGGCAAATGACAGGAGCTCACCCTGCCACACAGTGCTAAGACACTAACCGCCAGAGTCAAGACCATCTCTAGCTCATTAAGCCACTGAGCCTGTGTAGCTGTATGAAAGAAGGCGAAGAAAGCCCCATTCTCCTGGCCTTCCCAAAAGTGGTTAAAACATGACTTTGTATCTGACACTGGTAGGTAGGTAGGTAGGTAGGTTGCACGTGCCATTTAGATATTCATGCAGGAAGAAAAGTGGTTTCTGGGTGGAAATGTGCTTACAATCAATTTTTCCCATTTGCATGCTTTCTGAAGCATTTGAGATCCATATGTGGTACCAGTAAAGGAGAATATTTGTAGCTCGGGGTTGGAATGGAATGGAATGGAATAGAATAGAATGGAATGGAATGGAATGGAATAGAATAGAATAGAATAGAATAGAATAGAATAGAATAGAATAGAATAGAATAGAATAGAACAAGGAATTGGAATAGAATGGAATAGAATAGAATAGAATAGAATAGAATAGAATAGAATAGAATAGAATAGAATAGAATTGAGTAGAATTGAGTAGAATTGAGTAGAATAGAATAGAACAAGGAATTGGAATAGAATGGAATAGAATAGAATAGAATAGAATAGAATTGAGTAGAATAGAATAGAACAAGGAATTGGAATAGAATGGAATGGAATAGAATAGAATAGAATAGAATAGAATAGAATAGAATAGAATAGAATAGAATAGAATAGAACAAGGAATTGGAATAGAATGGAATAGAATAGAATAGAATAGAATAGAATAGAATAGAATAGAATAGAATAGAATAGAATAGAATAGAATAGAATAGAATAGAATAGAATAGAATAGAATAGCTTTATTGGTCAAGTGTAACTGGAGCCACAAGGAATTTGTCTCTGGTACATAAGTTTAACAGATAACAGATAATCAGAGTTGGAAGGGACTTTGTAGGTCATCTAGTCCATCTTCCCAAGCGGGAGACCCTACACCATTTGCAGTCCACTCTCTCCTTGAACGTCTCAAGTGATGACGCTCCCACAACTTCCGAGTGCAAAGCTGATCCATTGTTCTATCAAACTCTCAGTATACATACAAACAACAAAGTAATATAATCATAATAATGATATGAATAAGAGAAGGTAGTAGAAAAGATGAGAATAGTAATATAGCTATACTGCATGGGTAAATATCCTTAGACATAAGACAGTTCAGTGGGAATTAGGTGTTCAGCAGAGTATATTGGCACAAGGAAAAAAACCTGTCTCTATGTCTAGTTGTTCTGCCAGCAAAAACCGAACTCTGTTTTCACTGCCAGAGAGTTACAGGAGGCCATCACAGCAGAAAACGGAGCTCAGAAAGGCTGTGCATGGCCCTCCCAAAGTCCATTTTTGCCGGTAGAGGCACCACAGGCTGGTTCTTTGCTGTTTCCAGGGAGGCCCTGTGGGCCAGATCTAAGCACCCGGTGGGCCAGATTCAATCCTCACACCTTGAGTTTGACACCCCTGCACCAGATAGACCACCTTAGGAGGGGGACCCCGCATTGGTGTGAGTTCCCAACTTTTGGCCAAGTAAAAATGAGGATGTGGCTACTTGAAATAAAATGGGAGAAAAGAAAAGAGCAGTGGGAAAAGTAATCAATCAATTTTAGTTTAGAATAGGCTAGATTATCCAAGGTGGATGGATTGATAGAACGAAAATTCAAAACTTCTAAGAGGCACCAGGTTACACAATCCTGGTTTAGGGCATGGAATTTAGAAGCATTCTTGAGTTGTTGTTTTTTTCTCATAGCAGGCTTGAAATATATAGCTTCTTCTCACATGACACAACAAAAGAATTTTCAATAGCAATACCACACCAACTGTTTGTGAGGTTTAAATTTCAGTGCAGATGTTGCCATATGGGAAAGGGAGAAAATTTACAAAAATACTGCCTACATTTTTACATTTCCTCCCAAGCATTAATTTCCTCAATCTGCTGTTACTTAAACAATCCTTTTTTTACAGAAATATACCAACGCTGCATGATCACAGTCAGAGATCACACAGTGAATGCAATGATATCATTTACTGTCATGTATCCAATCAAATTTGATTATGTGACAATTGGGCAGAGAAAAGGAACTCTCTCAGTATAATTGGGAAGAGGGAATATATCCCCTCGCTCAGTTAATGAGGCTGTCCTGATATATTATCCACCGAGGAGTGGCCTTACACTTCTTCCAATGTGTATTTAAATGTGCAGCTGAATATGCCATTGCAACCAGTTCTAAACAGGAATTCTATTCTATTCTGTTCTGTTCTATTCCATTCTGATCACAAAAGATATTTAAAGGGAGTCTGTGGTGAAGAAAAGATTGATTACCACTGTCTTAAATACTGTACATAGCTTACCACACTCTTATTTTATTCGCAACCTTCATTGTTTCTTCCCCCAAAATGGTAAAGAAAAAAAAAAGAAATGCAGTTTTGGGAAAGAAGGAAGGAAGGAAGGAAGGAAGGAAGGGAGGGAGGGAGGGAGGGAGGGAGGGAGAGGGAGGGAGGAAACAAAGGAAGGAGGGAGGGAGAGTGTGGGAGGAAGGGAGGGGGAGAAGGAAGAATGGAGGGAGGGAAGGAAGGAGGGAGGGAGAGGGAGGAAGGGAGGAAGGGAGGAGGGAGGAAACAAAGGAAGGAAGGAAGGAAGAAGGGAGGGGGAGGGGGAGGAAGGGAGGAAAGAAAGGAAGGAGGGAGGGAGGAAAGGACAGAGGGAGGGAAGGAAGAAAGGAGGGAGGAAATGAAGGAAGGAAGAAAGAAGGGAGGGAGAGAGGGGGAGGAAGGGAGGGAAGGGAGGAGGGAAGGGAGGGAGGGAGGAAATGAAGGAAGGAAGAAGGGAGAGAGAGGGGGAAGAAGGGAGGCAGAGAAGGAAGAATGGAGGGAGGAACAAAGGAAGGAAGGAAGGAAGGAAGGAAGGAAGGAAGGAAGGAAGGAAGGAAGGAAGGAAGGAAGGAAAGAGATAGAATTTTATGGTTCTGTCTACCCATCCATCCATCATAAAAGAATATGATACATCCAGGTTATTGGGTTCATCAGATGTTGCAACAGCAGTGCCTTTTACTGTGGCTCAGAAGATAGTGGGGTCATTTGAGTAACGTGCCTGAGAAGGCTTAACTGATTTTTATTCTTAAATATGTCATGCTAGGCAAACACGAGATGTTCTGGCATCTCATTCTGATTTGGGACAGAAGATCACTTTGGAATGTCAGCTCATCCTGGAGGAGGAAATGTCTGCTTCCCAGCCAGTTACAGTCAGAAAATCCTAAAAGCTTTTGCTGAATCTACAGAACTGGCTGAGTCTCTCAGGGAATTGGGTCAGGAAGGAGGGGAGCTTTGCTACTATGGATGTTTAGCACTGCATCATTTGTCCTTGGGCACCAGGGAGGTTCAGGGGCTTGTTTATTTTTAATCTTGTAAACCCACCCAGAGACTCTCTTGTATCAGATCGGCAACTATATCAATCAATCAACCAATCTCAATTGTTTATATATCAAACCCCAAAATATATAGAATCATTCTGGTATGCCTGTTGGTCCTTGCTGCAGGTAGAAGCAGTCCTTGGCTTATGACCACAGCTGAGCCCCAAAATTCTGTTGCTAAGTAAGACACTTGTTCAGCAAGTTTTGCCCCGTTTTATGACCATTCTTGCCATATTTGTTAAGCGAATCATTGCAGTTCTTAAATCAATAACACGGTTGTTAAATGAATCTGGCTGGCCCATTGACTTGAAGGCCAGACAAGGAATAATGGAAACCGATCAAGGAGGGATTCAACCTAGAAATAAGGAGAAATTTTCTGACAGTAAGAACACTCAACGAACGGAAAAAGCTCGCTTTCAGAAGTTGTGGGAGCTTCATCACTGGAGGCTTTCGAGAAGAGACTGGACTGCCATCTGTCAGAAATGGTGTAGGGTCTACTGCTTGGGCAGGGGGTTGGACTAGATGACCTAAAAGGTCCATTCCAACTCTGTTGATCTGTTAATCTAGTCTGACTTTGCTTGTCAGAAGTTCACCAAAGGTGATCAGATAACCCCAGGACACTGCAACCATCATAAATGTGAAACCTTTGTCAAGCATCTGAATTTTGACCACGTGATCACGGGGATGTTGCAATGATACTAAGTATGAGAAATAGTCATAAGGCACTTTTTTCAGTGCTGTTGTAACTTGGTCAATAAATGGTCAATAAATGAATCATTTGAAATGAATTGAGGGCTATTTCAACTATAATGACCACTACAGAATGATGCTAAGCCAGAAGATCCTTGTTATTGCTGAGCTGATTTGACCTACAAAGATTGCTGAAAATAGCATTATGGGTTAAAGTGGTCTCTGGTTTGAAGGGCTGTAAATGCAAAATGGAGGAGGAAGAGGAGAACCTGAAGATAGCAGATTACCTGAGCTCCATTTTTGCCACTGTGACACAAGGTGTACCACAGGTAGTTCTCAACTTACAACCAGTCACTTCATAACAGTTTGAAGTTACACCCATTTTTAAAAGGGGAGTTAAGAACTGTTTCTGAAGTTCTGACAGTGAAGCCCCTCTGCAGTCACATGGTCACATTTTGAGTGCTTGGAAAATTGGGTGCACTTATGGCCATTTACAGCATACTACAATCATGTTGACACATTTTCTGTATTGATCTATCAGGTGTATGTGTTGTCCTATTTTACTTTTTTTTTTTTAATGACCCTTCCTCGGGGTGGAGTTGGGGGGCAACTGAATGGAGCTAAGCATTTACTGGCCTGATGCCCTTCCTGACGCCTATGCAAAGTTCACAGCAGATATTTTCTCTTTCCACCCCAATGGAGAAATATCTGTCACTGCCTAGGATTGAGCACTCAACCTTCCAAGTGGGAGGCGAGATTTTTCACTTTCTAGGCCACCGCACTGCTCATCTTGTCCTATTTTACAATAGTTTTGCCAAACATAGCAAGCAATGGGTTTTACAACCACTGTGCTTGATTAACGACCACCACAAAAAAGGGTGTAAAATTGGGTCGGCCTCATGACCGACTCATTTTACAACCATCAGGACATAAGATCGTAATGACAGGATCCATTGCAGACTACCTTCAGTTTTGAATTCTAAAAATTACTTCTTAGATTGAACTTGGACATGTAAATAAATTCAGACACATTTTACAGTAGATCAAACTGCATCTTTTTTTCCTCTCCTCTTTTTCATGATGTATTTCCTGTCTTCAGAGCCATTCTTACTTTATCTGCTATTCCTTGTTCTATCATTGCTAAACAGTGAATTTGCAGAAGCAAAAGCATTTCTCTGCTTCACATTTATTTAAGCTAATTTGCACTTGCTTTTTGACCTAAATCTTGGCACATAGATATTCACGCATAGAGAGAGAATGCTTAAATAACTTGTCCTGATTTTTTCCTCTGACTCTAAAACGTTGTCTTGCCAATTGTTGTTTGTTTCCTGAACTTCAGCAATTTTAGGAATGTAATTCCATATCTTCTAATAAACAATAAGCTGATTATGGGAAACTCAGTCCACAAAGAATCTAAGTGACAAAGTTATTGCTACATAACAGCAAAACAATAACAACAACAACAAAATGGCAACAAGCAATGAAACCACATAAGTTCCTTCCCTACTTTGGGGTTATAAGAATTAACTGAATATTTACACTTAATATCCCATTCTAACAAACTTTCTTCAAACAATAGCAAGGAATATATATTCTTTACATACAAAACAAACATTTGGCCAATAGTAATATGTTGTTACATGTGTCTTTACCTAATAAATGGAGTTTTGGCTGCAACTTTTTGGAATATGTGCATTTTTAAAATAGAATAACAGATTTGGAAGGATCTTGAAAGTCTTGTAGTCCAGCTCCTTGCTCAAGCAGGAGACCCTGTATCATTTCAGACAAATGACTGTCCAATCTTTTCTTTAAAACATGCAGTAAAGAGGCACCCACAACTTCTGGAGGCAAGTTGTTCCACTGATTAATTGTTCTAATTGACAGGAAATTCCTCCTTAGTTAGTCCTAGGTTGGTTTTCTCCTTGATTAGTTTCCACCCATTGCTTCTTGTCATGCTTTCAGGTGCTTTGGAGAATACTTTGACCTCTCTTCTTTTTGGAAACCCCTCAAATATTGGAAGACTGCTATTGCACCATTCTTCATATGTTTTATCCTCCAGCCCCCTAATCATCTTTGTTGCTCTTCCCTGCACTCTTTCTAGAGTCTCAAAATATTTTTTTATAGCATGGCAACCAAAAGTGGATGCAATATTCCAAGCGTGGTCTTATCAAAACATTATAAAGTGTTACTAACATTTAATGTAATCTTGATTATCCCTCTGTTGATTGTACTTGCATTGAGAAGAAGTTTAATATAATGGTGCAGGCACCAGCCTAGAAGTCAGGAGCCTATAAATTCTAGTCCCGTCTTATCTGCAGAGCTGGCTGGATAACTTTAGGTCAAATACTCTTGCTCAACCCTAGGAAAAAATACATGGTAAAGCACTTATGAAAATCTCACCAAGGAAACTGAATCGAGACTGACTCACAGAATGCACACACTTATTTAATTCTTGAAGAAAGAGGTATGCCAATAATGACAAGCTATTCCCTGACACACATGCTGCAACAGGAGTCTACACTAATAAATCAATCCATTTCAAAAGGCAATAATGGTCTTTTTACAGTCTTATCTCCTTGACTTCAAGTGCCCTGTCCAACACAAGATCTATAAGATTATACTGGGGTGGGAGGGAGGATTGGACCATCTAATTGCCATAAATGAAAGTCCAATTAGGTCTTAAAACCTTATTTATCTTAAAGCTGTTTATAAAAGCCTTACAGCCTTCAAAAGATAGTATAGCAAATTCCTATTTCACTTGTGATAAAGCTTTGTGGGGGATTTTGAAAAGGTTCTTCTAAAAAAGACAACAGTTTCCAAATGTTGTACAACGTAGGACTTCTTGCTAAGTAAAAACAAATCTGACAGAACCTGCAGGAAGTGAATGTATTTTGCTAGACTTATCTGTAAGATAAAATGACCACTATTGCAACGCTTCTGACTTTCATTTCTGAATCCCGGAGATAAAGGTAGTTTCTTTTATCTTGAACTCAACTCCTGGTGATTACAAAGAGGCAGCCATATCGTTTTCTGGGCAACAACGCAGAAGTGGTTTGTCATTGCTTTCTTTCAAGACAGCTGCTAAATTCCCAGTCTAGCCCACATTTCTGCTTTACCTATAAGTTTCTCATTTCAACTACTAACCAGGCCATCCTTGCTTACCTTCCTAGCCCAGACAAGATCAGCCAAGGGCTGCATCTTGCTGAGATCTGAGTAACAACCACCTTCTGTTTATGTTGACAAGCCAAAGACTATGTATGAAAGTCTATTTTTTTCTGTAACCATCATCTCTTTCCAGCTATCTATGCCCTCCTGAGCTTCTTACATTCTATGGAACTCCAGAGGAAGTTTGTGAGTCGTTCTGTTAAAAAAAAACAAAAAACCTATGGATTATTCACATCTAGAGAGAACAAAATATATCACATAGTTGGAAAAGGTTTATCTTCAGCTTGTTTCCAACTTACACCTTAAAACAACTTTGGTGGAAAAACATACATTTCATGTCTCATTCAGGGTGGGGGGAATTAGATTCCTATCAGAACATTTAGTTGCTATGGCATCTGAGAAAATTGTTGTTATTGCTTTTTAACACCTGTGGAAAAAACCTCACCATTGCTGGAATCAAATCAGGTAATTTGAGGAAGGAAGGAAGGAAGGAAGGAAGGAAGGAAGGAAGGAAGGAAGGAAGGAAGGAAGGAAGGAAGGAAGGAAGGAAGGAAGGAAAGGAAAGGAAAGGAGGAAGGAAAGGAAAGGAAAGGAAAGGAAAGGAAAGGAAAGGAAAGGAAAGGAAAGGAAAGGAAAAACATATCGTAGATTTTTTTAGTTTAATCATGATTTGTAAGCCTTAGACTTCCCATCTTTGCCAGTTACTTCTTTTTAAAATGCTTAATACAATGAAAATCATATATATTCAACCTTGAGCACTCAAAGACCTTAAAAACTGTCTGTTTAAGAGAAATGTTTTGATAAGCTGAGGCCTCGCTGATTAGAAAATAACAAGACAAAATTCTTACAGAAGCTTCTATTTGTCTTCCATATTGTTATTTTTTTAATTTATTTTTTACTTTTTACAAAATCTCTTGAAATTAACTGGGCCAGAGAACAGCCTTGGCCACAGAGCAGGGAAATTCTTCTTCAGTTTGTTTTACCAACTTTCTGAAAAATTGGCATAGAAGTTTATTTTGGAGAACAAGAAAATTTCAATGAAATCCTCAAGGGTGAATCATTACTAAGTGTATATATGTGTCTACACTTAGTAATGAGGAAGCCAAGAATTATGTCCACATACCTGGAGAACAGAGGTGGTATTCAGCAGGTTCTGACCAGTTCTGGAGATTTTGAGTAGTGGAAATTCAGAGAACCAGCAAATACCATCTCTGACTGGAGATTTGACAGTATCCTTCCCTTGCCACGCCCACCAAGCCACGCCCACAGAACTGGTAGTAAAAAAAATTGAATCCCACCACTGCTGGAGAGAGAATAGTATTGGATGGTAAAATGCAATACACACACATACTTCTTGTCTACTTCATCAGTAAATCTTAAACTTCTTGCACTTCTGTTAAGTTAAAAAAAAAGATATTAAGATTTTTTTCCCCTACTAGTGCAACTATTGTAACATTAAGAAGCAAACCAGCCCAAGGAAAATTTCTGAAATCTTTTTGGGAGATGTACAGATAGTCCTCGACTTACAAACACAATTGAGGCCAACATTTCTGTTGCTAAGTAAGACATTTGTTAAATGAGTTTTGCCCCATTTTCTTGCCACGGTCATTAAATGAATCACTGCAGTTGTTAAGTTAATAACGCAGTTGTTAAGTGGCTATTGACTTTGCTTGCCAGAATGTCGCAAAAGGGGATCAGATCACATGATCCCAGGACATGGCAATCATCATAAATACAGGCCAGTTGCTGAGCATCTGAATTTTGATCATTTCACCATGAAACAATCCTAATGTCTACTCAAAATATTTTTCTGGTCTTTTAGAGTTGACAGCAGAAAGGGAGTGGGGGAAGTAGTGCATTCCTTAAATGCTTTCATAGATAATGACTAGAAGGTCAAAGCTTCTGGTGCACAAGATTATTACTGGAGCGCATGATTGATGACTCTTGGCTATGGATGTGTCCCATTGGAGAATATACATCCAGGGGATGGCGGGAAGACCAGGGTCAAGTATGAAATGAATGATGTGTCTCAGAGCCATCTGGCTGTCAGGGCTCCAGCGTCCACCCCCATTCAAATAATGAGTCTCTAGCCGCATCTCTCAGAGTTTTTTAAAAAAAACAAGCAAGATTTATTAGGAGTGAACATACTGGGTAGAGATGCGGCTAGAGACTCATGATTTGAATGGGGGTGGATGCAGGACACCTAAATGTGGGTATGACACCTAAATGTGAAAAATGTTTTTTGCATGTGCCCAACATAAGCCCTACCCCCCAAAATAAGCCCTACTTAAATGCCTGTTCAGCTGGCCAGCTGACTATTCCATCCGGTTGCTTGTGCCAGGGCCTCCTGTCCCACTGTGAGCAAGTGGGCCTCCCATGTACTCTTAAAGTACATGGGGGTGGATAAGACATCCCCTAGTGCTTATTTTGGAGCCCAAAAGAAAATAAGACTGGGTCTTATTTTCCGGAAAACACGGTATGTATGTATGTATGTATGCATGCATGCATGTATGTAAATGCATGCATGCATGCATGTAATTTCTTTTTTAAAAAATATAGATAGATATGAATATAGATATAAGTATTTATATAATTTTTTATTCTTTACCTAATTGTAATCCTAATTCATTTGTCATTTGATAGAATATTTTTGGTAATGTTTTCCTTTTTATTATTATTATTATTATCCATACTCTTATAGTCTTTTTCTTGATTCACTATCACATTAAAGTCACCTACCAAACATATATTCTCATATACCAGTTCTATTAATTTTTTAATATAATTTGTTATAGAATTTTTCCTGTTTCTCATTTGGTGCATATATGACAATTAACATTTTTTAAAATTTACATATACTTCTAACATTAAAATTATATCCTCGTCGTCTGCATAAACTTGTTTTGCTTGTGTTTTCTAATATATATTGCTATTCCCCTCCCCCTTTTGAGCTAAAGATACATATAAATCTCCCAATTTTGTTAGTTCTAACAATTTGCTCTGATATTTATGTATATGTGCTTCTGATAGCCATCCTTCTCAAAAGTTGACCCAGGCTGAGCCTGAGGGTGGGGTTAAACGCATCATCAGTTTGGAGTCACTACGCCCCTGTAAGAGATCTAGGTCCAGCCTCCCTTGAAGACCATTGAGTTTTATCTGGCATCAATTTGCCTTGACCCTTAGTAGAACAGATTCTTGTGAATAGATTGCATGTAACATACTATTTTTAAACTCTATCCTGGCTCTTGATTTATTTATTTATTTTTTTTATTTGTTTGATTTGCCAATTGTTTACAAGATAATAAGTATAAGTGTATACATAGTTGTGAATACATGAAATGGGTACATATAAGAAAAATAAAACAAGAATAAGAGAAACAATAGGACAGGGACGGTAGGCACGTTGGTGCGCTTATGCACGCCCCTACAGACCTCTTAGGAAAGGGGTGAGGTCAATAGTAGACAGTCTAAGGTTAAAGTTTTTGGGGTTTGGGGAAGAAACTACAGAGTCGGGTAGAGTATTCCAGACATTGACCATTCTATTGCTGAAGTCGTATTTCCTGCAATCAAGTTTGGTGCGATTAACTTTGAGTTTGTATCTATTGTGTGCTCTTGTGTTGTTATGGTTGAAGCTGCAGTATTCATTGACAGGTAGGACATTGCAATGTATGATTTTATATACCATGCTTAAATCAGACTGAAGACGGCGTAATTCAAGGTTTTCTAGTTCTAGAATTTCAAGTCTGGTGGCATAAGGTATTCTACAACGAGTAGAGGAGTGGAGAACTCTTCTTGTGAAATATTTCTGGACTTTCTCAATTGTGCTAATATCAGATACGTAATGTGGGTTCCAGACTGATGAACTGTATTCGAGTATTGGTCTAGCAAATGTTTTGTATGCTCTAGTTAGTAGTGTGATATTACCAGAGAAAAAGCTACGTAGGATTAGGTTAACAACTCTTAATGCCTTTCCTGTGCCTTGACATTATCTACTGAAAGGGAAAGTGTGATCTGCATGCAAATCTAATATTGTGGAACTGCTATGGGTTGAAAACAAAATTTACAAGGCAACCCTATGCCAAGCTCAACTGGCATTGTTGTGACTGCTAGATGCCTGTTCTGTGAAATGGAGTTTTCTCTTAGGGGCATACATAACTGCCCATGCTACTGTCTTTCATTTCTGGATGCTAGAACATAGAATAATAGAGTTGCAAGGGACTTGGAGGTCTTCTAGTCCAACCCCTTGCTCAAGCAGGAGACCCTATACAATTTCAGGCAAATGGTTGTCTGAAATGGTACACTCTTACATATACCACTTCATTTTCACTGTAAAAATACTCTTCAAAGGCAGCCCCATGCAGAGTGCCTTACAATAATCCATACAGAATGTCAGTAACTGTGAGCAGAGCTTCATAAGCAAGGAACAAGCACTACTGTCACACAACACAAAGGCCATTGTACAAATGGCCTTCCTGGCCAATTTCTGAATATTTTGCATTACTTTGCACAATTTTCATAATTCTGCATTAACTTGAGAGCCATTCACATTGAAAGCATATGGATACTTACAAATGTTTTTCATCTTTTGATTTTTTTAAAAAAAAAGAATTATCACAGTTATAGCTATTTTGACTGAGCTGGGGCATTGAGATAGACATGTTTTAGAGTCAGTGGGTTTTTCTATTTCTTTCTTTCCTTTCTTCTCTGCACTGACATTCCATGTTGAGGAATGTCACTTCAGATTGTGTCACACTGCCTCAACTGTGTCCTGTAGCATAGCATAACTGATACAGGCTGACATCATCTGCTAGCCTAGGATTTGTCAGCTAAAGAAAAAGGTTAATTTGCTTTCTCAAAAATATATGAGCTAAAATGGTTATTTGTGGAAGTGGCTGATCCTTGACCGATCATCATTAAATATGTATATCCTGATTAAATGAGCTGAATTCTAGTTTACATGACATACACTTTTTTTCTTTTAAAATCTCTGACACTTTTTGATCCATGAAACAAGAAACTCCAAAATCCTTTGTTCTCTTCCCACAATGTTGTTTAAGATTCCTGGAACCTAAACTCTGTTGAATGACTTGGCCTCAGAAGTGATCTGACTATAGCAATAGCACTTAGACTTATATACGGCTTCACAGTGCTTTACAGCCCTCTCTAAATGTTTTACAGAGTCAGCATATTGCCCCCAACAATCTGTGTTCTCATTTTACAGATCTCAGAAGGATGGAAGGATGAGTCAACCTTGAGCTGGTGAGAATCAAACTGCTAAAAGCTGGCAATAAGCAGAAGTAGCCTGCAATTAGGATTTTAAGATTTTAATCTGCTCATTTTCCAGAACCTTTTCAACTTGATGGTTCCAATAGTTTTTATTTATATTCAAATCCAAACCTCTGGCAAAGTTGCCAATGGATAATTCTGGCAGCTTGGGCATGATGTTGCTTGTCAGTTTGAGAAATTGTGCTGCAGCCACTAATTAAATGATCCACGGTTTCATCATTGTTAGTATAATAGTATTATTTGGTCAGTCATAACTGCCAATTCTTCAGCTAGTGTTGGTCTTTATACATATCAAGTTCTTCCCAAGAACCTAGGATGTCATAATGTATCTGTGTAGTATATATCTAGATCCAAGCAGTGAGGCCTTTTGTAATTGACAGATGGAAATTTAGGCAATGTGTAGATTTTCTAAGTGCCATGCCAGATTTTTTTTTTGTTATGGCAACTCGTATGCTAATAACTGCAGGAACTACCATTCTGTGTTGTAATCTTTCAACTTTGATTTTCAGATTTTGATCTTTGTGGCCTTCTCCAATTCCTTGTCTTCTATACTACTATTGTCTGGTATTGTCACATCAATTATTTACTTTTTCTTCTTTTCAGCCACATTTATATCTGGTGTGTTATGACCCAATACTTTATCAGACTGTGCTCAGAAATCCCACAATATTTTAATTTGCTCATTTCAACTATTTTTGAACAATTTTTTTTATTGCTGACACAAATATATTTATCCAGATGTTCCAGTGGATCATTTTGGAAACAGTTTTATTTTTTATAATAAGTTTGTACAATCCTATGCCTCTTTGCACAATCAGCAGTTTGAATTATTTGATATAGTTTTTTTTTCAGTTCTGGGATTAATTGCATTACTTCAAATAGTTTGCTCTTAAGAAGCCAAAATCAAGCCATTATTTTCTTTTTTTCAATGTTCCAGTTGTGAGCCATTGCCTGGTTTTATCTTTATCCACTTACCCCTTGATCTTTTGTAGGAATTGACCATATAATGCTTTTCTTTACCAGCATTCTACAATTGATTCATCACTGTCATTATTTCATGATAATAATCAGCTAGATGTTCCTACTGGATTTGGCATTTTTATCTACCTATCAAGTCCTTCCCAAGAACCTGGGATAGGAAGATGTTGAAGTTTGATGATGTTAAAGATATCATCACAGGATGCAAGCTGTTTAAGTAAAACTGCCTTTTGCAATTGATTGATGGTAAATTTGTCAATGTTGATGGTATTTAAATGGTGCTCCAGTTGTTTTACGATTGTACCCAATGGACCTATTTCTACTACCTTTGCTTTCTTTTGTCACAGTCATTTTATTTCTATTTGCATGATTTTGTATTTTGTTATCTTCTCCAGGTATCTCTCTTCTATTCTGCTGTTGCAAGGTACTGTCATGTCCACTATCCAATCATTTTTGTCTTTCCTATCAATAATTATTCA
This sequence comes from Notechis scutatus, assembly GCF_049901735.1. Lineage (NCBI taxonomy): Eukaryota > Metazoa > Chordata > Lepidosauria > Squamata > Elapidae > Notechis > Notechis scutatus. The sequence goes on along the minus strand of NC_142011.1, from coordinate 13,424,496 downwards.
CTCTGGCTCTGGGGTGTTATGTAGCAAGTGCCAGGTCTGTATGAATTTTGAAGTCCCAGAGCATTTTAGCTTCTTCATTGTCTATGACTTTCTCCATTTTATGGTCTAACTAGTTCTTGCTTGCAAGCAAATGGTTTTTCTTGCAGATCCTCTGATGCACCATTGCTGCTCTTTTGTCATGCAATTGTTTGTAGTCAATCTGAATGGTCTTCTTGCAGCAGGTAACCAGGTGGTCCATTGTTTCTTCAGCTTATTATAATTATTATTACTTTATAACTTTGAATTATTGCAATGGGGTGCCTTATAGTCCTGAAGTCAAAATTGTAATAAATTCTAACTGGAGCCTCCCAAAACAAGGCTCTATGCCCCATTATGGTTAGAATACATATGACTTTAATTATGGCACAAATAAGAATCAGGACAGCATCATTTTAGCATGTATGTATTTATTTATTTCTGCTTACCTTTCTCTTCCTATTTATTTATAAAAGTTATTTATTTATAAGATTTATTTATAAATAAGTAAATAGGAAGTGTGGGGGAGGCAGAAAGAAATCAAGTCTGAACATACTTCCATTTTACATAGAGTTTCAAACATTTCCCTCAGCAAACGAATCTCAAACAACTCATCCAGTTGTGCTAAAATAGACACGCACTAATATTTCTTTGTTCTACAAAATAGGCTTTAATATGAAAATCAGAGACAGTAGACAGCTTGATAAAATATCTAGCCTGCGTAATGCTATTAAAATTGCTATGATGGAGCAAAACAGGATTTCATGTCAAGCCAAGTTGTCCTGAAATGCACAAATTATTTCATGAATATTATTAGAGAGGAAAATTGTGAGCTTTCAAAAACATATGCCACATCAGCACTCTTATTCTTCCCTATTTAAAAATAACAAATATAATTTTGCAGCTAAGAAACTAAGCGCTTCCTAGTCCAAAGTACCCAGGAATACAGTCTAGATCTATTTTTTTTATTTATTTTTATTTATTTGATTTGCCAATTGTTTACAAGATAATAAGTATAAATGTATACATAGTTGTGAATACATGAAATGGATACATATAAGAAAAATAAAAGAAGAATAAGAGAAACAATAGGACAGGGACGGTAGGCACGTTGGTGCGCTTATGCACGCCCCTACAGACCTCTTAGGAAAGGGGTGAGGTCCATAGTAGACAGTCTAAAGTTAAAGTTTTTGGGGTTTGGGGAAGAAACTACAGAGTCGGGTAGAGTATTCCAGACATTGACCACTCTATTGCTGAAGTCGTATTTCCTGCAATCAAGTTTGGTGCGGTTAACTTTGAGTTTGTATCTATTGTGTGCTCTTGTGTTGTTATGGTTGAAGCTGAAGTATTCATTGACAGGTAGGACATTGCACTATTAGATAACAAACTAGGAAATATGGGATCAGAGTCATACCCTGTCATTTTTCATCACCATGTGGAGATACTGGCCAGTGTATTTCTTTAGTTTGATGGCCCAGAGCAAAAAGACTAGAAGATCATGTATTTTTCTTGAATGATGTCCTTTTCACCATCATGTTCAGGTCTTGTAGAGGAGAATGGGGGCGGGGGATTAGAATACAGAATGAAATAATAATTAAGTGAACATGATTGTTGATGATCCAAGCTCTGTAAAGGACCTTCGAATACTCATCTCTAATAATCTAAATGCTAGAGCCCACTGTAACTACATAGCCAAAAAGGCATTAAGAGTTGTTAACCTAATCTTACGTAGCTTTTTCTCTGGTAATATCACACTACTAACTAGAGCATACAAAACATTTGCTAGACCAATACTCGAATACAGCTCATCAGTCTGGAACCCACATTACGTATCTGATATTAGCATAGTTGAGAAAGTTCAGAAATATTTCACAAGAAGAGTTCTCCACTCCTCTACTCATTGTAGAATACCTTATGCCACCAGACTTGAAATTCTAGACCTAGAAAACCTTGAATTATGCCGTCTTCGGTCTGATCTAAGTATGGTATATAAAATCATACATTGCAATGACTTACCTGTCAATGAATACTTCAGCTTCAACCATAACAACACAAGAGCACACAATAGATACTAACTCAAGGTTAACTGCAGCAAACTTGATTGCTGGAAATACGATTTCAGCAACAGTGTGGTCAATGTCTGGAATACTCTACCCGACTCTGTAGTTTCTTCCCCAAACCCCAAAAACTTTAACCTTAGACTGTCTACTATTGACCTCACCCTTTTCCTAAGAGGTCTGAAGGGGGCGTGCATAAGCGCACCAACGTGCCTACCGTCCCTGTCCTATTGTTTCTTTTATTTTTCTTACATGTACCCATTTCATGTATTCATAACTATGTATATACTTATACCTATTATCTTGTAAGCGATTGACAAATCAAATAAATAAATAAATAAATAAACAAACAAACAAACATCATCATAGGCCTGGAAAAGCAGAAGGGGTGAGAAAGAAACTCATGATAACTTTTCCTTAATTCTCCTTGGTATACAAAAACCAGAAGAAACTGTTAGGTTTTCAACAATCTGTTATTATTCCCTACAACAAAGTCCCGATAATTCTGAGTGAATCCATAAAAGCAAAGAGAACCATACTTTAAAAGATAAGCTATGTCATAAGGTGAGGGTTGCTACATAGAATATCCATTTTCAGACTACCTTTTCTCATATTTCCTGGTAGGCTACAAGACCCTCCAAGAACAAGTGTTTAACCTTCTTCCTTTAACTTTAGCCTTCTTCCTAATAAATCATACTCATTTCAGCTCTGAAAGACTTCCTTGGGATTCACCATTTCCAAACCTGGTTAGTGCAAGCAAAATCTGGCAGGGACAGAACAAGAAAGATGCTGTGTTCAAGGGGCCTTGAATGTCATTGTTAAAACTTTGAAATTTATCTGGAAAAAAAAGAGAGAAACATCCCAGTGTGCCTCTAATTCTTCAGTTACAAGGAAAGTGAGGAAGAAACATAACTTATTCCTTCGTTTCCTCTTCTCTCCCTCCCTCCCCCTGTCCTTTTCTAATGGCTTACCTGGCTTTCATTTTGAAAGAGTTATCTAGCTTTATTTATTTATTTATTTATTTATTTATGATTGATTGTGTTTATATGTGACCTTTTGGCAAAGAAGTCACACATATGGGGACTAATATATCCTTCATTCATGATAACAAGCTGTTGAAGTAGGTTGGGTTGAAACAAAATATGACTGGTTCAAAGTGAGCCAATGAGTCTTGTGGTGGATAAAGACTTGACCATTGCTCTTTCATTGAGACCAGAAAATTGAAGAAAATCTGATAGCAGTCTTTGGAATGCCACAGGGAAGGATGACAAGTTATAGATATAAAAGACAGACAAAAGGGATGTGTAAGCCGGGGCACTGCATACATATAACAGGACTTTTTTTTTTTTTTAACATAAGAATCAAAATAGAACTTTGAAGATGAACTTTGTAGTATCTGGTTATAACTTGTGATTCTGTTCATGACTCTTCCATACCACAAATACATTGAACATGACATATACTCATGAATGAAAGTGTTCTGACCTAGGCTTCACAAAATCCCGAAGCAGACTCCTCGTCCTGTCAAAATTCCTTTTATTTAGGCTAATGTGAATTCCTCTCATTCACATCCAGCAAAGTCCTGGAAAACAGTCTTTCAAGAGTGATTTACAATCACAGACCTTATCAGGCTTGGAGAGTTGCCAGGCCTATAGCTTCCAAGAGCAACACTGTAGCAGAAAATACTTGGCAAGGAGTCAGGAACAAATCTTCACCCTAATTAAATGAACTAATTGTCTCCTGCAAACACCATTCCCCTTTTTGCTCCTCTTTATTCCCTATGGGAAGGGCCATTCACCATCCACCTGTGCCTTTACTCCCGAGTTGACCCTTGCTCCTTAACTGTTCCCTTCTCCTGGCAACTCTGCACATGTGCACATTGGAAACAGGCTCCAGCTGTTCTTCCCACTGATTTCTGACTCCAAAAGCAGCTGATAACTATCAGATGGCCCTGGCCCCATCTCTGCCTCTGACACAGAGCATACATCAGAGCCTTCCCCAGACTCCAGGACTGGCCCATGTTCCTCTCCAACCTCCTCACTGTCTGAGTCTGCCACCAGCTATGGCCACAACAGAAAGTGAATATAATGTGTCCCTGGATAATGTTGCAAGATCCAATTTGGGTTGGTCACTGGGACCAGAGGTTTTGATAGCTGAGCTTTTGGATATGTGAAAATTCCTCAGGGAATCTTGTGATCTTGATCTTTTTCATGTGTTTCTAGTATCATGATAAGGGGATCTACTATTTTAAGGAGTAGTTATTCCTCAGCTTTTTACCACTTTGGAGAATGTGATTTTAGGAGTCGTCTACAAACCTTTCCAAAGAATAATGACATTCTTGGAGTTATATTTTTCCACCTTTGTAGCTCAACTTTTGCAGGCTTATTATTTAAAATAAAACATTTATTCATCTGGGAACATGCAGACTGGTTAGACCCTGGAGCCACAGGTTTATTAGTTTTCAGAACATTCCCACTGCAGGATTTTATTTTACTTTATTTTTAAAAGAAGAACACAGTTCAGCAATTGGCAACAAATGCAATTGATTACAAAAGTCTACATCTATCTGGTTAGGCAACATTTGGAGTTAGTATTTGAACAGGAGAAATGCCACTGGGGTTTGAATACTATTTCTGTCATTTTTGCCACAGCTTGGAAGCAATAGCATCCAAAAACATGACAAATGTAGGAGGATGTATATTCAATAAATCTCCCAGGTACTTTGCCATGCAGAATGGTGTATAAAGTCAGTATCTGAATGATTTCAGTTGGCTCATGTCACATCTCACAAAAAAGTCATTTACATTCATTATCTTTTATATCAGCTTACTTGCTGAATTGTTTGAGGAATTCTTGAAGTATCTTATTCATGTGGAGAATGGATAGATGATAGTTAGATGTATTTAGATAGTTAGATATATGATAGATATAGATATATGATAGATAGTGTTATGAACTAAGTAAATGCATTTAATAAAGCTTGACAACCTTACTAGAAAAGCAGGCTCGTAATCCTGCACTTCTGATTGGCCCACAAATAGCGAATCATGATTGGTCTCTCCTGGGCAATCTGATTGGCTAATAGCGGGTTGTCTCCCATTGGGCACAGTTTAAACACTCCAACACAATTCATTGGTTAATGGGACAGCAGCCAGCTCTATAAAAGAGCTGCTGCTGTCCAAGGCTTTTGCTCTGTTCCTGATAATAATAAAGAGTTGAAGTTCACCGTTCACTGCCTCGTCTCCGTTCCTTGCATCCATGCTCAGAATATAATACTGGCGACGAGGGTGGGATGCGGAAACATCAGAGCTGACTGAACATTTAAGGAGCACCAAACAGAGCACGTGGCTGAAGGCGCATCTACAACGGCAACATGGCCAGCGGCGCCATACCACCCGCTCCATTTGACCCGGCACACGAAGACTGGGACTCATATATGGATCGGTTCCAGATGTTTCTGGAGACCAACAACTTAAAGGACGCTACGACCGGCAAGAAGCGAGCAGTATTTCTAACCCATTGTGGGCCTGCCATTTTTAAGATGACGTTTTAATTGCTGCCCCTAACAAAGAAGTATTAGAAAGGCGTCTCAGAATGGCTCTCCAAAAATTCAAAGACGCCAGCCTGAAGGTTAAAAAAAAAAAAAATGTCAACTGTGTACTGAGAGAGTAGAATTCCTTGGATACCTTCTCGATAGACAAGGAATCCACCCCACGGATAACAAGCTAAAAGCAATCAAAAACGCCCCAAGACCTAAGAATAAGATGGACCTCCAAGCCTTCCTGGGACTCATTAACTTTTACAACATCTTCTTACCCCAGAAGGCGACCGTAGCTGAGCCCCTACATAGACTTCTCGACAAAAGAGCTACCTGGGTCTGGGGACACCGAGAAGAACACGCATTCTGACAAGTGAAAGATTTATTGACCTCCGACGCTGTATTAATGCAGTATAATGAGACATTGCCTTTAACCATTACATGCGACGCATCACCGTTTGGAGTAGGAGCCATTTTAAGTCATGTGTTACCAAACGGAAATGAGGCACCTATTGCGTTTTTTTCAAGAACATTATCAAGGGCTGAAAGGAACTATAGCCAACTCGATAAAGAGGCTCTTGCTGTTGTATCGGCTGTAAAGCGTTTTCATGAATACATGTATGGACGAGCATTTACTATAATTATGGATCACAAGCCGTTGCTCGGTATTATAGTGGGAGACAAGCCAACCCCCTATATATTGTCACCAAGAATGACTCGCTGGTCAGAGTTCCTAGCTGCCTACAATTATCTACTGCAACATCGCCCGGGGAAAGCCATTCCCCACGCTGACGCTTTAAGCCGTTCCCCACTTCCGGAAGCCGTCGACGACCCAGCTCCAACCATCAAGACACTCCAAATTGAAACGCTGCACTCGCCGCCGCTAATGGCGAGAGACATCGCCATCGAAACGAAACGAGATCCTGTCCTGGCACGAGTTCTCAGCTGGGTCGAACGAGGGTGGCCAGTCGACGAACCCCATGACAACTTCGCGCCGTTCAAAAGCCGGCAGACTGAACTTTTTTCTCAGAAGGGCTGCATTCTATGGGGAGACAGAGTCGTCGTCCCAGAGAGGCTACAACAGGCAGTATTAAAAGTATTGCACGAGGGACATCCAGGCATTGTGCGCATGAAGGCGCTCGCACGAAGCTACGTGTGGTGGCCGGGCATCGATAAGCAGATTGAAGCCTGGGTAACTACTTGTCGAAAGTGCCAAGAAGTCAGCAGTGCCCCACCAAGAGCAACGCCAACCGAGTGGGAAACCCCTCGGGGTCCGTGGTCCCGCATCCACATTGATTTTGCGGGACCCACCAAAGGACACACTTTTCTCCTTACAGTGGATGCCTATTCCAACTGGCTCGAAATCCAAAAAATGAAGACTACTACAACCGACTCAGTCATTAACAAACTAAATAAACTATTCACAACGCATGGGTTACCAGACGTTTTAGTTTCTGATAACGGTCCCCAGTTCACTGCCCTGGCATTTGAACAGTACCTAGCGGACTGGGGCATCTGCCATGCGCTTACTTCGCTGGCGCACCCTGCGGCCAACGGAAGGGCTGAGCGGATGGTCCAATTCATCAAAAAGACTCTACACAAGATGGAGCAGGGGGACATTGATGACAAGCTAAACAGAATACTTCTTCTCCAACACATCACCCCACACAGCATCACGAATAAGACTCCAGCCGAACTGTTGATGGGACGGAGACTTCGCTCCCACCTCGACCGCTTACACCCTTCCTACTCGCCAGAGAAACCTTTCGGATCTAGTGGAAAGTGTCGCGAGTTCAAGGTAGGCGACTTGGTGTTTGCTAAAAACTTTTCCGGTGAACCATTGTGGGTCCCAGCAACCATAACCCAACTCACTGGCCCTAGATCCCACCGCCTACAAACCACGGACGGCAAAGTATGGAAACGCCATATAGATCAGCTTCGATCCAGATTGCAACCCATTTCCCGCGACTCCCCTGATTCTCAAACTGGGGGGGAGGGGATATCGAGGGAGCCGAAAACGAAATAGCTGATGACATAATCAGGGAAAAACAACCGCCAAACGCGCCGACTGAAGAAGAATCAGGAAGGGGGTTTGCCTCACCACGGAGAAATACCACGATGGAGGCAAGCCCACGGAACCCGGAAACAATCCCAAGAGACCCGGATGACAACAGTAGCGAAAACAGGAATAACCGCGCCGAGTCTTTCCTCGGAGAAACGGAGCCATTTGTGCCAGACAACTCAGAAAACGTTCCACCGGAACCGGACTGCAGACAGAAACCGGTGGAACAGCGCAAATCGAACAGGCAGGTGAAACGACCTGCGTATCTACGTGATTACATCACCACACCCCTCAAACGAAACCTAGGTGGGAGGGGTGTTATGAACTAAGTAAATGCATTTAATAAAGCTTGACAACCTTACTAGAAAAGCAGGCTCGTAATCCTGCACTTCTGATTGGCCCACAAATAGCGAATCATGATTGGTCTCTTCTGGGCAATCTGATTGGCTAATAGCGGGTCGTCTCCCATTGGGCACAGTTTAAACGCTCCAACACAATTCATTGGTTAATGGGACAGCAGCCAGCTCTATAAAAGAGCTGCTGCTGTCCAAGGCTTTTGCTCTGTTCCTGATAATAATAAAGAGTTGAAGTTCACCGTTCACTGCCTCATCTCCGTTCCTTGCACCCATGCTCAGAATATTATAGATAGATAGATAGATGATAGATAGATAGATAGATAGATAGATAGATAGATAGATAGATAGATAGATAGATGACAGACAGATGAGAGAGAGAGAGATTAAAACCAGAGAAAGTTATTGATTACAGTGGAGGAAAGCATGCTTTTTGTTAGCAATTTACATGGCTATCTTTCTGCAATCTTAGAAACACTGAACAGTAAAAATATAAAACAAATAAATCTACGGTTTCATTTTAAAGAAAGAAAAGTTTTAGAAATGGCCTCTGTGTGTGTGTCTTTTCTTTTATAATATTGCAGAAAGCCAGAATACCATAAAAAAACTGCTTTGATCATTTCTACAGGGAATTCCCAACAGATTTTTTTTTATTCACTTGTAACTGGAAATATAGACTGTGGTTCATTCCAGCCCAAACAAATCAAAAAGTAGTCATGGTTTAATACATGTGAGAATAACAGGGTGAAAAGGGTGGGGAGATGCAAAGAGAATGGGCAAAATGGGTTTTTAATGTCCCCTTTTATTGCATCCTTTCTGAATTCAATAATGAAACTGTTGTGTCCCTGACTAGCTAAGTCTTCAACCTGGTCCGCATTTTGAGCGGGACCATCTTATTGTTCCCATTGGTTGGTGCCGTTTGACAGCAGACTATATAAGGAGCTGTCAAACGGCATCAGCTGGGGCTTTTTGGGGCTCCGGCTCCAGCCAGCCGGCTGCCAGCCCAGCTGGGCAGCCACGTTAATCTGTTACTGCTTCAAATAAAGAAACGTTATTCTTCAGCTCCTGTGTCTGCCTGGTGTCCGTCCAGACCAATACAACACTGGCGACGAGGATGGGATGTCAGAAGAGACACCCAGGCAAGAAGCTAAGTCACTGAAGAAAGAGCTGAAGCCACAGAATGTCTGGAGCCGCAGACAGTCTCTGCGTGCGCCAAATTTAAAGAGCCTCCTCAGCTGAGGAAAAGAAGTCTCCCTGAGCTGAGAAGAAAGTCTCCTGAGCTGAGGAAAAGAAGTCTCCCTGAGCTGAGGAGAAAGTTACTGCCTGACAGGCACTCTAGCCTCCGTGCGAAAGGCACCCCGTTGGCGCTACCAAAAGCGCAGAAGTCTGAAAAGCCTCCCAGTCGAGGAACAGACGTCGCCTCAAGGCCCGTGAAGGCTGGCGAAAAACCCCACCCGTGGGCGCTACAAGAGCGCAAAGCCTACAGCCTCTAGCAGAGGTCCAGATTTCGCCTCAAGGCCGTGAAGGCCGGCGAGACTACACTTCCACCCCCACCGATCCGCCGCTGTTACTCGGCCGCCGCCTGGCCGCCGACAGCAGCTCCGCCCGCCGAGCGCCTCTGTTGCCAGCCCGCTCCCATGGGACGCCGCAGCGCCTCCGCTCCAGCCGCCGTCCCGCGAGGACGCTCGCCCCGCCGCCTCTCGCTTCAGCCTTCAGCGCCGCTTCAGCCGCGCTGCCTCCGCTCTTCGCCGCGCCGCCGCGCATGCCTCCGGGCTCTTCAGCCGCCGCGGCATCCGCTCAGCCGCCTGCGGCCTTCCGCTTCCGCCGCGCTGCCGCCGCTGCCGCTCGCGGCTTCGCCGGCCGCCACGGCCTCCGCTCTTCAGCCGCCTCCGCCGCCGGCGCTATCCGCTCTTCAGCCGCCGCGCCGCGGCTCGCTGCCGCCGCTGCCATCCGCTTTCAGCCGCCGCTGCGCCTCTCCGCTTCAGCCGCTCGCCTCCGCTGCGGCGCCTCCGCTATCTTCCGCTGCGCCTCCGCTGCGCCATCCGCTCTTCAGCCGCCCAGCTCCGGCCGCCGCGCGCCTCCGCTTCAGCCGCCGCGGCCTGGGCTCTTCAGCCGCCGCCGCCCGCTTCATCCGCCTTCCGCTGCTTCCGCTGCCGCCGCTGCGGCCTCCGCTCTTCAGCCGCCACTGCGGCCTCCGCTCTTCAGCGCCGCGCGGCCTCCGCTCCAGCCGCCGCCGCGGCCATCCGCTGCTGCCGCCGCTGCCACGGCCTCCGCTCTTCAGCCGCCGCCGCGCCATCCGGCTCTTCCGCCCGCGCCCTCTGGCCACGCCGCTGCTACGCCGCCGCGCCTCCGCTGCCGCCCGCCGCGCGCTATCCGCTCTTCAGCCGCGCTGCGCCTCCGCTGCCGCCGCCCCGCGCGCCTCCGCTCTTCTGCCCGCGCGCGCTTCCGCTCTTCCGCCGCCGCTGCGCCGCCGCTGCGCCGCCGCGCGCCTCCGCTCTTCAGCCGCATGCGCTCATCCGCGCTCAGCGCCGCTGCTGCCTCCGCTACGCCGCCGCCGCGGCTCATCCGCTTCAGCCGCCGCTGCGCCTCCGCTCGCCGCCGCCCGCCGCTGCCGCGCCTGCGCGCCGTTCTTCAGCCGCCGCCGCGCCTCCGCTCTTCAGCGCTCACATGCCTCCGCTTCTTCAGCCGCCGCCGTGGCCTCCGTTTCTGCCGCCGCTGCGGCCTTCGCTGCCGCCGCCGCGGCCTCCGTTTCTTCTGCCGCCGCCCGTCCGCGGGGCCTCCACAGCTGCCGCTCGCTCCGCCGCGCCGCCCGCCGCCCTCTCCTGCCGCCGCCGCGTGCCTCCGTTCTGCCGCCGCCCGCCGCGCAGCATCCGCGAGCGTCGTCTCTCTCCGCAGCCGCCGCGCGACTCCTCCGCTGCAGTCGCCTCCCGTCCCGCCATCGCGGCGCTGCCGCCTCCGCCGTGGCCGCCGACAGCCCGAGCGCTCCTCGACTTCCACCGGCTGCCGAGCGATGGGCCCTACTGCGGGTGCAGCTCTTCGTGGGCCTGCTGCTCAGCTCCAGGCCTTTCTCCATTTCAGGCTTTTCACCATTGTGGACATGGGTGCAGCCATTGGCTCTGCAGAGATGCAGATAATAAAATTCTCTCTGCCCCCCCTTCCAATGGCTCTGGGGGATGGATCCGGTATTTAGGGGAGGGGGTGTCAGGCGTTGAACAAGGAAGTTCCATGCACCCACCTCCAGGGTCTCTCCCACCTTGGCTTGTCTCCTTGTCATTAGCACTACACCCCCAGGGGGCGAAAGCTAGGTAGGTGGGAGGTTGGATGTTCTTGTCCCAAGGGGGCCAGGAGAGCACAACGAGCCTCCAGCCTTAGGGTTCATGTCCCAAGGGGGCCAGGAGAGCACAACGAGCCTCCAGCCTTAGGGTTCAGGCACCTCTGCCCTACCCCATGCAGGCAGTCACCAGACAGGTTTATTCACCATCTTACCTGGTTCCCCTTCTCAGGCTCCTGCCTTGTGACAGGTGGGGTGCCATTTTTGTGCAAGCCACAGCTAGACCTGCCATCTCTACAGCGTTGGTTCCAAGGCAGGCAGCTGTCAGTATTTGACCCACAACCCTTGGGATGTGGGGCCCTACTCCGCCACAGGCGGAGGTCACCTGGGCAGGGTTGCTTGCCACGTTTGTCAGGGTCTCCTTCCCAGGCCAAGTGCTCTTCCCTGGCCACTAGTTCAATTTCCTCACTAGTTCAATTTCCTGGTTATACCATTGTATTCCCAAAAGGCTGGGCAGCGCATGTCCTTAGCTAGGGGAAAGGGGTGTTGTGTCCCTGACTAGCTAAGTCTTCAACCTGGTCCGCATTTTGAGCGGGACCATCTTACTGTTCCCATTGGTTGGTGCCGTTTGACAGCAGACTATATAAGGAGCTGTCAAACGGCATCAGCTGGGGGCTTTTTGGGGCTCCGGCTCCAGCCAGCCGGCTGCCAGCCCAGCTGGGCAGCCACGTTAATCTGTTACTGCTTCAAATAAAGAAACGTTATTCTTCAGCTCCTGTGTCTGCCTGGTGTGTCCGTCCAGACCAATACAACAGAAACCTTGTTCCTAAGGAAGATGGAGGTAATTGATTTGGGATCTCAACAGAAAAGAGTATTTGTAACTCAGGGTTGAACTGTGGAGTCCTTGGTGCTCTCTGAGCTTGGTTCTTTTCTTGCAGCCATTTCATTACCAAACTAAGTAACATCATCAGTGCTAGAAGGAGGAAGGGTGGTAGGTGTAGGAAACCTCACTTGCTTTTAGCATTTACAATATTACCTTGTTGGATAATGAAACCTCTACAAAAAAAAAAAAAACCTAAACCCCCCAAAGATCAGAAATTTGTCTCTGAAGAATGTAAAATGTTTTTCAGATCACAACTTCCAACCTAAAATATCCCATTACAACCTAATAGCAGATCTACAAAATGTTCTGACTTTGGTCAAACTTACAACTTACTTCATTATTCCCATTCTCCATCCAAAGAAATGGCCTGATTCCCACAATGTTTTCTTGTACAATGTTTTAGATGCAAACTAACCAAGAAGAAAAGCAACCTAGAACTAAGCAGAAATTTCTTGTCAGTTACAACAATTAATCAATGGAATGGCTTGCCTCCAGAAGTTGTGTGTCTCCAACACTGGAGGTTTTTAAGAAGAGATTAGACAGCCACTTGTCTGAAATGGTATAGGATATCCTGCTTGCACAGGGGGTTGGACTAGAAGACCTCCACGGTCCCTTCCAACTCTGTTATTCTGCTATAGTTTTAGTTTCCCAAGCATTTTAATAACGTAATCGCTCAATTAATTTAATCAGTTAAATCAATGTGTTAAAAAATGTAGCTATTCAGAAACTATTTTTTAATTTATTTAATTATTTCATTGTTTTGAAAGTAAATAGTTTTTTACTATATTCTTTCATTATTATCAGATTTTTTTGATTTTAGAATGCTGGAAATCTGTTTTTAAATCACCAATAATTTTAAAAGAAAAAGTGAATGAATAAGTGAAAGGAGAAACAATAATAATAATACAGAAATATAATATCAGTAAGTGGACAAAGGAATGACCAGAATAATACCATTAGTGCTCAGTATTTCAGGGGAAATTAACCATAAAAACAAAGCACATTAACCGTATCAGAAAGGATTTGAATCTCTAGCCTGATTGTCAAAACATGTTTTGACATATTATGAAAAACTACGGATATTATAAATATCAATTTCTCCTTTGTTCTACTCTGACTAGAGCAGGGGTGTCAAACTCAAGGTCCTCAGCCTGGACCCGGCCCAGGGGATGCTCAGATCTGGCCTGCAGGGTTGCCCTGGAAACAGCAAAGGACCGGCCTGTGGTGCCTCTGACAGTGAAAACAGAGCTCGGGAGAGTGTAGGAGCTCCATTTTCAGTTGCAACGGCCTCCTGCAATTCTCTGCCAGCAAAAATGGAGCTTGGGGGGGGGCACTGCAGATGGGGGGCAGGTGGCCACTGTATCCGAGAATGGAGATCAGAATCCCGTTTTCGCTGGCAGAGAGCTCAGGCCACCACAGACACCCCGACACGAGTGTTTCCCTGATAGAAGAATAAAATTATGGGGATTACCATATTCTTGACTAATTTTCAGTACCTTTGTAAATAAAATGAACCCAACTAAATTAGCAGTAGCAGTATTAGTTGTGTTGAATTTATGTTTTACTGACAAATAAATAAAGGGAGACTAGACTATTTAGCTCTCATCAGCTAGCCATACCCAGGCTACTTGTATATTAGGTAGCTATATTAACTTCTAAGCTACGGGCTCCCCTCACTTTGGGGGCTTATACCAGGGGAATGATTGTTCTTTTTATCAGGGCAACCTGGTCTACCCAATTATGAGATGGAGCCAAGGGTGGGCTTCAAAAATTTTTAGCAACGGGTTGTCTGCCTGGTTGCTGGGTGGGTGTGGCCATGGAGGGTGTGGCCTAGTCAGCCTCCTGCACCACAGCAAGGGGGGGTGTTTTTGCCCTCCCCGGGTTCCAGAGGCTTTCCTCAAGCCTCTGGGAGGGCGAAAATGGCCTCCCCGGCCTATGGAGGCTCTCTGGAAGCTGGAAATGGGCCTATTTATGGCCTTCCTGAACTTCCAGGAGGCCCGTTTTTCATCTTCCATGAGCCTCTGCGCGTGCCCTGCACTTACCTGCATCCAAAACCGGCTGTGTGAAGACTCCTAGGAGAGGCGGGGTGGGGTGGATGGGGCCAGCCAGGAGTGAGATTTGGGGGGTCCCGAACCCCTGCGGACCCTAACCCCCAGCAGCCCATCCCTGGATGCAGCATACTGTTCCACTGTTAGTTCTCTGTTAGTTGCATTATTTTATTTTGTTCTTCTTTTCAAAGGAGTCACCCTTCCCCCCCAAAAAAATAACCAGTTGTTTTAAACCACGTATCGTAATCACAAAGTACTTAGAAAAGGCAGAAGAAGGCATCATTTTTAAAGCAGACTTCATTATGGATACTTTACATGTTATATAATATAATACAACCCAATTGATAAAAACAAACACTTAAAATAATAATAAAGCAATTGAAATCAAGTTCATTTTGAAAAAGCAAGCTAGGTCTGGACCAATTCTGAAAGATCGCTCTTTCAAAGAGTTGACCCTCTTGCAGTGAGAGAGTAAATAATGCATAAATAAATAGATCTTCAGAGAAGCAAATTCTCGTGACTTTAATGAGGCTTTATTACATAAATAAGCTTTTTGTTTTGTACGATATCTTATTATCAGTGGAGAAAGAAGTAATTAATTTGACTTTATTTTACCATATAAAAATGTCAGGCTCCTGAAGGAAGGAAGGAAGGAGTTATGGAATTTCACACCGTCTCAAAATAAAAATTTAATAATAGCTTTACCAGTGACTTTCTCACCATTTCCTCATCCAGGTCTTTACATCCATCTGTTTTGGGACCGTTCAAAGTTACAACAGCACTGAAAAAAAAAGGACTTATGACCATTTTTCACACTTACAATCGTTACAGCATCCCCGTGGTCAAAGAATCAAAATTCAGACACTTGGCACCTGACTCATATTTGTGACTGTTGCAGTGTCCCGGGGTCATTTGACCACTTTTTGTGATTTTCTGACAAGCAAAGTCAATGGGGAAGCCAAATGTCAGTGTTCCAGAAAACCTCCACTCCAACAAATAATTCCAAGACAGACATCCTCACCAAAGTCCTTTTTATTAGAGTAGTAAACTAGCACATCTGGGAAATCCCGAATCTGAAAGTTCCGGGTTTCCTTGCAATAAATAAAAAAATACAATTCTACCCCCTGCACCGGTGATGGGATTCAAAAATTTTTACTAGCGGTTCTGTGGGTATGGCTTGGTAGGCGTGGCAGGGGAAGGATACTGTAAAATCTCCAGTCAAAGGTGGGATTAGCCAGTTCTCCAAACTACTCAAAATTTCCGCTACTGGTTCTCCAGAACTGGTCAGAACCTGCTGAATACCACCTCTGTCCTGCACCCATCATTGCATCACTTGCCCCAATCACCATCCATCCCAACTTGAGACGTCCTCTCAACCTGGTGGAAAAAATAACATGACCTTGGTTTAGAAGAAGAATGCTATCATATCTAACCACATACACTCCAAGAAATTCCCCCCTCTCATTTTCCCAGGTTCAAGAATGTAGCAGTGTGGAAGTGTCTGGTGCTAATATGGCTTCCAAAGCTGACACAAGATTCACTTAACAGCCGTGTTACTAACTTAACAATTGCGGTGATTCACTTAACAACAACAGCAAGAAAGGTCATAAAATGGGGCAAAACTCAATAACAGTCTCGCTTAGCTACATAAATTTTGGGGTCAATTGTGGTCATAAGTCAAGGACTACCTATACACACCTGCCAAGATAATATTTGTCTAGCCATATTTGTCTAGCCTTCAAGTACAATGAAGCTATTCTTACAGCATATTTCTATTGGCCTTCCAGATAAAGTTTGCCTACTTCTTCTCTAGAAATAACCTAGATATAAAAGTGGATTGCATTACCTCCGTGCATTTCAAATCCATTGTTTTATGCGAAATGCCATCAGCACCAACTCTCAGGGATACTATAAATAACACAGCGTCGGTTTCTTGCTCAGCATCTTCCATGGCCAACTGCAAAGAGCAGATCAATACCTGATTAAATATTTTTTTTAAAAAAAGAAATAGATTGCTCTGGTTGTTAGTATGGGAGCAGTGGGAACAGGGACAACCAAACCATTAGCAGTACTTTTATTAGAATGTAACAAAATAGTGCAGGGAATGAATAGAAATCATTACAGGGCTGGATTGCACGCTGACGATAGGGGAAACAGAAATTCAAAAATTAGTCTGGAAGTTCCAGCTTTGTGGTCAAAGCCAATTTGAACAAGAGGTTGACCTCCAAAGGATGAGAGGGAAAAGAAGTAACAGGTGGAAGATATTTAAAGAGAGATAGATGCAGAAAGTATAATGCTTAGTTTAGTAAGATTCTGTCTATAGCAGTGGCCCCCAACTGTTGGGGGACCAGGGACTGGTTCCATGGAGAGAGGTTTTTCCATGGACTGGAGGGGGCATGATTTGGGGGGCTGCCTGCATCCCAAGTTTTGTTGGTTTGCGCGGACCAGTTTCTGGCACATTGCAGACTGGTGCCAATCTATAGCATGGGTATTGGTGATCCCTAGTCTATAGGAATGGAAACAATAAGAGAACTCAGCTTGGAAGAATCACCATGTGTCATTCTTGGGATCTTGGAGCCTGATAATAATTGAGTCTATCCAATTTGCAAGTCTATGACAACTCGCCATGGTCATCTTACCATTGCTTTCTTGCAACGGCTGGCTCACTCCAGCCAACTCAATGCAGGACAACTTGTCATAGGACACATCACAGAGGGACAATTCAATGTTGGATAACTCAATGTGAGATAATTGTACTATTATCTGCCACTGTTTCTTTGACATTATTTTAAATTTTGTCATTGAGATTTCATTTTGTCCCTTCTTTAGCATCCTTTCTTTAATGATTCAATTCCACCATTTATTTGATATTATCCCTTGTTGAGTTGGCCATGGTGAGTTGGCCACAGTGAGCTGGCTGCAGAGAGACAGCCTCAACAAGACAGCCTTGGAAGCCATGCTTTACTTGGAAGCTTCGAGGCTGCCACATTTAGTGCCTGGGAATTTGGGAGGGGGGATTTCATAGAGACGTGGAAGATGAGACTCAACAACATTCTTTCCCAGAGAGTGAAGGACATGTTGTCCTGCACCTGGAAAGGAGTGTCTGGAGGAATGTTTCCCATTGGGACGACGATTTGATTGGACCATGTTATGGACTGGTGAGTGCAGGGGATGAATCTTTTATTTTGTTTTGCAGAGGAAAAACCTGGAATTCTCAGATTTGGGTTTCCCAGATGCGTCAATATGACAACTCTAATAAAATGGAACTTTGAGGAAATGACAGACACAATGAGTTGTCCCATTTTGCCAACTTGCTGCTGGTTGCTCTCTTGCTCTCTTTTTTTCCATCTTTCCCTATATTACAGTCTTCACCAGAGAGCTAGATTTAGGTGTACAAAGTGGATAACTTGAGCCTGGTTATTTGTGTATCAACTCGGGATTAATTTGTTCACTGATCCATTGTTTGGTACTTTTGGCTATCTATGATGCTCTCTGAAATCTTCTCCAACATCAAAGTTCAATGGTGTCAATACACTTCCTATGCTGCTTCTTCAAAGTCCACTTCCACTGAAGGAATAACATAGCTTGCACCATTCTGATCTGTTTTGTGTTGTGTTGCAGTTTGGTAAACATTTGATCTAAAACTTCATTGTCATTAATAAAAGAGTAGAGGGCTTAGGACTGAAGCTTATATAACTCATTAGAGGGTGGAAGACCCATGAATAAGTACATCTCCTGTCATGAAATCTGTTGTGTGTATTTTTTTTTTTTTTTGACATCCAAAAGGCTTGACACTTTTTAATGACTTTCAGAAGTTGCCTATTAACTGTCTTAAAGCTATTGAAGACCCTCAGAATGATAAGTTTGAAAAGTCATCACATGACTCTTCAGCTCTGAAAAACCACAAAAAATAATTACAAACTTAAGAATTTAAAAGTTTTAAAATAAACAGCAACAAATTAACATTTTGATTTTAGAAAGTTATACAGTAGACTGGCTAAGTGTCCAGATAAATTAGGAATACTGATTTATAAGATTTTGGAATTATCTACAAATTATCTATAGAAATAAATAGCTTCTTATGGGAACCAAACTTATTTTGGCATTCCTGGCTATTGTAGTCATAACAAAGTTGCTTTATGGTTTTAGAGACATTAGCGGGAATAAGGATTCTAAACAGAAGAGAAAAGAATATAAACTAATCCCTGATGTGCATTAATGCTGGGACTTATAGAATAACACAAAATGTTACAATATCAGAAACATTAAAGGAGATCTTGGAGGAATGGAGGAAGAAATTAGTAAGTACACTATCAAAACCGTCACTAACGATATATGTGATGCCCAAAAGATATCAATGAAGGAATGATAGAAGTGGAGCAAATTTTATCTGATAAGGCAGAGAAAGTACTGAAATTAAAACTACAAATGAGAGGCCAAAAATTATTTGGAAAATGGTTTTACTGAATGTACAAGAGAAACTGACCAAACTTAAAAAATTAAAAGGGAAATACAAATGATACACCAAGAGAATAACCTGGGAAATGTTTTCTTATTGGATCTATAAAACAGGCTTGTTAAAGTTTTGAGGAAACTGTGCAATGGGCTAAGGAAGAATAGATGAGAAACCAAATCCTATGACAATACTATAAATCAGATATGAAATTAAAGGTTAAATCTGTTAGAAGAGGAATTTATATAAATAGTTTATTTGATCAAGATTTAAAGAATACTTTTTTTTTTTTTTTTGGCAAAATTCTGACAACCCTTATGAACATTTTGCTGACACCAGGATTGAAAATTTTATGTTTCATGGATTTACTTTTAGATAAAGGATGGGATGGGATGAAGAAATATCTGTTTGTAACCTTATAGGGGCAAAGACTCACTAAATTTATTTATACTTGTGATGAAATTTGGCTCTCTCTCTCTCTCTCTCTCTCTCTCTCTGTGTGTGTGTGTGTGTGTGTGTGTGTGTTTATATGTATGGTATTCAGCTTTGTTCGGGTATTTTCCCACGTCGTTATAGTTGTGCTTTTAAAGTTGTAGCAACGTTTCGGCAGAATCTCATCTGCCATCATCAGGCTTCTGTATAGTGTTCGTCTGTGAGTCAGGCTTTCACAGCCATTTTAAATTTGGTGCTAGCCTATTGCTGTGCCAGAATGGTTTTTTCTTCATCCTGATTGGTTGGGAGTCTTGGACTGTGTTTATTGGTCTTGGAGTTTGCTGTGTTCTGCTTGATTGGTGTTTCTAATATCTTCTGTCTGTATTGTAATGTTTTTTTATTTTGTCTTGATTGGCTGGCAACCATTGTGTTTCCTGTATTGGAGGCTTTTAGTGCGGCTTGGCTCCGGGTAAACGGACGGCTATCATTTATTCGGAAGCTAGGTTTCATCTGGGTGCCTGGTTGGGTGTGTTTGAGCTGGAGGTATCAGGGGGGATCTGTTTGTGCCCAGGTGTTTGCCTGGCTAGTGGTGTGGAGATTTTTTTGTTTGTAAGTGCAGGCTTCCAAATAATTGGCAGTCTGGTGGAGTCATCTCTTCTGTTCATGCTTTCTGGTCTTTTTTCAATCAATAAGTACCCACCTAGATGAACACAAAAATGCAGTAAAAAAGCTGGAACACACTTCCTCACTAGTCCAACACATGAAAGCCACAGGTCATAGCATCAATTTCAATGGCACCAAAACCCTAGCCACTACAGAAAACCCCAGCCACAGAATTATCAGAGAAGCCATACAGATTGAAAAATTAGAGTTTACAGGAGAAACTCGAAAAATTAGAATATCGTGCAAAAGTTCATTTATTTCAGTAATGCAACTTAAAAGGTGAAACTAATATATGAGATAGACTCATTACATGCAAAGCAAGATAGTTCAAGCCATGATTTGTCATAATTGTGATGATTATGGCTTACAGCTCATGAAATCCACAATCTCAGAAAATTGGAATATTACATGCAATCAATAAAACAAGGATTGTACAATATCAGACCTCTGAAAAGTATAAGCATGCATATGTACTCAGTACTTGGTTTGGACCCCTTTTGCTGCAATTAATGCCTCAATGTGGCATGGCATGGAAGCTATCAGCCTGTGGCACTGCTGAGGTTTTATGGAAGACCAGGATGCTTCAATAGCAGCCTTCAGCTCTTCTGCATTGTTCGGTCTTATGTCTCTCATCTTTCTCTTGGCAATGCCCCATAGTTTCTCTATGGGGTTCAGGTCAGGTGAGTTTGCTGGCCATTCAAGCACAGTAATCCCACGGGCATTGAACCAGGTTTTGGTGCTTTTGGCAGTGTGGGCAGGTGCCAAGTCCTGCTGGAAAATGAAGTCAGCATCTCCATAAAGCTCGTCTGCGGAAGGAAGCATGAAGTGCTCCAAAATCTCCTGGTAGACAGCTGCGTTGACCCCTGACTTAATGAAGCACAGTGGACCAACACCAGCAGATGACATGGCTCCCCAAATCAACACAGACTGTGGAAACTTCACACTGGACTTCAAGCATCTTGCAGTGTGTGTCTCTCCATTCTTCCTCCAGACTCTGGGTCCTTGGTTTCCAAATGCGATGCCAAAGTTGCTCTCATCAGAAAAGAGGACTTTGGACCACTGAGCAAAAGACCAGTTCTGTTTTTCTTTAGCTCAGGTAAGACGCTTCTGATGTTGTTTGTTGTTCAGGAGCGGCTTTACAAGAGGAATATGATATTTGAAGCCCATGTCCAGGATCCGTCTGTGTGTGGTGGCTCCTGATGCACTGACTCCAGCCTCAGTCCCCTCCTTGTGAAAGTTCCCAACACTTTTGAATGGCCTTTTCCTGACAATCCTCTCCAGGCTGCGGTCATCCCTGCTGCTTGTGCACCTTTTTCTTCCACACTTTTCCCTTCCACATAACTTTCTTTGATACAGCTCTTTGGGAACATCCAACTTCTTTTGCCTTTTGAGGCTTTCCCTCCTAATGGAGGGTGTCGATGATGGTTTTCTGCACAACTGTCAGGTCAGCAGTCTTTCCCATGATTGTGATTCCTACTGAACCAGACTGAGAGACCATTTAAAAGCCCAGGAACCCTTTACAGGTGTTATGGCTTCATTAGCTGATTAGAGTGGGACACTTTGAGCCTAGAATATTGAACCTTTTCACAATATTCTAATTTTCTGAGATTGTGGATTTGGGGTTTTCATGAGCTGTAAGCCATAATCATCACAATTATGACAAATCACGGCTTGACCTATCTTGCTTTGCATGTAATGAGTCTATCTCATATATTAGTTTCACCTTTTAAGTTGCATTACTGAAATAAATGAACTTTTGCACGATATTCTAATTTTTCGAGTTTCACCTGTACTTATTGCTTGATGAGATGTAGCGTTAATTCCTCTTAATGTCAAAAAAATAACAGCATTTCAGTCATAGAAATCTCAGGGTTCTACCTTCCTTCACTTTGAAGATTTCCTGAAAGCCCAAACTTCTCAATCTTAAAAAAAAATATCATAGAAGTTTCCCCAACAGTGATTTTCTTTGAATGAAATTGAAAAGATGGAAAGAAAGATAGCAGTAGATTACTTGGAAGTAGATTATAAAATAAAAATTAGAATATTCAGAATAACACAGTTTGAAGGGACCTTGGAGGTCTTCTAGTTCAACCCCTGATCAAGCAGGAGGCCCTATACCATTCCAGACAAGTGGCTGTACAGTCTCTTCGTAAAAGCCTCCAGTGATGGAGCGCCTGCAACCTCTTAAGGCAAGTCATTCCACTGATTAATTGTTCTGTCAGGAACTCTTTAGTTCTAGGTTGCTTCTCTCCTTGATTAGTTTCCTTTCATTGTTTATTGTCTTGCTTTCTGGTGCTTTGGAAAATAAGGTGAACCCACTCCTCCCTGTGACATACCTTTACCTCGGCTATTTTATCAGGTATCAAGGACAAGAGACTCTGAGCCATTTTGAAGTCCAGCAGTATAGAAATGCCGATCATGAGCACATAAGCATTTCATGCACAAGAATTCCATCCAAGCTTGCCTCCCTTTAAATGAAATATCCAAATATCCATTCTCTTTCATTGCATTGAATAAATGGAACCTGGTCAGAGGATACTCAGCTCCAATCCAGTTGTGGGAAATTGTGTTTCTCTGGAAGCAGAATGATCAAATTATGTTATTAGAAGGTTACCAAGAAAGTAGGCCTCTAACCCAATCCCAATACATTCTGTGCTTTATATAATAAAATCCTTTTATGATATTTTTTTTCACTGTACGGTACATACATAGGGGAATTCTTTATATGAAGTAGCTCAATTCATCGGCAGCTGCTGTGCAGAATAGATTGGTATAATTTCATTGCCTTTATTGTAATTGGGAGAAGGATTTAAAAGGGTCAAATCCCCTTTGAGTATTGCCAATATGCTTGACTAGCGAGTCTTTTCCTTTTTTTCTTTTTCATAGTTTCTTTTTAGTGCAAAAACACCCACATTTATGACAGTTGGTTGCTGCTGACCTGCAGCCCAAAGCCTGATGCGTCATCAGAGCATTTTGCCAAATCCCATCATCCTTGCCCAAGGGACTTCTTCCAATGTTTATTTCTTCTCTCGCATTGAGAATGTGGTTTTGACCTGGAAAGAAAAATGCAATTTAAAAAATGTATTGGCAGGAACTTGCAAATTTTATGGTTGGGAATTTACACGAGGAATTATCATCGTTATTATAACAGCCGCAGGTCTTGCTCAGCACAAAATGTTCTTTTAATATTTTGGATCTTTCCATGAAAAATGCTGTTGCGGTCCTTAAATAAATGGTAAGAATGGCCACTAAACTAAAATTTACATGCAGGGGCTGAGGTAGAACAGCTTGCCTTCAGAAGTTGTGGGAGCTTCATCATCGGAGACTTTCAAGAAGAGATTGGACTGTCATTTGTCAGAAATGGTGTAGGGTCTTGGGCAGGGGGTTGGACTAGAAGACCTACAAGGTCCCTTCCAACTCTGTTAATCTATAGGTAGGTTGGGGAATATCAAAAGTGATCAAGATGCAGTCATACAATGAAAGTTCTCCCTCTTTTAATACATGTGATTTAAGCCACTGCTCCTGAAGAAGACTTTGTTTTTACAGATACTTAATATACACTAAAATTACTTTATATGTTTCACTGGGTTCTTAGTCTTACACAGCAATTCATGAATTTCTGAATCAGGACCATAGGTTAAGTTGCAGTTCACAAGGATGTGTTACTCAAGCCTATCCATAAGAATCTAGTCAACTAACAATCAGCACTAAATTGGCACTAGATAAGGGTCCACAGAATTCAAGGTGGGCTGGATTTGGAAATTGTGTGGCAATGTAAGGACTCTAAACCTATGATACATTTAACTCCACCTTCCAGCTCTGCTTGCTCTTTTCCTACAATTTCTTTCTTACTACCCATTAAGACAGGGGTGGGCAAACTTTTGGCTTGGGGGCCCCATTGACTTTTAAAATTTGACATACGGGCCGGGTCAGCACAAGATTTTTGGGAATCTCCCCCCACCCTTCTCCTTCCCCTCCCTCGGAGGCCCGAGTCAGGAGTTGCTACCGCTAGCGTGGCTCTGCGCGGCTCCAGTCCGCTGCCTCGGGAAGGGAAAGGCAAAAAGGAAGAGCCGCGCGGTGCTTTGCAACGGGAGCAGCGGCACCGGAGGCTCAGGCTCAGCGGCTCCTGGTTTTGCCTTTTCCTTCCCAAGGCAACGCAGGACTGGAGCCGCGCGGAGCTGCGCCGGCGGTAGCAACTCCTGACAGCCCCAGCCGACACCTGAGCGGAGCCCGGGCGGAACTGCCTGTTGCTGCTGCCGGAGCACCGCCGGGTCGCCTCCTCCAAGCAGCCCGCCCGCCCGCCAGGCTTCCTCTCCGCTGTGCGGCTCGGGCAAGCGCGGCGCCCGCGAGTTAAAGGAAGCCGAAAGTTGCTGGGAAGTTGCTCGGGTGCTGGGAGCAGGCTTTTAAAGTGCCACCCGAGCAAAGTTTAAGCAGCCCGCCCGCCCACCGGGCGGAACCCTTCCACTCCTCGGCGGGAAGACGCTCCAGCCTGCAAACTTTGCCTTTGCAAAGTTTAAGCCTGGAAGCCCCGGAAAAAGGGGGATCGGCGGGGACTCACCTTCGGAGAGGTCGCACTCGAAGGTGATTTCAAACTCCCAGCCGAGGCCTTTGCAAAGTTCTTTTCTTTCCTACCCGAGAGCACTCCACACTGTTTTGCAGCTTTGGCCACGCGACACAGGGCAATACGCCACGCCCAGCTATATTTTTTCAGGGGCGGGCCAGTTGGACAGACCAACGGGCCGGATGTGGCCCGCGGGCCGTAGTTTGCCCACCCCTGCATTAAGATGTATAAGAAGCTAGAAATTTCCGCTTGGAACTCTAAAAATAAATCACATTCACTAACTGTATGTATACAACAAATTGGATGAGGCTGAAATGGGGTGTATAGTTTGGGATTAAGTTTGCTATGAAAACTTGTTTTAGCACGGTGTGCAAATTCAGACCATACTTTATGCCATTATATGATGTGTACAGGGTTATCTCTTACTGACCTAAATTCCATATTCAGAAAGTTGTTTGAACATGTGCATTGCATAGCAATATGAGAAGAAAGGAAAGAGAAAGAGAGAGAAAGAGAAAAAGAAAGAGAGGGGAGGAGGAAGAAGAGAAAGAAGAAGAAAAAGAGGAAGAGGAGGAGCTACTTCCAGTAGAACATTTTGCAACCCCTCTGTCTCCTATGGTTACTTAAACATTGCTTAATGGCTATTCTGCACAGGCAGTGTTAGAGGGGTGCTATACATGTTTTATATGTGTGTTTGTAGGTATGTGATTGACATGTTCCCTCATTAAGGCAGACAATCTTACAGGAAGTAAGATCTACAATGCAAAAAAAAAAAAAAATACAATATATAAAATGAGTTGGGATTATTACTTATATTGGAGGGAGATAATTCAGATATCATTAATAAAATCATGAATAAAAGAACTTATTACATACACTCTGTTTGCCGCCACATTTATTTATTTGTTTCTTTGTTTAATCCTGCCTTTATCAATTTTACAAATAATTCAAGACAGCAAACATATTCAACACACCTTCCTCAGTGGTGGGATTCAAACACTTTTACTACTGGTTCTGTGTGCATGGCTTGGTGGGCGTGGCAGGGGAAGGATACTGCAAAATCCCCATTCCCTCCCCACCTCACTAACCTGCTTTCCAGATCCGTTCTCCTGTGCAGGGCAACAAAAGAAGACCCAGCCGATCAGCTAGGACTTGGGAGGCAGAGAATAGATGGGGGCAGGGGCAGTCAGAGGTGGTGTTTGCCGGTTCTCTGAACTACTTAAAATTTCCACTACTGGTTCTCCAGAACTGGTCAGAACCTGCTGAATGCCACGTCTGACCTTCCCCCTCCTATTTTCCCTACAACAACAACCCTGGACTGAATTAGTGACTGGTTCAGCCAGCTGTCATGGCTAAGGCAGGACATGAACTCACACGCTCCTGCTTTCTGGCCTAGTGCCTTAATCACTAGAGTATATGGTAGATGAAAATAGCAGAGTCTTCAGTCTGGCAGCATTTTGTCTATCAGTGTGAAACAATAAAGAACTCAGCTTGGAACAATTACCATGTGTCATTCTTGGTTTGGGGGCTGACAGCTGTAGAAGCTACGAGTCCAGGAGGGATCAGTTGACAGAAGGAGTCTTCTACAACTGCATATTCTAACATGTGCCTTTAGTCCTACATTACTCTTTAGTCAGGCTGCTCTGTGTTCTTTGAAATGTACTCATTTGGCAGAAAGAACAAAATTGACAGCGTACAATTTGGGAATTACAGGCCTTGCGGTTGAAGTCTGTAGTCATTCAAGCAACCTGTTCTGAAGATGCAGCTGTTGATAATCTTGAACAATTGTCTGTAACCGTGAGTCTACCTTTGGATGTCATCTTAGACTCTGTCTTCCGCCCCTTGCTTCACTTTTAAGAAAGGCTGGCTAAACTGAGTACATTATTGGCCATGAATCTTCTAACAGTATTAGAACTGGACCGCCAAAGTCATTCTTTACGGTTAGTGTGTTCTCCTTTGCCCTGTATTGCCTCACTGAAGCCCCATCAATAAGTTGCAGCTTCAAATATATCCTCTGGAAAATCAATAACAAATCAAGCCAGCTATTCACTTTAGATTTATTGGTGCAACCTGGTGAGGCTGCCAGAAATCTTCAAGAGTGTGTTGTTGATTATGAAGAAGCCAGCAGAAAGCAACTCATGGCTAAATTTCAAACTGATTTGATAAACTTCACCTGAAGCTCCTGTTAATGCAAGTGCTAAGTCAAGCAGACAGGTCCTACTGCTGGAGCCTTGCACTCCAGAACTATAAAATATTTTATCCATAGTCAATCAGTAATTCTCCTTGGATACAGTTTCCAAGTAAAGTTGGAAAATGGGTCTCTTTAGAAAAAATCCATAAACCATGGAAAGCTATTTTCAAAACCTGGACAAAGTCCTTCCCATTTTTACCATTATTCTGGAATAGAAAAACCATTGAAAGTTTGTTATTTTAAGTTAAGTGACGCAGTGGCACAGTGGTTAGAATGCAGTACTGCATGATACTTCTGCTGACTGCCAGCTTGCCTGCAATGTAGCAGTTCGATTCTCACCGGCTCAAGGTTGATCAGCTTCCCATCCTTCCGAGGTGGGTAAAATGAGGACCCAGGTTGTTGGGGACAAATTGCTGGCTCTGTAAATCGTTAGAGAGGGCTGTAAAAGCACTGTGAAGCAGGATATAAGTCTATGTGCAATTGCTATTAGTTTTAGTTTACTTTACTTTATTGTCATTCCACCTCATACAACAAAATTAAATACCATCTTCAGTGTATTATTATTTTCATGTAGAAATTGGGGAGGGTGGGGGAGAAATTTGAGGATTAGGGTGGCTGCTTAGGAACAAATTAGGTATTGTTTAAGTATAGTGATAGTAAGTGGCTTCACATAATGGTCAAGGGAGTATTCAGATCTTAGTCTAACATTTGAATCACTAAGGCCCATATAAAATCTTTGAAGACAATAAGAAAGAGATGAAATAGTTTCTGAAACCATCTTATGTTCTATATGCACAAAAGAGGTGCTTGTAATAAATAGGAAGAGTTTATGGACAATCTGAATTGATAAAAATCATAATTCTTTAACTTTTTAATTATCTTAAAATAGCGAACACGAGAAAATACAAAAGAATAGATGTAGCTCAAAGTTGAACTATGAGACTCCTTGGTACTCTCTGATCTTGGTTGTTTGCTTGCAGACATTTCATTACACAACTAGGTAACATCATCAGTGTGATGAGTTTGCATTGATAATATTACCTTAGGTGGGTAATGAAACGTCTGCAAGTAAACAACCAAGACCACAGAAATCCAAAGGGAACACTTTTAATCCAGATGCCCAATGCTCCACATTAATAGCATTTTAATTTGAACAGTTTCCATGGTCATCATCTCTGCTTTGCCACAACTTAAGTTGTACAGGGGGGAAAATTCAGAAATATTAAATTGTTATACCTTAAATGTGATGTATTAATATCCTACAGTCCAGGTTGGAGGCTAGAAAACCTGTTTATTGGAAGGCTCATTCAATACTTGTTAGGCAGCCGAATAAAGTTTCAAGAAACCATTATGAAAAGTGCCAGCAGCAAGTGTCCCAATTATCACTGAAGATATCCACTTTCCCACTAGTTTGTTAGAAGATTATTAAAAAGGAAATCATATGGTCTACACCATAAGGTGCAAAGGACAATTAGTTCCAAATGGAAAATAATTATGTTGCTAAAATTCTTGCAAACCTACCCTGTTCTCATCAATAAATCTTGCTGAAGAAAAATCTGTGCATTGAAAGAACCATCCCAAAATTGCTTTTTCAAGAGGCAACTAGACTTTTTGGTTTTCTTTGAAGACATTTTACTTCTCAACCAAGAAGCTTCTTCAGCTCTGAGCTGAAACTTATCCTTCCAGCCCCTCACCATCCAGTCTCAACCGTCAGTGCCTGCCCTTCCACCCACCCACCCTGCCATCAGAGCTGAAGAAGCTTCTTGGATGAGAAGCGAAACGTCTTCAAAGAAAAACCAGAAAGTCTAGTTGCCTCTTGAAAAAGCACCTTTGGGACAACCATGACCTGGAGGAATAAGAATCTCCTTAGATGTTGAAAGAATCACTTTCAGTTTTAGGCAACTACCACTTGTTTCAAAGATGTTTTTTTCAAAAGGCAACTGGACTGTGTTTTGTTTTTTTTTCCTGAGGAGGAAGAAGAAGACATTTCGCTTCTCATCCAAGAAGCTTCATCAGTTCTGATGGCAGGGTGGGTAAGTGGGTGGGAGGAAGGATAGGTACTGATGCTTGAGACTGGATGGTGGGGGGATGGAAGGGTAGGTGTACAACACAGCCCTTTCAATCAATTCCAAGAAGATTCCACAACCCACCTCAACACCTGATTTAGGTGACCCTGAGGGCACACATAAACCCCCAAGTGGCCTCAACAGCTCTCAGAGAGAGTGCAAACGACCGGATGACTGCAAAGAAATACAATCCTTCAATTTCCACCACCACCATCCCCACGCGGTCTTCCCAGTTACAACTGATGAAGCATCTTGGATGAGAAATGAAACATTTTCTTATTCCTCCTCAAGGAAAAAACAGTCCTGTTGACTTTTGAAGAAACAAAAACACCTCTGACCTGGGTGACTGAAAACCTCCATAGTCCTGGAGCCTGAGACTTGGCAGGGGGTTGGACTAGATGAACTACAAGGTCCCTTCCAACTCTGATTATCTGTTATCTATTAAGTCCCCTACCTGTTCAGATCTTCACAACAGTTTCCTGTTGTTTTTCACATTTCCTGTTGCCTTCATTCACAGGTGTTTTGCAGCTGTCCATCTAGATTAAAATCTAAAATATTAAACGAAAAATAAAGTCACCGGCAAAGCATTATAAGGACTCTTTTTCTTATTATCAAGTAGGTGGCACAAATAAGAAGTGACAGTTGCAAATATTGACTAAACAAAAACACACGCAAACATAAAGTGATACTCATTTGGGGGGGGGGGGCAATAAGAAGGCCAACTCAACAATTAATGTTCTGTTGTCGTTAAATACTGCTAAAATGGCAGGGATGGTAAAGCCTTGTCTTGCTTTATTTGTGATTCCTTGTTTAGTCTGGGAGCCTTCCACATTACTTAATTGGAACAGTTAAAATTGTCACCTGAACGTTAATTTAATAATTCAATATTTCTTGTAGTTGTTTTTGTTTTTTGTTTTTTGTTTTGCTGAGTCAGGTACCTCCTTTATTTTCAGGTTTAATTGGAAAGGATAACTAATTAAGAAAAGAACTCTTGTGTACTTCTAAAAGAAGCATATTTCAAGCTCATACTCAAATCACTCCTTCAGCAAGGAGCAGCTAATGTCATAATGTCAAAGTAATTATACTAATGATATACACAAAATATTATTATGTCTGAAGTGAAAACATAATGAAGATAATAGAACCTTTATATATATATGGGTCAAGTTGAGTAGAGTGACAGGCTTAAAAAGACCCCTGGAAAATAATCTGCTCCTTGTCCAACATCTTATCCTGAAGATCAAACTGACATTTCAGGTTCATCAGGAGCCCTGAAAGCAGAGAAGGGCATTAGAGGTACTAGAAAGAAAGATATGTGGAAGGTGTAAGCAAGTACATAACATTTTTGTTTCTAGAATTTTATGTTCCCGCAAAGATGGAACAGAATGGTGAGATTCTGTTCTATAGACTATATGAAAGATTGTTGTATGCCCATCACGCTGCCCATGTCCCAAAGGGAGTTTTTCTTTCTTTTTAAAAAAACAAATGTAGATAAAGAGCAAAGTGTACAGAATAGACTGATAACAATCCATAATAGAACTGTCAGCCACAATTATCATTAAAAGTCTATGCTCAAACTTTGTTTAAAATAAGTTGGCTGATTGACTTACAGTTCATGGGAGCTGGTATTTTCAAACTAACAAAGAAATAGCCATACAGTTTTTAGAACTGATAGGGTTGTTCTGATATAATTATTTTTGTACCTGTAACCTATATATCATCCATTTCATGTAAATAAAAATATATATACATATGGTAAACACTTCTAAATAAATTATCTTCTTTGCAGCAAACCATCTTGTCCAGGTCATTTATTCTATATAATCTGAGTCTATAAACATACTCAGAGATATATACATACAGTATATATACTATATGCACCCACACATATACTATGTACACATACATACATACACACACACACACACACACACAGAGAGAGAGAGAGAGAGAGAGAGAGAGAGAGACATATTGTCAGACTGATTTTTTAGAAATTTATTTATAGAAATTATATAAGCTGCCAATTTTAAAAGGTTGAGTCTGGATAGCATAAAGTAAGACAAAACAACAAAAGCAAATCTTAGAACCAATTAAACATAAATATAAATTCCCTCAAAATGACGCTATGGAGCATTGCACACCAGAACAACTAGACACAAGAACAGTTTTTTTCCTGAAAGCCATCACTCTGCTAAACAAATAATTCCCTCAACAGCTATTTACAAAGTCTGCTCTACTATTATTGTTAATCTTCTCATCACTCCTTATCACCCATTGCCTCTCACTTGTGACTGTATGACTGTAACTTTGTCGCTTGTATCCTTATGATTTATATTGATTGTTTCGTAGTATGATTTGATTGCTTATTGTATCCTATGACTATCATTAAGTGTTGTACCTTATGATTCTTGATGAATGTATCTTTCCTTTTATGTATACTGAGAGTATTTGCACCAAGACAAATTCCTTGTGTGTCTAACCACAATTGGCCAATAAATAATTCTATCTATTCTAACTATCTAAATAGGAAGAAAGGAAAGAAGGAAAGAAGGAAGGGAGGGCGAAGGGTGGGATGGAGGAATGGAGGGAGAGAGGAAGGAAAGGAAGAAAGGAGGGAGGAAAGCTCTACTAATGTCGTCATTAAAATTTACTTATCACTAATGTTATCTCTCTAATATTATCATTAAAATAGCAATAACAATAGCACTTAGACTTATATACCACTTTATAGTGCTTTACAGCCCTCTCTATATACTATACCTATCAATTATCTCAAAGTAAATGGATATATCCCATGTAGATATATCCAATACCAAATTACAATCACCTTCTATTATAAATCTAATTATTATTTTTTTCTGATATACTTCTGATAATTACTACTATATTGCATTGTACGTCTGCTTTCATCAAAATTATACATTGTACATTTTAAAAATTATATGCATTTTCAAAAGCGGACTAATGTAAATATCAACTCGTGAAGCTTCTCTAACTTGCTCCCAAGTTGTGATAGGCAGGGGGATGTGGGAACCGAGCCTCACAGCTGCATCAAAGAATTTGCACCTCAGTCAAAACAACGCACATCCTAGCTGGCCAAAGTCAAGGCCATCTCCACAGAAAGCAGCAATGGCTGGAGGGAGTGACTTCTACAACGCACAAAATTGCTTCGATGGGGAATGTGACTGATGACACACCTTGGGGGGAGAGGGAAACAGGGTCAGTGGCAAGTGGGGTCAACTGAGTGGGGTCAGAGCTGGCTTCACTTGATCTGTGCCGACATGATGCTCCTAATAAACAACTAGATTTTTCTTGAAACTTTGTTTGAGGCACCTGCTTTTATTAGGGCATTGGTCGGAACCCTGACAGCAAGACTTCCTAGTCATTACATACTTGTGAATAACATGTGAATTTCAGTAATTAAAGTACTCAATTAGAAACATAAGGGGAAAAGAGAAACAGCCTGTTTTCAACTTCTATTTTATTAACAAACTTTTATTTAATATGTACTCAGAAATCGGTCCTACTGAATGTTTTTAGGACTACCTGTTAAGTCTAATAAATTATCCATTGTATTAAAATCAACAGTTCTGTAAAGCAAAGGAGCCCGGTAGTTTACAGGTTATTTCAGAATATTCTCTTAAAGGGCACTGTTTATAAGAAATACTACTTTTTTGCCAATAATTCCCTATATTTATTTCTGAGAGACATCCCAGGTGTCTGAACAATTTCATTTCTCTGAATCATTTAAAAAAAAAAAACCTATTTTTCAAGGCTGGTTGCATGGAAGACCAACTCTGTTTGAGGAAGATTGGGACTTTGATTTATATAATACATTTAGAACAATTCCATTCTAGCTATAGAGATAATACAATTCATCCAGAATAAGAAATTTCTTATAACAACAATTTGTTATCCAAGAAGAAGAAGAAGAAGAAGAAGAAGAAGAAGAAGAAGAAGAAGAAGAAGAAGAAGAAGAAGAAGAAGAAGAAGAAGAAGAAGAAGAAGAAGAAGAAGAAGAAGAAGAAGAAGAAGACCACCAAATATCTTGGTTACAATGAATTTAAATCTTTTTTTGAAGGATAAAATGGTCAGGAAAATAGTAATTCATCCTTTGACCAACCTTAAAAAATAAATAATTAAATACCACACACATAAAAAGGAACAGTTTCTAGAAATTCAAGATGCTGTTGGAGAAAGGAGATTCAGTTTGAGGAAGTGGTTAAGGCAAGGTGTCAAACTGGCACCTCACGTGATGGATTGGGACATTTTCCCCCTTTGCTAAACCGGGTGGGGGCGTGGCCAGCATGTGATGCATCTGGTCCACAGGCTGCAAGTTTGACAGGCCTGGGTTAAGGCATCAGGCTACAAATGGGAAGATTATGACTTCTGGTCCTCCCTTACATACAGAGCCAGTTAGCTGACCTAGGGCCAGTCACTTTCCTCATCCCTAGGAAGGAGGCAATAGCCAACCACTTCTAAGGAAAACAAAATTGTTAAGAAAACTGCAGGGACTTGCCTAAGGTAGCCTCCAAGAACTGGAGCAACTGAACAGAGAAAACAAAATGGAGATAGAGATAGATCATGCTGCCATTGCATTGTAGGATGTGGGGGTAAATGGAAGATGGGGACTGGCAGAACCTATGGAAATTGTAGGATAACGATCAGCCTTTGATTAAAAATTTCAGCTGAAGGTAATGTATAGATGGCATTTATCCATGATACAAACAATGCAAATATCTAGCAATTACTCCATAAAATGTTGACAGAGATGTCAATGTTCCATCATTAAGGCAGAGAATCTTATAGGAACTAAGATCTATACTGCAACAAACAACAGAATAATGTGTAAAATCAGTTTGGATTATTATATATATTGAGGGGAGAGAATTTAAAGGTCATTAATAAGTAACCTATTACACTCTTTCTCTTAGCTGCCTTATTCATTCATTCATTCATTCATTCATTCATTCGTTCATTCATTTCCACCTTTATTAATTCTATAAATATTTCAAGGAGGCAAAGAAATCTAATACTCATTTCTCTTCCTATTTTCCTCACAACAACTTAATGGGGTGGGTTTGGCTGACAGTGGGGGATTGGCCCAAAGTCACTCAGTCTTGCAGGACTGAGGCGTAAGGATAAGAGTCAGGACTAGAACTCATGGTCGGCTAACAGTTTCTAGTCAGGTGCCTTAATCACTAGACAAAAATAGCTCTCAAATCTATACATCAACAATGCAACTTACAAACAATTTATCAGTTGAGATGTTCAAAAGTATTATCTATAGCTATAGTTGGGAAAAATACATGAGTATATACTATACATTAATAATGTGCAAAAATGTTGTGGTAATAAATACTTCAAAAGTTATTAACCTGTAATATTATTGGAGTAAAATTAAAAATAAAATAAGAAGATGAAGAGGAGGTGGTGGCAGAAGAGAAAGAAATTAGTTATAAATTATTGATAGAAAATTATTTCAGAATTCTGTGTGTGGTTCCTTGAGTCCTTTGATTCAAGAAACTGAATGCAATGAATCCATGTTCTTTCCTAACAAATATATTGAAATATAATGACTTTCAGTCTCCCTGCTAGCATATAAGGTTGGGCACATTGCTCATTTGGGATTAATAGTCACTTGCCTCTTGTCCTTCCAGCGATGGCAGAAAACTGGAAACTTCAAGGCATACACGGCAGAAGTCTTCTAAAGAGTTCTTCTCCTAGTTAATAATCCTGTTAAACCCAACAGTCCTGTCTAACAAACAATGGTAACAAGAAAGTGTTGACCTATTCTCCAAAGCATCTGTGACGATGACAAGAAGTAAGAGATGGAAGCTTATCAAAGAGAGATCCAACCTAGAAATAAGGAGAAATGTCTTATCAGTGAGAACAATTAATTAGTGGAACAGCTTGCCTTCAGAAATTGTGGGTCACTGAAGGCTTTCAATAGAAGCTTGGATAACCATTTGCCCAGAAGGGTATAATGAGGTCTCTTGCTCAAGCAGGGGATTGGACTAGATGACCTCCAAGACCTTCCAATTGTGTTATTCTATATTCTATAATCCCTCTGACAATGCCTTTGTTCTGAGTAACAGAACAAGCAACTACTGTACTTATGGAAAAACCTCTGAGCAAGAGCATACTCCAATGGCTACACATATCTGTGCATGAAGATAATGCAAGCTTCAACACTGCTTCTTCGTAGATTCTTGATGCTATGTGTCAACCTTTCAGTTCTGCCCAGAAGGATAAAAAAAAATCTCTGTGACAAGCCTGGAATAATTCTACCTTGCTTACTTCTGGCCATCTTGGCAGTATTTATTGCAGGTTCTTTTCGACATCTTTTCTTCTCTGGCATTTTTCTCCTTAACTTTCCCTTCCTTATCCTTCGGTTGCCTTCCACAACAAAAGCTTTACACCAGTATTTCATGTCTTCATCCAGCCTTAAGTGCCTTAGATCAATTGCTGTGTAAGAGGTATTTATTTGCTGCTAGCTCAGCCAAGGAGAAAGGGGGTAGGGAACAAATTGCAAAGGAATAGAACAATACAGGTTTCACCCTTTCACCAAGTAGCAATTTATTTCCCCTCATTGTCTGGGTATTCTGGAGCTACCATTTCTGCATACATTTCACCAGATTGTTGGTGTTTTATTCTTCAGAATAATAGAATAACAGAGTTGGAAGGGACCTTGGAGGTCTTCTAGTCCAACCCCCTACTCAGGCAGGAAACCGGGGGTGGGATTCAAATTTTTAACAACCGGTTCTGTGGGTGTGGCTTAGGTGGTAGGCGTGGCGGTCATGTGACTGGATGGACATGGCTTGGTGGTCATGTTATTGGCTGGGTGTGGCCAACTCAATATCACTCACATCAAGGCACGCATCTCCTTGCCTGGCCTCTCATGACAACAGTTGTAAGTGTGAAAAAGGATCATAAGTCATTTTTTTCAGTGCCATTGTAACTTTGAATGGTCACTCCACACAATCAAAGTACCAGCAAAGGAGGGGAAAAAAACTCCAGAGAAGTTCCTGAGACAGGAAGTCTAGTCCTGCCAAGAATATAATAAGGGTTAACAGAGAAGCAGTTTCTGTAAGCAACACCAGAATGTTTCCTTCCTGCCTTCCTTACAGGATTAGGCCAGTCATTTCTTCTAACAACCAGTTCTCCCAACTGCTTAGAATGTTAACAACCAGTTCTAGTGAATAGGTATGAACTGGTAGAATCCCACCCCTGCAGGAAACCCAATACCATTTCAGACAAATGGTTCTCCAATCTCTTCCTAAAAATCTAAATAATTAAGATGTATTAGTAGTATCATTAGTATTATACATGAAGCCTTCTTGCTAATTAGCAAGCAGTTTACAATAAAACACTTTTTTTTCTGGAAGGAGCAATGGTTTTCCTTTTTCCAGCCTGCCAACACGATTGTTTCATGAACAGTGTAACTTGATTTTCTCAGTAGAACATGCCAGAAAAGTTATAAGCTTCTCTCATGCTGTCTTCTCTACAGCTCACCAGCAGAACCTGTGAAGACATTTCCATTAGCTTCTTCAATGTGCCTTGAATAGGGAGATAAAGATAGTCTCCTTTGAGTCCAGCTCAAATTCATGTTAGTTTCTTGACAACAATATAGAAAGCAGAACAGAATAATAGATTTGGAAGGAACATTGGAGGTCTTCTAATCCAACCCTTTTCTCATGGAGATCCTATACCATTTCAGACAAGTGGTTGTTCAATCTCCAGTGATGGAGCACCCATAATCTCTGCAGGAAGGTTTTCCATTGAGTAATTGTTCCAACTGTCAGGAATTTTACCCTTATTTCTAGGTTGGTTCTCTCCTGGATTAATTTCCATCCATTGCTTCTTGTCAATCTTCAGATGTTTTGGAGAACAGATTGACTCCCTCTTCTTTGTGGCAGCCCCTCAAATACTGAAAGATTGCTATCATGTCACCCTAGATCTTTTTTTCATTAACTAGACTTAGCAATTTCTGCAATCGTTCTTCTTATGTTTTAGCCTCCTGTCATCCTTTTTTTGGTTCTTGAATAGTAGAAGTCTGCTTGATTCAGGCATATATTTTTTTTAAAAAAAGTAAGTCCAATTGCCATGCAAATTTGACATGGTGGTACAAAATAGCTAATGCAAAAATAGCATTGGTTTTCTAATATTTCTATAATTAAGATTTATTATGAGTATCATTAGCATTATACTTGAAGCCATTAATTATTATTTTTGCCCTTTTCTCTGTTGAATTCTTATAAGTAGTACTTTCATAAATTATAGATATAAGCATGGATAAAATAGGAACCATATATCCTAAATAAGTGTTTACTGACCAGCACATAATGCAAAGACCCATAATAGTTCTTTAATGCTAGAAAATTAGGGACTTAGTAATATGAATATCACTTGGCTTCAGTTATCTAATGATTAGCTGGGAATTTTTTCTATGACTGATTTGACACGTGAACAAGAGCATCCAAATTACTTAAACTAATAAGAATATTATTGCTTGACTCTATTATTTAAGCATTCTTGGTTACTGTTTATATGATTTATAGATTCAATACCAACAGTCTCTGCAGCTTTGCAGGGCGTATTATTAGTCTCTTATGATGAAAATGTCTTTGCTTTTCTCCCATCTCAAGGGAACCTAATTTAAATATGAATACAACCCAAAAAAGTATTAGATACTGAAAGTAATAACACTCATTTGAAAGAAAAAGAGACTTGTAAAGCAGTGATACAACTGGCTTTTAAAAAAAAATTAGGATAACTATAATAAGAGTAACAAGACTATGGGTACAATTCAGTTCATTGAGCTCCCCTAAGCCCTCCTGGTTTTTTTAATGTTAGAATTAAGTGTGTAATTACTTTTTGCCCTTAGGAATTTAAGTCCTTAGATCAGGGGTGTCAAATTCATGGGCCATGAGCCAGATGCATCATAAGCTGGCCACACCCACACCCGGTATAACAAAGTGGGGGAAAGTCATAATACATCACTGCTGCCATGATGATGCGAGTTTGACATTCCTGCCTTATTTTAGATCGTGTTCCCTTTTTTTTGTTTGTTTCAGAGATCAGGTAAGCAGGAGATGAAGCAGAAGATGAAGACAGGATGTGGTCTACAGGATGTGGCCAATAAAACCAGGGGTGGGCTTCAAAAATTTTAGCAATGGGTTATCTGCCTGGTTGCTGGGTGGGTGTGGCCTAGTCAGCCTCCTGCACCACATTGGGGGAGGGGCATTTTTGCCCTACTGGGACTCTGGAGGTTTTCCTCAGGCCTCCAGGTGGGTGAAAATGGCCTCCTTGGGCTCCAGAGGCTCTCTGGAAGCCAGAAATGGGCCCATTTCTGACATTCCCGAACTCCTGGGAGGCCTGTTTTTTGCCCTCTCTGAGCCTCCATGTGCACCCTGCATTTATCTGCATCCAAAATGGGCTGTGTGGGGACTGAATAAAACCTAGGTGGCAGCAGCAATGCTGCAATTGAAACTAGTCCTGATGTTTTTGTGTATCACATCTGCAATGGGGCACAAAAAATGGGAGCTTTGATCATGATTACCACCCTGACTTTGTGGACCATACCATGAGGTCCTCCTGCCAATGAATAAATAAGGAGAGAGAGAGAGAGAAGAAAATTCTAATTCATTTAGAAGCACTTTAGAAATACCTTTTTTTTTCAACTGCCATGCTTATAAAAACAGTATGCAATTATTCATGTCAATTGCACTCAAATTAAAAAACCTCCATGTCCTGCTGACTTCTAATTCCAGATCATTAAGGAAGAGGTCAGAAACCTCAAGGTGAAAATTTTTGGAAATCTGCAGATCTTTCCTCTCTTCATTGGAAAACTACCAAATTAATCCCATTCTCTGCTTTTTGTTTCTCATCAGGAAATCAGTCCCTTCTCCTTTTTCTCTTAGCATTATTTTCAAGAGGGACATTTTTTAAAAACATTTTTGGAAAAGCCAAAATACATAGAATGAAGACCATTTTGGAGAGTTGGGTCAAAAGACTCAAAATGGCAATACAGCCATGCAATTGAAGCCCTATCCTTTATACATGATGGCGATGATGATGATGATGATGAGCATAACGTAGATTAAAAGTGACTTTATTAAAGGTTAGATGATAGACTATTGTTCTGAAATGTAAACTTTCAGGAATACAGAATATAAGAAAACAATACAGAATACAGAATAACAGTTGGAAGGGAGCTTGGAGATCTTTATTTTATTTATTTGTTTGTTTGTTTGCCAAACATGTACAGGATAACAAGTATAAGTATGAACATAAACAGGAACAAAGGAAGTAAATACAGATAAATGAGGACAGTAAGACAGGGACACTAGGCACGCTGGTACACTTATGCACGCCCCCTTTATGGACCTCTTGGGAATGGGGTCCACAGTAGACAGTTTGAGGTTGAAGCTGTCAGGGTTTGTGGCTGTAACAACAGAGTCTGGTAGGGCATTCCAGGCACTGACCACTCTGTTGCTAAAGTCGTATTTTCTGCAATCGAGTTTGGAGCGATTTACCTTAAGTTTGTATGGGTTGTTTGCCTGTGATTGAGGCTGAAGAAGTCATTGACAGGTAAGACCTTGCAACAGACAATTTTGTGAACTATGCTTAGATTGGACTGCAGGTGGCGCAGTTCAAGATTGTCCAGGCCCAAAATTTCGAGCCTGGAGGCATAGGGAATTCTATTGGGAGTGGAGGAGTGGAGTGCTTTTCTGGAAAAATACCTCTAAACATGCTCAATTGTGTTAATGTCCAATATACAGTGTGGATTCCAGATGGACGAGCTGTATTCAAGAATTGGTCTGGCAAAGGTTTTGTATGCCCTAGTTAACAATTAAATGTTGCCGGAGAAGAAGCTTCGCAAAATAAGTTCATCCTTCTTTATAAAAAGGGATATTCTTATTTTCAAACTTATACCCCCCTCCCGTTTTTACCAATCAAATAGACATTAACATGATGAGCTATACTTTCCTGGATCCCTTTAAAAGTGAGGTCTTTGTTGATCAGGGTTTTTAGTGGATTTTAGCACGTTGTAAGAATTTTGCTCTTTGTGGTTTTTCCCTGCTGCCTTAAAGCCTCCTTGTATTTCTTCTAACAAAGTTTGTGTCTCTTTTTGTTCTCTTCACTGCAACTTCCCATCTATCCAGAAATAAAAAAGTGTTTGATACCTAGGAACCCCAGAGGATCATGTTCCCTCTACATGTGTGATACATCTCTTTGCACCATTGCCCTATCTGCCAAGGTCATGAAAATGTTGCTACTTCTGTCCTAAGTTATGCCACTTTGTGCCACCCAGGGGAGAAGACGGGAAAGGGTTTTCAATTTCCTTCCTTTTAGCCTTTTAAAATTTTAATGCAACACATGGATTCCTCTTCCCCCAGCCATCCAGAATTACTGGTAGATGCTATGGTAAATAAAACAAGCCAACTTCAGAGAGAAGTATCTTGAATCATAAGGTTAGAAATCTTCAGACCATCTCAGATAAAGAGCTGTCATCCTTTGCTTGAAATAGCAATAGCACTTAGACTTATGTACTGCTTCATAGTGCTTTACAGCCCCCTCTAAGTGGTTTACAGAGTCAGCATATCGCCCCCAACAATCTGGCTCCTCATTTTAACAACCTCGGAAGGATGGAAGGCTGAATCAACCTTGAGCTGGTCTGAATCGAACTGCCGGCAGTGGGCAGAGTCAGGCTGCAATACTGCATTCTAACCAATGTGTCACCGTATATCTTAGACAAACCTCCAATGTTATCTAGGAGTCGGATGAGTTCATATAACAGCTCTCACGGGCAGAAAATTCCTCCTCATTTTGACTTTGGGTCTCTCTGTGTAAACTATAGCCATTGGTTTGTGTCTTGCTCTCAGGAGCTATGAAAAACAAATCTACCCACTTTCCTGTACAAGTATTGGAAAACGTCTATCAAGTCTCTTCTTAGCCACTTCTCCTTTAGGCTAAAATGTCTAACTATTTTAATGTTCTTCATAGGATTTAATCTTGAAGCTGCTCACCATCTTTGTTACTCTTTGTTACTCTTCTCTAACTCATTCCAGTTCCTCAGTGTCTCTACCCCCCCTCCCCCAGGGAGCCATGGTGGCATGGTGGTTAAAATGCAATATTACAGGCTGATTTTGCCCACCGCCAGGAGTTCGATTCTGACCAGCTCAAGATTGACTCAGCCTTTCATCTTTCTGAAGTCAGTAAAATGGGTACCCAGATTGTTGGGGGCAATATGCTGACTCTAAACTGCTTAGAGAGGTAAAGCATTATGAAGCGGTATATAAGCCTAAAGGGATATGGTGGCTCAGTGGCTAAGACGCTGAGCTTGTCCATCAGAAAGGTCGTCAGTTCGGCAGTTTGAATCCTATATAAGTCCAAGTGGTATTGCTATTGCTATTTTGTATTTGGGGTAACCAGAACTGGACACATTATTCAGGTGGGGCCTGACCAATGCAGCCTAGATTGAACCTATCACTTTCTGTCTTCTCAATGCTATATTTCTTATTAATGCAATCTAGGATTGCACTATTTTCACAGCTTCTGCATACTGCTGGGCCCTATTTAATCGTTGGTCTATAAATTCCTGTGATTGGCCTGCTTTGACAGAAGTATAGTATATAAAATCATACATTGCAATGTCCTACCTGTCAATGAATACTTCAGCTTCAACCATAACAACACAAGAGCAAACAATGGATACAAACTCAAGGTTAATCGCACCAAACTTGTTTGCAGGAAATACGACTTCAGCAACAGAGAGATCAATGTCTGGAATACTCTACCTGACTCTGTGGTTTCTTCCCCAAACCCCAAAAACTTTAACCTTAGACTGTCTACTATTGACCTCACCCCTTTCCTAAGAGGTCTGTAAGGGGCATGCATAAGCGCACCAACGTGCCTATCGTCCCTGTCCTACTGTTTCTTTTTTTTTTTCTTATAGGTATCCATGTATTCATAACTATGTTTTTACTTATGCCTATTATCTTGTAAGCAATTGACAAAAATAAATAAATAAATAAAATAAAGTGTAATGCTAACATCCCAGGAGTGGTAATTCCTCTGTCTGCTATACACCTGGAATATTGAATCCACTTTTATTGGGGGCAATTGGGAAATCACTGACACTCCCTAGCTGACATGTGGACAATTCTGAAAAGAAAAGGAAGTTTCTTCAGTTGATGTCCTTATGAGCATTTACATCAAATCTGTGGCTTTCTACCTGCAAAAAAAAATGTTTTTTGTTGGTTTTCCCCTTCTTTTTTTTAATGATGATCTTTTCTTTGTTAATAATTCTTTTTCCCACCTGGCAAGAACTTCCTGAGGCCCTTGGTGTCCAGATTATGTTCTCCAGTCACATGTCAACTAATACTGGAGTAAATGACCATTTTGATAGAAAGTGGCTGCATCTTTTCCTTGAACATACAGTATTTCTGGCTG
The DNA here is from genome assembly GCF_049901735.1 of Notechis scutatus. NCBI lineage: Eukaryota > Metazoa > Chordata > Lepidosauria > Squamata > Elapidae > Notechis > Notechis scutatus. Next base: position 13,382,445 of record NC_142011.1, on the reverse strand, counting down.
GTCACCTCCTTTCTATTATTTTCTCCCTGAAAGCCAAATGTTCCATTTCCCACTACTCTGTCTTCCAGCATGTGGAAAATCTAGAATGCATTCCTTTCTTTGCATCTGCTCTAAAATTGGGTTCTAGCAATAAAGGAGAATATTTGTAGCTCTGGGTTGAAGTGAGAGGCCCTTGGTACTCTCTGAGTGTGCTTGTTTTCTTACAGATGTTTCATTTTCTTTAACTAGGTAACATAAACAGTGCTAGTGATGATATTCCCTAACACTGATAATGTTACCTAGTTAGGGTAATGAAACGTCTGCAAATGAATAATAATAATAATAATAATAATAATAATAATAATAATAATAATAATAATAATAATAATAATAATAATAATAGTATAATGAGCGTCCTATCAAATTCTGTACCTGTCAATAGTGGTGTCCCCCAAGGCAGTGTTCTAGTACCAACTCTCTTCATACTCTACATAAATGACCTGCATTCTTTTCGCTGATGATGTAAAGCTGTTCAATACCACAGACAATACTACTACCCTACAAAAAGATCTTGACTATGTATCAGAATGGTCAAACAAATGGCAACTTCAAATCTCAACAAATAAATTTGCTAGACCAATACTCGAATACAGTTCATCAGTCTGGAACCCACATTACGTATCTGATATTAGCACAATTGAGAAAGTCCAGAAATATTTCACAAGAAGAGTTCTCCACTCCTCTACTCGTTGTAGAATACCTTATGCCACCAGACTTGAAATTCTAGAACTAGAAAACCTTGAATTACGCCGTCTTTGGTCTGATTTAAGCATGGTATATAAAATCATACATTGCAATGTCCTACCTGTCAATGAATACTTCAGCTTCAACCATAACAACACAAGAGCACACAGTAGATACAAACTCAAAGTTAACCGCACCAAACTTGATTGCAGGAAATACGACTTCAGCAATAGAGTGGTCAATGTCTGGAATACTCTACCCGACTCTGTAGTTTCTTCCCCAAACCCCAAAAACTTTAACCTTAGACTGTCTACTATTGACCTCACCCCTTTCCTAAGAGGTCTGTAGGGGGCGTGCATAAGCGCACCAACGTGCCTACCGTCCCTGTCCTATTGTTTCTCTTATTCTTCTTTTATTTTTCTTATATGTACCCATTTCATGTATTCACAACTATGTATACACTTATACTTATTATCTTGTAAACAATTGGCAAATCAAATAAATAAAAATAAAATAAAATAAAATAAATAAAACAAGCAAATTCAGAGGGTGTCAGCATTCCAAGTAATGAACCCATTGAAAGCAGAACTCCAAGGCAGGTAGATTCCTCAAAGAACAATTGGCACAACTGGTGAAAACTGACTCTGAAAGTTCCCATGGTTTTCACCTAATTAAAAAGTGATTGTTCCCTCTTCCCCCCAGGTCATCGGTCGCATTGTCCAATAGTGGTGATGGAAGGTTGCCTGGTTACTTCACTCTTCCTCTTCTCAGCCACCTGTTGGAATGACCTTGGTTCCCTCAAGAAAACTTTTTATTTTGATGCAAAGCTGAGCTCTCTAAATTTTCCCCTTCCCTTTCTCCCCCTCCACTTTGTTGCAACCAGGAAGCCTCAAACATGGCCTCAGCCAGATTCGCTTCAGGGTTGACAGTGAGCATTATGGATCCCTTACTGGGCTGTACTTTCTATTATTGTTCTTTTGTCTTTTCACTACATAAATTTGGGCCTGGACAATCTGGAACTGCGCCTCCTACGGTACCATCTAAACAGAGTTCACAAAATTGTCTGCTACAACATCTTATCTGTCAATTACTTCTTCAGCTTCAACCACAATAATACATGGGCAGACAACTGATACAAACTCAAGGTAAACCGCTCCAAATTCGATTGCAGAAAATACGACTTCAGCAACAGAGTGGTCAACGCCTGGAATGCCCTACCCGACTCTGTTGTGACAGCCTCAAACCCTTGCAGCTTCAACCTCAAACTGTCTACCGTGGACCTCTCCCCATTCCTAAGAGGTTCTTAAAGGGGGCGTGCATAAGTGCACCAGCATGCCTACTGTCCCTGTCTTACTGTCCCCGTTTATCTGTATTTATTTCCTTTTTATATTCATAAATTTATATTATATTTATATTCATATTTATATTTGTTATCTTGTACATGTCTGACAAACAAATAAATAAATAAATAAAATCAAGATCTCCAAAGTTCTTTCCAACTTTGTTATTCTGTATTCTATATTGTTTTCTGATATTCTGTATTTCTGAAAGTTTACATTTCAGAATGATCATCTATCATCTAACCTTTGAGACGTCTGTAGTTGGATTCAGTATATGATCTATTTCTAACAATACCTGGTGGGTGTCATTAATGACCTCTTGGTGTTAAAAATAGCGATATTTTTAAAGGTCTGGCTTCTGTTTGCATATGTGAGAGTTGACATCCAAGCTTCAGTTTAGAGCTGGATTTAATACCTTGGTCATCTTTTTTTACAATATATCCTTAATATCTTTAGACATCTTCCAGCTGCCTTACATTTTAAAACATTCTGTGTTTTGAGCAAATCAAAGAAAACTATGCACAGAATAGATCTTATTTAAAATGTCAGCTGGGAAAAAAATAAGTTGTATTTCCATCCAATTACCAAACAGTCTGAAAACAAATGTCCGATGCTGTCAAAATCTTGTCCTAAAGTCTACAGGCTGTTGGGGTCTGGATAGGGACAGGTTCAAGCTCAGTCTTGATGACACTGAGTAACCACTCAGGTCTGGAGATGTTCTACCTTTGGTCCTCAGTCAGGTTACATTAAGGGGCGAGTTAGCACCACACCAGAAAGAAAAAAGAGCAGCATTCTGCAGCAGCATCAGGGGCCCTCTCCTTCCAATGAAGCCACCTCTCAAATGGGGGCCACAACTGGGAAGATCCAATGCCAGCATGAAACACTGACGCATCTCCTCATCAAAATGGTACCTATTTATCTACTCACAACATGCCTTTGAACTGCTAGGTGAGCGGAAACAGAGGTGGGTGACAGGAGTTCGTCCTGCCCACACAATGCTAGAACTCAAAACCTCTGGAGCAAAGACAATCTCCAGAGTCATTAAGCCACTGAGCCACCCTGCCTCTGTAACTTGGGGATGATAAGAAGGCAATGCAGTGGGTTGGTGGTGGGGATGGAGCCAAGTCTCTGCTGGCATTGCACCAGTCAGGTTATGGGCAGAGTAGCACAGGAGGAGGAAACTAAGTGTCAAATCCATTAGATATGCTACTGGTTGTACTTCACCTCTTTGGATTGGGGAAGAGTTTGGGGGTCTTCTTGGAGTCAAAACTCCTGCTTGAAGAGCAGATGGCAGAAAAGCCATTTCTTCCATTTCAATCTCTTCAACTGCAATCTCCAAAAATGTGTTCTGAAAGAGTTCCCTTGCCTTCAAATTAGGAGACTGTGGTTGTCTTTGAAACAAGGTTGTCCTTACAAGGCAGACTGTTCAGAGACAGCAAAGCTTCATCTCCTCTTTTCTTTCTCTTCTTCTGCAGGTTCAAGTGGAGGACGGGGAGACAGGGAGAGTTACAGGGAGGCTTTCTCCTTGCTGAAGTTAAGCTTTTTCAGCTGACGTGTCATCCTGGAAGAAGCGGGTGTGGATCTGATGAAACGAGAGAGCTAAACACTGTACAGTACATTACATCTTGGCCAACCTTTGAGAACTTGATGAACAAGTGAACGAAGCATTCCTTCTTTTCTAGATTTGAGAACTTTTGCTTCAATGTTGCTCCGGCACCATTGGCATTAAACTACATTAGGTTCTAATAATGCATTCAGTCAGAGGTGGTAATTCAGCAGGTTCTGACCAGTTCTGGAGAACCGGTAGCGGACATTTTGAGTAGATCAGAGAACTGGCAAATCCCACCTCTGACTGGCCCATCTATTCTCTGCCTCCCGAGTCCCAGCTGATCTGATGGGTCTCCTTTTGTTGCCCTGCACAGAAGAACGGAGCTGGAAAGCAGGTTAGTGGGGTGGGGAGGGAATGGAGATTACATTTCAGAATGATCATCTATCATCTAACCTTTGAGACGTCTGTAGTTGGATTCAGTATCCTTCCCCTGCTATGTCCACCAAGCCATGCCCACAGAACCGGTAGTAAAAAAAAAATTGAATCCCACCACTGCATTCAGTACATGGATTATAACCAGTAATACAAACCAGAGCAACATTCAGTTCAAGCGCAGTTTGGCACCTGGAAAGTGTCCAGAAAAGATGGACCAAATCCAAGATGGACCACTTTGCTTTGCACCCAACCCAAAAACAGAAGCAGAAAACTGATGTGGTCTGTCTCTCATTGACCAACATTGGAAACCAGGAGATGACTGTAACTCCTATAAAAAGGGAGCTATTTGTCAACGTCACCAATGTTCCTGAGTGGATAAAATACAGGTAGTCCTCTACTTACGACCACAATTGATACCAAAATTTCTGTTGTTAAGTGAGACAGTCATTAAGTGAATTTTGTCCCATTTTATAAGTGAATCACCGCAATTGTTAAGGAATGAGCGCGGTTGTGGCTTTCCCATTGCCTTTGCTTGTCAGAAGATCGCAAAAGGGTATCACATGACCCTGGGATATTGCAATTTGCCATAAATGTGAGTCAGTTGCCATGCATCTGAATTTTGATCGCATGACCTTGGGGATGCTGCAATGGTCCGAAGTGTGAAAAACGGTCATAAGTCACTTTTTCAGTGCCATTGTAACTTTGAACAGTAATTAAACCAGGCCTGTCAAACTGGCGGCCTATGGGCTGGATATGGCACACACAGCAGGCTATACCTACCCCAGCTCTGCAAAGGCAAAACCATTACAAAATGTCACAATCTGGCCCACAACACAATCGAGTTTGACACCGCTGCATTAAAAATATTGTGTAATTCAAGGATTACCTATAAAGTCTCCAAATTTGAGTTTAATTCCTGATAACGTTTATAAATGCTCTCTTGTCATCTTCTTGGCACCAATAATGAAAGGGTTCCTCACTGTCTTTTTCCAATATGTTGTTGTTAAATATTATTTAGTTTGCAGTGTATTTTGCCTCCTGGGATATCCTAGAGATCTCCCACCCACCACCCACCCCCAGTACTAAACAGGACAACATTGGCTTCGTTTTGGGAGATCAGCAGAGGTTGGGCAGATGTAACTATCTAGCAACTTAAAAATTTCCTTAAAACCTTTAAAAATGTGGTGGTATGTCTAGTTTAATGAAAAAAGGACTAGGGGAGACATGATAGCAGTCTTCCAATATCTCAGGGGCTGCCACAAAGAAGAGGGAGTTAAGCTATTCTCCAAAGCACCTGAGGGTAGAACAAGAAGCAATGGGTGGAAACTAATCAAGGAGAGAAGCAGCCTAGAACTGAGGATAAATTTCCTGACAGTTAAAACAATCGATCAGTGAAACAACTTGCCTCCAGAGGTTGTGAATGCTCCAACACTGGAAGTTTTAAAGAAGAGATTGGACAACCATTTGTCTGAAATGGTATATAGGGTTTCCTGCTTGAGTAGGGGGTTGGACTGGAAGACCTCCAAGGTCCCTTCCAACTCTTCCGTTATTCTGTTAGCAAGCTTGAGCAGCTAAAGCAGAGAGAAATTGGTGTCGAAATTTAGGAACTCTGCTTCTTTAAATTCTGTCTTTGTTTCTTAAAAGAATATAGATTTTTTTTTTTATTTGGGACAAAAGTAGAGGAGCTTTTCAGACAGAGCTGCCCCTCCTCTGGGGGTTTAAACCTACTCATTTTCCAACTGATACATGCAATTGTTTTGTGCTAAAGGAGCCATTAGAGACTTGGGGAGGAAATAAAAGGGTTGCTGTTTTTAAATGGATAATGTCTATAAAAACGGCAGACACCAGCCAGGCTCCAGACAAATAGCTCTGCAGCTTTTGCAAAAGTCTGCTTGCAAAAATGTGGCTCTATCCATGATGGTCTTTACTGAGAAAAGAGTAGATACAGTGGGTGAAGTTTCGTTCTTTGAGCTTAATGAGTTGTTTTCCAAATGTTTCATTACCATGCTAGGTAACATCTTCAGAGTTTAGGGGATCTCAGTGTTCTTCTATTTATAAGGGCTTCAGATGTGGGTGTGTCAAGTGAGGGTATAGGTATTGTGATAGGTATTGTGATGGTGTTATGGCCCACCAGCTTCTAGTGGAACTGGCGGCAGATTCGGACAATGAAGAGATTGGGGAAGAATTTGGGCCCGTTCTGGAGCCTGGGGAAGGCTTTGATGGATGCTCAGCATTGGACACAGAGATAGAGCCAAGGCCGTCTGGCATTTCCCAGTCACCAGAGAGGCAGCTACCTTTGAAGTAAGAGATGAGTGAGGAGGAGGAGCATCTGGGGCCTGTTCCAGATGCACGTATGCACAGAGCAGATAGGAGAGGTGAACAATGGAGGACAATGAGCTGGCTCGGGAAGTAAAACAAATGTGGAGGCTGACCGGCCCTTCCCTGGCTGGGAATAAATAGGAGGAAAGGGGAGTGGTTTGGTTGCCTCAGACAACCATTCTGCATTTCTGGAAAGTTTGCTCCTTGTGTGTTTCGTGCGATAAAAACTGTCTTGCCAGAACTGAGGTTTGTCTATTTCTCTGTTTGAACTGACTTATTCTTTTATTTTTCTTATATGTACCCATTTCATGTATCCACAACTATGTATACACTTATACTTACTATCTTGTAAACAATTGGCAAATCAAATAAATAAATAAATAAATAAATAAAATAAATTTTCAGCCTCCTGGCTGGGAGCTCACAGCTTTGCATTTATCATAACAAGCTGATAATGACTACTGTTTCAGTTAACTTCTTGCAGGACTCTTGCCTGGACTTTCTGTTGGTGAATGCAGTTAATTTCCAATGTGTAAATAAACAGGGGTTTTTCTTTGCAAATAAACTGTTTCTTGCTTCTACAAAGGCCCGGGTAAGAACAAATGGGTCTGGTGGGAGCCATCAATGGGAGTCTTGTGATGGGTCTTGTGATGGGTAGGTTTAACAGATTAACATAATTGGAAAAGACCTTGTAGGTCATCTAAACCAACCCCCCCTGCCCAAGCAGCAAACCCCACACCATTTCTGACAAACGGCAGTCCAATCTCTTCTTGAAAGTCTCCAGTAATGAAGCTCCCACAACTTTCAAATGCAAGCTGTTCCTTTGGTTGATTGTTCTCACTGCCAGAAAATTTCTCCTTGCTTCTAGTAAGGAGGTTACATCAGGTGAGGGTCATTGGGAGGTGAAGTGCTGGGTGGGTGGCTTGCATGGGTTGGTTGAGCTCTGGTTAGCTGTATGGGTTGGTTTGGATTCTGAGGGGTTCATAAGCTGGTTGTAGGTCCATGTGTCTTTTGTTGGAATTGCTTGTGGAGTTCAATGAACTCACAAGCATGGCAGGTGGTAGCTTGACTGATATAGTGTAGAGAGACTCTATACTACTACTTGGAGGTGAGAGAGGAGACCCCTCTTCATCCAGACACTTCATCATAAATTTTTGTTGTTGTACAGGTAGTCCTCAACTTATGACCACAATTGAGCCCAAAATTGATGTTGCGAAGTGAAACAACAATTGTTAAGTAAATGACTTGCAGTTATTAAGTTATTAACACAGTTGTTAAAATGAATCTGTCCTTCCCATTGACTTTTTGCTTATCAGAAGGTCACAAAAGAGGATCACATAACCCCAGGACGACTGCAGCCATCATAAATATAAACCAGTTCCCAAACATCTTAATTTGGATTACATGACCATTTTCAGTGCCATTGTAAAAATTGGTCACTAAATGAACTGTTGTAAGTCGAGGATAATATGTACCTTCATTAAAGCAAAGCATTTTTTGAAGCTCTGCCTAGTGCTAAAATGCAGGACCAAACTCTATTCAACACAAAGACACACAACATATATCAGCATTTTACATTTAACTTAATTCCATGAATCAACATTCTTCCTGCTAGATACCGTATTTAAAGCCTCTCTGGTGACCCATTTCTTAGAAGGAGTCATTTGGTTTTACTTTTTCTCTCTCTCCCTGACCTGGAGAAATTGAATTTTAAAAGAGTGGTTTGTTTTTCTCTTTCTCCCTCTCTAGAGTTCCTGTTTTATGCAGCATTCAGAAGGACCAAATCACTCAAACCTTCTCATGATTCTCTTAATCTATTTGCAGACCAACTGAAGGTATCTCAGGCAGAGAAATTGTTCGGTATTATTCCTTTAACTCTTCTTATTTGCTCAGATGAACCCCAAAAAATGTTCAAGGAAATATTTCAAAGGTGAAGAAAAAGACATATTTTACTACAAGATGGTTGAAGGTGTAATGCAATGTGAGAATGGCCTTGGAAGAAGGAAGGAGGGCAGGAAAAGATTCTGGCTTAAGGAACAATCAAATAAAAGGGGTAGGAGCCCAGAACTGAGTAATGGTCAGAGAAAGAAGATTACCTTATCAGATGATAAAAAATGATGGTAGTAGATTTGTAGTTTCAGACTTGCAAGATTGTTGTCAGCATCCCTAGTGGACTAGACAGGAAAAGCAAAATGATGAACTAATTCTACTTTATTTATTGTAAGGCTACTTTTAAATAATCTTGCAAGTCTATTCTACCAATCTGCATCTCTTTCCCTCGTCTTTCAAGGCCATTCTCAAATTCCATTGCAAAAGTAAGTGGGATTCTGCAATCGTCTCTGCAACAGGCTGCAGTCTCCCTAGCTTCCGACATTTTCATCAAATCCCAAGGATGGACCACAGGACCAAAGTCCTATTTTGATGGTTTTCCCATCCTTGTGCAATTTCCTTCCCAAGAAGAAGTCTTCTCCTTGAGAAATCTTTATCCTTCCCTGGAAGACAGTGGAGAGCAGAAAGAGAGGTTGTTTCCATTTCTTTGCCCACAAACACAGGGAACAATTTCTAACTTCATTTTGAAGGGATCCTCCTAGATCTACTTGTGAGAGACTGTGATGATCTTGGCACAGCACAGAGATAAACGCTCCCACATTTCTGGCAAGTCCCAGAGCAAAGTGGATCTCTCTGTGTGTGTGTGTCTCTCTGTGTCTCTGTCTCTGTCTCTGTCTCTGTCTCTGTCTCTCTCTCTCTCTCTCTCTCTCTCTCTCTCTCTCTCACACACACACACACACACACACACCTCAAACAGCCTCTGGCTGCAAATAGTCCAGCCCCATACTGTGAGCACCATGGCTGCAAAGCAAAAGAATGAAAGGAATCCAGGAAAGTTCAAATGTCGGCACTCAACACTCCAGGAATCCAGCATTTGTTCCCAACCAATGCCCCTCCCCACAGGTGTGCCTTGTGAAGAGGGGTGTGGTGCTCTCCTCCAGAGTAGTCAAGTCAGTCTGCACTGTTCTCGCCTTCTCTCCACTCTCCGTGCTCAAGGATCAGAAGAGGGTGGTCCTTGCTCATCACCTGAGCTCTGTATCTCATGTTCACTGCTTAGCCTCTCCTGGTCATCCTGCCCCACTTCCTCCCTGCCTACAAGCTGCCCCAATCCTAAAAGGCCCTGGCCTGACTGGGCCTGCTTCTCCCCATTTTCCTCCCAAGCCAAATGAAGCCACCCCCTAGATCTCCATCTACTCCAGTTCCAGCTCATCTTCCTCCACCAATTCAGGCTCCGATGGGGGCATGACAGAGACCCAGTTGGTGTTGTGGTTAAAGGCATCAGGCTAGCGAGTTCTAGTTCCACCTCAGGCATAAAGCCAGCTTAGTGTCCTTGTGCCAGTCACCTTTTCTCAGAACTAGAAGAAAGCAGTGGCAAACCACTTGCCAAGAAAACTTCAGGGATTAGCCCAAGTAGCCACCAGAACTCAACTCTGACATGAAGGAACAAAAAGTGACCCACTTGTGTCCCTATAATGCCAATTGAAAGTCATCTATCTAATTCCAACTTTGAGATTCAGCCCAAGCTTCTGCACATCCCTAATCTTGGCCACTGCAAAGAAGACCGTGATTAAAGAAATAAAATTATAGTTCTCTGCAAAATACTTTCCCTATTTCTCTTTTGCAAGTGAACAAAGCCTTGGAGTGGGTGGTGGATGGAAACATTTCTTTTATGAAGCACTAGATTTGAAGTTCTGTCTCCACTGTTTTTCCCTTCTTGAAATGAAAAGAGTTTCTGTCCACTGAATGAGTGGGAACATTTAAAAAAAAATCTAGTGGCAGTTTGTTTATCCTTACCTTATTTTTGCTATATGGTGATTAAAAGTTTTTTTTTCTCCTTTAGCTATATTTTTAAAAGCCTTGGTAGCTTGGCCAATTAGCCTTCCTATCTACCATCTTTTTTACTTGCAGCCACATTTTTCCTTCTGTATTAGATTGCCATGGAAACTATCTAGCCAATGAAGTATTATAAAAAGTGGGATGATGTCATGGTGCTATATATAAAAATCAGATTTGACTAGTAGTGATATCTTTTCAGACAAATACATTGAAAGGGATGTATATTTTTTTCTCCTCTTTCCAATAACAGTTTTGTTTTGTTTGGAAATTATCAACAAATTCTATGTCAGAGGCTAGTTCATAACTTTTATTTTCCTTTTTTGTTACACCATTCTGTTCTTATAGCCAGGACTTTACTAAATGAGCTGGCTCTTCTGAAATTGAAGCAGTATCTATAGGAAGTTGAACTCTCTGCAAGCTTCTGCACTGGGTTAAATTACCGTTTCAAATTCCACCCATCCCCATGCTGGGCATTGTGATTCAACAACAACACCCTTTCCTGGATTGGGAGGCCTTGCTCATGGTCACTGTTAGGAATAACATAGGTTACCTAATGTAGTTTGGGTAAAATAATATATATAGACTATGATAGTGAATTTAAGTGTGTGTCACTTTAGACTGCAAAGCATGTAATTTTGGGTGCGGCTGTAAATCGCCATAAGAGGGAGCAAGAGAACTTGATTGATTGCTGGCTTACTGGATTGCTTGCAGACGATGATAGATTGATGGTTTGATAACTGCATGTTTCCCTGCTGTTGCTGAAGTAAGAAAAGAGGTTTGACTTCTTCATATCTCTAACTGCAAAGAGATATATTACAGGACTGATATTTGTAAGTTTAATGACCTCTTTTTCGACACTGGACTTTGCAACTGATTAATCCCCGGACGGACTGAAATAGTGAATGATATATGGACTGTTTGACATATGCTATAAATCTTACTGGAATAAACTATTTAACTAGCACTGTGTATCTGTTTTACTGAGTGTAAGCTACAAAAACGTTTATCTCACATATTTGCCTGCCTGCCTGACTGCTGTGCAGGTTCTGCTAGGGTGTATATCCCTAACAGTCACTCATGCCTTGATCAACTCACATTTTGATTACTGCAATAAAGATCACCAGAAACTTCAACTGGTCCAGAAAGCAGCAATGGGTAACCCTAGCTTTCCCTATGTGACACCTCTGTTGCACAAATTACATTGGCTTCCAGTTTTTTTTTCCAGGTGCAATTCAAGGTGCTGGTCATCACCTTCAAAGCTCTATATGATCCAGGTCCAGGTTATCTGTGAAACCTGCAAAGTCTAAGGACCTCTATTTCTTTTTTTTTCTCTTTTAAATTTTTTATTTTTAAAAACAAACATACACATACAAAACGTAAAAACATAAAACCATCTTCCATTTTATATACATACAGTGTGTCAGTTGGTTACATATCTTTTGTGCTATCCTTTTGTAGTCATTTACTCACAATTTATATCAGTCTTCACATTGTCGAACTAACATATGCTCATATATTTATCAGTTATTAATCATCCATGACTAAACTATTTATTCCATCATTTTATACGAGGTGTTCCAAGTTTTATCTTAAAATTTGTGTTATACTTTCAACCAGTGGTTATATATATCTATATTATGTTTTATATCAGTCTATTAAATTTCTATCACAAAATTATCTAGTCTATTATATTACCATGCCTTCTTATCCAACCATTGATAAAACAAATCCCATATCATATAAAATTGTTTGTCTTCTTGTTCTCTAATTTCAAATGTCAGTTTACTCATTTCAGCACAGTCCATAATTTTTTTGATAACTTCCTCCTGCATAGGTATTTTGTCATTTTTCCAGTTTTTCACAAATACAATTCTAGCCGCTGTTAAAACATTCACAATCAAATATTTCAGTTCTTTATTGTATATGTCCAGTATGACTCCCAATAAAAAGATCTCTGGTTTAAAGTCTATATGTTTTATCATTTTTTCCAACCATGTGTGGATTTTGGTCCAATATTTCTTCGCGAAAGGACCTCTATTTCTATAGCCACCCATTATCACCTGGTTGAGTTGAGTGGCTACAGAAATTGAATGAATGGATGAATGAATCTGCCCATTGTACCAGGTCAGGTAGAGTGTTGTCATAACACCTGAAACAAGTATGGACCTTCTTAGTAAGGTAAGTAAAGGAGTCCCTGTGGATTTTACTCTGCTAATTTTAGCCGACTTTAGGAGAAAGTGCTTATTTTTGTTTCTTTAAGCCATTGTGCCTGCACTGTCTGAAGGCCAGTATGACATCATGCCACAGTGCAAAACATATGATGAATCATGGAACACTGTTATCTTCCCAGCGAAATGGTACCTATTTATCTACTCACACTTGCATGCTTTTTTATTTTATTTATTTTGTTTGTCAAACATGTACAAGATAATAAGTCTAGGTATAAACATAAACAAAGGAAGTAAATACAGATAAATGGGGACAATAAGACAGGGAGAATAGGCACACTGGTACACTTGTGCACACCCCCTTTACGGACCTCTTAGGAATGGGGTGAGGTCCACGGTAGACAGTTTGAGGTTGAAGCTGAGAGGGTTTGTAGGCTGTAACAACTGAGTCAGGTAGAGCATTCCAGGCATTCACCACTTTGTTGCTGAAGTTGTATTCTGCAATCAAGTTTGGAGCGGTTTACCTTGAGTTTGTATCGATTGTTTGCCTGTGTATTATTGTGGTTGAAGCTGAAGAAGTCATTGACAGGCAAGACATCGTAGCAGACAATTTTGTGTACTATGCTTAGATCGGACTGCAGGAGGCACAGTTCCAGATTGTCCAAGCCCAAAATTTTGAGGCTGGAGGCATAGGAAATTCTATTGTGAGTAGAGGAGTGGAGTACTCTTCTCAAGAGATACCTCTGAATCTGCTCAATCGTGTTAATGTCCGATATACAGTGTAGGCTCCAGGCAGATGAGCTGTATTCAAGAATTGGTCTGGCAAAGGTTTTAACTGCTAGGTTGGCAGAAGCTGAGGCAAATGATGGGATCTCACCCCATCACATAGTGGTAGGACTTGGATGGCCAGAGTATAAACCTTCTCCAGTATCTTTTAAGCCACTGAATGCCTCACAGACATTCCGAGTCCCTTCCCTTAAATATTGCCATCTGATGGGAGCTAGGAAGAAGTGTCTTTTCTGTGATAGCCCTTGCCCTATGTACTGTCTGCCTCCTGAAGTTTGGCAGGGCTCCACCCTCCTAGACTTTTGTTAAGCATTGAAAACCTGGACTTCCCCTAAGCACTGGGATAATATTGGATAATTGGATTACACATTAGAAGTTTGACTTAGTGCCAGTCTTTGCTGTTTTGTAATTTTAATACGATTTTAAATGCTGCTTTAACTTTTGATTGGGAGCGACCCAGAGATGGTAAGAAGTTAAGTGGCTGTATAAATGTTTTAAATAAACAAACAAACAAACAAACAAATAAATAAATATCTGCTTTCTAGATATTTGATATTGTGTGATGACCCAGAGTGTAACACAAATGTAACAAAATTCAAAACTTAAATAAACGTCCTTTAATGCCTCCAACTTGGCCCCACTGTTCAATAATTCTCAGTTGGAGATAAAACGTACTCAAAAATAGTCTTCAAAAGAAAGCAATACAGTCCAAATTTAATGAGCAGATCGAGGTGAAAAATAAAAAACCAAACAAACTACAATGATGAAATTTCCACAATGGAACAGGAGAAGCATTTACCAAATTCAAGGAGATAACAAGGCACAGTCTGTTGGAAGGATGCCAACCAAGATAACCTCAAACCAAAATAAAATACGCTTTGTCTCCAGCGTTTGCCAGAACACAGGTTCAAACTCTTATGCAGTTCTCGCACCTGCAGCCCATGAAGAGGATCAAGGCCCTCTCCTCCTGAGTAGACCATGTCTCTCCCTTATCCTCTCCTCCCTGCATGCCCTAGGATGGAGGAGGGGATGGGCCTGGATCCTCCTCTGACTGCTCAGCCGGCCTCTGCCCTTCCCCAGCCTCCTCCACAACCTCCGGAGCCACACTTCCACTCCCTGTCGGCTGTTCCTCCTCTCCCTCAGAGTCAGTCTCCACCAGGGGCATGACATATTGTCCTTTTCCCAGTCCAGAACATTATGCCTTAAGAGCCACGGTGGCACAGTGGTTAGAATGCAGTACTGCAAGCTACTTCTGTTGCCTGCCAGCTGCCTGCAATCTGGCAGTTCAAATCTCACCATGCCCAAGGTTGACTCAGCCTTCCATCCTTCTGAGGTTGATAAAATGAGGACCCAGATTGATGGGGGGGAATATGCTGACTCTGTAAACCACTTAGAAACGGCTGTAAAGCACTGTGAAGCGGTATATAAGTCTAAGTGTTATTCCTATTGCTCTTCTCAATGTTAGCATCCTTGAGAACTGATTTCCTTTGTCTCTGACAAAATGGCTGTAGCAGCTCAGTATTTAAAACCCGATAGAGGGACAGCTCTGAAACCCTCCATCCCATTAAAATATCAGCTGAGTCAGACAATTTGCTCTCTCAGTTCACTATGGGTTTACAGATTATCCTAATAGCAAGACTCGTGGCTAACCAGCTCCTGACAAAGGCCATACAAGCAAAATTCAACATTGGCGATCTTAGCAGCCTTGAAATGTACGTGACTCTGTTCCGTGACCCAGACAGCGAAATATTGGTCATTAAACCCGAGGTGACTGCAAGCGAGCCCAGTTCCTGAGCTGATTGGCAGCAGAGATCCCCATCTTTATATAATTGCAATATTCTTTACGGAGCCATCTATTTTAATTTCACAGGGGACAAGTTTAGAGCAGTGGCAGTTCAATCTGATCCATCACCGTGTGTACACTTTTTCCACCCTGCCTTAAATCACCCCAAATTAGGCTATTAATCGGGCAGTTTGCAGTTTCTGTAACAGGAAGAAAAATAAGTCTGCATTTGTTCTACTTGATCTTTATCATTCGGAAAGCAGCCTCCAGTCCTGCTGAATTTGGATGACCTATGAAGCACATTGTGAAATGGAGAAAGTAGCAACATAATATTTAGATTCAAAGTCGTGTCCTGAGAAATGCCCATTCTGGGAATAGCTGGTTCAAAACATTTTTTTTTTTCAATTTTATTGCTATGCTATCAGAAGCAGCCTTCAAAATTAAATGTGATATTGAGTGTCCTTTCAAAAATGTGTCACATTGTTTACAAGTTCTTTTATTAACCTCATTATTATGTGGTCCCTTAATTCCATGACACAAAACAGAGGTTGTTTCAGGAGTTTGGGAGCACAGAAACTGAATAGCCTTGCCAATTTTAGGGAAAGTTTGAGGCTTGTATGATGAAGTTTAGATATATGATTATGTACATGGTTAATTTAGCAATCATAGTATTTATTATTTATATTTATGTCAGATTAGGGTGGTGCGGTGGCTCAGTGGTTAAGATGCTGTCTGGAAAGCCAGAAGCCCAGGTTCAAGACCTGAGCTCTATGGAACAGGGTGAGTTCCTGTCCTTGCCCCAGCTCCTGCCAACCTAGCAGGTCAAAAGCATGCAAATGCAAGTAGATAAATAGGTACCACTTCGGTGAGAAAGTAAGAGTGCTCCATGATGTCATGCTGGCCATATGACCACAGAAATATCTTTGGACAGTGCTGGCTCAATGGCCTTGAAACAGAGATGAGCACCATCCTCTATAATCGGCAATGAGTAGCAGAATAAAATTTGCAGGGACTCCTTTACCTTTCTTAGTTATGTCAGAATAGAAGAATGTAATATTTCAACAAACGTTATTCTATTTCCCAGTGCAATACTGATTTTTGAGTTACCTTTGACACCAAGCATGAAATTATCCCAAAAAACAAAAATACAGTAATGTGTAAAATCAATTATTGAGAAAAGAGTTCTATGTCTCAATTTAACTGCACCCTAGAACATACAATCATGTAAATCAACCAGAGGCAAATAGTCTGGAGTTAATTCCAAAAAGTGTCCAGGTCTACTATAATATCTGAATAATGCTGAATCCATCGTACTAGAAATGACAATAATGCTAGTAATATACTATATATATAATATATAGGTTTATATAGTAATATAGGTTTGGTGCAGCTGACAAAATGGAGTTGAGAGTGAGGGGTTTTATACCTTATTTGGGCTTTACACTTGAACTTCCTGTTCCTGTGCAAGAGCATGTTTTTATTGGCTGTTATCAGACTCCCATGGGGCTATGTATGGGTTATGTAGGGGTCATAGCTGGCTCTATAGGTTGTCTGAGCTCCCGGGTTTGGTTGAAGTTTGCTGGCAGTGGTACAACTGAAAGGGTGCTGGACAATTCCTGTTGTGGTTGAGGGCTAATCCTACCTTTGTTCAGACATTGCTGCAGGGAATTTCAAAATATCCTGCCTTGTATGGATTTCTGCCTGCAGTATTTGCTCTGCCTATGAATAGGGCTACCTAGATACTTGGTTTCTTACAATAAGCTCTTTATCTCTTAAGTGCTGACATCTTCTGTGGGCTATTAAGGAAAGTGGGGGCTGCTTTCTGTCTCCAGAAGCAAGTTTCTCCATTTCTTCCTTTAGGGAAATATAATATTTTGCCTTCTTTTAATATTCCACAAAACTTTTCATTGTACCAGGGGGTGGAGGTGGGCTTCCCACAACTGCTTGGTAAGACCACACTTGGACTTCTGCATCCAGTTTTGATCACCACAATACAAAATAGTAGCTAAGACCCTAGAAAGTGTGCAGACAAAGCAACAAAGATGATGAGGGGTCTGGAAGGTAAACCTTAATACCATGCATGGCTAAGGGAACTAGGCACGTTTAACCTAATGAAGAGAAGGCTCAGGAAAGGTGTGGTAGCTGTCTTCCAATGCTTGAAGTGCTGCCATGGAGAAGAGGATGTCCATAGCACTGAGGGCAAGACAAGGAGCAATGAATAGAACAGAGGTGGTAATCAGCAAGTTCTGACCAGTTGTGGAGAACCAGTAGCGGACATTTTGAGTAGTTCGGAGAACCGGCAAATACCACCTCTGACTGGCCCCGCCCCCATCTATTCTCTGCCTCCCGAGTCCCAGCTGATCGGCTGGGTCTTCTTTTGTTGCCCTGCACAGGAGAATTGAGCTGGAAAGCAGGTTAGTGGGGAGGGGAGGGAATGGAGATTTCACAGTATCCTTCCCCTGCCACGCCCACCAAGCCACGCCCACAGAACCGGTAGTAAAATAAAAATTAATCCCAACACTGGAATAGAAGCTCATCAGAGAGAGATCCAACTCAAAATAAGGAGGAATTTTCTGACAGTGACACTGATTAATCAACACAACAGAAAATATTGGACAAACATCTGTTTGAGATGGTGTAAGGATTCCTGCTTTGGGCAGAGGGTTGGCCTAGAAGACCTCCAAAGTCTCTTCCAGTCCTATGATTCTATGATTATCATCATCATCATCATCATCATCATCATCATCATCATCAAACAAGCCTCTATGGGAAACAGGGTGTAATTTGGTTGGAAGTGTAGGTTCTTCTGTGCTTGTCTTATGGCTTCAGAAACTGCAGTCAGAATCCAGGCAGATCATATCATCAGTGGCAGAAGAAGCCAAGTAAATTGCAAATGAGAAGCTGGGAAAGTGACTTTTAAAACTGTGCTCTATTGTCTGCTCTTCTCAGGGAGCTAACTTTCTGCCAAGTTAATTCTGTTCTTCTTGTGTATCAAGGGAGCCACTGACATCTCTGTCTTTCCGGGGCTGCAAAGTTTCACCTGGTGAAATTACGGTTTGATAAATATATAGCTTTCCATTGTCTCTGCCATTGACATAATGTTCTTTGTACATTTCCTTTACCTGACTTTGAGTATGCTTGTCAGCACTGAACTGCCCTGTAGCTGCTCCTATATATATATAAAAAGGAAATCTGTGCCTTCTAATTCTAGTCACATGGCCTCCTGGGCCTCAATTCATCACTTAAATTTGTCATAAGTGCATTAAACTGAGCATTGAAATTGTTCTTGTCAAATCATCTCCAAGACATATTGAGCTAGACTGAGCTCCAGCCCCAGCACTCAGCACAGACATCTTGGCTCTGTCAAAATACAGCACACATTTTCACCCTTTTAAAAAGTCTTTAAGCCATTGAATTGCATTATAATTTCTACATTTTGATAGAATGTAGCTCTTATTTGCATCAGATGTAGTCATGGATCAGTCGGGATTTTTTTTTTCCTTCCCTTCCCTTTTCTCACTTCACATATTAATCTCCCTCTCCGCTGTACCCCCATCTCTTTTTTCTAGGATTTAGACTGAATTCAACCCTAATAATCTGCCGCAGGATAAATTTTAAAATGCAAAGTGTCAGATGGAAATACAAAATGGAAAGGCAGCGGGAATGAGAGGAAACGTGAACCAAAAATAAATTATTTTTTCTAGCCATAAGGAGCAACGCTATGAAAATTCTCCTCCGCCAAACCGTTCCAGAAATTCAAGAGTTCCAAATAGCTTGTCCTTACTTCCGTACTGAAAATGGCTTCTGCTGAAATTTATTAGCTTTCTGGGTGGTGGCCCAAGGAAGGGATGAAATCAGAGGTGGTATTCAGCAGGTTCCGACCAGTTCTGGAGAACTGGTAGTGGAAATTTTGAGTAGTTTGGAGAACCAGCAAATGCCCCCTCTGACTGGCCCCGCCCCCATCTATTCTCTGCCCCCTGAGTCCCAGCTGATCGGCTGGGTCTTCTTTGGTTGCCCTGCACAGGACAATGGAGCTGGAAAGCAGATTAGTGGGGTGGGGAGGGAATGGGATTTTGCACTACCCTTCCCCCAGGAGTGGAGTGGGAATGGAGATTTTTTACAGTATCCTTCCCCTGCCATGCCCACCAAGCCACGCCCACCAAGCCATGCCCACAGAACCAATAGCAAAAAAATTGAATCCCACCACTGCTTTGAATTTAGGCTTCCTGTTCCTGTGGCAAGGGTATGTATTCTATTGGCTGTCAGACTCACAGGGGGCTATGCAGGAGTCACAGCTGAGGTTGTCTGAATTAAGGTTGGTTGAACCTGGGCTGATGCAATGAAGGGGCTTGGTTGTGCCATGGGGTGAGCTCTGCTGATAGATAAACCTATTATGTCTTGGAGGACCATGTCTTAATCCCATCACGCTGGAGCTGGAGGTCTTTTGTCTTATAGATAGGCTGGCCCAATCTTTCTCAATTGGCACCAAATACCTGCTGGGGGCAGGGAGCTGCAGGGAGCTGAGTTTCTGTCTCCCTTAAGGTTTCCATTTCTCTTTTAGGGGAAATTGTCGGGCTCTGTTAGTGCTGATAGATAAATGGAGCCCATCGGCACGTTTGCAAGAGCCGCTGAAGCCTGAAACTATATACTTCCGGGATTGTTTAGCTGCATCAGATGCATCATCGGCGGAGCGGGATGGTCGACGGTGATGAGAGGCGGAATCCAGGAAACCCCCTGTCTTTTGTGGATTTTGGAATCAATTTTGCAATGGATGATGGGGGGGAAATCTGGGTATATAGTTTACTCACGAGTAGATAGGGTTCATAGGCAAAAGATAGATTGCAGTGATAGGAAACAATGGACATATTAGGTATAACCGGATGGTGATGTTGAGGTAATTCCCCATTAGGAGAATGCGTGCATACAGGGAGACGTATTTGAGAGAAGTGTTTGAATAATACACACACAGTACACAGATACACTGTACATTAAATGTAGGTTTTTACTTCCAGAAAGTTTAAGCAAAGTCCAAAATAAGCAGTCCAAAAGTCATTCACAGGTAAAATCAGTCAGTTTTTCAATCCAGGGATAATCCAAATATCAAATTCCAGTGTCAAAAACAGTTCAGTATCAGACTTACATAAAATCCAGTAATATCAGTCAATTAGAAGAAATGGAGCAACGGCAATACTTTCCAACAGAAGGAAACAGAGATACACTTACACTCTCTTCTGAGACTCAGACTAAACAAACCAGGTTTCTGGCTCCATCTTATGGCCGTTTGAGAAACCACACCCACCTGCATTTTTTGCAATCTCTTAAAGACATAGTACTAAAATGTTTATCCTGGTTTATATATTTCTAACCCAAATACCTGTTAGGTGACTTATATTCCTAACAGGTGACCTAGAGGGTAATTAAGGGTCTAATTAGGGATGAGTACAGGAGATAGGAGCATTTAGGTGGGTGTGTTTATACCTTTAAATAGCATTGGAAGGCAGAAGTTTCCAGTGCTAACCTAGACCGGATTGTATGCCGTTCTTGCCAGATGGGAAGTTTGTTGTTTGACATTAAACACCTTGAAACATCTGCTTTCTGCTGTTGTTAAGTGGTTTGTGTGCAAATCTGCAAGCTTTCAGAAGACTGGCTGAGATTCTTTCTTTTTAACATTTCCTTAAAATATGTCATTCTTCTAGGAGGGGTGGGTGCTAACTTTCTTCAAGTCTTAAGTCATTTTAGAGTTAAGTCAGCAAGAGCACAAGACCGGGATAATGTGAATAGTAAACACCAGTATGTCTTTGTCTGCTTCAACCAACCAACCAAGAAACAGCTTAGTAAATAGACTAAACAAAACAATATTTAAAGCACTCATTGAAAATGCCAAGGGAAATGATAGCAATACCTTTGTAGCATATTGGTCAAGAACCGACTCAATGCAATATGATTGCATTATATTTTGTAAGCTTTAAACAATTTCAAGAGCTGTTGAAAAGATTGACTTAGGGCAAGTTTTTGCAAAGATTCATTGGTGGGGGTATAAAAAAAGAATATAGTTTTCTTTTCCTGACTATTTATTCAGTTATTCACTCTAGCTTCTTTGTCACTCAATTCCAAAATTGTGAGCCACTTACATCAAGCAATTACAAAATTAAAAAGAAAACTCTTCATAGTCCAATTTAAAAAAATCCATCTCACTCTAACATCAACGGGGGTGGCTAACTCCTCATTATTCCCAAATACTTTCTCAAAGTTCTACAACCTACAAGGTTGCTGGGGACAAAGAAGCTACATAATTTGGCAAAACCTTTTTCTCTTTTTCTTTTAAAAAAGGAGAGAGAAGAAAAATAGGAACAAATGCGCAGGCAGAAAATATTAAAATGAGATTAGAGTTAACCTTGCTAGGATGAGGACTCCTTTTAGTTCTTGAGGCAGAGAAAGAAATATCAAATCTATTAATCTTATACTCATGCATCTGCCATGCCCTGAGATGGCTTATTGGAATACATACAGCTTCTAATCTTATTCCCGTTTCTTCTTGTGTATGTTGCATTAAATACTGCTTAGTGTGGTCTAGTTTTTATCCTTTTATAAACATCACATAAAAGTTTGAACTCCCACCTCCATTGTATGGTCACTGGAATTTAAATGTTTAGTGTCACAAAAGATTAATTCTGTCCAAGAATTGGTGGCCTTCCAAGTTAAACCTATGTGGTTTTTGGGGGAAAAACATAACTACAATGTGGATATGTTCACATAATATGCTAATTCTACATTTAGGTTAATCAAACACAATTGTTGTGAATATGTTGTGTTCAGATAAACCATTTCATGCCTTAATGTGATGACTGGTTCATTCAGCATGCTAAAAGAATAGACAAAATAATACCCAATAAAGGAGAATATTTGTAGGGTTGAAATGAGAGGTCCTTGATGCTTTCTGAGCTTCGTTGTTTTCTTGCAGGTGTTTCAGTAGCAAACTAGACAACATCATCAGTGTTAGTACTATCAGTGCTTTCTTCTTCTTCTTCTTCTTCTTCTTCTTCTTCTTCTTCTTCTTCTTCTTCTTCTTCTTCTTCTTCTTCTTCTTCTTCTTCTTCTTCTCCTTCTCCTTCTCCTTCTCCTTCTCCTTCTCCTTCTCCTTCTCCTTCTCCTTCTCCTTCTCCTTCTCCTCTCCTCCTCCTCCTCCTCCTTCTCCCTTCTCCCTTCTCCTTCTCTTCTCCTCCTCCTCCCTCCTCCTCCTCCTCCTCCTCCTCCTCCCTCCTCCCTCCTCCTCCTCCTCCTCCTCCTCCTCCTTCTTCTTCATCATCATCCTAGCACTTAGGATGTTATCTAATTTGTTATTGAAACATCTGCAACAAAACAACCAAACTCAGAAAGCACCAAAGACCCCTCCGGTCAAATCATAACATACCTGGCCCCATTTTAGCCTAGTCTATGATATTGTTGAACCCAGCTTACATATGGGAAGGTGAGTAGACTTGTTTATCAACTCTTGTTTAAGCAAAAGGAAATGAGATATAATACTGTGGTTGCATTGATACATTTATGAATTCAACCCCTATGTTCAATCAAGGTCTTCTCAATTAAAAAGCATTCATTTCAACTTTAGGGGGAACTCATGTTTATTGCATACTTTATTCATGTTTACTATGATTTAAGTGATGTGCCACAATTGAATTTTTAGTTCCTCTGATTGAAATTTACCCTGAAATTCAGCCTGTTTAAGACAATGACTATGCTGATGTGAGTATTGTTTATCACTAGGCCAAAAATGTGAAAAAGTAAACTGGAATAATTGATTTATATTAGAACAAAGTGTAAGATCAATGAACTAATTAATGGCAATTGACAGATTGCTCAAAGGGAAATTGTTGTCATATTTGGGATTTCACAGGAAGATATGATTCCATTACTGTTCTTTAGTATTGGAAGTATTGGAAAATGCAAGATTGTTTTCTCAAATGTTAAGAGCAGAGCAGAGATAAAAGCTTTAAAAGTTGGAATTGGTCAACAATTGTTGTCAAGTTATGAGAATGAAGGTGAATAATTCTCTCACCATGTTGTAGTAAGAACACAGTTTGAATATTGCATCCAGTTTTGGTCACCATATTATAAAACAGATGTTGAAACTCCGAGACTGGAAAGAGTGAAGGTTAGAGGGCCAGACATTAAAACATATGAAGAACGGTCACAGGAATTGGGTATGTCTTGTTTACTGAAAAGAAGGACTAGGGAAGACATGATAGCAGTGTTCCAATATTTCAAGGGCTGCTACAAAGAAGAGGGAGTCAAACTATTCTCCAAAACACCAGGAGGCAGGACAAGAAGCAATGGATGGAAACTAATCAAGTAGAGAAGCAACCTAGAAATAGATTTTTTCTAATAGTGAGAACAATGGAATGGGTTACCTTCAGAAGTTGTAGGTGATCTATCATGGGAGGCTTTTAAGAAGAAACTGGACAGCCAATTGTCCAGAATGTTATAGAGTCTCTTGCTTGAGCAGGGGTTTGGACTAGAAGACCTCTAAAGTCCCTTCCAACTCTGTTATTCTGTTCTGTGACAGCCAGCAAAACATGTGCTTATCTTTATGACCCAGCTCAGTCCATAGAATTTCATCATAAAGCTTCATCTGCAGTGGAGAAAAATCCAAACCCCAATTCAGGCAGGGCAATTCACATTTCCTCTATAACTCAGATTATTATATTATATATAAGGCAACTCTCAAGGCCTTAGAACAATATTTAATATATATTAATATATAGAACACTTATTTTATGAACAAATGTATTTTAAAATGTAACTTGTAACTTAATATATAACTTCTTGAATTTTTTATATCTTAGAAAATTGACCGCACATTTTCATCTTACGTGTATCATATTAGTATGTGTTCTTTTCATACATTTTACTGCTGCTATCCATGCATTTCATGCCTTATACTAAATAAATAATGTTTAAGTAGAGTTTGAAAGCAAGGAAGAAAATTTTGCTGCAGCATGTCAATGTTAGCCTTTATACTTCAGAAGCCATTCAAGAGGTAACTAACTCGTAGATGATCTCAATATGTTATCCCACCCATCACAGAGTCTAGGCTTAACAGTATAACAGAATTAAAAGGGACCTTGGAGATCTTCTAGTCCAACCCCTTGCTTAAGCAGGAGATCCTATACCATTCGAGACAAATGGTTGTCCATTCTCTTTTTAAAAGTCTCCAGTGATGTGTCACCCATAATTCTGAAGGCAACCTGTTCCATTGATTAAGCAGGAGACCCTATACCATTTCAATATGTTAAGCTCTAGTATTCACAAACTATTTACTAAGGCCATTTCATTTTAGAATCATTTTTGTGAGGAATGAATGCAATCCAGTAGAAGTGGAGGAACTGATTAAAGTTCAACTTATTGCAGGAGACTGTTATTTTGAAAATATGGCATCATACAGGTGAAACTTGAAAAATTAGAATATCGTGCAAAAGTTCATTTATTTCAGTAATGCAACTTAAAAGGTGAAACTAATATATGAGATAGACTCATTACATGCAAAGCAAGATAGGTCAAGCCGTGATTTGTCATAATTGAGATGATTATGGCTTACAGCTCATGAAAACCCCAAATCCACAACCTCAGAAAATTAGAATATTACATGCAATCAATAAAACAAGGATTGTACATAGAACACTATCGGACCACTGAAAAGTATAAGCATGCATATGTACTCAGTACTTGGTTTGGGCCCCTTTTGCAGCAATTAATGCCTCAATGTGGCGTGGCATGGAAGCTATCAGCTTGTGGCATTGCTGAGGTGGTATGGAAGACCAGGATGCTTCAATAGCGGCCTTCAGCTCTTCTGCATTGTTCGGTCTCATGTCTCTCATCTTTCTCTTGGCAATGCCCCATAGATTCTCTATGGGGTTCAGGTCAGGCACGTTTGCTGGCCAATGAAGCATAATAATCCCACGGGCATTGAACCAGGTTTTGGTGCTTTTGGCCGTGTGGGCAGGTGCCAAGTCCTGCTGGAAAATGAAGTCAGCATCCCCATAAAGCTCGTCTGTGGAAGGAAGCATGAAGTGCTCCAAAATCTCCTGGTAGATGGCTGCATTGACCCTGGATTTAATGAAGCACAGTGGACCAACATCAGCAGATGACATGGCTCCCCAAATCAACACAGACTGTGGAAACTTCACACTGGACTTCAAGCATCTTGCAGCGTGTGCCTCTCCATTCTTCCTCCAGACTCTGGGTCCTTGGTTTCCAAATGAGATGCCAAAGTTGCTCTCATCAGAAAAGAGGACTTTGGACCACTGAGCAACAGACCAGTTCTGTTTTTCTTTAGCCCAGGTAAGACGCTTCTGACGTTGTTTGTTGTTCAGGAGCGGCTTGACAAGAGGAATATGATATTTGAAGCCCATGTCCAGGATCCGTCTGTGTGTGGTGGCTCCTGATGCACTGACTCCAGCCTCAGTCCACTCCTTGTGAAAGTTCCCAACACTTTTGAATGGCCTTTTCCTGACAATCCTCTCCAGGCTCCGATCATCCCTGCTGCTTGTGCACCATTTCCTTCCACACTTTTCCCTTCCACATAACCTTCTATTAATGT